>NC_137171.1:95336787-96639787 GCF_951804945.1 Podarcis cretensis
GAAAATCAGTGCTTCCCTATGGTTTCTGATCACATGGATGAACTAACTTACACCTTGTGGAGAGTCACTTCACACAAGTGGTTTTATTTACTGTGCAGTTGCATTTCAAGCCGCGATATCACTGCAGATTGCACATATTAATGGCCTTCTGTTCTGACAAACTGCTGCTCATAAACCCCACCTGAAACTTTGGGGTTCTTCCTAGCAATCTCTGCTGGGCCCCTTGCTGGGCTCCTACTGAGCTCTCTCATCAACTGCCTGGTTCTTCCTTTCTTCCTTTCCTCAGCTATCATGCTCTCCATGCATTCCTGCATTTTGCCCAGAAACGTCTTACTGATCTGTGTTTTCACTTTGGCTGACATGTGTGTACCTGTGATGTACATACATGGCATTATTACTATGTGTTCTTTTGGAGGGCAGGTTTTTTTTAGAAAGAAAAATTTCAATTGCAATAAACGGTTAAGTTACATCGTTGCAAACATGACTGAGCAAAACACAAGTGTGGAAATAAATGCAGGAGTGGCTCAACTGTTTGCTGCCATTTACTACGAGGGGGACGGCTGAAATGGCAGCGAGGTCAAGGCAGAGAAGAGGCAGCAATAGAACTAGTTCTACTTTCCTGCTGGCACACCCATGAATTCCTGACCTTGCTACTGCCTCACGACTCTTGGTAAGCAGCAGAAATTCCGCTGCTGGGAGTCTACTGCTCTGGCTCCACCCCACCAGAGAGATGCTCCTTATTAAATGATTGAATGGAATCTGAAGGTATGTTTTTTCGCCCCCATGACGTTCAACTGGTTGGTCAAATTATCATAGCTGGCTTGGGTGTTACAAACCTCCACATTTAGATTTGCAAACTTTAGAATTATCCTTAATCTGAAATTGAAATTAAGGACTACAGATTTCTGGATTCGTTTTCGTCTTGTGGCTTTAGGCCAAAAATCTGTTTACTTTGGAGGGCCTATTAATTTGCTGCCTATTGTGCCTGCCCAGGATGACTAGAGTAGATAGGGCGGGTGCTTAGCAACAATCAGATAACCTAGAAGTGCCATAGATAGTAACAATAATTGCCGGTTTTGATTCCTTTCTTGCTTCTAATTATGGTGCATGTACCTTTCCCTCTTGGTCCTGCTTTTCAGTGCCTTGGAAAGTTCAAGTGTGGTTTTATGCATTTCCTGATGGGTGATGAATTCACTCCCCAAAGACAGACCCTGTGTTGTTCGTGGTGTCTGCCGTTCATTATTCTATTTTACTTTACCAATCTTTCTAGTGTTCTGCAGAGATAGGCCTATAATTAATAAGGGATTTGTTCTTCACAATGAAGATAGTTACAGAATGCATTTGGTTCTAATGATGAATAAATGAATTGGCCAGTGCCAATCTGTTTCCTCTCATGACAATTTGAAACTCTCTCTATTTTTATCCCAGAAGTCAAACTGGCACTGTAGTTTACTACTTCAGGCTGTAATTAATTTGTGCCTTAAAAGCAAATAGACTCAAGGTTTGGTCAGTGGTTGAACAGAAACTCTTAAAATGTAACTCCATTGATATATTTTTTTTAATGGCGCTCATAAGTTGAACCTGTTGAAGGGATAAATGCTCCAATAGGAATTTTCCTAAAAATTGTGTGTCCTCTTAATGAGATGCTTAGTTGAAACCTCAGAGTCATTACAATTCCTATAGCAAAAATCTTGAGAGTTTTAGTGCTAACATGTTGGTCAGTTCCCAATATAGATGCTTAAATTGCTCTATGAATTTTCAGCAGGATAAGATGCTTACAATCCTATGCCACACACCAGATATTTAGATATGGGAAAATGTTGTTTTGGTTTTCCGAGGCTTGTAGATCTTGCTTCTTCTTCAGATGCTGCTATGCCATTCGGAAAGTGTCCATTTCTGTGATAAAACTAAAGATGTTTATAACACTTGGCAATTTCAATCACAATAGTAATTGGACTCTAGCTATTCATGGAATTCCCGGGGGGGGGGGCGGCGGGGGGAATCTGCCCCAGTTTCTTCAGTTTGACAGAAAACTTTGGCTTGGTCCATATGTAACACTAAGCCATGAATTGCTTAGCTTAATGCTGGTTTGTCTTCATGCCCAAGCCTTACCAGACTCACACTATTATTTGTTTGGGGCAATGGACCATGATTTGAAATGATGGGAAGCCAGGTAAGCAATACCACTTCACCCACTCTGCCCTGCCAGCAGGGGATTATTATTAATATTACTAATTCTTACTCGCCCTTTATCAGAAGTTCTCAGGACAGTTTACAGTATGTAAAAACACAATGCAATAAAAACAGCAATAAATAACAACTCTGCCTACCCATAATCGCAAGACAATAACTTTGCAGAATACATTATGGGGTGAATACCAAAATAAATTCATTACAAAAGGAATTCATTGATTCATTACAGAAGCGGTATTGGTAAGTAGCCCTAACAAGGGAAATGTAAATTGCTTTCAAAGTGCCATACAGCAAAGTGCTTCAATGAAGTGCAAAATGCAGGATTAAAAACCATACAGTGCTTTGCTAGAGTAGAAAATACAAACTGGAAGATGTATTATTCATATCAAGGTGCGGGCTACTGAGAAAAGTGCTAACAATATCTCACAAAGCACTAATCAAGTGCTACCTGCTGATGTAGTATACCATAGTTGGGCACTGAGAGTACCACACACCCCTTATTCTGATACACCTCCCAATTCAACATCTCTTGAACTCACGCCAGGGCAGATTTGGTAATATGGCGCCCTGAGTAAGGACAAAATTTGGCGCCCTCTCCCCTCTTGCCTTCAGTTCTGCAGATGCTCTGAAGCGTACTGTGTCACATTTTTACACCCCTTCATTCAGCACAGTGCCCTGTAGGAGAACCACACATGCCACCTTAAATTCAGCACTGACCTCATGGCTCTCACCCTGAGCCCAAACAAACAGTGCCCCCTCGAACTTCTCACAACAGAGAGTCTCGCGAATCTGTTGGTCTCACTCTAATCTCTCACTCTAGGGTTCAGACCTCATTCATCATAGCTGTCAGAATTTAAGAAACTGGCACCCCACCCTATGGCAATGGAAGAACCAAAGGGGCTGTTCCCTTTGGAGGCAACCCTACAGCCAATATCCCACGTCCCACAGTAGGACTTGCTTTGGGGGGCCAACAAAGAGACCAGATTGAACTGGCTCAGGCTGCCCATAGCTGTGTAGTCATGAGCAAAGCAACATCTACAGAGATAATAAGTTGCAACAGGAGACAAGAAAGAAAATGTAGCATCGAAAACAGGGCTTCTGTTGTTAGTTTCCCAGCTCCCATTAGCCACATCAGGCATGGCCGATGATCCAGGGTGATGGGGGTTGTAGTTTAGCCATGTCTGCAGGCCTACAAGTTTCCTACCCCTGATCTGAAACGAACCCAGTGAGCAGCAAACAGTGAAAGCTGAAGCAAATTAGTAAATTTATGCTAAGGAAGAAAATATATTTCACTTTCATGTGGTTCTGCTTTGACAAGTTGAGACAAGTCCCACTTGCTAAACCATAGCTGTCAACTTTTCCCTTTTCCTGCGAGGAATTCTATTCGGAATAAGGGAATTTCCCTTTAAAAAAGGGAAACGTTGACAGCTATGTGCTAAACTCAGTTTTCTTATTAAACACAGACTCTTCCCCACCTCACCCACAGTTCCTTAAAAACTTGTACCATAATTGGGACCCTCTAGCCTGTTTTCAACAAGTAAATTAACAATGTCTATTTTATCACTCTCAACTATTAAATGACGCTATATCAAAAGCAGCGAAGAAAATACCTTCAACTGAAACAGGAGAAAAGGAGAGCACAAATACCTTGAGAAATACAATTAAAGCATTTTTTAACAAAACAGTTAAATCAAAAACAGCAACCTTTGAAATAGTTAAAACATGAGGGCACAGCAGAGCAAATTTAATCCTACCTTGGTTTGCTTTGGAGTGGATGTCTGTAAATAGGAACAGGTAGGGTGTTATTTTCACCACTTATGATGAGAGCTTCCTCCAGTGGCTCTCTGAAACTAAAAACAACTTTAAGAAGACATAGTTTTATCTCTCACCCAAGCATGTAAAGGCAAGATCCATGGCTGCAGCTATTAAGAGAGGAGCAGCAAAACTGAAGTACAAAAGAAAGACATCAGTAGCAGCAAAATAAAAATGATTTTTCAGAATCTCATAAACTTGGTGTGTGTGGGCGGGGAAATCCCACACTCTAAAAACACTAATTGGGAAAGCACAAAGTAATTCTTGTTCAGTGTATAAGTGCTGACATACAAATGACCTCAAAAAAATGCCAATTTTAATTTCTACTTGCAACTGCATTGGCTCTGTCAGCGATGATTACAGAAGCCAGGGTGAACACTGAGCACAAAGGAATTGGGAAAATAAGAAGAAATGTGTCGCTGGATTTGTGAATGACATGAAATGCTGTCCCCTCTATGCTCTCTCTCACACAAACATTGTAATTGCCTTCCTTGTGGCCAAGGCAAGTTAATTGCTCATATCAAATGCAAGTGTTTCAAGGCCTGAATGCCTGCATTGTTAATACCACACAGACATCCACCTGAATTAGTGTGGAAAACAGGCAGAGTTGCCCCCCACTGACCTAGAGATGTTACATATTTCTATAAAAGTTAAAATGGAGAGCAACATCAATGATCTCACAAGAAGTCAAGGAAGAGATAGTAGGAAAAGGTAGTAAACAAATGGCTGAAACCAGACATGATTTGGGATTTTTTTTAATCCTCCAGTTAATCGTGTCCTCCCTAAAAGAGGGCACGTGTTGCGGTGAGACCTGGAGACTGACAACCTGTGTTGTGGGTGGGTAAGATTGGTCGGCCACAACACCTGATTGGTAGGTCCCTCGATGCTGGGTTCAATCTGGCCAATGGGGCGCAGTCTAAATGGTTCAAGGGACCTATTTATGCCCATGCACGTGACCCAGAGCCTCTCTTTCGGCTTGTGCATTCGGAACACCCGCCCACCTCTCCCTACTTTTAGGGCATTTTGCGATTGACCTTGCTATGCCATCATGTGTCGTCTGTCATTGGGACAGGGGAATGGCAGGAATTCCCCCACTTGGCTGATTGGCTGTTGCCATTTGGGTTTTGCCTGCCACGTAGCAAATTGTCACAACTTGTAAGGTTGCGAATAGGTACTGGTTCACGTGATAGGGATGGGAGAACGGTCTCGCCATCCCTATGTGAAGGGTATTCCATTAAAGGAATCCAGGGACTCAACTGGTTTGGTCAACCCCTGAGAGGGAGTTGTGCCCGTGCCTGAGTCCAGGGGGGCATCAGGGAGGTTAACATAGTCTGTTCCTGGCTTTTCACCTACCCAGGTTTTCACCCCTGGCTGACCTATGCTGGTGCCCTGGGTCAGCGCTGCCTGCAAGGGTGTAGGGAGCTAGTTGAATCAGAGCCTATGCAACCACTCACCTACTGTAATCAATAAAGTTGTGGCCTAAATTCTGCCAAAAAACAAAACTAAAATTTGAGTCAAGTATGACTTTATTTAGGGGGGAGGTCTCTGGGTCTGAACACGGAACAAATTCATCCAATTCTGTCACCATGTTGCTTAATGTTAAGGAGGTGAAGTCAAAAAAAGAATGGAGGTGCAATTCTCATTCAAGTAAATGCTTAGGCATAGACCAATAATGTGTGCCTTTGGTTCAGAATAATACTGTCTAGAGAAGCCTCTTTTCTAGAGTGAACCAGACAAAGCATTCTCCCTCTTTCTCTCCCCCCCCCCCTAAAAAGGCTCTGGTTACAGAATACCATGTGGGTCGTGGTAGGAGATTACAGGAATTGTTGAACACTATATGTTTGGAACTGCAGAATGAAGAGTGAACTGAGTGAAGAGTTTTTGAAGAGATCACCTGAGGAAAGAGTTGGGAAATTGCCAGATTTCAGAATTCAGAGAACTCATCAGTTGCAGGACTTTGAAAGCAACTGAATTTAGGACATGGCTGTGGACTTTAACGCAGCAAGGACTTCGAAACAAAGAAACCTCTATGGGCTCAGAGAGAGAAGACTACTTGTAACACCTGTAAATAATGTGTTTATGTATAGTGGTGTATGTTGGTGTTGGTCTAGTAAAGACAACTCTGCTAAACAGCTTTTCCTGTGGTCGGCCTAACCATTTGACTGAGCTTCCATGGTGCATACACCCAACACCCAACAAGATTGGCAGACCACTCCCCTATTCCACTGGGATAATGTGATGACCTTTAAGCCAGTGAGAACAGCTTATACATGCACATGCCAACACACTGCTTCAGTCTTTGAAAAAATGGGTTCATACTACACAAGCGTAGTTAATGCAATTTATAATAATACAGTGGTACCTCTGGTTAAGAACTTAATTTGTTCTGGAGGTCCGTTCTTAACCTGAAACTGTTCTTAACCTGAAGGACCACTTTAGCTAATGGGGCCTCCTGCTGCAGCTGCGCCGCCACTACACGATTTCTGTTCTCATCCTGAAGCAAAGTTCTTAACCTGAGGTACTATTTCTGGGTTAACGGAGTCTGTAACCTGAAGTGTCTGTAACCTGAAGCGTCTGTCATCTGAGGTACCACTGTAATAGGAATAATAATGGTGGAAATAATTTGGGGTTGGTGATGATGACAATCAAACTGGCTCCAAGTTTTGGAAGACCCTTGGGCAAGATGCCCTCAGTGGCCTCCTTCCCCTCCTCCATCAAGTGGACCCATATCCCTTTCATTAGTGTCACCACCACCCATTCACTTTACATCCTCCTTTGGACTATATCCACACAGCAACCCAGAGGGTCTGCTCCTTTTCTTGTCTTCTTTACTTATTGTTCTAGAGAGGATATGTAAACAGGCAGTGATTGCAAAGAGGAACAATAGCAGAATCAGGAGGCTCCACAGGTTGACTGTGGGTCCCTTGCTGAGAGTGGACCTTAGCATGTGCCCAATAATGCCTACCTCTGATGATGTAATAGTAATTTGGTGTAACTACACTACTGATAATGCTCCATTATTTTAAGCTTGAAAATAATGGGAAAGCAAAAGATAAATAGGAATGCTGGAGTGTTTGTGTGTGTCCCCATCAAATCAACATATCAGTCTCTCTGTATTAAATCCATTCTGATGAGATTGTGGTGCTGAATAATCATAGAGCGTACACACCATGGATGTTGTATTTGTGTTTGCTGTTTAATTATTTGTAGTTCTGTGCCCCAGGATACACAGCACTCATAATCTAGTTTCACTTGGATTGGGGGGGGGGGGGATCCCTGATACATTTTCTGAATTATTCTTTCCCTTGGCACTAATAGCGTTTAATTCAAATTTTGCAGAAGCAAATGATCCTATTTTCATGAGAGTATGTTGATGATGTTAAAACCACCAATAAATATGTTGTGTGGGGGAAGTGGGCAGTTAATGAGAAAATGCCAGAGTGAAAAAAGAGAGTGGTGTCGTAAACAAGTTCCCGAGGCAAATAGTGTGATTATAAAGGAAAAGAACATGTATTTGCAGGCTGGTAAACAGGGAATACAAGCTTGTAAAACTGCTTACGCAGATTGTTCTACAGTCAGCCCCTTCAGTGCAGATAAATTGTTAATTCCTTTCATTTAGGTGCTGACAAACATACTGAAAGGACACTGTGTCAGAAGCAACATCGTCCTAAACTATAAATTAGCATAGGTTTGGAAAGATAGCAAATGATTTAACCAAAACTAAAGGAAGTCAGGATAAGAAGGTTCAGAGGGGAGTTTCCCTTGGGTATGTAATCATGTGTTTCTAGTCATTTTGCTTACAAGCATCCTTATAATAAATAAAATAAATAAATATCAGATGCAGTATTGGGTACCATTGACAAAATCATGTCAGCCATTGCAGCGCCAAAAGCAACACATCAAGTATGCACTACGGATTTTTGATTTTTTTTTGAAAAAAGTATTTATGCTTTTCAGGTTTATACATTCCATTAATTTTACAATCATTTTAACCTTTCAAAACCTGACTTCCTTCCCCCTCTTTCTGCGATTCCTTAAATTTATTTTAATATCTTCTGCATATCCAAATTAACTTAATTTGCTCATTTATTCATCTTCTTTAAATATATACTCTTATGTAACTGCAGGTTGTTACAATAATCCTGCCAATGTTCTTATCTGTTTACAATTTATCTGTAAATATTCAACAAACCATTTCCATTCTTTTATAAAAAGTTTGTTATCTTGATTTCTTACTCTTCTGGGAAGTTTCACCATTTCTGCATATTCCATAAGTTTTGGTATTCATTCTTCATTTGCTGGGACTTCTGCTTCTTTCCATTTTGGGGCGAGTAACATTCTTGCTGCTGCTGCTGAGACTACTACTACACTACGCACTATGGAATTAGTAAAAACCACCCAAACCACAGCAGTTACCTAATTCTATGTACGATGTGGTGATTGCTACCAACTTGACTTCACCAAAGGAGTAGGCAAATTCAATAGGTGTGATGGCTGGTTATTGTCTCTGTGGTATGCATCTGAATGCCAGTTTCTGGAAATGGCCGGTGTGTAGAATGTTGTTAGGTAATGCTTGTGGGCTTTCCATAGGCAACTAGTTGGCCACTGTAAGAACAAGATACAGTGGTACCTCCGGTTGCAGACAGGATCCATTCTGGAGCTGCGGTCGGATCCTGAGGTTTCCACAACTGGAGGGACCGCTTCTGCGCATGCGCGCGCAGTGGTAGAGTGTTTCTGTGCATGCACGCAGGGAGAAACCCAGAAAAACTCTTCCAGGTTTGCTGTGTATGTATCCCAAAGGATACCTAACCAGAGGTGAACATAAGTAGAGGTACCACTGTATTGGTCTGTATAGATATCTGTCCCTATCTGGCAGAAATCACCTTACCCTCTGACCTCAGGTGGGCAGCTGCCATAATTCAAAGAAGTCTGGGCGGAGAAAAAGCAGGGTTGTATAGTTGGATGAGGTGGCACCTCAGAGGCTCTGTGCCCCATGTGACTGCACCAGTTCTGCACCCCTAGATCTTCTGCACTAGCCAAGGTGCAAAATGCAAACTATTGAAGCAGCAGAAATACACTGAGGATCAGCCTGCCCGGGATACATTTAAAAAAAGAAAGCAAATTATATAGCAAAATTTACAGGCAACTTAATTTAAAAGTATCTCTAAGTGGCTCACACAAAATAGCATCCAATATTTATCTTTTCAAAAACTTCCAACAGGTCTGAAGTACTATGAATATCTTATAGGAGTTCGCTCTTACAAATGCAAATGTTTGGAAACATGCGCTTTCAAGTCAAACTTTTGCCAATATATCATACAGACTTTTCAAGATTTTTAAAAATGTCCTTTTCCAACTTAAGCTATTTGCATGAAAACGGGATCTTTGTTCCTGAGGGATTTGGCAGTTCCAGATGCTTATTTCCTGCGTGAAGAACTCTCTGTCTATGGCATTGCAATGATGATGATGATCTAAAGCAGGAGATTATGACTCCTGAATTCCCCTGGGAGTTTTACTTTGTTTTTGTGCAAATTGCCTTAGTAAAATAAAAAGAAAGCAAAGAAAAGATAATAAAGATACAACATACTTTACTGAGTCTATATGCCTACCTACCTACCTGTTGTTATTTGTATGCAGGCTGCCTTCTTTGCAGCTATTCACCCTGCATGATGTACAGATTAGTCAGAACCCAGATAGCCAGATAATTATCTAGCAGGGGCATTCATATCTCTGATATGCGAGCTTTGACAGTTTTATTAGGAAGAAAAGCACAGAAAATCCCGTGCTGTTTTTATATCTAGACAGAGTCTTGTTAATTGTTCATTGTGCATTTCAGAACAGCTCACCCAACGGTCTTTCCTTAGGCTTGCTCCTTTCATAGCATGGACTACGTGCGCCCTGCACTGTTGCTGATCCTGTTGTGCATGCATAGAAACCAAAAACAAGATTCAGCAACTCAGGAATGACATCTTTCATTCTTTTACCGCTCCCTACCTGATTACTTTTTCTTCCTTAAAAAAAGAAGTTTCTAGCTTTTAAATCCAGTGGAGGTAGGTCTGAAAGTGTATTAGTAACCCATGCTGAAGCCTCAGAGGTGGGTAAAGGTAAAGGTAAAGGGACCCCTGACCATTAGGTCCAGTCGTGACCGACTCTGGGGTTGTGGCGCTGATCTCGCTTTACTGGCCAAGGGAGTCAGTGTACAGCTTCCGGGTCATGTGGCCAGCATGACTAAGCCGCTTCTGGCGAACCAGAGCAGCACACGGAAACACTGTTTACCTTCCCGCCAGAGCGGTACCTATTTAGCTACTTGCACTTTGACGTGATTTTGAACTGCTAGGTTGGCAGGAGCAGGGACCGAGCAACGGGAGCTCACCCCATCGAGGGGATTCGAACCACTGACCTTCTGATCAGCAGGTCCTAGGCTCTGTGGTTTAACCCACAGCGCCACCCGCGTCCCTCAGAGGTGGTTAGAGAACATGTTAACAAAAGCTTTGCTTTGCTGGATTGCTACATACATTTCTGCACTCAGCCAAAACCTATATCCTTTTGGTGTGGTCAGGGGCAGAGGAAGGGGGCTGAGGACAGCGCCAGGTGTCACCACTGAGGGGGGTGACAAAATGCCAAGCAGCACTCACTGCGGGGCCTGCAAAGTGCCAGAGCAATGCATCTCTCCTGGGAGTGATGTGGTGGCTTGGGCACACACAGGCTCTGCGCTGCCCAAACGGTCTGCCCGCTGCCTCCCCCCCAGCTGTAGGGCAGCTGAGTGGGAGGAGGCAGGCAGACTCCAGAGGCCCCACGGTGTGCCCCACCCTCGCCCCACCCCTATGGGTGGCTCAGTCTGGCCCAGGGCCCAAGTGGCTTCCTCCGCCGCTGGGTGTGGTTTCTAAGTTGGGAGTGAGAGGGTCTGCTCTGTGGTGATTCTGGTCCTACTTGGATGGATGTTATAGAGAGTGACAATCTCCAGATGATCATGGACACCATAATATTCCTTCAGATTTATATGCATGAACATTACTTAAATGTATTGCTGTCTCATCTCTCTCTCTGAATAAGTACACGTTTCACAATGCATACATAAAACTGTTAGATCCCAAAACTAAGAATTTGTCAAGAATGTATAACTTGCTGTTGAAATGGAACACTCAGGAGAAAACGGTGAAATCTGCTATGATTAAATGGGCACAAGATGTTGGACATAACATTATGATGGCTGACTGGGAACAGTTATGGACCACAGGTATGAAGTTTATGGCATGTAATGCCTTAAGAGAGAATTTAATGAAAATGATTTACAGGTGGTACATGACACCAGTCAAGCTTGCAAAAATTTATCATTTGCCCAAAAATAAATGTTGGAAATGTAATGAAACTGAAGGTACATTCTTTCACCTTTGGTGGACATGCCCAGGGATTAAGACATTCTGGGAGATGATCTATAATGAAATGAAAAAGGTATTTAAATATACCTTCTTAAAGAAACCAGAGGCCTTTCTTTTGGGCATGGTCGGCCAAGTGGTGCCAAAGAAGGACAGAACTTTCTTTATGTATGCAACAACAGCATTGCAAAGTATTGGAAGACACAAGATCTACCCACCCGGGAAGAGTGGCAGTTGAAGTTGATGGACTATATGGAATTGGCGGAAATGACTGGCAGAATCCGAGACCAGGGAGAAGAGTTGGTGGAAGAAGATTGGAAGAAATTTAAAGACTATCTACAGAAACATTGTAAAATTAAGGAATGTTAGAAAGATGTTGGAATGAAGTTACATGGTTTTAGCAGAAATGCTATAAAGAATTAAGTACAATAAATTGTAAAGGGATTAAAGGGAAAATAAGATTAGAATCTGTTAAGATAAAGTATAGGACAAAGAATTGAGGAAGATGGAAAGGATTTGCGGAAACAATTAATTGAAGTGGGATACAAAAAAGGGAGGTGCGAGGAAGTCGTTGAAACAAGTTAAGGAAAGATAAGAATATTGAAAGTATTGAATGTGTTTTTAATTGTTTTTTTATTTGTTATATTTATGTAGTGTTTTTGTTTTTGTGCTGTATTGTATTGTTTTGTTGTGTTTGATTTTTTTTCTTTTCTTCTTTTTGTAATTTTCAAATTCTTAATAAATATCATTTTTAAAAAAAAAAACACACACAATGCATACATAAAAGCAGTGCTTTTTTCTAAAAAAATGTTTAGGGGTACTCTCTTTTTGACTCAAGAAAATCACCATTTTATAGTTCAAATCTGTGCAAATAAACACAGTAAATGGACAAAAGTACAAAGATTCACAAAATGTTTAGGGGCATGCGTACCCCCAGAAAAAAGCACTGCATAAAAGCAAATCCTTAGGAGGTAGAGCTGGTTTAGAATTACAATCCGGCTCAGGAATACAAATCTCAGGAGCTCAAAGAAAACAATGTTACAACCCACTAGGTTGTTGTTGATTTTAAATGTTTTTGCTCTATATTTACAAAAGGATTTATGTCCTTCCTTTCCACCATCCTGCTCACAAGATAATTAAAAACAAATTAAAACCATCTACCAAATTAAACTATGTAACTTCTTTTTTTTCCAGGGTGGAATTTTAATTTGGATGTCAGTTCCAAATTCAACTCAGGTATGCTGAGAAATAAACTGAGAGATATTCCCCACTTTTGAAGGAAATGTGTTGGCTTATTTCAAGGCAATCACAGGGGACTCGCCCATCACAAATGTTAAATGGATCCCCTGTGGATTAACTCTGCTGCAGAACCACAAACGAGAGAAACAATTTAATTTGAGCTTTTGGCATTGTTACTAACCCACCCACTCAGCAAGCATGCTGATGATTGTGATCCAAATTTTTATTCCTGACTTTTTGGGCTCCACGTGCAGAAAAGCAGAGCCCACATCTGACTGAGGAACATCCATCTCTGTCCTTTCATGGAAGAAAATTCTCTCCCAAGTTCCATTCAGCAGGGAAGTCAGCCTAATTTTTCTTTCCGAATGAGGTCCAAAAGCAATTTGCATTTGTTATGCTGCTACTTAAAGGCAGTGAGAAGTGGCTATCCAATCAAAGGAGATTTATAGCTCCTTGCAACTGTTTAATGTACAGCCTGATTCTCCCTTAGGGCCCATTGTCAAAATGAATCGTAAAAATGAGAGCATGTCTTGGTGCTTCTAACTCTCAACAAGCTATGATTTTTAAGGTACAGGAACAACAACCACAACACAAACCTTTTGAAAAATAAACAAAGCAGAGCTAAAAATGAAGCTACAACTCCCAGCATTTAATGACTGGGCTGTGGTATGGCCAGTAGCCTTAAATATCTATTGAATAAATGTACACATGAGTTATGTATGTATGTATTTGCAAACCTGTGTCAGATAGGGGCTCAGCACTAGCGTTTTCTCTCGGCAAGGACATTTTAAATAGTGCAGATTCAGTACTTGATGACAGGATTTTTTCTGGGGCAGCTATATTTATTTATGGGTCTATACCCTGTCAAAAGTAGATAAATAGGTACAGCTCCAGTGGGAAGGTAAACAGCATTTTCATGCGCTGATCTGGTTCGCCAGAAGCGGCTTAGTCATGCTGGCCACATGACCCGGAAGCTGTACGCCGGCTCCCTTGGCCAGTAAAATGAGATGAGCGTGGCAACCCCAGAGTCGTTTACGACTGGACCTAATGGTCAGGGGTCCCTTTACCTTTTACCCTGTTTCTCATGAGAAAAGAAACTCACTCAAAGTACCTTACAAAAAATAATAATCATAAAATACACTAAATCAAGCAAGTAAAAGGACTAAAATCTATTTCATCCAATAAATCAAGGATAGGGGACCTGTGGACCTCCAAATGTCACTGGACTGCAGCTGCCACTATCCCAGACCCCATTAACCAGGGACACCAACTATATGGGTTTAAGGTGTCTTTGCGTCTCCCTCCCTCCCCCAATATCTGCTGGGCCTGGGCCAGTTGTTCAGAACAGTTAATAGATATGACTAACTTAGTGTGGGATGTAATCCACTAGAGCAGTCAAATACAACGTTCCTTGTTTCCCTAGAGTGGGCACAGGCAGGGGGATGGTACTCCAGCCAGTGTAACTTCCTGTTCCACTGGGCTGAATTGTCCTCCTCCTGCATGTGACCAGGCAGATGGACATGACCCTGGCTGACTCCAAAAAGGAGCCGTGGTGCGCATCCATCTTCTCTCTTGATGCTATGCTGCTCTCCTGTAGCCATTTTGTTCTCTTGATGCTCTTCTCTTAATGTATTTTGCTGTCTGCTGGCTCTCAGCCAGCAACACATGGGCTCAATCCCCGTATGGGATAATAAACTCATAATAATAATTTATTATTTATACCCCACCCATCTGGCTGGGCCTCCCCAGCCACTCACACTTTGTTAAGTAATTACAAGTTAAACCCTGCCTTCAGGGATCATACTGTGAACTGAATGTGAGGAAACTTCTTGTTGATTTTAAGAAAAGTTGTGTCTTTGTTCTCTTAAGCGGGATAAAAGGGGACACCAGGAATAATCCATCTGGGCAAACCAGATTGGATTGATTAGCTAAAGAGATTCAAACAAATCTGCAAACTAGCTTCCTGCTGTATTGAGGGGAATCTGCTCTGCTACGTGACTCACCAGCGTGAGTGAAGAAAGGATAGTATTTCATCAATATATCCTCTCCTTCTATCCGTAACATTCCCACACTTAGGTCACATAAAAACATAAGAGCCTGCTGGAGAAGGCCAATGGCACATTTCACAATGACTAACCATGTCCCTAAGGAAAACCCACAGAAGAAGAAGAAGAGGAGGAGGAGGAGGAGTAGTATTAGTAGTAGTAGTAGTTTGGATTTGATATCCCGCTTTATCACTACCCCAAGGAGTCTTAAAGCTAGCATTCTCCTTTCCCTTCCTCCCCCACAACAAACACTGTGAGGTGAGTGGGGCTGAGAGACTTCAGAGAAGTGTGACTAGCCCAAGGTCACCCAGCAGCTGCATGTGGAGGAGCGGAGACGTGAACCTGGTTCCCCAGATTACGAGTCTATCGCTCTTAACCACTAACCACACTGGCTCTTGCACAGACAGCACCTAAGCACAAGAATGCTCTCCCTCCTTGCTGTTTTCAGCAACTGGTATTCAGAAACCTGTTGCAGTTGGCCATGGAGGCAAAGCATAGCCATCATGGCTAGTAGACATTGATTAGCCTTACTCTCCATGAATTTGTCTAATCCTTTTTTAAAGGCATCCAAATCACTGGCCATCATTGCCCCCTGTGGGAGTGAGTGCCATAGTTTAACTACGTAGTTCATTAATTTCAGTGAGTCTGTCCCAAGTAGAACTTCATTGAATATGCTCCATTGCTGCTAGCCTACAGCAGATTCCCAGAGAGACCCCAGCACCCCATGATACTTTCAACACATTCTCTCCCTCTTTCTCTCTTTCTCTTTCTCTCTAAAAGCTCTTTGAAGAATAATTAAGGGTTTTTGTGCCCAGTGCCAACTACATAAGGACAAAGAAACACTGTCCTATATCTCTTTTACTTCCTCTGTCTTTGAAAAATATATTTAAAAAGCATGTATTTAGGCCAAACTCTAACCCTAACTAGAACATACACTTGCTTTTTAAAGCAGAGATTCCATCATTTCCAATTATCATTATTTTTTTTGTACCTGCTGCTTTTTTGTTTAATATTCAGCCTAAGGAACAATGCTAGGTTTTGGAAGCTAGTGCATTACTTTGCAGTTGGTCCTAATAAAGGAATCAAATTTGCTACAATTGTTCGAATCATAGAGGGAGAGATCAAAGCAATTGGCATAATAGCCAAGATGCAGCAAGTGTTCAGTACAAGCATCCGGCCATGTCTGCTCACTGGAGTAGGAAAATATGCATCTTCCAAAATGCTGCAAATTAAAGCATTGCTATTGGTGTAGTTTTTTTTTTGAGTAATATGCAGAAGTTCCAAAAAAGTATGACAAGAATATGTCAGAAAACTGTGTTCCTAGAAGCCCCAGAGAGACTTTATATAAAGTACCTATAGACAAGGGAGAATGTGGTCCTGTCACTTTGACATTATGGATATTACTGATACTGCCACATTACTTCCTGTGTGTCATCTTCATGAGAGAAGGACTTATTTGTGGTGACCTTGTGCCTCTGGAATGTTCTCCCCACTGAAGTGTATCTCAGCTTCCCATAATGTTGTTTTAAAAAACAGGTTAAGATGCATCTCTTTCAGCAGGCTTTAGGGTGAAGTGGGGCTCAAGGATGGTTAGGTGATTGCCTACAGTTGGATTCATATGGAAGTGACAAATAACTTATTGCTGCCTTTTCCTGTTGTGATCTAGAGGCATGGAATATTTTATTTAATTATATTTGACCTCTATTTTATTGTACTTTTATATTTTTATTGAAGCAAACCCTCCTGGGGCCTTATCTGCAAAGGGTAGATACTAAATAAAGTACAGTGGTACCTCGGGTTAAGTACTTAATTTGTTCCAGAGGTCCGTTCTTAACCTGAAACTGTTCTTAACCTGAAGCACCACTTTAGCTAATGGGGCCTCCTGCTGCTGCCGTGCCGATGGAGCACGATTTCTATTCTTATCCTGAAGCAAAGTTCTTAACCTGAGGTACTATTTCTGGGTTAGTGGAGTCTGTAACCTGAAGTGTATGTAACCCGAGGTACCACTGTAGCGGGAGCATCTGCAAAGGGACAGATACTAAATGTGCATAGATGCTCCATGTGAATGTGGTTCTTCAGATGCCCTGATTACATGAAGTGCTTCTTCCCATTCAGCTGAATGGAAGCAGGCACCTCTTTGCTGTTTGCAGGGAGGGCAACAGTAGGTGGCGCTATAGTTGATGACAGACAGAGCCAAGTCATTCGTCTTGTCCCTGTCCTCCTCCCTGCTGAGTTCCTCAAGGGCAAAAACGATACGAAGGAAGAGGAAAAGGGTGGTCAGTGCCACCCCTTAGAACGGTTGTAAATAAAGAGAAGGCAAGCAGGTAGCGGATAACTGGGGGCAGGCTAAGGTTCAGGGGTGCCATCTTGCCCTCAGGATTGTGGGTATCTGCATTGTGGTGGCCGGTGGCAGCAGCGGCTCCTCTTCTTCCTCTTCTCCACAACCAGCAGGGCACCCTTTTCCTCAGGGTCACCCCACGAAAAGGGCCTCTGTGTCACCCCCCGAAAAGGTTGCCACACTGGCTGGTTGCGGAGAGCAGAGTGGAACTGATTCTCTCTTCGAAGCAGCACTGCTGCCGCCTGCTGGCTTTTCTCATTGACTTTGTGGGTGCCCAGCCCCCAGGGGTTGGCTCCTATGCTAAGGTTGGTGGGACAAGGTGACACTTGCCCTAACAGACTAGCCTTCACTGGATGAAGGTGCAGGGTTGATCGTGTGTGCCGTGTTTGAGGTGGGCCATAAAAGCTTATCCCCCTCATCCATGGCAACCTTGCATATTGTTTGTTTAGGTTTGTATAGGGGACTCTTTTCCCGGCCCAAGGGCAACCCTCTCTTCTGGGCAACCTGCCAGAGGTGGGCAGGATCAGAAGCAATGAATGGGAATGTTACCTTTTTACAGTGACACACACATACTCCCTTTTCCATCCAAGCAAGCAAGAGTTGGAGGACACATTCCAGCTGGACAAAAGCATCCCAAGAGAGCATGAACAAGTCCTGAGAGGAATGTGGCCTGAGAAAAGTTCCAGGATACCAATACAGTGGTACCTTGGGTTACATACGCTTCAGGTTACAGACTCCACTAACCCAGAAATAGTGCTTCAGGTTAAGAACTTTGCTTCAGGATGAGAACAGAAATCGTGCTCCGGCGGCGCGGCAGCAGCAGGAGGCCCCATTAGCTAAAGTGGTGCTTCAGGTTAAGAACAGTTTCAGGTTAAGAACGGACCTCTGGAACGAATTAAGTACTTAACCCGAGGTACCACTGTAGAGAGATCCAGCGGGCTCCCTGATGTTCCCCACCTCTTAGCTAAAATATCACCAACAGCAAGAAGGTGGAGCGGAACTCTAGCTTAAATCAGAGTTGCTAAAATGGTTGTTCTGCCTTTTCTGCTGCTGGAGGAACACCTCTCTCTCCCCATAAGATTAACCACAATTTACCAAGGCTCCACTCCCTCAGTTACATACAGGCCTTTTAGCCACGAGTGCACAAATTGTTTTAAAGAATACAGTTATTAAATACATTCATTCTCTTTCACCTTGGGAGGCTCAACTCTTCCGCTCCATCTTCTTGGATGCTTGCAACATTTTATGAAAGCTTTTAAATCTAGTTAAGACAGGGAAGACGGATATGAAATAATTCTCCAAGCATTCTTGTTCATGTTCCAGTTCTGTAGTCAAAAATAGCCTGCAAAGCTTTTTCTTTCATTTAACATAAACAAACAAACAGGATTGTGTCTAATATAAAGCTTCTGTAGAAGAGGATTCTTGCCTTAAGGTAATCTGCACGATTCAAATTAAATGAGTTGATATTTCAGGTGCTCTCCTCAAAATATGAAAAACTGACTCCATCCAATGTTATCCTCCGCTGCTTTAAATTTCTTATATTTCATTCTCTGCTGTATTTAATTCGATGCATTCTTCCCCCAGAACATAGGCAGCTACTGAGATTTCAAAGTGATCTTTGATCCCCAGTCCAAGCCTTTAGATGTTTACTGAGAAGTAAGCCTTAGCAGTTCTACATATACTTAACACTGTGTTACAAAGATGTCTGCAAATATGATATGGAGGCGGGCAACATTATCACCATATGGGAATCCCTTGCAGACCAAATTTTTAATTGTTTCTCATTATGTACTGTTAATTTCCAATACATTTTAAGTCTCCTTGAACTGTAGGACAGGCAGTGTAGATATGTTTTTCTTGGTAACTGCAAATAGTGTTGAAATTTTAGTTATTGTTATGTAGCATTATGGAAAAGACTCTTCCTTCATGGTAGGGGTCACCTATGATACGGGGGGGGGGGGAATAGAAATAAATTTCCTATTTTTTCCTCTCTGACAAATTGCACAACTCAGAGGTCAATAATGACATCATGTATCACAAGTCACTTGCAGTGCTCCAGTGCGCTTAAGGGCACATGTTTTAATGTGATCTGTCAGCCACCACTTAACAGATTTAGTACTTATTTGTAATATATTAATAGTTCCTTTTTGTAAAAAAAGATTCTAGCTTTTGACCCAAATAACAGCAGGGAATTGATTGCCAGCTCAGTGAGTTGAGAATGGAACCAGATTGCTGAGCATGAATTACAGCCACACAGAAAACACACAAGCAAAACAATCCTGGATGTGAGCATGATAAATAGGCAACCTTTTCTAGAGAAGCTGAGGCAGATACTGAAAAACTCTAGATGGCATGGGTGCAGTTTCTAGAATACTGACTACTGCATGGAAGTGACAGACTTAGGAGACAGGGAGCTGTCAAAGAGATGTTGATTATAATTAAGCGTGTAGCACGATTGTGCAGTGTTTGGCTCTCATCCACTGGTTCTATAATGATCCTTTAGGCTGCATTCAATGCCATGTCTTTCCCAACACATCTGGTTGGCCACTATGGGAAGAGGAGGAGGCTGAACTAAGCGGCTCTTTGCTCTGTTATATCAGGGCTTCTCTTATGTTCTTAACCTTGTGCCATAGTTGTCAACTTACAGATTTGAAAATAAGGGACCAGCAGATTTGAAAATAAGGGACTGGCAGCCTTGAAAATAAGGGGTCAGCAGCCAAAATAAGGGATTTTCCAAGCACAGGTATGTTCACCTTCTGAACCCCTCCGAGCCAAAGGCAGAAAGCCCAGCCAGCAGCCAAATGAAGCCTCAAGCTGTGGTTCCCTCAGCGCAGCAACCCGGCAAAGGGGATGCAGCAAGGAAAACCACCGTCACCTCTCCGCTGGGAAGCGCTGAGCAAAGGCGAGTCCCCAGGCAATGCCGCCGATTTGATTGGCACAAGGCATGCAAGCTCCACCCCCCAGTCATTCTTAGACTCCTTATTGGGTGAGCAACGCAGCCAAGCAACACAGTTGGAGCCTCCCTCCTCCCTGGCTGACAGGGAGGGAGGGAGAGGAGCTGCTTCCTTTGAAACCCAGGAAATTTAAGGGACATCATCAATAACGGACAGCAGCGGGACACGGTGCTGGGCTAAGGGACTTTCCCGCCAAATAACAGCTATGCCTTGTTGACAGCTATGCCTTGTGCTTTATTCCCAGAGTCTAAATGATGTTCAGAGCAAAGAAATGACGGCAGTGGATGTTGTTGTTGTTATATTAATTCTGTAAGTAAAATACTTTTACATCTTCTTTATCTCTTCAGATACCATGTGCTCATGATATGGGTCTAAATATCATAGAATCATAGAATTGTAGAGTTGGAAGGGATCCTGATGCAGGAATCTAAACAGATGGTCATGCATCCTCTGCTTATAAACCTCCAAGGAAGGAGAGTCCAGAGGAAGCTCCCGAGAGAGTCTGTTTCACTGTTGAACAGCTCTTACCATTAGAAAGTCCTTTCTGATGTTTAGTTGGAATCTCCTTTCTGGTAACTTGAAGGCACTGGTTTGAGTACTGCTCTCTGGAAGCTGTCACATGGAAGATGGAGCAAGCTTGTTTTCTCCTGCTCTGGAGGGTAGGAAAGAACACTTAAAATAATTAAGAAAAGAACACAGATCTCCCTTCAAAATTCAACATTGTACATAATGGAAGAAATGTTCATGAAAATGTGAATGGTCATGTGTACTTAGTTTTCTTTTATGAAAAAATTGCAAATGTTTGTGGAAATAAACCTAAGACTAGAAAAATGAGACTCATTGCTCCTTAACTGCCACATGCAACTGACAGGCTGTGCTCAGCTTGGTGGACCAGTGTTTATGGACCATGCATAAAGGGTTTGTGTCGACACACAATCGTAACGGCAGTGCCCAGGTGTTTTATTTGATATAAGGCAGGTCCAAGAATGAGACCACAATGTTTTGAACCCAAAATCATTTCTGCAGGCAGACACAGCTCAAACTCTCTTCCGGTAGCTTTGTTTCTCCTTTCCTATACAGGGCAAAGGCTATATTTCATTTTGTCACAATAAAGAAGCTGTTGGCTATGTTTACAGAGAGAAACATTCCGTCAATGAGGGGAAGGGAGGAGAGCGTAGGAGATGGGTGCCAAACAGTCCTTTGCAGTTGAGCTTCAGTATCTGATTCATCATCTGCATTCTGTTCATTTCCGCTGGTCTTCCTTTACACTGTCATTTTCTCCTCTTTCATGCCACAAAGGGACAACTCGGAGTTCTTGACAGGAACATAAAATCCTGCATAAATTGTCAGTCATTTGTTTATTTTGCCACAAAGCTCTGGGAAGAAGAAATATTACAGAAGATTTAACAGACACTGACAGTGTGCTGCTGTTGTTGGTTTTTTAAGGCATTATCCTTTATCAGCTATTACTGGGGGGGGGGGGTGCGTGCGCACCCCTCCCCCAAAATGTCAGAAAGGATATATAACAGATAAACATATTTGATTGATGCTACAGTGCTGAATATCGAAGCTGCGAAAGAAGGCTTGGATAGTAAGCTTGAAAACACACATTGCTCTGGATCATTCAGAGGCCCTCAACTTATTCCAAAACAGGCAAGCACACTGGCCTCTGTTTCTGTGTGGCAGCCATTTTGAAAGCTTCAAAGGCATTCCTATCCACAGTACAAGATGGTGGAGAAGGCAAATGCCAGAGGATTGAATCCTATGAAGTCACTGCACAAGAGGAATCCCTTCCCAGCATGCAGTTTGTTTCTTTCTAGTCCAGAGAAATGCTCATGAGGCGACTACATTGAATACAACCCAGAAGCAATAATCCATACAAAGGCATTAATGGCAGTGGAGAAAGGTAGTGAAGGGCAACAGAAGAATCAGCCTTTCTATTTATATCAGAGTGTCTGGATGCACAAACCTGAACAGTAATAGGACAGTCATTTTATTTCAACAGCTGCATGGTAGGCAGAACATTTTCCTGCCAACTTTACCTACCTGATTTTTGCCTGTCCTGAAACTGTTAATGGTCTGAGAATCTGGCTCAGAAGAGTAGGCGATACTTTTACAGACAAATAAAATACCATTCTCCATCCGCAGTAGCAGTAGAATAGCGTGACATGTCTCATATAGGTTTTATGTGTCTTCTTGGATTACTCCCAAGTGTTGGACAAAATGAAGTGAGACAATAATCCATTTGTGTTGGTCGGTATAACATTCCCCAATCCCTTCTGCAATCTGTTTCAGGCAGTGCTATTCCCATTCTTTAGGTTTATGAATACATGCAGGGTAGACTATCCGCCACTTGGATGCAGAGTGCAACAAAAGTATTCTCTGGAGAACTTTATCATATAGCCTGATCAGTTTTGCTGCTAGAATAATACAAGAAGCAGTGCTTATTTTGAGCCAGAGTTCACCAGCGACTGTCGCTGGTGCAGTAGAGCTGGTGCATGTTGCTGTTCTGACACATTGCGCTGGACCAGAATTAACCCCAGAATGAAGTCACAGGCTTTGACTTTATGTTCCTGTGTTGCAATCATTGCACTCCAAACTAAACCCGTCTTTGCAGGCATATTGCCTCACAAGATTAAACTGTAACACTCCATGTCTTTTTGATGGATCCAATTTTCTTGACTCGCTTCTTAAGATAAAGAATTTTGCAAATATACCGATTCAACATGCAGAAGACACAGAATTTAATAGCAAGGATATCTCTCACCAGCGCCTACTGAACATTCTGCCTTTCATTGGCTAAATATAGAAGGAGATGGGAATCAAAACCAAAATTGTTTCAGAATAGATTAGCTATTCAGTAAAGAGGGACAAGCAGCTTAAGAGACATTTTGAAATCAAGACTGCATCTTATCGGAAGATTAGATAGATAAGATCAGGGCTCAGAACTACTTTGCATTATAATAAAGGGTTTTTGAGTATGGGAGCCATTGGCTTTGCTGAAAGGAATCACTTCTCAAGTGAAAAATGCAGATCTTAGATGTGCTGCTAGAAGAATACGGGTATATAATATGATATTTTATATATGAAGGTGGGACTTATAGCACTGAGTTAATGTTCTTTCAACTCTCATAGAGTTGTCTGAACAATCACAGTGACCAATATTATTCAGTGGCTGCTGGTTATATTACTGGTGACATGTGACTACATTCGAAGGATTATTATATTCCTGTATATTATATTATTATTATTATTATTATTATTATTATTATTATTATTATTATTATATTCTCATTAATTGATAGTTTTTTATGTTGATTTTAAGTGTTATAATGCATATATAATCAAACTGAGTTATTTGTTGGATTATTGCTATGTTTTACAATGATTTGCCCAGCCTGGATAGCTCAGTAGGTCAGAGCATGGTGTTGATAATGACAAGGTTGAAGGTTTGACCCCTATATGGGACAGCTTCATATTCTTGCATTGCAGGGGGTTGGACTAGATGATCCCCAGGGTCCCTTCCAACTCTATTAGATTGTTATTGCAACTACTGATTTGCCATTTTGTTGCTCTGTTGTGAGCCACTTTGACCACATTTAAATGGAAAAGCAACATACATATTGAAATAATAAATAGTAATAACTACAAAGAACTTTTGCAATTTTTACTGAAAGCATTCTTAACGATTGACATAAGGGATAGCCAACTCCAAGACGCTTGCGGGACAGGCTATTAGTATTTTCCATACAGTAGCCCATGGGTCTGAAGTATACTTTGTATCACAGATTAATCATTTGCCTTGCTATATAATAAAGTTGCCTTTTCCCATAATTAAGAGTTTCCCAGTTATGCAGCAAATCATGTGCACCTGCAAATGCATATATTTGCATACTTAGCCACCACATCCAGGGAGACCTAATATTGTATCCAGAGAGATATCTGGTGTAGCACCCTGCTTGTGGTTAACACTTAGCTGGAATGAAATATTCAACGCAGCAATAGAGAAATTAAAATAGTAATTTATTTGTCAGACAAATAAATATGAGGCACAGTGGTATATGGTTACCAAGCTCTGGCCTGGCCTCTTGCCATTCTGGCCAGCACTTATATTTCCTTAATCCAGCCCCCTTGCTCCTCCTGTGGCTGCCTCTGTCCAATCAGCCTGGTTAAAATTCCTATTGGCTGTTTGCTAGAACCAATCACAAAAGATACACCCATTTCCTCTTGCCTTTTATGGAAATCAAAAAGCTATATATTCTTCTATCTATAAATGACAAATAAGTAGTAATATATCTTACATGTGTCTCAACAAGGAATCTTAATTACCAGCTCACCTCTTGCCCTCCTTGCCCTATTGCCTTCCAAAACAGATAATTAATCTTGAATTTTTATCTTATGCATATGTCAAGGATTGAGTTCACATCAACATTGAGAGATCTCCTTCATTTGAAGGTTTCTAAACAAAAGGCCTGACAACCATATATCAGGAGTGCTCGATTGGCGTCTTCTGTCTGGCAAGGGGGGCTGGTGGCTGACTTAATTTCAGGATAGTTACAACTCTTACAACTATATGAAATAAGAATCTAGCATTTCTTAAATCCTTTGCATAATTATATTTAAACTAATATATTTAATACATAAACAACCTTTTAAAAGGAAAAGAAATCTTAAAAGGATCTTAGTTTAAGAAAGAAACAGCTTTAGAAAAGTCTTCCCAAAAATGTTCTCTTTCTGCCAGCTAGATGCTTTTTCACTGCTCTTGACCTTCTTAACCTTAGGAAGAAGATATGGCTCATTTTACTATTTATCCACCCTTAATTTGTAGGGTCAGTGTAACCTTGGCTGTCAGCCTGTAATTCCCTTTTTACGACTTTGAGAATTGTTTTCTGCTATAAATCAGGGGGGGCCCTTGTCTAGGAGTAAAACATCTTGCCAAGGTTTTTAGGCAACTGGTCTTCTGCCTGGCATGAAACAGAACATTTTTAAGCTCATTCTTAAAATACAAGCCCTGATTAAACATATAAGCTTTAATAAAAATGCAAGCTTATGATTAGATGCCTCACTGGAATTTCTCTACTTTTTGAAATTAGAATACATACTCATTTTTTTTTTTTTTTTTTTTGTTATGAGTTAGCCTTGGTATAAATTTATTATATCTTGATCTGAATTTGGTAGGGTTGACAAAGGCCAGTTAGGATTGCTCTGAAGGCCAGATCAAGCTCACAGGGCCCTGGCTAGCTATATCTGGCCTAGTTCCTTGATCACACCATGCAGATCATAACATCAATTGAATTGACCCCAAAATAAGTTTCCAGGCGCAAATGAAGGTACACGGTAGTAAAGCCTTTGTGGGATTTTAAACCGAATAATGGTATCCTCTTCTATGCACTTGCCTACACACTACGGTCATTGAGGGAGATCTCAATTTGTTCTCTGAGATTCTAAGGCTGGAGGCAGAACAGCAAGATCCTTAAAAACAAGACGAAAAAACAGTAATGCCATAATATACTTGAATGAATTCACTGGGAAGGAGGGAGGTGAACATGTCTGGTTTGCTCATGGCTTTTACAAAACTGCTTGCTGATCTTGATTCATCCAGTTTGTCACTTTTTTTTCTAATATTTGGTTTTGCTATCCCATCTGGTGAATTGTTTGTTGCAATTGTTTTAATTGTGTGGTTTGGATTGCAAACTACCTTTGGGTGGAAGGTGTATAAGCATCTGTTTATAAATAAACCAAGTATTAACAGCATTCTGGAAGGTTATTCTTAGTACATCGCCAAAGGTTGTCAAGGAGCTGGGTGTAATATAAAATAGAGACCTTTGTTTAAACAAGCTTTCATTCAGCTCCCAACACTCCCTGTGCCTCCTGCTCTGTCTGTATCCTCTTGGTGCTGAGATGCTCCCTCAATCTGTGTCTTCCCTCTGGGTCACTAAATTTCTCTCTCCAACAGCTGTCCTAATCCTTTTATATAAAAAAGGTAAAGGTACCCCTGCCCGTACGGGCCAGTCGTGTCCGCCTCTAGGGTTGTGCGCCCATCTCACTTAAGAGGCCAGGGGCCAGCGCTGTCTGGAGACACTTCCGGGTCACGTGGCCAGTGTGACGAAGCTGCTCTGGCGAGCCAGCACCAGCGCAGCATACGGAAACGCCATTTACCTTCCCGCTATAAAGCGGTACCTATTTACCTACTTGCACTTAGGGGTGCTTTCAAACTGCTAGGTGGGCAGGAGCTGGGACCGAAAGACGGGAGCTCATCCCGCCGTGGGGATTCGAACCGCCAACCATACGATCGGCAAGTCCTAGGCACTGAGGTTTTACCCACAGCGCCACCCGCGTCCCACATTTATGTAGAATCCTTTTATATAGTTCTACATAATTGGATACATTGGCCTTATTTTATACATCATGACAACCATATAGATAAGTGCATATGAAGAATTATTCCCTGTGTAAAGAACTGGAGTGGGGAGGGGCATTGCACCCCCCCATATTGGCATCTCTAGAACAATTCATGAATTCTGCTACAAGTAGGTGCAAAAATAGTTGCTGTGTGAGTAGCGAACTCAGTCCTGGTGTGTGTGTCTAGCTCTCCAATCCACTCTAGCCAGACTAGGTAGCACCAGATTTAGGGCAGTGCAAGTGTTTTCCCCCTTACACAGGGCATACTTAAGAACAGGGGTCAGCAAACCTTTTCAGCAGGGGGCCAGTCCACTGTCCCTCAGACCTTGTGGAGGGCTGGACTATATTTTGAAGGGGGGGGATGAACAAATTCCTATGCTCCACAAATAACCCAGAGATGCATTTTAAATGAAAGGGCACATTCTACTCATGTAAAAACATGATGATTCCTGGACCGTCTGTGGGCCAGATTTAGAAGGAGATTGGGTGGGATCCGGCCCCCAGGCCTTAGTTTGCCTACTCATGCTTAAGAAGATCCCTTTAAGGTGCCATATTTAGGCCTTGCATGAAGGACTACCAAAGTCCACCCCTGGCTCAGGCCATGCCCTTTTCCAGGCTGTGCCCCTCACTTCCACTGCTGTGTACCCATCTTGAGTACTTTTACCTGGCTGGATTGTACCCTTAAGCTATGATAATGCCTTTGGCTTGCTGAGATGGAGAGGGGTGTTTGTGTGCACAGACAGCTGCTTCATGCGTAGATGGAATGTTGCCTGTTTTAGGGTTGCCATATGTCCACAATTTCTGACCTGGTCCACCAATGGCATACAACTCTCCCAGGGGTTGCTCACAAGGGAATGCAGTCCTTAAGCTGAAAAAAAGCTTTCCCACTCCAGGTGCAGGCAAAGGATACCCTGAAGAGCACACAGGCAAGAGTGCCAGCTTGGGTGCCATGCAGAATGGGTGCACGAGGCCATGGGTGCCATGCAGAGTGCATGGCTCTGGCACTGAAATTTGTGAGTACCCAGCCCCTTCATGGGGAATTTTGTAGGTGTTTGGGCACCCAGGTTCCCTAGGAGTTGGCACTTTAGCACACAGGTGTCACTCACCCGCAACGTAAATATTGCTGAGCAACTGGCCAGCAAAACTAATGGACTATAACACAAGTTTAGCACTCATATCCATGCTACTTGATTCTGTAAAAAAAACACAACAATCTGTGCATCTGGAAACCTGGAAAATTGCTGGAATTTTGTGTAGGGCTGTGCACAGGGTTCCACATCCTGTTTCTCCAGCTCACTGTTGCTGTCAAACTTCTGCCAAGGGAAGATATGCACAGAAAGGCCATCAGCCCCCAAGAGAACAAGCACCTTAAGCCAGCCATCCTTTAGCCGACTGCCCTCCCTTGCAGAAATTGCTTTCCTCTACTGTTGAGCACAGGTGATAATTATAATGGTAGTGCTTCTGTCCCAATTTCTGACCTTCCTTTCACACTGCAGTACAACTACTGGTGTGAATGAAATTTAGCATGATGTAGCAGCATATAGGTACTGCAGTGTGGAAGGGATGTTAGAAAATGGGACAGAAACGCTAGCCTTATAATCAGTAAAAGTAGTGGAATAAACACCACATGAGAATGCAGCCTTTGGCAATTAAGTGGTATATAAATTTGATAATAGTAGTAGTGGTGGCGGTGGTAGTAGCAGTAGCAGGAGCAGCAGCAGCAGCAGCTATGCTGTTCAGTAGAAAAAAGAGAGAGATCTTTATTCCCTCATTTACACTGGAGCCGCTCCATTGTGCATGGCTTAACAATCCATAGGATACTGTGGATATATTGTCTTCTCAAGGTGAGTCCAAAGATGAGCTAACTTTCAGCTACTGCACTCATGATTCTTCAAAGAGCAATGGTTACTGCATGTTTAGTCATTCTGAAGAGCCAATATTCAATATGTTTTACAGCTCAGAAAATAGTGCTTGTTGACTAGTGCCCATGATAGTAAGATGAAGCTTCGAAAACAATGCAGTATATAAAATATTTATGGGGGCTCTGTCACAAAGCTTTTTTTTTTCCGTGGGCTTCCTATGTGGAAGAACAAAACATAAAGATGGAGCCAAGGGCTTTAAAATTTATCGTGTTGCCATAATCTCATTCCAGATAGCTATTTCTTTCTTTCTTAATATCTTTCCCACAGCAACTAAAATAGCATAAATGAAGAAAATGAAGCTCTATATTATTACAGCGAAATTGAATGCAAAGGGATCCCCTAGTGGCACGGAAATATACTGTATGAGCAAAAGTCACCTCCGCTATGATTGGGAACATAAAATACATCAGTATCGGCTTAATGACAGCCAGTTTCATTCTTGCCTTTCCCATAGAATAGGAATTAAAAGCGAGATCCCACAGAGTCCCTTCTGGCAACCTCTGGCAAAGTCCCCACTGTCTTTGGAGAGTACGGAGGAAATTGCTTTGCTCAGCACCTCAAAGGGCAGGTCTATAAGACACTCTCTACTCCCCAAATGCAGACACTTCTTGATCACTCATCACTAGCTTAATAGACTTTTACATGTTATTTATGGCACATTAATACGGGACGTGTCAGTGTTGGTGCATCTAATTCATTGTCAAAAGCATAAAAGCTGTTAAACGTTGCCATTAAAAAGTGCTTAAGGGCTGATATGTCTAATATGACATTACTTAAACTTTTTGGTGTTCCCCCCAATGAGCTTTTTCACAGAGTAGTCATACAGGGCAATCACCATACCGCTTCTCGAAACAGCTTATAAATTATGACAAATCCAAGAGTGGCGAGGTTTTAATTGTGCATGAAATTCATTTCATGTCTCATACATCACTAGGAGAAGAGTAAACTCCTTTCCCATCAGTTTGATTAGACGTGTGAAGCTTGAATGTCATAGGAGTGAAACAACACTTGTATTTAACTGGTTCTGAATTGGACACATCACCCCGAAAGCATCGCTCATATTTAGTGGTGGACCCAAGCGCTGATTCTGTAATGTGGCAGGAACCAAGCACTGCATTTAGCTAAGCAAACCAAGTGTATATTGGTGGAAGGTCCATAACTTAGTGGTATAAAAGGTAAAGGGACCCCTGACCTTTAGGTCCAGTCATGGCTCACTCTGGGGTTGCGGCACTCATCTCACTTTATTGGCTGATCGGCAAGTCCTAGGCTCTGTGGTTTAACCCACAGCGCCACCCATGTCCCTTAACTTAGTGGTATAGCACCTTCATTTTCATTTTGCCTGCAGATGATCCCAGGTTCTCTGGCCTTTCCAGATAGGGCTGGAGCAGCCCCCACTCTGAAAGGCAGGAGAACTAATGCCCACCATAGTATACAAGACTGAGTTTGATGGACAAATGAAATTAGTGTATCCACCATGGTCAAGTATGGGCTTCAGCTCTCTTAAAAATATATACCTGCTAGTCAAAGATGTCTTTTCACTGAAGCATTGCTCATTGGCAGAGGACATTTCCCATATGAATTTTCCGTATGCGTCACTGTCTGCGATCTTGAACTGATTTGTTTTTCTTCTTGCTGTTTCCAACTTGCATTTAGCCCTCAGTTTAATTGATGTGACCCTTGGCCACATTTCCCAAGCCCTCTGCAAGTTCAGACCTGTGGCAAGAGAGCACCCTGTCCCTCCCTTAGCAGCCCTTTGAGTCAGGAAAAGAGGGAAAGAAGGGGAGTTCTCACCCACTTCTGATTCTGGCATCACATACTGCCTGATTCCACCTCAGTGGAAAAAGCTTGCCCGTCCCTGCTGTGACGGAATTAGACTTTTTTAAAAAAAACACATTATCTAAATCTGCACTGTAGGCTTGGTAGGCTCATTTACAGCTGAAGCTCCACTTAACTTTGCAGTCACTGCTATTGTTGCTTTTTAATGCATTGTTAATGTTGTGTTTATCAAGTGTTTTTATTGCTATATTATTGTTACTGTGTCGTACTATAGTTTTATTGCACTGTGATTCTTGTATGCTACCCTGACTGGTCCATGGGCCCAAGGAGGGAGGGGTAGAGCTTTCATAAAGAAAGGCATACCTCCCTGGTCATGTTGCTAGCACACCCGAGACTGCCTTATATGCAAAGGGCACAGCTAACACAAAGAATGCAACACTGATCCACTAGCCTTTGCTGTTGATGGGCTTACATCATTACCTTCTAAAGCTTCATGTCATGACATGCTGGCACCATGCATAGAGGACAAAGTTCTGGTGCAAGTGATATTGATAGAAGCAGTTGGCCAGAGGCTGAGTTTATTTGACTCCCCACTCTGTGATTGAATCCCACCTGAAAATTGTGAAAGTATGGAAGCACTCTTAAGTGTAAAGATACGAAATTCTAAAGTACTTCTTGATTTCCCCCCCTGTGAATTTCATCTTTGCCTATTATTTATTTTCTTATCATTTACTTTTTATTGTGTATTTATTTTTTGGTACATGGAACCTCGGCAACATAAATTAGCAATGAAAAGTCTACTTTGGAAAATGAAACTGTAATATGTAAAAGAAAAAGTTCTCACATTGATTTATTTGCTCACTGCGAGGACCAGTGTGTAAAAACGACCGTGTTCGGGGAAATAATGAGATTGAGTCTGTGTTCTGAGAATAAAAAAACAACTGGGGGAAAATAGGCAATTTAAGGGAAGAGTGACTTATTAAAATGAACATGTATGCATCAAAATCCACAACACGTTGAATGAAACTGAAAATGTATCAAGCTGTTTAAAATCAATTTAGAAGCCAAAGAATTGGTTTATTCACTGGTTTATGACTGAGATGCCTATTTTAATTGCAATTTTGGACACTGATATGATGGAATGTTACTCTGCTAGAAAGGTCATATAAGCTGCAATATTTCTAAAAAGAGTTGCTAGGATAATCTCTTCCTCTTTTTGAACTACAGAATTGTAAGCAATGTTAGTACAAAGCCAAATACTCTGAAAAGTTCAGCTTTGACATATTTCCATAAAAGTATATCCATAAGCAATGTGTATTCCAAGAAAGGTCTACATTTATACAAAACTGTCCAGGACACACTAAGCTCTGAGAAGCAATTTGCCCTTGATTTTTAAACAACTGAGTTTTGAAAGAGCAGCTGCACCAAATTTTTGTAAGGTTTAATTTTCTGGACAAAAAAACCCCCAAAACCAACTTTCAAAGGCATTGAATTTTTCCATGAATGTGCAATGTTCAATTTCACAAGCAAAAACAAAAAACAAAAAAAAAATCCTACTGAGTATGTTTACGATGGTTTAAATGGTTGGTTAGGAGTTTTCATTTTGCAGAATTCCTGCCTTCTGTGCTCCAACTTCTTCATAAATACAGTAAATTCTGAGCTGCTTTATTAGAATGCCAGCAGAGACTTTTGTTTGTGTGTGATTGGTTCGTTCTTCATACTATGTTCCTGCTGTAAATTTGCATGACATTCATCTCCTGTGGGAAATTGACTATGACTTCTGTTGCAATTAAAATGGAAGGCTCAGGTTGAGAGGTCAAGGAAATACCTGAGTAAACTACTGCACGCATCTTCAAAAGCTGGTGGCATGGCAATACAGATGGGCCTTCTTGTATTTCAGCAGGGAGTGTATTCCATAACATCAGTGCTATCGAAGAAACAGTCCAAATCTACATCATTACAAGGTAACAGTATTCTTCTTTGGTGATCCCTCGTAGCTGAGTAACATTGTCTTCCATAAACACGGTTTTAACAATGAGTCTGTAAGTGACTGTGGAGGCCAATTCTGGATCCACACGTCCTTCCACAGTGGAGACATTGGTTTCCAGACAAGAGTTGATCACGGTGTGGATTTGCCAAGCGTGCCTTCCTCTTAGCACATTTCTCCCTTGCGTCCTGAGTTCGAGTAAAGGCTGTTCTCCAATTGGAGCGCTCGCAGGCAAGTATTTCCCAATTGCTGGTGTTTATACTACATTTTTAAAAATTTGCCTTGAGACAGTCTTTCAACCTCTTTTGTCGACCACCAGCATTACACTTTCCATTTTTAAGTTCGGAATAGAGTTGCTTTGGAAGACGATAATCAGGCATCCGCACAACATGACCAGTCCAATGAAGCTGATGTTGAAGAATCATCTTTTGCTTCTTGGTATTAGTTCTTCTGTCTTCCCAAGTGATGTGTAAAATTTATTGGAGACACCGTTGATGGATGACCATTCCAACGAAGTTGATGTTGAAGGTAATAGTAATCAAGCTCTGGCAAGTCTACCTGGGTTCCATTTGTTAATCTTAATGTCCTTACCATGCAATAGGAATGGCACAGGGATCAGCTGAAAGCCCTTATTTTTATGCATTCCAAAGTATAATTTCTGCATTGCTGCACTCAGAGAACTACAAAAGTGGCTGGACGTGTGGGTGTGGTGAGGAAAATGGGGAGTTTTAACATGGAATTTTGCATAATTTGAATTCTACTGGAACACACATATTTGCCAGTGTATGTAGCTCTGCTAAGGAAGCAGTGTATCTGATGAACTTCAGCTCTTTCCACCTTTCCCCCTTAGAGGAAAAACAAAGAGCAAGGATGGCAGTAAGGTAAGCTTTTATCATATGAGTAATAAGATAATTACATAGCCTGTTATATTACTTAACTGATTGGCAGGAATGTTTCTAGCAGATGTTTTCCTTTGATAATGTGCATTCAATTAGCAGAAACTAACAAATAAAATGCTGGCACTGAATATGAAACAATAGTTATCAATGGAAATCTTTCTCCTTTTCATCCTTCACACACCCTGTAGAGCACATTTAAAATTTAAATTTTTTGCCTTGATATTAAGCAGAGGTGGATATAAGAATATGTTTTATCAAATAACAGTTACTTGAATATATTAATACCTAAAGAGGCAAAGGTTCCTCACTGTTCAAGAATATGTATTAAGTCAAATCATATTGAAGATAAACATTTGCAAAGTGGGAAGATGTTTTACAAGCTTGTTAAATGTGTTTCCATGGGCATTCAAGAGAAAATGAATTCAAGGGAATTAAAAAATATATGATAGAATATGAATTTACACACACACACCTTAATTAGAATTGAGCTTGTGTCCAGTTTGCAGCTCATATCTTAGGTGGCTTACCTTATTGAGTCAGTCTTGACTGCACAAATGCCCTCTCATATCAATCAATAAGGTGACCACAGCAGTATTCTGTGGAATGCAGCAACATCTTCGATGGAGAAGCATTAAGGTAGTTAAAATTTCACATCTATGAATAGTTTAATGAGGATCAATTCTGTTGTCCTTCGAGCTTGCGTGCTATGGCATCCTGGCTTTGGGATTCTACAGAACCACGTTTCCCTTTTAATATATTTTTTTTCCTTAAAAAAACTGCAGTGTAAATAAGATTCACCAGAGGATTTATGGCACATTGCAAGAGGCACAGAGAAATCTGGGGATAGGTACAGTTATGATCCGTGCAGTGCACAGATAGGTTATAAAGGCCACTGTCTATTTCTGGAACCAGCTAAAAGCACATCTAGTTATGTGTGGTGCAAGGCAGTTTGAAAGGACTACTTGGTTTCTAAAAGAAGAGCTTTATTTATTTTTTAGAAACCAGCATGGAACAATTCCTTCTTAATGGTAAAAGCAAGGGCTTCTGTTTAACTGCACTGGAGGCTTGAGGCACACCTTGGGCTCTTAACTGAAGAGCTGCATGTTCTTGCATTAAGAACCGCATACCAAGTAGCTTTTATTTGCACTGGTCTTTGGATGAAGGGAGCATAACCTCTCCCTCATCAACCAGTGAAGTTGGGTACCACATAGAGCACAAGTTCCCATTGGTCAGGACACTGGGGGGTGGGCAGGAAGTGATTTGGAATAAACCTTTTCCTCATTTAGGCTTCAGTCCTATACCGACTTAACTGAAAGTCATCCTCATTGAAGTCAATGGGATGTGCTTCAGAGTGAACATATAGGGAGTTTCACTGCAAGAGGCCAACATGCAAATCAGCCTAAGTCCTATTGATTTCAATAGGATTTCAGAATGATGTACATTCTCTGAACTCCATTGATCGAAATCAAAGGACATAAATGCTTCAATATATGTTTAAATTCCATTCAATTTATGGGACTTAACCATAATTAAATTTCTCTGGGCTCCTCTGCTTGCGTGGAAGTACATTCCATTGATTTCTGTGAGTCTAAAACTTCAACAAATGCAATTAGGATTGGGGTATAACTCATACAGGTATCGATCTTTTCCTGAGCTAAGCATTTTAATCTGAACTTAAGCCCTGGGTTGTGGTTGTTCTTCAAAAAACCAAATTTGCTAATCTTCAAGAACATCTTCAGGAGCGAGACTTAGCCTCCTCCACTCTTCCTTCCTTCCTTCCTTCCTTCCTTCCTTCCTTCCTTTCTGTACTTGTTTTGCCTGAACTACTGGTTAGATGGTATGACACCTTCTGTTTTCAACCAGACAGCCTAATCCAAGCTAACTACTGCTAGTCAATTAAAGACCAGATCTCAGTTTCCAACGTATATCTTGCCAGTGCCACACCTTCTATATTGTATCTATGAGAAAACTCATATCTCATCCCCAGCACTGCAACCATTGTTCAGTAGCTATTTATTCCGAAAGAAGCCTCATTGTGTTCAAGTAAGTTTGCAGAGGAGTATAGGTACAGACATTTACCCAGTGCAAACCTATGCCATCTACTCAGAAGGAAGGCTCATTGATTTTAATGGGCAATTCTTTCTTCCCAGGCAAGCGAGCCTCAGTAACTGAAATATCAACAGGATATTATCTACATTTTTGAATTCCTGATTCCTGTTTATGACTTTGGGAAATCATGAAACTGGAAAGGACAGCAGAAGAATCTAGAAGAGGAGACAGGATGAAGCAAATTACCAGCTAAAACCGATGAGCAAGATAATTTACTAATAAAAACAGGGTGGGAGCAGTGCTGTTTTTGTATGCTTCTTTGACTTCTCTGAGTGATCTATCCACTTGCTGAGCAGTGCTTCTACATTATTATTATTATTATTATTATTATTATTATTATTATTATTTAAACCTTGCTGCTTCAGCTCAAATGAGGCAACTCAAAATGAATCCATGACAACTGAAAAGGGTTCCTTTCCTACCTGTGTGTGCAAGGATGGGAGAACAACAATCAGTAATTAGAAATATAAAATGGGCAGGTGACATGGTTCTCATCTCACCTGCATAGAAGTGGCCAACATAATTATGTAGAAGGAAATAATTCTCACAAGCTTCTCTAGCTTTACCTGACTATATCCTTATGCAGAAAGCAAGTTCTGTATAGCCTGAACAGACAGAATGGATTGCTTTTTACTTACTTTGCAGAAACAGGAACTATGGCCACATTTACACCACACTTTTAAAGCACTATGATGCTTTAAACAGTCATGGCTTCCCCCACTAATTATGGAAGCTGCAGCTCACAAAGAGTACTGAGGATTCTTATGAAAACGCTATTTCCCTTACAGAGCTTCACTTCCCAAAGTTCCTAGTGGTGACAGATTGATTGTTACACTACCCTGGGAACTGTAGCTCTGGGAGGGTGAATAGGGGTCTTCTAACCATTTTCAGCATGCTTAACAAATGGAAGCTCCTTGAATTATTTTCAGGAAGCCAGAACAGGGAAGGTTTAACTAGTCAGAGCCACTGAGAAAGCCCCCTCTCTCATCCTAACTTACTGTGCCTCAGCTATAGTTGGAACAAGGAGCATGACAATTCCCATAGAGCTTGGGAATGGTATGGGAGGAGATAGCGTATCATGTATGCTAAACCCTAGCCAGTTTGGATTTGCTCCGTAAAACAAGAGCGGATTTTAGGCTAACCTTGTATAATGTTCAGGAGGTCCTTTAACATTCTATCTGAATAAAACCATTGAATCATCTAGGGTGATGAATTTCTGGCAATGTCATCTTTAATGGGTCCATTCTCCTAAGAGGCCACTGTCCAAGTGCCTCTACTCTAGAACCTTTATTGGGTGCATTGATTTTCTCCCCTCCAAGTGATATCATCACAGTTGTATTTGTGCTGGTCATGTGGCTAAGTTCCTGGCTTGATAACACAGTAAGCGTCGTTAATTAAAAAAGAGGACTTATTGCAAAAAAACAAACATAGCTCCAGACGGCTGTAGCAAGCCTCTGGCATCATCAGCCAGGATGACCCTTCTGAACTTTCCTTCTGCAGAATATACTGAACCGGCATCCTTTGAGCCTTTTGTTTTGCTTCCTGTCTAACAACCCTCCCCTATGACGACTCCATGGACTGATTGGCTCAGCTCTGGCTTCCTCCTTTCCTGACAAATTGTCACTCTGTATTTTCCTGCCTGTTCGCTCTTCTGGAGAGCTTTGGCGGTGTTCCCTCTCTCCCCCACTATCAGTCATTCTCTTGGCAACTGGCATTCCTAGGGGTGGAGGAGACAGAGCGAGCTGCTGTTCAGCCTGTTTAACCCCTAAGCTTCTCTGCTCCTGGCTGCTTTCTCCAGCCTGCTGCCAACCTTCACTGAGAGCTGTCTCATTCCTGACAGTGCTGTTGTTCTTTGTTGTTTACAAGTCTAAAAAGACAGAAAGGGAAAAAGCTTTAGGAAAAAGCTATCCCTAGCATTGGCTAGTTGCACCATCTGCACATTCATTACAGTGTCTAAATACAGAAATATCCTGATCCAAATATGCTACACAACGCTGGCTAATAAATCAGAATCTAACTACCAATCAGATACAGTATCATTTTTTTCTGGTATTATATGCTAAGCCTATCATGTCCTTATTGTTCTTGTTGGTCTTGTACAACTGTTTTATTTTGAAAATCAAGGTGGGTACTCAAGATAATTTCACCCATGGTTCTTTCCCACAGTGCCACTAAAACTGAACAGTTTCCAGACACAGTTTTCCAAAATGAAAGTAATTTTTTATTGACATTTCTTTATATATTTATTAAACTCTTCATTGTGTGAGACACCCACCAGGCTTAGCAAGAAGAGTATTGACAACTGCAGCAGTTGCCTAAAATCTATATACCTGCAAATAGTTCAGCTTTACTGGGGTCTTTGAAGGAGTGTTGTTGATTTTCCCCAAGAGTACAAGTAATAAACAACTCTCCATCTATTCAGCTATACTTCAGAGCATTTATCGAAGGTTCTATATTCCCTGCCATCATTAATTGTACATGGGATGGAGAAAGTGTTACTTTCCAGCTCTTCGGAGAAATATTTAACATTTTCTTCTGAAACACGGGACCTGGAAATGAATATCAGGCTTAACCAAGACCTGCCACATGTTCCAACTTATGCTTTTATCTCCAGAGCGCTGTAACTCCTTGGGTTAATGAGGTTTTGGTGAATAAGTGCATTACCTCTCTGCAGACTTTTACAAAATCTAGCTTTCTAGGCTTAGTTCGGTGTACTATTGTCAGGGGTTCAGGAGCAGAAGCACAGGGAAGAGGGGAGATGGAGAGCGAAGGGGAAGAATCTGAGGGCAGCGTAGGAGAAGATGACAGTGGCCCGAGAGATTCCATGAGCCTCTCCAGCGAATCGGAAGATTCACAGAAGGGGGCGCCGGTGGCCAGGGCAAGGGGGGTCCCAAGGGGGACACCCCAGAAGCAAGGGGCCAGCGGGGACTCCCAGAGCAGCAGTTGGAAATCAGGACCAGCTTCCCCACCAGAGCAGAGTGGGGGGGAAGAGTCACAGGTATCGGGAATAGCGTCTCCCCCAGCAGGGAGAGGAGAGGAGTCAGGGCTAACCACGCCTCCATCGGAGAGTCAAACAACGGAGGGGAGGTCAGATCCGGCCAGTATCCCGGAAGAGGGAAGCAGTGACAGAAGTAGTGTAACGGTCAGGAGGAAGGTCACTGGGCTGGCGCGAGAGGCAAGTTCAAATGTACAGGAGCGTGGGACAGCAGAGAATGAGGATTGGGAACCGGGTCCTAAAGCCCGCCGGAGGCAGGGGGAGGAGCTAAGCGACTCAGCGTCTGAGGAGTCCAGAAAGGGGAATGCCCCAGCGGGCAGGAGGACCCAGAGGAGAAGAGAGCAGCGGAAAAGGTGGAGCAGGGCTAGGATCTTAAACTGGTGTCATAGGGGAGGAGATTCAGACGGGACTTCGCCGATCTAGGGTTTAAGACGTAGGGCTGCACGCTGTGGCTTTGAAATGGAAACTGAACTTCAATAAAGACTTTTGTACATTACGACAGCCTAGCGTTGGTCCTCTGTGAGCTGGGACCTAGAGGCAGCTCTGACAACTATTTTTAGCCCCTGTAAAACTAGCTTGTACAGAGAGGCTGATACATTTTGGTTCACATGACGAAGTAAGCACAGTGAATACATATTAGGCTGAAGGTACCCAACTTCACCCCAGTACTGCCCAGGTGAACAGCAAATGGCATTGCTGTTGGGGAGGTGGCTTCTTGGTACAACATGATTCTGCTTGCCATTACTGTTGGGTCAGATTACTCTTTAATTGGCTTACTCCCATCCTAGTGCTAAATGATAAATGAACACTCAGATTGCATAACTTGTGAGATATCAAGGTCCCTTTCCCACACAAATATTTTAGGGTTGGGGTGGGGACTCCTCTTCAAATAAAGGCAAGAGTACAATCATTTCTTAATTTCCTTTTAAAATGTTAATAGTCAGATATATGATCTTGTATACGCCATGTTGATCAATCAAGAGCAAAGCCCTGTAAAATAAAGCATTTTTGAAGTTCTATTAAATAATTCACTTATTAAGATATTTCTGATAACCATGGCTGAATGGGGATTTAATATAGCATAAGAATGTAAGGAGAGCCTGTTAGGTCAGGCCAGTGATCCATCTATTCCAGCATCCTGTTCTCACAGTGGCCAATCAAATGTCGCTGTAAGCAGGAACTGCCCCCAACCATAGCCATAGAATCATAGAATCATAGAGTTGGAAGAGACCACAAGGGCCATCGAGTCCAACCCCCTGCCAAGCAGGAAACACCATCAGAGCACTAGCCATGATGGCTAGTAGCCTCATTCTCCATGAATTTTTCCACTCCTCTTTGGATGCCATCCAAGTTGGTGGCCATCACTGCTGTCAGGCTTCAGGAATTCTATCCCTCACCCGGTGGCAGCAAGAAGCAGAGAAAAACAAAGCAGAGTCCTTTCTAATGAGCTTATTCATTCATCATAGTGAGAGACAAAGGAAAACAGTCTACCTACCGATAACGGCGTTGCTCCAACTGAACTCCTCCTCCCTCCCTTCCTAGCGACAGCATTTCCCCTTATGGTGTTTTCCTGTGGCCAACTGTCTCTGGGTCCTTTGCTCTTGCACTCTCAACAAACGTCGAGTTCTGGGAGAAGGGGGGTGAGAAATACTTGGAAGTGACAACGTGTCAGCTGGCTGCTCTGGCTCTGCCTCTCTTCCCCCTTCTCTTAACACCTCCCAACTCTTCTGTTCACCTTTTTCTGCACTGTGACCCTCCTCAAACTCCTGCTGTAAATCAATACTGCCTTTTAATTCTCTGGAAGCAGCAGGAGAAGCCGGGGTGGGGGGCGATCTCCACCATTCCTCCTCCATCTCGTCCCCTTCAGTCCAGTCCCTGATGACGGCATGATTTAATTTTGTGCTGTGTAGAGAAGTCCTTTCATTTATTTCTCCTGAATCTTTCAACATTCAGTTTCATTGGATGCCCATGAATTCCAGGGTCATATGAGAGTGAGGAAAACTTTTCTCTATCCACTTTGTATCAAAGCTGAGCAGAAATTCCACACACTATTTACCCCCCCCCCATCAAACATATATGCTGATTTCACACACACAAAATCAAACTATTCTCTTCAGCATCATAGGCACACAGCCCTGCTTTGTGTACATAATCCTCACTACATTACAGTTTCAAAATATCATGAAAAATGGCTGGAGCTGATTGCACCAAGGATTTTTCCAAGACCTTATATACCTTGAGTGCACAGATACATCAAGTGAAAGGTGCAGAAGTGCCACCTAGTGGGTATCTTGGGAGCAACCATGCATTCTGAAGCTTTCTAACAGTGCGATCCTATGCAAGTGTACTCAGAAGAGAGTCTCACTAGTTCGGTGGAATGTAGTCGCATGCAGGTGTGCATAGGTTATTATAACCTACATTGCCCTTAAGCAATCTGAGCTCTAATCAGAGGAGCATATGTTTTTCGTGCATGAGTTTTCACTGGTAATGCTTACAGAGGGAGAGCAGAGGAGTGAGTAGCAAGGAGGTGAAATGAAAGACTCTCTGCCATTGACCCTGGAAATCTCTTACCACCTTACTTCATATGGTAGAGGTTCCAGGAGGAGAGCCTGTGAAGATGAGCTCCTTGCAAACCGATGAGACACTAAGGTTGGGCTTTTCCTCCATCATGGTGTAGTGGTTAAGAGCGGTAGACTCGTAATCTGGTGAACCAGGTTCGCTTCCCTCTCCTCCACATGCAGCTGCTGGGTGACCTTGGGCTAGTCACACTTCTCTGAAGTCTCTCAGCCTCACTCACCTCACAGAGTGTTTGTTGTGGGGGGAGAAAGGGAAAGGAGATTGTTAGCTGCTTTGAGACTCCTTAAGGGGAGTGAAAGGCGGGATATTAAGTCCAAACTCCTCTTCTTCTTCTTCTTCTTCTTCTTCTTCTTCTTCTTCTTCTTCTTATCCCACTGGAGTGGATCGTGCCATTACACCATGCCATAGGATAGCATACCAGTGGCTGGGCCGGGAAATGTATAGGATTCCAGAATATGGTTGCTTGACCTTGAGAGCATCAACTGAGCCCTTCCTGCAATGGATGCCATCTAGCCACTGTCTCTCACACTCTGATCACATCCAGACTGGCCTACAGTAAAACATTACACATGAAGCTTCCCTTGAGGAGCATTTGGAGACTCCAGCTGATGCAAAATCTGGAAAAGATTACTCCTGCACTTTTAACTATGCACTGGTTTCCTGTTCATTTCCAGGTGCAGTTCAACTAGCTAGTGATTGCTATGACATTTGGGACTAGGTTATCTGAAGGATAGCTTGATCTGTATCCTGCCTGCAGAAGCATGGAACTGAAGTGTGTGTGTGGGGGGGGGGGGGTTACTTTGTAGTTGTGCCCTCCTAATTATGGAACTCCTCCCTAGAGAGATTCAGGAGGCGTCTTCAAAATTTGGTGGGAGTTTTAATGTCCCACTCTAATGCTGCATTTTATATTTTATACATTATTTTCCTGCTTCAGTGATTTATTGCACAGTAGTGGCACTTGTGGTAGGGCACACACAGTAATAATATCAGTAAAAAAATATGCAAGAGCAGTGGCAGTGTATGGCGTTACCCCCCCAGCACCAGGATTGCTGAATTGGATAGAAATTTCTTAAAGTAAATTCAAAATTGGAAAAAAGATTGATAGTTGATAGATAGATAGATAGATGATAGATGATAGATAGATAGATAGATAGATGATAGATAGATAGACAGATAGACAGATAGACAGATAGATTAGATTATAGACAGATAGATAGATACAGTCGTACCTTGGTTCTCAAACAGAATCATTCTGGGAATCCGTTCGACTTCCAGAACTGTTAGAAAACCGAAATGTGGCTTCCAATTGGCTGCAAGAGTGTCCTGCAGCCAATTGGAAGCCATGCCGGATGTTCGGTTTCCGAAAATCATTCAAAAACCGGAACACTCACTTCTGGTTTTTGATTGTTTGGGAGCCGAAATGTTTGAGTTTCAAGGCATTCGGCAACCAAGGTACGACGATAGATAGATAGATAGATAGATAGATAGATAGATAGACAGACTTAACAAATGGAACAGGGAAGCATATGCATGTGGTAAAGGTAAAGGTAAAGGTAAAGGTAAAGGTAAAGGTAAAGGGACCCCTGACCATTAGGTTCAGTCATGGCTCACTCTGGGGTTGCGGTGCTCATCTCGCTTTATTGGCCAAGGGAGCCGGCGTACAGCTTCCGGGTCATGTGGCCAGCATGACTAAGCCACTTCTGGTGAACCAGAGCAGCACAAGGAAATGCCGTTTACCTTCCCGCCGGAGCGGTACCTATTTATTTATCTACTTGCACTCTGACATGCTTTCGAACTGCTAGGTTAGCAGGAGCAGGGACCGAGCAACGGGAGCTCACCCCGTCGTGGGGATTCGAACCGCCAACCTTCTGATTGGCAAGTCCTAGGCTCTGTGGTTTAACCCACAGTGCCACCCACATCCCACATATGCATGTTGTACCACCCCTTAAAACCAGACGGCAGATGACAGCCATAAACTCATCTTGGCCATGCTGCATCTTTTATTAAAAACTAGGGGCACAAATTTTTTTTCCTGATGCAATCAATCATTCACCGTTGAAGAAATAGCATGCTGAGGAGGGGAAGTTTTGAAAACATAGGATGTTACTGAAATCTATAGATTTTAGTCCTTCAGTCCATGTATTTCAGCAGGTTTATTGTATATCTGAATAATGTTGCATATCATCCATAAAGATACAAATTCAAAGCTCTACGCTGAGCCTTTTGCTTCTCGCAGGAAACTCTTAAAGAATCTCCAGTAGATTGGACTGGAATATCTATTCTAACACTTCATGATAAATTATGTGTGTGAGGAAAGGGTGAAGGAAATAAAATTGTCCATTCTGTGTTCCTTCAAATGCTGTATCACCTTTTAAAAAACAATGTCCCTGTCAGTGTTAAGTAAAAACTGAAACATGTTGGGCAATGCCGAGAACTGTACAAAGACTAGTTCAGATCAGGAGTGTGAATGGAGTTTGTAAAACTCCATTCCAGTGAGTGAAGATTTTGAGGCAGTAGCAGACAGGAAGACAACCACAAGGGAAGTGATATCTTCATGCAAACCTAGCCTTCAGTAGGAATACCAATAACAGTCCATCTGTGGACCCATAGGGGATGTCTTCAGTTTTCTCTGATGACTATAGCTGTAGGGGTTGAAGTATGTTGCTATTAGGAGTTGTAAAATATGACTTCTGTTTGCAAGAGTTCATTGCTGGAAAGGGAGATTTTCACAGCAGGGGTGCAAAAGCTTCACAGCCAAGACATCCGACTAAAACCTTTTCTTCCCCAGTTAAATAAAACTTTTGCTTCCAAACAGTGCCTGCTGAAATGAAAAACTGCATCTAGCTTTTTGCTTTTTTGCTGGCGGAAACACAGATATGACGTTATAACTTCTGCAGCAATAGTATGTCTGTCAATTTTCTATGCCATGTGTACATTTTATGATTGTGGTGAAATCTGCTTGGCGCCATAAAATAAGCTACTTTTCTCTTGGATGGGGAAAAAGGACTCAGGGCATCATATGAGAACTTCCACATAGAAATGAATGTCGGGAGTAAAATCCTGACATCATTCATGAATATCCTTCAGGAGTTGCCAGGCAGAAAGAGGGGTCTTTCAATGCCATTAAATGAGATTTTAAAAGGGAAAAGGAGAAGAGTGGATGTATGCTAGCCCACACAATCTGGAAAAAATTGGTAGTAGGTAGTATTGTTGCCAGGGTCAGCCCTGGAGAGGGACAGTGAACACCAGGAAATAGCTTTCTAGTATAGTGCTGCCTTGGTTCTCAAACACCTTGGTTTCCAAACACCAAAACTCCGGAAGTAAGTGTTCCAGTTTTTGAACGTTTTTCGGAAGCTGAATGTCTGATGCAGCTGTCAGCTATTGTTTCCGGGGTGCCTGCACCAATCAAGATGCTGTGCCTTGGTTTTTGAACATTTCATAAGGCAAACATAGTTTCGGAACTGATTAAGTTGGAGAACCAAGGTACCACTGTATTTGGCGCTTTTGTTTTTGCTATTTATTTTGTGTTTTTGTTTTTGAGGCTTTTTGGTTAATTTGTTTTTGTGCTTGTATGGAACCCAGTACAGCTACTGATTGATTGATTGAGTGATAGTGCAACTGCGGAAATGGATAAAAGCCCCCCATCGAAACAATGACTATCCTCAGCGCAGGTAAGAAAAAAATTAATTTTAATTTTTATCACCTACAACACTGTCTTCTTTATTTTATAGCACAGTACATTGATTATTGCTTTCATTTTGTGGATCAATGGTCTCATTAGATAGTAAAATTCATGTTAAATTGCTATTTTAGGAGTTGTTTTTAAAAGTCTGGAACAGATTAATCCATTCTGCATTACTTTCTATGGGAAAGCGCACCTTGGTTTTGGAACACTTTGGTTTTGGAATGGACTTCTGGAAAGGATTAAGTTTGATAACCAAGGTACCACTGTATATGTTATGTTAATGCTGATTGAGGGATGGGTCTTGGTAGGGTACACAAGCCTGTTCTCTGCCTGCCAATCAGAACTTGTGGCTTATCACAGCATCCTCTCAGCCTTGAATCATTATGCAGGTTGGTCACATAAGAGATGGGTAGACTTCTTTTGCTGGGCCAGCTGATAGGCTTGTGTTGTGGTATCTGAAGAAGTGTGTATGCACATGAAAGCTTATACCCAGAACAAACTTAGTTGGTCTCTAAGGTACTACTGGACAATTTTTTTAATTTTTTAACTTATTTCAACTGTATCAGACCAACACAGCTACATACCTGAATCTGCAAATAATGTGTTTTGTCACTGTTGTAATTGAAAATCAATATGCACGGCATTCACCAAGAATATGAAAACATTTGAGAGCATGAGCAAGAAGAGAAAATCAGGGATGTTATCCAACTGAGCAGCAACCAAAGGGGGGAAAGTTTCTCATGCTCTGATAGTGCATATTGTGCAGTGGCTTTAGAGGCAGGGAACAGTGAAATATCATTACCAAACAGATGCATGGTTTTAGGTGCCTAGCAGATCACCCTTCCGAAAAGTGCCCACAGGGGCCTGGAGGTCTTCAAAACCACCCCATTAGGTGTAAAGGTCTACTGCATGAAGAAGGGAAAACATGACCCAGTGGCGTAGCATGGGTTGTCAGCACCCGGGGCAAGGCAAGTAATTTGCACCCCCTAACCCTGGATTTGCGCCCCCTAACCCTAACCCTATCCCTATCCCTAACCCCCAGATGTTGCGCCCGGTGCGGCCGGCACCCCCTGCACCCCCCACGCTACGCCACTGACATTACCATCCCCCAGTGCAGGTACTGAAGAATTTTGCAAGCACAGGTGGGACTCACTGGATGCTGGCTTACAGTTCTATGCCTAGTAATATAGAGGGATTTCAGAAATGCCTCATAGGGTTAGATCCGCAGTTCCCCTGAACTGAGTTCTCATTGACCTTCCGACTCCTGGAAGGTAGGGAAGAACACCCCCCCACACTGATTCCCTACCCCACCCCCTTGTATCTGAAAGTCCTGTGCCTCCTGAAATTCTGTTCCATAGAGGTGGAGCACCCTCTGGATCAGTATCAGAGGAGACACAGAAGGTTATATGGACCACTGGAAACAACTCTCCCTTCCCCTTCCATAATTATAGCTCAGTCGGTAGAGTCTGAGACTCTTAATCTCCAGGTTGTGGGTTTGAGCCGAACACTGGACAAAAGATTCATGCATTGCAGTGGGTTGGACTAGATGGCCCATGTGGTTCCTTTCAACTCTACAATTCTATAATTCTATGGTTAACACCAGCCTTTCTACTAAAGGAAGGGCCCCTTCTGTTAAATCAAGGGCTGCTAACTCACATCTCCCGTTCAGGCTCCAACTCCCATCAGCCCCAGCCACCATGGCTAATGGTCAGGGATGGTGCAAGTTGTAGTCCAACAACATCTAGAGGGCTCTACATTACCCACTGCTGCATTCAATGGAAGGACTACTCTAGATTCAAGCCATTATCGATCTCACCCTCATTTTTGTCCATTTCCCCTTGGGAGGACAGAAAATTTATGGAGTCTGTAAAGAAAGAAAATTGACAGCTATAGTTTCCTCATTCATTAGAGGACGAGTCAATATCAGGCAACCTTTACTTTGTCAAAGACTGATTATGCTGCACTTCCCAAACACTCCAATAAAAGTGTTAAGTCTGAAAGAGGCAGTCTACAGATGTGTTTACACATATGAACCTCCTAATGAAGAATGAGCCTTCTTAGGGATTTTAGAACTAAATTCTGGATTTCGCAAATCAACTTTTTACTGAACTTCTGGAGGTTATACTTGGCTATTTTGAAAAGCACTTTTGGACTTTCCATAGGCTGCAACTTATTGAAAGCATAACTTTCACGAAGGGCATCTGAAAAATTGATCTCTTGCTTAAATGGTAAGCATGTCAATCACCGAAATACTGATATGCTGGACTCATGATCCAAAGGCAGTTACTTAATGTACAGACATAAAGGCAGGAGCTAAATAATATGCTTGACCATGTGTCTTCCACTCTACTCCTGGAATCTCTGAATCAAATTATCAGGCAACATTGTGTAAATCAGTGAACATGAACATTCAGGGCATGTATACATATGTGTGAGGTTGCTGCCTTGATCAAACACCACTTCAAACAATGCCACCCCCATGGCTTACATGGTGAGCATCTTTTGTGACTGGGCCAGAAGAAGAAAAGATGATCAGTCAACACAAATCTGCTGGTGTTGGGAGGGCTGTCAACACTATTGAAACCTATGATGGGGCTTTTCCAACCTCTTCTGATTTTTGTTCTGCAGAAGTTTGTATGAATAAACATAGCCCTAGTTCAGCCCATTCTCTGTGTCACTGTGCAAAGCAAAACCAGTTCTTTTTGAGCTGAAATGTTTTATATCTGAAAACATTGTACATGAACATCCATCTTTTCCACTGCAGCCCCACTGGTGAAATGCTTCTCCAAGGGGTTTGGTGACCCTAAGGCACTGGTACTCTGTGTGATGTCCTCCACACTGATATTGTTGCAGCATGGCCAATTGTTAGGAATGATGGGAGTTGGAGTCCAGCAGCATTGGCTAAACCTGTCCTAAGGAAAGGGCAGAGATGTGGGGCAAGGAGCTGCAGCGGTTGTGGGGGAATCAAGGGCAGTTGAGCAGAGGTACTTGTCCACTGAATCCTGGATCTTGCCAGCAGCTGGTTTGAGTTCATTAGGCTTACCATATATCAGGAAAAATTCTGACATGTCCTGGTTTGGGGTGTAAAAATGGCATCAGGGAGAATTTTGCCAAATTGGCAAAATGTCAGGGAAAACCTGGATGTATGGCAAAAAGCAGCAGAAACCGCTACAAAAGCTCACTATTTGGTGGGGGGGGGGAGGTTTCCCCACAAAGCTCAACAATTTTGGTGGGTGTCAGGAATTGAAATATGGCAACCCTAGGCTCACAGATGTTTGTCAACAATTGCCACCGGAGTCCATCTGCTTTGTGATTCAGCTTCCTAGTCACCTCAATTCAGGGAACAGCACACAGAGTCTTTGGACCTGTAAGAAACTGATGGATTGTGGCAGCCATATTTGAAAAATGAAACTTCCATTGATTTTTTACCACTGTAGAAAAACACACACACCAGTATCTGAAGTTATTATTTCTTTTCTTGCTTCTCTGCACACAAATCTGAACATTTTCAGGATCCCATCTGGGGAAAAATATCCACATCATATTTTAGATAGATTATTTAAATTGTAATTATTGCTGTGTGTTCTTAACACGTTTCCAGGGAAAACTCAGACACAAATAATAACCACATCTCCACCTTTAATGGGCTTGCAGCAGATGGAAAGGATTTTCTCTTTGTTGCTGTTTGAAAAGAACCCTCCAGAAATTACCTAGTCTCCCCTATCTTCTATTTTTACAGATAGCCAATAAACTGTGCTTAAAGGAAACCAAACCAGCCATCATTTCAGTTTATAGGCATAGCGGCAAGTCTTTAAAAATGAAATGCAATCAGAGTGTCCACAGATGTTCTTTCTGGAGGGTAATAAGAATAGTCGATTTTTGAGCAACTTTCATACCTGAAAGCTTATAATACTCATGTAGAAAATCTTTTAAACGGTGCTACGCATTGCACAGCACACAAGATGAACAGATAAGCATAAAATAAAATGTGTTGGTGCAGAAAAATCTGGGTCTCCAGAGACAAATTCTAAAAGTGCAGATGCTTATTTGTACCATAGGGCTATATCAAGGCCGATCTCAGCACTTCTCTGCAAACATGGACTTTCGAGCACAGTTTAAGAAAGCAATGTGACTTTGAAAGCTGTTGCTAGGTCTTTAAGGCAAAGTCAGGGATGTTGTGGTTCTGATCTTGCTGAGCTACAGCTTCCATCACCCCTGACTATTGACCATGCTGGATTAGGGTGATGTGAGTTGGAGTCCAACAACTTCTGGAGAGCACTGTATTAACTACCCCTGTCCTGGAGTGTCATCATGATCACATGTTGGTTCTTGCTTCCTCTTCCGGAAGACATGATTAGTCTGTTCCTGTAGCCCTGGAAGTGATTGAGATAGCTCTAAATCTGCACTATGTGAACACATTGTAGCTGCATTGTTTTCATTTTTCTAGGGCCTCATTTCTTCTTGGTTGAGTAGTGATGCTTCACATGCATGGAAGAATTTAGAACTCACCAGCAACCCACTGCACAGAAATCTAACAGACCAGGTAAGTTTGCCTTCAAGATGTGTTATCTTCTAATGAAGTTATATCATTGCTGTTAATTTCACAGAACTCAGCACACATAGCTGCTTGCAAGCACTTTCTGCACATCATCAGGCCAGATCAACTGAAATTGATCCCATAATGTTGCTGTGGATGTTGCATTTGACATCTCGCCGGGGATTGTTGTGAATGTGAATGTGCCATCATGATTGCTGTGGAGACGAGCAACTTTACCCTCAAATGTAACCTGCAAATAAGTCACAGTGTACTTCCAATGGGTCTAAAATGCCATTTCCTAGAGTATATATTTACACACCCCAGACAGCACAAAAAAGCTCTGCTGGACAGAGAAGTGGAGGCAGAGAAGTGAATTACTGTCACTAAAGCTCAGAATCTTAGTCAAAAGAAATCCTCGACAGATCTGAGTCACAAATGTCCATCAGATATTAATTCTCCCCATATAGTAACGATATCATTGGACCTGCCATCTCAGAAAGCGGGGGGGGGGGGGGGATAAAAGATAGCCATATTCAAAAAGTAATTGCCTGCTGCATGCACTGCCAATACTGAAGACTGAGAAAAAATATGAAATTTAAACTAGATTTCTATGCTTTTCTTTTCCTCTCAAAAGGCAAAAGAAGCATGGCTCTAATTCCCTGGGTTTTTAAATGACTAATGAGACATGTTTTACATTTTAGCCATGAGCTACAATAATTAGGTGTGGATTTGGAAGCGGGGGTGGGGGAAGAGAGATGATTTTGTAGGAGGAAAGGTAATGTCCGGGGAGATCATTTCAATCTTTTAGGTTATATAAGCATGTTTGACATTGTTGTAATCATGTGAAACCCCATAGCTAGACAATCACCATGGGACATTCACAAGGGAAGGGAAAGGAAGGAGGTGGATGAGAAAAGGACCTGCCTGCCATTTCCCACTGCAGTTCTTGGAAACAGGCTTGGCGTATGGCATGCCATTCATTCGCCCACCCCTTTCGCCCACCTAAAGGCGTGGAAGGTGGACCTGTGTAATATCTCTCCATTCCAATGCAAAGGAGATGTTCTCAGCAAACACCACCCTTAATTAAACGCACAGCTCTTTTTTTCTTTTTTAATTCACTTTAGTGTACTTTGGCAACTTGGCTCATACTTCCCAAGAGATGTTTGACTTCTAGGGGCTTTAAAGAGTCTGCCGTGTTTAATTATGTGGCTGCTTAACACAGTTTGACAGATGCATCCATATGTGGCACAAAACAAAGCTGTGTCAGCCCATAAAACTTTGGTTTTAATGAGCAGAAGCTTGGGAGGTGGAGGGAAGTTTGTTCGATTTCCTTCTTACTAAAATGAAATGAAAATAAATTTAGGTTATGTTCACATTCAAATCAAAGTATCATAGAATTGTAGAGTTGGAGGGGACCCCGAGGCTCAGCTAGTCCTACCCCGTGAAATGTAGGAATTGTTATGTACTGAAGTTCTCACCCTGGGCCAGCAGGGGAATACTGTAGATAGTTTTCACTCAGGTCCACATATGCAAATAAGGAATAGAAAGTGACATTCAGTGATTGGATAGTTACAGAAAGTTGTTACTGTTGCTTTGTAGTTGAGCTCTATATAAGCAGGTTGGCTGAACCCTTCAGCCCAGTGCTGCTCTGGCCTGTGAATAAACAAGAGCTGTCTGAAGAATCGCTGTGTCGTCTGATATGTTCACCCACAACTTAACAGGAATCATGACAGATGGCCATCCAACATCTGCTTAAAAACCTCCAAGGAAGGAGAGTCCATCACCACCTCCCCAAGGGAGTCTGCTCCACTGTAGAATAGCTCTTACCATCAGCAAGCTCTTCTGGCATTTAGTTGGAATCTCTTTTCTTGTGGTTCAGGTTCTACCCTCCAGAGCAGGAGAAAACAAGCTTTCATGTGAGAGCCCTTTAGATATCTGAAAATGGCTATCATATCATATCCTGCCCCCATGTACCTGAGAAATTCAGCATGGGTTTCACAAGCCTCTATTGTGTTCCCAAACCAATAATTTTGAAACTGTCACCACTTTTGTTACTAAGGTAAGTTTTACTGCCTCTGCAACTTTTCTGTCTGATGTGTGGGAAAGCATACAAATCTGGCCTTTGTAGAGTACGTAAGTAAACTGTGTTTTTAACTTACCAAACATTTGGTCTTTTCCTGGGATGGGGAAGACAGATACTTTGAAAGGGGACTTCTAAAGGGCATAATTTTTGAAGTCACTTGGAATTGCATATTTTAAAAGTCCAGCAGCCTGTATTTTCACGCTTCACTTTGAGGCATGATTTATTTCAAATCTCTGCTGGGGTTATCTCACCAAAGAGTACTTGCCCCAAACTTGGATCTTGGCATCCAGGAATTCGACTTTCACTATCTCTCACACACAAACATATATATAACTAACATGAGCTGCACCTCACATTTATTATTTCTACAGAAGGGTGAGAAAAGCCAGGCAAGGGAGAAGACACAATAGTGGATGTATCCTGTTTTGACTCTGCTGGCATCATAATCAAAGCCACTTGCTTCCTTTGTATCAGAATATTTAAGCAAGTGAATGAAGTGAGATGGAGATGTATCTCTATTCAGATTTGCAAGCATAAGAAAGAAGCTAACTGTTTTCAGAGGAATGTGCTTTGCATCTGCACAAGCGCTTTCATAATGTTTCAAGGATACAGCGCCATTCGCCACCTCCACCTTTCAGTGAATCAACGAGTTCTTTCAATTCATCAGGCAAAGTGAATGCTGTTTGTTACTATAAAACGAATACGGCTCGTTAGCAGAGAACATTGCTCTTGTACTCAAATGTCTTTATAATCCAAGGTCGGAACTCTGAGCAAATCATATTACAGAATTGCAGGCAGGGTGGGTATTTGAATAGTCAAAAAGCTTGGAAAGAAATGTTGAGCATCATCTTCAGCTGGAGGAGAATATGTAGCACACCATTGTATTTCATGAATTAAAGAAAGGGAGGTAAATTAGCATCCCATGGTAATATTTTATTGATGCTTCCCCTCACTTGGAGGCTTTGTAAACAATGAAATCCAATCCGTAAAGAGACACTTAAAGATCCTGTCAGTGTATCAGCCTTTTAAACCCATTTTATAGCACATTAGCTCTTTATATATATTTTTTTAAAGCAAGGAAACAAAACCAGAAAATGTTTCTAACATACAATATTCAAAAAGAGGTTCCATTTTGTATTTTTACCATGTTTTTAAACACATAGGAACAAAAGGAGATATCAGGCCAACGGCAGTGTATAGTGCAGCATCCTGTTCTCAGATTGGTTAACAGGACACAACTTATATGGAAGAAATAGATACAAGTGCATGCTATGCTGGGCAGGATGTATAGAGTGTTGCCATGTCATTAGAACTCTTTTGCTCATACAAGGCTATGAAGATTAGCAGGCACTATTGGTTTGTAGCCAACACTAGCCACACATGAGCAAGAAATGACTTCTGCTCATTCAATAGGATTGCACCTTTCTCTCCTCTCCAGCGCAGCCTCAGTTCTGGAAAGAAGGCAGTCATTTTCGTTCTGCCCTGCATTCATCACAATTAGCACATGTCTGAGGCTGTGAGATAAATTGAGGCATCTCCACCTCCAATGAATGCAGTGTGAAGCGAGAGAAAGAAAGGAACAGGAAATAGGCTTTGCTTCTTCCCTCTCAGTAGAAGAGGTGGCTTGACGTCACTGAGCAATGCTTAACTCACCAATTGTGTCACAGATAACTTGGTTCTGCCCTCCCTAACAAAAAACCCTGCCCCCACTAAAACACATCCTGGCTACACTCATGTCACTGAGCCCACTCTAGCAGTTAGAACTCTGCGGTCCTCAACTCCTTAACCTACTAAGTAGCATACATGCACTCCCACAAGCTGCAGCCTCCTCCAGCCTAACCTACTACACAGGATTATTGTGGATATTAAAAGGGGAAGGGGATAACCATGGATGCCACCTTGAGCTCCTTGGAGGAAATGGAGGGATGGAACTGGAATAAGCAAACAAATAAATAAGCTATGGAACTAACAGAACCATTTATGCAACTTATATGAATTAATTTCAGTGTAAAGGACATTCCGGAACAATTTAAGAAAACATTATTAATTACCCTGGTTGAAATGGATGGCATGTGAATCTAGACTTTTTAACCATCCTTCACAGCCATTCCACATAAATGCCTGTGTAGGGGGCAGAAATTGTGGACTTTAAAGGCAAATCTTTGTATTAACATCCAATATGATGTTTTATATCTCTGTTTGAGACCAGTGAGATTCTTTCATGCCCTGATCATCTTAAAGACATAGTAATTCCTGACTTGGGCAGCACATCTGTCCCAGCACCTCAGGACAAAGACCTAAGACATCAGTGTTGTAGGGTTGCCATATTCCCAAAAGTGAAAATCCAGACAAAGTTGCTGACCCCCAATGGTTCTCTATAAATCTTTGCCGGTGTGTTAAGTGCTTTTGTACTTTTACAGTGGAAATGTAAAACTCTCAGCCTCCTGCTTTTTCAAGCTTTCTTGACTTGATAGATCAAAACTATCATGTCTGCGTTTTGCGGCATGGTTGTATCAATTAAACAAATCCAGCCACATGCCATCTACACTGTGTCCTTTCATTTACTAACTCGGTGAGGTGGGAAATCATTCTCATTTTCTCTAAAAAGTGAACATGGATATGCTTTCTTAATGAACTGATGTATCTCTCTCTCTATGTTTCATAGCGTGTTAAGAGTACTCAGTTCTCCTTACTGCTGGAAAGACTAGCCACAACTGAGCTGCTCTGAGCTTTAAATATTGGAGTCAGTTTAAACAGGCCTATTTTCTTTGAGTTCTCCCAGACTTCTCCACGTTAAGAAACTGTGCCTGGAATCATTTCACAGCACTGCTTTCTGACAAAGTGTTCCACCAATATTTCCAATAGATGCAGGAAAGTGAGAAGTGTGATTTTGAAGGAGAGCTGTGATTCAGTTCGTTTATTGTTTTCGGCTAGATCTACCCAGCTATAAAAAACACTCTGAAAACGCTCTGCAAAAAACCCTGTTGAAAAGCTCACAATTTAAAATATCCTTGAGTTGCGATTTCAACTCTACAGTGCCATCTGGAGTCACAATATTATAATGCACTTATAATGCTGTATTTTGACTAATATAGCTGAGTCCTAGGAAGGCATGGCTTAGTGTTGCAACAACAAGTTAAATAGTTCTCAAACCTCCTGCTTTGTCTTGCTGTGGAGCCCAATGGTTCCTTAAAAAGGAATGCAAAATGTCAAGGACAAACCAATGCAGGTTAGGCATGTTCAAAGGCACAAAGTGGCACTCTGGAATATTTTCTCCTGTTTCTTACACACACACACACACACACACACACACACAGAGAGAGAGAGAGAGAGAGAGAGAGAGAGAGAGAGAGAGATAATTTTCACATTACTTTTCCTTTGTTCATACAAACCACATCTTACAAGAACTATTCACAGCACCATATCCATTAATAACTTTTTGCAATGTTTGGCCTCTGTTACAGAAATTACATTCAACTTTAGCCGTCCGCATTTGATAAATGTTTGCCATTTATTCCTAATGGGCATGTAGAGGTTAAAAATGCATGTTCTTTAATGGATTTAAAGTAAAAACCCAAAACAAATTGGGTTAAAAAAAAGAAAAAGCTTCATTTCATTGATTTTATTCTTCTTCATCAGAATGAATGATGGTTTGAGTTTTGAAACAGTAATACAATTTTGGTTTATTTGTCAGCATTGCTCCATGTTTTTACCCTTTTTGGCCAATCTAGCAAGCCTCCTTGTATTCCCCTGCCATTTGCAAAAGTGGATACAAGTGAAAAGTCGCAGTTGTAATTCTTCTATCACTCACCTCCATTCCTTTTTGGCACCATCCATCACTTTAATTATTATTTGTTTCAGGTTGTAGAATAAAATGGCAGAGCAGAAAGGGTGGAGGAGGGGGGAACTAGCAACCCAAATGTAGACTTAAACAATGCAAAGCTTTCTTAAGGCAAAATAGCATCAGAAATAAAACCCACTGAGCTCCGCAGAACTCACAGAGCAATCCAAACCCCTGATCTGGTATGCCAAAGACATTTGGGATGTGGCTTTGCTCTGCTGACTGCCACCAGTAGTGGTCCTTCACTGAACCTGAGATCCCTGCAGCAGTTGCCCAAAGCATAGGCCAATGGAAACCCCATAAATGGAGCATTTCTGGGATGAGGAGGGCAGAGAAGATGATGACTTATGGGCCACATACTCTCTCATGTAGAAGTGAACTGTTTCAATAAGGCAAATTTCAACAGTTTTTGCACACACACACACAATCTACAACAGCATATACGAAAGCAACTCCTTGTCTTTAAGCAGCACACTGCCATCATGGGCAATAAACATGGCATTTAAGTGTTGCCTTTGATGAGTATCAGCGAGTTCATCTTTAGCGACAGTGTAAAGGTAAAGGTAAAGGTACCCCTGCCCGTATGGGCCAGTCTTGACAGACTCTGGGGTTGTGCGCCCATCTCACTTAAGAGGCCAGGGGCCAGTGCTGTCCAGAGACACTTCCGGGTCACGTGGCCAGCGTGACATCGCTGCTCTGGCGAGCCAGAGCCGCACACGGAAACGCCGTTTACCTTCCCGCTGGTAAGCGGTCCCTATTTATCTACTTGCACCCGGAGGTGCTTTCGAACTGCTAGGTTGGCAGGCGCTGGGACCGAGCAGCGGGAGCGGACCCCGCCGCAGGGATTTGAACCGCCGACGCTGAGGCTTTAACCCACAGCGCCACCTGCGCCACATACTCTCTCATACTCTCTCATATGGGCCACATACTCTCTCATGTAGAAGTGAACTGTTTCAATAAGGCAAATTTCAACAGTTTTTGCACACACACACACAATCTACAACAGCATATACGAAAGCAACTCCTTGTCTTTAAGCAGCACACTAAGACAAGATCCATCATGGGCAATAAACATGGCATTTAAGTGTTGCCTTTGATGAGTATCAGCGAGTTCATCTTTAGCGACAGTGTAACCCCCGCTAATTTTTTTCCCATGCAGACAATTAAACACCAATTTGCAGGGACAAAATTACAGACATAGGAATTAGTTCATGCATCAGTGAGTCTTCATTAATAGTGGAGGCCAAATCAGTATTTTGCAAAGGAATGTGAAAGATAGAAGACTAACGGGCAGCTTTTTTCGTAGCTAACTTACCCTGCTGCCTCCCTCAGAGCTCCTTTCAAGGCATCACATTCTGCTGCTCTGTCAGATGGAATCTCCTACTTGCATGTGTCATTGTGGGAAGTGAAGCTGGAGATTGCTACAAACCTCTCTTTGGACTGCAGATGAAATAAATTTCGGGGAATTGAATGTGAAAATTCAATCTTTTGCTTTTACTGTGCTTTTGGTTTTTTTTAACCAGATTGGGGCAATTTGGAATAATAAGAAAATGCAGCAGCTTCTATACTGTATTTTGTCGGAAATGCACAAAAAACCTTTTGCAGATATGACAATTACACCCCTTTAAGGTAGGCCAGTACAATTATCACTGGGTCATTATAATTCTCATATTATAGATAGATGTTCTGATTCAATTGGGAGCCCTACACATGCAGGAGCAAGCTTCCATGTGTGTAACTGTATCTGGAGGGTGAACCTAATGCATAAATAAGTCCTATGGAAATAGTCCTCTTAACCAACTATTGGGAAATATGTTATGGTGCCCTTTCTAAAGTTAACAGACATAAGCTTTTGGGAAGGGGGTCAGGATTCAGTTCCTCCTCTCCTTCTTCTCCACCAAACATCTAACTTGTGGGGTTTTAGTGAATTTCAAAGGGCTTCAGGTGCATAATTGCATGTGCACCTCATGTGCTGCTTTGAGAAACAATGAGTGGTCCATGAGCTAGTGCCATGGCAAAAGTCCCTTCCATGTTTTCTGCAAACAATCCTGCATCAAGGAATGAGGAAAGAAATTGTGTTTGAAAATTACCAATGGGGAGAGAGAATATTGATAAAATTCTCATGGGTGGGGTACAAGGCTTTTGTTGTGCTTTTAAGGTGGTAAAAGGAGCGTTGTGGTTGTCCTTTCTTTTCATTCTGCAAATCACCACACCAGTGATTTGCACTCTGCAGCCTTCCCAGATGCTGGCATTTCCAATGAAAGCCCAGGAAATGACATCATGCAATAACGCCTCATGGGATTCCCAGCCCCCCTCCAGAACAGGAAGTGTAAGCAGTCAGGGAGGCTGCAGTTTGCTCGAGAAATATTTACTGTAAAGAGAGAAAAAACACCACACTACCCTTCATTACCTTGCAATGACACAGTACATTCAAAACCCTGTACCCACAGAAATTCTCAAAAGAAACCTAAAGTGCCCTGAGAATAAAGCAAAGGGGGCGGGCGAGTTCTTTAGCAGGTTGAGGAAAAGTTTTGATTGGTTGTTTTGTTTTTTGAGAAACTGGAGGAGTGATTTCAGCATGGCACCACTGTGAAATCGCAGGTGAGTTGAAATTTGAGCTGATAGCATTTCCAGTGCACAGACCATACCCCTTATCCATTGTGCGACATCAGTTCCCCCTTACAGATGGTGCCATCCATAATTTTGCTCCTTCTTAAATTGTCCATGAGTGATTTCATAAGCCGATAGATTCTCCCCGTTTTATGGAAGGACCTCTTCTGTCTGTTCCATTTAAAGGCATCAAAATACACGTATTGTTGAAACTCCTGAGTGTGCAATCAATCTGCTTACCTTGTGAGGAGAGGCCCCCTAGAGCATGGGTAGGCAAACTAAGGCCCAGGGGCGGGATCCAGCCCAATCGCCTTCTAAATCCGGCCCACGGACAGTCTGGGAATCAGTGTGTTTTTACATGAATAGAATGTGTGCTTTTATTTAAAATGCATCTCTGGGTTATTTGTGGGGCATAGGAATTCGGTCATTCCCCCCCCCCCCAAATAGTCTGGGGGGTCTGAGGGACAATGGACCGGCCCCCTGCTGAAAAAGTTTGCTGACCCCTGGCCTAGAGGGATGGAGTAGCATTCAGAATGTGTTCCATAGCCAGTTTCGGTTATAAAGTTAGGAGGAGAAAAGGCTGATTTTTGTTATCTCTTATTTGGGGCTCTTACTTCCTTGTAAGATGGAACAATTTTCTTTCTTATAGATGACCTTTAGGTCCTGATAAAGATTGCACAGAGTGCTTATTCTCACCAAAGTGGATGCATGAAGTATCCTGAGCGTGTGTAAAAGGGATGGTTAGTGCAATAATAGTGATTATATTTCTTAGGTTAAATGTGGGCAATTGAAAGTAGAGATGGAATGGAGGGGGGAAATCTTTGCATTGGGCTAAACCACATAGATGGCTTTCTAATTCCTCCTTTGATTTTGAATTGGCTCATGTTCTCTCCCATCTCCACCCTGGTACCATAAACTTAATCATTTTAAAACATACATTATTACAATTGTACACTTGCATATTATATTTACGTATATACACACATTTAGCACACATAGAATACAATATCTGCAGAAAGGGAGTGCTGATAAAATGAACAGAACAGTTTATTTCTGCAGTGAATGGCCATATAAGAAGCATAGCTGTCAACTTTTGGATTTGAAAATAAGGGGTCAATAGCCTCACCTATCCTGGGGACAGTCTATCTAACAATGTGGGATAGCAGCGGAAAGCAGCGGGGAAATGGCCCTGAAATAAGGGAATTTCCCGCAAAAAAGGGAAGGTTGACATCTATGATAAGAAGTATTCTGAGTATCTCTTTGCATAACGAAAGAGTTGGCCATAGGAGCTAATGGCTGGAATGGGGCATGAATTCTCACTGAAGTCAATTTAGTCCCCTACCCACATTCTCCTTTTCGCTCTATACGCACATAAGCAAACTAATGCTAATCCCTTCCATTATTCCCATTAAAATGTATGCATAAATTACACAGCAAGTGCATGACTGGCAGTTTTGTGATATATAATTATATACATTTTCTTGCATATATTTGCGAGCCCATGTGCTAAATCCTGTCCCCGAAGCCTACCCCCCCTCAAATGAGACATGACAACCATGTATGGGTTTAAATTAGGCCACAACTTTACTGAATTTCAGGTGTAGGAACCTTGGCTTCGGCCTTGGAAGGTATCCCTCTCAACCAACAGGGGCTGAGGATGTGCAGGGCAGTCAAGTGCACTGGGAGGGGACTGCAAAGCGTGAACTTACACAGCGTGCCCTCCCACCTCATCAGAGCCAGGAACTTGACCTATTTGCCCCCGCTCTGGGGCCAGTGAATCAGCCCTTTAATGGGCCCCTGCAAATGCTGCTGCATTGGCCTTTTCTTGGCCCTCACCCCAGCCGGCAGCCCATTGTCCTGCCAAGATGGGGGCTGGGTGACGGACACCCTGTACAGGGACATCTCATCCATAGATGTTAGTAGTGCAGGGCACCAGGGCGCCAAATTCTGGAGGGCGCCAGGGAAGAGGCGGAGACGACACAGCACCTCCCGACATCAGCTTGCCGCCCTCGCCTGCCTCTGCCATGCTGTGCTGAAGCAGCACCGCACCCGGAGTCTCTGTCTGCCATGGCCACCACAGCACGAAGCGGCCAGCTGAGCCAGGAGGCACCGTGTCTAACCTCTGCCTCTTCACCTGAGGAGCCGCCCTCCAGCCGCTGCCTGCCTTCTCCAGCCCCGCCGGCAGCGTCGTCCTCCCTAAAAAACTCTGGGAAATGGGGCATTGGAGGGAGCTTTCCACCACAACGCCGGATATGCTTAAGATGGCCCTGACCCTGTAGGCAGGTGGGTAGCACCTGGCCAGGATCCTGTGCGGTGTCGCAAACCCATCTCTTAGGAGGGGATGAGCAGACATTCCCAGGCTTAAGAAAAAATCCAATGGTAAATGAGTGGCTCAAGCAGAAGCAGGTGCCCAATGCAAGGTGTGATCCAGCATGAGACAAAGCTTGAGTGCAACGAAATCCAAAAATCCTCATTTCTCTCTTTAGCTGTGATTCCAGCAATGCAGAGGATTGGATTAGAAACCCAAAGGTCCCTTCCAGCTCCACCATTTTATGATCCTGTGATTTTGCTCATTCTCTCTTGCAGGTACCATGTTAGAAGACAGGAAATGATGCAAGATGGCTAGCTGGAATTCTCTTTTTTGCAGAGATCTGAGACCACTGATTTCCTAGTGACTTTGCCATTTTTCATGCATAGCTGATGCACCTGCAGAAGAGAGGGATAGTAACAAGGATTAATAGCTTCTCCATTCCCATAGGATTGTCCAATCTGCGTATCCCCCCACCCCCAAATGTAACTAGACTCTGTCATAGGCTCACTCAAACTAGCTTTAATGGGAATGATGCTTTAGTACCAAAATATAATCTATGGTGATGGTGAAAAGCATGGGCATAAAAAGGCATAGCCAAGTCTTTCCACTGAATATTGTTTTAATTAAGGTTTTATTTATGAAACTTGACTTCCACTGCAATAACAGGGGGGAAGCATTATGTTTAAAATAGAAAAGACTTATGCTATATTTCATTAAATATGCATAGAAAATGCATTTGCTGTGAAACTCAGAATGTAGAGGGGAGTCTGATTATTTTGTACTTTAAGTGGTCATGTCATGTATAAATGCATACTGGATTATGTAGTTTTAAAATGAGCCAGTGTAGGGGAGAGAGAGAAATTCATTTGTTTTCCTAACAATGCAGGAGGAAGCAGATTATGAGTAACAAGGCACAGGCTTTCATAAGCTTCCAAGCCAACATGAGCAAATTAGTGGTAGAAATCTGTGCCAGATCTTTAGCTAGACTAAGAAAAGGCCATGTAGCTATCTATATGCTCATCCTTGACACTTAAAATTGGTGTGTGGGTTCTTCTGTATTTACAGATATGTGCACCATATTTTACATGGTTTTTCTCTTAGAAGATGAGTGATATACACTCAGCAAGTAAAAGTCTCCAATGTAAAGCATAAATCAGATTTTAGTTCATGCCCATTTCCTAAAATTGCTAAATACTTGGAGAATGGGGTTTTTTTTTAATCACTTTCCTCTATAGTTTAGCCAGCCAAATCATGAGCCATTTGTATTTATTTGTTGACAAAGAGTTCCAAGCATACAGGCAAAATAGGATAGATGTATAATTACATTTTGCTTCTGTGCCTTTCAATTGCTGTTTAATTCCTATATGTAGGCATGATATATAATTACAGTATGATTACTTTGTGAAATAATCAGTGCAGACTCTATACATGAGCATTACACAAATATAAAAGTGACAGCTATTTGAACCTCAGTGTCGCATGGAGATTGCTTTTGAGAAATAATGTTGGTGAATTTTTAATATTATTCAGTATGTTTGTTGAATATGTACCCAGTAACCTGATCAAAAGTGTGTTTAATTCCCTGTGAAGTTTTCATGCTGCCATTGAACTAATGCAGTTGATCTCCAAAGCAGCTTGCTGGCAAAAAGTCAGTAATGACAGCTGACAGCTACAGCATGCCTCATCTCTTAAAATCCCATGCCCACCTTTTTTGTCAAGATTATTCATCATTTATCCTTTAGTGTTGTTTAATGGCATAAGAAATGAAAACAGGGAGCAATGACTAGGGCAGCCTCAAGGGAAGGCTCCTTACATCATCCATTTGTTACAATTCATAGCGATGCTATAGCACAGGGCCAGCCCTACCATAAGGTAGAGTGCAGTGAATGACCAAAATCAGGCAGCTGGTTTTGGATGCCCTAAAAGGGCAACGAGCTATTTGTCATTTGATACACAGTTGTTGCATTTTTACAGCCAGGAAGGGAAGAGAAGGATGTGCTTGTGGGACTTTCTATCTAAGATGCTAAAAAACAATCTCAACCAGCCTCAGATAATTTGCACCTTGATTTGCTGCTCTGCCTCAGGCAGCAAAATGTTTTGTGCTGGCTTCAGGCGTATTGCTCAAAATACCACTGGGAATCATAAGTGGAGAGATGAATATTCCTCTCATGTTCTGACTGTGGACTTCCCAGAGACAGTGTTGTGAGAACAGAATTCTGGGCTCGATAGGCCAATAGTCTGATTCAGCAGAGATCTACTGTTCTTACATTCTTATGCCTAAAAGTGTGGACTGAAAGGACCCATCTAGCCTAGCATGCTGTTCTCACAGTGGCCAGATGCCTGTGGGGAAAACACCAGCAAGCAGGATCTAAGCATTCTCCCCTTCTACAGCTTCCAGCTTTAGTACACAGAACCTCCAACGACGGAGAAGCTTTTTGAAACAATTGACAAAGTAGAAATTATTTTTTCTAAAGAAAAAGTGGTGATTTATGCTGGTGTTACTTCAAAAGTACTCATAGTCTTCAGTTGATCTAGAAGGTGGCAGCAAGATTAGTAATGGGATCTGACCCCAGGGAGCATGTTAAACACTCGTGTTTATAGAGCTCTGCTGACCTCCAGGGATTTCTCAGCCCAATTCTGGCTGTCAGATTCAATCTCAAAACCCTGAACAATTTTGGTACAAGACAACTGAAAGAGCGCCTCATCCTCTATATGTCCCCCCCAACACATGATTTAATGTATTCAGAAGAGGTTTGATTCTTTATTCTGAGGTGAGACAGACAGCAATAAGGGCAAGGCTGCCTCCATGGTGGTGGTGCTAACCCAGTCTAACTAGACTGATAGTGACTTAAGAAATACAATGTTTTTTAAAAAAAGAATATGAGAGATGTAGCAGGTGACTTTAGCTCCTCTTCTGTTAATATATTAGGCTGTTCTTCATGGTCTTGATAACTTATTTTTAGTCATTTTAGGCTGTAACCCTAAATTCATTTACAGTACTAGGGATTAAGCTCTATTGAATACAATGAGACATAACTTCAGAACAACACACATAGAATTCCATTGTACAGTGGTACCTCGGGTTACATACGCTTCAGGTTACAGACTCTGCTAACCCAGAAATAGTACCTCAGTTAACAACTTTGCTTCAGGGTGAGAACAGAAATCGTGCTCCGGCAGCGCGGTGGCAGCAGAAGTACCCATTAGCTTAAGTGGTGCTTCAGGTTAAGAACAGTTTCAGGTTAAGTACGGACCTCCGGAACGAATTCATTACTTAACCCGAGGTACCACTGTAAATGTTTCATCCAGTGGCCCCAAGCCACCCTCCCAGGGAGCACGACATTTCTTGCCTATTCTCTCTGACTCATTGCAATTGTGAAATGTTTACAAAGGGATGGATAATGACTTAAGTAAGTAAATAAATCTTACCACCACGTCCAAGTGGTGCTGGCAGTTGCCCCTGTATAGAGTCCAACTGTACTGGGCATTCTTAAACTATGTTCCCCCCTACTACTGAAAAACATTTTCATAAAAATGAAAATATAACTTGAGCTTAAAGGACAGCTGAAATGGCATGTGTGAATTTCATTTTTCTTGTGGGCTGAAGTGAATGTAAACTGCAGTGAAGTGAATGTAAACCGATTAAGGCTTTCTGGGAAATGATCTATAATGAAATGAAAAAGGTGTTTAAGTACACCTTCCTGAAGAAACCAGAGGCCTTTCTCCTGGGCATGGTCGGCCAATTGGTGCCAAAGAAGGATAGAACTTTCCTTATGTATGCAACAACAGCAGCAAGAATACTCATCGCGAAGTATTGGAAGACACAAGATCTACCCACCCTGGAAGAGTGGCAGATGAAGGTGATGGATTACATGGAATTAGCGGAAATGACTGGCAGAATCCGAGATTTGGGAGAAGAGTTGGTGGAAGAAGATTGGAAGAAATTTAAAGACTACCTGCAGAAGTACTATAAAATTAATGAATGTTAAAATGATGTTGGATTGAAAATAAGTGGTATTAGCAACAAAGTTAAAAAGAGTATGCAATAAGTGAATTGATAATGGGTGAAAACATAGAATTTTGACATGTCAAGATATAGATTTTTTTTTTTTTTAAAGTATTCGCCCAGGACGACATCCACTTTTACCTCCCCACCCCCATTTTATGTTGTTATTTCTATGTATATTATGCTATGGCCACATGGCTAATGCAATAAAATCGATTGATTGATTGACTTAAGATAAATAAAAGAGGGTAAGGATTTGCTGATTTGATTATGTAAATGGGAATACAAAAAGGGAAGGTGTGAGGAGGTCAGGAAAATAAGGATATGAGTTTTAAAGTTAGCAAAAGAATAATGGATTTTTTCTTTTTTCTTTTTTTTCCTATTTTTATTTTTAATTACTTTTTCTGTCTTGTGTATTTTTCTGCTTTGTGTTTTTTCTTTTTTATTGTATTTTGCTAAAAACTTTAATAAATATCTATTTTTTTAAAAAATGAAGTGAATGTAAACTGCAAATATGTACCTTATAAAAGAATCTGATGTGTCTCAGGTAAAGTAAAATGATGCAAAAATCGCTCATATATTACACTGAAGTACAAACTAATTTATCTTCCGGAGCAAAGGATCAAATGAATTTCTTTTGAGACATTAAAAAAAAAAATGAAGTTCCTTTCCCCTTCACCTACCTTTTAAGTACCTGGATTCAATGAAGCTGATCATATCAAATAACACCAGAGATTGTTCTTTAATCCACTAAATTGTATGACAATATTCAAAGGCTGTAACTAGATTTAGAGCTTATAGGAGGTGTTAGTCCCGTAATTATTATGCTTGACATGAACAATAGGACAGAACCGTTTTAATGATTTTAGGGATTACTTCTTCTTTTTAACAAATTAATCCTAGGTATGAACGTCATAAAACCTGAACTAGAATATAGTGAGAGGGGTCCTCTTTCTGGATGTCTATATTCTGCAGATAAATATGCATGCTGCATTCCCTGTTCCCCATTTCTGTTACTGCTATAGAAAGTATCCTGGCTGGTTGATTGGGAGCATTTGGCTCACCCAAGAGACTGGAAAAATAATACAGTTGCGTGAAAGGGGTATGCATTCCTTCATCCTGGTAAGTGTCTGACACTGCAACATATAGGGGAAAAAACTAATACCTATTTTTCCATCTAGCCCAGTATAATCTATTCTGGTTCCCAGGCAGAGGTTTTTCACATCATTTTCTATCCGATGGTTTTTAAAGGGAGATGTTAGGGATTGAACCTGGGACCCCGTGAGTGTCACTCAGGAGCTCTCCCAGCGAGCTATGGTCCTTTCCCAAGCCAAACCACTATCGGTTTAAAGTGCCCTGTATCTCCCTGGCAAGATATCACAATTCTCTTTGTTAACATGCCTTGACAACTGCAGATCATAAGAGTCATCAGGACAGAGAATCAATCTCTCATCAAGGCATAGCGCAATGTAAGTTTGGAGTCCAAAATCTTGGCCAGCAGTGGCAAGGCTCGGTGGAGTGGCATAGCTACCACCACATCCACAACCCTGCCTCTTGTACAAGCCAGGCTGGCAGGTGGGATCATGGGGAAATGCCTCTTTGCTGTACCAGCTTCAAGCATGCTGCACTGAAGATTCCTGGACTCCTTTGGGGTGAAGTATGGTATGCAAATTTAGTAAATGAATACATAAATTTTCAGACAGTGCTATTGGATGGGAGGCATCTATTTTGCTCAATATTCTCAGGGGGAGAAATTTCCCTGTGATTTCTTGTATGAAACCCAACCCATCAACAATGGCAGTGGCTATGACCTATTGTTTCCTACAGGGTTGTTTGTTTGTTTGTGTTTGTTTCGGTACTACTACTTGTCAGGCATTTTGCTTGCAAAACATAGCAAGAAACTACAGCACTGTCCAATACTAGGCACAGCAGGTAACTAGTCCCACCCCACAGCAATTGGTTTCCAGAGTTACTCAGGTGCCTAATTTTAGTTGCCTCTTTCACTTTCCTTCCAAACAGCGATGACTCTTTGGTGCAAGCCACTCAATAACAGGCTTCCTCCTTTTAGTAATTTGTTTTATTTGTTAAATATTTGCCACTACATGCCTGGCTGTCTTGCTGCCATAAATGATTTCAGTATTCATCATTTAGCTCAATTTGTCTATCTCCATCTCCCTTTTCTGGTTTTTTTTTTTTTTTATCTTCTACTGGCTAGACTGAAATTTCACCGTCTTCCAGCAGATCGTTGTGTGTTTGAATTGCTCTCACACCTGATCATTCAAAGTTCTCTTCCATGTCGGAACAGAGGTGGTTACGGACCCTGAATAATAAAATGGAATTTGTCAGCTTAAATAAAAGATGCCATTCTCCATTTTTCATGTTAGTGGGCCTCCCCATCTTCCCTGAGGAAGTATTTGTTCAGTATAAGAATCTCAGTGGAGAATGAACGAAGGAATAAACAAGAGCACAATCCCATCAGATAGTTTTAACGGCATGATGCAGCCCAAGTATGCATGTTTATATTACTGCTGAGTCTAAAGATTTTAAGTGATTTTTGTTTTCATCTTCATAGTAAGGGCTGGTGGGGAAAAGGTTGCACACAAATGTCCCCATTCAATACTTTTTTCCTGCTGCTGCTGCCATCTGCTTTGATATTCAGGCAGGAAGAGTCCCATTCTCAGGTAAGGCTGTGTAAAAAAAAACCTCTGAATCATCAGTAATAACAGGAAGAAATGTGATGGTGCAGTGTAGCCACCACAATTTTAGTTAAGCAAAATTTGTGGGATAAGTTTTAACAGGTAAGAGGGGATATATCAATTGCAATTTATCCCTCTAGGAGCTTATGCGTGTGGGCTGAAAAGAGTTTAAAATCCCTCTCTTGACAACAAAATTAAATTTATAGGAATTATGCTGTAAAACCTTGTTATGAGCAAGTCCAATAAAGGCTGAATGACTGAATGAGCAAGTCCAGCTATGAAGTAAGCTGGCTCTCCCTTTCTTACCCTGCTTAACAAAGAATCAGGCAACTACTTGGGAATTAAGTTTACAATTATATTTACAAACTTCAAACATGCATTGGGTCACAGCAACAGTGGCAGTAAAAACTACGCAGGCAAAATACTTATGTTTACAGTGTAACAAGCATCAGGCCTCTGCGTGAGCTGGAGCAAGCAGAGGCATGTCTGCATCCAACGCTGGTCAAAAGAAGATGGGGTGGGGGACAGGAAGTACTATGCTCCTTCCTCTCCTGGAGAGGAGGGGAAATGACATCATACAGATCCTCCTCAACTAATTGTATTTCTATGGTCTGAGAATCTGTCTATCATCAATACAACTCTGGGACTTCCAATAATATGCATTTGTTAGGTTTGGCTCCTAATCTCTCACAAAATTAGAGTAAGACGATGCTGCCTTTCCACGTTTTTATAAATGGTTATTTTTTAAATGGAAACCAGAGGCATTGGGGACCCGAGTTACAGTTGTCGCTGTTCCTAGTGCCAATGACCCAAAGGGCCAAACTGCACAGGATGTCCTGTTTCGGCTCAGCTTGGACTTGGAACCTATGGTTTCTTTGCAGGAGGAGGAAGAATACCTCCTTCCAGGTATTCCTCCTTCCAGGTACCACTCGCAATCTCAAGGAGCCTTTGGATGCAGACAGTTGAGCCACCTGCATTTTCTGGGTTCCTGACCAGCTCTCAGATTCCTACTCACTTCCATCACCACGTGTGCCACAGGAAGAGAGGAGTTGGCAGGCCAGGTGGAAGCAAATAAACAAATGCACATTTCAGTATGTCTGAACTCCCTATCCCACCTTTGCCAGACCTGTCTCTGCCTGTCTCTCTCTGCTGGTGTCCTTTGCCATTGTCACTTCTGGTAACTTCTCCTCCCTAGCCCTTCCTTCTTCTGATCCAAGTATGAGGGTTGAATAAATGGAAACAATGTTAAGAATGGACAGATCAGTCAGTGTCCATTCTGTGTCAGTCTCTTATGCCTTCAGTCATAGCTTTATTCTACTCCCCTTTTAGAGATTAAAAATACACGAACATTTTGCATTTAAACCGTATGTATTTTTCATATGCACTCTTTCCCTAAGACATTGTCTTCTTTTCCTTGCCTTTTCTCATAAAATACATTTTTATACACATTTTCCATGTGAAATATGCATTTTGTGTATGTAGGCCTAGATCTAAAACCAAAGCTGCATTACAAATTTTTTGAGAAGTGAGTAAACTGACAGATGGCTGTTCTACATATATGTCCAGGATCTGCAAATCAGGTCAGTTTTCTTTAAAATGTGGCCTGAACAAATTTCTCCTCCATCCCTAAACAGCCAGTGAACCAGAGAATGTTTTTTTCCTCTTAAGTCTAATGACATGTCCATTCTGTCCTACTTCCAATTTGCTCCCATCCTCACAGTATAGCTTGAAAAACACTTTGTAAAAGATCTTGCTGCATTTGTGTAAGACAATTTGTTAGCATTCTCTGGGCTGTTTCTCAGCTTTCCCAGCTATAAATTTTGCTCAGAGTGATGCTCCTGCCTCTTGTCATCTTCCCTAGTTTTCTTATTTAAACATGATATATTTCTTTATTCATTCACTCACTCAGCACACAGCTAGTTTCTTATCATGTAACATAATTCCCATTGATCCATCTTTTCCCCCATCTCAGGGATGCTGGTGAATTTATCATCCATTTGCCTGGAGTGGAACCCTGCATTTGACTTACGTGCCACTCTCAGAAAGGTGAACTTAGCTGACTTTTTCCCTTGAAAAAGCTGGAGTTTATCCTGCCTTTCATCTCTTTCTTTCTTTCAGTTTAGCCCATACTGGTACTTCTCCTTGACTTCTTTTATCTTCTGGAATCAAGCTTTACCAGACATTGAAGGGAGATGTATTGCAGCAATATAGTTTGTGGCATGTCTTTCGAAAAGCAGCATAAACTACAGTCTTTAAAATATGTGCCGCATCTATACTGAAACTGTACACAAGATGTTAAGGCTATCAGCTAAGGATTTGTTACATAATCACCGGTGCTATTACCGCTGCTACTAGAATCCTTGCTCTCTGTGTAGTACAACCAAGGAGCACCTATCTAATGTCACTGAATTGGTGCCCGCAAAGCAAAACACTGGAAGAAAAGGAAATCCCTTTGGGTTGTTCCCATCAAAATCAACAGGCCAAGTTTGCTGATGATAAAAAATTGTTCAGGGCTATTAAAACAAAAAGGGATTGTGAAGAACTCCAAAATGACCTTTCCAAAATGAGTGTAAGGGTGGAACAATGCAAACCAGTGCAAAGTGATGCAGGCTGAGGCAAAAAAATAAGGCAGTATGCTTTTGAATACCAGTTGCTGGAAAACACAGAAAGAGAGAGTGCTCTTGTGCTAAAGTCTTGCTTGCATGTTTCCTACAGGTATCTGGTTGGCCACTGTAAGAGCAGGATGATGGACTAGGTGGACCATTGCCCTGATGCAGCAGGCTCATATTATGTTCTTATTTAGCACAAAATCTTTTAATATGCGCTAGGCACCTCTCTAATGTGTACTAGCTGCCAATCAATCAACAACAAAACATTCTAGTGCCCCCCCATACATTTACCACCACTTTTTGCACTAGTTGTAAACTCCAGATAGTCTTCAAGGGCTGCCCCATATAGAGCACATTAAAATAGTTCCGCCTGGTATTTACCAGAGCATGGGTGGCACTGGCCAGATTCCCTCTGTCCAGCAAAGGTGTGCCAGCCTGGGTAGAAATGATTATGTTTGCCAATTTTATTAAGGTTGCAAGATGGGTAAGGATGACCTTTCCTTGAATGTATTAACACTATTTCCCACAAGCATAAGGTAGGTTTTCCTGTTCATAGCTGCAAATAGTCTCCCCCCCCCCCCACTGAAGGAAAAGCAGATCCAAAAGTTACCATGAACTTGGTCCGAAGTTCAAATAATTTTGTTTCAATCTCTCTCAGGAGAATAGGATGGGATGTACATCCTCTCCATTTTTCAGCTGACTGGCCTGTTTTTGTAAGCAGACAATTTCCCAGGTTGTTGAGAGGTTAGGCTGTACCTTAGAAAGTGAGGTGCATTATGTTTCCATTTGGGATGTCTGTTTGCTCGCATCTCATTATGAGCTAACACAAGGAGGTTGCTTTATTGCTCAGGCTGTTCAACCGCTGTGCGTTTGTTAGGGAATCATTCTGCAAAGAAACAACTAAAAGGTTTCTAGAAGGTTCCTGCGGTGTCCCCCCCCCCTTTAAATTTGGGAGTGGCACTTTGACCTTTATTAGTGTCAGCTGGAAGTGCTAATAAAAAGAAGACCAATTGGCTTCGTGTTTGTAGACGCCTGAGGGCAGATGTCTGACAGAAGAATGCTGCCTGTGAAGGACTGTTGCTGTGATTTACAACGTGCTGGAAATAAGACTTTTGTTTGATAGTGTACTGTTTATGATAACAGTCAAAATATTTCTTTTGCAATCTTAATGCTTGTTCCCAGTCTGGGAATAAAATATTTTGACCGGGACTTCACAGTTTGGTGAGTCTTTAAAATAACTTGGTCATTGTTCACTTCCATAAGAGAGAGAGAAAGAAATGCTATGCTAAAACAATTTAAGAGGTTTTACCTAACCACCAGTTTCTGGTGCAGCAAAAATGTGTGGATGGTAACCTCTAATAGTTTCTTTAGAAGTATTTGCGTATTGGTTTAAAAGGTGAAGCTACTGTCTTTTCAAGGCTCATGGTGGCTCATAGAAGTTGCATATAAATCAATATAGCAGCTATATTATGTTCTACAGCCAAATATTTGTGGGATGTAAAGGTGCAGTCAAATGCAACATTCTGACAGAGGACTAACAGCCTCTGTGTTCTAACTGGTTGCTGGTAGTTTTTTTTTTTAGTTTTTTTTGAAAGATAACTGCTCAATTGCAGTCACCTCAGGACCAACTTCCCTCTGTATAGTTTATTTGCTTGTTATGTAACCTAAGCCGGCTTTCAGGTTCAGTTCTGTAAACCTGAATGAATCTGAGAGTAAAATAGTTTTATATTAACATGAATCAGATTCTTGTGTGTATTCTTTAAGAGGGATTCAAAGAGATTTTTAACCAGGAAGGCATCTTTATTAGTAGAACTCAGACGAGTCAGCAACAAGCTGATCGCTGCATAAACTTAAAAAGGGGATTGTTTAACTCTGCTAAAGTAAACCTTCTCACAATATTCTCTGGGTTTTAAGCCTCCAAAATACAATTAGGGGACAGCAGCTCTGGACCTGTTCAGGAGACTTTCAGAATCACAGCCTTATTGCTGTGCTGAAACCCGCCCTCCAGTTTCTCAAAACTTTCCATCTTTTAGAAGAGAGGTGCACAAGCCCAATATTTTTATTAAAGTTTTTCATTACAGTAAAGAAGGGGATTGAAGGACACAAGGAGATTAATTTCATCAAGACATATGCAACATACATGTTTCATCAAATAAGATAAGGGGGGGGGGTAAATAATACCAAAGAAACATTGCATCCAGTTGTAAACACATTTATGCCAAGGGAAGGTATAATAAGAGAACCAGCTTCCACAAAAATATACATCATGGTGGATGAATAAAATATATCACACGTAAAGATACATTATCCATTTAAATAAGGCAAAGTATTACAGTGGTACCTCGGGATGCGAACGGGATCCATTCCGGAGCCCCGTTCGCACCCCAAAGCGAATGTAACCCGTGTCCGCGCGTCTGTGCGTGCGCTGGTCATGTTTCGGTGCTTCTGAGCATGCGCATGACATCATTTTGACAGTCTGCGCATGCGCATGTGGCAAAATCCAGAAGTAAGGTGCTCCGTTACTTCCGGGTCGCCACGGAGCGCAACCCGAATTTGCCTAACCTGAAGCGTATTCATCCCGAGGTATGACTGTACTAGGATTATATTTAGCCTAGAATATCCTTCCTTAAAGACACTGATGGGGTGGAGTGGGGTTCAGTCACACTCTATGCTTCCTTGAAATATTTCATCAATGGTGTCTCCAATAAAATTTACACATCACTTGGGAAGACAGGCAAACTAATACCAGTGTACTGGAAAAAGCAAAGATGATTCTTCAACATCAACTTCATTGGACTGGTCATGTTATGCGGATGCCTGATGATCGTCTTCTAAAGCAACTACTCTATTCCGAACTTAAAAATGGAAAGTGTAATGCTGGTGGTCCACAAAAGAGGTTTAAAGACTGTCTCAAGGCGAATCTAAAAAATAAATGTAGTATAAAAACTAACAATTGGGAAACACTTGCCTATGAGCGCTCCAATTGGAGAACAGCCTTTAGCAAAGGTGCCAAGGGCTTTGAAGACACTCTAACTCAGGACGCAAGGGAGAAACATGCTAAGAGGAAGGCACACTTGGCAAATCAACACAGTGATTAACTTCCGCCTGGAAACCAATGTCCCCATTGTGGAAGGATGTGTGGATCCAGAATTGGCTTCCACAGTCACTTACGGACTCATCGTTAAAACCGTGTTTATGGAAGCCAATCTTACTTGGCTATGAGTGATCACCAAAAAAGAAGAAGAAAACAAAACCTTTTTTGTGAAAAACATTTACTGTAGTTTTCTCAGTATAGTTCTGTTGCCCTTCTGAATGACAAGAATCAAAGGCTCGCAGACTTTGTTCTGTAAAAACTTACACATCAGGGTGCACTATGGAGACAGCAGTCTGGAAAAACAGAGTATTATAGCCGGACAGAGCATTTGAGCTCAGGGCTTGCTCAGGGCTTTGGAACTGTATCCTAGTTGGACAGTGGCAATCTTTTCTGTGCTCTTTGCAGAGGAATTTTGTTGTTGGCATCCGTCTGTCTCAAAAGACAATGGAGTGTGCCTCTGAGGGTGAAGTCCAACCACTCTGTCAGCAGCACCAAAGTGACATCCCTGGGGCAAAGCCTGGACAGAAACAAAGTAGGTGCTGAACAGTTCCTCTTTCTCTCGGTCGTCCAATTAAAAGCAAGCATAACAATTATGGCAAGTAAAGCAACAATTAAAATGATCAGGGCAGGAGGTTCTAGTCAACAGATCAGGGGAATGTTTATTCAAACAGATGTGCCTCTGTTTGGCCCGTGGAATGCCAATACAGATGTAACTTCTTGCATTACAGCAGGGAGAACATTTCACTACAGTAGTACTAAAAGAAAAAGATGCTGCCTCTTTGTTACTAGTAAATGAGTTTAGGATTTCAACCTTAAACCTGTTCTTAAGTACTGTCATACCTCTTGTTACGTTTGGTTCAGGTTGTGTCTTTTCAGGTTGCGTCCTGTGGCGACCCAGAAGTACTGGAAAGGGTTACTTCCAGGTTTCGCAGCCTGTGCATGCGCAGACGCGCAAAATGACGTCATGCGCATAAGCGGCGAATCATGACCTGCGTGTGCACAGATGCGGGTTGCGTTCCTTTCAGGTTGCGAACGGGGCTCCAGAACAGATCCCGTTCGCAACCAGAGGTACCACTGTATGTTGAAATAAATCTGGTTTAATGGATCATCATAGTAGTCTAAATATTTCTGATCCCATAGTAGATCTAGCAATGGGTCGTTTACTTGGTTGCTTTGTGCAGTGTGTGTGTGCGTTTAAAAGCTGCAATGAGCCAGAGGTTCTTGGTGTCAGGTGTTCCCCCCCCCCATCGGGATAAAAAATTGTGTGAATTTTGTAGCTTTCCCCACTTGCTTTTATAAATGTTTATTTCTAATTGTAATGCTGAGATAGAGCCCATGGTCCATTTTCTTATAAAGTATATACAGTGTATACACACCCACATATGTTTATTACATATTACTAGCTATGTTTTGCATATAACCATACACAGGGTTCTGGCAGCCGAGGAATAAACTATCCCTTTGTTTAGGCTGACAACAGGAAGATCATATTGTTAGATGATATAAAATTTAAATGAAATAGCAGTTGGCTGAGCCAAATTTTCATATAAATTAATATTGTTATTGTATTTTAATAAAGCCACAGTGCTTTTGGAATTATGTCTACATCAATCACTTAGCACAATTATTGACTCATGCATCATCTGGCTCCTTCTGTTGATGAAGTTGTTGTAAATTTCATGAACACAATATATCAAAGAGCCGTAAAATTTCACTGTCAACTCTTGCTAAACTTTCCTTGACTGTATTGTTGGAAGAACCCCCCATAGTCAATGACATTGTAATATGCCACTGTGTAATTAAAATGTTGACATATGCAAAGATTTGTAAAGAAGATAAGAGTGTGTGTGTGCGCACACAGAAGTTTAAAGGAGAGAAGCAGATGGCTTTCTATCGGAATATATATGGAAGGTGCCAAAAGATAACAGGCAGATGGTTTACGCATGAAGGACAGACAGGGAGAACTATTATCTGCTAAAGAAAAATGTGAACAATTCCCCTTAAAGTCAATGCAATTTTAAGAATGGTAATTTTGACAATAATTTTTGTGACTGGGTCCTTATAATCAGTGCAGATATGCTGCCTAGAAATCATATACAGATAGGAAGTTTCAAGTTCTTGTGGTCATCCATGTACAGGGGTAGCCAAAAAGATTCCCTCCAGACATTTGGGGTTACAGTTCCCATCAATCTCAACCAGCAGCATGGCCTGGGGTCAGGGATGATGGGAGTTGTGGTGCACAGTATCTGAAGGGCACCATGATGGATATCCATGGTATATTATAGCACCCAGCACCCACGGCTAGATAACTGCCACCTGTACTCTTGCGCAGCGGAAGCGTGCTGGGCCCATAAGTCTGTTGTGAATTCCTCGTGACGCTTCAGCAGAATGCTCAGAGTCCCAGGTTCTTTAGTGCAGTATTGTTTATTGTGAGCAAAAGATATATACAAATATCTACAGAAGCAGTCAGACAGAGTACCTGGCTGCACCTTGAGGCAAAAGAAGACTCCACACTCATCTACACCACACCCACTATTGGACAGGCTTCTCTTTTAAACAGATGACAGCCAATCAAACTGCCAGCACATTACTGCTGAGTCATTCTGACCCAGCACCTTCACAGAAAGTATTGCATCAGCCTGTTGCACCAACTGGCAAACTGAAGCCTGCAGACTTACTTACACAGCATCCTGTGAATCCCAACAGTTATACTGCCAGTGACATTTCTGTCCTACCAAAAATGTAAGAGAAGAGTGATTAAGAATTAATTAATTAATGCTCATATGGGGAATCGAGACTTTTAGCTCTTTCATTCCAAACTACTGATAAAACCACTGCAGCATTATGAGCCTCTAATAAAGCTACAGATATGCTCTTGTACGTGGCCCACAGCGAAGCCATATGAACCTGACGTATGTGAAATAAAATTATGTATTCTGTGTTTCTATTATGCCTTCTCCATGGTGATCTCCTGATCTCACTTTCTCCGTTCCTGCTTTCGGTTTTATTATTTCTCCTCTTGCCAAGGCATCTGACAGCCACGCTGATTAGGACACCCCATTAGAGTCATTTTCTGGAAATGTACCTCCAAGCTGTAGCTACAACAGAGTTGGGCTTTGAAGTCTTCCTACTGAGATGCTGCTTCAATGAGTCATGAGTTTTCATAACTCCAGCTCCACAGGCATAGTCTTGAGAAAATATATTTCAGGCATATAAGGACAATATAGTTCTGGCCAGACCCTCATAGTTTAGGGATAATTCCATTAAGATAACTCTGATTCTCCCACCTATGCCCAAAACATCAACCTTCTTCCTTAAAACTCAGTACCACACACCCTTCCTTAGATACCAACACAGCGTTCTATGCAGTCCAAAGGGTTCATGAACCTGAAGTCACCCCCGTTTGGATCAGATTCACCTGGAGCAATCTGAGGCTGTCAAAAGTAGGGGGTTGTCTGGTGGCAAGAAGTGAGGGGATGAGATGCTCAGGCAGATTGTGTGTGTCTCCTCCTTGCCCCCTCCTAACTGCATATTTACTTAGGGTTTAATTATGGTCAGGTGGGAAAAGAGGCACATTCATTCTCTCTCCCCGCCCCCCCGCCCAACTACATGGCTGTGCAAGGTTCCTAAAACCAGTCAGGGGGCCAAATCCAGGTCAAGTTTCCTCCAAATCATCTACTCCAAACTGCCAGACTGGGCCTTGTGTGGGTCTGTGCACAGCCCTCTTCTCAGCTCTGCTGAGATCACCTGGTGTGATACTAACCAGGGTGAAACTTGCACAATCAGAACAATTTCTGCCTGCACAACTGAACTTCCCTCTTCTCCCCTTCACATGCCCTCTGAACCCTCCAGAACAGATTTTGGGGAAGGTGCAGGGAATGCATGGGGCAGGAGAGGGAAGGGGCACTCTGTCGCATGAGCAGAAGCTGTTTTGCTTCTGCAGAGACTTAGCTGCTGCCCTGAGCTCCTTTGGAAAGGAAGTACAGGGTACAAATTTACAGTAATAAATAAAGTCAGTAATACATACCTGTATTTGCCCTGCAGTAATTACCTGCATTAATAGTAGGGAAAGGGAGGAGGGGGAGAGATATCTTCAAGGGCTTCTAGCAGAATGCTCTTTTATTGGTACACTCAGTTATTCATTTTCCTCATTAAAGATGCTGATATCCAGTTGGCCTGTTGTGAAGGCCAAAGGGGCACATGTTCGAGCATATCAAATAGAGTGGGGTGGGGTGATTTAAGTCACCTAAATTTCTGCTTATTCTGTTATTATATTTACTTGTTGGCTATCTTTTAGATTTATACATGTTCTTACAATTTTCTATTTTGTTTGCACACTGCTTTGAGCCAGAAAAGCTTTTCAGCTGCTTGCTCCAAAGATGCAAAAAGTAGGGTTGGAGCAGAGGAGTAAGAAGGTGCCTCTTGACTGACTATATAAAAGCCTAGTGTAGACTGGCCTCACTTCTTCTCTAAGTATAACTGTGTAGTAGTGGGCAAAATAGTTGTCTTTCTTGACTTCCCTGTTTTATAGTCTGTCTCTGACACTGACAGAGCTCTACTAATACTTTAATTCCTATCTTGAATCATGTTTGATTTCCTGGATGCCATATTTGTTTAAAACAATGCTCTTCTTATTTTCTTCACCATCTGTGTGGCTTCTCCTTGTCTGAATGTAAATGAGATATTCAAATGCCATCCAGATGTCTGGATCCATATCGGTATTAACATATTATGCAAATTCTTTATGGACAATATGAGGTGTTGGGTTGTTGTTTTCTCCCGTAGCAAAAGAGTAAATCAGAGGCTGACAAGAAAGAAAAACAGAACGTGCACAGAAACAGCCACATCATCATCATCATCATCAAAAAGAGAGTGTCTGCAGTTGTTTATCTTGAGGGGTTATGGAATCTCCCTGCGAAGAGGTTTTCAGAAGAAGTTGGCTATGGATGAATGAATCCATCAATTCCCAGTCCACATCAATTGTACATACCTTTGTTCATAAGTCCATCCCATCCCATTTCAGCATTGATCTATTACTTCTTAAAATGAAGAAAACCTGAACAAATATCCTTAAAATATCCACAAAAATAAGCATTAATAGATATTTCATCAGTGTATGCATTTCTAACCATAGTTTCCCCTTATTTATTTATTTTTTACACATTTTGGTACTTATGAGCAATATTTCAAAATTCAGAGACTTACAAAAATTGATGAATACTTACGTTGTGATCCATGCATTAGTCCAGCAGGCACAAGTTCACTCAGAAATGTAGACTGAATAACATTACTTTCCATCACTAGATCAGGCATGCTATAGGTATGTGACATTCTCATATGGTGAAAGGCACTGGCCTAGATTTTCCACAGTGCAAATTACAACGGTCTGATCCCCATGTTTGTATTAAGAGGAGCTTCAGAGATTTTTTTTTTAAAAAAGGTTTAAGTTCCTTCAATTTGGGACCCTTCAGTTTGTTAATAAGATCACTGGCCTAACTACTTAAAATTTACCCCTCTTTGGATAATGGAATTAGATCAAAGCAGAGACCCACATCTTACAACTCATTTTCCACAAAATATACTGATGACTACTAGCTTGGATAGCCTGGTGGCCTTCAGTATATTTTGATAAAAGAGCAAACAAATTTATGGAAAATAATGCTACTAGTCATGGCAGCTATGTACTACCTCCAGTATAGGAAATAGTATGTTTCTATATACCAGTTGTTGAGGAAAACAAATGGGGAAAGTGTTGTCGCACTCATATGTTGCTTGTGGGCTTCCCATAGACATCTAGTTGGCCCCTGTGGCATGCTGGTCTACATGGGTCTTTAGTCTAGGCCAATAGTTCTATTCTTATGTTCTACATCTTCCTCTGCCTGTGAGGAAAGAACATGAAATTCCCCTTGAAACTCTTAATAAAAGGATTGTTTAGATCTTTCCAACCCCCTTCTGAAGGATCCAGCTTGCTGGTAAATGAATCAATGCGGGCGTTTTGTTTAAAATCACATTGCTCATAGAACCTTTTTGTGCCCAAGTCACTTATAGGGAAATCAATATTTGGTGTGCAGTAGGCAGCACTTTTATGATAGCTTGAGTGACACTCTTCAGAGATAAGTGAAAATGAGCAGCTATTGCTTCCAAACATTCCTTTTGACAGACTCACTCTGGCACTACCCACATGACCTCTTCCAACTTTGAAGAGAAAACAAACATTTATTATGAGCCACATCAGCAGCTTTTGAGCAAACTCACAATTTCTTTTCCATCTGTAATATAATGCCCTTAAATTAAGTAATACAGAAGGTCGCTTGGAGGACTTTCACAACTGGCTAGTGGCAGTCCGCCCTCTCCCAAACAAAAAGTAAGGATATGTTCTAGATGGGAGAACATATGGTTTTTTGAGTTCTCTTTCTTGACTCATAAACTCAACTGTGTATTTGCATGCTCAGGTGCAGTGAATGCTGCACTGGTATGGTTCATGTACAATGAAGAAATCACAATACACCATTCTTGGCTCAAAATAGGCCACAACTTTATTGGTTGCAGATATGAGTTTTGGCCCAGGCATTGGGTGATTTCTGAATCGGCCAGCCAGCTTGCAATTGGTTAAATCCACAGGCAGGCATATTTAAACTCTCTCAGCCAGTGGCAGAGGTAAATCTCTCACACCAGCTATTGAGAATTCTGAAAAAGAACTTAACACAAGCAGACAGCCATGTGACACCACAGCTACTGCCCACAGTCAGGTGAGCAGAATTTATGAGCACAGGTGATTACAAGGCCTTGTGATTTTTCAGTGTACTTTAGTTTTAACTGGTTCATGATGCTACTCCTTTACTTTAAATATAGAGTTGAGCTGAAATTTCTCACTGCAGGTGCTCATGGTAAGCCCCACCCTGAGAAACTGCTAAAGAACATTGAAATGGTCTCACCCCTCAAGTTCTCTGCCTACAAATAGGGTGGAGAATGTTTAGAAGCTATCTGTGCACAGCTCTAATTTAGATAGTATAGAGAGTTTTATCCAACTAAATCATTTTATGCATAAAATAACTTCTGTGAGCACAACAGACCTTCCCCTCCCTCTTCTTCCCCTGAACCTCCTACCCCACCCCCAAATCTGTTGTGGAGGCTTGGAAGAGTAGATCTGATGAGACTGGGAAAAGAGTAGGAAGTTCCACTGGACTCGTGGAAGTCATTCCCTGCACACTGTTATTAGCCGCATTCAACGCTTATAGATCCAAATGTATTGAACAAACAGCAAAGCGTGTTCTCCTTCATGGAGAGCACATGTTGCGGTGGGGGCCGACAAGACACCCCAAAATTGTGGGGCGGGCTAATTGATTGTTGGCCACTGTTGTGATTGGGCTTCCCTTGTTGTTGGGAAGAAGTTAATGTTGCCATATTGTGATTGATAGCCAGAAATGTTAAAACGCCCTGCATGAAGCGTAGAGCTTCCTCTTTACCTCCGTACATCGGATTGCCCGTCCCCCTCCCTATATTTGGGGCTGTTCGCGTTGACCTTGCTATGCCTGTCATGGGGTCGTCTGCTCTTGGGGCAGGGACCCGGTAGGAATTTTGTCCATTTGGCTGATTGGCTGGTGCCATTTGGTTTTTGCCTTGTTGTGTTGTTTAGTTGTTTAGTCATGTCCGACTCTTTGTGATCCCATGGACCAGAGCACGCCAGGCACTCCTGTCTTCCACTGCCTCCCGCAGTTTGGTCAAACTCATGCTGGTAGCCTCGAGAACACTATCCAACCATCTCTGTCATCCCCTTCTTCTTGTGCCCTCCATCTTTCTCAACATCAGGGTCTTTTCCAGGGAGTCTTCTCTTCTCATGAGGTGGCCAAAGTATTGGAGTCTCAGCTTCAGGATCTGTCCTTCCAGTGAGCACTCAGGGCTGATTTCCTTAAGAAGGGATAGGTTTGATCTTCTTGCAGTCCATGGGACTCTCAAGTGTCTCCTCCAGCACCATAATTCAAAAGCATCAGTTCTTCGGTGATCAGCCTTCTTTATGGTCCAGCTCTCACTTCCATACATCACTACTGGGAAAACCATAGCTTTTACTATACGGACCTTTGTTGGCAAGGTGATGTCTCTACTTGTTAAGATGCTGTCTAGGTTTGTCATTGCTTTTCTCCCAAGAAGCAGGCGTCTTTTAATTTCATGGCTGCTGTCACCATCTGCAGTGATCACGAAGCCCAAGAAAGTAAAATCTCTCACTGCCTCCATTTCTTCCCCTTCTATTTGCCAGGAGGTGATGGGACCAGCGGCCACGATCTTCGTTTTTTTGATGTTGAGCTTCGGACCATATTTTGCGCTCTCCTCTTTCACCCTCAATAAAAGGTTCTTTAATTCCTCCTCACTTTCTGCCATCAAGGTTGTGTCATCTGCATATCTGAGGTTGTTGATATTTCTTCCGGCAATCTTAATTCCGGCTAGGGATTCATCCAGCCCAGCCTTTCGCATGATGAATTCTTCATATAAGTTAAATAAGCAGGGAGGCAATATTTTGCCTATTGCGTAGCAAATCGCCACAACTTGTAAGGTTGCGGTTAGGCATTGGTTTTTGGTTTGGCTAGTTGAGGGGCATGGATTAGCTGTGCCTGCCCCTCTAATGCTGCTGCTGCAAGGGTATTCCATTAAAGGAATACAGGGGCTCACCATTGCTTTTGTCCGAACCCTGTCAAGGGGCTAGGGCCACGCAAGAGCCCCTGGTTGCCTTTGGGGAAGGCTGAGGGCAGGTTCCCTGCTCCGTCGCTATCCCCAAAATGTATTCCCCTTTTCTGACTTTCACAGGCTTGCGAAATGTCAGTCTGTCCCTACCGGGGGCAGATAGTCGCAACCAATGCCTAAGCAACCACTCACATTTTTGTATTTTAATAAAGTTGTGGCCAAAATTATGCCAAAAACCTTAAACAAAATTTCTGTGTGATGTGTGAGTTATTTGGGGTGGCTTGGGGACCTCTACACACAAATATTTTGACCACTATCACCAAATGGTTTTCCTTGTCCTCTAGTGAAGAGGGAGAGAGTGAGGGAGAGAGAGAGAAATTGTGCAGGTACATTTTCTAGCCGCACTTATGTCCAAATTGCCAGGAGAAACAATAGAATAGTACAAAGGCATTTTAAAACAAAACAAAACAGAAAAAACCTTCCGTGGTGGTATAAAAACTTTGAGTTGATGCATCTAAAGTTAATTTAATTTGGGCCATATGGTACATTAACTAGAATGAGGCCTCGGTGCACAAAGGCATTTCTAAACCAGTAGTTGTCTACTCACAGTTGACAGGAAAACAAATTTCAAGAAAAGGACAGCACTACTGGGAATGGAGGGGGAGGAGGGTGTGTGGAGTTTTTAGTGGAGGTTAGTAAAGGTTCCACGTACAGAATTCAACATGATGGAGAAGTTGCTGCAAACAGGAAAGGGAACCAGAGTGTGCTTGCAAAGGCGTGAACAGAGATTTAAGCTGAGCACAATCAGTTTAATCAATAGGAAAAGAGTTCATAGGGTTTGCCCTGGGTACATTGCAAAGCACAGTGGGACCATTTACAAGTAAATCTACGAAGTAAATGGGCCAGCAAAGTTTGTTTCTAAATTAGCATGAAATGTCTGCAGTGGAACCTGATATAGAATAACTGTTAACTGCAGTTTCCATTTCAGACACGGAACTTGATGCCAGTTTGAGCAAACATAGAGCAACTGTTGCTTCTTTAGGTTTCCTGGCAAAAGCAGACAATTAGAAAAGCAGAAAAATCATTGCATTTATTTTACTAGCAGTGGTTGATTTCTCCAGACCTTGTCCACAGTGAAGAAACATGTCAAAGGCTTCATAAATAAAGCAATGGGAGTGAAGAGCCAGCTTTCACAAATGTCCCCTCCCCACCCAACAGGACATTGTTATTGCAGAGGAATGGCCCTATATCTTGCTGTAAAATTCACTAGTTAAATGATTTCTAGAATTTAGGACCAGCATTTCAAAACAGTAAACAAGACATCTTGACTGTTGATACTTTTTACCCGGCAGACCACATTAAAAGGTAGACTCTACCAACTTCAAATAAAGCACCGCCCTTTGGAAATTCCCCCCGGATGTCAATTCCGCCTTTGGAATCCCAATAATGTCCAGGAAAATGCAGACGTATGGCAGCCCTAACCAAAATGAACACAAAACTGTTCTTCGAACTTTGCATTGCTCACCTCTGTGTGAAGCCTAATGCTCACAGTTACTTTTAACATGAGAGAATCACTTTGAAGCCACTTTCTCATTCATTTATATCTATAGCATAGTAAAAATTTATGTTAACCTAATCTTTTTCCCACCCAAAGGGATCAGATCTTTGCCACATACCCCAAACTTTTTCATCTTTGTATATAAGTCTGAATAATGGGGAGGGGGGATTATTTCAATGAGAATGGAGTGGGGGAAATCAGAAGCAGTCGGTTTCTATATCTTGTGTTTTATTATTCTAATTGATATTAGCAGCTGAGGTCAAACCTTTTAATACCTGTCTTTAGGAAATGTAGGGAAGCAGTGAAAATCCTCCAGCTGTTCAGGAATAAAAATTAACTACAAGGGCTGAGGTTTGTTTCATTAATATGCTTGCTTGGTAGACTCAGGGCTGTCAGATAATAATATAGCAAAGATAGCCTTAAACATTTGTATCTTTCATACACGCTATCGGATTTGTCATGTACAACAAACAAAGAATCATGTTCTTATCTCGAGCTGGGAATCATCAATCATAAATCACTGTCCAAATATAATGCCATCTCTCACATACACAGCTGAACTTGATATTACTTTTCTCCCAGCAAGAAGGTGGCCTGGTTTTTTTTTTTTTACCTCCCAGGTCAGTTAGGGAGAGTTTCCTTTATGAATTTATCTCCTCTTTGTCCAGATGGAGAGAGTTCAGGTCTAGCTATCACAAAACATATTATCTAACCCAAAATGGTTGACATGACAGGAATTGTTCATTTGTGTATGAAGCAGTATCCATAGTTTATTTATCAATGTACTGCAACAGTCCTGAGTTAAAAATGCTGAATGTGTTTTTTCATAGGCAAGAGAGCTTTGGAAGAGAGATTCTTTACTCTCATGTAGCAGAGTTAGTACAGTGGTGATTGTTCCAAGGACATTAAACTTGGTTAGATGGTTCCACCCCACCCCACCCCCAGAAAAAGCCTAGAATAAAACCTAGCTTCGCAAACAAGCGAAGATTTTACAGTTTCAGGAGATACAACAAAGAAGTCTCCATCCATTAGCAAAAAGAAGAAGAGGAAAAGGTTCCAAATGATTATAAAAAAAGAAAAGCATTTGGTTTCCTTACAAAAGAACCATGCAGTCTTTGTGTTAGCTAAGATGCAAGTGGTAAAAATCTCCCTTTAGATAAATTTTATTCACATGGTTTCTCTTCAAGATGGGAGCTGTTCCACATGGCCCTTTTCTTCAAAGAAATAGCAGAGAGAGAGAGAGAGAGAGAGAGAGAGGAGAAGGAGAAGGAGGAGGAGGGAAGAGAAGGCTTCTGGGAGCCTGCTAAGCTCCACCCACTGGCAACTTGAGCTGCGGGCTCAGGTTAACCCTTTCATGGATGCAAATGTGAGTCACTAACTGTACTTTACAACATTTTTTACCATCAGTAATATACACTGTGGCCTTACAAAGCTCACTAGTCCCCATGGTATGGTCTCCATACCAAATACTGATTATCAGAAAACATGGCTATTTCATATTAAGAACATAAGAATGTAAGAAGAGCATGCTGGATCAAGCCAATGGCCCATCTCGCCCAACATCCTGCTCTCACAGTGGCTGACCAGAAGCCTGTGGGAAACCAGCAAGCAGGACAATAATACTCTTCCCTTCTCTAAGTTTCCAGCAACTGGCATCCAGAAGGATTGTTGTCTCCAAATGTGGAGGCTGAGCATAGCCTTGATAACTATAGGTATTACTATTACTACTACTACTACTGTTACTCCTGCTACTGCAAATAATAATAATAATAATAACTTTTATTTGTATCCCACCTTCCCCGGCTGAGACCAGGCTCAGGGCGCCTAACATCAAATAGCAAATATTCACTGCAACGCTGTATAAGTTTGGTTCTGTCAGTTCTTCAGCAGCTGTTTCAGGCATGTGTGAGTGTGTGGTAAGTGAATCCTAGCAATGATAGTAAATCCATATCTGAAAAGGGGTGTGAGAGATAGCAAAGGTACCAAACCACATTAGGCAATCCTTGTTGTTGTTGAGGAAATGATTTGAAAATTGAAAATAATGCCCTTTTGACAGGAAAGTGAATAAAAAGCACTATTTAACATTATTAAGATTAGTCAAATGCAGGTCACTTTAGGCTGAAGCTACCATTTCTGGCAGTTGATCGATTGAATTTATATCCTTTTCTTCTTCCTCAAGAAGCCCAGAGTGGAAAACAGATAATATAATTTAAAACCAAAAAGAAAGCAAATTCTAAAACAGTTCAGAACTTTCTAAAACCAACACACACACACACACACACACACACACACACACACACACACACTATAGTGTAAAACATTCTAAAAGCAATTACAATCAAACACAAACTTGTATCCAATGATCTTGAGCTTGTCAGGTACAATATTCTTCAATATTGTGTTACCCATGTGGGAACTGTCCTTGGGGGACTACTGTGTTTTTCACTAAGTCTCTGTTTTTCTACAGGAAACTACAGCATCAATGAGACAGACCAGAAGTATTTTCTGTCCAGAAAACTGATTAAACAGTGGCCAATCACAATTTCCAAGTGCATGGGTTGAATATAACAAAGTCGTTGCATGAGCTGAACAAGGTTCTGTTTGCACATCCCTGGCTCTTCTTTGTCTTTGTGTCTCCTAACCCTCTCCCCCCCATACACTCTTGGTGGTTGGGGGTACACCCAAAGCAGATTTCAGAGGATGCAGGTTGGAGGAGGGGGAGGGAATATTCTGTGACTTTCGCCTGCAGAATGACTTCATTGAACGCAACCCCATTTCTGTAACTAATATGACATTAAAGGGAGGGGGGTATAAAAAGCTTATTTAGCTTATTTACCATGAATACTTGTTCTGCCTAGAGGAAACATGGGCCAGCTTAACTTAACACCAAATCAATCATTAATGCTGTCTTGCAGGTCCTCCACACACCACTTTAAATAAGCTAGTTTATCATTATTCGGCCTCTTCAAGGGAAATATTAAGGACTCTAGAGATGTGTCCAAAGTACTTTGCTTGTTATACATGCTTTCTTTTCCAGGGCATTGGAAAACAGTTTCATAATATTGGCACAAAATCATCACTCATCTCATGCTTCAGGAACCAAAGTAGATGCTCAGGGAACGTTCTTTTAAATTTGAGCTTTATAAAGTTATGGACTAAAGTTAGGCATATTGTTCTGTAAATATCCCTTCTGGCTGTATTCCCTGCACATGTTGTTGGACTACAAGTCCCATCTTCCCTGACAATTGGGCATGCCAGTCCAAAAACATCTGAAGGGACCCAGATTGAGAAAGACTGCTCTAGAAGAATATATGACCCACATTTTCAAGTGAGCAGAACTTTGACATCTGGAGGCACACAAGCCAGTTCTGTACTTTAACTGAAATTTGCATTCAGAAAGTCAGGCTTTTAAAAACCTCTTGTCAATAAATATAAGGGTTTCCTTTTAGGAAGAAGATGAGGGCTGAGTCCTGGTATCAGTGCAAGCATCCAGGCTGAGACCTGGGATAAAAACCTCTTCCGGTTCCATTAAGCTTTTAAGGTGTGGACATGTTGCCACCAAAAGACAAAATGCAGTTGCTTCATAGATGGATGCGTAAATAAAAGGCAAAATGAGCCCTTTCAACACTTTGCATACTAAGTTAGTCTCCATGCATTATAAAACTTCATGCTTACTGTGATTTCCTTCTGCTGTGTGAAGGAAGTATGCAGTGCAAGGACCAGAATGCTGCTCTGTGTGAGATGGGTGGATGAAGGTCCATACTGACCTTTCATGAGCTGAGCCAATTTTGTGGCTATTATTTGCCTTGCAGAAGTTGAACACATAGAGCAGTTATGTTCAAGTGGGGGAAAAGCTAATCTGGCTCAATTCCATCCTTGTTGGGTGGCACTGTTTGGCAGTTAAAGTTCAGCCATCTGCAGGTGGCAGCAGCTGGCCAGGTGGTGCACTGAAATTTAAAAGATGAGAGAAAGCTACCAGTGGGTGGTGACTTAGGAGGTTGGGGCACATGGTCTCCTTCTGGCAAAAGATGCCAGGGAATGGGGGAAGAAGTGATAGGCTGGAATCAGCACCTTGGAGAAGGCAACCACTTAATGCCTTTTATCTCCCACTTCACCTGCTATCACTGGATTCAGGGCTGGCTTTCATAAGTGAGTATTGAAAAAAGCACAAGGCTGCAGTCAAGAGTGTGAGCCTAACCATGCCTGCTCAAAAGTACTTCCTATGGAATTCCTATGGAGCTTACTCCCAGTTAAGTGAGGTTAAAGCTTTCATCAGGTCCCTTAACTTCATGCATTTTCATGTTGTTGTTGTTGTTGTTGTTGTTGATACTCCTTCTTTTCCCCTGACAGGAACTCGAGGCAGCTTACAGATGAAAATAAGAGCTAAAAACATATGGTGGGAAAGCAGTAATAAAAAACCCACATATAATCAAAACTACACACACACACACATACACACACACACACACACACAGAAACGCACTGTCAGGATGTTGTCAGTGGCCCCCGGCTGGTTGCCCAGAAAAGTATAAAGACAAGGAAAAGTTTCTTACAGTCCTTTTTTATTTCAAACTTTACAGAGAGAGGCTATAGAACCCAGCCTCTTGGATAATGACATTATACCAAGTGAATCTCCACCCCCACCTTCTCTCCCACTTCCTCATTCCTCCTCCTCCTCCTCCTCCTCCTCATCTCCTCTATGGGTGCTGCTAAGTGCCCTCTGTCTTTGAGCTCTTTGCTCTCCTACTTTTAGTGCTTGCCAGGACCTGGGGGATGGTGGGTCTGGAATGCTTTCTAGTGACGTGCCGGGCAGCTGCTGCTCCAGCTCTGCCTGCTCCCCCCACCATTATTTCCCAACTTTCCCCCTCATCTGAGCTGTGACCTCCCGCAAAAACACTGTTGTTATTCTAAACTGTCTTCCTCTTCCTCCTCCCTGGAAGGGTCAGGTTAGGGAAGTAGTCTCCACCACTCCTCCTCCTCTACCCAGCAACTGACATATACACACATTAAAAAAATATTAAAATCATACAAATAACTACAATAAAAATAGCACATCCCAGCCCTTTCATTAAAAGCATTCAGTTCCTATTGGAACAAGAAAGTTTTCATCTGCTGGCTGAAGGACAACAAGGAGGGAGCCAGTCTAACTTTTCTAGGGAAGAAGTCCCAAAGTCTATGTTAACTGTTTTTCACACATATGTCATATATTTCTCGGATAATGAGAGGGAAAACTAAGCCAGACATAGAAACACTGGAGGGTGAAGGCTGTCTTGGCATTCAGTTTTGAATCTGAAGGACCTGAGTGGCAGGTTGTACCCAAACAAGTGCTTTCAATTCCTGATTTCCTGGGCAGTAGTCAATTTGGGTAGATGTTTAAGAGGGTGCTCATTCTGTGTGGGGGGAAATGAAGACTGCTCTCTTTTAAGGGCTTGATCATTTACAAATAATATGTGTGGAGCATGCAGGAGCAGGCTGACACTCTCACAGATAGCACTTGCGTGTTTAGAGAAGCACCATTTCTGCCAGAAGCAATAGCATACTCCTGGAAACCCTTGGAGTCCTTCATGCCACACAACCATTAAATTCAGGCTACATTCAAAACTGCCAAAGTTTGCCATTCAGTTCTCACCCAAGTAGGGTGTGTGTGTGTGTGTGTGTGTGTGTGACCAGCAGCTAGAAGCTACTGCCCATCACGTTAACCAAGCTTCAGCTAGGAAATTGGTTTTTTAAAGCTTTTGAGAGAATAGTATTTTGCATGTAGAAACAGGGTACAGTGGTACCTCAGGTTACAAACACTTCGGGTTACAGACTCCACTAACCCGGAAGTAGTATCTCGGGTTAAGAACTTTACCTCAGGATGAGAACAGAAATCATGCAGCAGCGGTGCGGCGGAAGCAGGAGGCCCCATTAGCTAAAGTGGTACCTCAGGTTAAGAATGTTTTCAGGTTAAGAACGGACCTCTGGAACATGTCCTGAAAATCCTCCCCCTCCCCCAATCATCTGTAGTGATAGATCTGCTATATGGGCTTGCCAACATTTGGCGTCCAGTGGGCACATTTGGGATATTAAGGAAGTGTTTGCCAGTCACAAAATGGAGTTAGGACAGGCTGAGCCAGTGCAAAGAGGAAGTGACAGCATTAGAACAAACAGACTCTAATGCACTGTGGATTTCTGAGGGACTTTTTTTGAAGGGTGTGCTGGCAAGCATAATGTCTTCTATTTTGCCTTGCAACACTTTTGATGATGTCTTTCCTATCTCAAATTTACTATGTGAGGGCAGGGGAAATGTTTGGTGGTAAAATTCTAGAAATTGGAATTCCAGCGCTCGTGTGTGTGTGTGTGCGCGCGCACGCGCGTGCACACACACACACACACAGACACACACACACAAGTACATGGTATGATTTGAATAAAATGTAGATATTATCTCTTTCAAGCAAAGCAATCAGCATTCCTGCATTTATTTTTCTTCCCCACAGTAAATATATTAAGAGGATATGGTTGTTTGGTACATGAGTAATTTCCCATTGAAATTCTTTTTATGACTTTCAATCCTAAGAGAGTAGGATATGATTGTGGGGTGGATGTAAATTTTTGAAAAAGAAAAGAAAGCTTTAGCTTCTTTACTGAATTCTACCTGGCTTTCTTGCTGATTTACTCCAGTTATTCTTCATCCTATAAATCTTCACCTGACTTTGTTGCAAATGATCTTCTCCACTTGATGAAGGTTAGCAATTCAGAAAAGCCATCTACTTCCACTTCATTATTGTGACATATATTTCAGAAGCTCCGTTTTCTTTCCTGTAATTTACTTCACAGCTAACATTATTCTTAACCCTGAACCCATAAAGGAAGGCACCAATATCATTTGTGGCAATGCAAGATCCCTTGAATAATGACATTGTGCTGTTATAATTCCAGTCCAAATCACCCCACAATCCTCCCAGGCATATTAGAAGGAGGACTAATTTGGGCCCAGAAAGGCACACTCAGTGAAATGAGAGCTCAGTTTCACACTGATCTAAGCATCATTGACTGGGAAAGGTGTCAGTTATCTCATTCCTCTGCTTGAAGCCCAGAATGCTTTAGGACTACTTGAAGATTAGAATGCCCCTTCCCACCAGTTCTGTCCTTAAACCAAACCAAGTGAATGCATAATCATGCATAACCATATTTTTCATATTTTCTCAGTTGGTTTTCCCCATTGAGACAGAATGGCTTTGACAGAATGGCTGGTTTTTGTTTTTCATTTTCCACTTTCCCAAATCTGTTTTAAAGTTTTGGATTCTTTTGTTATGGTTTGTCACACCATAACTGGCGCTGTGGGTTAAACCACAGAGCCTAGGACTTGCCGATCAGAAGGTCGACGGTTCGAATCCCCGTGACGGGGTGAGCTCCTGTTGCTCAGTCCCAGCTCCTGTCAACCTAGCAGTTCGAAAGCACATCAAAGTACAAGTAGATAAATAGGTACCACTCCGACGGGAAGGTAAACAGTGTTTCCATGTGCTGCTCTGGTTCACCAGAAGAGGCTTAGTCATGCTGGCCACATGACCCAGAAGCTGTACGCCGGCTCCCTCGGCCAATAAACCGAGATGAGCACCGCAACCCCAGAGTCGTCTGTGACTGGACCTAATGGTCAGGGGTGCCTTTACCTTTAACTGGTTGCTGTTGAGGGCAGGTTGTATGTACAGTGGAGTCTAAGGTTAACTGGATTGAATTGAGCTTGATGGGTGGCGACAAATAAGAATGGTGGGTAAGTTTCATTGCTGAAAATGATTTGACAGAAGGCTGGTTCATCAGACCCAGGTGGCTTTGGGAAAGGATGAGAAAGATGTTGTGGGAATTCCACATCCCACCACCACCTCACTATGGGTCATGCTGCTTGCTGGAGCTGATGAGCAGTGGAATCTAATGCCATCAGGAAGGCCACGGGTTTCTCAACCCCAGATTAATATGCAACAGAAGCCAAATAGGAACGTAGGAACTGCTTTATACTGCCTTAAACTAGCCGAGTATTATGTACGCTAAGCATGGCAGCAGTTATCCAAAGTCAACAACACCTGCAAGCTGAGCCTTTCTTCACTGTAGATGCTAGGAGTAAACCTGAGGCTTCCTGTATACAAAACATATGCTTAGCACTGAGCTGCCCATGGAAGCTAGATGCTCTTAAACAAGAGTGTGTCTAACTTAAGAATTTATTTTTTGTATGTATGTGTATGTGTGGAGTTAAATTTGTAATGATATTAATGAATTTCAATAAAGTGAACTTTGTTTGCAAAAACAAAAAAGCAAGAGTGTCTCAAGGAATCAGTGTCTAACTGTCATAATTGCAGTATATTATTGAAGCAGAAAGTGAGGTGAGGTGGAAAGATGGTTTCTCAGTTTCTTATTTTTCAGATTGTAAGTTCAGTTCCCCACATTTCTCCATCAGTTTGAGAAGTTTATTTTAAGTGCTAATAAAAAATTGTCAGCATATTAGTGTGAATTTTGTGTAATATGCACATTTTTGCAAACCAGTTTTCCTAATTTTGTGTTTTCTACTTCCACAAATATTTGCATTTTTATGAACACTTTACTGCAATATATACATTTTTGTACACATTACTTGCCTTGGGAACTGTATTACAAAATCCAGTGATGTGCTAATTTTTAAGGATGACTTCATTTCATTTCACATTCTGTTTTTGGGAAGCGAAAATTCTGTAGGTTCACCTTTAAATGTAAATTGAATTGAATTTTCCCCCATCCCAAGAAGGGAAACAAGGACTGAATCAAGTCAAACTCTTTCCCTCATTGGCTAGGACCATTTACATTATGGAATCAAGTTGTTTGTACAGTAGTACCTCGGGTTACATACACTTCAGGTTACATACGCTTCAGGTTATAGACTCTGCTAACCCAGAAATATTACCTCGGGTTAAGAACTTTGCTTCAGGATGAGAACAGAAATCATGCAGCAGCAGCGCAGCGGCAGCAGGAGGCCCCATTAGCTAAAGTGGTGCTTCAGATTAAGAACAGTTTCAGGTTAATAACATACCTCCAGAATGAATTAAGTTCTTAACCCGAGGTACCACTGTATATGCTAAGTCTTGTGGAATATTATTTAATTCTCAAAATGAGGCATCTAATCATAAGCCTGCATTTTTATTAAAGCTTATATGTTTAATCAGGGCTTGTATTTTAAAATGAGCTTAAAGATTTTCAAATGTTCATGCCAGGCAGAAGAGCAGCTGCCTAAGAACCTTGGCAAAATGTTTTTCTCCTAGACAAGGGGGCCCCCTGATTTATAGCAGAAAACAATTCTCAAAGTCGTAAAAAGGGAATTACAGGCTGACAGCCAAGGTTACACTGACCCTACAAATTAAGGGTTGATAAATAGTAAAATGAGCCATATCTTCTTCCTAAGGTTAAAAAGGTCAAGAGCAGTGAAAAAAAGCAACTGGTCTGGCTGGCAGAAAGAGAGCATTTTTGGGAAGTCTTTTCTAAAGCTGTTTCTTTCTTAAACTAAGATCCTTTTAAGATTTCTTTTCCTTTTAAAAGGTTGTTTATGTATTAAATATATTAGCTTAAATATAATTATGCAAAGGATTTAAGAAATGCTAGATTCTTATTTCATATAGTTGTAAGAGTTGTAAATATCCTGAAATTAAGTCAGCCACCAGCCCGGCCTCCTGCCAGACAGGAGACGCCATCGAGCACTCCTGATATATGGTTGTCAGGCCTTTTGTTTAGAAACCTTCAAATGAAGGAGATCTCTCAATGTTGATGTGAACTCAAAATCCTTGACATATGCTTAAGATAAAAATTCAAGATTAACCATCTGTTTTGGAAGGCAATAGGGCAAGGAGGGCAAGAGGTGAGCTGGTAATTAAGATTCCTTGTTGAGACACATGTAAGATATATTACTACTTATTTGTCATTTATAGATAGCTCTTTGTGTCCCATAAAAGGGCAAAAGGAAATGGGTGTATCTTTTGTGATTGGTTCTAGCAAACAGCCAATAGGAATTTTAACCAGGCTGATTGGACAGAGGCAGCCACAGGAGGAGCAAGGGGGCTGGATTAAGGAAATATAAGTGCTGGCCAGAATGGCAGGAGGCCAGGCCAGAGCTTGGTAACCATATACCACTGTGCCTCATATTTATTTGTCTGACAAATAAATTATTATTTTAATTTCTCTATTGCTGCGTTGAATATTTCATTCCAGCTAAGTGTTAACCACAAGCAGGGTGCTACAAAAACACCCACATTAGCTCTTTTCTTGGGATTGATATTATTTATTTTAAAACCAAATATTTTTGCTGTGTTCCTGAGATATTGCATTAGGTTGTCTGGTACCTTAATGGTTTTTAAATGATTAAACTGCCTCTAAGATTACATTGTTTAATCAGAATTGTTAATTGGTCACACTAAGAGTGTCAAAGAGTAACTTCCTCTATTGTTAGCTTTGGTGCTGTGTGGTGATAAATCAGTCTTGGAAATGTTTGAATTTTGGACTTTGCAGCTTGGGAAGTAACAGAAGTAGAATACCCAAATCCCCTCTGGTACTTCATATGCCATCAGTTTCTCATTGTGCATTATACTGAATTATAGCTTGCCTAAAAATATTGAATCCCATCATATTTCACCACTTCTGTTGAAAAATATGTCACCAGTTATTTTGCCACCCATTAATCCACCTATGTTCAATCCGCTGAGTTGATTTATAAATGTGTATATTTCTTACTTCCTGCTTGCAGTCATTCCATCCAGTGTTCTTCCTGGCTTTCTATTTTGTGTCCAATTTATTACTAAATTCTAGATGGGGAAATATGGTCATTGCGAAAGAAAAACTCCAGGGTCTTTTAGAAGCCCTCCACTTCTTGAGAGAGTCACAAGTTACTGAAAGTAACTGTATATGACCGACCCTGACCACACTGGTGGGTCCAGGAAAATCTGTTGACCTCAGGAAATGAGTTTTTTGAAATGAAAGGGATGGAAAGTCATTGAAGCAAGTGCAGCAAAACCTATATTGACTTCCCTTTTTACAGGTTTCTTATATAACCTCCTCAGATTGATATTAATAATGTTTTGGCAGGTGCCTTCTGCATTAATTTTTAAACCTTTGAAGAAAACGTTTCTGTGCCGCAAGGCTTATACAGACAATTAAAGAAAAAAATCTTTTTGTAACAGTTAGCCAGTGATCTGTGAATTGGATTTTTGTGTGGTTTTTATTCTACTTATATTTGTTGTACACTGCTCTGGTTTTTTAAAATGCAGTATATAAGCATTTTCCTAAGTAAATAAAGAAACATTTATCCATCTCTTTTACACCAAAGTGACTCAGTCATTGATCAACCGATGAGCAGAAAGGGGGCAATTACCTTCCCTTCTCAGTTGATCTGCACCAATTAGAAGAGCAGGGGCTGAGTGTGTGTGCATGTATGTAAGGTGTCATGGGCTTTGAAGACACTCAAACTCAGGACGCAAGGGAGAAACATGCTAAGAGGAAGGCACACTTGGCAAATCCACACCATGATCAACTCCTGCCCGGAAACCAATGTCCCCACTGAGAGCCAGTGTGGTGTAGTGGTTAAGAGCGGTAGACTTGTGATCTGGTGAACCGGGTTCGCGTCTCCACTCCTCCACCTGCAGCTGCTGGGTGACCTTGGGCCAGTCACACTTCTCTGAAGTCTCTCAGCCTCACTCACCTCACAGAGTGTTTGTTGTGGGGGAGGAAGGGAAAGGAGAATGTTAGCCGCTCCTTCGGGTAGTGATAAAGCGGGATATCAAATCCAAACTCTTCTTCTCTTCTGTGGAAGGACGTGTGGATCCAGAATTGGCCTCCACCGTCACTTACGGACTCATTGTTAAAACCGTGTTTATGGAAGACAATCTTACTCGGTTACGAGTGATCGCCAAAAAAGAAGACGATGCAAGAATGCATGCCCACTTAGGGTTGATGCTGACTTTGAGCCAACAAGGTTGGTCACTGCTGCCATTGAGCATCTTGTTCCATACAGTTAATCAGTTTTGAATGGGAACCACCTTGGCTCAGGAACTGTACATGAAAACATGTGCTGTACGTGTGGTTCTCAGGACTGGACTGAATACATAAAGCCAGCAGCACTATCATCTTCAAAAGGAGAAATAATCCACTAAATTGTAGCTTTATTCTCCTCTGGGATGGTAGGCTCTCTAAAACTTTACAGTGCTGATTGCTACCCACGTCCACATCTTTGCAGTGTGCAGATATATGCTGGGAAATCTGGATTGGGCCCAATAATCTGAGTCAAATAAATTATCTTGACTGGTGTACGTACACCAAATGAAAGGCAAGCCCATTTGCAATTGCATGCACTTAACAGATGTGGCGAAGTAAAGCAGCTGTGCCTGTGGTGAACTTGCTATTTGGCATTATTCTTAATGCGGCAATTATATTTCTTACTGTGGCAATTTATGTAATGCATGGCTCATCCATGGACTCATTAACCCAGAGTGATGAGACTCTGCTAAAATTTGTGACAATATAGTATTGCTGGCATCACTATTTGTCTTTTAAACTGCACCATCAATACTTAAGAGTGTTTCATGGAACAAACCAAGAGTGCTTTCAGATGCCTGTGATATATCCAAGTTTGCAGCCTGGCTGAGTGAACTGTTTGGAGTTGGGGAGCTTTAGACACAGCTACACTTTCAGAAATGAACCTGGAAATCCAGACTGGACTAAGCTTGCATTGTTTCCAGGGCCACCGGAGGCCAGCAAGCCACATAATTGTACAGATACTGAAAGGCATCTATAGAGACAGACCCATTATCTCAAGAGATTGCCTTCTAATGGTCACAGTACACTTTATATACGCAATAAGTTCAACATTGTTGGGAAACAGCTGCTGGGAGCCACAAATAGGTCAGCTCCTGGTTTAATTATGAAGGAACACTACAATCAAACAAAAATTGAAAGGTTGAATCCTGTCTAAATTAGCTGAATTTTAGGTCAATGGGACAAGTTAGTCATGGCTTACTTAACACTGAAATCAATGGAGCATGAGTGCAAGTAAGTTATTCTGAATCCAGTCCAATAAAGGCAAGAGCAGCAAGGAGCATAATTTTAAAATGTGGGTGAATAAAAGAGTCATCACCGTGTGTTTAAAATATACAGTGGTGCCTCGTGTTACAGACGCTTCAGGTTACAGACTCCGCTAACCCAGAAATAGTACCTCGGGTTAAGAATTACGCTTCAGGATGAGAACAGAAATTGTGTGGTGGCGGCAGCGGGAGGTCCCATTAGCTAAAGTGGTGTCTCAGGTTAAGAACAGTTTCTGGTTAAGAACGGACCTCTGGAACGAATTAAGTTCTTAACCCGAGGTACCACTGTATTAGGCTTTGCACCAAATGAATGTCAATGGTGAAATATTTCACAATCAGGGCACTGTGGAGCATATGGTAGCATGGACACTTCTGCAAATAGTGTTTGTCTGGAACACTGATCATTGAATAGAGGCAGCAGACACAATCTTGCTCTTCCATTCCACACAGATGGGTCCATAAAGTTCCTTGCAAGGGTAAGAGTTGGCACCCCATGTGAAATTAGAACAAAAGTGTGATGTATGTTACCCAAATATAGCATGTTAAATATTAGATGCAGGGTATTAATTGTTGTATGGCAAGCATTAGCGCATTCCACTATCAGAAGATGCATGTCACATACTGTAAAATGCAACTATAGAAACCTCCAAACATTGAAGTCATGGGGGAAGAATAAATATGTCATGACTTTCCCACTATTATTTTTAAAGCTAACAAGTCAAAACTCAAAGGTATTCTTGGGGGGGGGGGGGTGTATGCTATTTTTTGCTGATCATGTTGTCTATGCGCGCGCGCGCACACACACACACACACACACACACACCCATTCTCCTTGCCTCCCTTACTGACTACCTTCACTATGTTTTCTTCCCAGTTTGTCCTGGAAGTTACTTCATATTATGCCATTTCTTCACTACAGTGGTACCTCAGGTTAAGAACTTAATTCGTTCTGGAGGTCTGTTCTTAACCTGAAACTGTTCTTAACCTGAAGCACCACTTTAGCTAATGGGGCTTCCTCCTGCCACTGCACCGCCGCCACGTGATTTCTGTTCTCATCCTGAAGCAAAGTTCTTAACCCAAGGTACTATTTCTGGGTTAGCAGAGTCTGTAACCTGAAGCGTATGCAACCTGAAGCGTCTGTAACCCGAGGTACCACTGTATATGAAAAAAAAGACTATAAAATGATGTGATTGGGTTGGGGATGGGTTGGGTTAGGGACAGCATCAGAATTCATTTGCCTTTGCTAATTCAGTTAATCTCCATCTAAGTCATGCTGCAAGCTACTGAGTGATTTATCTACAAATCTGCTCACAGCTAATGAACGTATTGCCACCAAATTAGAATTAAACCCCTTGATCACTCAAATTTAATTATTTCCTGCTGTGCCCTTTCTGTTGCTTAGAATTGGCCTTCTCAGAAACATATTTGGCAGTCTAACTCTCCATCCTGTTTTTCCTCTTCTAAATATTTCCTCCATTCTTGTAAAACATGAGTTCCATGTTGAAAATCCAGTTCTATACCTAGTTCTCAAAGACAATATGCTTTATAACAATGGATAATTTACTAGAAAAATAAAAATGCATATGTAAAGCAATAGGACTGCCAGCCATTTTGTTTTGGGGTTTGGGCTGTAAAATGTGGGTTGTAAGAATGCTTTCTTTTTGCTTTTTAGGCTTCTGACAGTGGCAGACTTTGGGTTGTCAAATTTCAGTGGTGCCCTGTGCAACACTAAAATTCAGCTCCCCCACCTCTCATGCTTTGTTCTACAGCATTGTTTTGGCACCCTCTACAGGGTGGCACCCAACGTGACTGCAGTGGTCACAACACCTTAAAACCACCTCTGCTCCCTAGAAAAGATTATTTATGTATGTGATGACAGCAGTGGAGAGATGGAAAGAAGATAAAATCCTGACCAGAGATGAATGGTTGATAAAGATGATGGACTACACCAAAATGGCGAAAATGACCTGGAAAACTAGAAACCAAGAAGATCAAAACATTAATAAGGAATGGAATAAATGTATAAGTTACTTTGAGGCCTCTAATCATAGCCTGCATTTTTATTAAGGCTTGATCAAGGTCTGTATTTTAAAATGAGCTTAAAGATTTTCAAATGTTCATGCCAGGCAGAAGACCAGCTGCCTAAGAACCTTGGCAAGATGTTTATTCTCCTGGACAAGGGGGCCCCCTGATTTATAGCAGAAAACAATTCTCAAAGTCGTAAAAAGGGAATTACAGGCTGACAGCCAAGGTTACACTGACCCTACATATTACAGAAGATAAAAAAAGAGATAAACATAATTAAGAGTGGGTAAATAGTAAAATAAAACCATGTGCCTCCCATTAAACTTGAGCCATATTTTCCTAAGGTTGAAAGGTCAAGAGCAGTGAAAAAGGCAACTGGCTTGGCTGGAGAAGAGAGGTTTTTTCCTATCTTATTTTGAGGCTGGAAACTGTTCCTTCCTTTTTTACTTTGAAAAGGTTTATTCTTCTAAAAAGCTATCTATGTTATGTATTAAATATATTGGCTTAAATGTAATTATGCAAAGGAATTAGAAGCTAAGAAATGTTAAATCCTTATGCTAGATTCTTATTTCATATAGTTGGAAGAGATCACAGGAGCCATCAGCCATCAGCCCAGCCCCCCTGCCAAGCAGGAAACATCATTAGAGCACACATATGGTTGTCAGGCCTTTGTTTAAAAGACCTCCAAGAGAAGGAGATCTTTCAGTGATGATGTGAACTCAAGATCCTTGACATCTGTTTAAGATAAAAATTTAAGATTAAACCATTAGTTTTGGAGGGCAATAGGGCGAGGTGAGCTGGTAATTAAGGTTCCTTGTTGAGACACATGTAAGATATATTACTACTTATTTGTCATTTATAGATAGAAGAATATATATCTTTTTGTTTCCCATAAAAGGGCAAGAGGAAATGGGTGTATCTTTTGTGATTGGTTCTAGCAAACAGCCAATAGGAATTTCAACCAGGCTGATTGGACAGAGGCAGCCACAGGAGGAGCAAGGGGGCTGGATTAAGGAAATATAAGTGCTGGCCATAACGGCAGGAGGCCAGGCCAGAGCTTGGTAACCATATACCACTGTGCCTCTCATTTATTTGTCTGACAAGCAAATTATTATTTTAATTTCTCTATTGCTGCATTGAATATTTCATTCCAGCTAAGCGTTAACCACAAGCAGGGTGCTACAACTTAAGAGAACACTGTAAACAGCTAAACACTTTGGCAGGATTATAACAACACATGTAATGTAACAAAAACTAAGGTAAAAATTGATTTTTTTAAAAATTGAGAAATTATATGATGCAGTAGAAAAATATTGACAATAGAACCCCTGGAGGGGTGGAGGGAAGTTTAAGGGTTTAGGGAATCCTATATGTTTATGGTTATGACTACTGTTTGAATTCAAAGGTATAATGTAAAATTGAATAAAATAATTATGGTGCTGGAGGAGACTCTTGAGAGTTCCATGGACTGCAAGAAGATCAAACCTGTCCATTCTTAAGAAAATCTGCCCTGACTGCTCACTGGAAGGACAGATCCTGAAGCTGAGGCTCCAATACTTTGGCCACATCATCAGAAGAGAAGACTCCCTGGAAAAGACCCTGATGTTGGGAAAGATGGAGGGCAGAAGGAGAAGGGGACAACAGAGGACGAGATGGTTGGACAGTGTTCTTGAAGCGACAAACATGAGTTTGACCAAACTGCGGGAGGCAGTGGAAGACAGGAGTGCCTGGCGTGCTCTGGTCCATGGGGTCACAAAGAGTCAGACATGACTAAACAACAACTACAAACAAATTATTTTTAAAAAACCCACCTCTTCTCTAGACCAGTACCGAAGAGGCTCCAATGTTCACAGGCGGTTAAAAGCACAATGGAATGTTTTGCTCAGAAAGTTGTTCACTGGAGAGGCAAATATTTAATAGAAGTTATGCACAGGAGTGACAAAGTTTCATCCTAGGAACCTGGCAATTAAGTATATAAGTCAAGCTATATGTGGAGTCAGTAACAAGAAGAGCTAGAGAGAGAGAGAAATGGCTGAAACACTTCAACATTTTCCAGAGTTATTATTAATACTTGCTGTTGTTGTTGCTGTCTATCTATCTATCTATCTATCTATCTATCTATCTATCTATCTATTTGACTGTCCATCTGCTGATCTCAGGGCAGTTCACAACATAAAAACACAATATAAAAGCGCGCGCGCACACACACACACACACACACACACACAAAAACAAGAACAAAACCCCCTCCCACAAACCAATAACTCCCCTCAGCCACCCCTCCCACAAACACATTTAAAAATACCAAACGATACCAAAATAGCCTTCTAAGTAGTACAAAGAATAAAAAGTTTCATGAACATTAAAATATAAATATTCATACTCAAAAACATAATAAAACAATTAAAACAATATAATGATTAAAACAGGACACTCAATTAAAAAAGAAAGAAAAGAAACCCAAGGGAGTGCCTCTGTAAACAGGTGTGTGTCTTCATAACTTGGTGGAAAGTCACAACAAACGTGTCACAAGGCTAGATAAAAATCCTCCAGAGATTGTTCTAAAGTACAAGTCAAGCTTCTTTATTGATTGCAGAGTGCAGCTTTTTCCAGCTCGCTTCATCCTTAGCAGCAGAGCAATATTCCAAGCAGTTTATTAACATCTTCGCAATGCAATATACATTATTTGTGCATTGCTATATCAATAGCATAGATATATGGCAGTGCCACTTGAAAAGTACTCTTTGAGAGAGGTAAAAATATAGGGTCATTATTACAAAAATTTGATCCATTCAAAGACTACAGCTGTAGTTGTTTAGTAGTCATTAAGTTAATCCATGCATTTATGTATAAAACTGCTGAAGTGTATACATGAGTATTTATCAAGATGGTTTAGCTATGGTGGCAGAAGTGTTTATTTGCACTGGTTCGATATAAATGTTACATAGAATAAAGATTAAAAATCTATCACTTTTTTATTATACTGAACCAACGTGTGCATTTAAGCACTGTATCAAATGCAACAGAAAATAAAAACAGTGGTACAATAAAATTGTATAAAGAAGGTTGTCTGTTTGGGGCTGGGTTTCACTCCCTTTGAAGGATCAAGTGCGTAGTCTGGGGGTAGTCATCTATCCATCATTATCACTGGAGCTTCATGTGACCACTGCAGCTAGGAACACCTTTTACTGGCTTTGACTGGTGCACCAGTATTGGCTGTTAATGCCCATTTACTACCAAGCCAAATGTAAGGTTGTTTTGTTGACTTATAATGCTCTAAATAACATGGGATATGGATTCCTGAAGGAATACCTTGTTCTGTACAGGCCTACCAATGTTCCAAGATCCTCTTTTGCTTGTACTACAGTCAGCTGAAGTCCATCTTTCAAACCCAGAGACTCATTCCCCTTCTGATGTCCACCATATGGACCCACCTCCTTTCCAGAGTAAGGCGAGCACCAACTTTGATGTGCTTCCACTGCTTGCTAAAGACTCATCTGATTCCCCAGACATCGTTGGCTATCAATATGCAGGGCCTGGGAGATATCTGGCCCATCTACTGTTGACTGTGATGAGTTTCATTGTATCAGCAGGATATTTGTTCTTTGGAGCTGTTTTTATTGTAATGTTGTTGGCTTTTAATTTGGGGTTGCAAGCCACCATTAGCCTTGGAAAGGTGGGGCAGTTAAATTATGAGATGCACATTTTGTTAACAGATAAGCTATGGAAAGAAAGAAGGGGGGAAGTCGTCTCGCTGAAGAGCCGTGTTCGTTCTATTTTGGCATTCAAGCATATTATATTGTGAGCTGAAAGTAACACACATTAGTTGTGAAAACCCAAGAATGACAGTGTAATCGGTTCCAGCCTGACAATGCTTATCAGATGATACTGAAGCCAGATATTCAGACCATTCTGACATATTTGCTGAAAGATAAAATAGCCTTCATAATCTTGCCATCATTTGTTGGACACATAAAAATAGCTCAGAATCTAATCTGAGGAGTTCAAAATTCAGGATCTGCCTGAAACAACTTTCTTTCAAAGGGTATGGAACACCTTTTGAGTTTTCTTCTCTTTAAAGTTGAAAGGTCGTAAGAATATAGCTTGTGAAATGCACAGCAATAAAAATTCCAAGTTGGGATGAGTCTTTAGCCATCTGATGGCACCATTTACTTTCTCTTTGTGGGTAGGGTGAACATTGGCCCTGTTTTGTGATGCAACCAATCTAACCTTGCCAACACACCATGGAAGAAGACTTGAGAGACAGAGTAACTGTGGAAAGGTCATGCCTTATTTATTCAAATATAACAATCAAAGACCAGCCAAACAATGATCAAATTATGTATGCAGGTGGGTTTAATTGTCACACATGAGGGAACCACCCCTCCACACCCAGACATGTAAATAGCTACATCCATGGGTCCCCAGCCAATATTAACAATCACAAACATCTTTCACCATCCATTTATTTAATACTGTTTTGAAATGTGCATGCTTCTGGGATGCTGTAACTCAGCAATCCTTTTCTGAACTTTACTTCTTTTAGGAGTTAAAAACTGCCTGATCTCTATTCTAAATGCATTAATGTACAATTTGTAGTTATTACCGCTTCTTTCCATAGTCTTTAATTCAGATAATTTTCTCCCCTCTGCTAGGTTAACACCTCTAATGTATTAATGGAGTGCAATCATGCTCCCTTTCAACCTCTTACTAAACTTAAGACGCACAGCTCTTTCAGCCTCTTCTCTGATATTTCATCCTGTCAATCGTTCTAGCTGATCTTAATTTCAGGATCCCTGAGACTGACTGGTAGCTGCTCAGTGTCACACATTGGGAATCAGATGTTCTGGGGAGCTATCACAGTTCAGTACTAAATGTGGCATTTTGTATTACTTATGTGATAGCTGAGACATCATGTTTTGCTAACCTACTGTCCTGAACAAAAGAAAAGGGGCACGGGAGATAATCAAGTGTCTTGTTTTCTGGGGCAATGATTTTTTTTTCCTTTTTAAAAGAATGATGCTGACTTATATCCATTTTATCACAAGTTTTAGACAATGCAGCAATCCAATATTTTCAGAAGAGTCATACTAAATCATTTGTTGGCACTGAAGGAAGATACCTTGTTGTACTGACAAAATCCTGAGCCTAGTGCAAAAGTAGGATTTTGTAGCATCCCTGGGATCCTTCTGAGAAACATGTACAGCAAATATATTGGGATCAGAGGGACATGGAAAGCTGCCTTATACTGGGTCAGGCCATTGGTCATCTAGCTCAGATTGTCTACACTAGCTGCTGCACCTCTTCAGAATTTCAGACAGAAGTCTCCAAAAGCTATCTAGAGATACTGATAATTGAACCTGTGACCTCCTGCATGCTAAGCAGACGTTGTCTTGTTGAGCTTCAGCCCTTTCCTTTATCATCCCAAATAAATAACCTAACCCAAAAGTTGAGTCTCTTAAAAAGAATTGGGATTAGGACAATTGCAAGGATGTCATAAACTGATATTGATGAGATATGCCAGGAGCAGTGAATCCTGGCAAACCCCAGAGATAGCTGAGAACTAGGATACTTCACAGCCCATCAACCCTTCCATAACTGTTCACTAGTTGCAACTGGTCCCAACTAGGAGCTAAAAGGGGCTTTGCAGTCCCTCTTTCATGAGTCCAACTGTGCTGCAATGACTGGAGGCATGTTGTATCCATCCCACTTTTGCATGAGGGAATGAAACATACTATTCAGCTGCAGCTACATTAAAATCCTGGATTTCACACCCCCCCCCACGAAGAACCATGCTAGCATGGGGTTTATAGCGGAACTGGAAATTAGGCATAGCATGTTGGTCTGGCATTGAGTCTAAGAATCAAGTCAATAGGTGAGGGTCGTTGAGCCATGGGAGTTGGGAATAACATTTCAGTCTGGTGGTGAGTCTAACAATTAAGTGCAGGCTTGAGAGTGGTAGAGCCATAGAATGGTGAATAATTTCATTAAGGGGGGGGGAGAGAATTTGCTGCTTTAGCATATTATGTCTGAGGTGTGAGCAGTAACTGAACCAGGAAAATGCACCCCATAGTGTTAAAATAAAAACAAAAACTCCCTGTGATATAGCCTGTTCCTGACAATATAGCGATGAAATGCTAGGGTTCAGGGCTAGCAACCCCGAAGCTTTTAACTGTGTACAGCTCAGCTGGGATAGGTTTCATTTTTTTTTTAATAAAATTTTTATTAGGTTTTCACATTTTATACACACACACACAACAAAAACAAAAACAAAAACAAAACATATATAATTTCATACTCTTACTTTCTTTACCCTCTTTCCTTGACTTCCCCCCACCCCCTCTTCATACATCCCAATCCCAATAATTAATTCAGCAAGTTCTTATCTCTCATCTATAACATATTATTATTATTTTTAAAACTTAACTCTTTTTACTTATCCACATTTAACTTATCCAATTCTCTTATAAACATTAAATCTTTTTTCTAAGGTCGACCTAATTTCTCTCCCACGAATTTCTCCCTTTATATTTTAATTAATTATATGTCATAATGGCCAAATACAAAAATCATAAAATTTTAAAATTCTGTTCTCCCCTCCCTCCCTACCCCGGTTTCCATCCCTTATGTCCACAGAAACAGTTCCTAGCCCAGATTCCTCACATCCGAGGCCTTCAAGTCTCTGTCAGTCTCTCTCCGCCGATTTTGTTGGTAACCCTTTTTGTTGGTCCTCAGGTCTCGAAGGAGTTCAGTCGCAGTCACACCAAGTTCTCTTCCATCCAAAATACTTAAAAGCAGTTGCTGCAAAAGGTCAGCTGCTCTCCCATACTCAAAGAGGAAGTCCCAATCATATTTCTTTATTCTTTTAAATTCCAGTATTCCAGGTACTCCAGGGACTTCCTCCTTCATCTTTCTCATCTTTCGCAGATTTGTAATCCGAAGATCTTCTTCTTTATTTCCTGACAATATAGGCTTCTGATTGGTATTTTCCTTTTCCGCTCCTTCTTTCCTCTCCACCTGTTCCAAAAATGTCTCTTCTGGTTCAGCTGCAGATTCCTTATCAGGCAAATCCTTTATGCATTCAGCAGAGTTGTTTGTTTTAGAATTCAAGGTCATAAGTTCTTTGTTCATAGCCGTACTCTGCTCTTGCAGGATTCCCACGAGAAAAAACATTTTTTCCTATCTCTGCCAGTAATTTTCCCTCTGCAGCCATTGTAATGTCTCTAGTTCCCCCTAGGGGGATTCCAATTACTTGATAGTCCTTTTCCAACAGTCCGTTACTTATTGTTTATAGCTACGTTGTTTCCAACCACCTCAGTTCAAATGCAACACTTTTAATTCAGAGAGTTATTAAGTAACAAAGTTCTTAACTTTAACCGCCCGTTTGACAGCTCCTTTGACAGCTGTCAAACTCCTTATTCTTTTTCCTCCGGCTTACGCACAGGACACTCCCAGGTTCGGGGGGGGGGTTACACAAAAGCTTCCAAAATTCCTCACTTTCTCTCCAGCACAAAGACTTCTTCTGTCAAATTCATTGAAGTATCTTTTATCTGACACCAAAAACAATACTCTCCACCTTAGTTCTCCAATCCTTGCTTTAGATCGTTTGTAGGTAGGGGGGGTGCGGACTTCCCTTTAGCACATCCCCCGATTGTACCGAATTCAAAGGTATAAATTTTAAAGTCCAGATTCCAATCTACTCACGGGTTGTTTATTTTCCAGTCCGAATTTTGGGAAAAAAGTCAGCGCTCTCCGGCCATGGCTCGCGGCTACGCTCCACTGAAGTAGCGGTCTACTCACAGCACCATGCCGCTCCCCGTACCCTCTCCGTAGCCTTTAAAAAGGCTCTTCGTGGGTCGGGGAAGGCGCTTAAAGGTGCCCGCCGAGTCACCAAGTCCGCAGGCTTCCGCGCCTGCGGTTTCTAAGGGTCCCCGCGTCACCGGCGCGGTAAGACCCGTCCTCAGCAGAGCCGATTCCCTCCGGAGCTCGGAGGGAATCCGCCATTAATCCGATCGCGCTAACCCGGAAGTCCAGCTGGGATAGGTTTCAGGAGGTTGGAAAAGAATCAATACGCTATCTGCCAGACAGCAGGTTGAAGCCCTGAATAAGGAGCTCTTCTGTTAGGGCTTGGGAATGGTCCCCACTTATTCTTTCAAATATTAAATTATCTTCATGGCACTTGAACTGTGATAGCTCATTTACTTACTCAGGTAATGAGGTCCCGGGGTATGGGCTGAAGCTAAACAAATCTGGGTCTGATCAATGCCTGGATTTGTGACTGTGTAGAAACAAACTGTATACTCACTTGTGTTCCAGAATGCAGGAAAGGGGATGGAGAGAGAGAGAGAGAGAAATGATGTAGCTAGAGGAAGGGATTCATTTGATCTGATTTTCGCACTGGTCTAAGATGAGCTGATGCTCCTGAAATTACATGGAGGCCAGGACACAGCTATCAGTCAGATTACGCATTCCTCTGAATTTTGCACGGCATTTTCGATGTGGTATAATAATAATAATAATAATAATAATAATAATAATAATTTATTATTTATACCCCGCCCATCTGGCTGGGCCTCCCCAGCCACTCTGGGTGGCTTACATAAAAACAAAAAATACAGTAAAATATCAAACGTTAAAAACTTCCCTGAAGATGTCTTCTGAATGTCAGGTAGTTGTTTATCACTTTGACATCTGCTGGAAGGGCGTTCCAGGGCGGGCGCCACTACCGAGAAGGCTCTCTGCCTGGTTCCCTGTAGCTTTGCTTCTCGCAATGAGGGAACCGCCAGAAGGTCCTCAGTGCTGGATCTCAGTGTCCGGGCTGAATGATGGGGGTGGAGACGCTCCTTCAGGTATACTGGACCGAGGCTGTTTAGGGCTTTAAAGGTCAGCACCAACACTTTGAATTGTGCTCGGAAACATATGTGGTAAAAATGTGGTAAAATGTGTGGTAAAATGTGTGGACCAAATTGTGTCTTTTATTTTACTGGTGAATGTGTTGAAAACTGCATTTTACATTAAAGTGCATGTATTATGTAGAAAGAAACGTGTTACAGTGGAAAGGCATGCAACAGAATGGAATAGGATTCAGCGGCATGCAACGGGGAGGAATGGAAAATGACGGACCCAGCAAGACCAAAACAGGGTGGAATTAGCTGCTTAGTGATTTAGTGATGAACACTTCTGTATGAAATGGTTTCCACAGAGGATCCTTCACATAAAGAGAACAACAACATGTTGCTGTTTTCACAGGCATGCTTTATTTATGGGAAAATTTGAGGGCTGCCTTGGGGTATACACATCTGCTGGGCTATTACTGATCCCCTCCTCCTCCTCCTTGAATTCTATAATCTTAGATTATAATATTAGATCCAATATTTAACAAAATGGCACTTAAAAATGAGGATATCAGGAACTTGGCTCTGTTTCCCCCCTATTAAGATGAACTTGATTTTCCCACCCTAAGCAATGAGGTAGTTATTCTAGTATGAGTCTGTTAATGGCTATCCAGGGAGACATAAAGCCTTGCAGTGAACCATTCCCTGTCAAAATTAGACCTGACCTGCATATTTCTGCAATTCGTAGATATATTAAGCAGTCAGCTCAGGTTGTTCCTTGACCAGTTGTTCACCCCTATCAATTGCATTAGCATTTAACCTGTCACTTTAAATTACAAAGGTAAGAAAGGTTGAGGGAGGTGGCAACAGATTTGATGGGATACAAAATGGGGAAAGAATAATCTTAAATTACCTACCAAAGGGAATGTAAGGAGTGTTTTTTATACTGACATACATCTTTTCATCTTCTAGGAATGTCACTATTTTACATCATCCTTACACTTACTACCTACCATATATAGCAGGCATGGTCAAACTTGGACCTCCAGCTGTTTTGGGACTACAACTCCCATCATCCCTAGCTAACAGGACCAGTGGTCAGGGATGATGGGAATTGTTGTCCCAAAACAGATGGAGGGCCATGTTTGGCCATGCCTGATGTATAGATAGTGCAGTGAAATTTTTGAGGTCCAGGAAGTAAGAGGAAATTGCTACTATATTTCTCTCTTTCGCTCCTTGCTAAATAGTCATATTTTGTTTGTATTTCATTGCTACAAAAGACAGTGTTATTTGTATAGATGAAAAAGAAATATTTCGCATGGTTCCCACATCCATTCATACCCTGTGCTCCAAGAACAGGGAATCTCTTTCATGCCAAGGGTTGTGTTCCCTTTGGGACAAAATTCCAGGCTCAGAAGCCAGTACGGGACAGGAGATGGGGCAGAATGTCAAGGTGAGAGTCAGGAGCTGGTCAGCAATAATTCACAAGGTGTCAGTGAAGTTAACTCTTTATTCAAAGAAACAAAAACAGTCATCGCAATCTTGCCAACTGAAGGCACTCCTAGCCACCTGTGCCAAAGATGAATCCAGTAGCACCCCCAGACTATATGCCAGTTCTTTCAGAGGAAGTGAGCCCCATCCACAACAGGTAAGTGACCCATCTCCCAGCAGTGGCATAAAGGGGGCTGGAGCTGGGTGTGTTTGGCCCCAAGCAATTCTGGCTTAGGCATGTGAGGGAGCTGTAGAGACAGCTTCCTTGTGGGATAGCCCAATGCCACAAGCCACAGCTTCACTCCCAGGGGCAGAGAGGAGGAGAGTTGGCAGCAACAATGGTGCCCATCTCATTGGCTGGGCTGAGGCTCACAAGGAAACTGCCAAGGTGGCTTTTTCATGCCCGGCCGTAGCTCCACTCTAGGATCTGACCTGACCCGGGGGTGCAGTGGCCTCCCTCCTCACCCCACCCCCTAGGGTAACCCTGCATGCCTTCCCTGGATGGCAGTAGCATGCGCTCCACTGCTGTCTCCCAGACATGGAAACCAGTCACCCACATGGTCACTCTTTTTCCAGAGCTTCAATTCAAATTATTGGCTCTTGTCCAGGTCATGGCTATGGACAGACTGTGGTCCAGAACCAGCACAGCCACACTTGATTCAGATGTTTTGAATAAACAGAGATTTGATAACCTTCCCTAATAACCATTTCCAATGGCTTCATGTAATTAAATAGTGACAGGGACAAAATAGTGCCCTGTGGCATCCATAACACAGATGCAAAGGGACTGAGAAGCATTGCCCCAGTGCCGCTCTCTGGAACTGACTCTACAGGTAGAACCAGAACCACTGCAAAACAGCGCTCCTCCTAAGCTGGACCAGGAGGACACCATGGTCAATGGCATCAAACGCTGTAGAGAGACGGGGAGCAAAAGAAGCAAGTTTGCACTCCCCTTGTCCCTTTCCCGACAGAGGTCATCCATCATGGTGATCAAGGCCAATTCAGTCCTGAAACCAGCTCTGAAACAAGGCTAAATTGGGGGCAGAGATGATCAGTTTCATCCAAGAATGCAAACAATATTTAGTCAATTAAGGAGTTTTTATGGATCAGTTGAAGATGCCAAAGAGAGAGAGAATGCTTTCATTAATAGTTTCACAGAAGTACAAAGGTTTTCATTTAATAAACACCCTCTTCTCACATGAGATGTTTCTAAGCATCAGTTGATTCCCAAGAAGTGTTTCTCAAAGTGCAGGTGTCAAGATGGAAAATATTTCCAGTGACAAGACCCATTCAGAGCTCATTGATGAAACACATAATATTACTGCTGCTGAGCAGAGACAGATTGCTCTAAAGTTGCATGTCAGACTTTATTAAAAAGTGCAATTGGAATTGTCAAACATCTTTGCACCCATCAGGGATTCTTCTTGCCCAGCTTTTAAAGACACTTAAGATAAAGCTGGGTAAGGAATGGAAGTTTAAGGGGTTTTTCTTTTCGCTGCATTGTCAGAATTGGGTACCTGCTTTTGTGTACACTATCCTTCCCCAACCTGATGCCCTCCAGCATGGCTGTGCTGACTGGGACTGATGGAAGACTAAAACCAGTTTGGGAAAGTTTAGTCCTACATGAAGATATTGTAGCTGGGCTTTTGTTTTGTTTGTTTCATTTTTGCCTTGGATTTAATGCTTGCTTACAGGGACAGCAGAACTAACGTACTGTGCTTGGGAAGTCTCTCAATGCACAGTAAACACCTGTTTTGTTACACAATCAGGCATCATGCTTGCAGGTATGGCATGTGATTAGAGTACCACTGCTTTCCTTTTCTCCAGCCTTCCTCTATAATCTGCTATAGCCTGGTGGGAGGTTGCTCAATCCATATGTCTGCATGAAAGCATGCCAGCACAGGTATATTTTGATTCCTTCCCAACTTGCGAAACAAAGATACCCACTGTTTTAGATGATGTACTTGATTTGATAACACCAAGTTCCTTATTTAATAATACTAAGTTCCTGGCATCCCCCAAAAGAAACCCCCCCCCCCCCCCGAAGCCTTAGAGAAGATAAAAACCACCAGGTAATTGATTAAAAAACAAACAGATAAACACTGACTGGGTAATAGTTGCAATTTTATAAAGCCTTCCAAACACTTTCTCTGATCTGAAAGTTTAAATGTTTTCATGTTTACTTGGGAGGTTTGAAAAAATGAGAGAAAGAGACAAGCTTGCAAAATGGCATGTATTAGCTTACTTGTCTTTTAAGATTCTTACCCCATCAGGCAGTTTATAGATACTGAATTGAAACAGTAAGATTTTGGAAATGCTAGTGCAAATGCAGTTATTAATTCAAGAAAGAATGAGAGAAAGATCAACTCAAAATCTATCCTGCCATCTCACTGCATCCCTCCCTCAGTTCTTCTCCCATATAAAATTTGTAAAAACACAATGCCATTTATCTCCTATGAAATAAACCCTCTATTATCAATCAATATCCAATGTTTGTGGGGATAGCAGCAGAGGCACTGAAAGCAAAATCTTTATGCTGACAAGACCCATTCAGGCTTTCTTGACATAATGTGTAATATTACTTCTCTTGAGCAAAGACAGATTGCTCCAAAGCTATATGTCATGCTTTATTAAAAAGTGCAATGGGAATTGTCAGACTTCTGAAGTTTAACATGACATCCAAGACCCCAGAAGGCTCTTGTTCTCATTCAGAAGCTCAGGAATCTCTTCTGTGGAATGGAATTAAGAAAATAGCAAAAGATAAATCCCACTTTCATTTTCAGTGCAGGACTGAGTATGCCATTTCCATCTTATGCAACATGGGCAATGTTTTTGGATCTTATTGTTAGTGGTAAAGAATTATAGGGCCTATCTTGCAGTAGGGAACCAAATGTTGGACTCTTGTCCCCATCAGCCCCAGTCAGTGTGCCCAGTGATGATGGGAAATTTGGTCTAACATTGTCTGGAGGCTCACATGTTCTCTACCACTGTCATAATGGCTGCATCCCATTGGGACTAGTAGGGATGGAGCAATCAGTGCACCCAGAGCCAATCTCAGGCAGAGCCACCCCTGACTGCTTGTAAGTAAGATGGCAGGCAGATGGGGGCTGGCTAAGGGAGCACTGGAGTTGGTGTGACAATGCCCCATTGTCCCTCACAGAACAGCTTGCACTGCTTACAGGCAGCCTCTAAGCCATGGGTAGGCAACCTAAGGCCCGGGGGCCAAAGCCAGCCCAATCGCCTTCTCAAACTGGCCCGCTGATGGTCCGGGAATCAGCGTGTTTTTACATAGAATGTGTCCTTTTACTTAAAATGCATCTCTGGGTTATTTGTGGGGCCTGCCTGGTGTTTTTACATGAGTAGAATGTGTGCTTTTATTTAAAATGAATATTTGTGGGGCATAGGAATTCGTTCATATTTTTTTCTAAAATATAGTCTGGCCCACCACATGGTCTGAGGGACGGTGGACCAGCCCATGACTGAAAAAGGTTGCTGACCCCTGAGTCTAAGCTGTGGAAATCCCTCTATACACTTTTACTTCCAGGTTTTTGGAGTTTGGAAACCAAAACATTTGGCTTCTGAGACACTCGAAAACTGAGTTACCACTGTACTATTAGACATCACAATGGCCAAACCTTTTCTCCTCCTCCTCTTGAAAGACACCTGGCAGCATGTGGTGCCAACGCAATGTGAGGAGAATCAGAACTTACAGGGTTAAACAGTTCTGAGTGACTTCTCACATTCTGAGGTGTGGCATGTTCGCAGAGGGGAGTGATTTCTCTGTGTTCTTTTTTCCTTTCGCTTTTGCGGCGAGGCAGCAAGATGTGCGCTCTCTCGCCGGGCTGATTTATACTGTTTTTCTACACGATTAAAGACTGTTAAGAGATAAGCAAGAACGCTTGCGTGCAGTCTGATTTATTACACACACACTGCAACAGTTTTCTACCGCTGCGACAACTCTGCTACAGGGAGCTGACGGAGAGCTATCCATGGGAGCCCAGTGGGGCGCAGTGGGGTGCAAGGGAAGTGTGCTGGGCTCCTTCCAAAAGCCAACAGGTTATGGAGGTCAGCCAAAGCTTTGAAACTGTTGCCAAGTTGTGCTGGTGTGTGTGGAAGCCAGCTGAGGAGAAGCTGGAGCCAGCTGGAGTCCTGCCTAACGTTTGAGGCAGCGGAGCTCGCTGGGAGGATTCGTCTCTTCAGGACCGGGTGCCAGAAGGAGCTGCTGTTTATGTGAGTACGCTCAGCCCTGGGGGAGAAGATGGCAGACAGCCATGAATCATACGCCATACCCTTCGAAAAATCAAACGGAAGAAATTGGGAGGAGTGGAGTAGGAAGCTGAAGGCCTGGCTGGTAGCCAAGGGTCTGTGGGAGGCGGTCCTAGGGCCTCCACAACAAGCGGCAGCCAGTGCTTCGGCAGCAGATATTGCAACTGCTCATGCTTCGCAGAGAAGAAATCAGAAAGCCCTGGGAGCTATCGTGCTCAGTTTGGAGGGTTCACAGCTACCTTTGGTAGAGGGGCTGGAGACTGCTCAGGAGGCCTACCAGGCACTAGAGAGAGTGCACCACAGGACCACGGCTGGGGCAAAGATCCACACTATCAGACGCTTGTTTGAGATGAGGCTGCGTCTTGGTGACAGCATCAGACAGCATGTAACTGAGATGCTCTCTGTTTTCAACCAGTTGAGGCTGTTGCAAGTCAACTTTTCTGAGGAACTGAAAGTTTATATTTTGCTCAGCTCTTTGGACAAAAGTTATGACAATTTGTGTCTAACTTTGGAATCGATGGATCCTGCAGCTCTTACGCTCCAGTATGTGACTGGGCGCTTGAGTGACGAACAGGAACGCCATGTCAGAGAGGGCCGAGCTGGCACAGGGAGCCCATCCAGTTGCAGAGGGGGGGCCAGGCCAGCGGAAGGCACAGTTCAGGCTTTTTCCACTCGTCGCTGCTTTGTTTGCAATTCTCCTGACCATCTGCGTCGTTTCTGCCCCCAGAGAGCCAAACAGGCTGGGCAGGATGTCTCCAAGGTCGCTTCCCATGGCAGTCAGCCAGGTTTCCATGGCAGCCAGTCCAGGAAAGGAGGCCAGCGTGGGAAAGCGCAAGGAGGACGTGACTCAGGGAGTGAAGACGGTCCTTATCACCTAACTGCCTCCATGGCAACATTAAAGACTAACTCCAGTGAGGACAGAGTGATGCGCTGGGTGATCGACTCTGGTGCCAGCCATCACCTGATAACAGCGACACCTGGTGTCGAAATGTGGAACTGCAGAGCTGTTTCAGATGGGAAAACAGGTGTTTTTGCTGATGGGTCACAGAAGTCTTTGTCTAACGTGGCAAATGTTTATGTTTCTTTCTTGCAGGCGGAGCTGGAAGTTTACGTTGTGCCTGAGATGAAACACTGTTTTTCATCTGTATCTTGTCTCCTGAAGCAGGGGTACACGGTTTGCTTTGAAAATAATGTCTGTTCTATTTCCAGGGGTGGGAGACAACTCGTCAGTGTTGCAAGTCAGAACAATCTTTTCGTTTTGGAGACACCTCTGGAGGGTGAGGGGAATGCTGAGGGAGCACAGGCGAAGTGTGCAAACGTTCCCACTCATGATTCATGTGCTTGCTTGCGGCACAAGAGAATGTCACATGGCTCTTGGAAAGGTATCCAAAGGTTGCCACAGTACACAGTAGGGTGCAAGATAACACCATGTGGCCAATCCCTAGATTGTAGGGCATGCAGAAAGGCCCTAGTTATCCCAGGTTGGAGAGGGTAACCACAAAACCTTTTGAGCTTGTGCACACAGACCTTTTTGGACCCATGCCGAAGCCGAGTCTGGGCGGGGCCAGGTTTCTGCTGCCGCTGACAGATGATTTTAGCCATAACGGCTGGTGCTTCTCGCTGAGAACGAAAGGAGAAGCAGCGCAACTGATCAAAGATTGGGTTGCGGAAGTGGAACTACGGTTCTCCACCAAAGTGCAGGGGTTCAAGAGTGACCGAGGTGCAGAGTTTACTGGGTCTGCTCTGCAGAGTTTTTTCTGTCAGAAGGGGATACGTTACAAGGTGACGGGTGCTACTTCTCAGGAGAGGGGCGTGGCAGAGCTCAGAAGTGAAGCTCTGGCTCAAACAACAGAGGTTTTACTGTGTGACTCCGGTTTGCCTCAAAGTTTTTGAAGCAAGGCTTGGAGAACAGCTAATTTCATGATGAACAGGTCCTACAGTTCAGTGGTAGGTGACACCCCGTATTTCTTGCTTCACGGAATGAAGCCGAAGCTGCATTTCTTCCGTGTGTTTGGTTCACAGGCCTGGGTGCCTGTGCCAAAGGCTCAACGAAAGAAAGGTGCCCCGAGGTTCCAGAAAATGATCTTCTGTGGGTATGAACCTGCGACAAAGGGGTGGAGGTTTGCATATCCAGAAGGTGAACAGACCAAGCTTCTGATCAGTAAATATGCTGAGTTCTGTGAGCAGAATGGTTGGTCAAAGATCCATGCAAGTCATGACGTTCTCTCAGAATGTCTGTCTGATTCTGAGGAGGAAGGAGAGCTAGAGACTGAACCTGTTGCTGAGGACCAAGTCTCTGAACAGGGTCAAGAACAGGGTTGGGCATCTCCACAGGTTGTCAAAAGAGAGCCCAAGAGTGAGCCTTCATCTCCTGTTAGCAAAGTACAGAAACCCCGAAGACGCACTAAGTCAGAGGGGGAGTCTTCTGATGTAGAGGACACACTTCCTGACTCCAGTGAGTCAGAAGGAGCACCTGAGTTTGTGCTCAGACGGTCCACTCGCACCACAAAGGGAGTTCCACCTGAGAGGTTTCAGGTCACCAGTGCATGGATTGGTTTCGCACAGTGCGAAACTGGGAGTTTTGAGGAGGTTCAACAGTTGCCTGAGAAAGATGCCAGGAAGGGACGAGAGGCAATGGTAAGGGAGTTGAACTCTCAGAGATCTGTAGATGTGTCTTCACAGTTTCCCTCAGGATGCGAGACAAGAGGGGGTGTGAGGAGAATCAGAACTTACAGGGTTAAACAGTTCTGAGTGACTTCTCACATTCTGAGGTGTGGCATGTTCGCAGAGGGGAGTGATTTCTCTGTGTTCTTTTTTCCTTTCGCTTTTGCGGCGAGGCAGCAAGATGTGCGCTCTCTCGCCGGGCTGATTTATACTGTTTTTCTACACGATTAAAGACTGTTAAGAGATAAGCAAGAACGCTTGCGTGCAGTCTGATTTATTACACACACACTGCAACAGTTTTCTACCGCTGCGACGACTCTGTTACAGGGAGCTGATGGAGAGCTATCCATGGGAGCCCAGTGGGGTGCAGTGGGGCGCAAGGGAAGTGTGCCGGGCTCCATCCAAAAGCCAACACGCAATGTGGGCCACTGCTGCTCCCAACTTGCCCAGCATGTTTGTTTGCCATGGCAACAAACCCACCTTTGTCAGGTACAAGTGTAGAGGTGTGGAGGTCAAGATCACTGGTCCAGGGTTTGGGGGTGTTATGTACTGAAGTTCTCACCCTGGGCCAGCAGGGGGATACTGTAGATAGTTATGCAAATGAAGGATCGAAAGTGACATTCAGTGATTGGATAGTTTGTATGCAAATGAAGGATCGAAAGTGACGTTCAGTGATTGGATAGTTTTAGAAAGTTGCTACAGTTACGTTGTTCTGGAGCTCTATATAAGCAGGCTGACTGAGCTCTTCAGTTCAGTTCTGTTCTGGCCTCTGAATAAACAAGAGCTGTTTGAAGAATCACTGTGTCGTCTGATATGTCCGCCCACAACCTAACAGGGGGAAGCCTCCTGAATATAGTCAAAATAAGCAAGATGAAAGGAACTGAGTAGACATATTGCACATGCTGGTCTTAAGGAAGTGTGGGTCTTTCCAAAACAATGTCACATCAACACATTTACCCAAGGCTGTTTCTAGCCTTAACTAGTACAGAATTAGAGCGGTATGGGATATTATGAGACAATCACAATAAAACAGAAGTCAAGGAATAAAAATGTAAGTTGTTTTAACTGTTCTTATATACATAACAGGTTTTTTTAATATTTCATTGTGTTGTAATGCTTTAAGATGCCTCATGGCAAGTGATTCATAAATGAAATAAAGGATGATGATGATGATTAGTTATCAGCTGAAATTAGAGAGCTGCATTTGGCTAATGTCGCCTTCAATCTACGTGTTGTTGTTATTGTTGTTGTTAATTTGTATACCACCCTATATACCCACAGGTTTCAGGGCGGTTATAACATAATGAAGGCACCAGCCAAACTTCCCTGGGGAGAGCATTCCCACAAATGGGGAGCCACTGCGAAAAAGGCCCATTCTCATGTTGCCACCCACTGGACCTCACGGGGAGGAGGCACATGAAGAAGGGCCTCAGAAGATGATCTTAGGGTCTGGGGAGGTTCATATGGGAAGAAGCAGTTCTTGAGGCATTGCAGTCCTGAGTCGTTTAAGGCTTTATAGGTCTAAACAATGCTTTGTATCTTTAGTACTTTATGGCTTAGTTTTGTTTCCTGTGGTAGCTGACACAAAAGCATGGCGGCAATGCAAATGCTTCTACATTCCTTTTGGAATATGATAAATGAATATCTATCGAGAAGATAGCTCAGGGTAAGCAAAATAGGATGGGCGGTGGCTTTGAAGTTCCAAATAATAAGATGTTTGGGGTTTTGCACCCCGGACATTTATTTTCAGTGGCAAAATGATAATACAGATAGATATTTGAGACCTGCCATCATGTGTCAAGGTAGGCAAGTCTGAAAAGAACTAGATTCATTCATTGATGGTAGGAAAGAAATAGCTCTTGGATTGTGCTTTCTCATTCTTTAATTCTCCCTAGAGTTTTGAATAGTATAAAGACATTTATTGCTGCACTATTCTGTCTCTGTAGCATTTTATCTGTTCATTCACAGAGACAGGATTATCAGGTTAAATAAGGTACTAATGTGTGTTGGTGGGCATTCTGGACTCTTTTCTTATGATTTTTTAAAATATAAAAACCCCCGCTAATGCAGTTCATACACGGATGGAGAGTCTGTGTATGTGGTTTTATACTCTCTGGTCATTGTTCAGTCATCATATCAAAATTCATCAGAGGTGCTTCAATGAATTAATAGGCAAATGTACTTCAGTTCATTAGATGCAGGCACTGTGGATAATATTGTGTAGTCATATGCAGTCAAATACTTCTTCATTATCTACTGTCATATTTTCCCTCACTATTAGTATTATTTTGAGCTTTTTCTTCCCAAAGCAGTGGAAAGCTGTAGGCAGCCTTTTACTGGGTCAGTTTTCTTTTGGAAAGGGTGAAGACTAGACCATATATAAAAGCATCAGAAATAATATTGCTTCAATATTAGCCTTGAGCAATTAGCACTTATTGTCCTGTATTACCATAATGTTTACTTATTATATTATTTTACCACAATATGAAACCCATTGGCACGTGCTCCTTGAATTAAGAAATACAAAAATATATTGTGTCAGGATATCCATATCTACTATTTTTTTTGGGGGGGGGGCTTTTTAAATTAAAAAAAATCATTAAACTAATGTTTTCTTATTTTTGCCATGGAAGGAAACATCTTTTTTAAATAGACAAATCTCCAAAGTCCTCTTTACAGAAAGAAACTCATACCCAAAGGAAAACAAATTCTTCTAGAACTACCAACCTGTTTTCTTCATATGATATTCACTACTATATTTGTACAAAATTCATACATTTTCAAGCTCCAGTGAACACTGAGAGGCACTGTGTGCTTCCACAGACATGGTGTAATTCAGGGATCCTGCCTGCTGAAGTGAGATTTGTTGTGACTTTTCAAAGCAAAAAGCTAAAATCACTGAAGTTCTCCAGAGAAAAACTCTGGCTAAGGTCTTCAAATTAATCTCAAAACGGACATACTTTTAATTGGATACATTTGCATATTTTATTTTTAATGGCACTAGAGAAACTAGAGGAGTTTTCTAACCTCTAACAAGTTCCTCTGGGGCGGATTCTGATGTCATTCACAGTGGTGTAAAGCTGATAGGAATAACTTTCTATAACAGCACAGATAGCTAAGATCAGAATATATCCCTCTATCTCCAGTGTCACTGAGAAATCCCATGATATTAATCATCTTTTTGCTCTCCGAAGAGAAGTCAGAGGTTCGAACACAAGTCAGTATATGCTCCTTTTCTCTATCTGGCATATTTATGTAGTTGAAGAAGACAGTTAATAACATTAAGCACAGCAGGAATTGAATAATATATCTGATGTGTGTGTTTGCATATATACAGTTTCATTATAGCTGTAAGGAAAAGAGATTTAAACAAGAGACAATCTTCATGTTTAGTATTTAATTATGCCCTGTCAATGATTGCCAAGAATGTTACCCTTAAATAATGCAGGCATGCAATCATTCTGTTAGAAATATACAATGGAATCTTCAATTTTAAAACATATTCGGCTGATCCAGACTAAGTTAGTTGCACTTAGATTCCACTGAAATAAATAAGACCAAAGTGACCCATGGCACCAGCTTTTCACATTGATCTCAATGGGAAATTAATGAGATTTATACAGGTTTTTTTTCTTCGGGGGGGATGCAGGGGTGCGCATACCCTTAAACATTTTGTGAATCTTTGTACTTTTTTCCATTTACTGTATTTATTTTTCCTGATTTGAACTATAAAATGGAGATTTTCCTGAGTCAAAATGAGAGGACCCCTAAACATTTTTTTAAAAAATAAAAAAGCACTGGATTTATATAGTTTGGATCAAGCCTATTGTGTCAGCCACGCTGAGATTCTGGGTTGTGTAATAGTTTTAACCATTCAGCGGTCTGGTGGCCCATGTATTAAAAACAAAAAACCTTTCAAAATGCATGAAAATTGTGCAGTGGCAGCAACCCAGATAAGGTTCAAGGGAGAGTTACGAAGCTACCCAAATATTTTTGTTCTCCTAGAATACTTAAACAGCAGCATGATTGTTCAATTGTTTAGATTGAATGTGGAGGGGGAAGTGCATAGAAAAGACTCTAATTAGCATGCAATGAAGACATCTTAAGGTGGTTAGAAAAGGAAACACTTTTGTGCAAATGTGCCTTTCCACAGTACTCTTGAAATCTAAGCCAGACAGTCGAAGTCACAATCTCACATGGTCCCCGGTGAAGGAGGTACATAGACAAGCAACACTACATATACTGCTGCCTGCATCTCGATCTCTAAGCAGTGAGGAAATCCAGGGTTTTATGTTTTGCCCAAAGTCCTAATTCCTTGGAATGAAGGTCAATGTAGAGACTGTGGTGTAAGTAATATGGTTTTATTGACACACATATATAACTTGAGCGTAGAATGGAGTAGCACACAGGATTAACACCCCAACAGATTTTGCCTCGGCATTAGGTTTCCAGGGAAACCCCAAGCCACACCTTTGGGTTCAGCACAGAGAAAGCAAGCCACTGTGTTTCCAGCTTCCAGCACCAGCCAAAACTTACACAGAGACTCAGGGCTACTGTTCTTCTACTTCTACTATGTTGCTTCCAACCAAGTGTGTGGAGAGGAGAGCTACCCACATTTGTCTCTATGTTAAGAAGACAACTTATTTGGACATGTAAAAGCTGGTGCCAGCTAACTAGCCAGCTAAGGTCATTATTTTACAAAGAAACTGGTTTGACTTCTTCATTGACCTCTACTACTACTACTACTACTACTAATAACAATAATTTATTATTTCTACCCCACCCATCTGGCTGGGTTTCCCCAGCCACTTTGGACCGCTTCCAACAAAAGATGAAAAATACATTAAAATATCAATCATGAAAAATTTCCCTAAACAGGGCTGCCTTCTACTAGGTTCTAAACCTCATTGATTCAGAATCACAGGCTTGGAAGGAATCCATGGATATAATCCAGACTGAGCCACAAACCTAGAAAAACACGTATTCATAGGCAGGGAAGTTTTTAATAAGGGGAAGCAAGGAATAAAGTTGTCAGAAAACTCTATATTTTTTTTTTTTTAATGAGAGAAAGAAACTTTTAGCCCAGCATCCCAGCTGAATCAGTGCTTATGAAAACATTTGTCACCAAAGTTCAAACATAAAGACATTGTTATTGGGCTCCCTATTATATGTAAACCTGGATGTTTCACGCTTCAGAACATTAGCCCAAGAGTCAAGCAATCCAAGGCTACAGTTCTATTATCATGCCTTGCACACTGCAGTTTGTTAAGCCATCAAATCTACCCACAAAATACACGATGTGCCGTCACCTACAAATGGCCCCAAATGGAGTTATTTTAGGAAGGAAACGTTTCATCATTATAAGGTAACAATCATTTGAATTGTTCTGAGAATAGCTTCTTATTGATGGTCACTCAACTGGAAAAAAACCCTCACCAACCCTATTGAGGCCATTACTGCTAGCTGCGCTGTGAACATTTGCCACAGCAGTATAGCATAACTGTAATGATTCCGTGCTGCTGCAGATATTAAAATTGGGGGGGGGGGGGTGCCTGTACTAGAGCCCAGAGTTATAACTTATTTATAGTTTATTTATAGCTTGTAAGTTTTAAGATGTGGGGGGAGGGAATGACAAATTCTAAACTACAAGTAGAGTTTAAAACATATAAGGAACTGTGTGTGTGCATGTGTGTTTGTACTTTTTAACTAATTCTTTTTTGTTTTTACTTTTAATAGCTAAATACAACTGTGGTGGCAGTGTAAAGGTTAAATGGATTGCCTCCCAGCCCTGTGAGTAGCAGTGGGAACCACCAGGAGAGATGCTTCTCCACCCCACCCAGTTCATGTGCTGTCTATTTACTGCAAAAATGAAAGGTGGAAGACCATTCTGCAGTTGATGTGTGCCTGTACTGTATCAAGTACCATCTCTTGTGTCCTTGATTGGTTTCTAATGGCCAGTGATGGCCAGCTGATATTCCTGGAGATACTCCTTGCTAACTTTTCTAGCTGGCAGATGTAGAGCCGGTGGTGACTGTCTTAGGCACACCTCACATGTTTGGGCAGAGGCTGGAGAAAGAATAATGTAAGAGTTGCAGTGGAGGGGGCAGTGGACAAGAAAGAGTTTGGAGTTTTGCAGTGGGCTGAAATAAAGAGTCACAGTGGTGGTTGGGGGCTCCAAATTGCTTCTGTTTTCTTTGGGGGAACTGATGCTCAGGGAGTATATCTGGAAATGAATATTTGTTATGAAAAGGTGCTGTGATCAGGGCCGGATTTAGATTTAATGAGGCCCTAAGCTACTGAAGGTATATGTCCAGCTGTCCTTTGTCAACAACAAACTGCTGCTGCTTTTTGTGTTGAATGTATGCTATATGGTAATGTATGGACCTAATAGGCATCTGAAGCCATTTGCACATAACAAAATATGTATTTTATCAAAGTACAATTAAGAAGAAGTATATTAATAGTGAGGGACGCGGGTGGCGCTGTGGGTTAAACCACCGAGCCTAGGACTTGCCGATCAGAAGGTCGGGGGTTCAAATCCCCGTGACGAGGTGAGCTCCTGTTGCTTGGTCCCTGCTCCTGCCATCCTAGCAGTTCAAAAGCATGTCAAAGTGCAAGTAGATAAATAGGTACCACTCCGGCGGGAAGGTAAACAGCGTTTCCGTGTGCTGCTCTGGTTGGCCAAAAGTGGCTTAGTCATGCTGGCCACATGACCCGGAAGCTGTACGCCGGCTCCCTCGGCCAATAAAGCGAGATGAGCGCCGCAACCCCAGAGTCGGTCACGACTGGACCTAATGGTCAGGGGTCCCTTTACCTTTACCTTTTATATTAATAGTGAAATAATTATTAATTATTAACTTAAAATTTTGGAAAAGTACTTCCAGGTTTTTTTCCTTTATTTTTTTTGCCCCCCCCCCCCCAAGAGAGTGGGGCCCTAAGCTATAGCTTGTTTAGCTTGTACATAAATCTGGCACTGGCTGTGATAACTGACAAACACAAGGCCCCTTTTTAATGCTATTAAACTAAAACAATTTTCTTTTAACTTTAATATAATTACAATAACTTTGCATGTCTGAGGCTACCTCAATTTATATTCTGTTAGTGTTGCCCCAGTTCCATGTTCAGGGTTCACTGGGGAACCACTAAGGCTGCAATCCTATTCTCTCTTACCTGGGAGTAAATTCCATTGAACTCCATGGTGCTTACTCGAGCAGAGCAGTATTCCCCCAACTTACAATAATCACGTACCCCCTTACAATAATCATGTGTCCCTGTAGTCTTACTGGCATGCCCTTTCTCAGGTGAAGATAATCTGGAGGTGCTTTTAACAATACTATTTGATCTATTATAAAGTAAAATAATAATAAAAAAATGTGCACAACTTGAAACCCTTTCATGTACTCCTGGGGGTATGCATACCACACTTTGGGGGAGACTAGTGTAGCGGATTGCACTCTAAGTGTCACAAATCCTGAATCTCAGTTTCCTATCCTTTAAAAATGGGACTAGCCATAGGTGATTAACCAAATGCATATTAAAACCAATGAAACGACTCAAACTAAATTCAACAGGAATAAGATCAAGCCTTTAATGTTCTTTTACTTGATTTGTCTTTCAGGTTTACCATGCATGCATCATTTTGATTATATTCGTGGAGTCTGACAGGATAGCACCTGTCTCTTCCGCTCAGATGATAGGTGCCTCAGGCGATCCATGTGTTCAATTGGAGATGGAAATAAGAGTTCCTTGGCTCTATACTCTGGCACATTAAAAAAAAAAAGAGAGACTTCTACCCTTGCTCTAGTCAACACTCTTAACACTCTGGAGGTTCAGGACATATTTGTTGCAAACATATTGCATGGCACATGGTAGCTGTACAGAAGAAGGGAGAGAGACAGGGCAGTGACAGCCTGCAGCTCTTTGGCTGAAAAGAAACCCAGCCAGCAATATGTATTTGCATCAGACAGATGGATGGATGTTTCCAACGCTGCTCTTAAGGCCTCAATCAAACAATACTTCCTGTCAACATTTGTTTTACAGATGGTAGGACAGACCTGAAAAAAATGTACACTTTCCTGATACAGGGTGACAGGCAGATAGATGCCTCTTTATTGCTTCATGTATCTATCAAATATAACATGACCTCACAATGACACCTGAATACCATCCCATCCATTTAGCCAGCTCAGTATTCTTTGGGCAGATCTACACAATCACGCTATCCGCAGGATGATTGCAGTTAGCAAGTGATAGGCTATTAATCTGAGACGCTTATCATGTGCCTTCAGTAGACGGTGATGAAAGAAACATTCTCTGCAGTGTATAACTCTTAGAATGGGTCTGCATGGGTCATATGAATATAATGCAGGGCTGGTTGCGCACACAGACCCCACCGGGTTTTGCAATACCATGGTGATAAGTCACTTCTCCAGAAGCCTTGTTTCTGGATGCACTCCATGTGGGGCAACTTTGCCAGGTGGCGTGTGGCCCACAGAGTGGCAATAAGGGCTCCTGCGAGAGGGGGAGAGGGCAGAGGCCTTTAAAAGGCCTCACCTGCAGGTGGCGGAGAGGCTATTTTGCCCTATGAGCTTCCCACCCAACCTCAGCTTGGGGCCTTCACTGAGTTATTCTACTTGGGTTCTGGTTGACTGGGCTGGAAAGGCTTTTTTCCCCTCCTCTCAACCTTAATTGACTCTAGGCTGGGATTGTTTCACCTTTCCCTCATAGAAGTTGCTGTTTACAGTGGTACCTTAATTCGTTCTGGAGGCCTGTTCTTAACCTGAAACTGTTCTTAACCTGAAGCACCACTTTAGCTAATGGGGCCTCCTGCTACTGCCGCGCCGCCGGAGCACGATTTCTATTCTCATCCTGAAGCAAAGTTCTTAACCCGAGGTACTATTTCTGGGTTAGTGGAGTCTGTAACCTGAAGCATCTGTCACCTGAAGCGTCTGTAACCCGAGGTACCACTGTACTTATGATGTTTGGCATCATAACATTTATTATATCTGGAGGCAGAAATGGCATTGGGCCCAAGGGAAGGCACCCCACATAAGAGGCTGGAGGAGAGGATTAGCTATGGCATACCCTAAGCTCAGGTTGGATGCTTGGCTTGCAACACAACAGGGTTCAGTGCTGAGCAACTCCCATGGAAGGGGCTTGGGCCTTCCCAACCCCAATAGATTCCATCTCAACAGCAAGGGCTCCTTGTTTCATGTCCCTATCATTTTGCTGCTTTCCCAGGTTAGAGAATATGCTGGCCAGGGCACTATGGAGCATGCCATTGTATTAGTATCTGTTGTCATTCCTTGTTTTAGTAGCAGTATTGAACAGTAATCCAACAAGTCTTTATTTATAGATAAGATATAGCAGTTACTTACCCTCTCGACTCTGTTCCTAGAGCCAGGTGTTGGGGCTTTCTCAGTATGTGGCATTTGAGAGTGGATTGACTGCTTCAGAAGATTCCAGTGGTCCATCCTGGCCCAGGAAGACAGAGGCTGCTCAAGACAAGTTGGGAAAGCCTGCAAATGATGCTTAGAGGCCTGCTTTTGATGATTTTCAGGACAAGTGGGAAAAGGGAAGACCAGTTTCTTCAAAGTACATCAGGTCCAAAGTATTGTGAGCCATATCAGTTAGACTTTGTCTTTATTCTTTTGTGCATCCTAAGATGGCTGAAGATATATGTAATCTCTTATATAGAGAATAGGTTTGTTGAGTATAAAGCAGTAGCAAAGGAAATGGTTGAAAAGTACAGAGAATTATTAATATCTCTTACTTCTTTGGTTATCCGACTATTACTTAAAATATATAAGTTTCGGATCTGTCCTTATTTTCTTTCTTTATTATTGCAAGTCAGGTTTGCCCTGGTTTTAACAGTGAATGGGAATTACACTGTTAATAGAAACTGAATCCAAACACTCCTGCAGATATATGGATGCTAGAGGGTTATATCTCCAGATGAATAGATTACTGCATTGAGATGGTTGCCAACCTAGCATACATTTCAGAAGGAAAAAAGAAGCAAATGAAAAAAATCCTAAGTGAGAGAAAAGGACAATGGATTAAATTTGAACTTCTGCATTTTTTATATTTTCAGTGTGGAATTTCAGATTCAAAATTTCAAATTCTGAATGTTTCAGACTTGAATGCTCTTGGTTCCTAAGCAATGGAAGATTTTTCTCATTATGGTAAGCAACATATATAAAATCTCAAAATCTGCCTACAGTCACATTCTGTCAAATCTAAAATGCCATTGCACAGTTCCTACAAGATGCAGCCAAATAAAAGTATCCTAGTCTTGGCAAGTAAAACAACCCTTCTAAGAAGAGAGACAACAATCTCATACAATATTAACCTGCATACTAATTAACTTTTGTTGCTGTTTTATCAGCTTCTCCACAAGAAGGTGGAGGACTTTGTCAAAGGCCTTACTGAGATCAATATATACTACACCCACAACATTCCCCTGATTCACCAAGCTTGTAACGTTTGAGGTTTGTCTGGCATGACTTGGTTTGTAGAAACCCATGCTGGGTTTTTGTAATCACTTACATTTGTTTACTCTATAAGCCCCATTCTGTGCCCAGTAAGCAGGGGACACCTGCACCCTGGTCCCCCAGTGAAACCTTGCTTGCTTGGCTTGCACCAGTGCAAGGTTCAACACTGGCCAACTCCCAACTTACAGGTTTGGAGAAATCCAAACCCAGTGGATCCTTTCCATCAACATGGGGCTTGTGGAATGATGAACTGATCCTGGAACCCAGTGCCATGCCAACCCTTGCCCTGCCTGCTGCTATCTATAAAGATTTGGCCTGATTTTATCCCATCACCGTTGTGCAGTCTGGTTATTTTGCTGCTCTCATGGGTCACATAATGTGCCTGCCTGGACAAAAACTATATTGTTATTTTCCTGTCCTTAAGGTTAAAACCCTTTTATACAAATTATGTAGTTTTATTCTGCCATCAAAATAAATGCTTAGATTTCAGTAAGAAATGTACATTGCAGAATGGCAAGAAACCATGCAAGACAAAGCAATTAGTGAATTCACTAACGTGGGGAAACTCAATTATGGGCATAGTAATGAACAGATTTCCAAACAGAAGTGTCAAAGTTTTAGACTACATCATCAGCTTCTATATAGTAACATGTGGCACATGAAGGCATGCAAAGAGACTGTGCGTAACTGCATGACATTCAGACAGGTTTTGCAAACTGCCACCACATATGTTCTGTGTATTCCACAGAAATCACTAATATCTTTTCCAAAAACTGAGGTATCTTTCTCTTTTGGTTCAGAAAAGCCTTATAAACAGGAGCTCTCATTAGTTGTAATATCAATGCCACTTACAGAAGTTGCAGAACACCCAAAGCACTGATTTCTCCGGTTATTTCAAGCCTTCTTCAATTTGCATACAACACCCATGTGAATAAAGTAGGTCTGGCCCCACCCAGCCCCAGTGCTACTGCAGATAAGAGGATTGCCCCATTCATCCAGTGAGCACGTGGAATAGGGCAGGATCCATTCCCCAGTGTCCCCCCCCCCCAAGCTTCTGCTTGGAAGAAGGCTTGAGTTTGGGAAATTTTGTGGGTTTTGAGGGCTCTTCAGTTAGAGCCTTAAAAACCTGTATTGCACAAAGTTTGAAACTTTGATCCCAGACAGTTCAAGCCTATGTGCCTGGAGGCCAAATATAAGGGTTGGTTTAAGAATAACATTAGATATAAGACAATACTTGCCAGGGACACCTTGCTTACCTTTAAGGGAGCCCAATGACTTGCTAACCACTTAATGTGTATCTGAAGAAGTGTGCATGCACACGAAAGCTCATACCAAGAACTAACTTAGTTGGTCTTTAAGGTGCTACTGGAAGGAATTTTTTTTGTTTTGACTATGGCAGACCAACACGGCTACCTATCTGTCACTTAATGTGTGTTATGCATGATGAAGGACCTGATACTGAATTACCAGCCCTGCCTGCCTGCCAAATTTGGCCTGTGAGGCTGATCTTCATAGGGATCTGGCTCATGGGACCAAAAAGTTCCCCATTCCTGTGTTAAGGCATGAGCCTTAGCTTTGAATTTCTCAGGTTTGTGGAGCATGCTAATTAATATCTATATAGATATACACAATGCTTTTTTTCATATATATATATATATATATATATATATATATATATTTAGGGGTACTCTCATTTTCCTACTCATATTGAAATACTGCTCCTCAATGAGGCCAAACTTAGATTCACAAAATGTTTAGGGGTATGCATGCCCCTGCGTCCCCCCAGGAAAAAAGCACTGGACATACAGAAATATAGCCCATCAATTAATCAATACTTGTTTTGTGTGTGTGTGTATATATAGATACACACACACACACACACACACACACGCACACATGCACACATGCACACACATACACATAAACATGAGACTAATCTAACATATCAGTTTATTTGAAATGTATTCCTTGAGAATAAAAATAACTCTCCTTTTATCTCAAGAAAACTTTCAGATTCTAGAAGGTTTCGACAGCTGACCTTATTTTACCAAGCCATCCATCATCAAACCAACACAGGAGTTGTAGTATATTACAGTGGTACAGATGAAGTATTCCACTAATATATAATAAAAGTAGTGTCATTTTTATGATATATTTTCTGTAATATAAGCTGCCCAGCAGAAATACCTTCAAGAGGCTTGAATCCTTCAAGGTTAATCTAAAAGAAATATTTATGTTGTGATTCTCTTTGGAAAAGAGGAGAGACAAATTTAGTAACATTATATCTTAAAGGGAAGCCATTTTGTTCCAGCAAATGTTAAGAATTTTAAAGTGCTATTGAATTTTATAACAATAACAACAACAACAACAACAACAACAACAACAACAACAAACAACATACAACATACAACATACAACAATATGCAGCCATTTGACTGGGTTGACCCAACCACTCTAGGTGATTTCCAAAAAAATATTAAAGCACAAAAACCCTCCAAGCATCATTGGATCTAGTGAGGTATGGCCCCCTGGGTTTCTCCTAGCTACCTCCAAACAGGAAACTTTGTTGAATGGCACACTACAGGAACATTACAGATGGTTCTTGGCCAGGGAGAAGTGCAGTATGCTGCTGCTGCATGATTTTGTACTGGAAAGGGGGCCTGCAACAAAACCTTACTGTGTAGAGTGCTCATATTCAGAATTTCAGCCATACCTTTTCCAGGATACACGATTCCCACTTCTTCCTTGATTTTCCTTTACCACCACCAAGAGTCACTGTACTCGTTGAGTATACTCAGTCAGCACTGGGCTGGTTTTGAGGTTCCCACCCCTCAGAATCTTCTTTTAATGGATATATATGTTTGTGTGTTGCAGTTCTTCCAAGCTTGCTGATATGTCCTTGTTGTATGTAGATAGTCTCCTTTTGATAATTTAAGAATAGGAACCACCTCCAGGTGGTGTTCAAATAAATAGTTGCACTAGTGCAAGAATTAGCACTAGGACAGTGGGATCTTCACTCCTCTGTGTACTGTGCTCTCCCCAAATCTGCTCCAGAGGTTTGGGGAAAACCCCAGAACAAATTTAGGGGAAGAGAGAGGGAGAGCATTCCACTGCAATCTGCTACACGGAATACAACCCTGTGAGTTAATTATGCTTTTATCTGTTTGCAGAAAAGCAATGCCTCAGCAGCGGTAAAGAGCTTGTGTGTGGAATCAGATATACTGCAGACATTGGGAAGTCATGACATGAGCAGAAGGTGGCAGAGAAGATCATGAGAGAATTTGTTGTGATCAGAGGAGAACCCAGAGTCAAAGAGATAGGAGAAATTCCAGTGCTTAAATGGAAGATCAGGCACGAATAATGGGGTAGACCAAAGGAGGTAACCTCAAATTCAGAGAAGCCAGAAAAGAAACAAACACTAAACAAGACCAAGAGTCACTATTTTCCAGCCATGAAAAGAAAAGTCATGTACAGGGTGAAGGGAGTATTTCAACAAAGGAAGTATAAAGGGAGAAATGGGGAAACAGAATCATCTGAAAAGACTTGCAAGCCAAAACAGTCACCATCCTCAACACTAAGAGTGTGCAAAGAGAGCAGGCTATTTTGAAGAGTACCTGTGCCAGCACAATATTGAAAATTCAACCATATTAGTAGAATAAATGAGGTACAAAGATCTCAGTAATTAATTTAATGATACAAAGTAGTTCTATAGAAAGCAAGGGACAAGGCAGTTTATGAAAATGGGCATTTGTATAAGAGTGCTAAAGGCTGAAAAGTAGATGTGGAGAAGATATGGGAGCCCATCTATGGACCAGGTGCCCTGTCTTATTAAGCAAGCAATTGAGGAGAGAAAGGTGGAGTGTACTTATTTTTCTTCATGAGTGCAGGACACAGTGAGGTTAGAGTGAAAGAACAGAAGAAAAGTAGAATAGGAAAACAAAGCTAGAAATTATCCAAGTTGCTAGGGATAACAGACAAGATTCAAACACAGGTTATGCCGCTTTGTTTGTTTACCACATAAACTGTTGCAGTAAAGGAACAGTGCACAAAAACGAACCTTTCCGGAGAATGTTTACAACAAATTCCATTTGCAGACATAAAAATAATGGCAACTGATGATGCCTGAAAAGCATACAAATATGATGACACCATGATTAAAAATGGAGCACATTTCAGCTAACTCTTTGTTCGTTGTCTGATTATGATACACAAATACTAACATTAATGATATTTTTAATATAATGAACATAAAATTACAGTTGGCAGTCAAGCGCATTCTAGCAGATAAGTAAGGCAATTTTCCTCATCATTTTTCTCTTTGTTGTCAATCTTGTCACATAGTCCATTGCCTTTTCAATGAGCTGTAATGTGAATATTCAAGCCCCTGCCGCTTCCTGGTATATAAATTCTGGTTGAAATAGTTCTGTTTAATGCCTTCTGTTTTTAATAGGCTTTATCAGATAAACGGTGTGTTCCTAGGGTTTCACCAGTGATATACAAGTATTTACGTCCAGACATGAGGAATGATAGCATTTTAATTTCAAAGACTTTAGCAATTAGCAAACATGAACAGACAAGACAGCTTTGCTTTGCAAATTTACTTTCGGCTGGCTTCTGTTTTGCTTCCTTAATACCTGCCATTCAGCCTTATTTGCCCAAAGCAATTACAATTAACGGGGCTTGTGTTAAAAGGTCAAAGAAGCGACATATGCCACGCCCCTTTATCTGGTGATAGGACAACACTTCACTTTTCAGTGATGTCATTATCATCTATTATTATCCATTCCTATGACTTTACTATCCTTATGTGTGGTGGTCCCAGCATTAAGTGACTAGCGCAGTGGTTCAACATGAGAGGTCCAAAGTGTCTTGGTAAATCCTGGGATATGCTGGTTAGGCTGCAGAGAGGCCAGCCAGTACCTCGTAGTGTGGAACCACCTTAGAAAGAGATGCTGCCAGGACAATAGAAATATAAGAAGGCAACCGTTTTGTCTGCCTCTCAGTGCAGACCCAAGTCATTGAGCCTGAGCTTCCACCTGCCATGAACCACCATTGGCAGGATTGGCAGCAACAGCAGCAGATATGTTCTATGCTTATGATAGTCTTTTATTCTCTTGCTGATTATACTGTTTTAAATGTGCCTTTGACATTTGACTTCCTTTAGTAATGTTTTCTTTTGAAATGTTACGGGGGGTGGGGTTTGTTAGCTTTGCTGCATTAAATGTGCATTCTGTACTTGACCTCCTTTGTAATGTTTTCTTTTGAAATCTTTAAGATAATGTTTAAGTTTCCTGTAAGTTGTGTTGATTTGAATGTATACTTTAGTTTTGACTTTATTCTGTAATGTTTTATTCTGGATTGTTTGATTTAATATATGTAGGTTGTAAACTGCTTTGAGATTTTTCTCTTAAAAATATAAATCAGTATAGAAATGAAATGAATAATAGTAATGCTTTTCTGCTCTGCCCTGTTTGTTGCATGCCAAACTGTCTCTGTTCTACTGCAATTTATCTTCCACCAAAAATGACATTACTCACCTCTCTGTCAACTGTGATGAAATTATGAAACTTACATAATGTATGCAATTAATTATGTAAATTATATAAATTATTTCTTCACTAGATCATTTCACCCCATTCATATCTGTGCAAAGGAAACACAACGCAAATTGCTGGAGGTGGGTGGGGAATAACCAATTATTGATCATGTATGGACTGAAAGCAACAACAGTGAATACCTATCTTATTCACTGGGTTGATTTCTGTTCTGGACATGGGATGAAGAAGCAAGCACTGGCAATTTCTACTCCCATTTCTGAATTCTCTGACATCTCTATAGGACAGGACCTCCTTTAGTGGCACCACTGAGCTGAAACACCTTGAGGACCCTCTTCCCTGAGGAATTCTTGTTTTCCATGCCCTGTCTGTCAAAGCTGACAATGCAATGAGTAAGCGCTGCCCTTTAAAAGTCTCTATTCATCTAAGAAGTAGAGTCTGGGATGGATAACCAGGCAAGGGCAGATATAAGAGTTCAGTTTGGCACCAGATCTTGTTGGCAGTAGTTGCCATTTTCTGAGAATTACCAAGCTCCAGTAGCTCCGGTAAATTGTAATAGGACCCCATGCTTTCTACTTTCTGTTGGCCTGACTGAATGACAGCTGTAGTTCCACTGAGCCTCTTTCAACCCATGAACTTCATGAATGTGGATCCATGAACATCCTTCTGCAGTCAGCTTCTTGTGGTCAGGTCAGGGAAATGTGTCTTCCATATAGGAATAGTGAGGATTATGCTGCTGCAATTATGGAAACATGTGGTGGTCCTTCAGAGATTCATCTGTGCTCCTTTGACCAGTGGCTCCTACCCATTCCAAAGTTCATACCAGCAGAGCCACAGCAGCAGCAACACTTTTAGGGAATCCAGTGAAGCTTTGAAGCTCTGCAACAACGTGTGTCACTTTTTTCATTCAGCCATCTTGAGTATATTTTTTTTTGAAAGGTGGAATATACAGCAAGCCCACAACTTTCATGGGGGTTAGATTCTGGGGATCACACCTAAAGCCAAAATCATGCATAGTCCAAACACATGGGGTGCAATGGCAGGTGAGATTGCCAGAGTCTTTTTTATCAGATGCCCCCCTTATTTCTGCTCCCACTTTTTATTTTTTTCCCAAGCACGTAAAGCTAAATGTGTGTAAGTTGTGGGTTTACTGTAAACGTAACAAACAAAGGAGTAATGCTTTCAGCGCTGTAGAATTTCTGTGCACCTTTCCATAGATGCATAGGAGTGAATGCACATGCATTTGTTTGCCCAGGTGTCATGTCAGTGGATAGCATGCACATGCAAATACTGTACCCAATAAGGCATGAGGTGTTTGTAGGTATATTGCAGAGCTTCTAATGAACCTCGCTTAGAAACCAACTCCAGGGTTTCAGAAGGCTCTTCTCAAAAATGTGGGCCCTTCCCAAACTCATTCTCCTCACTTGTATTATGAGCCCCAAACTGGATGCTGTCAGCAACTTTTGTTGCCCCTGCCATGCTATGTTTTCACCAACCAACTTCCCATAATCACACACTTTCCAAGCTATCCACAACTCTTTAAAACACCCTCTCCTCTCCTCTCCTTCATTTTTCTTGAAAGGAGCAGCATCAGTAACAGTGAAATAAAAGACAGGAGGAAGCTATTGTTTCTCTTCTCCCACCTAAATGACCATATGCAGCGTTTTATGGGAAATGTAGTCATTTCAGGTGAACTTGCAAAGCCTCTAATATCCCCCCCCCCTTCTACTTTTCTTACAACTGCCACCTTTGCTCCTCTTCGGGACAAGGAAAAAAGGCATAGGGCATAATGGGGTTTGTTTTTGGCCGGGTGGCAATAAATTTGGGGTGGGTAGGGGATGTCAATTTCTTCAACCCGCTTAGATTCCCCCTACTCATTTTATTATTATTATTTCTCGAAAATTAGGATCAATCCAAAAAGAACCTCAGAGGATTGAGAAGATATGAAAGTATCAAAGTTATCACTTGTAGAGTTTAGTGAGATTATGTTTCAGAGATGTGCAAGCATTTAACAATCAACTGGGAATGCTGGGCAATGAAAGGAAAGGAAATCTATAAGCTTTGAAACAGTTACAGAAAGGTCATTCAGAAAGTAACATTTTAAGAGCTCACAAAGCTTTGACATTACTATAAGCCAAGTGTCAAACATGTTGTCAGGGGCTCAGGAGCAGAGGCACAGGGAAGAGAGGAGATGGAGAGCGAAGGGGAAGAATCCGAGGGGAGCGTAGGAGAAGAGGACAGTGGACCGAGGGATTCCATGAGCCTCTCCAGCGAATCGGAAGATTCACAGAAGGGGGCGCCAGTGGCCAGGGGTAGGGGGTTCCCAAGGGGAACGCCCCAGGAGCAAGGGGGCAGCAGGGACTCCCAGAGCAGTAGTTGGAAATCAGGACCAGCTTCCCCACCAGAGCAGAGTGGGGGGGAAGAGTCCCAAGGATCGGGGCCAGTGCATTCCCCACCAGGGAGAGAAGATAAGGCAGGGCTGACCACACCTCCATCGGAGAGTCAGACAACGGAGGGGAGGTCAGATCCGGCCAGTATCCCGGAAGAGGGAAGCAGTGACAGAAGTAGTGTAACGGTCAGGAGGAAGGTCACTGGGTTGGCGCGAGAGGCAAGTTCAAATGTACAGGAGCGCGGGACAGCAGAGAATGAGGATTGGGAACCGGGTCCTAAAGCCCGCCGAAGGGAGGGGGAGGAGCTAAGCGACTCAGCGTCGGAAGAGTCCAGAAAGGGGAATGCCCCAGCGGGCAGGAGGACCCAGAGGAGGAGAGAGCAGCGTAAAAGGTGGAGCAGGGCTAGGATCTTAAACTGGTGTCATAGGGGAGGAGACTCAGACGGGACTTGGCCGGTCTAGGGTTTAAGACGTAGAGCTGCGCGCTGCGGCTTTGAAATGGAAACTGAACCTCAATAAAGACTTTTGTACATAACGACAGCCTCGCGTTGGTCCTCTGTGAGCTGGGACCTAGGGGCAGCTCTGACACATGTTGTCCAGGATTTCCTAATACCTTGATATTTAGGTATACTTTTCTCTTTTTTTCAATTTCTCCTAATGTTCTTTCTATATCCTTTCCATGGTTTTCTGCCTGCGCTCTCAGCCTGCTCAACAGATTACAATATAGCTGCTCTCGCCTCTGTGTACAGAAAATACAGCAGTTTGCAAGAACACAACAAAGCCGTGAAATATCTGCATTCATGTAAAGGTGACTCTTCTGCCTTTGGAAGCTTCCCTTCAGAAATGTACAAGGTATCCACTCTATGAATCAAAATCTCGATTGTTCCAATCTGATTTCCTTCCTTCTGTGTGTAATTCAGAAAGGATAAGTTATCATTATGTGTCATTATCTTTTGTCAGTAGTTTGGCATGCTATGAGAAATAAAGGGCCATAAAAGGGAGAAATTTATGACAGAGTATTTCACCCTACAGAAGATGACCCTTTTCCTACTCTCGCTGTCCGTCAAAGTCTGAAGCATACTACTGACCACTGAGAAAATGCCACTGCAAGAGCGATTTAGTTTCCCCGCAAGCTTTCAGACTAATTATTTTAGAGAGAGAGAGAGAGAGAGAGATACTTAACCAAACCAGCTTGCCATTTACTGACAAAAGAACTTTGTGTGGTCATAGGAAACAAAGTCGGTTCCTTCAGGTGCAGTACAATGCGATGCACATCGGAAGAAAGTCCCACTGTGTTATTTCCAAAAGGGCAGAGAAATCTACAGGGATGGGAGAGGGAGCCTCCTCCTCTTCCTCTTCCTCTTTGTCACCCTCCTCCTAATTTGTATACCACTCTTCATCCATAGATCTCAGGGCAGTTCACAACATAAAAATACAATATGTGGCAAAGGAACCAACAGATCAAAAGCTCTACTGGGTTCATGCTACCATGGGATAAAGTGCTTCCTCCCCAGACTCCCCACCCATTTCTGGTTCCAATGCAGGGGGAAATATTTCTCTACCCTTCTGGGGGCAAGTCTGGGGTGGAAAGGAATTTGAATCAAAGACCTTAATTGAGCCACCCAGAATATCTCCTTTAGGCTCTTACTGCTGTTGGGTGGTGTTGGAGTGATGGCTGTTGGAGTAAGGATCTTCCTCTCTGCCCCAAAAAAGGATGAAGTTCACTATAACCCTGGAACACCCACCTGGGGAATCGCAGGATTGTGCATAGAAATCAAAATGAGTAAAATTTCACCTCAGCATTAGGTGGCTTGTATTATTATCTCATTAAGTACGTTAACCAGTACATTTCCGAGCACAATTGAAAGTGTTGGTGCTGATCTTTAAAGCCCTAAATGGCATCAGTCCAGTATACCTGAAGAAGTGTCTCCACCCCCATCGTTCAGCCTGGACACTGAGGTCCAGCGCCGAGGGTCTTCTGGTGGTTCCCTCACTGCGAGAAGCAAAGCTACAGGGAACTAGGCAGAGGGCCTTCTCAGTAGTGGCAGAAAAAACAACTACCAGACTTTTAGAAGACATCTGAAGGCAGCCCTGTTTTGGGAAGCTTTTAATATCTGAAGGACTATTGTATTATTATTATTATTATTATTATTATTATTATTATTATATGTTTTACATGGTGTTCACTGCCTCTCTGCACTATATATATTCATAGGAATGTAGGAAATACATTATCTCAATAAATAGATAATAAATATAGGGCAGCATCTAACATTGGTAAGTGGAGTTCCACCCTTGCCTCCTTCCCTTCTGCACCCATCTACCTCCCAAATCTTCCCAAGAAGGTACCCAGCTCTGCAGAGGAGATTTTGGTGGTCCACAGAGAAAGAAGGAAATCCACTGTGCCAATGGTTTCTGTTCTGCCATTGGAGGTACCCTGTGGAATTTCACCCATATGTAAAGTGGTTTCAGTGTTCTATTGTGTTTGTTGCTAAAACTGTTCTTTGAAGTAGAACATGTACAGATAAGGAATTGAGGTTGAGTTAAGAAACTGGCCCAAGGCCATAGACAAATTCCATAGCAGAGGTGGTATTTAAACCTAAGGTTCTTTGCTTCCACTTTCTACCCATGAATCGTACTTACTAGGTGTCCGTTCCTGAGCATGACTTATTGATACTTTCCCATCTATCTTTCACATAAACAGTCATGTAATATGGGCAACGAAGACTCTGAAAGAAACTCTAGATTTGAGAAATGAAGAGTGTCAGTTTGCAGTGAGATAATGTGGCAGAAGGTCAAGGCTGACAAATCAATGCCTGGCTAATGCCTTGAACATGTTCCCTACAGTGATAGTCCAGGAGAGATAAATGAGGAATCTGTCATCCAACTCTATTCTAAACAATGGAACAATTTAAAGTAGAGGGCATCATAATCGGAAGCAATTTGTTTTAGACTGTACAATCACAATACTTCAAATCTCTATTTTTGGTAAGCACACTGGGGATGGAGTTTAACTTTTAAGGCGGGAAACTGCAGGAGCTGTTTTCTAGCATCACTAAATCATGTTCTATATAACCAGTTGACTTGGAGTGAAGATCTCTTCTTCTTCCCAGGAAAATATTTCTGTCAGTCAACAAGCCAGCATCAGAGCCTAGTTTGGCTTAACGTTCCTTGCTTGCAGTCAAACCTGCGATGGAGCATTCCACATTTTTACAGGACATTTTTATATGAATGGGGGTTGATTTATAGAGGGATTCTTTAAAGCAGGGTGTGGGGATCAATGGGTTAACTTATGAAGGAAGCAGCTGGAGCTGAGAGTTCAGTGAGATGGCTGTTCCTGCTCTACAGTCATTGGCCATAACTTTAGATCGCTCATATGCTATGTGGTATGATTTTTTATACTATGGAAAGAACTCTTTTATTTTCACTGCTTGAAGAAGCTCACAGATGTGCTGCTTTTATGTTCAGAATACTATATTTGGATAAGACCTTTAGGGGCATTCCCCTCTGCTGGGCTGTTATTTCAGGGAGTGCTGCCTGACTCACCTCATACATTTGTGGTGGTGATTTTTTTCTATGTCTCTTTTTAAAAAATGTTTAACTTGGGTGGCAGTAGGACGCAGGTGGCGCTGTGGGTTAAAGCCTCAGCGCCTAGGACTTGCCGATCGAAAGGTCGGCGGTTCGAATCCCTGCGGCGGGGTGCGCTCCCGCTGCTCGGTCCCAGCGCCTGCCAACCTAGCAGTTCGAAAGCACCTCCGGGTGCAAGTAGATAAATAGGGACCGCTTACCAGCGGGAAGGTAAACGGCGTTTCCGTGTGCGGCTCTGGCTCACCAGAGCAGCGATGTCACGCTGGCCACGTGACCCGGAAGTGTCTCCGGACAGCGCTGGCCCCTGGCCTCTTAAGTGAGATGGGCGCACAACCCCAGAGTCTGTCAAGACTGGCCCGTACGGGCAGGGGTACCTTTACCTTTACCTAGTAATGATATCTACAGTAGCAGAGTTATGACCATGTTTCATCAGAAGTAAGTCCCATTGAATCCAATGGAGCTTACTCTCAGGTAAGTGGGGCTAGGATTGCAGCTTGTCTTGCTAGCTTAACCACACATAAGCCATTTTTGTATTGTAACAATTTATTTCAAAAATGTAGATTTTATACAGAGAATGGATGTGTCTATGCGGCTGCTGAAACATAACACTTAATCAAGTTGATCTTTCAAGTATTTGTAATAAACATAATTTTGTGCTTGACAGTTTTAAATCCTTGTGTCAATGTGAAAACAACAATAATGAAATATATGTGCCATTCTGTTTTTACCCCTTAATTCAAGTGGGATTTATCTGGGGGTGGGGCAAAGACACTTTCAAAACAACAATTTAGGGAGTGTATGGTCAAGAATGAGCAGTCATGTACTGTTGGTTTTCCCCACTTTAAAAAAGAGACTGCTAACATGCTGACCAATGAAAGATGACCAAAATGTGGGAACAGAAGTAGATTGGGTAAGGTTAAGGTACGTTTGCCAGGGCAAGGGGGGGGAAGGGGTTTGATGATGTGGAGGTTTGTGAACTTAGCGAAGGTAATTAAGATATAGTGAGGAAGCCTACTTTTAAGGCAAGAACATCATTTTATACCTGAAAGGTCTGTGTGGTCAGCTATACTTAAAGGTAGTTACCTTTCTGAAATAGTCCTTTGAATGGGATACACACAATAGTTCACAATAGTTCTGCACACTGCTTCCTGGTCTGATAGGACGTGGGATGAGAGTCTATTGTTCTGTTTAAAAAAATAAATAAATGCCTGAATGATACCCAGATTGGTCAGAAGAGAATTTACATCTTTGGGTCAAATACACATTTAGCGATCTTGTGCAGCTCAATGGTTTCGTTAGTATCATTCTTACAACTAAATTCTAGTGATTCCTGTCATGCCTGCCTAGCTTGAAGGCAAGTCAGAAAAGGTAAGAGCACTGAGAGAGTTACTGCTAATCCAATTATTTTGTTGTGGCAGCAGAGTAGTGAAACAAAGTGTAGGCTTCACCAACAGCATCATGATAGCAACAAGTGTCCACTGAATGGGTATGCCTGAAGACAGTCTGGGAGAAAGCCACTTCCAACCTTGGGAGGAGGTAGTGTTGTGGGCTTAACGCCCCCAACATGTGTGCAGGGGCTGGCTCCCAGCCCCTGCATGATCTGGGGAATCCTCAGGTCACGTCATCCCCTGGCCAGCCAATCGGCTGGCTCAGGAGGTATGGCTTGCTTCATTTATGGCAAGCGCTGCCAGAGATTGGTTGAAAATTGAAAGAGGGAAATAGTCCCCCATGCACACACTGTATCTCCTCCAAAATAAAAACTCAGAGAGAGAAATAGTGTGTGTGTGTGTGTGTGTGTGTGAGAGAGAGAGAGAGAGAGAGAGAGAGACCTGACACCAGTGGCTGGGGAATCTGCAGTGCTTGCTTGTTCACTAGAAGGAATTCCCCAGGGCTATTGTGAAGTCATATTCCAAAGAAAGATTAAGATATGCCTAAAAATCAAGGGTGGTATCTTCTAAGATATTACGAATGTAATGGAAAGTAATGAGGCACTTATATTTAGCGCTGATCCTTCACATTTTCATAAACTGTTATAGCTCATTGTTGCTGTGAATTGATATTTTTAATCTCTACCATAGATCTCTCAATGTGTCCTAAGAACACAAATAATTTGATCAAAGAAACTCCCTACATTCACAGGGGCATTGACAACCAACAGTTCCCCATCAGATTTCCCAAGGTAAGTATTTTTGGCCTTTGGGGATTCAAGGAAATTACAGCAATGATTAGTGGGAGGGGAGCAGAGAGATTTCTTTCTTGATCTAGGGAGTTACTGGAATGGGTTTTGGGGTGGAATAAGGAGCATAAATTGGTGACCTGTGAATTTGAGGGATCTGTTTTTGAATGGAAATAGACAGCGTAACTTGATAATGTTTCCCCTGCCTGCAAATTTGCAAGTTTGTGTGGCTGTGTCCCATTTACTCTGCATCAAGTGTCTGACCACCAGCTTCATGTATATCCTTCATCTAGCTTGTTATTTCTTTTGAAACTCTGAACTTTGATGTATTTTCTCCCAAGCCAGCTTTGTTATGAATTGAGAAGAAGAAATTAGATGCATTTTAAGCCGAGAGTAGGAAACTAGCCTACTGTACAAAGGTAAAACTTACATTCACTGCCCTGCTCACTCCCCCTCCCCGCCCTCATCCACCATTGGTATGTAGCCACAAAGAATGTGGTCATTGGAAAGGGTTATTTATTCCTACCTAATGGGACTGCCAATCTGGTCTGAGTTGTATTTGACTATTGCTGGTTTGGTGGACTTAGGAAAGGACAACAACTTGGTGGTAAAGTAATTCCAATGTAAAGAGAGGCAGTAAGCACCAACATTTTGCATTTGAGGCTAACAGGACACTTTTGTGTCACTCTGGGTTACAACTTGTTTTGGGAGTCTGTGTGCTGTAGTTTGATTAAAGGATTTTTGAATGCCTTTATATGTCCTTAGTTAAGCCATTCTCCATTCAGCTTTGAGGTGGTGGTGGTGACGAACGATGGTGCAAAGTCTTTAGAAGTTCAAAATGGTCTCATGTATCAAATTGGGTTTTGTAGGAACTTTGCCATCGATGCAGTTTCAAGACGTGCCAAGCTCTCCTTGGTGACGAGATTAGACTGCTTTGCAATCCTTTCGTTGACAATTTTGTAGTTCAAAGGTTTGTTAGACACTTGGCACTTAAAACACTAGAAGCATTGTATTCTTGTCAAATTCGGTTGCCCTGAATGACCTTTTTCACTTTAGCCAAGGCCCTTCAATCTACTCTTTCCCCTTTCTTCTTCAGTGGGAGTTGAGGTCAGCTTCCCCAGTTTAAATCCAAGCTCCGTTAGAAAAATACTGTGTGTGTGGACTGTGGCCCGTCCATTGGAAGGAAGATGAATTTCCTTCCAGGTAAACATAGCTTAAGATACAGCAGCATGGCTTCTATCCTAAGTATAAACGTTCAAAGGTTGTTTAGGTAAACCTATTCCAAAATGAATTTTTATTATGTATTTTTCTTTTTTAAAAAACAACAACTTGATTTTACCTATATTATAATTGTATTATACTGTTTTTAATGTTTGTTTTTAATTCCTCTTTTTAATGAATGCCTTATACTATTTTATATAATCCACTTTAAGCTGTATGTTTTCTTCATTAAGTGGATTGTAAATCTTTCTAATCAAATAAAGAAACCGAGTAGAAAATATCAGCCCTAATTCTACAAGGATTCATAGGTGACAAAGGTGACAAATAGTAGGTGTGCAGGTTGCATAGCTGTCAACGTTTTCCTTTTTTTAAGGGAAATTCCCTTATTCTGAATAGGATTCCTTGCAAGAAAAGGGAAAAGTTGACAGCTATGGCAGGTTGATGTTCAGGGGTAAGGCCAATCATTATTCAGAGTATTTACCATAGAGGAAAAGACCAGCATTGGTTACACACACGCACCCCCCCAAAAAAAAAAGGTTTTATATGTAGTGTGGGTGTGGATGTGTGTAGACGTAGTATCTTGTGTGTAAGATTTTGCCTTCAAAACCCACATGCAAATAGGAAGGGACAGACTTAGTCCCACCCTCCTGCATAATTCTGTTGGGCAACTCCCAACAGAATATTAAAAACACCATAAAAGATCAAACTTTAAAACTTCCCTAAACAGGGCTGCCTTCAGATGTTTTCTAAAAGTCAGATAGTTGTTTATTTCCTTGACATGTGACAGGAGAACGTTCCACAGGGTGGGCACCACTACCGAGAAGGTCCTCTGCCTGGTTCCCTGTAGCTTCACTTCTCGCAGTGAGACAGATGAGGACAGGTCCATTCATCCCTATTGGAGAACAGGTGGCGCTGTGGGTTAAAGCCTCAGTGCCTAGGACTTGCCGATCGAAAGGTCGGCGGTTCGAATCCCTGCGGCGGGGTGCGCTCCCGCTGCTCGGTCCCAGCGCCTGCCAACCTAGCAGTTCGAAAGCACCTCCGGGTGCAAGTAGATAAATAGGGACCGCTTACCAGCGGGAAGGTAAACGGCGTTTCCGTGTGCGGCTCTGGCTCGCCAGAGCAGCGATGTCACGCTGGCCACGTGACCCAGAAGTGTCTCCGGACAGCGCTGGCCCCTGGCCTCTTAAGTGAGATGGGCGCACAACCCCAGAGTCTGTCAAGACTGGCCCGTACGGGCAGGGGTACCTTTACCTTTACTTTACCTTACTTCTGTGCAATGTCTCATAACTAAGAGTGGAGAGATGACTGGGATATGATGGCTAATCATTCCTTTGAGCTTCCACAGCAGAATGTGTCTGGTTGTGAATAAATTGCATGCTGCTTCTGCCCCCACAAACAACAATGTTAGAAACTCCTGAATTCCTACAAAGCCTTGCAATTAATTTTCCAGTCACCGTGAAGATTGGATGCATTGTAGCAGTGTTTTGGAGTGTTGCTATAACCTATTGGAAAGGTTGTGCCTGCTCTAGCAATTAATATGGATGGGTAAAGAGAGAAAATGATTGATATTACTAGATTAGTCTACGATCGTCCTGGACAAGAGAAAGTGAAGCTGAAAGTTTATTCCATTCAGTGTTGGATCAGTGCCCTCTACTGTTTATTTCTTATATTTAGTCTACTTCGCAAAAGCACTGTGCTTGGAATTTCTTGTGCAGGTTGACAGAGTTCATATTTGTAGTCAGACCCAATACATTTCAAGGGGTTTTTTTTGGAAGCAACATACTTGCAGAACATTATCAGAAAGGAAACAATAATCAGTCCTTCCTGAAGGTATTTAGAAATTAGAGTTAAATCAATTTTATTCATAAAAAGGAGGAATGGGTGAATATGCCAATTTCAGTTTCCCTCAATTTCTCAGTTTTCCAAAGTTAAATTCATTTGTGATTTTCTTTAAAAAGTCATCATGAAAATTCATCAGTGAATTTATCCTAATATAGAAATTTGATTGCAATTTTGCCTAATGGATTTTTTGCAAAGCATTTTCCCTAATATAATGCAATTTTGTATGTTATTTTTCTAATATTTTTATGCTGTATATATATTTTTGTTCACATCAGTTGGATAGACAACTTCATGACAAAATTCAGAGAAATGTGGATTTCAAAGGATGGCTATTGTTCAGTCTGTGTATTGTTTTAGAAAGTGGTAGGTAAGGTCACCTTTAAATATAAAATGAATTGAAATTCTCCCCCATTCCTAACGAGAAGTTTCTTGAGTGGAAATAAAATATTTCTAATTTCCGGCTCATTGCATTATGAGAAATAGATTTGACTCCCTAAGCTTAGACCACAATATATTCAATGCCAACAGTTTTCCTGTGTCCAGTCAGAATGCCTGTAGTATCGTTTAGGAAGGGGTCTCCATAGCTAATAGTCCAGATAACACACAATCATGCTTCAGTAAAGAAAACATTTTTTTAAAAAAAGCATTTATTTATTTATTTCCACTTAGAAATCACATCCCATAAAACATCTCAAAGCAATTTAGCAACAAATACATCATCAACAACAGAAGTGCCTCTCGCTACTGGAATAAACACATTAAGTGTAATAGACAAAGGAAATGTCTATGAAAATAGGTAGCAAAGCCTTGCTTTTAAAAAGACAACTTCTCTTGCTGCAATAAATATGGACTGTAGCTGAGTGTTTGGGGTTGATGTGTCTTGGGTTATTATATCTATTATTCCACTTTGCACCATCAGAAAATCCAGTACCATGAAGCATTTTTGCTGTGATATCTGCAGTCTTATTACACCATTCAAAGTCAAGTCTCATACACAAAACCAGCTAAAAACTCCTCACTATCCCCAGTGGTATTTAGGTTATATTTTAGCTAGATGGTGCAAATAATTGAGTGACAGCACAATCTGTTGCATTTCTATTCAGAATTAAGTCTCATTGAGTTCAGTTAGACTTACTCTCAGGTAAGCCTGTATAGGATTGCATTTGGAGCATCCAAAATATTCATGAGTAATTTTGATTATCCACAGTCATGCTTATATGGTATTCTTCGAAGTTCAGAACAATCCTTTAACTTTTGTTGAAATCCAGAGACACTCGAAAATGTGTCTCACATCTATCATCCCATCTGTCTTACTAATGGGGAATATGTACAGAAAATTGAGTGTTTCAAATGTTATCTGTTTAGGGCAATGAATGTAAGATGGAGGGGGGGGTCACTTGGCTTGCCAGTAGTGCATGTGAAAAGGATCTAGGGGTCTTTGTAGACCACAAGCTTAACCGTGGGATACAGCAGCAAAAAAGTAAATGCTATTCTAGGCTGCATCAACAGAAGTCTAGTGTCCAGAGCAAGGGAAGTAATAGTACCACTCTATTTTGCCTTGATCAGACCATTCCTAGAGTACTGTGTCCAATTCTGGGCACCACAATTTAAGAAGGATATTGACAAGCTGGAATGTGTGAGAAGACCAAGATGATCAAGGGTGTAGAAAGTATGAGGAATGGTTGAGGGAGCTGGCAAAGAGGTGACTGGGAGGAGATATGATAGCCATCTTCAAATATCTCAAGGGCTATCACATGGAGGAGGGAGCAAGTTTGTTTTCTCCTGCTCTAGAGGGTAGGACCCAAGCTTTCAAATTACAAGAAAGGAGATTCTTACTAAACATTAGGAGGAACTTTCTGACAGTAAGAGCTGTTTGACAGACTCCCACGAGAAGTGGCGGACTCTCCTTCCTTGGAAGTTTTTAAGCAGAGGTTGCATGGCCATCTGTCATGTATGATCTAGTTGAGATTCCAGCACTGCAGGAGATTGGACTCAATGAACTTTGGGATCTCTTTCAACTCTAGAGTTCTAGGATGCTATGTTCTTAAGCTGTCTGCAGCCTCCTGACCCAACAGAAAAGAAAAGAAAAATCTAGGAGACCTTAATGTCCAGGAGAAGCTCACTTTTCAGGAGCTACTGGTCATGTTTTTGCTTTGAGCCTACAATCCTAAACTTTCCTATCAGGAAGTAAGACTTCAATCCCAACCATTACTTAGAAATAAGTGTGGCAGGGCCTACGGCCAGCTAAGTGGGGCTAATATTGCAGCCTAAATTGCATTGAATTAGAGCGGGACTTATTTCCACGTTAACATGATTAAGTTCAGACCATACCTCCTTCCCTGCAAGACTATCCACTCATAATGTACAAGAACAAACTTCACTTCTGAAGATGTCCTTCACTTTTTTTTCTCAGGTTAACAGTACAAGTGCTGACTCAGTTCCACTGGAAGCATATATATTTTTTCCTCCTGTCACTTCTGGGTGGTAATATTTAAGCACCAGTTTTCAGCTGTCAGTGTATGTCTTTGCAGAAAGATACAGATCAGTTTGTTGCTGAAGGGTAGATCTGATGACCAACCGTTCTTTTTTAACACTGGCCTACCTGTAATGCTAAATGAGCATCTGCATGAGAAGAAATATGGTCACTGAGGTTTGAACCATTAGGCCATAAATTCACTGCTTTTTAGTTAATATTTGCTCATTGGTTATTGGTGTTGTGTGTTATATGCGATAATATACAGTTTTCTTTGTCTTAATTATTTCTTGCTCTTTGTCTTCAGTGGTTTCCCGTTATGCTATTCTGCTAATAATCAGTGCAAAGGGCTGAAGGACACAATCTCTCATATTCTGCTTGAGACCTACACCTTTCTGTTTCACTATTTGGATGCAGCTCAAATGGTTCTACTCATTTCTGTTTGCTTGAACACCAAGGGTGATAAATGGGATGCTGTCTTGTGTGTTTGTGGACATTCTGCACAGTAAGGTAAAGGTAAAGGTAAAGGGACCCCTGACCATTAGGTCCAGTCGTGACTGACTCTGGGGCTGCAGCGCTCATCTCGGTTTATTGGCCGAGGGAGCCGGCGTACAGCTTCTGGGTCATGTGGCCAGCATGACTAAGCCTCTTCTGGTGAACCAGAGCAGCACATGGAAACACTGTTTACCTTCCCGCCGGAGTGGTACCTATTTATCTACTTGTACTTTGATGTGCTTTTGAACTGCTAGGTTGGCAGGAGCAGGGACCGAGCAACAGGAGCTCACTCCGTCGCGGGGATTCGAACCGCCAACCTTTTGATCAGCAAGTCCTAGGCTCAGTGGTTTAACCCACAGCGCCATCCGCATTCCTCTTTCTGCACAGTACTTGTCCCTTAAAGATAACTCAGACCCTGACTTTTCTGCAACACCTGGAAGCACCTACAACTCTATTGCTAACTCTCAATGATAATCAGCTAGAAATCTCTCCCACCCTAAGGGTGCACTCATAAAATAATGTGGAGTTCCCCTACCCACTGTGGATATTTATGATCAGGCATGGGAGCCCGCCTTAGAACCATCACATGTGATTTTCTTTCTTACTTTTTGTCTTTTTAGCATTCTCAGACTGTTTACTCCACCCATCTCACCGGTAACCTAGAAACTCCTTTCACAATGCCTAATACTGGGGTCACGAATGAGAGTTGCAAACGCTTTTCCATGGTGCTTCTCAATTACTTGTGATATCCATTGTGCTGTCTGCAAGCACCATGCATGGATTCATTTGCAGCCTCCTGGTTGTGTGCAGTTCCTGCTGCTGCTATTCTGCTTTCAGTGTGCTATTAGCTGTTGTACTTTCATTGAGAGGTGCCAGGCAAAGGACATCCTAGGGAAGGAATGTGTGGCCATAGCTCAGTGGTAGAGTTTATGCCTTACATGCAGAAGATCTCAGGTCCCACGTTTAATCCCTGGCATCTTCAGGTACCCAGGAGAGCTGCTGCCAGTCAGTGAAAGCAGCACTGAGGTAGATCGACCAATGCATCTGATGCAATATTAGGAAGTTTCTCATGTCCCTATGAATGGGTAACAGGACTAGTTGAGCTTGGCAAGTGGGAGCAAGAATGCCATCCATGAGAATAACATTGAGAAGAGGGTGTTTGAATGGGTGAGAGTAGTGGGCTAGACAGAGCAATCTTGCACAGTGGGACTTGCTCCTGTGCAAGCAGGCATAGTATTCCAACCATAGGAAGGAAGGCCAGTAATTGTTGAGTGAGTGAGAGAACAAGGAAGAGAGGCAGTGGTGGATGGCACTCTGGGGTAAGACTGCCTCTTATCCTATTCAGTTTGTCTGATGAGCAATGGGTATTTTGTTCTGCTAACTGGGGTCAAATATTCTGTTTGACATTTTGGGCTGAATGCCAGCCTCTGCCTTGCACTCAATTTCTTAGGCAAGTTTGTGATTAGCCATGACAGCCCATGAGAATTGCCAAATGTGCCCACAGACCCAGAAGTGTTGGTGGCCCCTAGTTCAAAAACCAAAAAGACAAGCTTGATTATGGACGTCCTGTTTTGTTTTGTATTACGGGGCTCCCCACCATGCTGGTTAACTTCTGGGTATACAGCTAACAGTGCTCTGACGTGCTGAAGTCTATCACTCCAAACAGGGAATTCTCAAAATAATGTGTGGCTGCTGCATTTTCCATTCTCTGCCTCAAGCACCATTCCAAAAATTAAATGGAGTGTCTCATCAGGAGAGCCTTGCCCAAGCAGAATTCACCTTCAAATGCAAATCCCAACAGATCAAAGTCATCATGATGCACAGGCAAAAGCTTGAAGGGAGATTTTACGTCGCACTTGGCAAAAGAGCTCTAGGGTCCTTTTGCACCATGGTCAAAAGATGCATGCTCAACTGAGCATAATTCTGGAGCATAATTAACAGATGCTCCCTTCAGATAAGACAGATGAGATGTGAGTCTGTTCTTACCCAGGGCATTCTGGGGCACCAGTCCCAAAGTATGGCATTGGCAGAGCCTGATGCAGCCCCTCCTTTACTGTCATCCAGAACATCTCCTTTCACACAACATTCTTCATCCTGATTCCCTGACTTCAAATTCAGAGCCATGCTGCGAACTCTTGCTGCTACCTATGCATTCTTAAAGCCAAAGCCAAAAACACCCATTAAATCATCTGCATTGCCTCTATATTGCGGTGACAAGCCAGGCGCTCAGTGCAACCAGCTTCTTCCGTTGGCACTTTCTTCTTCCTTGCAAGCCACATCTGCTTCTGCTTCTTCTATGCTTTCCCCAGTTTTGGCAGGGCACATTCATGCTCTTGGTTTGTTTATTGCCTTTCCATTTCCAAGGAAACATCAACAACAATAATGAATGCTAATTTCACTAGGGGTTTGGCATAAATTTACCTGGTTCCTACTGTTCTCTGGAAGTCTTGGGTGACCTTGGGCTAATCCATGGGTTTTCAACCACTTCAGGCTAAAGCCACTGAAGTTTCTTGTCTGTACAGTTGTACCTCGGGTTAAGTACTTAATTCGTTCTGGAGGTCTGTACTTAACCTGAAACTGTTCTTAACCTGAAGCGCCACTTTAGCTAATGGGTACTTCTGCTGTTACCACGCCGCCGGAGCATGATTTCTGTTCTCATCCTGAAGCAAAGTTCTTAACCCGAGGTACTATTTCTGGGTTAGCAGAGTCTGTAACCTGAAGTGTATGTAACCTGAAGGGTATGTAATCCGAGGTACCACTGTACAAAATTTCATTCCAATGCTATTTTTTCACTTTCCCTCTCTCCAGTCTCCTTAAGAACATGGGAAGCTGCCTTATACTGAGTCAGACCAACGGCCTATCTAGGTCACTGCTGTCTGCACTGACTGACATTTGCAGCCCTATGTGGAGATAGCGGGGATTGAACTTGGGATATTCTGCATGCAAAGCAGATACTCTGCCACCGAACTATGATTATTCCTTCAGCCCTCAGGTAACTTCTACACAGGGCGGTGTGGGGCTCATATTACTTGCTACATTTCCCCCACCCGTGTCAATCCTAGCAAAGGTGATGGAGGAGACAATTATACACATGGCATTCAGAACAGCCTTCTATTTCTGAACAGCTCTGAAATTTAAACTTTTATAACTTTGGACTCAGCCAATAAAGGTGCTGAACTACATATAAGAGAGAGTGAGCAGATTGTGAGGTGTGAGCCAGCTCATTTAGAGCATGAATTTTGCTTTTCTGCAGGAATATGCGAGGTGAGCCTCAGGCAGGACTGACAGTAATCAGTCTCTGCACCAAAATTACTGAGGCGCTGAGAGAATGAGAAAAACGAGAGGAGGGCACAGGAGCCAAAGCGTGAATCCAGAACTATGTTTTAAAAAAAAACAAAACAAAAACAAAAACACAAAATCCCTGGACAGCCCAGCATGCCAAATAGCTCTCATCCTGAAAGAGAAAGAAAAGTAAAGTTCATGAAGAGCTGCAGAAAAGGCCGTCAGAGTTCACCTGGCAGATGTTTTTTCAAGTCATTTGAATCACAAGAGAAATCCTTGGAGTGAGCAGGTAATCAAAGAGTAACTGGACACACAAATGCCGCAATGTACCATATTGTCAATTGACTTAATAAACATGGGATTCAACAAGGGCCTCAAGAGATGGTGGTGTGACAGATTGTCTTTAAACTGTTGAACTAGGGTTTGTTGCTTTCACCCTGGGAAGGAAATGGAGGAGGCACAGTTTGTTTTCAAGTGAGATGGAAAGGGTGTTCAGTGAATTACTGAAGATGGGTGGACTCCATTTATTTTTTTTGCTCCCCTCATGTGCACCACACTCTTTCCATAGGCTAGACACTCCCATGTATCCATGAAGGATCTTTACAGACCTAATTGCATTCCCTTCTGAAAACAGAAGGGAGAGCTGTAGCTCAGTTGTAGAGCATTTATGATTCCCACCATGTGGGCTGAAAGTTTTCCCTGTCAGAAACGCTGGAGCATCATTGGCTATCAGAGTGGACAATACTGAGATTACTGGACCAATGATTTGATAGAAGGTGGTTTCCTATATTCTCAACATAATCAGTCTGCTCCCCTTCATGGATCACTGCCTTGCCGTGGCGAAGGGGCTTGAAGAACTCAGAGAAGCTATGAACTATGCCGAGCAGGGCACCCAAGATGAACAGGTCATAGTGGAGAGTTTTGACCAAACGTGATCCACCTGGAGGAGGAACCGGCAAGCCACTCCAGTATCCCTGCCAAGAAAACTCCATGGACAAAGACAACAGGCATATAAAGGAAGATGAGCCCCTCAGGTCAGAAGATGAGCCCCTCAGGTCAGAAGGCGTCCAACATGCTACTGGGGAAGAGCGGAGGACAAGTACAAGTAGATCCAGAGCTGATGAAGCGGCTGGGCTAAAGCCGAAAGGACGTTCAGTTGCGGATATGCCTGGAAGCGAAAGGAAAGTCCAATGCTGTAAAGAAAAATATTGCATAGGAACCTGGAATGTAAGAACCATGAACCTGGGTAAGTTGGATGTGGTCAAAAATGAGATGGCAAGAATAAATATTGACATCCTGGGCATCAGTGAGCTAAAATGGACGGGAATGGGCGAATTTAGTTCGGATGACCATCATATCTACTACTGTGGGCAAGAAACCTGTAAAAGAAATGGAGTGGCCCTCATAGTCAACAAAAGAGTTGTGAAAGCAGTACTGGGTTGCAATCTCAAAAATGATAGAATGATCTCGATACGAATCCAAGGCAGACCTTTTAACATAACAGTAATCCAAGTTTATGCACCAACTACTGGTGCGGAAGAAACTGAAATTGACCAATTCTATGAAGACTTACAACACCTTATAGAAGTGACACCAAAGAAGGATGTTCTTCTCATTATAGGAGATTGGAATGCTAAAGTAGGGAACCAAGAGATAAAAGGAACAACTGGCAAGTTTGGCCTTGGAGAGCAAAATGAAGCAGGGCAAAGGCTAATAGAGTTCTGTCAAGAGAACAAGCTGGTCATCACAAACACACTTTTCCAACAACACAAGAGACGACTCTACACGTGGACATCACCAGATGGGCAGCATCGAAATCAGATTGATTATATTCTCTGCAGCCAAAGATGGAGAAGCTCGATACAGTCAGCAAAAACATGACCTGGAGCTGACTGTGGCTCAGATCATCAGCTTCTTATAGCAAAATTCAAGCTTAAACTGAAGAAAGTAGGAAAAACCACTGGGCTGGTAAGATACAATCTAAATCAAATCCCTTATGAATACACAGTGGAAGTGAGGAACAGGTTTAAGGATTTAGATCTGCTGGACAGAGTGCCTGAAGAACTATGGATGGAGGCTCGCAACATTATACAGGAGGCAGCAACGAAAACCATCCCAATGAAAAGGAAATGCAAGAAAGCAAAGTGGCTGTCCAACGAGGCCTTACAAATAGCGGGGGAGAGAAAGCAAGCAAAATGCGAGGGAGATAGAGAAAGATACAGGAAATTGAATGCAGATTTCCAAAGAATAGCAAGGAGAGATAAGAAGGCCTTCTTAAATGAGCAATGCAAAGAAATAGAGGAAAACAACAGAATGGGAAGAACCAGAGATCTGTTCAAGAAAATTGGAGATATGAAAGGAACATTTCGTTCAAAGATTACCATAATAAAGGACAAAAGTGGTAAGGACCTAACAGAAGCAGAAGACATCAAGAAGAGGTGGCAAGAATACACAGAGGAATTATTCCAGAAAGATATGGATGTCTCGTACACCCCAGGTAGTGGGGTTGCTGACCTTGAGCCAGACATCCTGGAGAGTGAAGTTAAATGGGCCTTAGAAAGCACTGCAAATAACAAGGCCAGTGGAAGTGATGGTATTCCAGCTGAACTATTTAAAATTTTAAAAGATGATGCTGTTAAGGTGCTACACTCAATATGCCAGCAAGTTTGGAAAACTCAGCAGTGGCCAGAGGATTGGAGAAGATCAGTCTACATCCCAATCCCAAAGAAGGGCAGTGCCAAAGAATGCTCCAACTACCGCACAATTTCACTCATTTCACACGCTAGCAAGGTTATGCTTAAAATTCTACAAGGAAGGCTCAAGCAGTATGTGGACCGAGAACTCCCAGAAGTGCAAGCTGGATTTAGAAGAGGCAGAGGAACCAGAGACCAAATTGCAAACATGCGCTGGATTATGGAGAAAGCTAGAGAGTTCCAGAAAGACATCTACTTCTGCTTCATTGACTATGCAAAAGCCTTTGACTGTGTCGACCACAGCAAACTATGGCAAGCTCTTAAAGAAATGGGAGTGCCTGAACACCTCATCTGTCTCCTGAGAAATCTCTATGTGGGACAAGAAGCTACAGTTAGAACTGGATATGGAACAACTGATTGGTTCAAAATTGGGAAAGGAGTACGACAAGGCTGTATATTGTCTCCCTGCTTATTTAACTTATATGCAGAATTCATCATGCGAAAGGCTGGGCTGGATGAATCCGAAGCCGGAATTAAGATTGCCGGAAGAAATATCAACAACCTCAGATATGCAGATGACACAACCTTGATGGCAGAAAGTGAGGAGGAATTAAAGAACCTTTTATTGAGGGTGAAAGAGGAGAGCGCAAAATATGGTCTGAAGCTCAACATCAAGAAAACGAAGATCATGGCCACTGGTCCCATCACCTCCTGGCAAATAGAAGGAGAAGAAATGGAGGCAGTGAGAGATTTTACTTTCTTGGGCTCCATGATCACTGCAGATGGTGACAGCAGCCACGAAATTAAGAGACGCCTGCTTCTTGGGAGGAAAGCAATGACAAACCTAGACAGCATCTTAAAAAGTAGAGACATCACCTTGCCAACAAAGGTCCGTATAGTAAAAGCTATGGTTTTCCCAGTAGTGATGTATGGAAGCGAGAGCTGGACCATAAAGAAGGCAGATCGCCGAAGAATTGATTCCTTTGAATTATGGTGCTGGAGGAGACTCTTGAGAGTCCCATGGACTGCAAGAAGAACAAACCGATCCATTCTTAAGGAAATCAGCCCTGAGTGCTCACTGGAAGGACAGATCCTGAAGCTGAGGCTCCAATACTTTGGCCACCTCATGAGAAGAGAAGACTCCCTGGAAAAGACCCTGATGTTGCGAAAGATGGAGGGCACAAGGAGAAGGGGACGACAGAGGACGAGATGGTTGGATAGTGTTTTCGGGAGGTAAAGAAACTTAATATGAGAACTAATTGTCTGCCTTTGTAAGAGCCTTTCCAATTAATCAGCTGTCAGTATTATGGGATGGTTCTAGACTGCCTGCAGTTCCCACTGCTGCAGAAGTTCAACCTACTGGAGTCCTAACAGGCTGGCCAATCTTATAGTCAGATGTCATTCTTCAGCCCATGCTTAATTTATTTTTTTAATAGGCAACTGAAGGTCTTCCATCAATTCCTAAAATAACAGAGGCAGTAAAATTAGCTTTGAGCCCACCACCACCAAAAAGTCCCAAAGCACTGAAAAAGCTTTTGGTTTTCACCAAACTTTTATTTAGGTTTGATATAAAACAGTAATTGTTAACCAGAGAGAGGAGTCAGTCCTCTTAAGATATCCATGTGTCAGGTGGCTGCAAGCAACTCCCACGGCCAGTTGCCCAGGAACATACAAAGACAAGGAAAAGTTTCTTACAATCCACTTTTTATTCAGTATTTAAAGAGAGAGGCTTTGGAACACAGCCTCTTGGATAATGGCATTGTCCCAAGTGAATCTCCACCCCCCACCCACTCCCTCATGTGTCACCCCTATGGGTGCCGACAAGTGCCCTCTGCCTTTGAACTCTTTGCTCTCCTACTTTCAAGGCTCGCCGGGTTCTGGGAAAGGGGACTGGTCTGGAATGCTTTCTAAAGACACTGTGTCCTTCAGCTGTCGCCCCCCTGGTGCTTCCTGTTCCTCCTCCTCCTCTCCCATCCCAAGTTTCCCCCTCATCTGTCTCTGGGCTGTGACCTCGTGCAAACCACTGTTGTAAATCTGAACTGTCTTCCTCTTCTCTGGAAGGCTCAGTCTTCACCATTCCTCCTCTGCCCAGTCCCTGACACCATGGTTTGTTACTTTTCTGGGAATCCATGTGAGGAGCAGAGACTTGAGAAAAAGAAAAAAGTTCCCAAGCCAAATTAGGGGGCAATATATTGTCTCCACTCTTCTCCACCATTCCTTCCAACCCCAGGATGAATCCCCCTTCCTTCCCTTAATTTGATGGTGGGAGAAGCAGCAGGGAAGGTGAACAAGTGTATTCCTCCTAAAGAGCCCTTTGGATAACTATGTTTCTCGTGGACCCCTGCTGTCAGTAGCAAGCATGATAGTTAATGGAAAGTGTAGTGGTTCTAGGGGTTGCTCGTGCGTAAACCGGTGCAACACCTGGCTGGGTTGCCTGAGTGAACCTTTTCTGTCCAGACAGCCACTCACCTGTGGCTGTCTCAATCGCTGGCAGAATCTGTCAGTGGCCGTTTCTTGAACTTCATCCAGCAAAGAAGCTCTTTGAGGCCTAGTCTCCTCCTACTCTCCCTGCGTGGAAGCATTCTGCGCAAGGAGGGTGTAGGCAGCGGAGGACCCTTACTCTCCCCACTGGTCCCTGGCAAGGACTCATGGGACCGCCTCACCGATTCCCCCATCTGCCCCCCTTCTCCACTGGTGCTACGCTGATTCTCTTCCCCAGAAGATGGGCTGCCTCTCCCCATCCCGGGACGCTCTCTGGGACCCCTCCGGAGCCCGCTCTCTCCCTCCGGCCCTGATGGCAGTTCCCTGACAGAAAGAAAAGGGGAAAACCCCAATCTTGCTCCCTGTTGCCATTCTCACTGAGGATGTAAGGAAAGACGGAGGAATAATAATAATAATAATAATAATAATAATAATAATAATAATTTATACCTGATCACTGCAGATGGTGACAGCAGTCACAAAATTTAAAGATGCCTGCTTTTTGGTAGAAAAGCAATGATAAACCTAGACAGCATCTTAAAAAGCAGAGACATCACCTTGCCAACAAAGGTCCGTATAGTTAAAGCTATGGTTTTCCCAGTAGTGATGTATGGAAGTGAGAGCTGGACCAAAAAGAAGGCTAATCGCTGAAGAATTGATGCTTTTGATTTATGGTGCTGGAGGAGACTCTTGAGAGTCCCATGGACTGCAAGAAGATCAAACCTATCCATTCTTAAGGAAATCAGCCCTGAGTGCTCACTGGAAGGACAGATTGTGAAGCTGAGGCTCCAGTACTTTGGCCACCTCATGAGAAGAGAAGACTCCCTGGAGAAGACCCTGATGTTGGGAAAGATGGAGGGCACAAGGAGAAGGGGACGACAGAGGATGAGATGGTTGGATAGTGTCTTCGAAGCTACAAACATGAGTCTGACCAAACTGCGGGAGGCAGTGGAAGACAGGAGGGCCTGGCGTGCTCTGGTCCATGGGGTCATGAAGAGTCGGACACGACTAAACGACTAAACAACAACAATCAGTCTGCTTGAGAATACCTCTGTGCACCTTCCTGTTTCCCTAGAGTGCAATCATAAAATCTTAGAGTTGCAAGGGGCCCTAAGGGTGATCTAGTCCAACTGCCCGCAATGCAGGAATCTCAGCTAAAGCATCCATGACAGATGGCCATCCAACCTCTGCTTAAAAACCTCCAAGGAAGGAGAGCCCACCCCTTCTCGTGGGAGTCTGTTCCACTTCTGAGCAGTTCTTACTGTCAGAAAGTATTTCCAAATGTTCAGTCAGAATCTTGTTTCTTGCAACTTGAAGCCATTGGTTTAATCCTACCCTCCAGAGCAAGAGAAAACAAGCATGCTGCCTCCTCCATGTGACAGCCCTTAAGATATTTGAAGATGTGTATCATATCTCCTCTCAGTCTCCTCTCTTCCAGGTTAAACATACCCAGCTCCTTTAAGCACTCCTCATAAGGCTTAGTTTCCAGACCCCATGTACTTGCAGTGTTGAGCAATGAAACTTTGAACTTCATCAAGTGGCACTGGACAACCTTAAAGTGTTCCAAGTCACATCTTTCCATGCGTTAAAGCTGATTCTGAAGACTAATATCTTCCTCGCTACTTTTGTAGCTTGATTTTAATTGAGCAGCAGAAATGTTGGCACTGTATTATGTGTTCATTTCTATGAGAGCTGATCATTGTTTATGTGTGGGCTATTTTAAGGATCTGTGGTATTTAAAATGCTTAAAATTGTATTTATGGCATTGGTATTGGTTGTTTCTTTGTGCACTCTGCCACTTTGTGGGGCTATTTAAAGGCAGGATGCAGCTCCTTAAAATAAAAATAAATAGATAATAAAACAAAGCACAGCTTCTCTATTTACTTGGTATCTTACAATCACCATGTGAGGCAGCTCCGTATCATTATTTACATATTGCTCATCTTGGGTGGCTTGCTTGTGGATACAAACTGAAGCAATAATAGAGGTCACATTTGAACAAAAGACACCTCAAAGGACAGCTCTAGTTCTTAACAACTTTGACATAGGTGTGCACATATGTGTTGCCTTCAGGCTGTTAATGTACCACAAATGTCTGACACAGATACATTTTGGAACACAAGTTAATACAGTGGTACCTCAGTTTAAGAACAGCCCTGTTTACAAACTATTCGGTTTACGAACTCCACAAAACCAGAAGTAGTGTAGGTTTGTGAACTTTACCTCAGTCTAAGAACAGAACTGAAACACAGCTATTATACCTGATAAATTCACATTTATCGAAATTTTGCTCTGCAGATGCCCAACCACATCACGTGTGCAAAAATGCATATACTAAGGTTCAGTGGGCATAAATATGCATATATTATTGAAAACAACTTAAGAAAATGCATTATATTAGTGGAAATCGCTTTGCAAAAATGTGTATATCATGTGTATATCATGCACACAGAGACAAAAGGAGAAATTTGTACTAAAATGCTAATGGGACAGACTAAAAACCCTGGAGAGCTTTTTCCAGTCGGTGTAAATACTGTACTGAGCTATGTGGACCAGTGATCTGACTCACTATAATGCAGTTTCCTATATCTTCTGTTTTGTCTGGCAACTTCTTTCCAGGATTTTAGGCAAAAAACTTCCCTATCACCTGACAGTTTCCCTCAAAGAGGCCAATGAATCAATCGATAACCTTCTGAATGCAACACATGAGTCCCTTCACTAAACTGTGTCCCCCTCCCCTGAAGTACTAGGGTTGACTTGTTTGTATTTTGAAGAGCCTTGTGAACTCCAAGCAAAACATGACCAAGACTGCAGCTAATCATGTCCTGACAAAAAAACTAGTTTCCCAAGTTTCACTTGGGCCTTGTGGCTGTGCTGTACCCAAAATTATGGTGGCTACACTTCAAGACAATCACAGGAAAAATGTTCACGTTAACTGTAGCTCAAACTTGATATTAAGAAATAGTTTAAGAAAGTGAACCTTGCATGGTATTTAAAACTTTGTTGGGGGTGCGGTGAGGTGGCACTGGATATATTAAATATGCAAAGTCTGTTTTATGTCTGAGATGCATTGCATCCTCCTTATTCCTTATAAATGGCATATGGAAATTGGATTGCTATCTGGGAAAGATCTGCCAAAGAAGTCAGAACCTATAATCCTCCCTATTATAGCAATTTTAAGACAGCATCCCCTCAAGGAAGATGTGGTATGAAATTGGGAGCTATTTTTCCTTCACACAGAGACAAGGTTGACACACACTGTAGTTATTTAAGAAATGCCAAAGCAAACAGCATTAGTCACACATCATCCCCTGTGACTTTTTATAAAGTACAATGGGTGTACTTCTAAAATCTCTAGAGAAAGCAATCATGACATTAATTTCATCTTAAATGGCAACTCAGGGTGAGGTGGACAAGAGCCAGTGCAGTGAAAGAACTTCCTTTGATTGTTACTAATAAGGCTCTCCTGTTTGGACAACATGGCTGCAAAAAACCAGATATTCTGAAATTGGTTCCCTGGAAGAGCCCAAGGTGTTGAAATAATACATTTCTACAGTAATGACTGTGTAATCCTTTAAGCCTGTTGGATTCAGGTACCATCTGGATTACACATGTAAAACACTGTGATACCGCTTTAAACAGTCTCTGCTTTCCCCAAAGAATCCTGGGTACTGTAGTTTGTTAAGGGTGCTGAGAGTTGTTAGGAGACTTATACTCCCCTTGTGGAGGTAGAAATTCCCAGAGTTCCCATTGCAGAGCTACCTGAAAGCCCAATGCACAAAAAGTATGCATGTGAGATCTGAAGTTTGTCCCAGGGGCAGCTAGTCCATGGAATGGGTCTCCATAGATCTAAGAAATGTTCCACTTTTTCCCAGAAAAGTACAGGGAGTACAGGGCCCCTTGTGTGTAGCAGAGATCTGTCAATGTCAGTTCCTCTAAGTTCTCATTTTTCCAGTTTTCTCCACATTTCTGCATCAGTGTGAGATTTTGGGGTTTTTTAAATTTGTTTTTGTTTTTGTTTCAAATTATCATGAAAATTCATCAGCACTCCAGTGCAAATTTATCATAAGAAGTATGCAGTTTTGCCTAATATACCTATTTTTGCAAGCAATTTCAACCAATCTAATGCCCCCTGCATGTTATTTTCCCTCATATAATGCATCTTAATGCACACGTTCCTCTAATGTATGCATTTTGCATACAACATTCGACTGGGGATCTGCATCACAAAATGTGGAAAAGTATAAAGCATTTCTGCCAGCAGTGAGCCTTAACTGCAGACCAAACACATGCAGCCACCAACTAAGGGCCTATTGGTGGATTATTGCAGATCCGACATGCCTTAAAAATAAACCTCTATATTGCCAACGCAAGCATGTGCAAAAGACCATAGGGTTTGTTTGCTTTCCGGGAAGTGATATTTCTGCTTATCTTGGAACCTTTTTTAGGCCACGGAGAGTCGTCTCTTGTTGCTACTCTGCTATAAAACAACAAAAGTCAACAAGTTAACTCAGTAACCAGCTTCAACCTTTAATGTTTGCATTGAGCTTTGGGGAAGATATGTGTGATCCAAATGCCATCTCTACCTAAGATGCCCCATCTTCCATCTCTGCCCTGTGCTGAAATGTATCAGAGCAATGAGAGGAGAGGGAGCCATATGCTTTAAGTTGTTCCCTTCATTAAATCTGTTATTGCCCAGAATCCTTTTAAAGGAAGATGCCGCATTAAGTTCACACAACACTATATTTGGGATTGTTTAGAGAGAATCCCATTAAACACTTCTTCCTGCACACTCGGAAAAGGAGTAGAGGCCAACCTTTTGAGAATCAGCATGACACTTAAATGAATTATTCATGCACAGCTCTGCAAGATGGGCAAATTCCCTGCCAAGACTAGCACAGCGAGGGGTGTTATAAAACTGAAATTGGTGTGTGTGGGAAGCTGATGGAGACGATTTCAAGGAGATGATCTCAGCTGAGAAACTTTAGACCTTTAAAACCATCTTCTTTGTAAGTCAGAGCTTTCTTTTGACGCCTTGGCTGACCCCTGACTCCCTTCCCCCCTGCTTCTTAAGAAACAATGTGCTAATGGAAATTAGACTATGTCTTCTTCTTTGGCGATCACTCGTAGCCAAATAAGATTGTCTTCCATAAACACGGTTTTAACAATGAGTCCGTAAGTGACTGTGGAAGCCAATTCTGGATCCACACATCCTTCCACAGTGGGGACAATGGTTTCTGGGCGGGAGTTGATCACGGTGTGGATTTGCTAAGCGTGCCTTCCTCTTAGCATGTTTCTCCCTTGAGTCCTGAGTTCGAGTGTCTTCAAAGCCCATGACACCTTTGGTAAAGGCTGTTCTTCAACTGGAGCGCTCGCAGGCCAGTGTTTCCCAGTTGTCAGTGTTTATACTACATTTTTTAAAGATTTGCCTTGATACAGTCCTTAAACCTCTTTTGTTGACCACCAGCATTACACTTTCCATTTTTAAGTTTGGAATAGAGTAGTTGCTTTGGAAGACGATAATCAGGCATCCGCACATCATGACCAGTCCAACGAAGTTGATGTTGAAGAATCATTGCTTCAACACTGGTCATCTTTGCTTCTTCCAGTACACTGATATTAGTTTGCCTGTCTTCCCAAGTCATGTGTAAAATTTTTCGGAGACACTGTTGATGGAATCTTTTGAGGAGTTGAAGATGGCGTTTATAAGTGGTCCATGTTTCACAAGCATACAGTAAGGTTGGTAGCACAATAGCTTTGCAAACAAGCATTTTCATTTTCCTGCGAATGTCCCGGTCGTCAAGCACTCTGCACTTCAATCGGGAGAAAGCCGCACTCGCAGAGCTCAGGTGATGCTGGATTTTGGCATCAATGCTGGTGATCGACATTTTGCAATGTTACACCATTGAGTTCGATTTGTGGCAGTGCAGAGGAGTTATTTTGTACTTGTTGGTGCAGCACTTTGGTTTTTTGGATGTTGAGTGATAGGCCAAGCTTTTCGTAAGCTTCTGCAAAGATATTTAGGATGGTTTGGAGTTCATCCTCTGAGTGTGTGTACATTAGGGGTTACAGGAATGCCTAACAGAACAGATGTGAAGAATGAATTTCTGTTAGCTATACCTATAATTTGGGGGGAATGTAACCACAAACACATGTACAGAAACACTGTTGTTGCATAGGTTTCCCTGGAGGTGGGGTGTTTTACAGTTGATCTTCTGAACAGTGCACCATGGAAGAATGCGAACCACCAAGCAGGAGGGAGGGCCTCCGGAATCTGTGCTCTGCAGAGTTGAGAGGATTGACGCTGCATGTTGCGATGTTTGAGGGAGAAAGGTTACTCATACTATATTGGGTTGTTTGTGGTGTACAAAAGACAGAGAGTCTCTCCATCAGCTTAGTGATTCAGGTCTTACAAATTTGTCTGTGGAGTCTGCCCTTCAGGACAAGAATATCTGGACCTTGGTATTGGGGATTTTATGGTGGTTTGTGAAAGATATGAGGCTTTATCAAAGGTTTCAATTGACATATGATCATAATGTCGCCAGTAGGAGGTGTAATCGGGCCTTTTGTTGCCCTTGTTATGCCATTCAATCCCCCAAAGGAGAAGAGTGAGGGTCAGCTCACAGATTATAGACATTCAGCATTTTCATATGTAAGGTGATTCAGCTCGTTGCCTGTTGCCCCGGCAAGGAGTTTCCATGCCATCACAAGGAATTTCCTGTGATTTGTATAGAAACTGTTGACACAATATTGACAATCTAGTTTTAAGCCACTATACAGCTCAGCTGATACCACAGATCCAAAAGTTTCTTTATGAAACAGTTTTAATGAAGGTTTTAAAGATTCTTTATGGATGTTTGTAACATTAAGACACATCAATCTTTCCTTAACCTTGGTGTTGCCTTTCACACCTTTTAGAATTTGTAGACTTTTCCTGTTTTTGCCTTATATCAGTGGGGTTTTCTCTGTTTATAATGTTTTTGTGGTCTTTTGCTATTTTGTCGCATACCATTCTGGGTGCAGTTTGGGGGATCTGGATGAACAATGCTAATCACAAATATAAATAGGTGAACTCCCCATGTGCTAGTAGAATGATTGGATGCCACACATGACTGGACTGCGGTTCAACTAATAGCTGTGAGGGAAAAGGAAAAGTTCTACCTGCTGAAGTTCCACTTCATTAATAACACATTTGGTTTTAATGTCCAAATGTTTGGCTCAGAACACATCCAGCGGATACTTGAGTTATCAACAGGATACTGAATCTCCTTGGTGGAGAGGCACCATAGCTCAATGGCAGATGAAACACTGTCCATGCCTGGCATGTCCTCCTGAAAAGGATCAGTAGAGCTCTGAAATGCTCCTGCTGGAGAACCACTGTTGCATGATATCTCAATTTCCAAGTGGTGTGAGATTCCAGGGGAGCCAGGTGTTTACCCAGGGTTCATGCTTCCTTTGGAATGCAGTACAACAGGGACTGTAGTGTCTTTATGATATATGGTTTATTTACACAAATATACAACCTGAGCATATAATGAAGGGGTTCACAGTATGAATACCCCAAGAGGGTCTTGCTTCTTCCATAGCCACAGCTATGAAATCAGGCATGGCTCTGTCTCTCTGGCTTCCCAGCCTGCTTCCAGTTTCCAGCTTCTAGCTCACATAACTCCACTCTCAACTCTGCCCTTTGTCTTTCTAACTACCAGACAGTTGAGGGAAGGAGGGCATTCATTTGCACAGTAGCACAGAGCCACTTCCTTTGTTACCTTAACAACCCATACTTAAGCCATTACCTCACCAGGAAGCTAGCCTGGCTATTTCAGGAATTAGAATCCTTGCTTAGATTTTAACACTTGCTGGATTCAGAAATTAGAAGAGTCTCAGCATACAGCCACTCCCCCCCCCCCACCAAAAAAAAACCCCCTGATAACCATACTGTACTAGGTTAATCCATGGGCTGGCTCTGTATATGGCAGGTTTGTGTTTCCCTTTGGGTCTTCCTCTCTTCCAGATTCATCAGAAATACTGAAATTGGATCATGGGAAATTATTTTGTAGCAGGAGCAGGGTTTTGGCTGGCCTATCCTTCTGACTAAATTAATTCAAAAGGGCACTTTAGGGAGAACAAGGTTTGCTAAGTGTTTCAGTGTTTAAAGGAATGAGGGCTAAGGCCTTGTAGGACGCCAGGTTTCTGCATACTGGACCAACTTCTTTCTCTGAAAAACAATGTGCATGAATGCCTGCAGGGAGATTATAACTGTGTTAACTGAACATAGCTAGAATTCTCACTTGGATCAGGAACTCTAGCCCTTGGTGGGCATCATCATGTACACAGATGTATGTTGTTGCATGAACCCTCCCAAGTCTTCACGTGGTCATGGTGAACTTCTGCAGCAGGGAGTCTTTTGTATCCATTGAGAACTCCTCAATTCTATCGTATTTAAATACAGAGAAGCACTTTTCTCTTTTGTATCTGGTTGTTCGATGTAGTATTCTTGCCATTTGGAAGGAATGCTCTTGCTATTTAGAAGTTGTGGGAATGACAGGTAAACATACTTATTCATTTTCTATTGAAAGCCATGATTGCTCATTGTCAGAGACATGGACTAGGCTAGGTGGCCTTTGGAATTATCTAGCAAGAAAATTCTTACAAGCCTCCTCCTCCTCCTTACAGGTTTGCAAGAAAATGTGGGGATTCTTAAGGCATAGGATATTTTGCACCGGGGCATTACTGGACAGCAAGCTATCAGAATAAAGGCTGGTGCATTTTAAAAAACAAATGATATAAGCAGTGCAATTCTATGCATGTCAACTCAGAAGTAAGACCCACAGAGTTCAATTGAGGTTATTATTTCCATGTAAGTGTACATAGGACTGCAACCTAAAGGTTCTGAATGCTCAGAATGCTTTCAAAATCAAGTCAAACTAGAAAAGTAAGAAGAAACCTCAGCCCTCTTCGCCAGGTCAAACCACGTCTCTGCTATCCGGGAAAGAAAGAACAATGAAAATTGACAGCTGTATGGATTAAAGCCTTTGAGTTCTACCCATATTTATGGGGATTTGATGCTTTGAAGCAGCATTCCACAAATGAATAAAGCTTATGTCATTGGTGGTCCACCCCACTGAGTATGGAGACTAAGACTGAAGCAAAGATGTATTTTTATTTTTTTTAAAAAGCAAGGACCTGAGTGAGTAGTCAATAAGAATGAATAAACGCAAACCTGAAATTACGTTATCTGGTCATACACTACAGGTTCCCATTCCTGACCTCACTCAGTGCTGAGGGAGGAGGGAACTCACAGAGCAGACAATATGAATAATGCAAAAGGTTTAAGGATGAAAATAATGATTAACACAAAACCCCTGAAAATTGTACTGTGGCATTAAAAAAGAAAAGAAAAGCCGGAAAACAATTGGGTATACCAGTGACGATTGCTGGGGATTCTTTAATAATTGATTCTACAATTAATTGAAAACGATTTTAATTTTGCCTAAAGCAGCCATTCCCCTGCACTATTTCATCGTTTCCTCTCCACGGTCGCCGTTGTCATTGTTTTGAATGCACTGACACTTTGGAAACATTGCCAAAACAGCAGGAAAGTAATGAAAAATATATATAGTGCTGAGATCTTCTAGGCTTTTCAAATAGCTCTTTTAAAAGATCTTGCAAATCATCTCGAGAGAATATTCCCAACTGGCTCGCTTATGCACGCTACGTTAAACTCTGCAGCAACCTGCTGTGTCGCAACAGTCATGACCCCAAACCCTTGAACAGTTTGATTGGACGTGGGTTCAGTGCCAGTTCTTAAGAAATCTGAACAGAGAAACAGATTTTCTTCAAAAAAGAAAAAGAAAAAGAAATCCCAGCAGGATTATCATCCTTCTGCAGTTTCGGATAATGCGATAATTTAATTGTATATTTAAATGCAATTGGAGTATCACATATGTTGATCTCAGAACCAATATGCCCATGACATTCAATCTAATCTGACAAAAGCAACTAATTGATACAAGAAAGAACAGATTTCCTAGCTTAGATGTAAAAGTGGCCACTAAGCCAATCAGCGGTTTGGCATGCCCTCAATTTCATTCCATCTTGCTAAAATGGATTCCCCATTCCCATTAGGATTCTTTCACTGGAACCAGTTTCTTAGCATAGCAGACACTCCTTGTCTTTAGGGCAGCCCTGCCATGATGCAGGATGAGGTAGCCTCAGACAGGTAGGGACGATTGAGGTGTCTTTTAAAGGCCAGACTCTGTGCTGCATGACTTGCACAGCACCTCTTCAGCAAGCCTGCTGCCCACAGGTAGTGACAGATGCTGCCCTGGTGCCAGTGCTGGAATATAATCCATCTGTCAGTCCAGTTAGCTCCACCTCACACAATTGTAATTGTATTAGTGTGAACACTCAACTAGGGCTTGGTTGGCACCATTTTGTTGCTGTGCTGGTGTTGGGGGGAAATGTGTCTTGAATGTTTTTCTATTCTCCTTTAAATTCCTTCCAATTCTGCATGAGATATAGACCTCTTGAGCAAATTTTCTGTTTCTTGGGCCATATAAAACATGGCGTCATGCAGACATACATTTCTTTTATAGACTTACATGCAGATTAGAAGCAGAACTGGATCTCACATTGCCTTTCCCTTGTTACATTTAGTGTGCTTTTCTTCTTCTTTGGTGATGACTTGTAGCTGAGTAAGATCGTCTTCGATGAACACGGTCTTAACGGTGTGTCCATGACTGTGGAGGCCAGTTCTGGATCCACACATCCTTCCACAGTGGAGACATAGGTTTCTGGGTGGGAGTTGATCTTGGTGAAGATTCGCCAAACAGGCCTTCCTCTCAGCTTGTTTGTCCCTTTCAGCCTGAGTTCATGATTCCTTTGGTAGATGCCATTCTCCAGTTGGAGCGCTCGCAGCCCAGTGTTTCCCAGTTGTCAGTGTTTATGCTACTTTTTTTTTCATTTGCTTTGAGAGCATCTTAAACCTCTTTTGCTGTCCACCGGCATTACACCTTCCATTCTTAAGTTGGGAATAGAGCAGTTGCATTGGAAGATGGTAATCAGGCAGGCATTCAAACCACATGAACAGTCCAACAAAGTTGATGTTGAAGAATCATTGCTTCTACACTGGTGATATTTGCTTCTTCCAGTACACTGGCATTAATTTGCCTGTCTTCCCAAGAGATGTGTACAATTTTTCAGAGACACCATTGATGGAATCCTTTGAGGAGTTGACATTTTTAAGTGGTCCATGTTTCACAAGCATACAGTAAAGCTGGTGGTACAATAGTAAATAAGCTTTTCGGTTTCCCTACGACTGCCTGCTCCTCCAACACCATGTGCTTCAAGCAGATGTGCATTCCCAATAGTACTTCCTTTTGCAAAACAAACAAACAAAAAAAAACCTTATGTGAAAATTATTCATTAGAGAGGTTTTCTGAAAGCGAATTTAATCGTCGATAAGATCATTCATGCTGGTCTGATACCCCAAGCAAAAATGATTATTATAAGTTATTACCCACCCTTCATCCGTAGGTTCCAAGGTGGGTTACAACAACTAACACATTATGGTTGGGTGGTCTTCCAAGTCACATATCTACGCAACCAAGTTAGATTCTGAGTGACCTGCAATTTGGAGTGAAATCCACTCATTCCCAATCTATGTAATGATGCCCTTGTTGAAAGATTTGGTAATGTTATTTCTAGTGATGTACTAGGTCATGAATTTTAAAGGTACATCTATTTTTATATTTCAGCTGTTTACTTGACTTCACTAAAATTCATGCAGTAGGTGCTGTAAAGTAATCAGTATATCTATCTGAGAGGGAGGGAGAGTTTCCCCCAAATAACAAACATAATAAAAATCCCTAGCATCTCTGGCAAACAGAACAAAAAGAAACTTGGGAAACATATGCTTTAAAATTGACTTAATATACTGTAACAGATAAAACTTTTATGTCTGCTGAGGATGGTTGCTAACCTGAAATACTGCAATATAACATTATACCTAGGCTGCACTAGACACCTCTACAACTTCTCAGAGATATGTGAGGGCCTTGTGGCATTTGCCAGACAACATATCAAACAGAAATAGGAGATTATATATGCATGCTTACTGCTTTCTCTTGGACGGAACGTGTTTCAGGACCCTGCATGAGATTTCAGAAAGCTTTAATCCTATAAACTGTCAGAAATGTCTGCACATAGAAATGTTTCTTATTTAGCTTAATAAGTTTTAATTGATTGACTCTCTTGCTTTTTGCTTGACTAATTAACCAATTAAAAATGAGCATGCCAGTATCACAGTGCAGAAGATATTTGAGGCTAGTTAATGATGATAACAGTTTCTCTGAACAAATACCAGAGACAAATCATTCATTGTTTGAAGAATCATTTTAAGTGCAGCTGAATGAAAAGATTATGTTGTTTTCAACTGTGCCATCATTATTCCAATTCAAGTTTACATTTTAGATCTTACATTAGTAAACTAATCAATTAGTTATACCGGGGGAATTACAAATGCTTTCTTTTCTACTCAACACTATCATATATTTTGAGAAAGCTGGGTATTGCTAAGAGCTTTGTCACCATTCAAACATTTTAAAATGAATTCCTCTGTAGTTCTGATGCAATACGGTAGCAAAGTATCAATTACAGAGTTGGAGGAGGCCTTGTAGATATCTGGACTATGTTCTGATCAATGCAGAAATCAATGCTACATACTTGCAAATGAATGCAAGGAAAGGAAAGGAAATGTAAATATAGAGAAATAATAAACTGGAACAAATGTCAATGTTACATAGAGAAAAAAATGTAGATATTTGGACTTCAGTATTTAAATTTTCATTTTTTAAAATCTGTTCTCCACATTACACGGGACCCAAGATTTTTGATTAGTGTTATCAACAAGCTGGCATTTATAGGTTCAAAAAGAAAAGTGGCTATTGCTTTGCAGTCACAGTATGTTGTAGTCCCACTTGCAATTTTCCTCTTCCTACAGTCAGTCTAACCTAATCAGTCTATAAAAAATATTCTTTATGACTGCATCATACTGCACATGGGGCTTCCACCTTGCCCTCTACCAGGAACATTGTGTTCTTTCTCCCTCATGCTTTTCATTGACATGCAGGAAAAGTGGTCCTGAGCCTGTCTCAGAAATAACTTTGAGGGGGTTGTTTAAAAACACACACATTAAAACTGAAGAAAGCTGATTTCCCCACTCTTTGGATTTTTTTGGGGAAAAGTCCTGCCTTCCCTTCTGCATCCATCCACCAACATTCCTGGCTTCCCAACCCTTGCCCCATACACTCAAACCATCCCACTCAGCAAGTAAACTCTTCTTATGGAACAGCCTCCCACCAGAAGTCAAGGAAATAAACAACTATCTGACATTTAGAAGACATCTGAAGGCAGCCCTATTTAGGGAAGTTATTAATGTCTGATATTTTATCATCATCATCATCATCATCATCATCATCATCATCTTCTGTTGGGAGCCACCCAGAGTGGCTCAGGAAACCCAGCCAGATGGGTGGGGTATTGTTGTAGTTGTTTAGTCGTTTAGTTGTGTCCGACTCTTTGTAACCCCATGGACCAGAGCACACCAGGCACTCCTGTCTTCCACTGCCTCCCGCAGTTTGGTCAGACTCATGTTAGTAGCTTTGAGAACACTGTCCAACCATCTCGTCCTCTGTCGTCCCCTTCTCCTTGTGCCCTCCATCTTTCGCAACATCAGGGTCTTTTCCAGGGAGTCTTCTCTTCTCATGAGGTGGCCAAAGTATTGGAGCCTCAGCTTCAGGATCTGTCCTTCCAGTGAGCACTCAGGGCTGATTTCCTTCAGAATGGAGAGGTTTGATCTTCTTGCAGTCCATGGGACTCTCAAGAGTCTCCTCCAGCACCATAAATCAAAAGCATCAATTCTTCAGCGATTAGCCTTCTTTTTGGTCCAGCTCTCACTTCCATACATCACTACTGGGAAAACCATAGCTTTAACTATACGGACCTTTGTTGGCAAGGTGATGTCTCTGCTTTTTAAGATGCTGTCTAGGTTTGTCATTGCTTTTCTACCAAAAAGCAGGCATCTTTAAATTTTGTGACTGCTGTCACCATCTGCAGTGATCAGGTATAAATTTATTATTATTATTATTATTATTATTATTATTATTATTATTCCTCCGTCTTTCCTTACATCCTCAGTGAGAATGGCAACAGGGAGCAAGATTGGGGTTTTCCCCTTTTCTTTCTGTCAGGGAACTGCCATCAGGGCCGGAGGGAGAGAGCGGGCTCCGGAGGGGTCCCAGAGAGCGTCCCGGGATGGGGAGAGGCAGCCCATCTTCTGGGGAAGAGAATCAGCGTAGCACCAGTGGAGAATGGGGGCAGATGGGGGAATTGGCGAGGCGGTCCCATGAGTCCTTACCAGGGACCAGTGGGGAGAGTAAGGGTCCTCCGCTGCCTACACCCTCCTTGCGCAGAATGCTTCCACGCAGGGAGAGTAGGAGGAGACTAGGCTTCAAAGAGCTTCTTTGCTGGATGAAGTTCAAGAAACGGCCACTGACAGATTCTGCCAGCAAGGTTCACTCAGGCAACCCAGCCAGGTGTTGCACCGGTTTACGCACGAGCAACCCCTAGAACCACTACACTTTCCATTAACTATCATGCTTGCTACTGACAGCAGGGGTCCATGAGAAACATAGTTATCCAAAGGGCTCTTTAGGAGGAATACACTTGTTCACCTTCCCTGCTGCTTCTCCCACCATCAAATTAAGGGAAGGAAGGGGGATTCATCCTGGGGTTGGAAGGAATGGTGGAGAAGAGAGGAGACAATATATTGCCCCCTAATTTGGCTTGGGAACTTTTTTCTTTTTCTCAAGTCTCTGCTCCTCACATGGATTCCCAGAAAAGTAACAAACCATGGTGTCAGGGACTGGGCAGAGGAGGAATGGTGAAGACTGAGCCTTCCAGAGAAGAGGAAGACAGTTCAGATTTACAACAGTGGTTTGCACGAGGTCACAGCCCAGAGACAGATGAGGGGGAAACTTGGGATGGGAGAGGAGGAGGAGGAACAGGAAGCACCAGGGGGGCGACAGCTGAAGGACACAGTGTCTTTAGAAAGCATTCCAGACCAGTCCCCTTTCCCAGAACCCGGCGAGCCTTGAAAGTAGGAGAGCAAAGAGTTCAAAGGCACAGGGCACTTGTCGGCACCCATAGGGGTGACACATGAGGGAGTGGGAGGGGGGTGGAGATTCACTTGGGACAATGCCATTATCCAAGAGGCTGTGTTCCAAAGCCTCTCTCTTTAAATACTGAATAAAAAGTGGATTGTAAGAAACTTTTCCTTGTCTTTGTATGTTCCTGGGCAACTGGCCGTGGGAGTTGCTTGCAGCCACCTGACACATGGATATCTTAAGAGGACTGACTCCTCTCTCTGGTTAACAATTACTGTTTTATATCAAACCTAAATAAAAGTTTGGTGAAAACCAAAAGCTTTTTCAGTGCTTTGGGACTTTTTGGTGGTGGTGGGCTCAAAGCTAATTTTACTGCCTCTGTTATTTTAGGAATTGATGGAAGACCTTCAGTTGCCTATTAAAAAAATAAATTAAGCATGGGCTGAAGAATGACATCTGACTATAAGATTGGCCAGCCTGTTAGGACTCCAGTAGGTTGAACTTCTGCAGCAGTGGGAACTGCAGGCAGTCTAGAACCATCCCATAATACTGACAGCTGATTAATTGGAAAGGCTCTTACAAAGGCAGACAATTTTCAGGCCAGCAATTTTATGTTCATGTTATTTAGGACTTCTTGTACATACAATGCTTGGTTGAATGAACTCCTCCGGGGGAAGTATTAAATGTGTTGTAGAAAGATAATGCCCATGGCACACTCCCACTGGCTATCAGCCAGGGATTCAAATATTAATCTCTTGGGTGTGCAGCAGTTCTCTGTGAGCTGAATATTAATGGTCTCCTCTGTAATACAAAAGCTAATGAACACTATTCTTTAAGATAAGGATGCATGCCTAACATATTTTGTATGCTATCTATCACAGGAACATTTTGTCAATATACAATGATGCTGAACATGTCTGCTTCAAAAACACCCAGTTATTTATAGTAAGAATTAATCAATAACATTTCCACCCATGTAGATCAATTTGCCCTCTGGAGATGGGCAGTTGGTAAGTGTTACCTGCCTCTTCCCTGGAAGACCAAATTAAATGAGGAACATTACATACAGTACCAAGCAGGATAAAAATGAAGCTGAGAGGTAGACAAAGGGTATTCAGAAATACTGTTTCTCCACTGAGACATAGCAAAATAACGTAAACTAAAATATAATGAGTGCAATTCAGAGAAAGCAAGACCTGTCTAATGTCCACTGAGATCAACAAAGCTTGTATACACAACTGTGTACTTAAGTTCCATTGACTTCGATGGGGCTTTAAGCTTGGCAGAATTGCTTTAGTTTGCACACATGGTTTCTGAATTTACATTCAACCTTATGAGTCCCAATCCATCTCTACCTAGCTGTGCATAAAATCTGCTAGCCCCAGAGGGGCTGGATGAGCACTGAAGTGCGCATGCTGATGCACAGCATAATTCATATCCACATCAGTGCTGAGTTCAGAGCCCTGGAACTCTTAGAAATAAGAAGCTTTGCTGAGGCTAGGGTTATTAAATGGAGATATACCCATGCAAAGGAAACTGGATGCAATCAAGACCCATCTGAGAACAAGAGCCACACTCCTCCACCCCACTGGATATGCCACAGAAGTCTGCCTTGAAGCAAGCTCAAACACAGAGTGTCAAATGACAGCAAACAGCAAGTGGTGATGGGTGATGACCCCACTCCATAATAGGTATATTCCATAGCAAGTGATACTTGTGATCCAATGCCAAGTCCTGAGATGACTTCCACTGGCTAGCAAAAATGAAAAGTGCCACTAACGCCATGCCAAAACAGTGGTACCTCAGGTTAAGAACTTAATTCGTTCTGGAGGTCCATTCTTAACCTGAAACTGTTCTTAACCTGAGGTACCACTTTAACTAATGGGGCCTCCCGCTGCCGCCACGCCGCCGTCGTGCAATTTCTGTGCTCATCCTGAAGAAAAGTTCTTAACCCGAGGTACTATTTCTGGATTAGCGGATTCTGTAACCAGAGGTACCACTGTAACCAGTTCTTTTGATGTTTTGTTTTCTTTTTCATCTCCCAAAATATTAAGCAGTAACAATGTTTTCGTCCCTCAGTATTTATGTATTCGCTGGACAGACAGCCTATTGTAGGAAAAAGAGGCATAGGTACCTCATTCTCATCTGCAAGTCACTTAACTAGTGATCAGTTCTATTGAGAACTGGGGGGGGGGAGCACTAGCTGCATGATCATCTCTTTGGCTGGAAAAGCAAGAAGGCTGCAGGTGTGAATCAGAAGCCTTGGCCAACTTGTCTCATCTCATCTTCTATTTCTCACCTGTAAAATGGTAATAACATCAATGTTCCTGACACGGTTGCTGTTAGAATGGACGAGATTAAGGTGTCATGTATGGATTATATTGGAAGTGTTATAGAAATAGATAAATAAGTAGTGAGCTGTATTTTATGGATTGTTTCAGACTATTGCATAATGAAGTGAATAATGCATAATAAATCTATCCCACCATAAATAAAATTTCCATTTCCGTCCTGAATTTCCTGCATTGAAAAAAAAAGTGAGGTTTGTGCCGGCTTAATTTCCAAAAAACCCCAACACCTCTAACCTTGGTAAATTCATGCTACATTTGACAAAAAACATCCAGGAAATTCTGCTTTCTTTTCTGACACATCATAGTTAATTTGATATATGTATTGTGAATGCATCTTTCTGTCTTGTGATCCCCAGAAGTCTGATCCTATGGCAGGGGCTTTTGTTGCTGATGTAGCTTGCCCCTTTCTCCTTGATTCAGAAGGATGTCATTCATTTGGGTCCTCATTATATTTCTCCCCTGTGGATATTCACATTGAGAATGGATGCCGTTGACTATGTGATCTAGTTTCCTTCCACTTCTGATGTGCTCCTTTGTGATATACACTTCACCTTTATCTAGGAGGAACAGTCATATTGATGCTACCATTTCTGTACTGGGGTAGATGGATGTCGCTGTTTGATGCTGGCACATTTAGAATTGCTGAAAAGTAAATGATTGACATGACTCGAATCTCGTTTCCATATGAAGGTTTTGGAATGTCGCTGCCTATCAAATCCATTTTTACTGCCAGTAGTAGCATACAAGTGAGCCATTTTACTCCCAGAACCCATCAGTCTCTCTCTCTTTCTCTCCTGTATGTATTTAAAACATAGCAAAGGAAATAGGGATGTCCTCCAAGAAAAGAAATGATGTTGTGACACAACAGAGAAATCATCGTCCGGAGAATAATGTTTAGTATCGCAGATAGAACTGCAGCTGAATAATGGAGATATGACTCTTGGGAAGTATAGGTGCTGATGATGTTTGTTCTCCAACCCACTGCACGAAGGATAAACGAAAGTGATGTATGCGATGTACATTTATTATCCTATAAATAAATATTGGTTGCTAACACCCTAATCATCCAGCCCAGACTGGTTAGTACTTCAAGGTGTCCTGCAACAGCAATGCACAGGGATGGTGCAGATAGGTGAATTGACACTGTGCATACACAGGAAACAGAAATGGGGGTTGATCAGAGGGGAAGCAGACATATTGGTTCATTAAGGTCGGGGGGGGGGAGTGGAATCCAAAATCCACTGTTAGGCATTACCTTTCTTAAAGGTAAAGGTAAAGGTACCCCTGCACGTACGGGCCAGTCTTGACAGACTCTGGGGTTGTGCGCCCATCTCACTTAAGAGGCCAGGGGCCAGCGCTGTCCGGAGACACTTCCGGGTCACGTGGCCAGCATGACATCGCTGCTCTGGTGAGCCAGAGCCGCACACGGAAACGCCGTTTACCTTCCCGCTGGTAAGCGGTCCCTATTTATCTACTTGCACCCGGAGGTGCTTTCGAACTGCTAGGTTGGCAGGCGCTGGGACCGAGCAGCGGGAGCGCACCCCACCGCAGGGATTCGAACCACCGACCTTTCGATCGGCAAGTCCTAGGCGCTGAGGCTTTAACCCACAGCGCCACCTGCGTCACCTTTCTTAGGACCAAGTAAAATATAAGAACATAGGAAGAGCCTGCTGCATTGTACCAAGGGCCCATCTCATCCATCATCCTGTTCTCACAGTGGCCACCCAGATGCCTATGAGAAACCCACAAGCAGGATTTGAGCAAAGGAACGAACACACACACCCGCTGCAATTTCCCGTAACTGGAATTCAGAAGGATTGCTGTGTCCAAAAAGTCACAAAATAGTGAGAAAGCTTTCAAGTTCTCCAAAACTATTCCTCAGGCTGGGTGCTAAACAAAGTACAGGAGTGGGGGACCATAAAATCATAGGGGCTGCCAACTCTTAAGGAGCCCAGGTGTCATGGGTCCTGTCCCTGGCTTGATCACACAGTAAGGGTAAAGGGACCCCTGACCGTTAGGTCCAGTCGCAAATGACTCTGGGGTTGCGGCGCTCATCTTGCTTTACTGGCTGAGGCATACAGCTTCTGCGTCATGTGGCCAGCATGACTAGGCCGCTTCTGGTGAACCAGAACAGCTCATGGAAACGCTGTTTACCTTCCCGTTGGAGCGGTACCTATTTATTTACTTGCACTTTGACGTGCTTTCGAACTGCTAGGTGGGCAGGAGCAGGGACCGAGCAACTGGAGCTCACCCCGTTGCGGGGATTCAAACCGCCAATCTTCTGATCACACAGTAAGTGTAGTTAATTAAAAAGGATGATTTATTGTCAAAACAAACAGATAGCTCTGGATGGCTCTAACACAGCCTCCAGCATCATCAATGAAGATGACCCTTCTGAAGACTCCTTCCAGTTTTTACAGAATATATTGAACTTTCACACTTTGTGTCTCTTGCTTTGTTTCTGGTCTAACAGCCCTCCCCTTAGCCGACTCTTAGGAGGGATCAGATCAGCTCCAATTTCTTGCCGTTCTGAAAGACTACTTCCTTCTCAGTTCACACCTGTTTGAACTTCCCAAGAGCTTTGGCTGGGTTCCTGCCCACTCTCAGTCATTCCCCTATCAACCGGCATTCCAAGGGGTGGGGGAGTTGGCACTAGCTGATGTTCATCCTACATGCTAGTTAACCCTCTCTGTTCCTGGCTGCTTCCTTCAGTTGGCTGCAAACCTTCAGTGGGAGCTGGCTGCAAACCTTCACTGGGAGCTGGTTCATTCCTGACACCAGGTCCCTTCAGCATCCACATTAAACTATTTGGTGGGGCCTGTCCTTTGGGGCTAGAGAACAATGGCTGCACCAAACCTGCAAGCAAGTGGAGGGGGTCTCTCTTCCTCCCCTTCACTGCTGGGTTGGGCAAAAAGGACTGTAGGCAGTGGTGGAAAGAGAGGGCTGTGTATAAAAGGACAAAGGAACTGCCGCTGAAGTGCAGTGCCTTCCCAGGTGCTGCACTCAGCTCTGCCCCTAGCGCCTCCTGTCTCTCATGCATCCCAGTGTGCACCTTCAGACACACACACACCCAATACTTTATTCAAGCTGGTGCCCTTGTTACACGGTGAGAGCAAACACATTGGGGTTTTTACGGTGTAGGTTGCATGGTGTTCTCAGATGCATGAGGAGCCTCCACAGACACAAAAGGCTCTGGAGTGTGTGTGTGTGTGTGTGTGTGTGTGAGAGAGAGAGAGAGAGAGAGAGAGAGAGTAGCTAGTAATTCCCTATTCTGTCTCTCACCTGTTTACCATCAACGTTGAAAAACACCTGGACAGGGCTAAAGGAGATAGCATTCTTACCAGATTACATTTTACTATGTGCTATGTGTTGCCCCTAGGATTGGGATAAAGAAACACACATTTGGCAGATCCCAGAGGCAGGCACAGGAACCTCTGGCACTGCTACTAGTTTAACCATTGCAGAGACTCCACAAAGAGTAAGCAAAATGGCAGGTTGGTCAGTTTAACAGTCAAGCTGCAAAAGCGAAACTATGCCAGCACCATGTGCAGTTCAGTTGCTCTTATACTGCCTAGAGAGCTAGCGAACTGTAGTTTAGCAAATCATTATCAAAATAGTCCCATTAAGAAACTGCAGCTTGTAATTTGGAATGTAAAACATTTCTTATCATGTCAACTTGCTTGGATGGCAATGGGTGTCTTTTCTCTTTTCTTCTCCATCATGGAAGGAACTTCAGAATGACAGCATTAAGCATTAACATTAGGATGGTGGTGGTTGCTAACATACACTGTGTAAGAGCAGTAAGTTTTCCATCTGTCAGTCAAAAACTGAGGAGATTTGCTAGGCTGAATAAGCTAAACACTGAAATGCACATTGATATAGCCCAAGTGCTGAACGAACATATAATAGCAATAACATGATTTATACAGCTGACCTCTTTTCTCATGAAGGGACAGGGATGTGTTGCAGTTTGGGGTTTGTCTGTGGTTTTCTTTTTTCCTATTGTTTTGATTTTTGCTGAAGAAGCAATTGCTTCTGAGGCATCGAGAACGGCTCTGCCGAATTTGCCTTGACAGTTTCATGTCATTTATTTCAAGACTCTCCTCAACACATTAGGAAAAGCTTTCCCGAAATGCCATGGCGCAAAGCAGTTTCCCTGCTTTGTTTTTAAAGTGGAGCAGGAACAGGAAGATGATGCTGAATGCCCAATAAAATTATTAGGCGACTCATTACATTTTGAGGTCTACTCCTCAGATTTGGACACCTAAAAGTATGAATATATTTCACATGCTGTTAGTCAGCTCTCTGTTGACTGCACTGTTTAATATATAAAAGGCATCTTTAGACACATGAAGAGCCTAGGAAGAATCTGACAAGTATACCAAAATGATAGTTATTGCAGTTTCATATAGCAGTGTCACATGACAGCTTTGGGGTATATCCATATCATAGACTTAAATTAGTTTAACAAAATTCCTTTTCCCAGGCAACTCTTGTAATTGTAGTGCTGTAGCACTCTTGACAAATTATAGTTCCCAAGGTTCTTTGGAGAAACCATGACTGTTAAAGTGGTATAAGCTCGATATACATCTAAAGCACGGATGAGGCCTTGGTATTTTTCACCATTACATCATACCTGCATAAAGAAGCCCATATATAACAACTCATAGTCAACAATAATTAAGAAAGAACAACAATAATTGTTTATTGAACAACAGCAGAAGAGCCCCTATAATGTGACAATGGGCTATCATTGCAAGCTGTTCCATAAATCTCTATTGCTACTACTGGTTACAAATCTACTCTTCAGCAAAGAAAAGCCATAACAGCCTTCTTATTGCCTGTCTTTGGGACCTACTGAGTACAAATGAGCCTGCTGTGGTCTCCTGAATTGCTTCTTCTTTGAAACAATATGTCCAATCAATTCTTATTCCATCTCCCTCCCTCCTCTTCCCCAAGGTACCTCTTGGGAGTCTCTTTGGCACTGACAATTAATTTCTCTCCTCTATTGACTCCCCATCAGGAATCCTTCTGGTTGGTTCTTCGGTTCCACCAGACACAGCAGGATCTTCTGCTCTTTTTCTTAACAGCGGGGACCTTTCCTCACTGTTGTAATTCCCACCCTAATCTTTCATTACACAGCAGGTCACTGCTTCCTAAATCCAACAGTGTCAGGGGATGCAACAGGGCAGCAACTAGTACCTGGTTTGAAGCGAAGACGTTTTGGAATTCCATGTTCTTTCTTGCAGTCGTCTCTTGAGCTGTGTCGTAGAAGATGTGCCTTTTCAATATAAACCAGACACATGTAAATTATGAACTTTTGACCTGCTTACTTACCTGAGAGGCAGAGGAACATGCAATTATTAGGGCTGCAAATGGTATAACTCTTCTCCCTAAATAAACTGCTTAATCAAAAGTGTTTCCCAAGAGGTCTGCAAATTGTAGATGAAACCCACAAAAAATATATATAAAGAAATATTGATGAATACAGATTAAACAGCAAAAATATTTAGTTGGCTAATTGTGAGTGCTAATTTTAATTAGCTGCCTGCAACCTAAGAATTTGTTTCTGATCCATTTTGGTAATAAGAAATGAAAAATGCTCTTTTTACTCAAACAGAAACATCCAATTTTGTTATAAGTGCTAAATCTTCATGTACTGAAAACCATGAAAAAGGAGAGTGCTCTTTTGCTCAGGTTCTGCTTGCAGGTTTCTATATGCATCTGATTAGCTGCTGTAATAACAGGATCCCAGACAGTGTGGTATAGTGGTTAAGAGCGGTAGTCTTGTAATCTGGGGAACCAGGTTCGCGTCTCCGCTCCTCCACATGCAGCTGCTGGGTGACCTTGGGCTAGTCACACTTCTTTGAAGTCTCTCAGCCCCACTCACCTCACAGAGTGTTTGTTGTAGGGGAGAAAGGGAAAGGAGAATGTTAGCCGCTTTGAGACTCCTTCAGGTAGTGGGTAGTGATAAAGTGGGATATCAAATCCAAACTACTACTACTCCTACTCTTCTTCTTCTTCTTCTTCTTCTTCTTCTTCTTCTTCTTCTTCTTCATGGACCATTGGCCAGACCCAGCAGGTTCTTCTTATGTCATTATCTAGACACCATAGCTGTTTGATGTTAGTCATTCTTTGGAGTTGGGCAGGTATATTTTTATTCCTTCCTGGGATGCTCCTTCTCTTGGATGGCCTTTGTTGTGAATTCACAGAATTGGACTATTGGATAATTTCTCACTGTAAATAATTTCACTGCAAATGTCTATTTAAAAACCTGCACCCTAAAGTGCTCACCCAAATAAATAGAAAAGGACGAGCACACAACAAAGAAGCTGCAGGCGTAGGTACTTACCCACCCAATTAAAGGACCAAACACCTGGATAAGTTAAACTGGTTTTGCCTAGTGTGCAAAAACAATCCTCAGTGGTGCCAGGCATGCGTCTCACATAGGACCTGCAAAGTCAGGGTGATAGAAGCTCGAAGTCTTGCTGTTGTGTTACAGGACTTGGCTCGGGGTCCCTTCCAACGATGCAATTCTGTGATTCTATTATCTCTTTCAATCAGCCCAGAAACCTTCCCCACTTCCAGCAAGATTAGCCATGGCATGTGAACACCCTCTAATCTAGATGCAATCCCAGGCCCTCCAAGTGTCCCTGTTTTTTCCCACGCACAGTCCCGGATTTACAAAAGCTGTCCCAGTTTCTGATTTGATTCCAGAATGTCCCACTTTTCCTTAGGACGTACCTATTTCCTTTGGCAAAATGCTGGAAGAAATGGAGAAAACAGAGGACCTTCTCAGTAGTGGCACCCTCCCATCAGATGTCAAGGAAATAAACAACTATCTGACTTTTAGAAGACATCTGAAGGCAGCCTTTTTAGGGAACATTTTAAGTATTGATGTTTTTATTATGTTTTTAGATATGTTGTAAGTTGCCCAGAGGGCGGGGTATAAATAATAAAATAATAATAATAATAATAATAATAATAATAATAATAATAATAATGTGTTCTCTTATTTGGCAATCTCTGATCTAGGTCACAGAGAGGAGTCTTTTGTGTGAATGTGCGCACTACAATACTGTATATGTATCACTATCATAGTGTTGGGCAACCTGATTTCAAAGGGCTTCCAGGTGATTCATTTACTAAATCTTATCTTTGTTCCACACTGAGCTTAGATTAAGTTAATGTGTTTATTAGGAACAATTAGCCAGGGCTTGTGATTTATGGTAAATTGCCAGCACATTGTAACAGTTCGACTAGCTTAGCAATTTTCAGGTATGTTTTTAAACGAATTGCTACTTAGAGGAATATAAATACACAGAATGATAAGTACCTGAGCTTGATTTCTGCAGATAAAGCAGTAGTTTCATGAAAACACTTAGTAACAGATACAGAATAGGTACTTTTAATTGTTTAATAAATGACCATAAAAATAACTGTCGCTAAAGCTGTAAGGAGTGAATTAGTCACCATGTGTCCAACCATCTGCAGAGAGGGAGTGCAAGGCTTTTTACAGTGAAAGAAATGGTGCAACAAGTATTGCCAAGAGCAATTAAGGGGCACTTGTGATTTCACACAAGCCTGCAGAGACACAACATATTCAAATGAGCTGGGAGGAATGAATGGCTCTTTCTAGCGAAGGGCACCTCCAACAAACCATATTGTGTCAAAATGGTGGGAGCACTTGGCTCGCTGTGCTTTTTGATCAGAATGAAGCTTTGTGGGTTGCCCCTTTACTGGGTTATGGTAATATCTGTTTGCTTGTTTGCTTGTTTTTGTAGCTATGTATCTTGAGGATAAAGAAGCAGACATGCTTCCAATGTTTAAAAAAACAAAAACAGCTTGCCTGGGGAGATCCTCAATACTACATCAATGGCACCAGCAAGTATCAGTTTGCCTGTAAAACTTCTCTCTCTCTCTCTCTCTCTCTCTCTCTCACACACACACACACACACACACACACTTCTGCCTGCTGCTGTTTCCAGCAATGAACCTGCACAGTGCAAGTAACTGGTGGCTGCTCCTCCACCCTGCAGTGGTGGTGCTCCCATTCAGATGGACCAGCCTTGAAGCCTTGAAGCCTGATGGAGCCTGACAGGTTCCAAAATGCTCTGGGGGATCTTCCAGAGGAGAAGGCTTTGGGGACCAACAGAGAAACGGCAAGACAATCTGTGAAACTGGCACTTTTAAAAGTGCCACATAACTTTCATTTTGAATTTGCAAGGAACTGATCCTTCCGCATGACAACACCTGCATTTTGGAGCTCCATACCCACTAATATTAGGCAGGTACTTTCACTGTCTCACTTTGACACCTGCTAAAGAAGTATCTATTTCAGCAAATTTAAGCAAGCTGGAATATTTTCTGCAGTGGCACTTACCTGGCGAACAATACAGGGAGCTGGTTCCCAGTAAAACAATAAATTTGCAATCCTAGGCCTACTGACTACAGATTAAGTCCCACTGAATTCAATGGGGCTTACTTCTGAATAGACATAGACTCATAGAATTGCAGAGTTGGAGGGGATCCCAAGGGTCATCTAGTCCAACCCCCTGCAACGCAGGAATCACAACTAAAGCATCAATGACAGGTGGTCACCCAAGCTCTGCTTAAAAACCTCCAAGGAAGGAGAATCCACACCTCCCGATGGAGTCTGTTCCACTGTCGAGCAGCTCTTGCTGTCAGAAAGTTCTTCTAGAATCTAGAGGTTCAGTCAATATCTCTGTTCTTGTAACTTGAAGCCGCTGGTTCAAGTTCTACCCTCCAGAGCAGGAGAAAACAAGCTCACTCCATCTTCCATGTGACAGCCCTTGAGATAGTTGAAGATGTCTATCATATCTCCTCTCAGTCTCCTCTTTACCAAGCTAAATATATCCAACTCTATCAAACGTTCCACCTAAGGCTTGGTTTCCAGACCCTGACCATCTTGGTTGCTCTCTGCTCATGTTCCAGCTTGTCAATATCCTTCTGAAGCTTTGGTACTCAGAACTGGACACAGTACTTCAGGTGTAGTCTGAATAGTGTAGTACCCTTACTTCCCTTGATCGGGACACTTCTGTTGATGCAGCCTAGAATAGCATTTGCTTTTAAGATCATGCTGTAATGGTGCAATCATATACACATGTACTCAGAAGTAGCTGCCGTTGGGTTCAATGGGGCTTACTCTCCTACAGTAGTTGTGTATCTATCAGACTGCAGCTTGACTATTCAGATGCACTCTCAGCTCCAATTTCACTGCCCTGAAAATCATGTAAATGAACCTTCATTTCTCTAAGTTGGTTCTCTAACTTGTTTTTCAAGCTGATTTCTCAATACCAGACAGCTTGACAACTTTGAGCTGAATCCTTTTCTTCTTATAATCAAGATAATAAGCCCTAAAAATTGATAGATTTCACCACAATGGGAAATACCCATTAATTGTTGACATAATTGAGTCTTTACAGAGTAATTGCACGCAATTATCATCTCCCTGCTGTCAGATTTATTTTAGTAATTGACTGCATCACCCAGGAATTACAGACAGAAACCTTGATTATTGGTTCAATTAACCTTAAAGCATCTTGTCTTTTGCTTCAAGAGATGCTTTAGCTTCCCAGGCAATCGGCAAACTTACCAAGGACATGGCTCAGTGATTCACAGGCTCTCAGGCTGCTGCGTGAATTTCATCTTAGCTTAATTATTTGATAACTGAAGTCAGGTTTAGGAGAAGCAACAGTGTTGTTTTGCTCTTTCAGCTCTTCATTCACATATTTTCAATCTTCTCCCCTCATATGCAAAATTTCCCTGTAAAATCTGAATCCTACCACAAATGTCTTTCTAGTCTTATTGATAGAATTATTACACTAAAAGCAACCTTCAGGGTCACCATCAATAAACCCGGCACTGTTAACAGAACTCAGTAGAACTGTTTGCAAATGGCTTATCAAAATTTCCCACCTTATTTCCTGGGAGAGTAATTGGAGAGAGAACTTTTTCACCAGGTTTCTTCGGGGAAAGGACAAATTCTCCAACAGTTTCTCAGAAGTGGGTCTCGCCGCAATCTTATAGTAGTAAATGCAGGAGAACAGCCCCTGTAGCCAAACACCCCAAGGGTAGTACAACAATGTGGGCAGCTGTGAGGATTTATCCCTGTCCCCACTGCCTACTCTCATATCCAAGATATTCCCAAGAGAATCAGCACATAGCACAATACCCAGATTATTAGGTTCTCTGTATGACGCTAAACAAAGGAATCATGCAGGGCTGTCTTTAGCATATGTGGCGCTGGGGTGCACACCATGCCCCCAGGATGCGTGCCAGCCCAGCCCCACCTGCTCTCTGCCCTCCGGTCCCGGAGCATGAAGCTCTGCCACTGATCCCTGCAGAGGCTTGGGAGGGAAGCTGAGCACCCACCAGCCATCTGGTGCCCCCTAGAATTTGGCGCCAGGGTGCCTTGTACCCCTTGCACCCCTGGGTAAAGACAGCCCAGGAATCATGTTCCAGGACATACCTATCTTCCAATCTCCATCATATGCTCTATAATATATGTTGTCATTGCTCCTCCAATGAGTCCCACCTCCCAGAGCCACACCATTAGCAGTGGCATAGCACCAAGCTCAGAGTTGGTCTGAGGCCTGAGGCCTTGTTCTTGGCATGACAGTATCAGTCCAGCAGGCCCCTGGTCCAGCAGGCCCCTGGCTGGCATAGCCCTCTGAGGCTTGGGGCAAGTGTACCCAGCTGTCTAACTCCTCTGCATGGACCTGAATAGCACACCTTGTTAACACACACACCATGTATGTGTGTATTGTTTTCATTGCAAATAATGAAAGCAGGAGCAGGAGCCATGCTGGCTACCTGGCCACCATTTTGCACCATGCCTTTGACTTCACAAGATTCCATGGCCTTGGGGGCAGGGAGAGGAGAATGGGAAATGCCACCAAAAGAAACTGTCATAGAGAGATTTTGGAGAATAGTGAATGCTTTTTCTGGGAGAGAAAGAGACAAGTCTCAGAAAATCTCATTTTCTCAGGGGAAAAAGCTCTAACTGAAACCTTTTATTGACAAATGTTTGCTCAACTCCTTGAAAACCTCTGGAGAGCAAGATTCCATATGTGACTGCAGGCAACTCTCAGGGGTGCTAGAATAATCTACCAGGTGTGATTTCCTATTTCAATATTGCTGTTTTCCTAGAATTGTAGAATTATAGAGTTGGAAGGTCATCTAGGCCAACTCCCTATAATGCAGGAATCACTGGTGAATAATTCCTGAGAGAGGGTCATGCAACCTCTGTTTAAAAACCTCTAATGAATACCATTCTTGTTCTATTTGTTTTGTCACATGACAATTGCAGTTGTCAGTCAATGTTGCGGGGGGGGGGGGAACAAGGCTCATTGTTTGAATTATATGCATCTCAGTTTTGATGACATAAATGCTGTGAATGAGAGCTGACAGATCTGGAACTTTGACATGATGGCTGTGTTATACTCTCATCCAATGCTTATGTGAACTCTGCAAGCAGGACCTGGGTACCAGAGTTTCCCAGTTATGATGCCTCTGACACTGGAGATAAAACATACCAATTATGGCTAGCAGCCAGCTGTTATGGCTATGAGCCATGATGGCTATGTTATAGCTCTGGTGTCACAGGCAGTTTGCATCTGAACACTAGTTGCTGGGATTCACAAGTTGCAGTGAAGTCCTGCTTGCATGTGGGCTTCCCATAGGCATCTTGTTGGCCGCTGTGAGAACAGGATGCTGGACTGATGGGACAGAGCTCTTCCTAAGTTCTCAATAATGTTAGTTTGAAGCTATTTTCTCTTTCTTTCTGTTTGTGTACTGCCACCCGTTCTGTTGCATCCTATGCAACGTGGATGCCTGATGATAACAACACAAAGAGAATGAAACAATATTTAGATTCAGACAGCAGAGACCAAACAGGCTAACATTTTCTACCCTGTTGTGAAATTGACATATAATCCATCATGTAATCGCTGGTCCACTGTTCCGCAGCGATGTGTACATGACATCCTTCAGGTTGCTTTAGAAGACGCATCACTCTCGCCTGCTGCCTTCAAAAGATTTGGGATGCCATATATATGAACAGCATGAGCAGAATGACAAAGCGTCACCATTTTCCATAGGGGAAGAAGCTTGGTAAGATGACAAAGAATTAGAACATGGGTAGGCAAATTATGGCCCAGGGGCCGAATCCAGCCCAATCACCTTCTAAATCCAGCCGCGGTCAGTCCGGGAATCAGCATGTTTTTAGATAAGCAGAATGCGTGTTTTTATTTAAAATGTATCTCTGGGTTATTTGTGGGGCAAAGGAATTAATTCATCCCCCCCCCAAAAAAAAAATATAGTCCAGCCCCCCACAAAGTCTGAGGGACAGTTGACCGGCTAAAAAAGTTTGTTGACCCCTGACCACCATTATGCAAATGGATCCCACATATTTCAATAATGTAGGATTATAGTTTCTTGTGGCACACCAGTTTCAAGGGGAAAGCATGGGAAGTTGTCAATTCTCAGCGTGTCTGGAATGTGAAAACGGATTAAATAAATTATACAACATGCTAACTCTCACCCCATAGTGGTGTGCCTAGCTTTACACTCTATGTTGGTTTTTGAGACACATATATTTTGCTGAATTTATATTGCTGTATTTTGAATGTCTTTGTGTGTTTTATAACTGCAATATTTTTATATGTTCTAATAATGTTGTGTTCTGTTGTTGTAACCTGCTCTGGGACCTTATGGTGAAGAGTAGGTAGCAATGTTTTATGACCAAATAGCAGATTTGTTCCCTTCTGTGTTATGCAATGCTTATAGGGCTTAGCAGACTCTGTCCCCTCCCAAAAAAGTCCTTTCATTTTATTTGAAAAGTGAGTTCTTTCCCCAGAAAGTTCTCAGCACTGAACATTTTGAATGATACCCTCTCACCTTGAACATTTCGAGCAAAACTCTTGAGTGCTTTGGACAATTCTACCTCAGTTGTTTATTTATTCAAAATGTTTATAATCTGCCCTTCACCAGTGCAGATGCCAAGATGCTGCAGAGCATCAAATAAAATAAACAGCCAAGATAGAAATAAACAACCACAGAACAAGCTCATCAGACTTATGCAGCCACTAAAAAAGAAAGAACAGAACAGACTGCTGCAATTTTCTGTTTATTGTCTTTTGGTTATAAAATCACCCTCAACTGGACATGGGGGAAGTCTATGCACCAGTGGTGGCTGGTGCCTATCAGCATTAGTGGGGCAGAATGCTGGGAGCCCAAACTGCAGGCAGAGGTAGAGCCAATGGAAGGCAAAGCCAATGAATTCTAATTCCGCCCCCATCCTACACCCTGCTAAATTAAGCATGAACATCATCAGTGAAGACCCAGAGGCACCAAGATGAGAAAAGTGAAGGGCCGTAGCTCAGCGGCAGAGCATCTTATTACATGCAGAAGGTCCAAAGTTCAACCCTCAGCATCTCCAGGTAGTCTTGGGAGAGTCTCCTTCCTGGAACCCTGATGAGTTGCTGCAAGTCAACGTAGACCATACTGAGCTAAATAGACCAATGGTCTGACTCAGTATGAATCACCTTCCCATGTCCTGAAGGGTGATTTCTAGGCCAGCTTCTAAGGGCTGTGGGGTCTTAGGGCAGGAAAAGGAACCCCTTAGTAATCCTGCTGCAGCTGCCACTCATATTCTCCTTCTCCAGGTGGACTGGCAGGCTTATCCAGTTGTGGTGGTGACAATGGTGGTGTCAGGGACTTGGCAGAGGAGGAGTGGTGGCAACTGCCCCCCCCACCCTGACATTTCCAGGGAGGAGGAAGAGGAAGACAGTATAGAATATAACAGGAGTTTGAGGGAGGTCACAGCTCAGAGGCAGATGAGGGGGAAAGTTGGGAAATCATGGAAGAGCCACATCAATACCTGGCCTACACATTATCATTAGAAAGCATTCCAGACCCTCCATCTCCCAGAAGCCGGCGAGCCTTATAAGTAGGAGAGCAAAGAGCTTGAAGACTCAGCAGCACCCGTAGAGGAGAAGATGATGACGACGAATGAGGAAGTGGGAGAGAAGGGGAAGGGAAATTCACTCTGGACAACGCCATTATCCAAGAGGCTGGGGTCTACAGCCTCTCTCTATAAAGTATGAAATAAAAAAGGTCTGTAAGAAACTTTTCCTTCTCTTTATATTTTCCTGGGCAACCAGCCAGGAGCCGCTGACAGTATCCTGACAGGTGGAGTCAGTAATGCACAACATTGCCATGGGACTTAAAAAATGGCCACCTCCCATCACCAATAAGAGCAAGTCATTTCATGACAATGGAGGAGAGGGAGGATGGCAGTGGCAAGTGCTGGTGGGAGCCCAGCAGGCCTGGTTTCAGTCTCAGTTGTCCCTGTAAGGACTTATGGGAACCGGTATCTGCCGGACTGTTCTGAGAACTGATGTCCAGCTTGCTCAGGAAGTCTACCTCAAGAAGGCCACCTGAAAAGGTGTGGCCAGACAAGGTGGATGTAGGCGATACATTATCACTCCCACACCCAAGGCATAGTTGCATTGCCAACATTCTTAGTGTCTTAGTCCCATTGCACTAGATCTCTGGTATATTTCAAATTAATGAAATTGTGGCTCTAGTTAGATCAATGACAAGTATACCTGCACATGAGAAACGGTGGCCCTACTCCCTTGACCCTACTCCCAAGAGTAAGCTTAGCAGTTAAGGAATAAGAGGATCTTGTGGCTCAGGAATTGGTTAAGTTGAAGGAAGCAAAGAACAGAAATAAATGCACAGTTTTCCAAATGAAGAGTAGAAAGTGAAGACCTCTAAGAATTGGTATTGGGATCTGTGCTTTTAAACTTGTTCATAACTTGTTCCAGAGTCAGGTGTGAGCAGGGCAGTGGCCAAGTTTGTTGATGACACTAAATTGTTCAGGGTTGTTAAAACAAAAAAGTGATTGCAAAAAGTGCCAAAAGGACCTCTCCAAACTGAGTAAATGAGTAGTAAAATGACAAATGCAGTTCAATGTAAATGAATGTAGAGTGATGCATGTTTGAGAAAAAAAATCTGAATTTCACATATATGCTCATTGGATATGTACTGTAGGTGACAGAACAAGAGCAAGACCTTGGGGTCATAGCAGATTGCTTGCTGAAGATGTTGACCCAGTGTGTGGCAGCCATGAAAAAGGCAAATTTCATGCCAGGAATGATTAGGAAAGGAATTGAAAATAAAGCAGTCAATATCATAATGCTGTCATACAAATCTATGGTGTAAACACATTTAGAGTACTGTTTACAGTTCTGGTCAACTCACTTCTAAAAGGACATTGTAGAGTTGGAAAAGTTTCAGAAAAGGGTCACCAAAATGATCAGGGGTATGGAGCGACTCCTCTAGGGAGAAAGGCTGCAGTGTTTGGGACATTTTAGTTTAGAGAAAAGGTGAGCCAGAGACAGCATGATAGACATTTATAAAGAAAGTGGATAGAGAAATACTCATAACACCAGGACTTGTGGACATCCAATGATGCACAGTGCAGAATAAAACTATGGAACCCGTTCCCCCAGGAGGCAATGATGGCCACCACCTTGGGTGGCTTTAAAAGAGGATTAGACCAAGTCATGGGCAGAGAGAGCTATCAATGGCTACAAGCCATGACGCCTATGGTTGGCCTCCACAGTCAGGAGGCAGCTATGCTTCTGAATACCAATTGCTGGAAGCCACAGGAGGGGGGAGGGCTCTTGTGCTCATGTTCTGCTCCCTGGTACCCCACAGACATTTGGTTGGCCACTATGAGAACAGGATGCTGGACAAGATAAGCCTTTGTCTGATCTAGTAGGCTATTCTTATGTTCTTTTGTACCTCTCTGTTAGAGCAATGCCAACCCCTCACTGTAATTTACTACCATGCTTTAGACAGGGGTCAGCTGGAATCCCGTTGCTGGCAAAGTAAAGAAGATGGCACCTTGACTCATTCTGAGTCCCTCAGGCTGGATCGTATGGTTCTATATTGCACTCCTAACTTTGTGTTTCTGCTGTCATTTCTCCTCATCTCCTGGTTTCAGTCAGTCATGGAGCATATGATATTGCAATGAATCTGAACCTCTGCGCTTTCAGTATCTGAAGGTGGAAGTAGCATCTTTATTCTCAGCCCAGTGGAGCACATGATTGTGAGTTTTTTCCCTCTCCCCATTATGATACTGAGAAAAGTATCAATCTCATTATATGTGGAATATGAATAGTAATGGCAAACTTTCAAATGCCCTTGAGACCTCCCTGAAAGGTTAATACCTTTCCAAGGTGCATTTGTATTTGCACTGACGGTTTGGCCTCTGTGAGTGTTTAGTTCATGAAGGTAAAAAGGTTGAAAACATTAAATGCACAGTCGCAGAGAGACGGGTGCGTGGCACAGAGGAATTGTTTGATAACAAAAGTGAGAAGAATGCTGCAAGTGAATTGGGGACCGAGGTGAAGGTGCTAAGCATTGGTTGCAAATTGAATGGCATCATCTTCCCATTTCCCATCAGTCCAATAAGTATTATGGCTCAGTTTGCAGTTCACAACATCCTGCTGGTCAGATTTTACACATATATATTTATTTTTCCCCTGGCACAGTATCTGTCATTTGCTTTTTAGTTTCTTTGCTTTGGAGACATAATCTCCCTTTTGGGGTCTTCTGAAATCCCCTGTAACATTTCCCTGCCTCTTTCCTAATTGGTGAATTTGGAGGGAATTAGGGAAATCTCGCAAATATTGTCAAAGCGTCAAAACTCCCAGTTTTATGAGGAAGCATTACCATGAACAGTGGCTTCTTTCTAACACCACATCTGCATCCATTGAGAACACTATGTTACCATTTTAACAGCAGAATCCTGGGCACTGTTAAGCATGTTGAGACTTGTAAGGAGACCACTATTCCTAGAGCTACCATATCTAGAGTTCCCTGCAAGTGTGGTGTAGTGGTTAAGAGCGGTAGTCTCGTAATCTGGGGAACCGGGTTCGCGTCCCCGCTCCTCCACATGCAGCTGCTGGGTGACCTTGGGCCAGTCACACTTCTCTGAAGTCTCTCAGCCCCACTCACCTCACAGAGTGTTTGTTGTGGGGGAGGAAGGGAAAGGAGAATGTTAGCCGCTTTGAGACTCCTTAAAGGGAGTGAAAGGCGGGATATCAAAATCCAAACTCTCTCAAAGTGGGATTGTCTGTTAAACCACAATGGAGAGCATAGTTCTATGATGAGAACAGGGGTCCCAATGGCACAAGATCAAAGATGGCCTTATTGGTAGATCTTTTTGTAAGAAAATTCCAGGCATGGTGTTCAACTGTAAAATACACACACAGCAATATTTGGTCACATATTTTCATAGATGGAATTGCCAGCCTCTGGGAGTGCCGAGAGCCATCAAAATTTGTGCTACTCTCATATTTCATAGGATAAGAGGATACCTCATGTCAGGCTTTTGAAGATTACATCAAGTCAAACTTTTATTAGCAAAGTTGAAATTCATGTAGAATGAAAATATTTTTTTTAAAACCATACATATACATCGGCATGATACAAACAGCAACTACAATACAAACACACTTTTCTAAGCCTTAATAAACCTCCACTAACATTGATTTCAAAAAGTAACAGTATGTGCCTGGTATTCATGTCCCCATCTTTTTTTCCCCCATGAAGAAATGTGTATATATGTATATATAAAAACAAATTCTATGCTTTGGCTCTGACCAATTCTGTGCAAAAGCTGAAAAATTACAGATGATCCCAAATTTGGAGACTTGAGGTGAATAGGAATGGGACTGACATGTAAACATTTAAGACTCGGAATGGCAGATTTATAGTGTAATTCTGTGTTTACTCTGAAAAAAGTTTCATGGTTGCCATGTCCTTGCTTGGCTCCATCACCCTCCATGTGTTGGAGGAGCAAATTCTGCTGTGGGCAGCCTGTTCTGTACTTGCAGTTGGTCTAAACAATTCAGAACCCTGATCTGCAGCCACCCTGTCTCCCATTTGTGCATAGGGATGATTTGCAAATAAACCTCCAATGTCACACTTTTAACTAACCTGCACTCATCCTGCACTCCCTGAGTTTCTACCCAGGAGTTTGCATTCAATATATTATGCAGCCTCCATCATGCAGAACAGGCTACTCACTGGAGAAATTTTACCAACAACGTGATAAGAGGAGACAGGGCTTTCTTTTTAATATGATTCTAATTTAATGTGGGGAGTGGGGAGGCAGATACCTGAACAGGGTTTGGTTTAAGACAGTTTACCTCCACAGGAGTCTGCACATGATTGCACGTTCAGAGGTGAAAGACTTAATATTCCAACTGAAACAAATCCTAGTCTGAGAGGGCCTGCTCTGTTGCCAAGTCAATGGAAATTTTAGGAAGATGGCAATTGGACCATTTCTGCACAACCATGGGTCCACAACAGGACTGTTTTTTTCAGCTGGAACTCAGCAGAACTCAGTTCTGGCACCTCTCAAGTGGGCGCCCTTACTATTATAAGGGAACAAGAGTTCTGGCACTTCTTTTTCTATGAACATAGCATGTGTCCACATCCTATGGAAAAAAGCTCCGAAACAAATCAAAATCCTCAAAGCAGCTGCTCTATAATCTCACGGATATTGCTAGAACTACTCTATTATTGAAACGCTTTCCGTACAATCTTTATAAATATAATGAAACAAAGAAGAATTAGTTATTTCTCCCTTTCCAGTAAGGAGTGGCTTATGATGTGTTATCTACTATGTTGCATTGTTTGTACAATTTGAAACCCTTAAAGCCATATCGTTTTGTAATCTTAGGACAATTTCACATTGTAAATCACCATGAGGTGCTTTTTAGAGATAATTTTAATTTTGCATTTAATTTTCCAAATGTGTTATTCAGTCATATAGTGATTGGTGGTGGTCGTAGTAAGATACTGGGACCAATTGTAGCTAATATAACAGCTCTCACTATGTTTTTCCAGTGGCTAGCTGTTTCAGGCTGTACAGAATACAATCTGGTTTACCCTGACAGTTCCACATCTGTAGACTTGGGGCAGGAATCACATGAAGAAAAGAAGTTTCCAAGTATGGCCCATCCCTTTCACATAAGCTTTCTGAAAATCTAAGTATGCAATGTCAGTTTATCAGCTCTGCATATCAAGCGGCAAATATTTAATATTACTGGAATTTTTTATTTCCAAATGCATAAAGAGGTTCAACATAACCTCTGCTTTTAAGATGATAAATCAACTCTACTGTCATCTCAAATTTACACTTATAGTGGGGGGAAACAACATCCCTGCTAAAATCACAGCATGTATTCTGGCTTCAACTATTAAGCTCATACTGGAAAACATTAATATTTCTTTTTCACAACTCCCTCCCTCTCTTGCTCAAGAGAATGTCTAGGAATGTTTAGGAGTTTCATGTTGTTTTTAAAGAAGTCTTTAGAGTGTGTCAATGGAAAGATATTAATAGGCAGACTTTTTTAAAAAACCCAAAATCTCACACTATTCATTAATATTCAGCTAACACATATTTAACAATTCAATGCAATTTTTAAAAACATTTTCATTGTGCACTCTCTTTTGGCATTTTATGTTTTCTTCTAGCTTTGAGATGTGACATTAAGGTTTACACCTTCTGAAGGAAAAATTGGAATAGATAAAAGCACTCATATGATAAATGGGAAACAGAAGGGATATTGCCATAGCATCATAAAGCATTTGTAAAAAGTCTGATACATACTGCTGTTATGTGATGGTCAACAAGGTGCTCCCAGGTAACTGAATGCCTTAACAGGGCTTTTGCGTCCCGCCCCCCCAGCAGATTTTTGAACCAACATTGGGAGGTCAGCCTCGCGTTTTGAGTCCTTGGGGACTAGCAAATTTCCACATCATATGGTGGGCCCTGAAGGGCATTGAATGCTTTGCATCCATCCAGCTCCTCAGTCCCTCTAAAGAAGGCACATGAGACTTTGGCTCAGATTTTTTCCTCTGTGGCATTTGCACAAGGAAGGCATTGCTGCATCTGTGTATCTAGTTCAGATTTTACTACTTTCCAAAATACCACTGAAGGAATGACACAAGCTTCCTCACTCTCTGCCAGATTTTAAGTTGATAAACAATAACACACAGCCAATCTTGGTGACGCAGTCTCCTCTGTCACCTGTGGAACAGGTCAAAAGAACTACCTGTGTAAACTGTTATAAGAGCCTAAATTATCTCAGTCATCTTGGCACCAAATGCTCTAATAATCCCCCCAAAGTCACTGACTGAAGTGTTGCCAACTGGGATGCCCTTTGCACTAAACTGAAGCCCTATGAAGATTCTGAATCCGCCCTGGAGTAAGTGGAGATAGTTCTCCATCACTATTTGTTAAATTCCATAATCACCTCAAAAGAGAACAATAGTAGCATAAAATTTGTACATGCTCAGAATTTATTTTTTAAAATGCATGCACCAGATTTATCAGTATGTATATGTAAATGCTTACCAAATAATATGGGAAAAGGTTGAATAACAAACTGACTATATGTTCACACAAAATGCTGAGATATCTCACCCTGGGATAATTTTTCATGCAGCAGCCTCCAATATCATTGTCATTAACCTGACCACGTGTGCATGAAACTCACTGGAATAATTCTAGTACTGGGTAACAGTTGTTCTACAAGCCCAAATAGACAAATCTGCTGGGACTAAATAATAATATATAAAAGACTTTTCTTCAGTAATGACATTTCCTTTGATTCAGTAGCACATAAGCTGTGCCTGCAATGAATTTTAAAATATTTATTGGGGGATTGTGTGTGTGTTTGTGTGTGTGTGTGTGTGTGTGTGTGTGTGTGTGTGTGTGTAACAAGAGGGGGAAAATTGAGTACAGCAGAAATGCTTCTCAACATGTTTTGTATGAAAAATGTACCTCATTCATATAAAACTGGACTTGACAAGAGAAACCCAGTTGATCCTCAGCTCCATGGTCCCAGAAACCATTGTGTTTTGCTGCAAAAAAACAACAACCCCAGAACAACAGCAGCAACAAACAAAAAATGTGTCTTGCTCCCATTCCAACAATATAAACAGAATATGTACAAAAAGGTGTGTGGGTGTACAAATATACAGCTAGGGTACTGATAAACCCAGTTTGCTTCAAAAGGCAGCACTTTGCTTAAAATGGGTGCTAAGCAGTCAGAGAACCTATATCCCCCCCCTGAACCGACCAGAACTCAATTGCTCTGAATCAGACCTGTGCTTTCCCCAGCCAGAAGAAAGCTGTCGCAGCTGATTTCCTAAAGAAAGAGCACCAGCTAGTGGTCAAAACGAGGAGAAAAACTTTTAATCCAATGTTTCAGGAAGTTTGGCAGAAGGTAGATCATGCTGCATTTCGAAGCCCCTGCCATCAACACGGAATACGAATTCCATAATCATTGGGGAAGTTGCCTTTAGGACATTAAATAATGTAGCATTTGGAATGCATTTATTTAGAATTCTCTCTCTCTCTCTGTCTTTACTATGTAGGACTTTACTATAAGTAACTGTTGATTTCTCTGCCCGCAGTCTGATCCCTGTAAGTACCGGGGTTATGATAGTATTAGAAAATGGGCTTTGAAATGTTTATACAAAGGCAATGAGAAACAAAGGAAGTTCTAATTTAAGGTCCAATCCTTTTAGCTATAGTGTGCCAACAAACATTCGGAATTGAGTGGGTGAGTAGTAGAGTACATTGCACTGGGATCGTTCTGGATACAAGATGCCATACTGCTACGGTGGGTCAGTGTTAGCACACCATTGGCAGATGCAACACACTGGCATAGTATTGCCGTGCAGCAGGGAACTGAGCACCAGGTGCGTTTAGCAGAGGCAGGGCTGGCAATGATTTGGTCAGACAGCATCCTATCTGACATTGGCCAACCCAGGGTGAGTCATGCCAGCACAAGCATCCAGTAATTGGTAGTCACTTTTTAGAATGTGATTGCATCTGAGAGGCAGTGCAGGAGGACTCCTGTGACCCACCATCGAAACCAAAGACGCCATAGTAAACATTTTAGTGTAAGCTGTTTGAGTGCCGTTGCAGCCACACATATCTAAAGGACTGGGTCGTAAGAACCATGGAGGGCACCAGATCCCTATATACATATATAACACTGAAGTAGCCATGGTTTTGGTCAGACTGAGTGGCATATATCTTACCAAACTGTAGGTCTGAGTCACATTTTAACTAACTGAAAACGACCGTGCCTTGAGGAAGAAGAGTCTCAAAAACCAGCTTTCGAAGTCAACCGCCTATTTCTACATAGGCCGGATGTCAAGGTCTTGAACTTTCCTGCAGCCTACGTCTGACCTGTATGATATTTGATGGCTAGTAAATGATAAATATGGTGATCTGAAATGAATTATTCATGCTAACATCTTATGCATGGAGAGGGAAGGTTGCTGTAGAACTGCCAATGCTTTCAACCGATGCTTTTTCCTTGCAGCCCGTGTAAGCTCCAATAAAAGAGCCATCTTCGTTGAACATTCTGTGGTCCCCGTCTCCATAATCCACCAAACTGTCAGCGCTTTCTGCAGTTTTGATGTCCATGTTAAGAGACCGCAGGCTCCCTTTGAGTGGCTTTTCATCGCTGTCACTATAAAAGGAGAAGCATGGATGAGAAGAACAAACAGGCATTTTCCACATAGCCACATCAAGGGAAAAGAGCAATTGGGAAAACTATTTGGAGCAAGAACACTGTCAATTTTAGTTTGCCTATTTCAAGATGGCCAAGGGGTTTTCTGAGTGTCATTTCTTTCTTTCTGCAAATCATGTCTCCGGTGTTCTGCTTCCTGCAACCTTCCTAAGTGCTTGCACTTCCTGAAAAATCCCATGATGTCTTTAAGTGGAAGGAGGGGAGGTAGTGTCCATGATTGTTCATTAATCTTGAAGTCTTTTTACTTTTAAAGAAATCAGGGCAGAAAGTGTTTTTGAGAAAGGGAAAGAAAGAGAAGAACTTGAAAAAACAAAATCAGCCAGCACAGCAAACTTGGGCGCTCGAAAGCCAAATGCTCTGCCCATGTGACTTTTTCACATCAGGAAGTATGAGCAGCTGGGGTGGCAGCAGAATGCTAAGGAAATGTTTTGTGGGATAGAAAACAAAGACTCCACCCTCAACCACCACACCATGATATAGAAATGCAAAGAAATTCTAAATTATCCTGACAAAGTGGAAGAAAAACAAATAAGTCTCCTTCACAGAGGAAGAAAAAAAAACCCCAGAGGACAGATTTTGGCACAACTCTAATTATAGCTTAGTTTTGGAAGCTGCTGGTTTATCCAAGTAAAAAGGAAATTAGATAGTTAAATAGGATCCAGCATAATCTAGTTATATTTTAAATTTGATTATTTTAATAACTCTGTGAACCATGGATGCTTCTTGAGGAAAACAATCAATCAGGGAACTGGTGGCCTTCCAGATGTTGTGGGATTACAACTCCCATCATCCCTGACTTTCGGCCATGCTAGCTAGGGCTCATGGAAGCTGGAGTCCAGCAACATCTGGAGGATCACAGATTTCCCATTCCTGATCTATATGATTGAATCTTTCACTTGCTTGGTTTTATTTTTCTTTTACACAAGTTCCTGGGTTACAGATATCCTTTCACCACACTCTTGTCTATATAACATTATTTACTTATAAGTTACAACAAGGTAATAAAGATTCTTAGATCACCCAAATTGGTGCGAATATTGTTGAATCGGAGGAGCAATTTCTACTCAGAAAGTAGGAAGAGAAGGGAAGAAGGAATAAATGGGAAGGTAAGTCTGACACATCTACCTTTGAGCAGAAACCAAGGAAAGGCAAGAAGATACCAATGTTGGAGGGATAATCAAGGCATGGAGGTGAACTTGATACTTTACCTGGGGACTGAAAGATACCACCTGCATGACTTGCTTACCTTTCTAATTATCTGTCCCATTAAGAAAGCATTAAAAATCAAATATACAAGGAATTATGCAGAACTTGTAAATGGTACATTATGTGGTTTTGTACCTTAGATGGATCATTTAGATTTAGTCAGAAACCTTTTAAATTCACCATGAGGAACAGCTGGTTTGCTGGATCAGGAAGCAGTTATTACATATGGTTGACATAGATTTTAATACGTATAATAACTTGCATTGCTCCCAACAGTGTGGCAAATTTCAAACAGAGACCCCATTCATTTGTTTCTGTTATGGAAGGGATTGTCCATGTGCACAGAGGGAACTCTGCACAGCATATGTGGTGAGTTTCTCCAGCTTATAGAAAACAACTAAGCAGTTTTGTAGAATTCTATGCATTATATAATAGCAACAAGACCTGCCTACGAGATAAATGCTCCAAGCTCAGACTGCATGGCTTTTACAAGCCACTCTTGTGTTCTTATACCAATAATTTAGGAACTTTCACCACTGTAACTAAGCCAAGTTTGACTGCCTATGTTTTCTAACTGATGTATGGGAAAATGCATGGAACTGACCTTTGGAGACTTCGTAAGTAAACCATTTTTAACTTACCAAAAGTGTGGTCTTTTCTATGCTAAGGGAAGAAGAAAGTTTTGGAACTCACAAGGACATATTTTAAACGTCTAACAGCCTATCTTTCTATGCTTTACCTTGCTACATGTTTTATGATTTTAAATCTCTGCTGGGTTTTTCTTACCAAAGAGTACTCCCCCCAAACCTGGATCTTGGCATCCAGGAAATCTTCCTTCTTTACCTATTTTTTCTTTGTCACCAACAGTAAGTGCCCAATCTGGAAATAAAACCACCTTTAATATATCTAGAGATCTAGACAAGAAACAATTCACATTGAAGAACCATTCCACCAGCCATTTTCCTTTATCAAAATGTGTGTGAACTTCAGTATTCTAGATGCATTTCATGACAAATGTAGGATCTCACGAGATTTCCCCTGAAAAATGATTGCTTGTGTTGTTTTTATTAAAAGACATTCCAATCGATAGTTCAATGCAAAGAGCTATAAGCACACACTAACCTATATTCACCAAAGATTTCATCTTTTATGGATTGGCCTTCAGGATCTGGATGCAAATCTTCTTTTTCTTTCACTGTACAGAAAGAGAGATAAGACTTTCTCAGTTATTCTCTGCAAATTACATTTGCTCTGCTCATATGTGACATTGTGAGCAGTAATGATATGGCTGCAGAGGAAGAAGCTGGAGCCTTCCCTGGCAAACTGGGCTTGAATGCAGCACCTTTCAAACTTGGCACCAACTACAAGCTGTGATTGGGATGCGGGTGGCGCTGTGGGTTAAACCACCAAGCCTCTTGGGCTTGCCGATCAGAAGGTTGGCAGTTCGAATCCCCACGACGGGGTGAGCTCCCGTTGCTTGGTCCCTGCTCCGGCCCACCTAGTAGTTTGAAAGCACGTCAAAGTGCAAGTAGATAAATAGGTACCGCTCTGGTGGGAAGGTAAACGGCGTTTCTGTGCGCTGCTCTGGTTCGCCAGAAGCGGCTTAGTCATGCTGGCCACATGACCCGGAAGCTGTACGCCGGCTCCCTCGGCCAATAAAGCAAGATGAGCGCCACAACCCGAGTCGGCCACGACTGGACCTAATGATCAGGGGTCCCTTTACTTTACCTTACAAGCTGTGATTGAGTCTTCTCACAGACTCTCTATTGGAGTTCCTATCTTGCCTTTGGAAGCCTTACCTTGGGATAAGGGGATGGGACAACAGAGAGGAAGGCTCACTTTCAGAAATTCTGCAAGGCCCCTCAATGGCTGGAATGGACCCACAGAGCACCATTTCTTGGAGGGGATCATGGAGCTTGTGGCAGTCTAACAGTGGTTTGAGTATGAGTTAGATAAGGTGTATTCAGTTTGGAGAGCACAAGCATGGTTTACCTGAGTATTTCCCTCCTTTGTTCCTTTTAACAAAGCAGACTGTGAGCAACAATAAAGTCAGAAGAGCAATGGCACCCATCAGTCCAATAAACCAGCCTTGCGTAGAGATTCTTTCATAAATCCCAATGGATGCTTCATATAAGAGAAATGGGGGGAAAGTACGTGCATCAGAAAAGAAGACTATCCAAATCATTATATTCTCATTTACAATAACTTAAAAGATGCATTTTAAAACTGATTCTGCATGAAACACTTTTTGCTGTAGAGGAACGGATTCCATCATTCCAAGTGGGACAGAACTGAGGATCAACATTTATATTAAAGGCAAAGAAATAGTTTGCAGCACACAAAACTGATCTCTGGAATGAGAATTCCAACAAAGATTTTTGATTAAAGAGATTCATGCCAAATAGGAAAGCCAATACAGATCTTAGGTAAGCCTGTCATGCAAAAGCAGTTTTTGGAATAGAGACAGAGTTAAAAAGTATACAGAACACATGCAAGTGCTTAGCTAGCTGCATTTAAGATGCAAGGAGTAAGAGACCTACCCGCTGGGGATTGGGCATAGCAGCTAAAGTCTGTAGATAATACACATTCAACATTTTAAAAATCATTTCACTTTCACCCTTCTTGGCAATGCAATGTGCGGAGCGGCATTTTAAATCTAGACTGTAATTCTCAAGCCACTCACTCTGGAGTACAAATGGAAATCAGCCAGCGCCGGACTCACCTACACTGGTACAAGTGAGTTTTATGGGAGATTGAGCTTAGGGAAAGCTACAAAAGCAAGGAGACTACCCTTAACCTCTGCATAAAGCTAACTGAATGGTGTTTGAACTGGACAGAAGAGTGATTCCATTGACGAGGTGGAACTCTGCTTGCTGCCCATATGGGAGACTTTCCAAGAGTGACTGCAGAAAAGTCTGTAGGCTGTGATGTACTGCCTTCAGTGTTCCATCAGTGTTAGGGGGCAAAAGATGGCATTCTGTGCATGGCCTTGAATCTGCTGGATCCAGCTCTCTTTGTTTTTCATATATGCCAATTGACTGAGCCCCTTAACTGAGCGCCTTGTGTTGTGAACCGCCCTGAGGTCTATGTGTATACAAATTTATTTAATAATAATAATAATAATAATAATAATAATAATAATAATACCAGACTGACACAGTTATAATTAACTGATCTCTTATTGGTTTCAATGTGAGGGATTTTGGTGTTTTTTTAAATGCATGCAAAAAGATGCAAGCCCTTTACACTGTAGCAGAAGGTGAGATGGCAGGGCTTTGGCAATGGTGGGTCATCCACCACTTAAATCTCCCCCCCCCCCCAATTTAATATAGCATTGCTCTTCTCTTTGCTGCATCACCACCAGTAGAGTAGGATGATTCTAGTCACAGATAAAACCATTTACAAACTTTATCTGCCTAATGCAAAGATGTGATATGAATAACCACCCACAAGACAAAAAGGTATTGACTACTAAAATGTCACCTCCTCTATAGTCTCGGCAATATTTCTGTATGCCTGGCCTTACATAGCTGCCTGCCATGACTCAAGGTCCTCCTGAAGAAGGAAGCAGCTCACAAATGGAATTGACTCACTGCTTGATCTCTGGTTCCATCAGCAGAAGCCTTTATGGCCCAGGCCCGGCCTGAAATTCCTCAACAGAGAGTGGCTTGAGAATTGTGAGTTGAGTGAGCGTTGCTTCTGTTGATGTCGATGGTAGAAATCTCAATGAGACTGTTGGCAGTGGGCCTGTATTCTCCAAACGTGTTTATATAATGCTCTCTATCTGAAGCAATTTGCAATTATATTGCTAAACTTTGCTTTACAAAAATAATGGCCATATTAGAGGCCTTAGAAAATTCTCACCTCTCCCCCTGGCGTCTATTACATCTGCAGAAATGCTATTATTATCAACCCAATTCTTAGTTACTAGTCGAACTGTATGTGCAGTTCCAGGCTCAAGTGCCTCAAGAGGCTGAGTCTTTGGGGTGGGATTTACTGCTTCAGAAATCTTCCCGACAGCTTTACCTACGAAATGTACAGAGTTAAGTAAAATATGTGAATTGGGTTAGGGCCTTGGAAGGCACAGTTACAAAATCAATACAGGTAAATATGAACATGTTTAGCTATTCCCTTCCAAGGATTAGGTAAGTGATTATGTGAACATCATCAGTGTTTCCCTTGGGGATCGTTTAGGATTCAAATTAAAAGAACTACCGGTATGTTGTATATATTGCAATGTATAATGTAACACAAAACGTATAGAGAAGTTAACACTGACAGTATAACCTAATGAGGTTTACATCTACCTTAGATAACATATTAATTAAAATTTTGAACAAGACCTGCTCATTTAGGCTATTAGGTGTTTTGCCTTAATTAAAAGTATTCTGGAGAACACTGAATATAAATGCCAGTATTTGAAATATAGTAATACTTTTCTATTTCTAGGTAATCTTTATATTCACATAAATAATGTTAATATCACATAAATCATTTTTATATGATAACATTTATATTTAAATCTATATCTGTTAAGAAAGGCTGGAACACTTTCCCCCTAACATCTGCTGCTAACTGCTCTGTTCTCATTGAGCTTTGTTTCTGAGCATCACAAAACAGTATAAACAGAATCTACCTAACACAGGCATAGGCAAACCTGGCCCTCCAGATGTTTTGGGACTACAACTCCCATCATCCCTGACCACTGGTCTTGTTAGCTAGGGATGATGGGAGTTGTAGTCCCAAAACATCTGGAGGGCCGAGTTTGCCTATGCCTGACCTAATATGAAGCCTAAAGTCACACCTCAGTGTGGATTCCTTGCATGAAAAGTGAATTTTGTCTTCTTGATTTAACTTAAATTCCATTGAGTTTCAGGTTTAAATGTCAGTGGAATAGGGCTATTTGGTCAGATTCAATTTATCTTATGATTGGCATGTAATGAGACTTCCTAGTTTACTGTGAACAAGTGGTGTATAAGTGCACACTCTTTGATCATTCTATTCTCACTCTTCCACTTGTGTGAGTCAGATACACAAACCAAGAAGACTTGGGTTCCCACTATGTGCAAAACAGAGATAATGGTTTGTTGCTCTTTAAAAACCCACAATCACTACTAGCCTAAATCTGAACATGGCCATATGCTCATTAATAAAAATCTGTTAAAATACAGAATACTTTGACTGTGAAATAGGATAGCTAAAATAATTGATCCATAAGATTTTTTTTTAATGTGCTGACCTACCTCTACTTTCAAAATGACAGAATATGAACTGTCAGAAAGTTGCAAATGTTTCTATGTGCTTCCTTCAACTCCCAGCAGCAACCTTGAGATGTACTTTAATTAGGTAGTGGCATAATGACGTAGATTATTTTATTTATCAAGGAAGGATTAGATGTGAGAAGTTGGTCCCAAACAGAGATGTAATCCTATTTAAAATGAGCCAAGAAGTGTTGACTTGCCCAAGGCAACCTCAATACATTCTCAGCAATCTAAACCCAACTAACTTCTTAAACTTCTTATTTTTTAATGTGGTTTTCACTGCATGGTCTTATAAGCTGCTGTTGTAAATTGCTCTTATATATTTTATGAATATGTAGCAGCATATAAAATAAATTAGACAGCGCTGATTCTTTTGCACTTTTTCTAAACAAGGACTTCAGTGGCTTAATTTGCTGGATGTAATTTATCATTCTAGGTCCCACTATGAACAAGATATTTGGTGTTTATTAAGTCACATAATATGGAGCTTGGAAACTCTTGGACTATATGCCTGTCTGGTGCTGAAGTTATGATCATTAGTTCTGAAACTACAAAGCAAGCAAACAGAAGCTTTGAGAGATTAACACTCAGAAGACAACTGAAGGAAAAAAGAAAAGATTAAGAACACTGTGGGCATAGTCAAAGAGAGCAGAATATGATATGTTTCTCCAAGACAACAATCCATCAATTACAATCACTGCTTTAATTATTATACCACCACAGAGAGAGTGAACATGTTGATCGGCACATTAACCAAAATTTGATGCGAAGGGTTTTAACATAATTAAAACTATCTAGCAGAGTAGATTTTGCTAAATGAATTCTGTAAAGTTGAAACTACATTTTCTAATCAAACCACAAATTAAGCAGCAGGTCATTACAAGTCATATTTTAATTATGTCCCCCCCCCCAACTCAAAGTCTAAATGGTACACTTAATAGAAATGCTGTCTAAAAGGCAACAAGGCAAAAAATAAACTCTGTTGTGTCAATTTCTGTCATAATGAATGATGCAAAACACTTGAAAATGTCAGCTCCGTGAGATTAAAAACTGAAAGGAAAAGTAGCAAGAGACTCTAATTTGTAGAATAAGTATGGTGGTAATTTTACACCTACATTCTATTTGGATATGTGACCTTTCAGAGATATTTGTTGCAGGTTGGAAATTCTATCATGATAGTAATAAATCAGTGGTTAAGGCTGTGATTTAAAAGACAGCAGTGCATGGGCATCACTATGCAAAGGAGCCAAGAGAAAATCAAAAGGATCACATGTCTCTTTTCTAAGATCAGAACCTGCCATTCCACTAATTAGCTGTGGTGCTTATGATCTTCTGGACGGTAGCCACTAGTCAAGAACCTTATGGCTGTAGAAGAGAGTTCTCCATTGCAAATTCTGTCCTTAATACACTTCTAGGCAGGGCCGGATTTAGGTTTGATGAGGACCTAAGGTACTGAGGGTAATAGGGCCCTTTATATGTCCAGCTGTCCTTTGTCAACAACAAATTGTCACTGGTTTTTTTTGGGTTGAATATATCCTATGTGGTAATTTATGGACCTAATAGGTATCTAAAGCCATTTGCACATAACAAAATGTGTATTTTATCAAAGTAATTGATATAGAAATGAGCAAATCAGTGATATTTTAGGGAGCAGGCTAGCAGGTGGGCCCCATTACTTACATTATAGAAGCCTACACAACACAAAACACTGTTGCTGTATGTAGGTTTTATTTTATTTTTATCTTATATTTTGGAAATGTACATCCAGTTTTTTTCCTTTAAATTTTTTAGGGGCCCCCAAAAGAGTGGGGCCCTAAGCTATAGCTTGTTAACTTATACGTAAATCTGGCACTGTTTCTGGGGCTTCATTTCCACTGAAGCCTTGCTGGTTTCCTGGCCTACAAATCACGCTGAACACTGGAATTCACCAGCTGTTTGATAGGGGAAGGGGATTTTTAAAGAGACATTTTGGAGTCCAACTGTCTGAAGTAGGCATGAAAGGGCTGAAATGGATAGTGTATCTTCCTCCTATCCATCCGAGAGGAAAAGGGCAGTGGATGTTATGAGATTGGATGCCAGGGAAGCCTTGAATCTTAAAGACATCTACCAAACATCCAGGTAATTTGCCAGATTTCAGGATTGCCCTCCAGAAGACTTCTATACTGAGATTCAACCACTTGTTCTCTGGGAGGTCTTAAGATTTTTTAATGCAGAAGTCCACTGAGGAAGAGCTGAGCATCTATACCCTCCCAAATAAGTGAGTTATTCATTATACAATAGGCACACAATGACTACACAAGAGAAATTATTGATAATTGGGTAGGCATTTGTAGGTAGAAGAGGAAAAGAAATGGAGAAACCTGAAAAATAAAAAGCAAAAACACATTGGTAAGGACATATTTATGGTCAATAAATTGAAAGGTCACTGAGCTAGAGGCATTTGCTTTAGAAAACCGAAAGCGGCCAGCTTAAATGTATTTTTAATATACAGAAAGATAGAAGCAATAATAAAATAAACCAACCAACACCATTCCTCATTTTTCTGCTGTACCAAGGGGAGAACATGAACCTTAAACAAAGGGAAGCACATGACCCTTAAACACCTGACTGCAATTTCAGAAGATTTCTCTCGGGTTTGGAGATTTATGAGAACTTATGATACTGTAGGGAAAATGAGCTAAACCTTCCCCAAAGATGAGCTATTATACAATTTTCCCCATAGTATATGTGTCTGCTGTTCAACACACTTATCACAAAATGTTGGACAGCTGGTCTCTGATCAACAACTTCACATGACAAATGGAAAGTTAAGACAGTCTTGGTGAAATTTGCCTCTAAAGAATGACTATTAAAACCGTAGTGATCTGCTGTGCAAGTAGAACTACCTCCCGGCTAACTCTGGGATATCTCATTCTGAACAAAAGATAGCTTTTGATAGTTGCTTCAGGCATTCAGAACTTCCTCCATGCAAGCTCTCTTAGCAGATACATCATTGCTATGAATATTGTATATGATCTGAGCCATTCACAGATACAGCTGCATCCAGCCAGAAACAATTGCTGTGATTGCAGCATTAGAAATAGGTGTTGCCATGATCATGAAAATTGCCACTGTGTTTGTCCCAAATAACAATTTAAGACCTCCACGCAAATGCATCTCGAGGGACAGGCTGTGTACATCACGTAGAGGAAGCTCTGACTACCTGAATCTGCCTACGTGACAAAAAACTGTTAAGTCGTATTTCTTCACTCCTAGCATTTTCTAAGAACTCAAGGGACCATGGGATTTGAGGAGACCTGCTGCAGATCCCCTGGAAGGAAACAATTAAGCTGTCTTTGAGGGGGAAGAGAGACGGGTATTGAATTCCTCCCCACTCCTAGCTCCCAAGTGCCTCACAGGCTAGGTTAATCTGCATTACATGGGAGGAAGAGGAGAGATGGAGTATCGGGACACTGAGCAAGTTCAAGCATAGCAAGCTTTAAAAGAGTACACTGTGGCATAGAGAGGTGCAGCCCTACTAGGCTGAGAGTGCCAACCTCCTCGCTTGCTTGACATTATGGGTGGCCCTAGGTGCCTTAGATACACTAATCAGTGAACTGGGTGCAAATTAATATTCCCAGGTGAGATTGGGGGGTATCTGGTTGGTATTCAACCAACGGGAGAACCTGGCTAACAGATGGATTTGTACATTGTTTGTTGTACCTTGTTGGGTGGGGTGATTGGTAGAAAATTGTGAATATTCTCCACTCTGGAGTGTGATGCTGATGTTAGGGGGTGGGGGTGGGGTTGCACATAGTTATTGGGCGACTGATTGATTGACTGACTGACACATGGTGTGGACACATGGAGTGTATGTGATAGGCTAATTGCACGCTATATGTGAATGCGTCATTATGCTATTCTTTCCCTCTGATCTTCTGTTCTGTATTTCTTCTTACATAGGAACCAGTCTTGAATCTGTGCCTGGACACAGTGGAGGGCTGGGTGAGGGCCAATAAGCTGAAGGTGAATTCTGATAAGACCGAGTAGCTGTGAGCAGGTGGTTTCCTTGTCAGGAAAGTTGACAAACTATTGATGAGGTTGCAGAACTGACCTGCAGAACAAATAGCTCATATGTCTCAAGCATGCGAAGTGGAAAACAGTTAACTGTGTATTCCTATGCAGGTCTACTCAGCAATAAGTCCCTCTGACTTCAGTGGGACTTAATATTGTAGAGTAAGGATCATAACATGCCAGGTCTGGCTGGCAGACGCAGACAAAATCATTTGTAAAAGGGGGTGGAGTATATTTGACCGGACATTCAAAGAAGCCATTCATGCTGTGTGTTTAATTTATGTTAACATGAGGAACCAACCTCCCATAGACTTGATTTGTAGTCTAAATGGGTTGTGCCACTTGCAAGTCAGAGTCTATTAAATGCAAGAAAGTGCAAGAAAATATTTGACCTTTCCCGGTCAACACTGCTATTGCATATTATCCACACTGATAAGCTCAGGTATCTTCTTCTTATCTCATTCCCTTTGGCAAATTGGTGTGCCAATCTCACTTAATTGTACCAATTAATATTGAGTTGGTTTTCAGTGACAGGACTGGAGTTGTGGACTGGTCAAGCCATTCTTCTGATTGTTTTTTAGATGAGTGAGATGGGTAATTGTATCAGCAGGGGTTTGGTTATCAGATCAGCAAGTGAACCACTGAACATAATAATAATAAAAATAAATTTTATTTATATCCCGCCCTCCCCAGCCGAAGCCGGGCTCAGGGCGGCTAACAACAATCAAATAATCCAACATTCTAAAAACATTTCCAGCATAACCAATGAAGGAGTGATTGTAGAATTCAAAACTGATTTTTATTTTTTTTATTTTTACTCTGGGCCACATCTATGGTAAAAGTAGTGGTCTGCCTGCAGCAAGCATTGTATTATATAAGACACAAGTTTATACCTGATGGCTGCAGTCTGATCCAAAGTTAGGTGAATTCAGCATTGAGCTAACTTGGAACAAATTTATGAAGTTTGCTAATGTCCATTGATTAACTGAATGTTTAGACTGCACTCCAATTGTTTGTCTTGGAATTGCTTCATACTGCATACGGATGGGCAAATAAGACAACTGTGGTTTCTCACAGTATCCCATTTTTTAAGTCTTCAGTTCTCCACATTCAACATCACTTTGTGATTTTTTAGAAAGGGACCTCATGAAAATTTATCATTATTTTAATGTGAATTCCTTCTAATACACACATTTTCCTGTGTACTTTTCCACCTTAATATTCACATTTCTGGAAACCAGTTTCCCCTAATACAGTGATGGCCAAACTTGGCCCTCCAGCTGTTTTTGGGCTGCAACTCCCACCATCCCTAGCTAACAGTACCGGTGGTCAGGGATGATGGGAATTGTAGTCCCAAAACAGCTGGAAGGCCAAGTGTGGCCATCGCTGCCCTAATATAATGCATGGCTGTCTCTTAATTTCACCAATATAATATAATTTGATGCACACTCCCCCCCACCCAGCATTTGCATTTTTGTATGCATTTCTTGACTGAAAAACTGCTCTGCAAAATTCAGAGAAGTATGAATTTTGAAGGATGGTTGTGTTTTAGTTCACATATTATTTCATAAAGTGTGCATTAGACAGGTTCACCTTTAAGGTGAACTGAATGTCTCCTCACCTCTAAATGTTTGAGATACCATTCTCTCTCATTCCAGGAGACAGTTGAATGCAAAATTCAGATATTCAATCCCTTAAAGCCCAGGTCTTTCTAAATGTGAAGGCTCACAAATTGAATAAAATGCAAATTCATTTCTTCCAGAGAATTATCACAGGAAGCAATTTTGTAAATACTTCAGAATGGTAATGGTGAAACAGTAACAAAATGGTAATGTTGTCATATCCTTAAACAACATTCAGAGCTCTGTTGCTCTTTGAAGCCTTAAATGTTAGCTGTATCTGAGAATTGGGTGAAAAGCAGGAAAAAAAGTCATTGGCATTAAACCTACAGGATTTAAATGCAAAAACATCAAATGGAAATTCAGCACCACTCTATTTGTAACTTACTGCCTTCGCTTACTGTTACTGCTTCCTCTGTGATTGGTTTCCCACAGCCTTGTACAGTACAGGCTCTTGCATAGAACTTGTACTTTGTACTGATGCTCAGATTGGAGAGCCTGAAGTTGAATGATGATGGGTTAGTAATATTGATTTCATGCAAGGGCCCAATGTCATCAGTTTCATTAACTGGAAAAAGAAGAAGCAAAGAATAGTAGTCAGTCAGACACCATCATCTGGAAGGAGACTGACTTGTTAAAAGCATGCCTCATGGACCAGGTCCCTGATCCATGAACACTGAGCTAAACAGACACTTAAATCTCTATGCACACATTATGAAATACATAGCTTTCATGACATGTTGATTGATTTCCATAAATGGGGGGAGGGGAGAATATCTAGTGCAGTTTCATTCTGAGTATCACCAAAACAAATATATATGGGAAAATAGCACTGCCTTAGAAGCTATGTGGCAATGAAGAATGGCTATGGGGCTCAGAAGGAACTGCTGGGGCTGCTGCTGCCACCTTCCTTCTGATTCAGTTGCCTCACTCTGCCTAGTGGTAGGGCCAGCTCTGCTCAGTTCAAAATGCAATAGCTCCAGATATGATTTTTCCACAAGCCACCCTTCATAGCCTCAGCCTCCTAGCTATTCCAGAAAATAACAGTGGTGCTTGAGTTGTGGGAAAAAGCCAGAAGGTCCTTAATGAATCTCAGAAGCTCCATTCCTTGAGTCCTCCCAATTGTATGCCCAATTAATACAGAGAGATAAATCACAAACTAAACAACTCTGTATGTAATTTACAAAAAGGAGCAAAGTGCCATTCTAAGGTTGAAGCTGACCTATTTGGTGGAGCACAGAATTGCCATTCTGTAGTTCCTTTTTGGGCTGACCAGGAGAAGATTCATGAAACAGAGATTGAAATCCAGGTATCTCATTGTTGGAGTTCCGTTGGGACCACACCAGCACAAGTATACACATAGCAGGTTTCCCTCATGGACTTATTTCAGGAATATTTGGACTGATTGGCTTTGAGATACTGAATTGTGTGAGTCATTATTATTTTGGTATTGTATATATTATATAAGATTTCATGTAATAGAAGGTGCTGAAATGCTGTAAATTATTGTTAATGGATTTTTTAAAACTACATACAGAGTTGTTTAGTTTGTGATTCCTCCCACTTGTAGCCAAATCATGCTCTGTTCCCTCTGTAGCTTTCAAAAAACCAGGATTAATGGGAATGATGCAAAAGAAAGGAGCTTGGGTCCCCCTCTGTTTTTTGAGCACTGGATAACAACAGTGTGTCTCCAAAATTTGCTTGTTATTAAGCTCTACATCCAACCGTACCATTCACGTACTTACTTATCTGGTACTGCAAAATATATCCAGTGACAATGCCATTTGGTTTCTTCGGTGGTCCCCATGATAGTGTTACAGAGTCTTTATCTAAGTTTAGTATCTTTAGAAAGTGTGGCTTTTCTGGTACTGGAAAACACAACCAAAAAAACACATTATGCACTTTCTTTGTACTAGATCATTCCATTTGATCTCGGATAAGCTTACAGCATCTTTCCATTTGGTTCTTCCCCCTCCTTTATTAAAACACTGCACCACTTGAAACACCTTAAGTAAAGTTTCAGAGCCGACTTGTTTTCCCTAGGCATGCCATCCTCCCTTACACAGCCGAATAAATCCTTTAAAAGCTAATTTACCATATTTGACCCAAGAGATTGAGTTCACAAACTCACAAGGGGACCCCAGATATTGACAATGAACTCCCAAGGACTACAGAACCATACCCACAGTGCAGGGAAGTGTGTTTGTGCAACTTCCCCTGGTTGGAGATGCAAAAGCCAGGAAATCTGAAACAAGAGAATGTGACTCATTCCACCAGCAATTTTGATTCTCTGAAGCTACTCACGTGGGCCATCTAGACAGATGCATGCCCATTATGCTCTTAAGAGATTTCCAAGGCAGGAGAATGACACCAAACATATTCCCATGAAAGACAATGGTAATAATTGTGTGAGGCCCAATGAATGCACAATTGCAGTGATTATTTATGTAAAGCTGCTAATCATTCATCCACATTCATTCATGTCCAGCTGGGTGCAGGAAGCAGACTATAAACAAAATCTGGTCGTAGAAACACATAAGTAGCAATTGAAAGATGCTAATGCCATAGTTCTGGCTGTGAGAATACTCAGACATGGGGAAAACAGCTAGCACACCACACACAGCTGAAGCAAGAGAAAATAGAGTTAGGAACATTGACTACTGTTTCCCTTCCCCTCCCTCATTTACCTCCCTCGGGGGTCTGGAATTTGTACGTGTTGCTTTCTGGTCCAGCTCCTTTGGAATTAAAAGCCAAAACAGTTAAGAGGTATTCACTGAATGGCTCCAGGCCAGGAATCATTCCATCGTTTCGGTCTGCGTTAAATGTCAAGAAACGTTTCTCCTGGCGATGGCTTTTTCCATCTAAACGGCTTCGTATTTTCCACCAGCTGACCTGTAGTGGGAAGATCCAACTGAACATTTGAGGCAGGGGACAACAACCAGGACCCTTACATAGCACACCAAAAATAAAACCCTTAGAAGAGGCTCTGAAACGTAGAGTAAGGGAGGGAGAGGGTAGTGTGGAGAATCATAATCACCTTGTAGCCCCGGAGGTGGCCACGAACTCTGTCCTTGGGAATGGTAGACCAGATGGCTTTGGCGAGAGTACTGTTGATAGCGTGTACAATCACATTGGAAGGAGCCGCTTCCGGAACTGGGAAAGGCAGGAAGGTGACAGGGTTGTGTTAATTGTTGTGCTTAGCATCGTATATTTTGAAGTTGTGCCAGCATGCATGATGAGTTTAAAAGGATGACCAGCTAACTAACTCTCTTGGTGGGCCACTTAGAGAAGAGAGTGAGAGTTAATGAACCAGAGTTTTGCACGCTACTCCTTTAAAATGCCCTGGTAAGATCTTCCTCAACTCCTCATTTGCAACTGGGGAGGAAGGCACTTCTCTGACTTGGCTCTTTGAAACCCAGGTACTGATCTGAGTTTAAAATGATGGTTCTGGATTACTCAAAAGCCTCCTACTTTTAGGTCCCATCAAATCCCTGCTACAGGCAAGCTGTTTGTAATATTTAGATGTTATCATATTTAAACTAAGCCTCCATCTGTGTCTTGTGCACCAAAGCCTGCAGTCTTATGCACACTTATCTAGGAATAGGCTCAGCTTGAACTTGGCAGGGCTTTTTTCTGACTAAATATACACAGAATTGTCCTATATGAGCTATCAGTGGGGCCTACAACAAAATGTTGCAGTGTGATGAGCTTCTGCTCAGTTTTTGCTCTCAGTTTTCCATTTCTTCAAACAGTTTGTCAGCATTCTGTGTCCACTGAGCTGGTTCTGTCCACCTTTGGCTATTTTTTTTTTTTTGGGGGGGGGGTTCCCTGCCTGGAGTACCCTCCCTCATACCACATATTTCTTGTACTTCTGCAAAATCACTCCAAGCCTGTTGAAGAGTGAAAATAGTGTTTTTTTGGCTACATAAGGATAGTCACTCATATTAGTATGTAGCCATGGTGAGGAACCTCAGGCCTGCTAGTCTAATCAGACCACCCAGCTTCTCTATTTGGCTCTCAAAGCTGCTTTGGGCATCACATATGATGTCAGGTATAGGGCATGTAAAGACACAACTGTGCTGAACAGGGAGCTTTGGCAAAGGACCAACTGCAAAGCCTTGTACACAGCACAATGCCCCAGAGCCCTGATAACCAGCTGATAATCTGTGCCTGCAAGACTCACGAGAGACCCTTTGAAGCCCCAATGATCAGCTGATTGTCAGGGCTGCAAAACACTATGCATGGTTCTCTGCAAGCCCCAAGGATCATCCGGGGTTCAAAGTGCCACACACAGTATGGTTTAATTTCAAAGAGTGTGTGGAGAAAATGGGTCACCTGATGTCAGGTGATAGGTGAGTGGCACCCACTTGTCAAACCACAGGACCTGCTGCTAGCCTACTGGCCAGATCCAATTGCCCAGCTCCAGTGCATAGGATATTTCTCTAGGGGTGAGCCAGTAAATGCCAGATATGAGAGGTGGAGTTCTGGAGTCAGAGCTTCCACACACACTAATTGCTGTATGAATGTTGGCTGTGATTCCTGAATTGTAGAGTAGATGATCATTGTGGTGTCTTCTAACTCTACAATTCTATGATTCAATGAATATACATCCGGGTGCCCTGATACTGGCACAGCCTGCATATATATAAAGCCCCCTTTCATACTTCTGTAACAAATTCAAAAAAAATATGGGGATGGGTGGAGAAAAATGTTCAGAAAATTAGGCTCCACCATTTTTAGCTTGACCATTACTTTTTCTAACAGCAAAAATAAATATATTTTTACAAGAGTTGGCATTTCCCCCCCTTTAGCTCAGATTTTCAGATTCTAAAATGTGCCTGCAGGCTGTGAAAAGTTCCCTCTGAGTACAATCTCAGGGGCCTTCTGCAGAACCACCCCTACCATGGGAGCATTTTAGCAGGCCTTCTTGAATAATTATTCTTCCTGGCTGAACTAAGAAGTCTCAGTACCGGCATAAATGCGAACGTAAGATTTTAAACAATTCGGTAACGTATTGCTGTCTGCATCTCAATCACTTGCTGCCACATGCTAAAAGATTGTGCATATTTCAGTCACATCAAGGACTTTGAGGTATCCTGTCCCAAATGACTACTGTGGGGTTTCCTCTTTTTGTAGTCTTAAGCCTTAAATCCTTAAAAGCTAGGTATTTGGTTGGTTTGCTTTTTTGAAGTGAGCCCATTTTTTTTTAAAAAAAGAGTTCTGCTTGCAGAAGTATTTGATTCCTAGTACTGCAGCAGGGGGCTTATAATCTTCCAAGTATATATATATCCATTCTCTAAACAAGATAAGAGAGAAAAAATTGCAGTGTAACAGCAGCAAGGCTTCTGGAAAGACTGTTGTCCAATTTTCTTAACGGGAGCAGAGGTTCTCAGTCTTCCATATTTTACACAAGAAACAATTGCTTTGTGTTATTACTGTACACTCACAGTTATTTTATTAGGGTTATGACTTCCTGTGCACTTATATTAAAATTCTGTACAGTGGTTTATGACAGTGGTGCCTGCAGTGGGAGGGAAGGAAAGAGGATGTAGAAATCATAGACTAATGTAATAACAGAATATAACTCTGGGATATTGAGATGGGAAATGGGTATTTTATGTCTTGCAAGTTTCAAGTGAACAATATTGATTAGGCAGGGATAAATGTCTGTTGGAGGTTTAAAATCTAAACTAAGCCACTTCTTTTTAAATATTAAATTGTAAAGTCTCGGCTAGAACATATACAGATATTTATGTGTGACTGCAATTTGGCTGGAAGGTGTCATTTAGGTGTAAAGGGCAGCAAATTTGGTTGTATCCTTGTAAATTTATTAACTGTTCTATCCTATGGATGTCTTTTCAGAAGTAAATCTTACTGAGTTCAGTGGGGACATACCCCCAGGTAAATGTGTGTAGATGTCAAACAGATAAATGACTTTTAGAACACATCTGAAGGCTTCAGGTAAGTTTTCAATGGCTGATATTTTATTGTGACTTAACATTTTGTTGGGATTCAACCAGAGTGGCTGGGGCAACCCAGTAAGATTCAGAGATGGATGACATATAAATATTTATCATCATCATCATCATTATCACTATCATCATCATTAAAGAAACTATCAATATGCTTGAGACACATTTAGGATGAGCTTTCACAATATAATTTTGGGAGGAAGATGCTTACTTTTTGTCAAGTTTTTGTGGGGGGATCTAGCCATATGGACAAATCTTCACAAGAAAGCTTAGGATGATAACTGAGAAAAGTTGCCATGTGAAGCTTTCTACCTCTCAAAAATGACTGTGACAATTTGCCTTCCTCGAACTCGCCCCTTAAAGTCAGAATTAATTACATAATAACAAATGTTTGGAATTCTGTTACTGAAGTAATTCTGTAATTCTGTTACTGAAGTAACAGAAACATTGTGTTACATACAATCACAAAATGGGGTTATCATGAAAGACAAACAACTGACCACATTTTTCTGCATTTCATTTGAAAATTGTGCTTTAGGTTGCTTCCCCCCTCCCTGCCAAATGTTGGGAAGCAAAAAGCTTCTGTATCTCCACATTTTTCAGTCTTCTATCTTTTTAATAATTTAACTCCCAACTCTTAACTCTAAGCTCGTTCACCCTTCAGCTTGAAAATCACTCACAGACCATTCTTTGTATAAAGATTTTCTTCCACATTACTTACTGTCTTCGCTTGAATAGCCAGTTATTATATTGGGCTCAGGGCCAGACCCAAAGCTATTCACTGCCTGAACTTTGATATCATAAGGTACAAAGGTGGGGGTGTTCTTCAATACCAAGAAATGTTTTTTCACTGTTTCTTCATCCCATTCAACATTATCCTGTTGTTTCCAGTTTACTTTGTACTCCAGCCCCGGTCCATTCTGCTCCATGGGCTTCAGTGGCTGCAAATGAAGAAGAAAAGGAATCAGGTACTGTTGTTGTTGTGCTGGCTTACAGGAAACACTCTTTTATGAAACAGTTGGCTATATAATTCAGAAGTGCATCACAAAGATTGCTTTAAGCAAGGCAAACATCACAAAGATAGGCTTAAGGTAAGTGAAGGACAGAACGTTATGGCTTTTTAAAAGCCAGCAAGAGAGGGAAACAGATGGCTTGAAAGCACATTGATTATTAAATCATATACTTTAATGTTGGAGGCATTACCTCTCAATTTGCAGTACATTTTACCATGTCAATCAGCTCACATGAAAATGTGTTGTTTGTACTGTGTTTACACTATGACAGTTCTTTCAAAAAAATGTTCCATTGCAGATTTGTCCATTAAAACATAAGATTACCCTACAGAGTATTAAACAACTGACAACAAAAATCCCAAACTATATCTGATTGACTTATTGGATAATAATATTTTTATGGCTCATCTGAGGTACTCATCTAGCTCAGAGTCATTTACACAACAGTAATATGTATAAACTTCTATCTTTCCTCATCTCTGATTTCCCTCTGTCAAAGATGTATACTGGAAGTTCCTTGTGGGCAGGACCTGCCTTTTTGCAATAATAATAATAATAATAATAATAATAATAATAATAATAATAATAATAAAAACATTGTAACCTGCCCATCTGACTGGGTTGCCCCAGCCACTCTGTTACTCTGTAAATTGCTATGTCCAATGATGTCCTTGTATAAATAATAATAGCTGGTAAAATAATTTGCCAGAGGGAAAGAGGAGAAAGAAAAAGAGAATGAGGATGAATAAAAACAGTTAAGTTTGCTTGTTGTGATTTATAGAAGGCACCTGCATTCATGAATACATGGCATAATTTCTACATTTGCAGTCCTTGTAATGAAGGAAGCCAAAATGGAGGATATGGTGGAAACTGCCAAGCGTCAATTCACAGAAAACTGGAGGCAAAGGAAGATGTTATGGGCTCACAGTCTCCTTTCTACCCAAGGGATTTTGCATTTCATCAAACAATCTCCTTTGAAACTATTATTAAGGGCTGGGGCAGGTAGAATCCAAAGCAGTAATTAAACTTAATTCTTTCTTTAGACCTTCTTAGCTACTTCTATGTTTTCAAGAACAGAATCATTAGTAAGAAATTATTAGAAAACAGGAGCTAAGGGGGCATGTAAGGAATAAAAGGCAAAATCAAGGATGGTGGAGATTAAAGCTATTTCCTAGATGCTATCCTACAATTTTTCTTTCAGCTGCAATGAAGGTTGCTTTTGTTTTGCTTTTAAATCACATATTCAGCCCAGTGCTATGCATGCCCACTCCGAAAGTCCACTGTGTCTCTGAGGCTTATTAAAAAATGAACCAGGTAACTTCACTTGGACCATAGCAATTGTGTCTATACCTTCAATTAAATGAGCATTACCTCCCATGTCATGTTCATTTCATGTGGTTCAGAAGATTCAATTCGGATGTTTTCCGGGTTCTTGTCTGGAGCTATGCATCAATAAAATACAATGCAAGAGTATTTTAATTAACCAGTCTTTGTCCCTTATTCTTCATATGTCTACATTTACTTTATATGGTAAATTGATTAACTGCTGGCTAATTATGTGAATTTCCTAGTAATGATTATTATACAGCAGTAAATTATTCCAAAATAAACTGAAAAACTTCAGATGAATTTTACATTCACTGTGCAATAAAGTTATCATTTTTAACACACCGTGCCATTTATGGTGGCTTGTGACTTGTTATGATAACCACACACAACTCCTTGCAAATTGGATTTCAAAGAATGGATATATCAGCTACATTCAAATTATTATATTTTTTGTTTAATAAGCTGAGCTATGAACAAGGCATTGGGCCATGCACACAGTCTCTCTGCTCCCCCCCTCTCACCTGCAAGAAAACAGATCAGTGATTCTTCCATTAACTATAGTTTCTCATTTTTTTCCAAACTGGGAAACTGTGGTTAACAGCTTCTGAACAAGATTATGGGAAGATCGCTTAATATTTCATTTTGGTCCAGCCATTAACCATAGTTTGCCAGTTCAGCAAAACCAGGAAATAATAATAGTGAATGGAGAGCCTTCCTACTGTAGTTTGTTTGCTGGCTCACATGAGGGAATGAGCACAAGGAGTTCCACTATCTTAAGGAGCCATTTTGAGATGAAAGAATTACATTATAACAGACATCCAGTAAATAAATTCATCCCAGGACACCCTTGGATAATATGATCAATTGTCATGTAAAAAGCACAACAAAAACCCTACACCATAAAATGGATATGGTTTCAGTCATTTTGGTTAAAATGATTGAATAAGAACTAAATGGTAGTTTCACAAAGCACCAGATGTTAATGGGATTATTTTAAAGAGTTGGCCCATTGGGACTAGGAAAACAGAAGGTGTATCATTAGAAGGAGGCACAGTTTGAAAGCTAGGAAAGGCACAGAGACAAAAGTTTTTTTAAAATGTTAGGAGAATATAAATGAAGAAACCTTGCAGAACAGCTGTTCTATAAAAGGATTTTCAGGAGCCAGTTATTTCATGTTATACCAAGAGAAATTGGTTGTGAATAGAAATTTATCCAAAGTCCTGTGCTGCTATGAGACTCACTATAAATCTTGCTAAATAGCCCATCCAGAAGGCATGGTGTCTACATAAAAGAAGAAGAAAGCTAGCCTGAGTCTTAAAAGCAGTATATTTGGAGCCTAACTACATGTTTTGTTAATTGTGCAGTTTCTCAGAAGATATTTTAAAAATGGAATCCTTAAGTACATTTGTTTTCTAGTTGTAGCCTTTTCTGAGGTGTTGCCACCCAAACTGTACAAAGTATTCCAAATTCTGTCTTACTGATTGTCCTACCTGTATGGAGCATTGCCATGTACAAATAACTTCTATTCCTTGGATCTTATATTCCCAAAGATTGGGGCTGAATCATCATATATGTCTTGTTTTTGGCAGTCTTTGGTACAACCTGAAACCTGCATAGCCCTTAAGAATGCCTCATTCCACATTCCATCTTGGAACTATGAATGAAATGGAATTCCAGAGCATAACCATCAGCCCCCCCCCCCTTTGTCTACCATTTAGTCGGCTAAAGAGACTAAACAGGTGTACAGGTGTTGAGAACTCTAAAGCTGCCACACTATTTTGTGACAGATTGATTGGCTAATAATGATTTTGCTCTAAAACAAATTTTGGAATGTTTCTGATGGGCCAACACAGCTACCTGTACTTTTTGTTAGGATATAGTTCCGTTCCACCTTAAAAGGGACAGGCATGACTGTTGTGTGTCACATGCCTGTTTACATTTCCAGCACAGTCTGCTGGGAACTTCCATTTTGTATATTGCTTTTGTATTTCTGTTTTGCTCTGGAGAAGAAGGGAAGCAGACATGTTTTTCCTTTGTCCCCACTGCTGAATAAAATGCTGTATATAATGCTTACACATGGCTCTGTCCACCACTTCCGTTGTGGAGATTTATTCACTCTGCTAATTAGCATGCTCGGTAGCTTCAGAAGGCTACTGAGGCTCGAGTCGCTGATTGATTGATGCTGTTCCGTGACCTGGAGATCACCCGGCTGCCGGCCGGTGGCTGGAGCCAGCTTGGGGCCTGCCTGATGCCCCCGTCTCCCTGGCAGCATCCCAACACTTTTAATGTACAATACTGTGTCCTCAGTTAAATAAAACACTCTTTTCCTTTTGCTTCTCTTCTTATTTTTATATTTCTGCTTCTTTTTCGTCTTTTCTCCTTGGTGGGTGGGAGGGAGGGAGGGAGGGAGGGAGGGAGGGAAAGAGAGAGAGAGAGAGAGAGAGAGAGAGAGAGAGAGAGAGAGAGAGACTATATGCACATGAAGGTGATGGCTGGCTAGTGAAGTACTCTAGAGGCAGGGAAGGAAAGATCTCCCAGGGTGGAAGGCTTGAAGAAGAAAGGGAATATCCTAGGTGACAGCTGGGAGGGTCCACCCTCTTCTGTGTGAGACAAGGATTAAGATCTACCTTTGAGAGGGGGCTTTGTATTTTCTTCGCTCTTTTTTCTGTTGCTTTTTTCTTAAAATTTAGATTTGTTTGTTTTTATTGCATTGTGTGATGGAAACGTTTCAATAAAAAACTATAAATCAACAAAATGTTATCTCCTTAAGAGCCACACTTTGAAAAGAGAGGATCACACACATTAAACCAGCCTTCCCCAACTTGGTGCCCTCAAGACATCTTGAACAACAACTCCCATCAGACCTAGCCAACATGGTCAATAGTCAGGAATGATGGAAGTTTTATTCCAACACATCAGAAGGAACACAGATTGGGGAAGGCTGCTTTAAACAATGTTTATAATTATCCACAACAGGGTCTGGCTTCACAATGTCAAGACTTGGCACCAATTACCGAGTGGGATAGGAGAAAGCAGCTCACCTCCAACCAAGCCTATAAGTTAATCTGAAACAAAACAAAGCTTAGGAACTTGTTTCCCCCACAAATCAAAACAAAGGCTCCTGAATATGCATCAGGTGTATTCTAGGCTAGTATACCCTGTTCAATATGATATAATTAAACACAAGAAACAGGTAGCAAAGCGTACCAGCTGGTGGTGTTTCATATCGTTCTGACGGTTCGCTAGGCTGGCTTCTCCCAACGGCATTGACGGATATAACACGGAACTGGTAATTTACATAAGGGGACAGTGGTAAGACAACTGTACTGTCATTCCCTGGGAGCCTGATTAATTCCTGCCACTTTCTGGGCTCCCATCGGTTCTCTTCAAATTCCACAATAGATTCTAGAAAGGACAAGGAGTGGAGACACAATTAAGATCCCCGGAAACGAACTGGAAAGAAGGGAAGGAAATGATCAGCAACAAATAAAACCTTCACCAATAAAACTAATTAAGTGCAGCTTTCAGGGTAGTTTTGATCTAATTCCAAGAACTTGCTGTCACTCTATAAAAGTGAGGTGGCAAGACTAGACTCCCGCTTACCATTAATTGGGCTGTTGTTACTGCTCCCAGCATTCCATGATAGCCTCACACTTCTGCTCTGTTTTTCGGAGAGGTGGAGGTCTTCTGGTGGGTCAGGGACATCTGTACAAGAAATGGAAGAAACATAAGAAGAATGGCATTTGGCTGCTGCGCTTCACTCTGAGCAAGAGACATGTGCAATATTTTCAGGTGGGGCCTTCAGAGAAATCACACTGCTGCTTCTGACATTAGGGCTGTGCATATGACCCTGTCCATCTGTTCATGGAATACATGAGAGAAACATCATACCAGCCAGCTATGCCCCCCCCAGTACCGACATAGCCGCATGCCACACTCTTCATCTTTACCTATTTCACAAGAATAAAAGCTATGCCTGCAAAGAGCTCTTTGACACCTTAAAGACTGGCACAATTATTGTGGCGTAGGCTTCTGAGGACTACAGCAACACTTGTCTGTTGCATGAATTGGGCTACTCTAGAAAGTATAATCTGCACAGATTTTTGCACATATGCACACTTGTTGTTTTTAGCAAAATTATACAGGAGGGGAAATCCTACAGGGAATATTAAAAACACCCAGATTATAGGGGTCCAATGATTGACTACTCCATTTGAAATTGCAGCATTGTTGCATACAGATGCTAAACAGGTACAGATCTGATCAGCTCTGGGAGTCCCATGTAAGAGAAGGGCAAAAAATGTAGTAAATATGTAATGCTATGTAATCTGTAGTCCATACTTGTGTGGCAGAATACCTGGGCCTTAGCTGAGTGGCAGGCCACATACTTTACAGGCAAAGGGTCCCAGCTTCAAACCCTGGTATCTTCTGGAAGGGCTGGGCATGTCCACTGTCTGAAACCCCAGAGAGTCACTGCCAGTCCGTGTGGACAATGCAGAGCTCAATGGACCAATGGTCTGACTCACTTTAAGGCAGCTTCTTATGTTATTTTGGAGGGGCAGAACAGAAGGTGGTCTGTCCTATCAAACTTAAAAGGCTGGCTTTGGCATTCACCACTTCCTTCACAGGAAGACTGTTGAGCGAATAAAACATTTCCATGTGAAACTTGGGAGCAAAGCGTATGCAGTGAGAAATACAGTTGTTTTCCAAGGCCAGGCTCAAAACGCATTTCAGGCATCCACTCTATAATACTAGTGGGATGGGCACTGGCATCCAATATTTGTCCCTCATGCATTGCATATGATACTTCTTTCCGCTCCAATAGCCAGAACCGTTCCCCAACAAAGGTCAAATTCTATTTCTTGTCTCAGCCGCAGCAGGATTCTTATTAAGCAACTGTCCTGGTAGCAGGAAAGCAATGAGGCAGAGCTGGAGGAGGATTTCTACATAAATATGTGGTTTTTATAGATGGCTAAGAATAGAAGTGCAGGGTTTTTAAAAGGCAGCAGTGTGTGGTTGTCTGGGAGTTAGATTTGAAATGACAATGTATGGGGAAAAGAAGGATCGCAGTTGGGGGTAGCATTTGCAGGGCCATAATGAGACTGGCAGCCCAGGAGGATTTTAATACGTGTAAGGAAAAATGGGGGAAGAAGTGGATTTCATCCAGTTTAAAAACGAACCCCTCTTATGTGATGCTCATTCATCAATAAATATGTGAGTTGCACTGAAAAACGCCCCTTCAGTTGGGCAGGAGGCCTTTGAAAGTCACCCCTCCTAGAACCTTACGACTCCAACTGAATGAGAGAGGTTACCCCAAAGGTGAGACATATCCTGCTCAAGGGTCCCAGAGCCCTGATTGGCAGGAGTTGGGAGCTGCCATTCACCCTAAAAGTTGCCTAAGGGTGCTCACCGACCCTTGTCCCTTCCTAGTGAATCTCCCATGCGCAGCCTGGTAAGAGTGTGGTGCTAATAACACCAAGGTTGCAGGTTTGATCCCTGTATGGGACAGCTACATATTCTTTCATTGCATTGGGGGGGGGGGTGGACTAGAGGATCCTCAGGGTCCCTTCCAACTTTACAGTCCTATGATTCTATGATTCTATCCCAGCTTAAATGTGGCCATTGAATTAACCTAAACCAATGGCATGCCTGCAAAACTGCAACCTGGTACATATTTCAAAGTAGTCAGGAGTCAGAAGAATAGGTCAGCAGGGCACACAAACAGACAGGCCAGAAACAAGCCTACACAGTCCTGAAGTGAATGGAAAATCTTGCACTGAGAAATCAGAAGAGGCTAAGGGGGCAGAAGGTGGAGGAGCCTTAGACAGACTCCTGTGTTTCCCTCTCCTAGCATCCACATGGCATATGCCCCAAAGCCATGACTCACCCCTCCTCTGTCCCAGAAGCAACATCGCCTCTGTCCAAAGCCCTCAGGGTCAGGCGGCAAAGCGGCCATTTATGAAATGTGCATGTGAATAAATTGTGCCGAATCTGACTGATGTTGCAATGGGCCCAAATCTTCAGAACAAGAGCCATTACTTGGCAGAAAGGAGTAAGAACAGATTTTCCCAGAGGGATTTAAATAAAGCATCAAAATAACTCAGCATGCAAGCAGTGGTTTAAAATTTACTTACAAAGGACAGTTATGCGGGAATCATCTGTGGCAATGTCAAGAGATGTGCGGCCTACGCAGGTGTACACACCCTGATCTTCTAATTCCACATTTGATATAATCAAAGTGTCCATCTCCATAATTATTCTGCGAAGGAAAGTACAAATAAGACACAAATGACAGAGCAATAATAAAACTAGCATCCTGAATCCGCTTTCTTTACCTCACCTTGCCAAGCCTGCACATGGAAATCCTCTCACAATGAGGCAGCTTGCAATAATGCTTAAGTTGCATTTTAGGTAGTAAATTCATCACACACACACACACACAAACAAACAAATGCAAACATACACATTGCTAGCATTAACACAGTTTCAAGCACCTGCAACTGATCGTACCAACTTATAACAGCCATAGTTCTAGTAATCTGCTTTCAGGAAATTTGGAGATTATTCATTTACAGTCCCCAGTCCACAAAGTGCTAGACAATTCTTATTTTTCATTCCAACAACCCTGAGAGATAGATTAGACTGAGTGCTAATGACTAAATTCTTACAGGTCAAACCAGGCAAGATGAGAAATGGATGTGATCTAACTTTCCAGTGTTTCATTTCCTCCCCCTTGATAGTAGTCAAGGGGAAGATATGAATTGGATCAGCACCATAGGACTAAGGAAAGGGGAGGTTTAACCCCTAACTTATAGTGCTATTTCCCATGTACATGGCCAGAAAGCATCTCAGTTGCCTTTTTCCACCTGGCCTGGGAGGGGAGGGCCCAACTGACTCCAGCTACAAAAGCTGAGGCTGCTGAATAAACTATTGGGCTGGAGTGTTTTGTTGTGTGGGGGGTGGGATTGTCGCTGTTACGTTTGTTTGTTTTTTGTATCTTTGTTTTAGATTTTGTTGTGATTTATGCGGAAATTGTCCAGTCTGCTTATAATATTTTTAATGTTTAATTTATTCTTTATGTTGGGACGTGGGTGGTGCTGTGGGTTAAACCACAGAGCCTAGGACTTGCTAATCAGAAGATCAGCAGTTCAAATCCCCGTGATGGGATGAGCTCCTGTTGCTCGGTCCCTGCTCCTGCCAACCTAGCAGTTTGAAAGCACGTCAAAGTGCTAGTAGATAAATAGGTACCGCTTCAGCGGGAAGGTAAACGGTGTTTCCGTGCGCTGCTCTGGTTCGCCAGAAGCAGCTTAGTCATGTTGGCCACATGACCCGGAAGCTGTACGCCGGCTCCCTCGGCCAATAAAGCAAGATGAGCGCTGCAACTCCAGAGTCGGTCGCGACTGGACCTAATGGTCAGGGGTCCCTTTACCTTTACCTTATTCTTCATGGCTACTTTTGTGATGTTGTAGTTATGTGTTTTTTCGTGTTGTAAGCCACCTTGAGCATGCTTAGAATTGTGGAAAAGGGGCATACAAATAAAATTATGTTATATACAGTGCTTTTTTCTGGGGGAACACGGGGGTACGCATGCCCCTAAACATTTTTTTGAATCTTTGTCCATTTACTGTATTTATTTTTCCCAATTTGAAGTACAAAATGGTAATTTTCTTGAGTCAAAATGAGAGAACCCCTAAATATTTTTTAAAGAAAAAAGCACTGGTTATATATTTAATATCGAAGGCCTCCCAATTTATTGTTTGTAACATTGGGGGAGAAACATACATAATAATAGCTATGAGGGGTTGATATTGGGAAAGCAACACAAGGGAAGGGCTAATCTTCCCTTCCCTAAGGGTCACAAAAGTCCTGACCCAATTCTTCCCTCTCCCCATGAAAATGCAAAGGAAAGTTGGGAGAGCCAATCATGGATATTCCACATCTCATCTACTTTGCTCTATGTTGAAAGGCCCTGTTTGTGGAACGGAATGTTTAAATGTGCCATTCAGCAGTGTGGACATCTGCACAGATGTGTTTTCAGAGTGACAGTGAACCAGGGGAGGTCTGCAGCTCAGTGGAAAAGCACAAGCTTTGCAGTCAAAAGGAATGGGTTCAGTACAGGATAAGGCTGGGAAACACCATTTCTGAAACTCCGCAGAACCACTTCCAGTCAGTCCTGGAAGTGACAACACTGAGCTATATTGAGAAAAGGTAGTTCCCTATGTTCCTGACTGGCACTTGAATTTAGATAATAGTATCTGCACTTTTTAAGCCAGGAATGATCAGCTGTTGTCTCATAACCGCCACCCCAAAAACAAAATTAAAAAAACCAAATTAACAGGCTTTCTAGCAGGTTTCAACAGATAAGCAGCACAATCTGTTCATGCATAATGTTGCACATCAATATTGGGTATATATATACAGTATATGTACAACTCAAAAGAAAAAAAGAGGTGCAAGATAATGTTGAAAACATTATTGGTAGAATGTCCAGAAACCATAGATAATTATTTTAGGGACACATGTGGCCCATAGGCCAAAATCTGGTAAACCGCATTGTACATGCTTAATGAGTTAACAAGGTGGAGGTTTGTTTGTTTTTACTTGTTCTGGCTACATTATTTAACAAAATAAAATACCTCATAATCTGAACATGTGATGCTATCAGCAAAACACGACTTGTATTTGGTGGGTTTATTTGACTGGTTTGTTCAGTTCTGACCTATTCAAAATAAGTGTACATCTGGCCTACTGTATACAAAATGTAGATTTAGAGCTGTGCTTTCACCACTAGAGGTCCTTCCAGGACAACTATGAAATTATGTGCAGAACTGTAAGACTGCTTATATCTTACTGAGATAGAAAGTCATTCCAGTTTCATAGAATCATAGATTTGTAGACTTGGAAGAGACCCCAACAATCATCTATCCCAGTCACTGCAATGCAGGAAACTTTTGCCCAATGTGGGGCTCGGACCCACAGCTGTGAGACTAAGAGTCTCATGCCATACCGACTACCAGTTTTCCAATTTTATCCCTCTTGTAGCAGTCCAGAGGCTGCTGGACTAGTTTCATGCTGACTGAGTCTGATGGTAGCTGGAGTCTGACAACTTCTGGAGGGCCAAAGATTAGTCACCTGTGCTTCAAGGACTCATACAACATCTTGCCAAGGTCAACAAGAGATATTCTATTGACCCCATTAGGAAAAACTAGATATTTTCAGCAAAATACAGGGACAACGAATGGGTTGTAGGACTTACAATGTGCCACTGCCAAAAGAATCCTTAATCCCATACTCTACTTTTCTAGTTGACTGTACCAGGATAGGATTGCATAGTGATTTATATGTATATTTTATGGTTCTGCACTGGGAAGTTTCTGAAGTGGACAGAAAGGCAGTCTGCAAATACATGATTATTTTTTTTAAAAAAATGGTTTATGTAATGCTTTTAGAGCAACTTTCATCAAGCTGGTGCCCTCCAGATATCTTGGTCTATGACTTCCATCAGACTCAGCCAGCATGGTCAATAGTCAGGGATCATGGGAGCTGTAGTCCAAAATATCTGGAGACTATACCAGGTTTGGGAAGCCTGGGTTTCACTCAATGCACATTATCCCAGTAGTGCTCAGCACTGTTAGGTAGATCTGCATTGGCTTGGAGGAAGAGAAGCTTCCTCCGATGGAGGCACTTTCTCTGTCTCAGGGTGCAACTTTTCCCAATGGATGCTTCTCCGAATCCATTATGTCTGTGTTGCAAAAAATAAAAATAAAAATAAAAATAAAAATGAGGCCATGAGAAAGGCAAGTGGCATGCCTCACGGTATGTGATACTGTTTCCAACGTCCACCTGCTAAATGGCACAGCATAACTCCCCAAACCCAGGGTGCCGCTAGGAACATAGGAAGCAAACATATACTGAATCCCTCCAGTTTAATCATGTCTGTATTAATCTCCCAGACAGGGGACACTGAGCCCAACTTGGAGACACCAGGGATTGAACCTGGAACCTTCTTCATGAAAGCAGATGTGTTCTGCTATTGGGCTACAGCCTCTCGCTGACCCACTGTCACTCTGAAAACAACACAAACAAGTATGGTGTAAAATGTGCTCGCTTCGGCAGCACATATGCTAAAATGGAAACAATACAGAGAAGATTAGCATGGCCCCTGCACAAGGATGACACGCAAATTTGTGAAGCGTTCCATATTTAATTTTTTTTAAAAAAAAGGATGGTGTAAAACATCCCATTCCACTTATTTGTTGCTGACCCAGGAACTCCTGTATGTCCAAGCTTGCCTATGTTATTACTCCTGCAAAAGGGGTGGTGATATTTTAAACACTCCTGTGGAAATCAGTGGGAAGTCTCATATAAGACCTCACTGTGCCTGGCTCTCTGCTGCAGAGGATTACAGCACAAGAAACAGCTACAACTATTTGATGCCAGAATCAACAGTCATTAGAAGCTGCCTGTGGCGTTTGCCCTCCTAGGTGTATGACATCATACTGGGTTCATAAGTAAAAGGTAAAGGTAAAGGTACCCCTGCCCGTACGGGCCAGTCTTGACAGACTCTGGGGTTGTGCGCCCATCTCACTTAAGAGGCCAGGGGCCAGCGCTGTCCGGAGACACTTCCGGGTCACGTGGCCAGCGTGACATCGCTGCTCTGGCGAGCCAGAGCCGCACACGGAAATGCCGTTTACCTTCCCGCTGGTAAGCGGTCCCTATTTATCTACTTGCACCCGGAGGTGCTTTCGAACTGCTAGGTTGGCAGGCGCTGGGACCGAGCAGCGGGAACGCACCCCGCCGCAGGGATTCGAACCGCCGACCTTTCGATCGGCAAGCCCTAGGCGCTGAGGTTCATAAGGAAAGGGTTAACTAATTGTCAAATGACTAACCAATGGGAACCCACGGGAAGGAGTTAGAGTTAGAGTTAGGGTGGTTGAGAAGTCAGTCAGGAGTTAGAGAAGAGACAGAGAGGATAAGTCTGTGGGTTGGGCTAGTCTGATGTGAGAGAGTGAGAGAATATGTAAAGAGGACTCAGTCAAACAGTTGATATAATCAGTCAGAAGGTATTAGTAAGGTATAGGCCGGTAAAGAAACTAAAGTTAAGAAACTGACAGGAATATTATCTGAGAAACCATAAACTTGTTAATGCTTATAAAATAAACTTGGTTATTTGGTTCAATTTTAACAGCTGTCTGGACTCAGTGTTTTACCCGAGAGTAACAGGTTGGTGCCAACGGGGAAGCAAGCACAGTGGTGGCACAGGGATCAATAGATCGTTAAACGTCCATGTGTGATCGCCACACTGCCCGTTAGGGAAGGACCCTAAGTGCACAATCATATTCCCATGAATAAAAATTATTTATGTAAAAAGAAAGCAGAATAAGAAGAAAACTCTCATTTGTTACCTCCCATCCTCTGTGTCATTCTTTACAAGCTCCTCTCCGTCCTTTCTCCAAGAGATTTGAAAGTGGTGTTTCAAATGGGAGTCAAACTCAGCATGGCATTTCAATGCAACTGGATGCGATTTCAAAATTTGTGGGTTCTTCGGCAGAACAGATATTTTGGTAGCATCTAATAAGTGAAGAAAGACATTTGCCATTTGTTCATGTATACAATGAGCAAATTGCTTTACAGTCCTTGTGCCATTCATTCACATAAGAATAGGGGAGTTATCAATCCCGTTTTGCATATGATAATGATGCATTACACTTCCTTTGAGAAATTTCATCTGTCTTATTGAAATACTTTTGGCTGCCCTTGTATAGTTCACCAGGAATGACTAGCAGCTTTGCTTCAAATTTTGGTTTAGGTAAACTCCAAGGATAACAGAGGGTTGTACAGATTTTCCAGAGAAATGTCACTGTTCCTTTTGAAACCCTTTACTTTCCCCTTGACATTCCTCAGAAGCACTAAATTAGTTTCACATTTTGTAAGTGAGCCAGAGTTATTTGGCCATCATTCATTGTTCAGACTGACTCCTGAAAAGCTCTCCAGTGAAACATATGAAAACAGGGATGAGTGAATCTGTCGATTTTGGCTTCTCTGGGTTTCTTGCTTTCCCAGTCTTAAGTTCGGTCCTCCATATTTCTGTATACTTTAAAAGAAATCCTTGTGCAAGTTTCTCCCATAATATACACATTTTTGTATGCCATTGTTTCTTATACAGATTTTTGCAAGCCATTTCCCCAAATAAAATGCATTTCTGTATGCTTTCCCCCTCCATTTTTACGTCATCAGTCAGTTGAAGAACTGAATCACAAAATTTGGAGAGCTGCAAATTTGGAAGGATAGCTTTGTTTTGGTTTACAAGTTGTTACGGAAAATGTGAATCGGATACGCTCGCATTAAAATTCAAACTGAATTGAATTCCTTTGCCATTCCTAGAGTGAAAGACACACCTGTGGGGTGGGATCTCGGTTATTCACACGTTTGCCCCTGCAGTGTGGGATGGCACTGCGCTATGGGTAGGAAATATAGCAGGGCCCTTTATGAAATTCATAGTTCCTGAGTTCCCATCCCACCTCCAGTTTAGCCAAATCATGTCCCACCTGTGCTTTGCTAAGAACAGTAGATAAGGGAGATAAGGGAGAAGGGAGAAATCACAAAAGGCAAATGGTTCATGGTCCCTTGGCCCACCTCCCATGAATTGAAAGCACCGGTGTGAAGATGAGCAACATTTTACTCAATGTCAGCAAATGTGATTAATTTGCTCTTGTGGATATGTGACCTAGGAAAGCAATAGGTTCGCAAATAATTTTTGCTGATCTACTAAAAAAAAGTGCTGGGACATAGAATCATGGAGTTGGAAGCGACCTTAGAGGTCCAGCCCACTGTTCAATTCAGGATGCAACTATGGCGTCCCTGAAATTGGGTTGTGCAGCGTCTGCTTAAATACCTCCACCAAAGACGAGCTGCTACCTCCCAAGGCAGTCTGTTCCATTCACTGTGTAAAATAGTATTTCATTGAGGAAACTCCACAACCATTATTAATATCAGCTTCAGGTCTCTCATTTTGAATGGGGAGCATCCATAGTGATCAACCAGCCTTTAAATCAGGAACAATATACAATTATGCCAATTTTCAAAAGTGCAAACAGCATTATACTGCATTACACATATTTTGCTGCATTATGCAATTATATTTGTGGTTTTGAATAGGGAATGTTTTGAGTTAAGCACATCCATTAAGAAAATTGCATAGCTGCTTCTGATGCAATGCGTGATACCATTGTTTGGGGAGATGGAATTGTCTTCAGAATTAAACGGGGCGTTTTTCACATCTATACATGAGGCTAAAGCAATCAGATTTTTAATAGTAACTTGTGTTCATAGGAAGAATTACTTCTGACAGTAAGGGTAGCAGTGATAGCACGTCTCCCAGCAGAATTTTTCACCCAGCAAGTATAAGACCCAGCATCTTCCTTTCTCGTTACTCTGATTTCCAGGGTTCCATTCTGATCAGGATCAAGGTGCTGCATGTCGTAATCTTTAGTCCTAGGAAGTAAACCAGAACCACAAGTTATTTCATGTGGTTAGAGATTATGAGAATGTCAAGGCAGCCAGGTCTTAGCTTAACTACCATGATAGGAAGCAGAAGCAAAGCAATGACTATAAATCAATATAGACATTTCTTCCTTTCAGTCTGAAAAGATGCTTCAGCTCATAAATGAAGGAAGACTTGTCTTTGAATGAGCTGGAATTACATAATTTTGAATTAAGGCCACACTCACACCATGCTTTTAAAGTACATGGCTTCACCCAAAGAAAGCCAAAATTAGTTAAGGGTGCTGTGGAGCAAACTACAGTTCTCATGAGTCTCATAACTGTTAAAGTGCTATAAATGTGCTTTAAATGTATGGTGTGGATTTTACCTTAGATTTCATTTTTCCAGAAATGGTTTTCTTCACTGTCAGAAGGAATATGCACCTTCTTCCCACAGTGGCCATGTCCCGAAATTTCTCACCACCACATCAGGATATCTAGGATGATTGGCTAGTTCCATACGCTAACAACAGATTCTTCTTCTTCTTTTTATGGTTTTGTGTCAAACCATAGAGCACTTCTAAATGTGTTTTTGAATGCTACTCAATAATATTTTCATTTAATTAAATTCAGCGTATTTGTTTTGAGCATTAGCCATCGCAGAATTCCAGTAGTGGGATTTCTGGATCCTCCTTAATCAATACCCCTCATAAGCATACTTATGGCCAAGAGTTGGCATGCAAAGCCTCTTCTTTTTGCTGCGGACAAGTCTTTATGTGAGAAAAGATGTTCTGCTTTAGACCCAGCTTTTGCTGCACCTGCCTTCGCCTTCTGCTGCATATGTTTTGTGTAAGACAATAAGGAGGGAAATGGCAGAGGTGCAGGGTGCCTTTCAAGAATTTTCTGTGTATACTTACAAATCCTTGGTCCTTCAAAACCACCCCCAAATGAAGACACAATAGACACAGATTTTAGTTGAAGGTTTTTGGCTTTAAATTTTGGCCACAACTTTATTGATTACAGCATGTGAGTGGTTGCTTAGGCATTGGTTCCAGACTACCTGAAGCTGGCAGGAACAGGACTGACACTGGGCACCACCATATGTCAGTAAAGGAAAGCATCCTGGGGGAGTAAGAACTCCTTCGATCTCACAGCTCACCCCAGATGCTCCCAGCGGCTCTGGCGTGACCCTAGCCCCTTGACAGGGTTCGGACAAAAGCAAGGCGAGCCCCTGGATTCCTTTAACGGAATTCCCTAGCAGCAGCAATGGAGTGGCAGGCATAGCCAACAATGTCCCCTCCCCCAGTGGCGTAGTGTGGGTTGTCAGCACCCGGGGCAAGGCAAGTAATTTGCTCCCCCTAACCCGTGGATTTGCGCCCCCTAACCCGTGGATTTGCCCTAACCCCAGATGTTGCACTCGGTGCGGCTGGCCCCCCCTGCACCCCCCACGCTACGCCACTGCCCTCCCCAAAACATTGAACCAAATGCCTAACCACCAACCTTATAAAGTTGTGATGATTTGCTACACGGTAGGCAAAAACCAAGTGGCACCAGCCAATCAACCAAATGGCAAAATTCCTACTGGGCCCCTGCTCCAAAACAGACAACCCCTAGACAGGCATAGCAAGGTCATAAGGGAAACCCTAAATATAGGGAGAGGAGGGCGGGTGATCCGCTGCACGTCGCAAGAAAGCAAAACTCTCCAGCGACGTGCAGCAGCTTAAGTAGCCCCTCAGAAGCCAATAGCCAACCCAACTGACCAAATTTCTGCCCCAGCAACAGAGGGGCAACCAATGGGGCGTTGTGGCCATCTAAACAGTCACACCCCACAACAGGGAGGCAGTTTTTGGTGATCTCACCGCAACACGTGCCCTCCATGATGGAGGACCCAACTTACAATAGTGACTAAGTTTGTTGACCCATTTATGGGGTGAATGGTAAGATGTTTGCATTTCCTTCTCAACCTCGTTCTCTTTCTCTGGATTATCAGGTGTCTAGTGGTTTGGTTTAGGGTACTCAATCAGTTGTAGCTACTCAGAGGAGCTGCTGCTAGCTTTTCACGGAAACCAAGATTATAACCAATCAGGGTTATACTTTGGCCAACAGGGCCTCTTAGAGGACAATAACAGATCCTGAGTAGGAAAACGCAAGGAAAATGGGCCTAGTACACAACAAAGTCCCCTAAAGAATGAAGCAACACAAGTTAAATTCTGAAGTGTTCTTTGTTATCTTTTCAAAACTAACATTTGCTTTTTATTAAGCCATCTAAATTGCGCCTGAGCAAGAAAAGCCTCTGAGCAAACTAAGCTCTGTTGACCTTTGCCTTCCTGAAGATAAAGGAAATGGAACACCACCTCATGGGGGACCTTATCATTTCCATTGCTAACAAACAATGTGGGGTTTCATTAACCTTGGCATATTATTTTTTGAACCTTTTTTTTCTTTTTCTTTTTTTATTAAAATTTTTATTACATTTTCAGTTTACAGAAAAGAAAAAGAAGGACAAACCAGAAAAAAGAAAGAAAGAAAAACAATCCAACTTTCAAAATACATTTTTAGATTACTAACTGGACTTCCCCACATCTCCCTCACCCTGCGTTCTTTACAATAAACAGATCAGCAAATTATTACCTTGTTTCGTATCTTATTTATATCTTTCAGAGTGTTTTACTTCTAAATTTAAAGTACCTTTTGTCAAATATTTATACCTTAAGATAATACATAAAATAACTTTAAATTTCAACTTTTTCTTACTTACAACTTAACTTTCTATTTTCCTAATCTAATTGCAGGAGCTAAAATTTCCAAGTCATGCAGATTCTTAACATTCATACAACTTATAATGTTTTTGTAAATAGTCCTTAAATTTCTTCCAGTCCTCTTCCATTGTCTCTTCTCCCAGATCTCGGATTCTGCCAGTCATTTCAGCCAGTTCCATATAGTCCATCAACTGCGTCTGCCACTCTTCCAGCGTGGGAAGGTCTTGTATCTTCCAATATTTTGCAATGAGTATTCTTGCTGCTGTAGTTGCATACATAAAAAAAGTTCTATCCTTCTTTAACACCTTTTGGTCCACAATGCCCAGGAGGAAGGCCTCTGGTTTCTTAGGGAAGGTGTATCTAAACACCTTTTTTAACTCATTATAGATCATTTCCCAGAAGGCCTTCACTTTTGGACAAGTCCACCAAAGATGAAAGAATGTCCCTTCAGCCTCCTTACATTTCCAACATTTATTATCAGACCGATGATATATTTTTGCAAGTTTGACTGGGGTCATGTACCACCTATATATCATTTTCATAATATTTTCCTTCAGGGCATTACATGCCGTGAATTTCATTCCAGTGGTCCATAACCTTTCCCAGTCTTCTAACATAGTGTTGTACCCAATATCCTGAGCCCATTTTATCATGGCTGATTTGACTATCTCATCCTGGGTGTTCCATTTAAGCAGCAAGTTATACATTCTCGAAAGCGCCTTGGTCTTAGGTTCTAACAGTTCTGTCTCTAATTTCGATTTTTCCACCTGGAATCCTATTTTTTTGTCTGACTTAAAAACCTCTTGAATTTGAGCATAATGAAACCAGTCTTGCACCCTATTCTTTAATTTTTCAAAGCTCTGCAGCCTCCAATTATCTCCAATTTTTTCTATTATTTCCCAGTATTTCGGCCATCCGGCCTCCATATTGGGTTTTTTTTGAACCTTGGCCTCCGCTGGTGATAACCACCTCGGGGTCTTACCTTCCAATAAGTCTTTGTATTTTGTCCAGACCATAAATATAGCTTTCCTGACAATATGGTTTTTAAACATTTTATGAACCTTTACCTTATCGTACCACAAATATGCATGCCATCCAAAAACATTATTATACCCTTCCAGATCTAGGACGTCAGTGTTCTCAAGGAGTAACCAATCTTTCATCCAGCAGAAAGCCGCAACTTCATAATATGACCTTAAATCTGGCAGGGCAAACCCCCCTCTCTCTTTTGCATCCGTTAATATTTTAAATTTTATTCGGGGCTTTTTGCCCTGCCAGACAAACCTAGAAATATCTTTCTGCCACTTCCCAAAACACTCCACTCTGTCCACGATCTGTAGGGTCTGAAACAAAAATAACATCTTCGGCAATACATTCATCTTTATAGCTGCAATTCGACCCAACAAGGAAAGTTTCAATCTTGACCAGATCTCTAAATCTCTCTTAATTTCTGACCAGCATTTTTCATAATTATCTTTAAATAGATTCAAATTTTTGGCAGACAAGTTTACCCTTAGGTATTTTACCTTTTTAACAACATTTAACTCTGTCTCTTTCTGAAACCCATCTATTTCCAAAGGTGTCAGATTTTTCTCCAAAACCTTGGTTTTTTGCTTGTTCAGTTTGAACCCCGCTACCCGACCAAATTCATAAATTAATTCTAACACTCTCTTCGTACTAGATTCTGGCTCCTGTAGTGTTAAAACCAAATCATCTGCAAAAGCTTTCAATTTAAATTGTTTCACTGTATTCCTTGTACCAACCGGTCTTCCCTAATCATGTTCAAAAGCACCTCCAGAACAGAAATAAATAACAGAGGGGATAAGGGGCAACCTTGTCGTGTTCCTTTTTCAATTTTAAATTCTTCTGTCACCACATTGTTTACTATCAGTTTAGCTTTCTGCTCTGAATAAATTGCCTCTATTCCATTTTCAAACCCCCGTCCCACTCCCATCCCTTCCAAATTTTTCTTCATAAACCTCCAAGAAATGTTATCAAAGGCCTTCTCCGCATCAACAAAAATTAACACTGATTTTGTATTAATGTTGGTTTGCAAAAGTTCCAAAATATCAATAATATTCCTAGTATTATCAGACAAATGTCTTCCTGGGAGAAAGCCTGCCTGGTCCTTGTGAATTACTTCATTTAATACTTTTTTTAAATCTACTTGCCAAAATATCTGCAAAAATTTTGTAATCCACATTTAGGAGTGAGATGGGATGGTAGTTCTTAAGTTGAGTCTTTTCAGTTTCCACTTTAGGGATCAATGTGATGAAGGCTTCTTTCCACGATTCCGGTGCCTTCTTCCCCTCCAAAATCTGATTGTATACCTCCATTAATGGTTGTATCAAATAATCTTTCAATATCTTATAATACTTGGAGGTAAGCCCATCCGGACCTGGAGATTTGCCTAGTTGCATATTCTGGATGGCACCCTCTATTTCTTGTTGTGTTATTTTATGATTCAGGATTGTTCTCTTTTCCTGGGCAAGTTTTGGTAAACCATTTGTTTTCAAAAATTGGTCTATCTCCTTCTCCTCTTGTGGCCCTTGAGTATAGAGCTTTTTGAAATATCTCTGGAAACACTTCCTAATTTCTTCGGGTTTCTGGATATCTTTCCCTTCAATCTCTAGATTGGTGACTGTATTCAATTTTTGTCTCTTTTTCAATTGCCATGCTAATAGTTTCCCACACTTGTTAGCTGATTCAAATGATCTTTGTTTCATTTGTTTAATTTTCCACTCAACTTCTTGATTTATCAATTTCGCGTACTGTGCTTGGTAAAATTTAATTTCTCTCAAGATCTCCTTCGATTTTGGCTTAGATCTCAACTTTTTCTCTCCATCTCTTATCTTCTCTAAAATCTTATCTTTTTTCCCATTCCAGATTCTTTTCTTTATCGTGTTCTGTTGTATCAGAAACCCTCTCATAACTGCTTTGCTTGCATCCCAGATTGTTCTCCTTTCCACCGTATTTATTTCAAAATAATCTTTCAAGGTTTTTTGGGCCTTCTTCACAATCTCCTGATCTCTTAATAGGGTGTCATTCATTTTCCATCTAAAGGAGCCGATTGGAGTAAGTCTTAATTCCATTTTCATAGCGTTATGGTCGGAGCAATTTTTGGGGCAGATTTCCACTTTTCTAATCATAGGTGCCAGCCTTCTAGTTTTCCATATTTGGTCTATTCTTGTCCATGACAGATGAGCCTCAGAAAAGAAAGTTCCTTCTCTACCTAAGGGATTCTTAGTCCTCCAAATATCGATTAAGTCCATATTATCAGTTAGTTCAAAAAAAGTTTTGGGTAGTCTGCCATCTTTTGTTAGACTTAGGTCTTGTGACTTATCCATATTTGTAGAGACCACTCCGTTCATATCTCCCATCATAATGATGTTGGTGTAGTCCAAATAGTCCAGGATTGTCTCATGCAGTTTCCTATAAAATTCTGATTTCCCCTCGTTCGGTGCATAAATTCCTAATAGCAAAAATTTTTCTCCTTGGGCCTGTATTTCAATAGCCAAAACTCTTCCTTGCTCATCTTTGAATAAAAATTTTGGTGACAGGCTCTCCTTTGCATAAATCACCACTCCTCTTTTCTTTACTTTATCCGATGAGATGAATTATTGGCCTAATCTTTTATTAATCAAAACTTTTCTATGGAGCCTGGTCACATGTGTTTCCTGCAAGCAGATGATGTCCAATTGTTCTTTTTTCAATATATGAAAAATTCTTCTTCTTTTCTCTGGGGAATTTCTGCCATTTATATTCCAACTAAGAAGCTGCAGAGACATCCTGGGTCAATCTATTGGTCCTGTGGTGACGTCCCTTTCTTTTGGTCCTCTGGTCCTGAGGGTGTAGGTGCCAGTATAGGTGTAAGCGGTGGCGGTGGCCAGGCTCCTGTTGTCCCTTTCTGTAGATCCTCTTCATGGTCGTTCAAGAACTTTTGTTGGTCTTCTGCTGTTCTAATTTTAACTTTCTTTCCTTTGAAATTAAAAGATAGTCCTTGAGGAAACTCCCACCTATAAGGAATTGAGTTGCCTCTCAGTAATTTTGCAAGTTCTATATACGTCGCTCTAAGATCCAAAAGCTGTTTTGGTATGTCTCTGTAAATTTCGGCTCTCTTGCCGTGGATGTCAAGTGATTTTCCAAAATGAAGGCCTAATATTTTATCTCTCTCTTGCTTAGATCTTAAAATGATCAAACAGTCTCTGGGTTTATCCCTCCTCGTCACTCTTCCCAATCTGAAAGCAGTCACAATTTTAAAATCCTTATCCTCTTCAATACCCCAGAACTTTGAAAATTCTAATGTCAGATAACCAATCAGATCTTCCTGTTCAAGTTCTGGAATAGCTCTAAGTCTAAGATTGCTTTCCCGATTTCTCAGTTCAGTCATCGACCAGTAGGCCTGCTGTTCACTAATCTGTTTATGCAACGGCTTCACCTCCACCTTTAATGCCTCAACTTTCAAGTTGGCTTCCTCTGCTTTTTGTTTGGCTTCCTCAGCCAGTTTGTGATTCTCTGCTGTTGCTTCTTGAAGATTCCCAATTGCTTGTGTGTGTTGAGCCACCTGGTCAGTCAATTTATTTATTGAGGATGTGGCTTGATCAATTTTAGTCAAATGTTCGTCCGCCTTTTTATTTAGAATTGCCAGTTGTTCTAGGATCTGATTTAAAACTTTTTCAGATCCTCCTGAAGCCATATCCCCTGTAGATGTCTGCTCAACAGCCCCTTTTTGTATTTCTAGAACAGCTGGGACAGATGATCTACGTGGTTGGGAAGTCAAAGTTGTTTGTACCAATTGTTTTGCCTTTATTTTAGCCAGCCTTGTTTTCCCTGCGTCGCTCATTCCAATCCCGTCTGTGTATCAAGGTCAGACTGTATGTGTTCCCATGAGAGAGACAGTTCCAAAGTATAAACAACCAGGCAGCAGAGAATCAAAACAAAATATAGTTCCCAGAGAATTATAAATCCAAAGTCCTCTAGGGGGAGTAATAAAGTTCAACCGAAAGAAAGAGGTTTTTCCTTCTTTACAGTCCCAATAATCCAAAGAAGAAACAACTGAAGTTCTAAAAGGTCTTTTAGTTTCTTTTTAGCATTAAGCTTTTCCCAACTTAATACAAAGTCTCAGAGAGGGTGCAAGAAACAGTTTCTCTATTTCTTCTATGGTGTAACGTTTACATGCAACACTTTCAACCTTAAAAACAATATCAGCAGTTTGGCAGTTTGACAGTTCTTCTTTACCCTGGCAGCCCACGGATTTGGTTTCTTCAATTATTTATAAATCCCAAAGGAAGAAGGAAGATCCAGTCAGAAAATCAGCATAGATACTCCGAAATTGTCTCTTTTAATCCCTGCCAAAAGTTCAATAGTCTGCACGATAATCCAATCTTTTTTATAGTTCTTTCAAAGCGCTTCCCGCTTGTCAAACTTTGCTTTGATCTCTTTAGCACGGTCGGGAAACGGACTTCCTGGTTACGTTTCCCATTTTCAGCCAAATTAAATACTTTAGTCCCGATAATTTTTAAGTCCCCTTACTCACGGGTTGTAGTTGCAAATCTGATGTTCCAAGAAGAAAGGTCGGCGCTCATCAGCAGCAGCCGCGCGGCTTTGCTTCCCGCAGAAAGAGCGATGAACTCACAGCGCCGCTCCCCCTTTCACGTTCCGGAGCCCCTTACGGGGTTCCTTCTCCGTTTCTGGGGGGGCTTCTGGCGCCCGCCGAGTCCCACGGCCACGAGCTCACTCTGCCCGTGGTTTTTCTTGATGGGTCGCCGCTATGCCGCAGCGAACGACCCTTTTCTGCGGAGCCCCTCTTCAGAGCACGAAGAGGACCGCCATTGCTGTTTCGCGCCGCCTCCGGAAGTTTTTTGAAACTTTTAAAGTATAAGTATATTTGGATCATCTTTGGCATCTTATGACAGCAATTTTTATTGGATTGATTTTTTTTAAAAAAACACAATAGAGATTTAATGCAACTACATCTCTGCAGCCAGAAATGCCAACAGCAGCCTATGAACATGAGGAAAGAACTAAAATGAGCTTACCAAGTAACATCAGGTGATGGGACAGCAAAAAACTGACAGTACAGGCGGCTTGGGTAACCCACAACCGCAACATATTCTTCACCATCTGGAGTTAACATTTCTGGAGGAATGTCTGCAAATGTCAACAACAACAAAAAAGTTAGAACTACAGATCTATAAATAGCTTGGATTTAGAAACACCTGCCATCCCATGGGGTTGGGAAAACATTGCTGTCTAGAATCCAGCAAAAGTTAGTTGCACTTAGGAGTAGGCTCAGATGTTTACAAATCACTTGCTATTCAGACCAGGGTGGGGGGACACTTTTTTGTAATGGTCAGCCTAATCTAACATCATACTCACTGGCCAGAGGAAGAATGACTATTGAGACAGGACATCCCATCTGTCCCTTTGAGCAAGAAATCCCCTATCTTTGTGGGCAGCAGTAACAACTCATGAGGCAGCTTCTTGGAGGAAGAAAGCAGCAGCAAACAAGACTGAGGGGGCAGAACTGGTGCAACCATTAGGCAGAGTGAGTGGCCACCACAGGCAGCAGATGCTGGGAAGAGCAGCAGCGAGTGGTTGCAAGACAGAGCTTGGATGCCATGCAGACTGACTAGCACCCCTCAAGCAAGCCTGCTGCCCCCTCAGGTGCACTGTTGTATTGCTGCAATCTGGTCAGATTATGGACTCTGAGTGAGCCAACTCTGCTGACGGTACTTTCATGCCTTGGCCAGAAGGTGTTGCAAGATAGCAGCTGCTAGCTTAGGCATGTGGTTGCTGAGTGGCTAGTAGTGTCCAGTGAAAAGTACTGAAATCGTGACCCATGCTAGACCATGCTTGTTATGTGTTGACCAATCCCGTGCCTCTGTTGACCAATCTCTCATAAGGAGATGGGAATCCTCTCCTCCTTGGGTATTGGTTAGTCGTTAACTAAGGGTTTCCCATTGGAAGCTGCCTCTAGACCAGGAGTAGGAAACTTTTAACAGCCCATAGGCCACAAACTTCCAGGAGGGACATGTCCATGGTGGGAGGAGCCAGAAGCAAAAGTACAGTGGTACCTCGCAAGACGAATGCCTCGTAAGACGAAAAACTCGCAAGACGAAAGAGTTTTTCGTTTTTTTAGTTGCTTCGCAAGACGGATTTCCCTATGGGCTTGCTTCACAAGACGAAAATGTCTTGCAAGTTTGTTTCCTTTGTCTTGCAAGTTTGTTTCCTTTTTCTTGAAACCATGCATTCAGGGGGTGCAGTTGTGACTTGACTTCGAGGAGCAACTCATAGCATGCGGTGTGGTAGCCTTTTTTGAGGTTTTTGAAGACTTTGGTGATTTCTGAAGCTTTTCCAAAGTCTGTGCTTCGCAAGATGAAAAAACTCGCAGAACGAATTAATTTCGTCTTGCGAGGTACCACTGTAGGTGGAGCAACATATGTACATTTAACCTTTGGACAGTAGGCTTGTTTCTGCATAGACCTCCAACACAACCCATCTGTCCACACAAGCAAGAAGCATTGCCAGAATTCAAGGACACATTTCTTGCCATGCAGAAACACTCAAGGTGGGTGCAAAAGATGGCTGGGGAGGGATGGGGCCTGTGGAGGGCAGGAGAGTAAGACCTGGAGGACTGCTTTCGGCCCCTGTGCCTGAGGTTCCCTCTCTTTGCTTTAGACCTTCAGCAAATTGCCTCATGAACTGCCACCTGGGGTATGGAGGGAATTCCCCTTCTGCCTCCTTGTTAATGCCAAAATCTTAAATCAGGGGTGCCCAAACTTTTTTCAAAGAGGGGCAGATTTGATGAAGTGAACATGCGTATGGGCTGACCAAGTTGTTGAGCTTTTTTTAGGATTTCACCCCAGGACATATACTGCCACAGGGGCTGAAATAAATTGACCAGCAGGCTGGATTAGGCCCCTGACATGCCTGTCTTAAATATTGTCACAAGCCACTCAGAGCCTTCTGAAGCAGTTTTGTATAATGGAAAGAAGGAATGGAATAGTATCATAAGACAGAAGGGAGTCCTACCCATTGCTTCCTTGGGGCAGATGACAGCACTCTTTCCAGTCACCATACTCGTATGAGTCACTACTAAAAAAATAAAGCCACTAGCTGTGCCCAAGGATCTTCCAGGTGAGATGCTCTTTCATCCCCTTGGTCCTATTGTTATCAAAGTTGGAAGAGAAACTGAGCCCTAGAGTGGCCTAGTTTACTTGGGTAGCTTCCTTATACTGAGTCGGACCACTGGTCCACCTAGTTCAAGATTGTCTTCTGTAATGACTGGCAGTAGCTCTCCAGGGTTTCTGACCTGGATCTTATGGATTCAGGGACTGAATCCAGGGTCTTTACATGCCGAGGCACTCTTCCACTGAACTCCATGCATGTTGCGAAAAGCTGGAAAGACTTACTAAGCACATTGATGTTTGCAGTGGCGAGGATGGTGCCATGCTTGTTTGTAGCCTCACACTGGTACACGGCACTGTCTTGCAGCTCTAGGTCAGTGACGCTGATCTCCCTTGTTGAAAAAACAGCCCTGTTGGATTTTATTTCTGCCTCTGCCAAAAACAATAGGATACAGGATCACAGTAAGCCAAACGGTGCCTTCCTGGGAATGTGGGCTTTCAGAGAGAAGCTCTCGTCCATTTTGCCCATTGTTGTTGTTACTACTACTACTACTATGATTCCCAGCAGAACAAACTGGATGTTTTGCACCTTGTCCTTACCATCAAGAGACCTGCCATTCACTTTCCACTTTATAGTTGGCTCAGGATAGCCAATGGCTTGGCACAACAGTACAAAACTTTCGCCGACACCGTAAACTCCACTTTTGGGTTTCGTTACCCATATGGGTGGCTCTGTCGAGAAAGAAAAGAGTCATCTTTCAGCCATGGCTGTGAGTCAAAGGCAGACAGACACATGGTTAACATCACCACCACAACCACAGTAAGGCACCTAAAATGATGAAGCGCTTTACAATTATAGAATGTCTATAGAAATTGCATATAATATGGTCTGCAATTAGGCAAAATAATAATAATGAAAAAAATCGCCCATATAGTATCATTCAAGTTACACATTACATCAATAGTTCCCAAACTTATTCAGACCACTGCCCCTTTGGTTCCATAAACTCCTCGGTGCCCCTTACCCTACCCTATAAATAGCATTATTCAGAGTAGCAGTTTGCACTACCCACTCAGGAAAATAATAACGCAACAAAATTTGAAACAACAACCATTTAATTGCACATTTATTCAAAATCCAGTTAAAACTATGTAGTTTATTAATTTAACAAACTTGATGAACCTGATGCAGTGGTTTTCAAATACTGAAAGCCATTTTCACCTCTAGTGCCGCCTGCTGCTCACTTACCTGTTAAAGTCGCCCTAGGTAATCCTACTGCCCACCTTGGGAGCTACTGTGCTATATGCAATAGTCATGACCAGCTGTATTTTTCTTAGAAACCGCTGGGAGAATCTGATTTGGATTGGCAGAATGGTTTTTCAAAAATACACATTTCTCACCCACACAGATTTCACAATAAAAACTCTCCATTCCCCTGAAGCTCCTGTTAGACACAGAGGATGAAATATATAGGCTCCCACATTGTACCTGTGTGTTTTCTTCTCTGTGGCTAATAGAAGCTTAATACAGCAGAAAAGTTCATGGGGGAATCAATGCGGAGTACAGGTTTTTAGATCCTTTCCCCCATAAACCACAGCCTTCGTCCAAATCCCCTTCACTGTAACCATTCTCTTAAGAGAAGCTGTCCTTGTGGTTAGCGTGTTGGACTATGACCTAGGAGAGTGGGCTTCAAATCCCCTCTCTGCCATGAAGCTTACTGGGTGACCTTGGGCCAGTCACCATCTCTTAGTTTAACCTACCTCACAAGGTTGTTGTGAGGAGGAAGAGAACCATGTATACCACCTTGAGCTCCTTGGAAGATAAAATGTAATAAATAAAAATAATAAATAAATAAAAGAAGGAAGCTGTCAGGGAACTGCCATCAGCTCAGAGGCGAGAGGTGGAAGGGCAGTTGGGTTACAGGGAGTCTCCGAAGATTGCGTGAAGCAGCTCTTCCTCCGGAGAGGAGGGAGGCCCCGCCTCCAGTGGGGAAGGGATGCAGGGCTTGGAAGATGCTAGAGAGAGCCGCAACACCAAGCCTGAGCAAAGCGAGGCGGAGGCGGGTCCCCTTTTGCCCACGCCCTCTCTGCGCAGTTGGTTTATGCGCAGAGAGGGAAGGTGTAGGATGGGAGTCAAAAGACTGCTATGCTGGGGAAAGTTTAAGGACCACCCACTCCCAGATTCTGCTAGCGATTGAGCAGACATGGACTTGAGACGCTCTGAACTGTAATGGTTTTGTACAGATAATGAAGCCTGGAAAAGACCGGTGGGAGTTTTGCCTGTTCGCTCTCGAGCAACCACACCGGCACCTGACAGAAGCCTTGAAGGCCAGTGGTGGAACATCTCCTTTGCATGCATAAAGTCCCAGGTTCAATTCCTGGCATCTCCTCTGTCTGTCTGGAATTGTGGAGAGATGCTTTCAGTTTGTGAAAACAGTGCTGACCTAAGTGACCAATGCTCTGACTGAGTATAAGACGGCTTCCTGTGTTTCTAAATAATGTGTAGCTTGGCCTTAAAAAATAGTAATTATTGGCCTGGGGGAGGACCAAAAAGAGCTATGCAGCTAAAAATTTCCCTAAGGAAATATTAATTCCTTCTTTTATTCCAGGTTACCAGCAGGTGGCACTCTCTGGCAATAACTGGAAAAGGAAAGGAATCTCAAAAGACTGTCCTTTTACACCACGTGATGCTATTAGCATTGTTACTACCTTTTCAGCTCTGCTTGTATCAAAGGAGAAAGGGTAGGGAAGCAGACATAAGAAATCCTGTGATTTGTTACCCCAAACCCCGTTCACTGCATCTTCAGTGACAATGGCAATGATTGCAATATTTGTTGTTGCTTGCAGGGGTTGCCTAGTTTCCTAACACTGGGTGACCCTCTCCGAAATCATGAAAAGAAGTTTGAAACATGCAGAGCAAGTTGAAGTAACAGTACGCACAATGGTGAGCAGGTGAAGGACGGTATTTTCTGCTCCCGGATCAACTTGCATTTACAATCAAACATTGTGATCCTTAGGGCCGTGAAGTAGTCCTGGGACTGGAAAGCAGAAGGGAAGCACCTCTGGCTTCTGCAGCTGGCCAGGGTCAGGCCATGATACCCAGAAAGGCAAGCAGGAAAGCCACCCGGCCTAGCACACCAGCCAGACAAGGAGCAGCCGCAGAATGTTTGCCTTTCTGCTTCCTCCCTCCCAAATCTTAAGACCGTAAGAAGATCTTGTTGGGTTGGGCCAGTGGCCCATCTAGTCCAGGATCCTGTTCTCATTATGCCTGTCCAGATGACTGTGGAAAGTCCACAAGGAATACTAGCTGTGCCACGTTCCTGACTATTACTTACTGGGAAGGAGAGGAGGGGCAGGGCCTCAGAGTGATGGGTGTTCTGCAAATCCACTGGGGCAATCAATCTGGCACTCCTGCATCATGCCGACCACAGCAACGCCTTGACCCTCTCCAGAGCAACAGCCACTCACCTGCTATGAAGCTAGCATAGCAGCTTTATCCCACCTGAGCAGCACCTGAGTGCAATTGTGCTCATCCCCACTTGTGATGCCTTGCAGCTGCCTTCAACCAGTGGCATAGCATGGGTTGCCAGTGCCCGGGGCGAGACACGTATTGTGCCCAGTAACCAGTGACAGGACTGGCATGGCAACTGCAACCTACCAATTTCTCCCTTTCCACCTTCAGTTCAATGTGGATCGCAGCCACTGCCCTCCACAACCCAACATTAAAAGAAAATATATAAATAGTCTTAATGGAAGAAGCAAAGGCTTTGGGAGGGGAAAGAGTGCGGGAGTGCAATCATGGGACCGGGATTGGTGGTATTTGAGGTGCTCCCTGCCTATAGAAAGAGGCACAGAGAGGAGGCTAGGCTGTTTTCCTTTTCTTGAAACTTTGCACCCCTAATAATTTTGCATCTGGGGCTACTGCCCACACTACACCACTGCCTCCAACTGTCCTCCCTGGGACTGCAGAACCAAAGGAAATCACCATCTATCAGCTGGAAGACTAAGGGCTGGCTGCTGTGTGTGCTTGAGTATATTCATAACAGAATTCTGAACTTTTTTGGGGGGGGGCAACTGGGGATGCCATTACCTGTTGCTTGAAAGCCACCTTGAGAATCATTTGATTGAAAGGCAGAGGATACATCTTCAAAATAAATAAATGATAGATTAACACATTGCAATCTAAAAACAAGCAGGCACACTTCTCTTCCGGAGTAGGCAAAATGGAAATTCCCAATTCTCAAAGTTGTGCCATAGTGGGCCATAAAAGGTTGACCACACTTAGATCAGGCCCTCCAGCCAAGAGTGGCTCCTCACCCTTGACTCAATTCACTAAGAGATTTTCTAGTAAATGAAACTTGAGAGTGGGAGCAAGGTGTGCTGTGCTAATCATTTAATCTCACCAAACAAATATGAAAAGAGAGCAGGGAAATTATTATTTACCTCTATAGAAACTGAGCATGCCAGAGACTCACACATAATCTAGATATATAAGAAGGGAGGGGTTGTAAACTTTTGTCTAACGTTTAACTATCCATGGAAAAAAGGAAGAAGAATGTATACATGGCAATGGTAGTGAGTTTGGGCACTTTCTGGGTTGTATCCAATGTTAGTCCTGCTTAGAGCAGAATCACTGAAGTTAATAGACTTGTCTAACTCCAAGTTCATTGATTTCAACATGTCTACTCTGAGCAGGATGAGTATTGGACACAACCCATTTCTATAAACCCACAAAAAAAGCCAAGCAGATTTCTCGGCAGCTAAAAAAAGGTGAGAAATGACTCATCTACATTTGGCACCATCCTAATCTTAACTACAAGAAACATGTTGCAAGCAATGGATTGATCAGCCTACGGTGATTTTGGAAACTCAGTCCATGGATGCTTTTGAAAAACTGCTGGACAGAAAACTGTCGGACATTCTTTTAAGTGATCATTCCCCCTTCAACTAGCTTTAGCAAGTTGCTTCTTGGCATTCCATGCATCCACTTGCACGATGCCTAAACCTGATGTCAGGAGTCAGTTTTCTCTTTTAAATAATAGCTCGTTAAAAAAAATTTAAAAAATCTGGGAACTTAACCAACATTGGCTTATTGGTGCTTTTCAGTAGTTTAGTGTTGGTTGCTTGTTTACAACCACAGGAAAATTTGGCTTAAATACTAAGATTGCTTTCAAAAAGTACTCCCATTAGTCTAAATCTCTTGCCTTGTTTGTAGCTCAAGAGGCATTAGGATATAAGAGGATTAATCTTGAGAACTATGAGAGTTCTCAAGCTCCCTGTTAACCATCACCTTGTCTTGCATACCTGCGCAAGGGTCAGGCACAATTAGAGTCTTTGTACACAGAAAACACCCTGTTATTGATTTCAGTGCAGCTCATCATGTTAAATCAGAAGTCCTCAGACTTTGGGGGCACCAGGGAAATCTAAGAAACTGTGGTGGGAACCATAAAATACCCATTTCACAGAAGAAAAGGGTGAACCCCTCATCCAAAGCAGGCAACATACCTATACACTCCCCATAAAAACAAATGATACATAGACGAAGAAGGCAACCTTCCACAAAAATAATCCAATATCTCCCCCCGAAGCAAAAAAGAGAGGAGAAGAATAAAATAAAATTGGGAGGGTAAAGGGAGTTTTGGCAGGCACCAAGGAGCTGTCGGTGGATGCCATGGTGTTCACAGGTACCATGTTGGAGACCTCAGCATTGAAGCAAAGAACAACAACTAAATGGAAATTTTTGCCTGGGATCACTCAACTTCCTACCTTAGCTCTTACAGTTAAGAGAGATTTGGAGAAATGATTGCATAGAATTGCAACTGGAGTGCATAAATGCAGGTCATTTCATACAGTGCATTTAAAGATATTTTAAGTGTACGCCTGGAAATGAAAAACATGTAGCTACTCTCGGAGGTTTGATAGGCTACAGTTCCCTACTGAACATATGCTAAATGATCACCCTACTTTACCATTGTGTGATGTATGAAATGACCGTATGGCATCCATTATAAACCTAAAAGGATCCTAGTTAAACAGATCCTGGGCACCCACAAACATACACAGACCTCAGTACCCGTGAACATCTTTTCCACCCTGCCAAACAGGTCATCTGGAAGCATCTTAGGCCACATTTAACAGCCCTTCAGCTTTACTAGATTGGCCATCAGAAGAACTGGGTAGGCAACCTTAGGCATGTGACCTCTAATCAAAAGCCCAGGATTATTAGGAATGACTCCATGCAGAAAATCCCTATGAAAATACCTGTGCAAGAGGGAGGAAGGGGGGATGCTGGGTGACCAAACCATCAATCTTTAGCTGCAAACTCACCTTAAAATGTATAACCAGGCAGCCTTTGTTTCCAAATGATTCTAAGATGGTGTGTGAGAGGCATGCAAGCTGTTGAAAATGTCTTGTGCTTTCAACACAATGACACGATAGAAAACTATGTGAATAGCTAGGCTTTCACTTTTCTGTTATCAGCAGGAGAGAGAACAGACATGGTGGAAAAAGAAGAAATTGTGAGTGCCAGTTACCCACCTCCGGGTTTAATTTATGTTCTATCCGCACCCATGTGCTTGAGAGAAGGGAGCCAGAGCAGCTTAGCCTGGTTGTAACTTGACTGCAATGCCAATGGAATCAATTAAAGCCAGTGAGGTCAGCACAGCTAAGTTCTCTTACGCCAAAGGAGCACTGGCCCTTAGCACGTGATGGAGTGGGAAGGATGGTGTCAGCCCATGATTAATGGCAGTGACATTTTGCCGTTTGGAAACTCAGGAGAGGGAAAAAATGAGTTGGGCTCAATTTCACCCGGGCTTCCCATAGGTGGGGAGACTCCTGATAATAAACAGAATCCTTGTCAATTCCATTGATCTTATTTAATAGATTTCCATGCTCAGAAAGAGAGGGTGGGGGAAAAACTATCCACACTACTCTGTTTGGGCACAGGATGGTGGTATGGATGCATTTGCATCTGTGCATCTTAACGAACAGAGGCAATAATTTTCATCTGAATCTGCGGCCATTATTCTATGCCGCTTAATTGCTGCGACTTCCTTGGCATTTGATTGCTTTTGCAGCTCCTGCAGTTCGCTTTTGAAGACGGCTTCAGTTTTTCAGTAAAAAAATATAAAAAATCCTCAGCCAGATTGTTAAGATATTCAACGACTGTAGAGACATTCCAAGCCATCTGGAATGATTTCTAAGTCAGCAATTTGCAGTAGTGCAAATTGCCCTATGCACTCTCCCTACCCGCATATCTCTCTCTCTCTCTCTCTCTCTCTCTCTCTCTCTCTCTCTCTTTCTCTCTCTCTCTCTCTTTCTCTCTCATACACACACACACACACACACACACTCCTGTGCAGCATGATAAATGCTATATAAAGTCAAATAGAAAAGCACAGCAATGCTAGTGCTTATTTTCTTTTTCTTTTAAAAAGTGTCCCAGCAATATAAAAAGTAACAAGAAGATGCATCATAAATATTTGAAATGCTTATTTCGTTCCTGGATTTCCTCTGATACCAGGGAGATGAAAAGAGTGGGATAAATATTAAAATCAAGCAGGAGACAGATGTGTGCAATTTAATGCTCTCTGCGCTCATTTCCTCAGAAGGCTGGGCAGTTTTATTATTTGATATTGCTGCTCACTGCAACTGGCTGGGAACCAAGGTACCTTAAGGACTGTTTTCTGCCATATGTTACCCACCCACCTCCACCCCACCATACTTTGTCCATTATTGGAGGCCTTACTTCAGATTTGTAATCCTTAGAAAGCCCAATGACTAGCTGCAAGAAAACAGGATCTTTTCTGTGGTGGCACCCATCTTGGGGAACAACCTACACCTGTTACGTGGCTCTTTTAGGTAGGAAATAAAAAAAGAAGGAAGGTGGCTGAGACTTGCCTTTATGGCTCACCTTATATAATCATTTGTCTTTGCAGTAGTTTCCACAATGACAGGTGCCCCCTCCCCAAATAATTAGGCATGGCAAAAGACTCCCATTGTGGTCAATTTCAAGCAGGGACATCACATTGTGTGGAGAGTGGAGTGCTATTCCTTCCTTCATCAGCTACAACCCTTCCCAAAAAATGCTTCCCACAAGGGAGTAGGGCTGGGTGGGGGGGGGGGGAATGCTTTTTCAAGTCCAATTGCTGTTCTGTGTAGAGGTGGGAGGGTGAAAGGATTTAAGCCTCACAGGTCACATTGGGCCCAGAGGCCAGACAGCCCAACCTCTGTGACAAAGGTGGGTCCACATAGTACTATATTTGACACTGTATTTGCCATCTACCTAGACACATTGGCCCAGATTCAACAAACCCAGTGTGCTAGTAGAAGCCAGTACAAGGACACCTGCTTGTGCTATATAGATCTTCTCCCATTTCGTCCACTTGTGTCACCCAAATCTGCTTTGGCACATCAGGAGAACCCCCATAACAGTGCACATGCACAGAGAAGAGCATTCTGTTTGGCAAAAAGAAATGCTTGCACTGGTGGAACAATCATATTGGCCCCATGTGGAGTTCCACCCATTACTTTGTCCATACAACTAACTGGGTGTGTGGGAGGGAATTCCAGTGACCATGTCCATATGTTTAAATCTGATACGATGGTATCTTAGACCTGGGTAGGCTAGCTTCTGACCGAGCCACCTGCATTACTGGACACACATTTGGTGACTGTAAGAAAGGTCTCAACAAGGAGGAGGAGAGCCCCTCCACATCATGCTGAAGAGCTCCTGCATGTTGGGATGTGTGCATAAGGTTCACTCTCATGGTCAGTAGACATGGTCAGTCTGTGTCAATGGCAGGCACATGTGTGAGAGGGCTTACCTCAGCAGCTAGACTGGTGACTGGGAGCGGCCACCGAGACCATATAACACTGGTCCTGAAAGACCTACATTGGCTCTCAGTACATTTCTGAGCATTTCGTACAAAGATTACCATAATAAAGGACAAAAGTGGTAAGGACCTAACAGAAGCAGAAGACATCAAGAAGAGGTGGCAAGAATACACAGAGGAATTATACCAGAAAGATATGGATGGCTCGTACACCCCAGGTAGTGTGGTTGCTGACCTTGAGCCAGACATCCTGGAGAGTGAAGTCAAATGGGCCTTAGAAAGCACTGCAAATAACAAGGCCAGTGGAAGTGATGGTATTCCAGCTGAACTACTTAAAATTTTAAAAGATGATGCTGTCAAGGTGCTACACTCAATATGCCAGCAAGTTTGGAAAACTCAGAAGTGGCCAGAGGATTGGAGAAGATCAGTCTACATCCCAATCCCAAAGTAGGGCAGTGCCAAAGAATGCTCCAACTACTGCACAATTGCACTCATTTCACATGCTAGCAAGGTTATGCTTAAAATTCTACAAGGAAGGCTCAAGCAGTATGTGGACCAAGAACTCCCAGAAGTGCAAGCTGGATTTCGAAGGGGCAGAGGAACCAGAGACCAAATTGCAAACATGCGCTGGATTATGGAGAAAGCCAGAGAGTTCCAGAAAGACATCTACTTTTGCTTCATTGACTATGCAAAAGCCTTTGACTGTGTCGACCACAGCAAACTATGGCAAGTTCTTAAAGAAATGGGAGTGCCTGATCACCTGATCTGTCTCCTGAGAAATCTCTATGTGAGACAAGAAGCTACAGTTAGAACTGGATATGGAACAACTGATTGGTTCAAAATTGGGAAAGGAGTACGGCAAGGCTGTATATTGTCTCCCTGCTTATTTAACTTATATGCAGAATTCATCATGCGAAAGGCTGGGCTGGATGAATCCCAAGCCAGAATTAAGATTGCCGGAAGAAATATCAACAACCTCAGATATGCAGATAACACAACTTTGATGGCAGAAAGTGAGGAGGAATTAAAGAACCTTTTAATGAGGGTGAAAGAGGAGAGCAAAAAGTATGGTCTGAAGCTCAACATCAAAAAAAAAAAAAAAAAGATCATGGCCACTGGGCCCATCACCTCCTGGCAAATAGAAGGGGAAGAAATGGAGGCAGTGAGAGATTTTACTTTCTTGGGCTCCATGATCACTGTAGATGGTGACAGCAGTCACGAAATTAAAAGACGCCTGCTCCTTGGGAGAAAGGTGATGGCAAACCTTGACAGCATCTTAAAAAGCAGAGACATCACCTTGCCAACAAAGGTCCGTATAGTTAAAGCCATGGTTTTCCCAGTAGTGATGTATGGAAGTGAGAGCTAGACCATAAAGAAGGCTGATCACCGAAGAATTGATGCTTTTGAATTATGGTGCTGGAGGAGACTCTTGAGAGTCCCATGGACTGCAAGAAGATCAAATGCATCCATTCTTAAGGAAATCAGCCCTGAATGCTCACTGGAAGGACAGATCGTGAAGCTGAGGCTCCAATACTTTGGCCACCTCATGAGAAGAGAAAACTCCCTGGAAAAGACCCTGATGTTGGGAAAGATGGAGGGCACAAGGAGAAGGGGACGACAGAGGACGAGATGGTTGGACAGTGTTCTCGAAGCTACAAACATGAGTCTGACCAAACTGCGGGAGACAGTGGAAGACAGAAGTGCCTGGTGTGCTCTGGTCCATGGGGTCATGAAGAGTCGGACACGACTAAACGACTAAACAAACAACAACATTTCTGAGCACAATTCCAAGTGTTGGTGCTGACCTTTAAAGCCCTAAAAGGCCTTGGCCCAGCATACCTGAAGGGGTGTCTTCACCCGTATCATTTAGCCCGAAGGTCCATTTCCGAGGGCTATGTGGTGGTTCCCTCACTGAGAGAAGTGAGGCTACAGGGAACCAGGCAGCGGGCCTTCTTGGTAGTGGCACCCACCCTGTGGAACGTTCTCCTGTCAGATGTCAAGGAAATAAACAACTACCTGACTTTTAGAAAACACCTGAAGGCAGCTGTGTTTAGGGAAGTTTTAATGTTTGATTTTTTTTTTGTTTTTAATATCCTGTTGGGAGCCACCCAGAGTAGCTGGGGAAGCCCTGCCAGATGGGCAGGGTATAAATAATAAATTACTACTACTACTGCATGGTCAGAACTTGGAAGAACTTGGTTGCATGGAAAACCATAAAAAGCTACCTCTTCATATGTCAAGTACATCTAAGGTCATTTATATGGTCACTACAAATGTATGCAATGAAATCTTGATGCACATTGGAACAGAAATGGTGACTAGGATGTGTGTGTGTGTTTAACTATTTTTCTACCTGCGGCTTCTCTGTATTATCCTACCCTACCCACCCCGGCAACTTCCCCTGTGGTAGTGGCTGCCTCTCTATTTTCCATGTGTAGATACGGCTTTCAACTCCTGTGAAGGTATGAGGTAGAAAACTCTCCCGGTACAATTTAAGACGATAATCCCATATTGCTTTATTTGAACTATTTATCTGGAACGGAAGCACTTGAACCTCGATCTTTTTCTCAACCTCAGATAATGCTTCTCCCTTTTGAGGTCTAGCTGACAGTAGGACAACTGCTTCTGTGACTTGTTCCAGAAGCAGCAATGAAATGCACGGCTGGAGGACTGTTCCCGTTAAGTGTGTCATTTCAAAGGCTATTCACTGTAAGAACATGTATTTGCTGAGCTTGCAGATTGATAGAATTACTATAGCAAAATTACACGACTGAAATCCATTGACGACACAGCACTCACACTGGCGCAACACAGCACGAGTTCACACTCTCTGCTTAAGTGATAGGAAATAACTGGCAATTCTCTTCCCTGGCTCCCTCCCTCTCTGAGGTAATTTCCTCAGGCGATTAGAAAGAATGATCCATGATGCCTGCATCAGGATAGCATTATCATATTTCTATTTTCAAGCTATGGAACCAGAAAAAAATCCAATCGCATGGTATCCTTTAGAATCAATGGTTTGAAAACCACCTTAATATTCTGTAAACTGCCCAGAGAACTTAGTTTTATGGGCAGCATAGACACTTAATAAAGCCTTCCCCAACCTGGGGCTCTTCATATGTTTTTGACCACCTGTCCTATCATCCTTAGGGATGCAGGTGGCACTGTGGGTTAAACCACAGAGCCTAGGACTTGCTGATCAGAAGGTCAGCAGTTCGAATCCCCACGACGGGGTGAGCTCCCATTGCTCGGTCCCCACTCCTGCCAACCTAGCAGTTCGAAAGCACATCAAAGTGCAAGTAGATAAATAGGTACCACTCCAGCGGGAAGGTAAACGGTGTTTCCATGTGCTGCTCTGGTTCGCCAGAAGCGGCTTAGTCATGCTGGCCACATGACCCGGAAGCTGTACACCGACTTCCTCGGCCAATAAAGCAAGATGAGCATGCAACCCCAGGGTCGGCCACGACAGGACCTAATGGTCAGGGGTCCCTTTACCCTTTACCTTTACCTATCATCCTTGTCTACTGGCCACGCTGGCTGGGACTGATGTGAATTGGTGTTCTACAACGAGAGGGCACAAGTTTGGAAAAGGCTACATTACACTGGCACTGCCATCCTATGCATGCTTTCTTGGGCATGTTATATGAATATAAATAAGTACAAGCTATGTCTACCTTGTTTTACACAGAATTTCTCGTGAATTCTTGAAGTATCTGTCTTAGACATATGTGGCAGAATCTATATGGGACCAACTGGATAGCTCAGTTGATTAGAGGGTGGTGTTGATAACACCAAGGTTGCAGCTTCAATCTCCATATGGGGCAGCTGCATATTCCTGCATTGCAGGAAGTTGAACTTGATGATCCTCAGGGTCCCTTGCAGCTCTACAATTCTATGATTCTAAGAAGGTTTGAAACATCTGTCAGATCCCCTGAATGGTTTAGCTCCAGTGTAGAACTTGGAAGTTGCACAGTGTAGAATTTGGAAGTTGCACAGAATGTTGATCACATTGTTTTATAAATGTAATCTGCTCTTGAAAATATTCAAATTATTTTTATTTAATTTTTATGGTGCACAGCCTTTTTAAAAATCACTGGTTTAAATAAGGTCTGAGCAACTTGTAATCCACCAAGGTGAAGGCTTCCCACCACCCAGGTATGTCAAATACTGGGCAAAGAACACGACATAGTTGTTCTGCCAGGAATAACACATGTTTGACAAACCTGATTTACAGTCTGATATGAATGAGAATAGTAGCACTGCTTGGAAGGATGGAATTCAACTACCAAACATATATCAAACAGCATCATTAATAAGATCACAATACCTTCGACGTCCACTGTGAACTGATGTTTCGTTTCTCCCAAAACATTCTTGGCAATGCATTCATAGACCCCTCCATCATCTGTAGTGACTTGTTCTATCTTCAATATCTTCCCAAAATTCTCTCTGACTCCTCTGTCATCCCTGCCTCTGTCAACCCTTCTCCAGGTTAGATGTGGTGTTGGACTATGGCCAGAAAAGAAGAAACAGGAAAAGATTTTTTAAAAATTTAAGTGACATTGTCTCCTTTTTAAAGCAGCTGGATAGTTTGAATATTTCAGAGTGTGTGCCTTTTACCTTTGTTCTATCAAACCCTTGACTTCAATAAATCACATATATAGACATATATAAATATACATAATGTGTTAAACCTCAGATAAGAGGCATGCATTGCTTGGAATAGGCATTGCCTCCTCATTAAAGGACATGGTGAATGTGCAAAGCATGGTTCGCTGCCAACAGCATATTGGAAATTGGTTGGAGCACCACAGAAAGGCAGTAGCATGTACATGGAGGTACGGAAACTTGTTTCATCCCGTTCCATGACAGCTTTTCGCAGCTATAAGTGGGGTTAAAGATTTCATTGCGATGACACTAATCAATTCTGTGCTTGCCCAGCCAGAGCTAATTCTCCAGGCAACTGAATATAAAAGAAACTTTGTGTTTTGCAGAATTAATGGGGCACTCTCATAACAAAGCAGACAGAAGTTCAGGGCAGGCTGCTAACTTCCCATTCCCAGCTGGCCTCCCTGATGCCAACACACTACATGGCACACATAGACCCAAGTCCTGGCTGTTTACTCTTCTGTCCATCTGTTGAGATGGCAACATGCTGAGACCCAGGTTACTCTCTCCTCCTGGTTCCTAAAATATATTATGGCTTTCCATGAGCAGAATGTTCACAGTACATGTGGCATCTCTTTTCTTCAGAAGGCATAGCTTTCATTCCTCCCCCCGAAACTTCCAAGTTTTCCCTAAGGCTTTATTTATTTTAAAGAATTGCTAATCCACTTAATGTTTGAAAACCTATTAAGCAATATACACAATCACAAAAAGGCAGAACAGTTACAGATATATTTGTGTGTGAGAATATATACATGCATATATAAAAGGAAGAGGTAAAAATAGTAATTCAGACATAACACGATCCAGGTCTCAGCGACATTCGTCAAAAAACAGTGTTTTGAATGTGTGTTTTGAACACGCAACACCAGGTGGTGCTGGAGAGCAAAAATAATTCTTTGTGATTTTCCATAATGCCTCCCCCCTTTTTATAACAATTTAATTTCTGACTTATTTATAGTGGTTTTTTTTCCTGTGTGTAGATCCACCCCCAGTCTCATGATGAGGCAAAGCCTGGGCAAATAGATATATCTTTACAAAACATCCAGAACAACTCCTTCAAAGATATATATTGTATGTTCCTTATGACAACGATCAGTGTACTTATATGCTCCTCTAACCTAATAATTAAACAGCACCTAGAAGGAAAAGAGAAAATTCTGTACAGCTTTCCCTCAGGGTCAGTGTCAATGGCAGGCCTGTACAGAGGGGGGATGGGGTGGACCCAGGTACACAAGCTACAACCTTAGAGGGTTAAGCCGGTCAGGGCCTGCTGGACTTAGGCTTTCACACCAAGTAGGCCCAGTGTCTCACTCTGCTCAAGGGCTGACCCTGCTTATGCAACATTTCTTCTTATTGCATGTGCAGCATGCCATATGAAATATTATGGCTCCTAACCCACTCATGTTCCCCTAAAAGGACGCAAGTTTAAAACTGGAGAAGTGCAGTGCAGACTCACTGCTTCTTGTTGCCTGAAAAGGAGAACAAATGTTGTCCTCTTCCTCACTGAGGCCAACCCTTTAAAAAGGCTTGCTATACCAATCAAATACCAATCGCTGCCTTCATCTATTTGCCCCTTCATGGTCCAGCCTTTCATGCCCAGTATGGTCCAGTATTTCATGCTGCATACTAGGGTCAGTCTTGGAAAAGTATATGTATAATTCATAGAACCATTGCCTGGTTACTCCCCCAACTTCACTTTTCCCATGGTGGAAATTGTGAAAAAAAGGGAATACTCACAGTCCTTCAGCAATGCATTCCAGAAAAAGATCAGATCCTTTTATGACAGTCACTTCTGAACTGTGGCCAGAAGACTCAGGGATAACAAGTTTTGGTTTTCTTTCCTTGATTAAATTTGCTGAAAATGAAGTGGGGTGGGGGGAGAGAGAAGTAATTTCAGAGCTTTTGAAATGAGCTGAGCTCTTCCTTATATTTATCATTCATGAACGATAGAAATTTTAATGCCAATTGATTCCTGTATAGCTAATGCACTGGAAAAACTGAATGGCATCAGACTAGATCGGCAACAATTTTCTCATTGATTTCGGAGTATGTATTTGGATATACACATCTAAGTCTATATCAAAATGTGGTATTTTAAAATTGTGGATCTATTTTAGGAGTGCAGGAAATATCAGTGGTTTTCCTTCCCTGTAGTGTATGCTAGATATTCACTGCAGACCCTATGTGCCTGCTGATGCAGTTAGGTACCAGTAAAAACAAAAAGCAGAGCACATCTGCAGTCTTGCTCCATACAAATTTATCATTCACGTGGAGCTGAAGATAGGGTTAAAACTGGGGAAATAACAACCGTCACGCCATAGCCTTGGAGGCAAAGCTGTCTCCCTCAGAGCAAGAGTATTTCTATTGCTCAGCTTCATTTCTTCCCCAGTCTTGTGTTTGGGGAAAGTCAAAACGTCTACCATTTTGTAATCTACTAGAGTGCCTTGGAAACAGCTTTTGACACAGCACAAAGAGCTGTTCAGAAAACTGCAACCAGCTGCGGTGGTTACATGGAAGTCAGTAAGCATCAAGGCTACTGGATATTGGAATTAAGTGTGGTGCAGTGATTAGCATGGTGGACTATGACTGGGGGAAAGCAGGTTGAAATCCCCACCCAGCCATGAAGCTGGTCCTCTCACTGTATCACAGCCAAATCCTACCTTACAGGTTGCTGTCAGGGGGGAAAACTGGCTGGGGGCAGTGGGAGAACCACATATGCCTTGGAGGAAGGGTGTTTCATTGACTTGCAATTTATAAATAGCAGCTGCAGAATTCTTTACATGTCTACTCAGAAACAAGTGTCATTGAGTTTGATGGGGCTTGCTCCGAGGTAAGTAGGTAAACAATCATACGCTACAACAAAACAAAACAGTTTCATTGCTGAATTGCAGGCTGTACCTCTTATATCACCCTTTTACTTATATACTTAGTATGAAGGTTTGAGAACCAAAATATATACCATTATTTTATATTCTGAAAAGTAAAATAACATGAACACTGGACCTTTGTAGTAACTCTTATTTCAGCTGGATAAATTCTTTTATTTCATTCGAATCCATATTATAGATTTTGCGGTTGCAAATGCTAAATAGTGACAACTTACCCTTGGCAGCGCTAGGTGAACTGGAATCATTAGTATGTTTTGCTGAAATAAACAAAAATGGAAACCAAATGGAAACATGAATGAATGGTGATGAAATTTATTGAAGATCTGATGGAAGCAATCAAACAGTGTTGCAAATGCGTTTGCCTGTTGGGTTTTCTCTTCATCCTACCCCACTCTCCAAAACATTCACCCTAATCATGCTGCACGTTTAGCAGTTTTTCAAACTCTCCACATGGAGTGAGAGGGAATGCAATGTCATTTGAGTAAAAAGAAAAAAAATAAAACCTGGATTCGAAGCCACTAGATATATCCCAGGATTGTGTGACCATAGTATTCTCTCTTTTTTAAAAAATCAAATATAATTATTAAACATGTAATGCAAGCATGCACAGTGATAATGAACTGATGTTTAAACAATGTAAATGCTGGAAAAGATGTCAAATTCAAATCATTTTAAGTTAACCTGTGTTGTAAAATTAAGTCGGCCATTTAGAAAACATCAACAGTATCCCTCCTGAAAGGACAAGATTCAGGATAGTTAACATAGTTTCTCTCCCCTTCGTGGCCAACCACATGTCCAAAAATGCATGGAGAAATGTTACTGGGAACCAGGCTGCACCCATATATAGCACAGTGATACTGTGATTTTGGAGAACATCGAGCATCAGCCATGGAGATGGCTAATGGCTGTCTCCCTACACAGCTGAACATTCTTCCTGATTTGTTACATCAGGAAAGATAGTTTAATTTAGCTTCATTTCACTTACGGTGTCTGCTGATTTTGCCTAAAACAATTTCTTAAGGTAAATTTTAAGGTATCTGCTCAAGTAAAACATCTCAGGAAGGTTTAGGGAAGCAAAGGGGTGGTTTAGTTGTTGCTGTTGTTAAATACAAATTGTCTAGAGTGATTCTTCACATATCCAGTTTAGATAATTTAATACAATTGGATCCCCTAACAATTTTGTTTCTATTTTACTTTCATGTACTTTCCACATGAGCACAAGCCAGATTGCCTGCATGCTGTCTATGGTAACTCCTTGTGTTTTTTAAGATTTTCCCAATCTCGGCAGATTTGAGGAAAGTAAGATTGACAACTGTGAAAAATGTAAGGGTAAACCTGAACTATTCGGCAATAAAACACAAAAGCAGATAGCTGAACATTGCTTTTAAAAAATGCATCAGGATGTTGTTCAATTCTGAAATGGCACACTATTCACAAAGTCTATTTACAAAGTCAAAGTATTAAGACAAACCAATTACTTCTATCCTCCATGGGTGGAAAGCCTTTTCCACTCATATGATGGCTCATTCTTCACGGCATTTTTCTAATGGAGATGGGGGAGTTCCACAAGAACATACCTGAGCACATTTTAAAAGTCAAAAGGGATCAATTTAGGCTCTTACTGCTCCTCCAGGAGCCCATGCTTCTGAGTCATGTTCAAAACAGGTCAGCTATTCTGATATATAGGGAATTATTTGCAGCATATTGCTAAAATATGACTGCAGAATCAAGCCATTTATGGCCAAACCTACAAACTGTTCCAACAGCAAGTAAGAATGCCGAATGGAACTGAAGTGTTTCACTAGCATAATGCCATAATGCATTGCACCAGTGCCCTAGAATAGCACTGCTCTGCTAATGCTGGCAACAGATACTGATTGTACATAGCATAGAGCACGTTAGTCAGGGACTGAACACAATAAACATCTCTGTGGAGATGACTAAGTATTCCCCAGCAGCATTTAAGCCACAGCTTTTCTATATAGTAGAAATCTCTTTTGTAGACCATCTTCAAAGGCCTCAGATACAGAGGAGACCACGTCAACATTGACAAATTATACAATTCTAAGAAGAGTAGAAAAGCAAGATGAGCTTCAAATGAATCTTCAGTCCTTCAAGTCTTCAGACTCTGAAAAAGGCCCCATTTGGTAGCAACAGAAAAGGGGGAGAAATTCTGCCTGTGACACATTTTAATGCAAACCTCCTTAATTCTCACTTCCCGAAGAAACATGAAAACTGAAATGCAGCTACCCATTGAAATTCACACTTGGGGCAAAATTGCATATTAGGCGAAATGCCCAACAAAGTGCTGAGGAATTTTCATAACAACATTTTTGAAATTAGCAAACCGATACGGAAATGTGGCAAACCGGAATAAAGATTTGGAAAACGGAAAGAGAAACCGAGAGAAATCAAAACTGACAAATTTGCCCGTCGCTAGAGAGCAACCTTCTGTAATGGCACTGCAAGCTGTTGACGACAGCCTTTCCTCCACTGGCTGCTGCTGTAGCGCCAAACCATAATTTGCAAAAATCGTTTTGCTAGCTGATCTCTGTGATTTTGACTGGGCCCTATTTTGTAAGCCGAAATGTGTGTTTCCTTGTTTTTGTTTGAGCAAACAATGGAGGATGTGCAGGTATGCAGCTGGCAAGTGCCCTGAGGAATGTCTCCTGTATCAGTTCAGCATATTCAGCAAAACAACAGAAGTGCTTTGTAGGGCCAACAGCTGCGGATCTTTTTATGAGTGGGGCCTGGCTCTCATAATAGGTGCAGGAACAAATATACATTGGCATATATTTTTGTTAGGAATAATCATATTAGAGACACACATCACATGTAAGAATTCTCAGAGGAGTAGGTTTTGGGATAGACATTAAGGCAGGTGGAGGAGAGAGGTGGAAGAATGAAAGAAAAAGGGGGGGGACTGAACCCCCAGACTTACAACGTGTAACTGTCAGTGTCATTGGCATTTTCTGCACAATAGTCCTCAGCCTCGGAAATGCAGCAAAGCAGCAATAATCACTCCGGCTGTCATTTTCATCCACATTTGCAAAGAAAAGATCCCCCTTAAGGCTCATAGAGACCCTTTCATCTTGTGGGATGTGTTGCAAGTCTAACAAGGAAAAATAATAATAATAATATAATGATGATACAGTATGATAATGATCTTCCACTCCCCCCCTCCACAAAAAGAAAAGAAAAAAGGTGGCAGCTCACTGTTCTGTCAAAGTACTTGCTCCCAGGTAAGGGAATAATTCTTTGATGTTAAAGAGTCATGAGGTCTGAAAGTATATTTCAATATTCACCATGGTTTTTTACAAGACAAAAAAGGCCGCCATCTTATAAGCAGGACAAATTCCTGTACCAGTACACACCCACCAAATGTAAACTGCCTTCTGCATAAATATTCTGCAGAGACAATATAGCAACCGCCATGAAGGCTGCATCATTTTAATCGTTCAGACCAGCACAGCTATTAATATTACAAAGGCCTACATTACAGACGTCATGGCTGTCAAGAAGCCCCTCGCTCCTGTCACACAGAATGCACACTTATAGCCTGCATTCCATAATGTGATTCCATTTTTAATTTGCTGTTTTGATAGCCCAAGAATTCTGAATATTTTTTTATCAAGAGGCGGTAACTGTCATAGCAAATGAGATTCCAAGGTCATGTTCTGGAGGTGTAATTCCCTTGGATCAAGTTCTTCCAAACCAATAGGACAGTCGTGCCTATCCAGTTACCCTCCAGCGGAATTGGACGTAAACTCCCATCATCCCAGCCAAGGTGGCTGGTTTTTGCTGCACTTTTAGTCCAGAAACAGCTGGAGCATACCAGACAGGGGAAGGCTTCAGTAGGCCTTGGTAGGCAAATGGTAACTTGTATCCTTCATCTTCCTGAGGAAACCACAGCCTCAAGTTACCAATTTCTGCTTCCTTCCACATTTTCTTTTTCTTTTTGGATAGTGGGTGAGGTGGAGGTCTCAGTGCACAAGCAAGAGATCCTCTTCTCATTGAGGCAGTCTGGTCATTCACTTCACTCTAGGAAAGTGAGACCAAGACTGAAGCATGTCAGTGATCAGAGCCTCTTTGCTCCCTGGCAGGCCTTTACCTGATGCAGATGGCAAGATTGGAGCTGTAGACTGGGCAGAGGGGGAAAAATCTGTCCTCCCTAAAGCACCCTGGCTTCTGTCTCTCTGTCAAGGTAGCTTGAGAGAACAGAGGGAAAGGGAGACACTAACAACTGAATACAGGTCACAGGCCCATGGACAGCCACAACATGGGCCTCTCTGGAAACATTAGATTAGGAGTCACCAGTGCAGCAAGGTGGTAGCCTGCATCTGGCAACCAGGTACTGGTGACACTGAGAGAGAAGGGCAAGGCGGCAGGAAGAAGGCTTTGAGGATGTACCGGCAGAGCCAATCTGGTGCTTCCACCAGCACATCCACACCATGGCAACATTTCCCCGCCTCCCCACTCCCAATATGGCACAGGGATGCTGGTGCCAGGAGGTCAGCTGTGCTGGCTGTTTCTGCTTTCGATAGGCTTCATTTCAGCGCAGAATTTAGAATCTAACCAGTAGCCATTTCTCTCTTTTCTCATTCACTTTCATCCGTCCTGCCACATGAAGATATGACATTATGTCAAGAAGCTTCAGGTCCACTAACTCTGACTAGGTTAGCAATGGCTACAAAACTCTTGATGGCTGTATTACCTCTGGTATCAGAGGCAATACATATCTGAATGCCAGTCGCTGAGAATTGCAAGTAAGAAAGGAATAATTTGCTGCTGTGTGAGCTTCCCATAAGCATGTAAACAGGATGCAGGACTGGCCTAGCAGGGCTATTCTTACCTTCATATCCTTTCATCATGTTTTCTTTCATGCTGACATATACTAACCATTTATATAATCCCCTTACAACTTTTCAGCATTTTCTAAACCATTATTTGTACACTTCTGCAGTTCATTTTTGCATACTTTTGCAAACCGAAGAGGCATCTGAACAGTTTCAGTTTTAATTAAGTTCAAGTTATCGGGAGAAATCTTTCAAAGAGAGATTTGATTTTTAAATGGCGCAAAGAGGAATGAAATGGTTCTCACCAATGTTCATCCAATAAATGTGCAGCGGTGGGATTCCCTTGGGAGGGTTACAGTGCAAGACCATAGCATCTCCATATTCTACATCTATCGGGTCAATCTTCTCCTTGGGGAATTTAGGAATACCTAACATAATGGAAAAGAAACATTTTCAGAAGTCACTGAGTAGCACCTATGAACTTTATATCTGGCATTCTCTGTATGAATTGCTACCTGTGTAGCTTTCCCATGATTGTGCGGTCTTATGATTCACAATGTAAGATAACCAAATTTATGTGGGAAAATAATGCAGCCATACATTCTGAATTTGAAAAATTGTCCATGGGCAATTTCAGGAGGATGCATGTGTAGAAATGCCACTGACCTAGGAATCCTGAAACAATTTTCTTTCTGTGTGAAGAACAAGTACACATTCTGCTATGCATGTGGTGCTGAATCATTTGACACTGGTTTTGCCATTGGACTTTTACAGATCACCAGACTCATACCTAAATTGCGCTGGGCTGGCAGAAATAACAGTGCTGGATATCAATAGCAGTGCCAAGCAGAGTAGGATGTGGCTGCCTCAAAAATGTGGAAAGTCCCTGGCTCCTGCTGATAAAGTTTACAGTCTGACTGCTCTAATGCCTTACAGAGACAATGCAAATCTCATCTGCTTCAGAATAACCAAATTGTGTGCAGGCTGCAATTTTATATTGCTCCATCATTCCACATTTCCAACAAACACAAGAGAAGGTAACAGTGAAGTTACTTAAGCAAGAATCAGCATTGCCAGGACTGATCACATTTCACTGTCCTAATGTTGGAAAAGGAGTCACAAATCTCCATGCCTCCCATCAGAGATCCCTGCAAACATCAACCTGCAAGATTAAATCTTTTTTTTCCTTCCCCAGCTGATTGAGGTTGTTTCAGGGCACTTTTCCCTTACATTCCAGGCAAGTTGAAACGGATGAGAAATTGTTGCAGTTCCATCAGCTCGTTGTGTAATTAAGCCACAGTGAAAGAGTAAAAAAAACAGCAGGAACAAAGCAAAAAGAAAGGGAATGAACTTAGCTTGTAAGCCATTAGCAAGTGGCACTCCACCTTTGCAGGATGTTTTGCCTGTGGTGATTAGAGTCTTTGGGACATATAAAGGTGTTGTGGTTTTATCTCCTCTACCACAAGGAGCCTAACATGTCTATATTTCAGCAAAGATTTAAAATTACGCTTCTGAAGGTTTAAGGAAACTGTTTGAAAACCTGCATTTTTAAAAAATTACTAGTATCAATTCAAGTACAGTAAAGCTTGTCTTTGACTGTAGGAGGCAAGATACTCAAGACAAACAATTCAAGGCCTATTCATTCAGAGCAATGTGAACTGCAACTCATCTGCACCTTTCTCTGGCAAGTAACTATTAAGGCTACACATTATGGAAGTGATCAAAATGAAGTTAAGCACATTAAAAACCAACAGCTCTTAAAAGTGCTTAGCAGTGACTGGACTTTTCCCATAAACTGCATGTTGCAGTTATTCCATACTTGCTAGTTCTCAAGTCAAAGCAACAGAACACCCTTTAACAGAATTTAGCAGCATCTATAACCAAGTAATCTTGTCGACACTTCTTTCATTCATACTACAAGCAAGAGAAGTGTCAAAACTGGTATGGTGGGAGGGATGCCCCATTTCTAACTGAGCTGTGGATGTGACAAGCTCGTCCCATTAGACTAAGTGTGAATGAATTGATAGAAATCAAGCAAATGTGCATGAACCTCCTTGAGAGCCCTACAGGGGATAATGGCAGGAACACGGTAATGTACTCTCTCTTTTCATGAGTGCTGAAATTATACTCCAGGATACATCCTGACCGTGCAGGAAAATTGCCCGGCAATGATAATACGATGCAATTTGGGTCATCTTCCAAAAGGCTTGCTTGCTGAGGTCCAATCTGGCTCATCATCTGGTAGATAAAAGACGCGCATGTCGTCGCAAAAGTCTGAAAGCCACTATTCTCAGAGGCAGCCTGCATTTTGCTATCCGTTGTAGAACACTGAGTCCATCTGGAAGTTAGTAGCAGTGCTACACTAACACTTGGTGGAAGGAAGTCATCTGATGGAGAAATATCATTTCACAGCACATGCTCTCACAGGTAAGGTGCCAGCCCTCTGATAAAGCAAGACGTGTTAGTGAGGAGGGAGGGAAAAGGCCATTCGCTTCACGAAGATTCAAGTTGCAGCTCATTTCATTCATATATATATATAGAGAGAGAGAGAGCGCCAGGTGTCATTCAGCTGCAATGAGGCTAGAACTGAGATGTCATTTTGACAAGTTTAGAGCACTAAAACAACAAAAGCTTTTGCTTTCTGAAATGAAGGACATGTAGGATGTGGAATCGTGTTTTGATTCAATTCCTGGTGGCAGTAGTGGCAGTGGCAGATCAGATGCGAAAATGATCTTAGAAGTATTAAGGTTCAGATGCTCAGATTTTTTTATAATGACTTCGTTGGTTCTCATCATTTCTTCTTATATGTGCTATTTGAGGAATGGTTTTTTTGTTTTTTTACAAATGGCTGACAACTTTGATGATGGGAGAAAAGGAATGGTGAGTAGCCTTTTAGTTATACAAAGGAAAGGGGAGACACTAAAGGTAATAGGTAAAGGTAAAGGCTCCTGGATGGTTAAGTCCAGTCAAAGGCGACTATGGGGAATGGTGCTCATCTTGCATTTCAGGCCAAGGGAGCCAGCATTTGTCCACAGACAGCTTTCCAGGTCATGTGGCCAGCATGACTAAACTGCTTCTGGCACAACGGGATACCGTGATGGAAACCAGAGCACACGGAAACACCGTTTACCTTCCCACCACAGCGGTACCTATTTATCTACTTGCACCAGTGTGCTTTCAAACTGCTAGGTTGGCAGGAACTGGGACGGAGCAACAGGAGCTCACCCCATCATGCAGATTCCAACTGCCCACCTTCTGATCAGCAAGCCCAAGAGGCTCAGTGGTTTAGACCACAGTGCCACCCGCTCCCTACGAAGAGACACTACCAATGCTTGAGCAAGGTCACAGTGTATATAGCAGCGACACCAGTCAAACTCTTCTCTGCATACTCCATACTCTGGGTTCTATCTGTGTCTCTTGCACTAATGAAAGGTTCTCTGAGTGGAGATGTCCCTCAGCAGAATGGAGAAAAGAAGGATTGTAGTTCATTGGTAGAGCGTCTTCTTTGCAGAAAGTCCCAGGTTCACTCTCTAGCTTCTCCAAATAGGGATGGGAATCCCCTCAGCCCCCACCAGAAATCCTGGAGGGCTGCTGGTGTGTTCTGTACTGAGCTCATGGAACAATAGTCCGATTCAGTATAAGGAAGCTTCCTATGTTCCTAAGACAATTTTGCACTTTCATGTCCTTGCCCCCAGTAGTTCCTGGTGTTGCCCCAAGTCTGGTGCTTATGTTGGAAGACACTTTGGAATAGTGTGGGAGGTAGCACAAGAGGTAGAGCCACTGATGAGAGGCACCACTGGACATAACCCCATATCTGCCCATACAGGGCAGACCATTCAGTAGCCCCAGAGACTCCTAGGGATGGTGTAATTAATCAATCGGTTATTTAACAAATACAATTAAATCAGATCATCTGTACCTTGGAGGTGCATAAAAACATGTGCTTGCCTTTATTTGAAGAAAAGTGTATTAATAAGTGCCATATATAATAAGAATACTTGTTCATATGCTGCTTTGAATATTAAATTTTGAATATCCATTCTGATATTTTCCTGTACTTTCTACCATAACATAATTTGGAGCAGTATGAACTCTGGTTTTACTTGATCTCTGTTTCCCTCCCCCCCCCTTCTCCAAGCTAGACCTGTTTAAACACCCCATTTGTGTAGTAAATCCTGAGCTAAAGTATTTAAATCTGACCTTGAAATCTGCTCCAGCCTTTAGAGTGCCTGATTTATGTAAGCCCTAGAAAGGACTATGGATATGGTGAGCATGAAATTTGGGAAAGAGTCACAGAAACTGCTGTGCAGCTTTATGGTCAATGAAATGGCATGTTTAGCTACCCAGTCCCAGAGCGGACCCCCCCTCCCTTTTGGCTCTGGGAACATTTTGATAATTAAAAGGAATAGATTCTCTTGATTAAGTAGCTCAGCGGTCGGTGCCTTTGCCTTCATAATTGGCTTCAATTATGCAGGTAACGTATAATTACTGGAGTTTTCACTTTTATTTCCCAATACTGTAAAATGAGCATTAAACATTCACAAGGTTGAGGAGAAGCTGCATAAAAAAACGCTCATTTCATTGTAGGTTTTGCATCTTAATCTTCAACAAATGTGCAGTTGTTGTTTTTCTTGAAAACCAGTTTAATAATAAAGTGTTGTGGGATTTTAAATATTTTTTTTTTTAAAAATGGTATTTCTATTTTTTGTTGGGAGGACTGCTATGCTTAAGCAACGCTTTTGTCTTCCCTGCCAGAAGAACCCCTTTGCTTGACTTGGGTATCCCACTGTTGTGGAGCTGAATGGCTCGCAGGGCAAAATTTATGCTCCAAAGCATCACCTAGTGTGACTTGTTGCTCTTTCCACTTTTATTGAGGTGGTGGGTTGCCAAGCACCTTGCATCCCCATTGAAATCTGCCAGCAGAATGTTGCCAAGCACCACACTGTTATCGTGAATGCACACAGTGATCTCACACTTTCCAGAGCTCGGGCTCTGATTATGTTTGCGCACACATCACAATTGATTTATTCAAGCTCCTCTGCAGCAGCACTTATCAAACGTTGCCACACAGTGTGTCATAGTATTGGGTTGTGATATGGCCAAAATGGGCGTGGGGTGGGGAGGAGAGGAGAGTAGGGAGCCTTCCACAGGTGCTCAGGTTTCCCTGTAGTCAGTGGAACCCCTGCTATATTTTGGAGTCAAAAGAAGCACATCAAAGGCAAGCCATATGCCCCAAACTTGTGTGCTGGTGGAACGAAATCAAACAGCTTGTCATAGTCTTTGTACAAAGTCGCACCTAAATGATGCAGCAAGCAATGTATTACCAGCACACTGAGTATACCGAGTTCTATTTCTCTGTTACGTCTGTGATGTGACTGTGCAAGATCCAGACTAGATGCACTGATGGACCACATGAGGATCAGAAGGGCAGCTACTCACAATACTCATGAGATTCCTACCCAGCAGAGCTCTTTTTTTTCATCTGGAACTCACCGGAACTCAGTTCCAGTATCCCTCCGGTGGTTGCCATTGCCATTATAAGAGAATAAGCGAGGTATTCAGGGTGAGTTCTGGTACTCTTTTGGAAAAAATAGAATTGCTGCCCAGGAACACCTGGGACTATGCAAAGCCAGCAAGGCTACCGAAGGCAACAGGGCTACCGAAGCCAGAATCTGCCCCATCTTTCTGTGCAAACCAAAGGTTCTCCACACTTTTTTCTTCTATAAGGCAGAAGGAACAGCAGCTAGGTTTCCTCTCCAACCCCATATACCACCAAGACATGCAATCGGGACAGCCCACCCCATTTCGCCGCCTGAGGCAAAACATGAAGGTTCTGCCCTGCACATGTGCCATGCACTGCCAACCCTGCCAAAGCCTCCCTTATTGGGGCTCTGTGGCTGAGGCTTCCAGGTTCTGGTGAGATCTTGCGAGATCCCCATGAAATTGCATAGGGCTATCACCAGATCTCCCTGGAACCTGGAACTGCCACAGCTACTTCTCATCACTTCTCCACTGGTGGCGGGAGTCATGCCCACAGAGGTGCCCCTTGGATTCTGCTGCCTGAGGCTGTTACCTCAGTCAGCCTCATGGATGGGCCAGCCCTACATGAAGTCCATTATATGTGTACAGTCTATTGCAGCATTTGCCTTTGGACTGATGCAGCAAGTCAATTTTGGAAAGACTAAAATGTGGTACAGAGGCAGTTTGAACTGACCTGGGGGGTAAGAAGTGGGTTGAAGGAATATGGATAAGGGTGGGTGGGAAATGTGCCTTCTCCCCTCAGGTTTTTTTTTTTACTTTTTCTAACATTTTTCTTCTGAAAATGTTGCCCAAAACAAACAGTGTTTAAATAATCCATTATGGTTTTATGTAAAAGTATGCGGAGAATACAAAATGAACCTCAAGAGGAAAAGAAGGAATACCGCATTAAACATCTACCTAAATCAAATAACTCTCCACCACCGAGAAAACTTGGTTCCCTTGAGGGCCCCCTGTTTAAAATGGGCTGTATATTAATATGCCTGCCAACCTACACCCCAGAGAGAATGTGTGATCGAAGGCAGTCAGCAAGTCCCAGAGAACAACAAATGTTACACAGGAAGGAAAATGTATGCATGCATACAATCAACCGCACTTTCTGCAACTTAGTGTTTTGGGACTGATGTTTGAGTTCTATGCTAGGAAATTATTGTTCCATGTTAATTTCACATCCAAAAAAAGTAATGAGTGATTAATTACCCACAGATGCTCACAAAGCAGGTCACAATGAGATTCACTAAGGCTTGTTGGGAGTAAAGCAACAATGCTTGCAAAATTTTACCTGAACGGGAAGTGGTGGTGGTGGTGATGATAGACAGAAAAGCAACCCGTTCTTCTGCCTCACTGATTCCTTCTCTTTGAGTAACACATTACTCTTTGAGTAACTACTTGCTGGTTATGTAGATCACTTCCTTTCAGGCTTTACTTCCTTCCTGTTTCTCCCCAAGTTTAATCAATATGTGTTAGCATGTGCTACTGTTAACTTCTTGGCTGCTTCTTGGCCACAAATAAAACCTATATGTAGAATGGCTTTGTTTGTTTACATAATAAATCTTACTTTTTCTTTATCCGACCAACCAGCAATCTTACCAGACTATTTCTTTCTGCACACCACTGCAATATATGTACCAAACTCCAACATGACCTATCTAACCATTTACACAGTTAAGAGTCTAAGGCTGTTACCCCAGCGATAGTCTCCTGCCTATACCAGCAACAGCTTCTTCCTGCACATCCTTTTCTTGCTGCACTGGGTTATTCACAGGTCCCCTTGTCTTTCTATGGAACTAGAAACATGTCAAGGACAACTATTCTCCTGTATTTTTGTTTATCAGTTACTATTGACTGAAAGGGAAGTGAATTAAGGAACTTGACTTGACAGAGTTATCTCTGTCATTTCAGCCTCTTCCTCAACCTTTGAAAGCATGAACATAACTAAAGTTAAGATGAATGTATCTGTGACTCTAAGAAAAACTTCCCAATTCAGAATCCTCAAGATGTTTTGGACTACAACTCCCATGCGCCTCAGCTGTTATGTAATCTGAAACATTTGGTGCGCACTGTATTGTTGATACACCACCTTGCCAACAAAGGTCCGTATAAAGCTATGGTTTTCCCAGTAGTGATGTATGGAAGTGAGAGCTGGACCATAAAGAAGGCTGATCGCCGAAGAATTGATGCTTTTGAATTATGATGCTGGAGGAGACTCTTGAGAGTCCCATGGACTGCAAGAAGATCAAACCAATCCATTTTAAAGGAAATCAGCCCTGAGTGCGCACTGGAAGGACAGATTTTGAAGCTGAGGCTCCAATACTTTGGCCACCTCATGAGAAGAGAAGACTCCCTGGAAAAGACCTTGATGTTGGGAAAGATTGAGGGCACAAGGAGAAGAGGACGACAGAGGACAAGATGGTTGGACAGTGTTCTCAAAGCTACCAGCATGAGTTTGACCAAACTGCGGGAGGCAGTGGAAGACAGGAGTGCGTGGCGTGCTCTGGTCCGTGAAGTCATGAAGAGTCGGACACAATTAAACGACTAAACAACAATATTGCTGATACACAGCCTGTTACTGTCCCCATTCTACAGCTGGGGAATCAAGATTGATGTTGGGATTCTGAGTTACAACTCTGAACATGGGTTGCCACCAAACCCTGCACAACAAGTTGATAGGGAAGTGGAGAAGTGGTGGGAGAAGATGCTGAAATTGTCCTCAAAACTTCTCTGGTGACTCTGCCTGCCAGTTACTTTTCTTCCAATTCTCCTAGGCCAGAAAAGTATCATAGCTAGGGACAAAGGGGAACCCTGGGGGTCAGTAGCGGACAGAATAAAGGATTAACCAGCAACTTGTTGCCCTTTGCTGGAAAACTGTTCTCTGCTCATCCTTTAGCATTGCTTGGTGGCGACCCACTTGAAAATATCTACTCCTTTCACATGTCAGTTCTGTCCTGTGACTCAAAACAGTAATTTGCCCAAAGTCATGCAGCGAGTCCATGAATGAGGCAGGATTTGAACCCACAAGGAGGGGTATTAAGTGTTGGGAACACATTAGCTTGAGTGTACTGAGATTTTAATTCCAATTCCTGATCCAGTTTAAAGGATCTCAGGCAGTAGGATTAGAAAAGGACACTACTTGAGAATTTCAAGTTACTGTAAACATAACAATATAAGAAGCTGCCTTATATCAAATCAAATCAATGGTTCATTTAGCTCCACATTGCCCATGTTGACTGACATCTATTCTCCAGGGTTTTAAGCAGGAGACATCCCAAAGCCTATCTGAAGACACTGGGGGGTCAAACCAAGGATGCTTTGCCACTGGATTATGGCCCTTCCGCAATGGACATGATTACAATGACGAGTGTTGTCACACAATACCAAGCTGTCCCTGGTATCTTTTAGTTGTCAATTTTTTTACAAGCAACTTTCTCATGTTTAATGAATCACATTGATCCACAAAATATCCATGGGGTGGTTTTGTTGTGTTTCTAACAAAGAAGCCAGAAAAAAAGACCATGAACATGAACATGAAAACATAGCTGGCCTCTCACATATCTTGTACAATATTGTGTATTGTCCATCTGTTATTCTTCATAAGCCTCCTAGGGTGGTGTCTTATCCTCCTCTGTCATTTTCTTGCTAGATAGATGGCTAATGAAGCAGGTCAAGGAAATAAAAACCACGTTCGCTTGTGTTTATTGCCACACCAATATTGCTTTGTGCTGTTGCAGCGACTCTTGCAGAGACGGTAAACCTAGTCCCATTTGAAGTATGCTCAAATACTCCTTGGAGAAAGCAGCTGAACAGAGTACTCTAAGCTCAACCATAGTATAGGGAGTCCTTAAGAAAAGTGTGTAACTTCTCCAAAATGAAACAAGTGCGGCTTTTAACTCCTCAGTGCTCCTGAGCAGCGCTCCTGTGAATCCCAAATCACTCCATGTATCATTAGTAAAAACAAACAGCGCAGTGAAAAGTATATTAAGCCCAAGCTGTAGTTTTGTTCTTTGGGATATGCATCAAATTAGCACAAAGAAACACTTACCTGGAACTACTAGTTCAATCTCTTCTGACATGGCAGTTCCTAGCTCATTGGAAGCCAAGCAGCGATACCTTCCTTGGAAAATGGAGATGTTTCCACGGTTCCGAACAACAAATGTTCCGGAATTGTTTGATGTAAGTATCCTTGGGTCACCTTGCAGATCAAATACTTTCCCATCCTTTCTCCAGGTAAAGCTGAAATGACAAGAGTATACAATGAAGAACTTGGCTGCAATTCACCTTTGGCCCATGAGGTGAAGACTTAAGAAGTAGCAGGAATGTGTGTTCTATTTTATTTTATTTTATCTCATCTTATCAATAATTCATTTAAAACATTGATATTCCCCTTTTCTTTAATTGGGGTCAAGACAGCTCTCTATAAATAAACTAAAATTAAGGAGCAGTCTTAATTTCTAACTATATCTCACAAAAGTCACTACCAGGTAAAGTTGGGGGGATGAATGGATGAATGCTTTTCCAAAGGAAAAAAAAAATAGGAAAATTGGTTGTTGCAAAGAAACCTAGATTGATTTTTAAAATCTTTGATTCACTAGTTCCGTATGTGTAAAATAGGGTAACATGAAAACATGGATGAACTCTCATCTGCTTACCTTGAAAACCATTGGGGACTTGTGGCCATTGCTTCAAAGATTTCAAGACTCTTTGGAAGTGTTCAGAAATCTCCCCCACCATAAGCAAGACAGTGTGCCTTTATGGATTTCAAAAGGCAAAGCTAAAGGAGGCTGCATGCTCAAAAATCATTGGGAGGAAATGGTGACCTACTGCTAAAGACCCTCTTGCATCCAGTATTTCTTGGACTATGAATCCAAGCATCCTTAAGATAAAATTGTCACCTCTACATCCTAAGATCAGTAAAGTCAGTTACAGACTATAAATAGGAAGGACAGTGTGTGAAGCTAGACTCTCTCTTTTTAGGCATGGCAGAAAATGAAAAAAGATGAGGTAGACGATAAATCGAATGGAGAATTGCTCCACAGGAATGGTCTGAGCTAGTATTTTTATCAGCTGCGAGTCACCAAAAAGTCAGATCAGGACAGTAATAGGTTTCTCATTCATTGCCCTAGAGAATGTGACATCTCTGTTCGCAATTACGGTAGTTTTATTAACAATGTGTGTTAAAATCTGTTTATGCTGTGGATGAGTGCATTTGGAATCCTCATAGCACACAAACTGTGTCATAGCATTATATTGTATTTCACTGTGCTTCTAAATGAGATTAATAAGATTGTGGAAATAGACTCACTGATGGGAATCGTCATAAGACCTCTTACTACAAAGAGGGTGGGTGGGTGTGCCCACGTGCAAAAGGCAAAGCTATGCAAAAGGCATGTAGACAGCTGCTACCCTCTGATTTCTATTATACACTTCATATAATTTGCTAAGGGTGCACACAGTAAATCATGGCATTATACTTGCACTAGCCACCAGGTCTTTCCCGAATAGGAACCTCAGGGGTGATTCAAACCATCTCAGCCTAATAAACCATGGTTTATTAAGCCAAGAATGCTGTCATGCCCATGTAATCTCCCCGTCTTCTCCTGCACCAGCTTTGACGCCTTTATAATGGCTTGTTCAAACCACAGCCTCCCACTACATTCATTTAATCTTTCACTAGTGCAAATTGCAATATGAAGTGGAGATCAGTAGTGAGATCATGTGGGCATCTGTAGTGTTTATTAAGCTGAGGCTGTTATGCCTGAATTGGATCAGTGAGTCAGGGCCAGTGGGTCAAAAGTGGAGCTATGCTTTTAAGTTTTAAAATCACTATCTCTGATCACTATTGTTTTTGTTTTAACTCTTAGTTATTAATCTATGAGATCTTGAGTACTGTGCAGTTGTTTATTTATGTGAAAGGCAAATTTCTGGAATCTGCCTTTACCTTAAGGCAGATTTACCCCATCTATCGCTGTCTTTCTCCAGCCCAAATTGTGACCAACCTAAACTCCCCACAGTGCACAGTGCAGTACAGAGAGGCCCCCCAAAAGAAAAAGAAATCCCCTAAACATTGTCTAATTCCATTTTCAGGCCAAATATTCATTTTTGGCCCCTAAAGTGTATAAGCTGTAAAGCTATATTGTAGCACAGGGAGGGTGGGCAGGCACCAGAGAATTTAAGAGGCTGGGCCAGGGGTGACAGCAAGCTCTTTTTCTAGATCTTCATCCACATCAGGGTAACAACAGTTGTTCTCTGAGGCCCTTCTTGGTGTGCCTCCTCCATTAGAGCTCCAGAGGGCAGCAACACAAGAAAGAGGCCTTTTCTGTGGCTGCTCCCAGCTTGTGGAATGCTCTCCCCAGGGAGGCTCACCAGGCACCTTCATCATAAATATTTAGGTGCCATGCAAAAGCCTTCCTCTTCTCCCAGGCCTTTAGCTAATTAAATAACCTATGGCCTTTTAAACTTTGGGTGGGTGTGGGTTATTGTTTTTGTTTGTTACTATGGTATGTATTTTTATGTGTTCTTATATTTTAAACCACCCTGTGATCCTCAGATGAAGGGTGATATAGAAATGTAATTAAAACAATTAAACAAGTACCGTATATCAGCAAGTTAAGACAGAAGAAGAAGAAGAAGAGTTTGGATTTGATATCTCAAAGCGGCTAACTCTCCTTTTCCTTCCTCCCCCACAACAAACACTCTGTGAGGTGAGTGAGGCTGTGAGACTTCAAAGAAGTGTGACTGGCCCAAGGTCACCCAGCAGCTGCATGTGGAGGAGCGGAGACGTGAACCTGGTTCCCCAGATTACAAATCTGCCGCTCTTAACCACTACACCACACTGGCCCACACCACACATAGCATACCTTGCCTCACCTACAGTGATGCCTGCCAATTCTCTCTCATCCCAACTGTGGCATGCAGGGGGTGCACATACAGTCAGCCCTAAACCAGCTTTTGCAAAACACTTACCTTGGATCTGGGTTCCCTATAGCTTCGCACTTGATTGTAAACTCTTCATCGAAGGGAAATGCAACTTGATCGGTTGGGTGCTCTGTAATTGTTGGGAGTTGCCGTACTGAAACAGAACCAGGACATGTGGTCAAATAAACAAAAATGGAAGAGTAACCCATATGTAAATTGCAAATAGCTTATTTGCATTGGGGGTGAATGAATAACCAGAGTTCTATTCCAACACATTTTGATACTTTGGGGGAGGATGGGCCAAAATCTACACTGGGAGACAGAAAATACGTTATATACCTGCCTAATCCCTGAGGCCTTTGCAGGAGACAGTGCTCACAGTGCTCATATCTCCCATGACTCAGGTATATGGCAGCATGGGCCCAGTTCTATGGAGCTCCCTCCAAGCATTTCAAGCAGGTTTTCCTGATTTTATGGTTCAACTGGCTTTATCTTTTGTATTGCTTTTGTATCTCCATTGTACACCACCTGATAAGTAAGCAGCGTTAAACGGTATATAAAAGGTTGAAATAAGTAACTAAGGCATGAAAACACGAAGGTCCAGCCTCCACACTGGCCTGGGAAGTGGTAGATCAGTTTTGTTCATATTGGAATTCACAAAACTGAATTCTCTAAACATCCCTATGAGTAATACAAGGTCTTTTGTTTGGGTTTTCCATATAGCCCCAAGGAACGCAGCAGAAACAAATGACTCAAGGATAATAGACTTTGGGTGGCAGTAAACCATTATTCCCATTGTTACAGAGGTTGTAAATTTCTTTTCTTCTTTCTTTGCTTCTTTCTGCTCTTGCATTCTTATATTGTGTGCACATTAAATGTAATTCACCCCCCCCCTTTTTAAAAATAAAAACCCTACAAATAATGCCAGGATTGGATTCAAATTAATAGTTAAGGAAGAGAAGTTGTTACCCAACCAAAGTCCATGTGCTGCTCAAGATACCGACATAAACAATCTCAGTTACCATTGGCATCATCATTCAGGACCACCCACTTTCCATGGTAGGATGACTGGGCTTTACTACTATGCAAATCTTCTATTTCATGCATTTACATTTTTTTAATCCTGAAGAAATTAAAGTGTTGTGAATCTCCACATAACCAAACTATAAAAATGGAAATTGGGCCCTGAAGAGTAATTGACCATAATAGAATTACCACTCCGTTATAAATTACAGGAATGAATATTAGGGTACTGGCTAGAAACTCTTTAAGCCCAGTGAACCAGAAAACTCAGTGCTCTCATGAAATGTGGTATCTTGCTGCACCATATGGTATCTCGTCTTCTACATCTCCAACGCCGCCATGCTTTGCCCAGCTTGTTTATAGCCAAATATAATTCATGTTTATTAAAACCATGAAAAGCTTCATTAACAGAAATTAAGAATCAAATGGAAATGTAGGGTCAGAGAAAAGTCAAATAGTCTGGGAACAGGTAGACCAGAATTCCAATTATGTGATTTATCAGGGAATTTGAATATGATCTGAAGAAATAATTCATTCTCTTAGTGAATGGAGACCAAAGGAATTAATTCATTTTTTTAAAAAAAAATTGCTAAATCTGTTTTCAATTAAAATGGTGTTGCACTTTCTTAATCTCAGTCTTTTCATGTTCAAAGTAGATTGCAAGTGTGCACTCTTATCTAGTTATGGCATTGTGTATCAAAATAAAAAAGTACTCCACAACCTATGAGCTTTGCCACCACTCTTTTAAGATGAGGCATGAGGCTGATATGAGGTGTTTGCTAGCAAGGACCTCATGGATGGAGAAGTATATTGAAGCATTAAATGAAAGCATGCATGCCTCCCTTTAGCAGTGGTTTGGAAGACAGAAACCTGCACGTGCACCTCACATGTAGCAAGGTAGGGTTAGGTGGTCCCAGTGAGAATCCAAGAGGAACTTTTGGTGCTTTTGCCTGATTGGCCAAGGGGTGTGGTTTGTTTTGCCTTCTTTGGTTGGTAGGTTGATTGGTTGGTTGCTCAGGTTGCAGTACATTGATTGGGTTAATTTGGACACATATGTACATAATTGGGTCACAATGTGCAGGTGCATTGTGGGTAGAAACAGATGAGAGCTGCATGGTATGCTGGTGGACATTATGAGGCATCAACAAAACATGGTAAACTGCAGAAAGAGTTCTTTCTAACAATTCACCTCCTAAATTTTGGTTTGAGATCTACTCTACCAACTCATCACCGATGAGTTGTCTTAAGGGGATCTTGGAATGGTCCACTATTGGGCACTGACAGATTCATTCATAGTGATGAGGAGAATACTTGAACTGAGAGGGTTCAAAAATGTAAAGAACATGGAAACTCACAAGACCAAATACTAAAAAATGGAGCCCATTTAGGCCTGTCCAGCTACACTCTGAAAAGGGTGTCAAAACTCTCCTCTCCCCACGCCTCTTTGTTCTTGTTTCTCATCTCCACAAACAGTAAAAACCCTTATCTTTGCAAAGTGGAGGTGGCATAAGAAGGCCCGGAGAGATTCCCAAGACCAAAACATGCATAAAATTATTTAGCAATATTTTCTGGGGTGAATTTTCAACCACTGGGTTATATAATTAATGTCTGGCACTGATATAGCCACCTTGGGTTCTATGTTTCACTGGGATGCCAAGCCAATTGTAAGTGGGTTCTTAAGCAAATATAGGAAGAGTTTGCTGGATCAGGCCAACGACTCATCTGGTCCAGCATAACGTTCTCACAGTGGCCATAAGCACAACAGGAATCCCCATGTGTGATTCCTAACAAATGATATTTAGATGCACAATGCCTCTGACAGAGATGGTAGAACCTAGTCATTGTTGATAGCCTAGTCCTCTGCTTAACCCTCTTTTAAAGCCATTGAAGTTGGTGGCCAGCGTTGTCTCCTGTGGGAACAAGTTCCATAGTTTAACTCTGCACTGCATGAAGAAGTCCTGGATCTTCCAACATTCAGCTTCAATGAATGTTCACAAGTTCCAGTGTTGCAAGAGAGGTAGAAAGGCTTTTTCTCTATCCCCTTTCTTCCCATCGTGTATTATTTTATAAACTTCTGCCTTCTACCACGTCACCTCTTACTCACATTTTCTCTAAATTAAAAAATCCTAAATGCTGCAACAATTCCTCACATTGGGAAATGTCTTCATAGTTGTCCATCACATATAGCACCTCAAAAGCAGGCCCACAAGCCACCTGGGCAATCTCACTAGGGTGAAATGCTTTGTATTTCAATTTAAATTACAGCAATTACTTCTAAAGCTGCATCTACACATATGAATATTGCAAATCTGTGTGCTCCTTTGCCCTCTTATTCTTCTGGTGCTGCATAAGTGACCACTGTAACCAACAATGAGCTGTTTGCACCTGTTTACTGCACTGCATGAACCAATCGAGAGAAGAAATCAAAACTTGCATTTCTATCACATACAAATTCCCCAGAGGCCACACTGGAGCATAACAAAGCTCAAAATGGAAACAGCACATTTGGACGATTTAATCTGTTCTCCTGCAGGAGAACATTCAGTAAATAGCTACAACTTACCAGAAAGAGGGATTTCAATGGCCGCTGCCAAACTTAATACAAAGAGAAGCAGGCACACAGCGGCCCCTTTTGTGTTTGATGGCATCTCCATCTCTCTTCTGTAAACAGGGAGTCCAAACAGATTGAAAAGTGCCTTGCAGTTCTCCTCTTGTTCCGTTTAAAACACTCCTGGAGAGCGAAGCCTGAAAATGGCAGCACAGAGAGAAAGCCACATAAATAAATTCAAGGCATCAGCTCTAATTTTGTTAGGAAAATGAAGAAATAGTCAAGATTTATAAGCTGAAACATAAATCATAGTAACATACACATTCTAATTTATTCTCCCTCCACTTCTGATCCCACATTCAGAAAGGGGGGGGGGGCTTAACAAAATCAATTACACCACAGAAATCTAATTACTTTTTTTTTTGCTTGCATACATGAAAAAGTGGCTAATTTTTTTGCCTCATTTGTAATAGTTTCCATTCATTTTTTTCTCAATTAAATGCAATTTGGTAAGCAATTACAAAGAATCTTAAAGAAGAATATAGGGATCATAAATAAGATTTTTCAAAGCTCATATTTTCAACAGGAAAGTTTGCCTCATTTGGTTGTTGAAACCACTGTATTAAGAAGCTCTGGGTCCCCTGCACTCACCCACAATACAACTCCAGATATAGATATATCAGTGGCTATGAATACTTCCTACAATTGTATTCCACTTTCTTCCACCGTGGAACGCGAGGTATGTCTCCCATCCAGCCACTGACCAGACCAGCACCCAGACTTGCTTAACTTCAGCAAGGTGCCTTCAGACCCCATGTGCTTTCAGATCTTATTATGTGCCCCATAATAAGGGCAAGGCAGCAAAAAGCCAAAACATCAAACTTGCTGCCAACAGAGGAAGCAAATGTCAAAACTCCAATAACCCTTTAACAGCAGGAGTGGGTGGCGGAGAGGGAAGCCAATCCGGCATTACTGCCAATGTGGCTGCACAACTCCAACCTCCCAATCACCTCCTCCCTCCTCCTAAGTGACCATGATGATGATGAAGAAGAGGAGTTTGGATTTGATATCCCACTTTATCACTACCCAAAGGAGTCTCAAAGCGGCTAACAATCTCCTTTCCCTTCCTCCCCCACAACAAACACTCTGTGAGGTGAGTGAGGCTGAGAGACTTCAAAGAAGTGTGACTAGCCCAAGGTCACCCAGCAGCTGCATTTGGAGGAGCGGAGAAGCGAACCCGGTTCACCAGATTACAAGTCCACCGCTCTTAACCACTACACCACACTGGCTCTCTTTTTCACTACCTGCTGCTTTCAGGAGGCCAGGTGTGCAGTAGTGCACCTCCCCGGCCAACCATTCCTGTTTAACATCTCTTGCTAAACCTTTCAAAAAGGTTTCAAAATAAAATGCAGGCTTACGAGGCTGGGGTGGGGGAATACTGTGGCTTTTTGTTGGTCTCTCTGCTAAATATTCAGTGCCGTAAGAAAGAATCATTGCTTGACAGTAGGTTTTTTTTTATGGGTGTCACACTTGCCCCTGTAAAATTTGCCTCAGTCATGAAGTTCACACATAAACTCACTCAGTCTCCCCCTAACCTACTTTAGAGGTTTGTTGTAAGGATAAAACGAGGGCAGGCAAGAAGCCATTAACTACCCTGTGCTCCTTGGAAGAAAAGCAGAGTACAAATGTTAAAAGGTAAAGGTAAAGGTACCCCTGCCCGTACGGGCCAGTCTTGACAGACTCTGGGGTTGTGCGCCCATCTCACTTAAGAGGCCAGGGGCCAGCGCTGTCCGGAGACACTTCCGGGTCACGTGGCCAGCGTGACATCGCTGCTCTGGCCAGAGCCAGAGCCGCACACGGAAACGCCGTTTACCTTCCCGCTGGTAAGCGGTCCCTATTTATCTACTTGCACCCGGAGGTGCTTTCGAACTGCTAGGTTGGCAGGTGCTGGGACCGAGCAGCGGGAGCGCACCCCGCCGCAGGGATTCGAACCGCCGACCTTTCGATCGGCAAGCCCTAGGCGCTGAGGCTTTAACCCACAGCGCCACCTGCGTCCCAGTACAAATGTTACTAAACAATAATAATAAACGATCAGCATTTAAAAGCCAAAAGTGCTGTTAGGAGAAAAATACCCCAAGATAAGGAAAGAGAAGTCTTGGCCTGGCAGTCAGCGGCTATCCTAATGGAAGGTTTGGTGCCCATTTATCCGAGCAGAAATTTTTCTGGAGCACAATTTGAACTAGAGAGAAACAGACTTACCTTTTACTTTTATCATTCAGAGGAAGAAGGCAGGCAGCCAGAAAGTGACACTTATAAAGCCCCAGAGAGACAGCAAGAAACAGCTGGCTGACCAGCAATTATTGGGAGGGTGTTACAGGCCATTGGTTTATAACTGGGTAGAAATTATGGAGATCTCAGCAGTTTTTTGACTCAATGCCAGAATTAAATGAGTGGGGCTTTGATGGAATTTCATATTCAGAGGCTCCCTCCCACCACCCCTCTCCCTACGGTAAAAATCAAAGCTGAAAATGAGATGGGATTTGAACCAGAGCAGATTCAAACTAGATCACAGTATAAGCATATGCACATATTTTTTGGACCTGAATGTACACCATCTTCCAGCCATTGTGCTTATTAGATAGGCTTGGGCAAGTTATTATGGATCTATACATCAGGAATGAGGAAATTGTGAACCTCCAGATGCTGTTGAACTCCATCCCACCAGCAACAACCAGCATAGCTAATGGTCAGGGGTGATGGGAACTGGAGTCCAACATATTTAGAGGGCCACAGGGCTCCATATGCCCACTATAGAGTCACAGGCAGCTGCAGTAACCAGGCAGCACAGGGAATGGCCAAGCAGTCCCCTCATTAGCAGCTGGTGTCTATCTGGGCCAGCCCATCCATACCCAATGAAATGCAGTGTCACAGGCAATGCATTCCTTTGCCACCTTATGCGGGTGCAACTAGTCATGTTGGTGCTCCTGCTGTGCAAGCAAAAGTTAAGATTGTACCTGTGCTCATATGCTCTTAAATGTCTTGTGCTTCTCACATAGCCGGAGCTAGCAGCTGCTGTTCAAAAGTGTGGGCAGCCAGCAGCTGCCCTACAGTGCTAACTTTTGGAAGAATTATTTATTCTTATTCCTCCATTTAAATACTGTTTTCCTCCAAGGAGCTCAAGATGGTGTACATGGTTCTTCAATTCACCATTTTGTCCTCAAAAGAACCCCATGAGGTATGTTAAGCTGAGAGTCAGTGACTGGCCCCAGTGAGTGGGGATTTGAACCCTGGTCTCCCAGGTCCTAGTCCAATACTACTACAGTGGTACCTCAGGTTACAGACACTTCAGGTTACAAACTCCACTAACTCAGAAATAGTACCTTGAGTTAAGAACTTTGCTTCAGGATGAGAACAGAAATTGTGTGGCGGTGGCGCAGTGGCAGCGGGAGGCCCCATTAGCTAAAGTGGTTCCTCAGGTTAAGAACAGTTTCAGGCTAAGAATGGACCTCCAGAATGAATTAAGTTCTTAACCCCAGGTACCACTGTACATCACATTGCCTCTCTGATACTTCTGACACCAGCCATGCTAACTTACACACAGACTGGAATAATCTTAGGAATGCTGTCCTAAGCTCTGCAGGGAAAAGACAAGGCAATAATGAATAAATTCTGCATACTGAAATGAAGCTTCAAATGGCAATAAGTACGCAACAACTTTTCAATTCATCAGCAGGCTCCTTGAAAACCTTATCCCATTTCTTTTCCTTTCCTTTATTTTCTTCCCAAAGTAACATGCCTTTCAATACAAGTGAAAAGTTTGACTGCACTCACTAATTGGCCTGTTGCGGGATTCGCCTTTGGCTCCTAAGCTTTTGAAGAGCTTCAAACAGGTTCCACCCACCAGTTCAATCTGAGAGAAAACCTTCCCCCACATCCCACCACCACCAAAAAAAGCCGCATGCACAATCATACCCAAACAGCAGAAATTTTAGTATTGTTCCAAATATGGGTTTCAGCTATGAGTATCTGAGTATTTAGTGTAGCTTAAAGTGGCAGCATGACATCAATCAACATGGAACTTTCTGCCTCCATGCATAGCAGGAAAATTGCAATGTTGTGACATTTTTCAACAATTCTAGAGACGTTTTAAATGTGCCCTTTACTCCAATTGTTTTGATCTTCAGGAAGCTACTTAGTTTAAGAGCTCAACAAAATAAAAGGGAAGTCAAGTCTGTCAGCGGTTTCCCCCAAACTTTCTACACTTGCCATTAATACGTGGGTAGCTAGATGGGAAGAAAGTCACCACTTTGATTATCAATGCATACAAGGCTAGAGTCAGGGAATAGCTTTGTTGGGCTCCTGCTAAGGCCCAAGCCACGGAAGGGGTCCTGCTGCCAACTGCTAGATTCCAGTAACTGCTGCTACTATTCCTTGCTGTTGTTACCTGCTCAATGGCCTTTCTGGAGCCTATAAGAAAATACGAACAGGAAGGACGATAAGTATACCTGCTTTGCTTCCTCCATCTGGTGGTGCAAACTAGGCTAGGAGGAAAAGGACAAGCAAATGAACACTTATGATGGTGACAAGAAGAAAGTGGATGTATTCAAGGCCCAAGAGCCACCTAAAACATGGGTCCAGGACCATGTGCAAGGGAGAGTTGGACAAAGGAGAAGATGGGGGGAAATGGGTGGCAGTGATAATGGCATGTTGTGAAGGGGGTTGCACAATAGGAGAGAAGATGAGGCATGGAAATGGGTCTGATCTGTATGCAAGAGAGAGTTGAAAAATGTAAGGAGGCAGGTAGGGGGGAATGGGAGCAGAGGTGAAAATGGGGGTGCAAAAAAGGAGGGAGCAGGAGGCATGGGAATGGGGTTGAAGATGAAAGCAGGGGTGTGAAAGGTTCAGAATAATAGGAGGGGATGGTGGATTCATAGTTGGTTGGAAGGGGGATAGTGAACACAGTAGTTGCAATGTGTGGGAGAAGGGAGATGCAGAAGGATGTGTAGCACAAAAGGAGGAAGAATGAACATGGGGTGAAGGTAAAAACAGGGGTGCAAAGTGGGACTGCAGAATAAAGAATAAAGAGAGAGAAATGGCTTGGGAAGATGAAGAGTGAGCTGCATGAGGTGGAAAGGAGAAGCTTTAAGGAAATGGCTCCCAAACGGTTTTAGACCACCACCTGCTTGGTTCAATAAACTCATCCCCAATACCATACCCCATAAATAGCATTCTGAATAGTGGTTTGCACGACCCACTATGGAAGATAATGACACAATAAAACTCAAAACACTAAAAATTTAATTGCGCTTTCCCTGGAAATTCAATTAAAACTATTTAGTTTAATTAATTCAACAAAATTGATGAGTTTGATCCAGTGATACCAGCTTTTCAAAGCCTGATGCCCATGCATACCTCTAGTGCCCCACTGATGCCCCTAACCTCTAAATGCCTCTACAACAGTGAATGTGGAATATAGAACAGCTGGTGAGCCCTTTGTGCAGTTTTATGAAGTTGTTTGTATAAGTTAGGCTGCCCAGGAGAGAAGACCCTGTGGCGTTAAATCAACAAAAGGTCACCAATTCCAGTAAAAATGTTTTCTTTCTTACAAAGGCAATATTAGAGATGCAGCGAATGTATCACTCTTTGCTGTGCTCTCCCATTTCCTCAGCTCAAGTTTTTTAAAAAAGCAAATAATTTGAATTCACTGTGGATAATTACCCATAACTCCTCACCTACAATTCATTATTTACTGTACCCTTTGACTAATAGTAAATACTGATTGCTTTGAGGACAGCTCATTTCTTTGTTTAATGAGATGCCCTTTGCTTGCAGCTTGCCATTTCCACAAAATATACCAGTTTATAAAGGAGCCATGTCGGTCTTGATTCCAGTATTGTACATTACCTTTTCCTGGAATACATCATAAAAAAAATTGGACAACCAAACAGGATAGAAAATATTAAAATTCAATTTATCTCCTAAAGCTCCTGAGCAATTTTCACCACATGTAATTGCTGTATTAAAAATAGCTCATAAATTCTAACAGCATGACAAGGCAAAATCTCAGATTACAGTTTTGCTGCAAGAAAACTAAATTACATTGTACCACTAAATACAGCCTTCTAAGATATTTGTCTCTTTGCTGTGCCAGTGCCCATAAAAAACCATGCTCTCAAATCTAGATCTTGTAAGTTTTTATACAGTGCAGCAAACAAAAATTAATATAATTGGATTTGTGCAAGTTTGGCAATAGTTAATGCTACAGATGACCTTTACTTTAGCTAAATACAGATTTAATTTGCCATGTTAAAAGGTTGCTACATAAAAATCATTGGCAATTAGAAATTAGAGCTTCAGGGCTGCCAGATAAATGAAATGGCCAGATAAACCTTCTAAAATAATTTTCTAATTTCAGAAATTAAACATGCTGAATATTGCACAATAAGTGTGAGATATGTGGTTGCTGTTCTGTGTGACCAATAGCAAAGTGTATGCACTGCTACATTGTGCTGACATGAGAAAAACTGAATTAAACAGAGCTCTGGTGGGTATGGCCTTAGCTTTCAAAAGCAAAACAGGATTTGTTGATATCCAAAGTACTTTTCCTACCCGACCTCATTCAAACTATCACATTATCCACACATAATGTTAAGGCATGATTTGTTCAATTGACCACAAACCATCTCTCAGATGAGCAAACAATTCATGGCTTGTTTCTATAAAAAACTATTGCTTTCCAGTTGTTTTTGCCTCATGTCTTTGCAGCTTGGTGAGGTTCTGGAATGGGGTGGCCAAACAAAGCATAATTAAAGAAAGATGTTCTGTTTAGAAATGCACAGCAAACCATAATTTAAAAAAGCAAACTGTGATTTGCAAGCAAACAACAAGCCACAGTGCTTTGGCTTACTTTCTTCTCCTTCATAAACAAAGGTTAACAAACTCTATATCCCCCAATCTCTCAAGTTCCTATGTGGAAGAAGCCCACTGAAAGTGGGCTAATGAACAAAGCACAAGATTCCTTGTGATAACATGAATTTTCACGTGTGTGAGAGCAGAGTGCTCATGATATTACACTAGTGGATAAATGAAATAACTCTCTGTGGTTACATTGGTTGTTTGTAATGTTCAATTAAAGTTGTTTTTTTTAAAAGAGAATAATACCACTACAAGTACAACCTTACAGACCTAGATCATGAAAAAAGTGGGACGTGACAACAGGGGGAATTTTGCCACTGGCAGTCCTGAATTCAAAGTTGACTTTGAATGATCAGAATGGCAGGCAGCAGTCCAGCAAAATATACCACAAGCTTTGGATTATCCCCTATTAAATCAACAAATATGACTTATTCAGAACCTCACTTGTGCAGCAATTCTGTGGGCTCTTAGATCTTGCCTAGAAAAACCCTGTTCAACTTTCATTCAACTCTTTATATTTTATTCCCCTCACAGGTTGCCATAAATAATCACCTTCATCTCCTCACCCATTAAAACTTACTGAAGTGCTGCAATTTCACTTGCCAATGAATGCAGCATTTTCCAAAGCAACCATTCTCCTTCAGCTTGGACTGTATCTCTCAGGCATACTCCCCATTTGTTGGCATATCTAGTCATTTCTGCCTCTGGTGTTTGCTAATTTCCTCTTCTTGCTTGCTTGGGGTTAGCTTTAAACTGATGGGCACAGCAGGAGTGCAATACGGTGGACAGAGTAGGTTCCTGAAGCAAGGATACAGTTTATTCATCCCCACTGAAAGCAGAACGGAGAAGGATTTATATGCTCTAAGGGAAGGTCTAAAATCAATTCCAGTCAATCAAGGCATCCATCAAGATATGATCTCGTTCACGCATTAATGGGCCACAACAGGAAATGGGGACAGCACAATTTTAGGATGGAGAAAATTTGAAATCAAATGCTTCAGCAAAAAGTCCCTGTTCTCAGAGGGTGAGGTGGACATTTTGGGGAACACTGACCTTTGCAGAGGTGCTTCCATATACTTGCTGTATTAAGTCAGGGGTTCACTCTCATGAAGATCACACCAAACAGTTTTTATTAAGCATGAAATTACAACGAACAGGTTTGAAAGTAACTCTTTCACCTTGCTCCTGGCTTCACCCTTCTCCTCCAGAAATCCTTTCTAAACTTCGACCCCTATTATCTTTCTAAGGCAGTGTTTCCCAACCTTGTGCCTCCAGCTGTTTTTGAACTACAACTCCCATCATCCCTGACTAGCAAGACCAGTGGCAAGGGATGATGGGAATTGTAGTCCAAAAACAGCTGGAGGCACAAGGTTGGGAAACACTGTTCTAAGGAAGTGTCTCGAAATTACAACAGTCACTACATTTGACAGTGTAGGTCTGAGTTTGATTATGATGGGAGCTAGTCAATAATCCCATTCACATGTGATCCCACAAGATCAATGCGATGTAGAAAGCTGAGTCTTTTTTAATAGTGCCAGTGCTAAGAGCAATGGGGCCAACCCTCTATATTTCACAAACTCTTTCCCCCCTTAGATCTTTTTTTTCCTTCCAGAAGCCATCCAGCATTATTAGACCTTGCATTCTGGACCTCAAGTTATCTATCACTTCTACCCTTGCTGCCAGTGCCTCTGTTCTGCTGTGGCAAGCAAGTGCAGTACTGTACAGACTCATTATAGCTTGGTTCTTTTCTTCTGAAATGGACTTTAGATCAATGCAACAACACTCAAGCAGTGCCTGTGAAAAAGTTGCCATGCAAAAGCCACTTTTCATGTTCAGACCATTAGGACATTGTGGCTCGTTGAATGGATAGAGGCACCCTCTCTCTATTGTCTGTCAAAGACTTCTTTTTCAACTAGTCTTCTAAGTAAAGACTTTCAGCCACTGTCATTGAATTTGAAACATTTATATATCTCATTGTTTTTAATTGTGTATATATAGAGAGTTGTTTTATATATGCTTTTATTGTACTGCAAAACACTTCATAGGAAGCAATTCACAAACTACTGGGCTCAGTACTTTGTTATTACTATATAAAGCCTTTAATTGGCTGGGACCAGTTTACTTAATGAACAGTCTTACCTCATACAGGCTGAACTGACTTCAATGTGCAGAACATGCACTTCTGCAAGTGCCACACAATGTCCATTCTCCATTTGTAAGGCGTCATTCATTTTGTTTGGCAACATCTGCACTGTGGATCTCCTTGCCTATTTGACATGAAGCAGGTGCCATCACTTTATTCTTTCACTTGTTGAAAACTTTTCTCATTCAGTGGGTCTGTCCAGGCAGACAGATAATAATAATAATAATAATAATTTATTATTTATACCCAGCCCATCTGGCTGAGTTTCCCCAGCCACTCTGGGCGGCTTCCAATCAAGTGTTAAAAACAATACAGCATTACATATTAAAAACTTCCCCGAACAGGGCTGCCTTAAGATGTCTTCTGAATGTCAGGTAGTTGTTTATCTCTTTGACATCTGATGGGAGGGCGTTCCACAGGGTGGGCGCCACTACCAAGAAGGCCTTCTGTCTGGTTCCCTGTAGCCTCACTTCTCGCAATGAGGGAACCGCCAGAAGGCCCTCAGCGCTGGATCTCGATGTCCAGGCTGAACAATGGGGGTGGAGACGCTCCTTCAAGTATACAGGACCGAGGCCGTTTAGGGCTTTAAAGGTCAGCACCAACACTTTGAATCGTGCTCAGAAACGTACTGGGAGCCAATGCAGATCTCTCAGAACCGGTGTTATGTGGTCCCAGTGGCCACTCCCAGTCACCAGTCTAGCTGCCGCATTCTGGATTAATTGCAGTTTCCGGGTCACCTTCAAAGGTAGCCCCATGTAGAGCGCGTTGCAGTAGTCCAAGCAGGAGATAACTAGAGCATGCACCACTCTGGCGAGACAGTCCGCGGGCAGGTAGGGTCTTAGCCTGCGTACCAGGTGGAGCTGGTAGACAACTGCCCTGGACACAGAGTTAACCTGTGCCTCCATGGACAGCTGTGCTTCCAAAATGACTCCCAGGCTGCGCACCTGGTCCTTCAGGGGCACAGTTACCCCATTCAGGACCAGGGAATCCCCCACACCCACCCGCTCCCTGTCCCCCCAAAACAGTACTTCTGTCTTGTCAGGATTCAACCTCAATCTGTTAGCCGCCATCCATCCTCCAACCGCCTCCAGGCACTCACACAGGACCTTCACCGTCTTCACTGGTTCTGATTTAAAGGAGAGGTAGAGCTGGGTGTCATCTGCATACTGATGAACACCCAGTCCAAACCCCCTGGTTTGATCAGTTTTAAAATTTGTTTTAGATATTTCATGTTTTTAGTTTTAGTTCTTAAATGTTTTAAATATGTTTCAGGGCTCTCCCCCCCCCCAACAAGAACTCATCAGAACTCAGTTCTGGCACCTCTCAGGTGCTGTTATAAGAGAACAAGGGAGGCATTCATGGAGAGCTCCAGCACCCCTTTTTCTAGAAAAATAGCACTGTTTTTATTACACTTTTTAACTGTATTTTTTTATTTATTGCAGAAGTGTTTGCTGGCTTGGGCTCATTTAGGAGGTAGGTCAAGATATAAATTTAGTAAACATATAAATATCCCCCATCCCAGCAGTGCAAACTCTTTTCTTTTTTTTAAGAAACACACACACACACACACATATTTCTGATAATGTGGAGAAAACTGCCCAGCCTGCATGGGAACAATTGCACAGGAACAGCTTGCTGCACAGAGCCAGCCAGCATGGGAAGCCATTTAAGGTGTTCTCAGCTCAACAGGGTGACTGTTTGGTGTGTGCCCTGGCCCTCATTTCATGCCTCTAAATATTCTGATATTTAAGTCATACACTGGTCTGAATGGCAATCCAACTGAGAAGCCAGATGTCCTTTCAAAAAATAGCTTCTCTGACTTGCGTGTTTTAGTCAAGCAAATTGGAGACCAGGTGGCAAAATTGGGTAGGACAGTAAAATAATGAGTAGTTTTATCTCTTTAAATATAATAATTAAAACCTGTAAATCAAGGGCTTGTGATGCAATTTATTTGCCTTCATATGGGAAGGGGTGGGGAATCTAAATCCTATCTTTAGCAAAATTGATACTGTATGGTATAGTATTTTCTAAACCTTGTACAAGTTGCCACACACTTCATGTTTGTGATTAGCTGGAGTTTATATGTCAATTGTCTTAGGTGACAGTACTCTGACATCACAACCTTATGAACATATACTAATTTTCTAGTTTCTAAATATTTTGGTGTTTGAGGAATGAGACTCACTTTGATAATAAGACTAGGCTGCTTTATAACTTCATTTAAGTGTTGAAATGGGCATCCTGGGATGTACAGAACTGCACATTTTGAAGCTACTAGTTCACTAACGTTTTGATTAAACATTTCATCACAGCCCATGGAAGTGACTATGCCTCCCTTTCACAGTCACCCATCATTGTTTGGCATAAAGCAAACATACTTGTTCTTTCTTCTGATTATCCAGCCTACCATAACTTGTCTTTTTTAGCAAACCGGGGCCATGCAGACCTTGATGGCATGCACCATCATTGTCATTTGTGCCAACTAAAATGTAGCAATAGTGGCAAGGTACCAATATATCTTCCTAGGGCCAAGAGCTGTAAAGCAAACTATTTCACCTCCCACATTCCGTGCTGTTTTTAAGCGATGCTGTTTTCCAACTCTGTGACTCTTCCCTGCAGCCATCACTTCAGCGTCTATCTTTGCCTTATAATTTCTGGAAGCAGTGCCGGATTTACGTATAAGCTAAACAAGCTATAGCTTAGGGCCCCACTCTCTTGGGGGCCCCCCCAAAAAATAAAGGGAAAAAAAACTGGGTGCACATTTCCAAAATATAAGATAAAAAAACAAATAAAATAAAACCTACGTGCAGCAACAGTATTTTGTGTTGTGTAGGCTCCTATCATGTAAGTAATGGGCCCCGCCTGCTAGCCTGCTCCCTAAAATACCACTGGTTTGCTCATTTCTATATATAGGGTACCCAGATTCTGCACAGACTGGTTGCATGGCAATATGTGCAAATGACTTTAGATACCTATTAGGTCCATAAATTATCATATAGCATATATTCAGCACACAAAAACAGCAACAATTTGTTGTTGACAAAGGACAGCTGGGCATATAAAGGGCCCCATTACCTTCAGTACCTTAGGGCCTCATCAAACCCAAATTTGGCCCTGTCAGGAAGAGTCCTAGATTTGGCCCCACTGATTATGTTGAAATTTCAGATTATGAAAAGAAGGAGGAGGAGGATGTGACACATTGATTAATTCAGTCAACCCTTATTTGTTTCCTTGAACTGTGTTTCTGGAGTACATTCTACTCTTGAATTGCAGTTTGAAAACACTATGTATGACATGGAACAATCCAAGGGAGTTTCACACAAAGCAAGGTGGAGAAATTTGGTTTGGTTAACATTTGAATCCCTCAAACAATAATGTTAACTTGAAATGCATGCGCCTTTTGAAATTCACACTTCCCTGAATTTTGCAATTCATTTCTCCAACAACACAAAGTGTCCTCATCCCAACAACATAACCAAGTGCATTGTGTTAGGCAAAAGTGTTTGGGGAAAATGTGTAAATTAGGAGGAAGGTTCATTAAAATTCTGACAAATATTAAAAATGATTTTTTTAACAAAATGGCTAAATTAACCCAGCAACCCACCCGCTCTCACACACACAAACAATTCCCACTGCAGCCAACCAAAGACAATCAACCACACCCTAGGCAAACTCTGGCCCTGCAGATGTTTTGGAACTATAATTCCCACCATCTCTAGCTAACAGGACCAGTGGTCAGGGATGATGGGAATTGTAGTCTCAAAACATCTGGAGGGCCGGAGTTTGCCTATGCCTGGCCTAGGCCACCCCAACCTCTCTCACCACCAAGGAAACGTAACAAGCGAATACAGTGGTACTTTGGGTTACAGACTCCACTACAGGTTACAAATGCTAACCCAGAAATAGTACCTCAGGTTAAGAATTTTGCTTCAGGATGAGAACAGAAATCGCGCAGCGGCGGCGGGAAGCCCCATTAGCTGAAGTAGTACCTCAGGTTAAGAACATTTTCAGGTTAAGCACGGACCTTCAGAACGAATTAAGTTCTTAACCCGAGGTACCACTGTAGAAAGAGAACCTACCCAAGTGATGTTGACACACAAGCCCCATACATAAAATAAGCAAAAGAACGTAAGCTTTATCACCCCACGCCCTCTCTCCCATCTCCCCCTCTTTTCTTCCTAATCCTATACTGCATATAACACCAATGTCTCACAACAAATGTAACTGACCTGTAGAAAACCCAACCTGAAGAAAGAGACAATGCATGTACATTTGTAAATGAGGAAAATCACACACACACACACACACACACACACAATGGAAATGTGGCAAACTGGCCACATTTCCCCAGCCAGATGGGCAGCTCCCAACAGAATATTAAAAACCCGATAAAACATCAGACATTTAAAACTTCCCTAAAGAGGGCTGTCTTCAGATGTTTTCTAAAAGTCAGGTAGTTGTTTATTTCCTTGACATCTGGCAGGAGGGCGTTCCATGGGCGGGCGCCACCCCTGGGAAGGTCCTCTGCCTGGTTCCCTGTAACCTCACTTCTCACAGGGAGGAAACCGCCAGAGGGCCCTAGGAGCTGAACCTCCAAGAAATAGACAACTGAGAAAAACCTAAATTGCAGATTTACTCATTTCTAGTCTGTGCATAATGAAATCTAGGGCTTCCTTTCCTCTGGTAGTCCCATAAAAAAGGGAAAGAAAACCCTCATCCAGAAGATTTGGGTACTCTGCAGTGCAGAAACCAATGCTGTATAAGATACAGCAGTCAAAAAAATCCCTGGGTACATGAAGAAACACTATTTCACATAGCTCTTTGGAGCCTGGCCTAAGTCTAGTTGAAGCTGAACCAAACATTTGTTCTCATCTCTCTAAATAGATTTCCATTTACCATTTCTGTCCTTAAACCTTCAAACAATCTGTTTTGTATGTATTTCAGACAGCAATTTGAGTCAGTAACAGCTTGGAAAGCTTTCAGGAGTGATGTGTTTCTCACACAACCTCCTCAACTTAAACTGCTAAGGTTCGGATGACTATAAATAAATACCTTCCTGATAGTTTCAGGCAATGATACAGAGATGTTTGGCTGTGTTTCTGTTGCTGTTGCTGCACATTTTGATCTCTATCTATTTCATTTATTCATTTATTTCACAACAGGTATAGCTTGATTGTAATCAAACCTCAAAGAAGTTTACAAAATCTACCTCACGCCACCTTAAAACACAGCCCTATTACAATCTTGCAAATGCTATTTTAACCTGTGATTATTTGCATCACTAAAAACTATATATGATAAGGTTGCTATTTTCCCCACACTCATTGCTCTGTCCTTATGGCTGCCAAAAGTATCTGACAATTTAGATTTGATTCTCTTTGTTCTTATCCATGCAGAACAGCTGCCCTACAAAGGACGTTTAAGGGGCCTATTTCTCAAGGCCTATTTGCCTCTTACAGAACACTGTTAGTTGACCTGGAAAATGTGACATATAATTGTCACTAATGTCTGTTTTTATCTTTTCAGTGAATGACATTGGCACGCTACCGGTTAACATGTGCTCCGAAAGGACACGGGCACTTCACCTTCAACAGGAAAAAGGATGAGGACAGACATAATATGAAAGAGCATTCTACGGACAAACTGCAAGTGAATTGAAAAGATGTGCATGCCAGAAAACTTGCTTCTCTGTCGGTTTTGTCCCTTGTGCTTAACTCCCTAGCCTCTTCTTCCTTCCAGACCTGTACCAACAAGAGCTTCTAAGTCAGAATGGAGGTGAAATACTTTTCTTTCTTATGCTTTATTAGTTAAAAATTATATAACAGAGATATTCAGTGAATGTTAAGGACAAAATAAAGATGAGCATGAAAATAAACAATTGTTACTTCCTTAATTGACACTTGCTTTGTACCGTATTTTTCGCCCTATAGGACGCACTTTTTCCCCTCCAAAAATGAAGGGGAAACGTATGTGTACGTCCTATGGGGCGAATGCAGGTTTTCGCTGAAGCCTGGAGAGCGAGGGGGTCGGTGCGCACCGACCCCTCTCGCTCTCCAGGCTTCAGGAAGCTATCCACTAGCCGTGGGAGACCCAGCTCTCCCAGGGCTAGCAGAGAGCTTGCCTGCACCCAGAAGCTTGGGGCGCGCTGAGCTCCACACGCCCCAAACTTCGGGATTAGCGCAGTGCTCTGCTATCCTTGGGAGAGCCGCGCGAAGTCGCGCGGCTTTCCCAAGGCTAGCGGAGACCTTGTCGCCACCCAGAAGCTTGGGGCGCGCTTAGCTCTGCACGCCCCAAGCTTCGGGATTAGCGCAGTACTCTGCTAGCCGTGGGAGAGCCGCGCGAAGTCGCGCGGCTTTCCCAAGGCTAGTGGACACCTTGCCGGCACCCAGAAGCTTGGGGCGCGCTGAGCTCCGCACGCCCCAAGCTTCGGGATTAGCGCAGAGAACCTGGGGGGGGGGATAATTTTTTTCCCTTTATTTCCCCCCCAAAAAACTAGGTGCGTCCTATGGGCCGGTGTGTCCTATGGGGCGAAAAATACGGTACATCATTTTGTAATTGAATTTGACATGACTGCCGATCCTCCCATTCTGTTCTCAAAATAAATTCCTTGAATACACACTTAACTTTATTTTCTCCATGTTGTTTAACTTACTTTAAATTTTGTATGCTGTTTGCGCACAGAAGTTCAGTCAAACTCTGTCAGCAGATTAATATTTTGACAATGTTCTTTTACATTGATTCGCTATATATGTCCCACTCTCTGATAAATTTTTCATCTGCAACATCTCATAGCCTTGCTGATAATCTCGCCAGTTCAGCGTACTCTCTTAATTTATTTTTCCAGTCTGAGTTGGATGGGATATCCTCTCCCTTCCTACCTTTTGCAATTAGAATTCTGGCAGCAACTGTGGCACACATAAAAACTCTCCTAGACTATTTTTTGGAATTTCATTACCCATAATTCCTAGCAGGAAGGTTTCAGGCTTTGGGGAAAAGAATATTTAAACATTTTCTTAAGCTCCTCGTAAATAATTTCCCAGAATTGTCTTTTTTTAAAAAACCAGTTCCACCACATGTGTATCCATGTGCCTTCAGAAACTTAATTATTTCAGTGCCTAGCAAACTTCTCATAACAGGCTTCTAATGGTTCCAGAACTAAGTTTACAAGGGTAATAATAATAATAATAATAATAATAATAATATTTTTAAATTAAATGCTGCCCATCTCGCTGGGTTTTCCTAGCCACTCTGGGCGGCTTACAAAATATATAAAAATATAACAAAACATTGAACATTAAAAAACAAAATAGCCTATACAAGCAACAAAAAACCAATAAATCAATACAATCAATAACAATAACAATAACAACAATAACAATAATAAACAGATGAGGTTATTAAAACTTGCACCATTCAGAAAAGCTGTGTTGGATGCAACAGAGGCAGAGAATGTAACATTGGACTTACTGTGATAAGTTCATTTTCTACAGGAGATGGAGAGGATATGTCCACTCCACTTGACCCACTATGCAAGCCATGTGTAAATTAGAAAATCTTACCAATGCATGTGAGAGCATGGCTGAACCAGAAAGAAATAAACAGCAACCTCAGAAAAACAACCAAGGAAGGGTAAAAATATATAAAAGGAAGTAAAGGATATGGGAAATAGTGAAGAGTATTCTAGAGAAAACATGAATCCTCCTGTCAGGATTTATGATCTCCCCCTCTCACACCAAGAGATGTCAGGCTGGTGGTTTTATAACATTCAGATTTACTGGTATTTACACAGTAGATCAGTGTGAGCACACAGCCCAATCTTCCGCACTGGATGGGCCAGTTGAGCTCTCTGGAGGGTGGACTCTTTTCCAACAGGAAATACGTCATTAGTTGCTCCTCTTTTTGTGGGCTTAACGCCAAGCCTGAACTGTGCCCAACCTCCTAGTATGGGGATACTCCAGAGCAGATAGTCTAGTTTGGCCCCTCCTCCCCTGAGAGTGTGTCTGAAAGCTGAGGCCCCTCTGCCTGCCTCACAATGTCCTGAGAATTTACTACCTGCATTCCAGGACTGGAGAGACTCACTTCATGTTGGGATTCAGAACTTACTGGGTTAATTGTGTTCTGAGTTGTGCCTCCCATTCTCTGACGTTTGAAAGGAGGGAGGAGCTCTACTTGTTGTTCTCTCTGTGTCTCTGAGAGAGGACGCCATGAATGCTAGCAGTCCAGGAGAATTTGGGAAATGCTGAGCTGTAAATATTTGCTGCAATAAAGAACTGATGAATTTGGACATACACAGTGCTTGGTGTGTTTGGATCTGAAGCAGACTGCAACAGGTTTTTGATCCGCTGTGTTTTTACTCTGCAAGGCGAAACCGGAGAAGAAGAAGGTCTGCGCAGCTTGGCTGGGAGCGTGCCGGACCACTGGGGCTAATTGGGGCCATAAAGCAATTAGCTGGCCAGTGCAATTAAGATCTTATCAGTTCTTCACAGGTTATGGAGGACCTAATTAGCGCTAATAAAACTGTTGCTAAGAGTCTGCCGGTGAGCTTTGAAGTTTGAAGTCAGCTTGGCAATAGCTGGAAGACGCTACTGAAGCGGCAGAGGTCTGCGTTCTGTGTTTTGCCTGCTGCAGAGAGGCAAGAGTTGCTGAGGCAGAGAGCTGGGAAAGCAGCTGAGGAATCGGGTGCCGGAGAGCTGACTGGTGAAACGTGAGTACAGCAGCTGGGGCCCCGGGAAAGAGGAGAGAATGGCAGACAGCCAGGTCTTTGAGGACGTTCCGCTTGAAAAGCTCACTTTAAGAAGTTGGGCAACCTGGTCCAGAAGAGTAAGGGGTTGGTTTCTGGTTACTGGGCTTTGGGATGTAAGCCAGAGAGAACCACTTCCCCTAAATCCAGGTCCTGAAGGGACAGACATTACAGGCTTTGAGGCTGCGTTGCCTGAAGAAAGCCAGCAGAGAATGCAAAGAGAGCTTGCTATGCTAAAAGCATGCGTACATGCATCACTTTTGCCCAGTTTGGAGGGCGTAAAGTCAGCAAGGGCTGCCTGGGAGGTGCTGAGAAGTTTGTGTGAAACTTCAGCAGGAGGCAAGAGCCCTGGAGGAGTCATGCAGAGCCTGGAAATGGCTGAAGCCCTAGTCCCTGAGGTGCACGTCGGGGGGGCTGAGAATTCCAAAGGCAAGTTTCAAAAGTTTTCCACTGTGAGTGCTGAAGTGAAACGCAGTTTCAGCGAGGGCAGGGCTGGCACAGAGTGCTCTTCCGGAAGAAGGGGGGCCAGGCCAGCTGAAAGGAGCCCTGGGCAGTATTTTTCCACTGGGGATTGTCGTCGTCATGCAAAGTCTGGAAGGCGGCGGAGAGCTAGACGCTTCAAGGTCGGCCACCTGGACAAAGTGAAGATAAGGCCTAAAGAGTCGCGTGGGAACGCAGAGGCCAGGCCGGTCTCCAAGGCAACGGAGGAGGCTACTTCTACGGAAGCTGCCGAGGTCCTGAGCAAGGGGGAGTTGGTTGCCAAGACAACCAGACAGAACTGCTGCAGAAGCCCAAAGAGTGGGGGCAGCGGGACGTTTGTTGCCAGTATGGCTTTGTTTGAGGACAGCTCTGAGAGACACACTGATTTTCGCTTTGTAATCGACTCAGCAGCTAACTGCCACCTGATCCCAGAGACCCCTGCAGTCGAGATGTGGAATTGCAAGGCAATTCCGGCTGGGAAAACTGTTCAGTTTGCAAGTGGGGAAAAGAAAAATGTGAATAAAATTGCAAATGTATTGTTTTCTGTTTTGCAGGAGCGGATGGAAGTTTGCATTGCGCTAGGAGTGCAACACTGTATTTTATCTGTGCCTTATTTGTTGAAAAGGGGGTTTAAGGTTTGCTTTGAACACGATGTTTGTACAATCTCCAAAGGAGGGAAGCAACTGGTCAGAGTTGCAAAGGGGCAGAATGATCTCTTCATTCTTAAAACGTCTCTGGAGGGTGAGGGGAAGGTTGAGAAAGCACAAGCCCTGCGTGCTACAGTTCCCACTCATGTTTCATGTTCTTGTGTGTGGCATAAGAAGACAGCGCATGCCTGTCTTGAAGAACTACAGGTGCTACCTGAGGTTTCCAAAGGCTGTAGAATTGAAGAATGTGCAAGAGTCCTAGATTGTCAGGCTTGCAGACAGGCAAAGGTAAGAGGGTGCAGTTACCCCAGGGTGGAGAGGGTAACCACAAAACCTTTTGATCTTGTGCACATAGATCTGTTGGGTCCCATGAAGGAACCAAGTTTGGGAGGGGCCAGGTTTCTGCTGACGATGCAGGATGATTTTTCGCAGAACACCTGGACACATGGTCTCAAATCCAAGGAAGATGCAGCACAGCTGATTAGGTGTTGGATTGAGGAGGTGGAACTAATGTTCTCCACCAGAGTCAGGGAAATTGCTAGTGACAGAGGTTCACAGTTTACTGGGTCTGCTTTGCAGAAGTTCTTTCACAAGAAAGGGATAAGTCACACGGTGACTTCTCCTCAACAGAGGGGGGTGGCAGAGCTAAGAAGTGAGGCTCTGGTTAAGGCTGCACAGGTGATGCTGTCAGATTCTGGGTTACCTTCAAAGTTTTGGATGGAGGCAGTTAAATATGTGAGCTTCACCTGGAATCGGTCCTACAATTCAGTGGTAGGAGACACACCGTTTTTCATGCTTCACGGGAGGAAACCGCAGGTACACTTCCTCCGTGAGTTCGGATCAACGGCCTTGCTGCCGGTGCCTGAAGCTTTGCGAGGGCCAGGTGAACCCAAGTTCCAGAAAATGATCTTCTGTGGGTATGAGCCAGCGGCTCGTGCATGGAGGTTTGCGTACCCGTCAGGTGATCAGAGTAAGCTGCTGATCAGTAAACACGCTGAGTTCTGTAAGCAGGAGAAAAGGTCAAAGACCCCTGCCAGACGCGATATTCTTTCAGAATGTCTTTCTGATTCAGAGCAGGAAGGTTCTGATGAGGAGGAAGGAGAGCCAGGGGCTGAGTCTGCTGATGACGATCAGCTCACTGACCAAAGTCAGGAGCAGGATGGGGCATCTCCGCAAGTTGTAAAAAGGGAGCCCAAGAGTGAGCCTAGTTCTCCTGTGAGGGTAATTCCAAGGGTTCGAAGACGCGTTAAGTCAGAGGGGGAATCCCGGGATGCAAAGGACACACCTGCTGACCACAGTGAGTCAGAGGAAGTGCCTGAGTTTGTGCCCAGGCGGTCCAGTCGCACAACGAAGGGAATTCCACCTGAGAGGTATCAGGCCACAGGTGCGTGGGCAAGTTTCGCACAGTGCGGATCTGAGAGTTGTGAGGATGTTCCACAGATGCCTGACAGGAACGCCAGGAGAGGGCGCAAGGCATTGGGGAAGGGATTGATCTCACAGAGGTCTGCAAAGGTACATCCACAGGTCTTGTCAGGAATGGAGGCAAGAGGGGGTGTTGGGATTCAGAACTTACTGGGTTAATTGTGTTCTGAGTTGTGCCTCCCATTCTCTGACGTTTGAAAGGAGGGAGGAGCTCTACTTGTTGTTCTCTCTGTGTCTCTGAGAGAGGACGCCATGAATGCTAGCAGTCCAGGAGAATTTGGGAAATGCTGAGCTGTAAATATTTGCTGCAATAAAGAACTGATGAATTTGGACATACACAGTGCTTGGTGTGTTTGGATCTGAAGCAGACTGCAACAGGTTTTTGATCCGCTGTGTTTTTACTCTGCAAGGCGAAACCGGAGAAGAAGAAGGTCTGCGCAGCTTGGCTGGGAGCGTGCCGGACCACTGGGGCTAATTGGGGCCATAAAGCAATTAGCTGGCCAGTGCAATTAAGATCTTATCAGTTCTTCACACTTCACTCTCTGCATGTGAAGAAAGCAAACCTCCATCTCTTTCTGCCTGCCACCCCCCCTTGGTCCTCGGATCCCTTACAGTCACTCTGGGAAGGAACATTCCTGACATCTCCCTTCTGCCCCCTATAGGTATCCCCTCAAATAACTATGAACACGCCCTAAAAGGAAGCTCTGAACAAATACCCCCAGCTTTGGAGATCGCACTTCTGCCAAAGATTCCCTTCATTGCCTGCAGAAAATGAACCTATGACCGACATTACATTTTGCAGTGGATTGAAGGGCTCTATGGATGGGATCTACTCACTGAGGGCAGGAAGGGAAGAGTGACAGTGACCCAACTAAGTGGGACTGCCTGTCTTATCTGTATACCCTCATATCTGTGCCACTTTCTGAAGCATTTGCTGACCAATAGGGGCATCGGCTGAGGAACAGGTGTTTAATCTGTGTTTGAGAAATGCGGAAGGAAGAGGCCACACTGACACCTGACAAATATCTCCCAGAGGGGCATTGGTGGCAAAGGCAGAAAAAGCAGTCCTGGCAGTGTGAACAGTCACAAAACCAACCAGCTGGGAACCAGAAGCATCATAGCATTGAAAAGGACTGAGAAATGACCCAATAAGTCATCAATAGTAGAGCTTGCCCAGGACTCCTATACACACTGTCCAGGCTTGCGTCCCAGAGAGGACACTTTGGTGCTGCCAACATAGCAGTTTGACTTCACCCACAGAGGTGTGCTCCATTGTATCTAGAGGCAGAGAGATGCCAGCAATAACAACTTTACAAAAACCTGAATGTCAGTTGCTGAAAATCACAGGTGAGGAGAGGGTTTTTGTACTTAGGTTAAAGTAGTGGGCTTCCCATCTAGTTGACAAAGACCATCTTGATAGTTTAGAAAGGAAACATATCTGTGATCAAAGAAAAAGAGTTTGTTTCTTTTCCCACAGGAGAGGAAGGGTTAATAATGCCAGCTGCTTGTCCCTGAAGCATGATAAAATATCAAAATCCAGGAACACTTCTGTTCATATCAATAGTACTCATGAATCTCTAAATAATTCTGTCTCTGGGTATTGCAAGCTACCATGAACACAACACAGATCTAATTTATATTGCACTCAGTCACTCTAGACAATGAGAGCTTTCATCACAACTGGCTCTTATGTCCTTATTGCCTTCTTACAATTTCTTCAGTGTATAAATGAAAGATTAGCCCTCCAACTGAATTTATTTATTTATTTAGATTATTATTTTTTGTAAGTCATAACCACTAAATGTCCCACATGCATGAATTTACAAAGAAATAGAAGTGGTAGCTTTGAATATTCAGCTGAATATGGTATACAGAAATGATTGTTTTAAAGGGTGTGGGCTAAAAAATAACTCACCCTGTAAAATAACTCTGTTCACCTTTATTTGCTATTTATTCCTGGGCTACAGGTAACATAAGAATACTCCTGTACTCACACTGTTGTTCTAAATCCTTTTAAATTATCTTTGTACTACTTTGACTGCACTTCTAGAGAGTTAGCGCCAAAGACAGGAAGTGGTACTTCAAAATAATTGTGGTCTTAATGTTGTTTTCTGTTGTTTTGTATGCATTCATTTCCTGTAGGAACATTCCTGAGTCATCTGAAAATGCCACACAAAAATTCTATAAACAAGTAAAATACATAAAGGAAGGGGGCAGGGAATTAGCACCCTTGGGACTCAAGCATTCATTTTCCAAAAAAGAAAAGTGAATTAGAGGCGCTTTGGTAGCCCTAGTCCTCTCCCGACTGCTTGGTTAGGTCTTGCTGTTCATGCATCTACCCCCCGCAACTCTCCTTCCTTCCCTCTCATTCTTAGGTCTCTAGCATTCTTAACTCTTGTCTGCACACCCATGGAAACACATTTTCCCATTCTGAAAGGGCATTTGATAGGTTTACTTTCGAAGGAAAGGCTACAAGTGTGGTCCATTGCCTTCTTCTCCCATCCAATTTGGCAATGGTACCTTTTCTGGCAAGGAAAGTGACTCAGGTGGAAAGCTATGACTGCAAACAGATGTCTGAGCAAATGCAGAACATTTTGAATAAACTTGGATCATGCCTGGCAGTCCTGTACTGAAGTCATAAGGGAGGTATGAATACCCAACCCATTGATCAAGATATGGGCATTCGGCTGCATTTCATAAATCATTATGATAAAAGTCAATGTTATCTAATCTTCTGTAGGCAAGAACCTGTGCCATCTGATGCATGAAAGTACCTGCCACTTTATCATGCCTATGAAGACCTTTCCTGCAATAAATACAATTCTCGAGGTGCCACAAGTAGTGTTGTTTTGGCTGTAGAAGACTAAACCAAATGCTCTTCTGGATTTGATCACAATTCTCAGCAGCTAATGCCATGATACTGCAGACAGCACACCACAATGAAACTGGTGTCCAAGGGATTCACTTACCTATTATGAGTTAAGGCCTGAAACATTTAAGGAATTAGAACTTCAGCCCTAATCAGAATCAAACCCCACTGAATTCTGATGGGATATAGTGAGTAGAATGTGGAACTTGACCTCCTCAGCCTTGAAACTTATTGGGCAAGTTTCTTCTTTTTTCCTCAGCAAACCTACCTCACAGAATTGTAAGGATTGCCTGAGCAATACTACTGATATATACCACCATGAGGAAATCCATGGTTGATTTCAGCTAATGTATACAAGATCACAGCTTACATCAGTCTAAAGGTAATAAGCCTGAGGAAGTAGATTGTGGATCATGGCTCTCAAACAACAAATGTCCATATTAGAAAAGCACTGGAATTAGTTCATTCAGCGGAGATTTTTAGATATTACTCCTAAGCATTTCTTTAATAATAGCTTAAAAGTTAAAAACAACAAACAACCAAAGATGAGAAAAAGAAGTGGGTTTTTTTTTAAGCACACATGACAAAGACATGTGACCGCATCAGATCTGTTGATTTGATCTCACAGTGCAATAGTATGAACAATATAATGGCCTAACTTTCCAGCTGAGATCTAAGTGGAGTGGAGTGTATATAATCTTAATAGAAGATTTTGACACGTTCTATTAAGTAGCATAATATTATAATTTATCAGGTCATCATCTTGTTTCAATAGCTCCAGCTAATGGAAATGTTTTGTATTGAGGCTTTCAGGGGAATTGAATCCTTAATAAGATGAAAATTACTTCTGAACATGAGTAATAGTAACTTATGGCCCAATCTTGTAAACCAGCACATCAGCAAGTATGTGTTCTGGATGGGGCACAGTAACTGTTACAACATCATATTTTATTAAAGCTTTGTTCACATAGGAGAATGATAATAATGTGAAGTCCTTCTAAAACTGAACATCACATATTTGCTCTTTTCACATTTTTCTCATTGTTCCTTTTTCTATTTAGAGTTCTCTCTTTTTGTAACACTTTTAAAAAAAAAAAGATGTGGCATGAAATGCTAAAGAACAGCCATTCAAAATCTCAACCATATGGACAAAATTGGCCCTGTTGAACTCCCCAAAAGTCCTTTTCCCACTGTTCTTTATTCTGGCATCTTCAAGAGTTAAACAATCTACAGAGAGTTTCCATAAGTTGCACTGGCATGGCAAGTGTGTTTTGGGAAGGAGGGTGGAAGAAGTCCAGCAAGCCCCCTTCCCAGCCCAGCTGTCCGAGCGACACTCCTACCAGCAAGCAGCCAATCAGAGCTTGTCCTGAATCCACAAGGGTTGCAAGTTTGTAGAGGGAAAGGGGCATCTGTGGTTTCCCTGCCCAGAACATTCTCACCTGGCTAGGTTCCTCTAAGACCTTTGTGTGTTCAGTAAAATGTACATACAAAGACTCTTCAAACCTTCATGCTCAGAAGTGCAAGTTCTTGTGTGACACACCCATCCCTCCACACCATTTTAGCACTAGAGCGTTCAGGCAAATTATTATCCCGAAAAGGTCAAAATAGGGGGAGTGAGGGTGGGGAGAGAGAAGAAGGGTCTACATGGGAAAGAGGAACAGAAACTTCATGCATGCATATTGAAGGGGTCAGGATAAATTAATGTGAACATACTTGAGGGAAGGATCATAGCTCAGTGGCAGCAAACACATGTTTCATGCAAAAGGTTTCACTTTCAGTACTGGGATTTTCACACAGGGGAAAGAATCCCATCTGAAACCATGCAGACCCATTGCCAGTCACGGTAGTGTAGACAATACCAAACTAGACAGTCCAATGGTCTGATTCAGTATAAGGCAATTTATTGTGTACTCTGCACATGCATTTTCAATGCTGTGTCTCCCTGGTCAAATTAAAATTGGCAGTACAGTTCCATCACATACACATTTGCAGGGATGCCGTGCCTGACTAAGGTGTTATAAACACTGTGAACATCCTATTATACTAGACTGTTACAGCAGTTTTGTCACATATACATGGCTTAATCAATGCTTTTAAGGGGAAATGCTCCAGACTGAAGCCTAGGAACTAGGTGCGGGGAAGAATTTCATTTGCTCTGCACTTTAACCTACCTAATTGGCAGTTCGAACCCATGAACCGAAACACAGCTACCCTTTGAAATGATAACTTCTCAGAATTTTGGGATGAAAAAGATGCATGCAAAGTGTATATTAGGGAAATGCGCACAATATTTTTTTTAGTGAAATTATAAATATATGAGGAGAAATTGCTCGCAAAAAGTACACATGATATTGTGTACAGAAATGGACATATTGTTTGAAGTGCATAGGACCAGGTTAACGGAAAGACACCTTATCCCTCATACTCCCTGTATGTCACTGTGCTGTGCAAGAGAGTATCTCCTTGAAATCCATCAATATCAGAATCTTGCTACATAGTAAATTGGAACACAGCTTTCAGTGAGGCTGCTCCTGGTTTGTGGAACAACACACACACACACACACACACAAGACATGTGCTTACCCTTTGTACTTTCTAAGAACAATCAAATACGTTTTTGTTTTTGCATTCTTTTCCAGTTGGATTCAAGGGTATCTGATTTAAATGTTCATTTTGTATTGTTTTTAAATCTTTGCTGGAAGAGGGTTGCTCTGTTTACAGAACTGTTTTTAGCTGTCTTTATTATACGTTTGTAAATTGCTTCGAGACACATGTAAATGGTGATTCACTGATAATGATGATGATGTGGACCTTTTTTCTTTTTCTGATGCAAACTAACCAGCAAATGAGAACTGAGATGAAAACAAGAAACGTAAAGGAACAAAAATCGGCATATTCATTCACCCTCACTGGGAATCTTAATGGGAATTTTATAAGCTATCATCATAAGTTGAGGATATCAAGTGTGTTAAAGACAAAAGATCTTTCCAATATTGTTTTGGCGCTTTCGTTTCCCCCACGCTTTACTTACCAGAGTGTTTCTTTTTCTGCATACATCCAGACTTTGGGATTTGTGAGTTTTTAAATGAGAAAGCCAAGCAATATGGAGCAGCCTGACGTTTAAGACGCTGACGTGAGCAGAAGATTGGGAGTGAGGGCTTGCAGTTTTGCAATTACACAGCCTAGCCTTTGAGCTCTTTCACATGGTCTCCTTTTTATCAGCTGACTTTGTCTACCTTATTTAAAGACCAGATCTCTGTTTAAGCAGCTGCTACCTCCATTCGCCAGCCCACACAGTTCTTTTAATTAAATATTTGCCGCTGTGCCTTTTCTCCCCTGAACATCTTTGTGGACAGCATTTATTCTTGTGAACATAACAGGTCTGTTAAGAGCCTTCTGTCTTTGCCTTAAGGGCCCCTCACTTTGCAGGCTGGCAATGTCTCCATTAGGGTTGATGTCATTATGTGAAGTACAGCATTTGTTACTGCAGCCCATCTTCGCAAAGGAGGTGGAATGTGTGCATTTAATAATCGCAAAGGGCTCATGCATCATGAAGCACTAATTAATTATTATTACAATTCAGTTAATGCTCTGCATTTGCATGTATTTTTACTGAGAAAGCAGTCTCTCTTGTAGGGTTGCCACCTTTCCCAGAAGACGGCAGGACCCAACCCATGTTGTTTTCCATAGAAGCAACTCTAAACAGGCATTGTTTGCAATGGGGCTAGGAAGGAACCAGTGCCAAACCAATCTACCCAAGTTTCCTGCTCCTAGCACAAGCACCAAGATATGGCATCTTGAGGAAATAGCAATGGAATGTGAAAGAACAAAAGATACAGGCCTAGAAAGGATGGCATTCCTGGTTGCTTGGGGAATTAAATACCCAGATATCTTAGAGATGCAATCAAGTTTGTACCTTTTAAATTGGTATGCTGCGGTCTCCAGTGCCTGTAATTTTGATTGCCAATTAGGAAGACTAAGCATCATTGGATTCCATATTCATTTCTACTGTCCTCAACCTTTGAATGTATCTCTACTTAGTTCCACAGCACAAATCCAGCTGGGTGGGTACCATTAGTATTAATTCTATCCGCCACGGAGGTTATGAGGCTACATGGGCTAACCCTGCCTTCCAGATCAGGGTGTATTCCAGAAATGCTCCCTGCTGCTCTCAGCAGCAGACACACTCCATCACAATCAACACATTGAGCCACTGTGTGAAGGTAGTCTCCGAGCATACTGATGTGAGTGTGAGTACATATATATATATGCATGCACAAGGGGGGAGATAATGATTAGACCAAATGTGCAGATAGCAGGGGGTTGTGGCTGCCGCATGCCTTGGCAGCATGGGTGGGAATATCCCACACTACCCATATATTCTTTCAATGTATGGGGGGAATCATCTGAACTATTATAAAAACGAGCATTTAAACAATCTGAAACTACACACACACACACACAAAACATATACATATATGTACACACAGATAGATTTGCAACTCCACCCTGCCCCACCACATGAGAAGATAAACAGATAATTAAGATCCTAGATGAATAAGCATGTTTTTCATCTGACACTTAAAGACAGTGACAGCAAGGCAATCCTGGAAAGGAACACAATTTTCATGTTCCTACACTCCACACATCCAGAGAGAAGATGCCCAGACCCTTACAGAGGATCTTCACAAAGCAGATGAAGAGAATTTCCACAGGATGGATGGGTTCTATGTGGTTACAGTGTAGACCATGGAGATAAGTTGTGCTCCAGCATATTCTCCTTTTCTTTGCAGTGGGTGGCGTTAGCTATGCTGCCCCCTTCAAGGAGCAGGAGTTCTAGTTTTCTTTATCAGAGTTTCCATGATGAACTAGCATTGAAAATCAGACAGTACCACACTGCTGTAGCATGGAATCAAGCCTCCAACTGAGCCTTTGAAGTAATGTTCTACTAAGCTAAAAATAATAATTAGCGGGGGGGGGGGGCGTTATAGCCTATGTCAATCAAGCCCCAGAAATTGGAAAAAAGGTCATGCATGCATTTCACACACCAAGTGCCTTTTTTGGTTTTGTAGAAGAAGCTGAATTAAATTATGCATTGATGTTTACAGCAGTAACATATACAGTGGTACCTCAGGTTACATATGCTTCAGGTTACATACGCTTCAGATTACAGACTCCGCTAACCCAGAAATAGTGCTTCAGGTTAAGAACTTTGCTTCAGGATGAGAACAGAAATTGTACTCTGGCGGCGCGGCGGCAGCAGGAGGCCCCATTAACTAAAGTGGTGCTTCAGGTTAAGAACAGTTTCAGGTTAAGTACGGACCTCCGGAACGAATTAAGTACTTAACCCAAGGTACCACTGTACTTGGGACGCAGGTGGCGCTGTGGGTTAAAGCCTCAGCGCCTAGGGCTTGCCGATCGAAAGGTCGGCGGTTCGAATCCCTGCGGCGGGGTGCGCTCCCGCTGCTCGGTCCCAGCGCCTGCCAACCTAGCAGTTCGAAAGCACCTCCGGGTGCAAGTAGATAAATAGGGACCGCTTACCAGCGGGAAGGTAAACGGCGTTTCCATGTGCGGCTCTGGCTCACCAGAGCAGCGATGTCACGCTGGCCACGTGACCCGGAAGTGTCTCCGGACAGCGCTGGCCCCTGGCCTCTTGAGTGAGATGGGCGCACCAACCCCAGAGTCTGTCAAGACTGCCCCGTACGGGCAGGGGTACCTTTACCTTTACCTTTTACCACTGTACTCTATGCAATATAGTCTACAGATAAGAGTCAGACAACTGTTTGGTACTGCTATTTCTCAACCATAGAAGATGTCAAGTCCAGCTCAGATTATCATTGGTGGTCATTCCAATAGGAAGTGCATAATTACTCTGACATCCTTTATAGAATTGGGTAGAACTGGGAGGTTCCCAATTCCAAAGCTGAGACAGGGCTCAGAAGACTAGCCCATAGAAGAATATAACCTATTATCACATAGGGTACAGAATGCCTCAAAACTTGGCACTTTCCATTTAAATCCACTCAACCATTACTTTATTTTATAGGGCATAAATATCTAAGCAATTGCATTATGATCTTGCGACGAAGTCATGAAAAAGAAAGTTTTGTAGTAATTATATGCCCAGAGGATTTCATAATATTCTATAATTAGTGGTTGTCAGTAAATTATACCTCATTTAATTTGCAATTGTTCCATCTCATGGAAACAATTCAGTTTAAATCACAGCTATAATCATACAATATGTCACTGTACAATGGCAAACCTGTAAAACAATTACTCTGCATCAAAGCCATCGCTTGTTACAAAATCATTTTCTCCTCTTTTCTTTTACAGAAATGAAAGGAGGATTGCTAAAGGTTTGGGGAAACATTTAAAAAAGCTTGTTTCTCATATGTCTGCCAGAATCTACTCATTCAATAGAATGTAGTAGAAGGCTGATGGGAAATGGTTAGTTTAAAAGAAAATGAGAATTTACTCACGGAATGCAGCTTCCACTATCGAAACCATTTCATGGCTTCCCCCCCTTCTTCATTAGAGAACCAGCTTTTAAAAAACAAACAAACAAGACAAAAAACTGATCTGCTTAGTTATAGGATGAAAAGTCTATACTGCACTGGTTGGTTCGAAACATTGGAAGGATAAATGTATAAACGAAGCGAAGGAATGCAGATTTACTGCTTAAAAGTAATATGTGGCTAGCCAGCAAAAGTAGGATTCTTCCCGCAAGCATATGTTACTAAAGCTATTGGTCTAGCTCAAAGCTCATTAAGCTCTTTGGCCATCAGTTAGACAGAACATAAGCCCTATGCTATGGCTTGTTCATCTGTTGTCAAAATCTAAGTAAGTATAGCATGCTTAGATGTTGTTAAATGCTGTAAACAAAATTTTGTCAAGCTCTATAACATTGGGAGAATGCCCTCGTGGTGCTGGCTTTATCAGAAGGACATGTTGTTGTTTTCTTACAATTACTACTACAGTGGTACCTCTGGTTAAGAACTTAATTCGTTCTGGATGTCCGTTCTTAACCTGAAACTGTTCTTAACCTGAGGTACCACTTTAGCTAATGGGGCCTCCTGTTGCTGCTGTGCCACTGCTGCATGATTTATGTTCTCATCCTGAAGCAAAGTTCTTAACCCGAGGTACAATTTCTGGGTTAGCAGAGTCTGTAACGTGAAGCATCTGTGACCTGAGGTACCACTGTACTGCCATCAATTTACTGGATAGCTTTCACAATCAATGGATGACAAAAGATGTCAGGCAGACATTATCAGAGGCTTATGTCAGGTAAACGTTATCCACACATGGCATGGAGACAGTGGATAGAGAGAAAGGTTTTTTTCTCCCTCTTGCAGAACACTAGGATCCCGTGAAACGAAGTGTGGGAAAATTCAAGATGGAGAAAAGAAAGCACTTCTTTGTGCAACACATAAAACTATGCAACTCACTTCCCCAAGCAGCAGTGAAGGCCACTAACTTGGGTAGCTTTAAAAGAAAAATTGACAAACTCGTAAAGGGGAGGCCTATCGATAGCTACCAGCCATGTTGACTATGTTCGACCTCCACAGTTGGAGGCAGCAATGTTTCTGAATACCAGTTGCTGGAAACCACAGGAGGGGAGAGTGTTGTTGTCCTCGGGTCCCTCTTGTTGGTTTCTCACAACTGTGAGAACAGGATGCTCAACTCTATGGGCCATTGGCTTGATCCAGCAGGCTCTTGTGTTCTTAAAAATAGCACTGTCAGAATCTAAAGGCCAAATCTGACATGGCACCAATCCACAATTGCGTGAATGGTATCACATCTAGTTTGGCCCTAAATCTATGGGCAAAGGATGTGAAGCAGAGCTTCGGAACCCAGCTTCTACCTATACAACATAAATAGCAAGAGAAAAATAATAAAAAGCAGCATCTTGACTTGATCCATGGCTTCATCATGCAAGTGCAGAAACCATTTATGCAAATGTCCCATGAAGATATTGCACTGCCATTAAACCATGCAAATGCACGGTGAAGTCTGTCTTGCCACAGGTTCACCAATTCACCACCCAGTGTAAACCTGAATGGAATCTGGCAGCATCTCTAGCCTTTGCGCAGGTTTTCTTTTGCATTAAGCTGGTCACAACAATCTCCACGAAGGATAAATTGTGATCCTTTCCCTTGATTGCATTCCCCTAATGCTGATGTAAAGTATATTAACATGATGCAATTTTAATGTTGACCTAGTTTTTAATCTTGCCGTTACAATTTAAGTCATGTTATACAGAAAGAGAGAAAAGAGCTGTGGTTTCACTGGAAAATGTTGGAGGTTTTGCTTAGGTATATGAAATTGACAAGCACACACCAAGCCCCAGAAAAGTCAAAGGTTTTTACATGCATGTGCACCTACCTATCTTTCATCCAGGAAAGCAACAGTCATTACCACAGTTCAAGGACAAATTCCAGCCAAGCAAAAGCAGTCAAGAAGGGTGCAGTGCAGGACTAGTGAGGAGTATGGTCTAGGATGGAGGGATGGCCTAGCGTGAGTTCCACAGGCCAGATAGAGTAGACTGGCCATACTTGACCCACAGGCCTGAGATTTCCCACCCCTGAGCTACAGTCTCATCTCAAAACTCAGTTAATCTGAGTTCAAGTCCTTATCAAGCTGTAGAGGCACAGATTTATTCCATTTATTATCCTGCCCTTCCTCCAAGGAGCTCAGAGTAGTATGGTTCTACTCTCCCCCAATCTATCCTCACAGCAACCCAGTGAAGTAGATTAAGCTGAGAGACGGTGACTGGCTCAAGGTCACCTTGTAGTCTTTGTGGCTGATTTGGAATTTGAATGTTATGTAGTGAATATGTTATATCAGTCATTATAGGTCTTTTCCATAATTCTGTCTATGTTTAATAAACACACAAAAGAAGAGGGAATTCCGATATTTATACTGTATCCATCTTGGAACCTCTCCTTACAACAAAGAATTCTTCAAAGGCACAGTTCCTGACTGAACTGAGAGTAGGATAACAGCTATATGTCTTACTTTAGAGAGGGCAGTTCTCTAATTGAAGGGTTGTCAGGAACTAATTCTGTAGTTGAAGGGGTCCCCTCTTCAAAATGCTGCCCAATCTAAACCGAGAGTAAAAAGGGAGAGCAGGGGCCTTGATATTGCCCCTCAACAGTTAGCACTGAGCAGGTATGCAGGTCACCTCCCCCCCACTGTGGTGAGATGTACTGAATTTCTGTTTAAATTACAGTAATTATTTCCAAATCTCAATCTACACATCTAAATCAGCTTGTGAAAATTTGAGGCAAATCTGTGCCTTCCTTTGTTCTCTTTTGCTTTCTGTGATGCATTTCCTCCTTATTGGCTATGCATAAATTGCCACCCTGGCTATGAGGTCCTATGCCTGTACATTCATTTCAGACAATGAAAACAGTTTAGGTCAGTTAGGTCAGAGGTGCGCCATATGCAACCATCCCTCAACCTCAACCCAGGTGTGCAACTTCTACAAAGGCAGAGTGTTTGAAATGGCCTAGGCTATAAGCAATAAACATTAATTAGACAAATGTAGAGTGACCAACAAGAGCTTCATATCTATAATGGGGACACCTTCATTTTCCATTATAATTCTCATTAGAGTGCTGTAAGTAAAGAATGAGGCAAAAGCAGTGGTGATACATTTGGCTCATTTCGGTCACAGTCTATAGTATATCACCAAGTGGGAGGCAGGTAGAGAGGAATGGCTGCCTCCATTTTGAAGTCACTTCGCAAGCAATTTCTGTTGAAACCACTTGGAAATGGGATTTCAAAGGCAACATCCCTCATTGCCAATCAACTGAAGGGCCATGAGGGACTCCAAAATCTGTTTGCAACTGGTCTCAATAGAAACTGCTTGGAAGTGGACTTCAAAGGCAATGTCTCTTCAAAGTACTGTCACTTTGAATACCTTTGGAAGTTGTTTTAATGGACTGACATCTGGTGATTGATTTCCATTGGACATTATAACGATTCCAGGTGATCAACAGGTGACTCACTGGTCAAATGTGGCCCATGTGTGTGTTTATTTGTGGGGATTAAGATCTAGCCCACTGGCCAGATCCAATTCCTGGAGGGCTGGCCCACCCATGAGACAAAGTCAGGAAACCGCCTCAGGTGGTAGGATGCACAGGGGCAGCAGATCATGGTGTAGTTACTCCCCACCTGAGGTCAATCTTCACTCCCCCTTTCTTCACCGGTAGTGAGAAGGGCTCCATTTTGTGATTTGCCTCAGGTGCCAAAATGTATTGGGCCATCCCTGAGTTCCCCACTCCTGCACTAAGCCAGATCTTAGCTCCTCTCCTGGAGACATCCTGTTCATGTCCCAATAAGCTATAATTTGCTTAAACTTGTACTAACCTGGGACTATGTTGCATGCATAAACTACGCTGAAGTCAGTGAAGTAACAGTTTGTTAGAACACAACCAAACAAAGGACTGCAGTCTACATTCATTATAGAAACAATTAACATTTAAAATTTGCATATGCACTCTCCAGCTTGCTGCTTTTCCAGTACATAATTACTGAGTATCCTCCATGGGAAACATAAATCTTTTTCTACAAGCTCTTTTTTATTATTTTTATTGCACAGTTCCTAGCTTCACGAAACACCGCCCTACTTTAGCTTACGAAATCTGTGCTAAGAAATCATGGAGATTCTCTGGGCAATATATGCATGAATGATGCACAAGAGCTTTAGGAATATTTAACCCTCTTTTTAGGGGCTTATTACTGGAGTTCTTATTCAGGCAAAACTCTCCTGGGCATAAACAAATAAGATCAGACGCCACTTCAGAAAACATATATTTTACTTTCCCTGCTTGTGGTGTTTAATATCTCTTGTTTCATAAAGATCTTTAAATAGGATAATTTGGTATTTTAGATATCTATGAGTCGTTAGGCACCAGATACTTCAAGGAGACTGGCTCCTGGCCTCAACCTGCTAGCAATGCCTATACAGACACCACGCAAGCCCTTCCTAGTCATTATTCATGCATTCCAAATGCAGCATTGAATGCAATGAGGGGAAGGCATTGTACAGGCAGCTCCTCCCCCAACTGCACATATGTAGAATGTGTGTCCCAGCAGGAACAACACACATGCTCTGGGAGCGCTCTTTCTATTTGACTGGGAATTGAAACATAGAGCTTTGATTGCATGCAGCCCTATCTTTAGCATATGCGCCACCGGGGTGCAAAGATCCACCCAGAGCCCCCAAATTTAGTTTAGCCCCCAAATTAATTTTTATTATGCTTATGTCAGACACCACGCTTATGCCTTATCTCTTGTTGTGAAAGATAAGCGCCATCATTGAGTCTGACAAGCGCTGCCATTGTGAATGACAAGCGCAGCACGTCTTTGGTAAATGAGCGCACAAAGTCAAAAGTCCTTTAGTGAAACAGTAGGTATACATTTCGGTAATACCGAGGTATATATGTATTTTGTTTTCCTAGCTTATCAAAATTATTTATTATTTCATAACAGAGCTTAGGCGGCTTCAGCGGCGGGCGCCTGGCATCCCCCAGAGTTCGGCGCCTGGGTGCCCCGCACCCCTTGCACCCCTGGATAAAGATGGCCCTGGTTGCATGAAGAGCATGTGCACAGCTGTACCCGTGGGCCTGACTACAGATGTTTAATGAACTTACGTAGGTCAGAGGGACAAGGCCGCTGGTTCTCCCAAGTGCATTTAGTTGGAATACCTGGAAATATTTCATGTACTGGAGACCGTTCATCAGTTCCTAACACCAGGAGGTGAAAGATATTAGCTATGCCTGTTTTGGATCCCTGAATATGGCATGGGTTTTGTTTCCCCCTTCTAGGCACACTCTCAGAAATGCACAATCAGAAGGTGCAGAAAACTGATTATTTTTCTGCCCAAATCCAGAGGTTCCTGATCTGAAGCCTAAATTGATTATGGGCAGATGGGAAAGCTCATGAAATCTATTCAAGTATATGCCTCATTGTAGAGCTCTGCCACAACACTACTCAGGAGTAATTTGTTTCATGCAGGAGAAGTTTCTTATGGGTTGTGCTGAAAAATACTCATGCACTTAGCTTTTTAGCTCTTGTAAATAATAATCTGCTGTCATGGAGACATATCTGGAAAAGCTTCTCTCAATGAATGAAAGATCAAAGAATTATATTTTCTACTAAGCAGCACACCTTTTAAAGAGTTCATGTTCCATTCAAGCTAAAAAGGCTAATCAGAAAAGTGGAATAACCTCCCTTTGCTCCCACATAATACTGATTATTTTAAGCCATAATACAAAATAAAGAGCTTTATATCTTCTCTAGTTTGCCACTCAACAGCTTACTGTTCTTTATCTGATTAACAGCTCACAAATGTAGCACAAACTCAGCACCAAACCTCTTATAGCATTCCATTCTGACCATATAATTTCACTGGTGGAAATTTTTTGCTTATTCAAATGCACCAGGCATATTCCAATGAATATGGCACACTCTGGGGACATTCTCAAATAGGCGGGAGAGCAAGAGATAGAACATCACTGGAGCTGTTCTTGTGAAAACACAGGCCAGATTTATGTGACTATTTTTAACATGTGAAAACTTAATCTACTATATCATAAGGCCAACTACAATACACCAAAAAGCTCAATAAATGCCTTTCATTGGCTAAGGGCTCTCTCCAGCTTCACGATACCTGATGATGTCAAAAACTTAGGGCGACAATGTACGTACGTCACAGGAAATCATGAGAAAGGATTCGTGAACAATTTACATTCTCTTCCTCTCGCTGGATGAATGAAGGATATGCCTTCAAAAGTGTGATAAGAAGTAGTGCAACTCATCCAAACTCCCCCCCCCCCATTTCTCTGGTACAAAATGTCTCAGAGATGTGAGTTTTAAAATAAAGTGATGTGTGGTTGTAGAAATAGTGCGGTGGTCTAGATGCTAAAACTCTGGTGGTATCTTGGTGCTGTGAGCATAATAGAGCCTTATAAAACCACACATTTTGCATGAGGAGGGATAGATCCTGGCCTTGGCTGCATAATGACACAACGATAGATGGGTTTGTCCAACTTTTCCAGTATTGTTTTGATAACGTCTTTGGGTAAATGATGGTTCTTTATTCCTACACTGTAGCTTTAGCATGTAATGAAATAAGAATTCTGAATTATAGTACTCTGGCTATACATATCCAAACACAGTTACAGATAGGTAGTCGTGTTGGTCTGCCATAGTCAAAACAAAATAAAAAAATTCCTTCCAGTAGCACCTTAAAGAATTATCTGAAGAAGTGTGCATGCACATGAAAGCTCATACCAAGAACTAACTTAGTTGGTCTTTAAGGTGCTACTGGAAGGAATTTTTTTATTTTATATCCAAACACACACACACATGCACAGCGCCTTTGGGGCACTGCCACTAGCCTCCAGCAAAAAGCTTTAGAAGCAGAAAAGATAAGACTGGAATCCTCAAAGGGAAACATTAAGTTTCTTTCAATTCCTCCCTGCACCCTGCAGTTGCCAGCCATCTCTCCAGATTTTTCCTCCCTGCATATCTCAACAAGATCTTTAGGAATGTGCCATTTCTAACATACTTGAAAAAAAACAAGGTACTAAGCTCTCTTTTTTTAAAAAAGCAGAATAATAAGATGATTTCATTAATATAATTACCATTTTAAGCCAATTCTTCATTTTTTTTTAAAAAAACACACTCATTCTTCCTATCTTATTTTATACGTTCCCACTAATGTTTCCAGCGTGTAAGCCCATTACAATCAAAGATATGAGAAACTGCTTATCTTTGTCGCCTTATTTATATATGCACAGGCGTGTAATTCCAGAATACATTAACTCGGATGATAGTCATTTATGCTAATGCCTCATCGAATTACAGTAGTCTTAAAGTGTTTCATAATATTGCATCCCACCCCCCCCCAAAAAAAAGGGTATTCAGAAGCAAAACCCTATGGGAAGCTGGTGTAAAAACCTTCCATTTCTTCTGTCTAGAAGAGAAAATAAAGAAACCGCTTCTTTCTCTTGAACAAACTGGCTAACCACAAAACCCAAACACTTTGACCTAAACAATAAATCCTCATTTAAATGCACTCTCTATGGACTTTGCTCTTTTAAATTGTATTTTTAATCAACTTGACACAATCATTAAGTGTCCTCTCTCTGTCATAAAGTATCTGAACAGCCTCACATTTTTCTCTTGTAGGCCACTTCATCTCACACTAAAGTCAATGAGGAAGACAGCTGGAAATATGGAGATGGATATACTGCCCCTTGTAGTCCGAGCCTGTATGGCTCCAGTGGGACTAGGAAGGCTTTTCCAATATTATTCCATTTTTATCTTTTTTCAGTTTTTCTCCATTTATCTGAGCAGTGTGTTAATTTCCTACCTACTCAAGCAAGGACCAATCCTCACAACCTCTGTCAGCATATTGAGAATCTTGGCTGGATGGAAATGCTCTGCTGAAACCACACACAGTGAAATGGTTGTTGATGCTATAGTACAATCCATCATAAAGGTCTGAGTATTTGATGAAAACACCAGCCCAAACACAGTACTATTGGTGTGGAGTTCTTCTGGCAAAGAAGATGGTGCTTGATCTATTTTTTAATAGGATTGCGTTCCTCCTAAAGGATGAGGATGCTGGCAGATCAAGCCTATATGGCATCCATGGAACAGGGCATCTTATATCAACTGAGGTTGGTACACTAGCTGCTCCAACCCCTCTTGGGCAGAGGTGGCCTTGCCATAGTTATCCACACCTTGGCAACCCTCAGATCACACCATTGCAATATGGCTTAAGTGGGCTTGGCTTTCAAAACTGTTCAGAAACAATGGTTAATCCAAAATGCGCATGCCAAATTACAAACTAGTTAATAGTCAGTGCTGCTTCTCAGACATGCCCCTGATCCATTTCTAATCACGATGCTGGTAAGTTCTGGTGCTTATCTCTGAAGCAGCACATAGCTTTGGAACCTGGTTACACTGTTCCACATCTTCTTCTTCTTTGGCAATCACTCGTAGCCGAGTAAGATTGTCTTCCATAAACACAGTTTTAACAATGAGTCCGTAAGTGACTGTGGAGGCCAATTCTGGATCCACACATCCTTCCACAGTGGGGACATTGGTTTCTGGGCGGGAGTTGATCACGGTGTGGATTTGCCAAGCGTGCCTTCCTCTTAGCACGTTTCTCCCTTGCACCCTGAGTTCGAGTGTCTTCAAAGCCCATGACACCTTTGGTAAAGACTGTTCTCCAACTGGAGTGCTCACAGGCCAGTGTTTCCCAGTTGTCAGTGTTTATACTACTTTTTTTTTAGATTTGCCTTGAGACAGTCTTTAAAGCTCTTTTGTTAACCGCCAGCATTACGCTTTCAATTTTTAACTTCGGAATAGAGTAGTTGCTTTGGAAGACAGTCATCAAGCACAACATGACCAGTCCAACAAAGTTGATGTTGAAGAATCGTTGCTTCAACACTGGTGATCTTTGCTTCTTCCAGTACAATGATATTAGTTCGCCTGTCTTCCCAAGTGATGTGTAAAATTTTTCGGAGACACCGTTGATGGAATCTTTCGAGGAGTTGGAGATGTTCCACATAAACCTGCCGGCACACTACATTGTAACATCTTTGGGTCTTCTGTTGTTTGCTCACCTCCATTTCATCTCTGCACCCCCACAACATCTCTCAGCATACCATGACCACTTGAAATTGGCAACTATGACAAAACTGCTTGACTGCCAAAGGCTAATTGCCATGCTCTGTTGACTTGGAAAACAGAATACCCTAAAAAAATAAGTGCCCTAGGTTATAAAACTCTTGGATGTGCAAATGCACAATCTACAATCACAACAATGCCCTGCTACCTATTACTGTCCCATATTAAGAGCCTTGTATTCTTTTGTGACCCATCCTGTGTCTAAGGCTACTCTTTTCAGAAGGCAACCTGGGCAGCTCTACCCTTTATGTTCACCTAGACAACCCCTTTCTTCCAAGTATGCTCAATATGCATATTTTTATATCTGAGGGCTCAATATTCAATTCCCAGTATTATATCCAATCTTCAGAATGAATGGTTACAATACAATGAGGGCTTAACTAGAAATAAATCCTTAGAACCCATTTCTCCTCTGTGGGGCACGCACAAGTTTTCCACACTGAAAAGAGATTGTTCCGATTTCTTCTGTAAATTTAACGTACAATGCAAAAGAGGTTGAACCACAGGCTAGAGGTTTACCATGCAAATAAGGCATCACAGAATAAATACCATGGTAGTATTTCTCTCTCTCTCTCTCTCTCTCTCTCTCTCTCTCTCTTATTAAAAAAATGGGTTTAAGAAAACCTAGTATTTTATATTAATATATCTATTTTAATACTGAAGGGGGGGATTATATGCCAGGATGGTTAGTTGAGGAAGCAAGCATCTGGAATGGAGGAAGTGGAGTCTTTGTTATTCATAGCTGGTGTCTTTTCCTGGGCAGCATTCATAGGGGAAACATTACAACAGCTTTTAAGCACACACACTTTCCCTCTCGCTTCTGAGTACAGATGCCCATTTTTGGAAATGCCCATGGACACTTAGCTATCTCCTCAAATAGGGAAAAGATGTCCAGCATTCGTTGTTTGGAAGTGATGCTGTATTTTGGAAGCCCTGTGTCTTCAATAATAAATAATAGTACTGTAAATACAAAGTCAACCAGCAAAATTTGAAGCTCATTCTGAATAGTGGTAGCTGAGTAGCTGTCGGGCAGTAACACAAATCCAAATTTTCTTCCTGGACTGTTTTCAGGCGCTCTCGCATAAAGGGTTTTGTGCTTACAAACTGAAATGTTGCAATTTTTCTCTAGAGAGGAAACAAGGTAGTATTTGGCTGCAAGATTTTGACACTGACAGAAAGAAAGCTTTTCCAAAGTGCCAGAGGATGAACAAAGAGGCTAGTGCATTGCTGGAATATCCTCAGTGTTTCAGAGACATATGTACAGCAAAATAGTCTTCTATAGCCATTAAATTGATGCATTGCAGCACTATGGACAATAAAAACGGCTATTCTTTCTGCCAAAAGATTAATTAACTCTCCTGCCCAGCACATGAACTAACTTGGACAGCGTGAGAACCATTTGGGGTGATTTAGCACTGGGAATGAGCTCATTACACACCAAAATGTATCCAACAATACAGATATTACAGTGGTATTCAGAACAACAAAGCTTTACTCTCATGATATTCCCTGCGCCTCTGCCTTTCTTGCAGCAAAGAACTGGCCGACCAGGCACTTAATGAGAATGCGTCTGCTCTCCCCACCCCACCAACCTGGAAAGGCAGAAGCCTGGAGAGAATTCTCATAGGATGGGTACGATTGTAGTGAACACAAGGTTTCAGATTCATTTCACTAGGTACCTAAACACTGCTGCATTGATCAGGTGCAGAGATCTACAAAACACGTTTTCTGCTATTCTGCCTGTGTTCTTGGATAGCCGCAGAAACTCCACGGAATATCTTGTTTTGCTTTTAGGAGAAATGGCTGTAAACCAGTCAGCCCTCCACCTTTCCCCATCCACCCAAGAACACTCATATAGCAAAATGGACGCAGATGGTACTGTGGTCTAAACCACTGAGCTTCTTGGGCTTGCCAGTCAGAAGGTTGGCGGTTCAAATCCCTGCAATGGGGTGAGCTCCCGTTGCTCGGTCCCAGCTCCTGCCAACCTAGAATTTAAAAAGCATGCCAGTGGAGGTAGATAAATAGGTAGGAAGGTAAGTGACATTTGTGTGTGCTCTGGTTTCCATCACGGTGTCCCATTGCACCAGAAGTCATTTAGTCATGCTGGCCACGTGACCTGGAAAGCTGTCTGTGGACAAACGTCGGTTCCCTCGGCCTGAAAGCAAGATGAACGCCACACCCCATAGTTGCCTTTGACTGGACTTAAGTGTCCAGGGGTCCTTTACCTTTTTACTCATATAGCAAGCCATAGCCTAGGAAGCTGCTGAATCAGACCACTGGTTCATCTTGCTCTGTATTGTCTACACTGACTGGTGCAGCTCTTCAGGGCTGTCTCAGCCCTACCTGAACACTGGAGAGTGTGGGAAAAGAAGTTCAGATCTTCTTTCTTCACTCCTCTCATGCCTGGAGTGCTACCAGTACTGTGATCCTTGCTACAGTAAGTAATGTGTGTGTGTGTGTGTGCAAGTCATAAAGTCTCTGCTGAAAACAATTCAGGGCACCTAATGCTCATAGTGGTCTGTTTGAAATGAGCATGAAAGTCCTCAAAGCTGTATCTGGACCCAAACCAGTGAGCATCACCAACACGGTTAAAGATTTTAAAACCCCAAATGGGTTTGTGTAAGAGTCAGGGGCGCCGACTTATAAAAAATATTGGGGGGGGGGGCGGGGGCCCATACCGACTTATAAAAAATATTGGGGGGGCCCAAGACCTCTAAACCACTGCTGCTGGGGGAACGAAAGGGGCGGGCCCCGGGCTGCCCCGACCTTAAGTGAACCTGTGAGGGCCCGCCTTTTGCGGCAGCCGATTGGCTGCCGCCGTGGGCGGTGAATATTAATGAGCTAGGGGGAATCCCCGCTTCTCGCGGGGCTGACGCCAGCCCCGCGAGATTGTTGATGGGTCGAGAGCCCGCAACCCCACCCCCTCTCTAGATCAGGAGTGGCTTTGTTTTAACTCATTACTGAATGTATTTTAAAAGGTAACTATCGTCAAACAAGGAAAATAAAAAATACCAACGTAATTTTGTGATTTTACAAAGCATAATATAACTAATAATTTTCTTAAATTATTGGGGGGGCAGAGCCCCCCCAAACTTTTTGAGGGGGCTCGGGCCCCCTCAGGCCCCATGGAGTCGGCGCCTATGGTAAGAGTTTCTGCACCCTGCTGTCATTTCTCTCCTTTGACTAGCTTTGTTAAAAACTGGCACACCTAGGCTCTGATATTTCTCTCCCCCCCTTCACATAAAGTGTTATGTACTGAGTTGAATAGGATCCAAAATGCAGCAGTCTGATTGGACCTAGAACAATGGGATTCAGAATGCAGCAGTCTGATTGGTCCTAGAACAATAGGCTCCAGAATGCAGCAGTCTGATTGGTCCACAGGAGCCACCCAATCCAGCTCCAGGTGGAAGTGAATCTGTGACCTGATTGGCCTACAGGAGAATCCCGGAATTAGCCAATCACGTGGGGCCCATTGTGTAAATAATGTATATAAAGCAGACATTCTGGGGAAACTTCCATTCCTCCTCACCACTATGAGCTGAATAAAGAGCATGAAATCCACTCTCGACTCCAAGTATATTATACATGGACATAAAATACATGGACATAAGGTATTGAGATAATTGTCCAGACCATTTGGAACAACCTCCAGGTATTCCAAATCAATCTAATTGCCTAAATTACCAGTGTAAGTTATTTAATATTTTTACACTGCAAGTAAGTATGAAGAGGGTCTTTTACGACTGAACAGGGTGGTTCCCAGAACAAAAACAAATTATAAAATCACAAAATATATAATCAAAATAAAAACAACAGCCCAATAGGTAAAGGTAAAGGTACCCCTGTCCGTTCGGGCCAGTCTTGACAGACTCTAGGGTTGTGCGCTCATCGCACTCTAGAGGCCGGGAGCCAGCGCTGTCCGCAGACACTTCCGGGTTACGTGGCCAGCGTGACAAGCTGCATCTGGCGAGCCAGCACAGCACACGGAACGCCGTTTACCTTCCCGCTGGTAAGCGGTCCCTATTTATCTACTTGCACCCGGGGGTGCTTTCGAACTGCTAGGTTGGCAGGCGCTGGGACCGAACGACGGGAGCGCACCCCGCCGCGGGGATTCGAACCGCCGACCATGCGATCGGCAAGTCCTAGGCGCTGAGGTTTTACCCGCAGCGCCACCCGCGTCCCAACCCAATAACCCCCCCCAAAAAAAAAAAACCCCCACATTTTAAAAGGACATAGGATGTCAATCAAATCAACCAAAGGCCTGGTTAAAAAGAAACATTTTTGCCTGACACTGAAAGGTGTATAATGAAGGTGTCAGGCAAACTTCCCTGGGGAGAGCATTCCACAGACGGGAAGCCACTGCAGAGAAGGCCAGTTCTTGTGTTGCCACCATCCGGACCTCTCAAGAAGATGGTCTCAGAGTCCAGGTAGGTTCATATGGAAAGAGGCAGTCCTTGAGGTATTGCAGTCCTTAGCCATTTAAGGCTTTATAGGTCAAAACCACCAGATTGGTCAAAACCAATTCAGAATGTATTTCAGTTACTGTAATAACAGGATTAGTTAAAACATTAAATAGCCACATTTAGTTTTAAAATTGCAAAGCCTAAAGCATAAGACAAAACAATGGTCTACGTGGTAAAAAGCAGGTAGAAAGAAGTTTTCATTCTGTATTCAGGACTGTATGACAACTCAATTACCGTATTTTTTGCACCATAACACTCACTTTTTTCCTCCTAGAAAGTAAGGAGAAATGTCTGTGCGTGTTATGGAGGGAATGCCTACGGGTGGCATGCCTACGGATTTTCCTCCTCTAAAAACTACGTGCGTGTTATGGTTGGGTGCGTGTTATAGAGCGAAAAATACGGTAGTTATTCTACTTGATAAGACTAGGACTATACAAAGCAGTGAAATTATTGAAGATGAAAAGCAATCACTGTGCTGCAGTTAATGCATTCCAAGAAATGAATGCCTGGTTTTATATGCTGCAGTGAAATAAATCTATACAAATCTTTAGAAAGCAATAGAAAATGTCTTCCATGTATGGAAAGAGAAATATGAAGATCGTTTGGCAAACACAAACTACATATATATGGCCATTTTTTTTGTTCAAAAAATGAAACAAAATGGCAATTGCTCAAAATGTTGATATTTCATTAATGGAATTTTATAATTTCTCTTAAACCAAAATTGATTAAAACCAGAGAGAGAATGTCTCTCTCTTTCCTAATTACATTGGGTCTACAAAGTCTACCATTTCAGCTTAAAGGTAAAGGTAAAGGTACCCCTGCCCGTACGGGCCAGTCTTGACAGACTCTGGGGTTGTGCGCCCATCTCACTTAAGAGGCCAGGGGCCAGCGCTGTCCGGAGACACTTCCGGGTCACGTGGCCAGCGTGACATCGCTGCTCTGGCGAGCCAGAGCCGCACATGGAAACGCCGTTTACCTTTCCGCTGGTAAGCGGTCCCTATTTATCTACTTGCACCCGGAGGTGCTTTCGAACTGCTAGGTTGGCAGGCGCTGGGACCGAGCAGCGGGAGCGCACCCCGCCGCAGGGATTCGAACCGCCGACCTTTCGATCGGCAAGCCCTAGGCACTGAGGCTTTAACCCACAGCGCCACCTGCGTCCCCACCATTTCAGCTTACTTATCTTTAAATAAATAAATGCATTGTTACTACCCAAAACCCACCTAAGGAACAAAATAAAAGCTTATATAACCATTGTAGAAACAAAAGGAGGGGTGGGGAGGAAAAGAAAAAAAAGATACATGTAAAAAGTCAAACACATTCACCTAATACTTCTGATGTGGCCAGAAGCTGCCCCTATGGCATTCTATGAAGATGTGGTGCTCACATGAAGCGTTATTTGACACAGAAGAGAATGCATTGCTACCGTGGACTCAGCTATACAGCTGCAAATAAAACATTTTAAGTGTGTTTTAAGTGCAGTACACAATGTGACACTAGATGGTGATGGAAAATTCAATGTATTTTTTTTAAAAAAAACGCTTTAAAAAAGCATTTTCAGAACAGTTTTTATATGTGTGTAGATTCCACCTGTGTCTCTGCATCTGCACTCTGCAGCTTCATAGAGTTGAGAATTGCAGCAGTGTGAGTGTTATGGACTAGTTGCCAGTCTCCTGAGGCCAAGGAGGATTTTTTGGGTGGGCACCCTGCTTTAGGGCCTCTGCTTTTTCACTTTTTTCACCCTGTTGAGCTAATTTGGTTGGCGCTCAGGGAGAGGTGCAGCTTGCTTGCCAGTTTGGCACTGAGTCTGGGCAGCTGCTGATGCAGAGGGAGAAAATACCCTAGGTTTAATGAGGTGGTATTGGGTATGGGGCACCCTTCTTAGGAGCACCCTTCAGACATCTGCTGGTCCATTATGGCTTGGGCAGGTGGGGCTTGAGGCCTGGCATGCACATTAGAGTGAGCAGTAGGGCCCAGGGGTGCTTGTGGAACACCATACTCAAGGCTTTCCTGGCAAGGAGTGAATTCCACCCCCACTCCCCATCCTTAGCAAGGAAGCTGCAGTGCAAGGTTGCAGCCCACGCCCAGGGATCTTGAGAGTTGTGTTGCCATTGAGTTGGAAGAAGTTTTCACCTGCCCATTTAAAGTGAATGTATTTCATTGGATCAATGTGGTTAATTTGTCTTGCATACACACCCCATGCTATGTGAAATCTTCATTCAGGGTGTGTGGTCTCGGGGGCAGGGCAGTCATATATTGTTCTGGTACGTCAGCCTTACATTTATTGAACTAGGACCCATGAACCTACGGGACCGCCTCTCCTGGTATGCCCCGCGGAGGACCTTAAGGTCCACAAATGACAACATTTTGGAGATTCAAGTCACAAGGTGGTTAGATTGGTCTCAACTAGGGCCAGGGCCTTTTCAGTACTGGCCCCGACTTGGTGGAATGCTCTGTCACAAGAGACTAGGGCCCTGCGGGACCTGACATCTTTCCGCAGGGCCTGCAAGACAGAGCTGTTCCACCTGGCCTTTGGTTTGGACTCAGTCTGACCCTTTTGTTTTCCTCCCCTTGTGGTTTTGATCTATGGACTATTATTAAAATGAGGTTGCTTTTAAATTGTATTTTAACCTGTATTTTAAATTGACCCCCCCCCCAATTATGCTTTTGTTGTAATTTTACTGGTGTTAGCCACCCTGAGCCCGGCTCTGGCTGGGGAGGTATAAATAAAATTATTATTATTATTATTATTATTATTATTATTATTATTATTATTATTATTATTATTATTATTTTCAGTGGACCTATGATTTCAAAACCCAGTTTGTTAGCCAACCTTTAAAACTCTGGGCTAGAAAAAAAACCTCTAGGTGCACTTGGAATCAAACAGAGTAAAATCATGTTTGCTTCCAAGGTTGTATCTTTTCTCTCTAGGAAAAATCACTGCTGAGGGGAGGGAAGTCAGGCAGAAAAGACAGAAGGCCGCCCACTCTATTCCTTTAATCCTGGCCTGGTCCACGACCTCTTCCCAACTATAGCAAACAGTTTAAAAGGTCTTGCTTGACCAACCAGACACCAGTCCCCTCACCCCCAAATTATGTGGTGCCTGTTGCCTGAAACAAATTACATCACTCTGCTGCTGGACAGAGCTAACCTTGTCTTAACTATGTCTTGCTGACAGCTGACCTGGTCTTCAAGCACATGGACTGTACACATATTAGGATGTGTGTCCCTTCCAAATGGATTACAGTATATGGAGCTGCTCCTGAAGATGGCCTAGAAGTTTCAACCAGGGCAGAATGCAGATGCTAGAACACTAATGGACATAACCAGATGTGATCATGGTACACCAGTTCTGCTTACTTCTTTTCATGCTCAGTTTAAAGTGATAGGTTTATCTCATCTCACTGATAGCAGCCATTGAGGTTGCATTGTTCCCCTGCCTTCCAATGCTTTGTGTCCCTACTGCTCACAGAGGCATCTGACATTCTCAGTACTGTGCCCACATGGCATCTGTACTGTATTGAGCTTTCTCTGCCTTGCCACACCCCCTCTTGGTAAGTGGCAGTGACGCACAGCATTGGGAAGGTGGGAGCACAACAAAGTGCAATTAGTTTAAAACAAAACAAATGCTTCGGATCTCATTGTGGCCATGCCAGAGGAGGAAGGAGAACCTGAATGAAATATTCAGTGCTGGTTTATATTTGCCAAAGTTACATGGGAGCACTGTTATTGAATAAATATGGGTAAAATCAAAGCCTTATACCAGGGGTGGCTACCCTACAGCCCTTCAAATGTTTTTGAGCTCCCAACTCTCATCAGCTGCAGCCAGCATGGCCAAGGACCAGGGATAATGGAACTTGGAGTCCAAAACATCTAGAGAGCCATCCACTGACTAGCTATCACTGCCCTGTGTGGACATTTTGCACATGCATTGTTCCCTGCCATTAATGGGACTGTGCTGAGTAGCCACCTGATGTCAACCAGACACATCCCCTGGTATCTGAGTGTACCTGGAAAATGTCTGCAGGGAGGGAGCTAAATGCCAGGGTTTCCATGTAATTTGGATCCCTAATTGCTCAGGGATCAGATTGCATGGGAACCTTTGTGCATGCTACTCTGGGCACTAGCATTTACTAGAGCATTGCCAGCTTGACTTTCAAGTTGGCTATGAATTAGCCTGTGCCATTTTTCTTTTTTTGTACTGGGTGAATCCAGTAACAGAAGATACATGATTTAGCAAAAGATGGATGGGGTGTGCTTAGCAAAAAAAAAAATCCACCAGGTTGTCAATGCTATTGCATGTGTGTTTTCACTGAAAGCAGCAACCATTCAAATCTAAAACATAAATCAAGAAAGTGACCTTCGTTCTAGTCCTGTGTATAATGGAGTTTTTACTCTACCACACTATTGTTCATTGACTGTGTGGGACTAGAGACTTAGTTTGCATATGCTATTACTTAGCAAAAGCATTTAGTAATAAGAGTCTTGAGAGAGAGCATTACCACAGATTATGGACTAATTTGGCCAAAGATGTCTCTTGAGAACTCGACTGATTGAATAGTGGTGATAGACAGAGCAAGTGTAAGTATAAAAGAAACAGAAAAGCCCATCTAAATAAATGAATCTTAATACAGCCATATGGGGTGTTGTTGTTGTTGTTTTTTGTCTTGCCAATAAATTTATCTCTATTAACATATTTTATTGATATTATCACATTAATGAATTGCCACTTATTGGGAGGGGAGAATCCTAAGATTTGGTCCAGGGTTGTGTGCAGAAGAAGTCTGCAAGCTGGATGCGGAGGGATGGAAATTTGCCTCCTGTTCCCTACAAATCTGCTCAGAGGGTTTGGAACACTCCAGAACAGTGTGAGAGCTGGCACTGGAGGGTGGAGGGGGAAGAAGGAATCAAGAAAAAATGATCACTCTGCCTCTTCCTCTAGTGGGAAGTCACTGCTCAATCTGTGTTCCTTCAACCAATGAAAGGATAACTTCCATCAGCTGGCAAGTTGACTCTTCTTTTGAATGCACAGATTTTTAGACATAGGCATTTAAAGTTATGCCTAATCCTTTTCCTTTCTCTTTTTTTTCCGCCTTCAGTGTATATCTGCATAGCAATAAAACTTATAGGAATGCTGGAAGGGTAGGTTGTCTTCTTTTGCATTTAATACTATGCATGATTCTCTTTTTTAAGTAGATCCCCCCCCCCCAAAGCAATTACAGGCTTTGGGTTTATCTATGTCATACAATGTCACAACAATACAAGTGGGAGTTTCAAGGCAACGGCAATAAAGCCCTGCAATTATATATAATGTCAAAGCAATCTTTGCATTATTCATCATCAGATGTGCATTGACTTCCGCAATGATTAGGACCAGTTGCATTAAGTTATGCAGTTCGCATTCACAATAAAAAGAGACACTTATAAAATAAAATCTGATTAATTATACTCAGATTGAAGGGGCACACTGCAAATCCATATTCCACAAGTTCAAATTTATAATACAGTATAGGGAAGGAAAAAATAATGTAATTCAGTGCCAAACAGCATTGTAGAATGCTGCATTGTGTCTGGAACATCTAGTAAGTTTGACTTCAAATAAAAGAGACTGTATATTAAAATGGTAATTCAAAGAAAGAGATTATTATTTTCTGAGATAGGCAGTGAAACTGCCTTTTGAGAATGCCAAAGAAATGAGCAATGCCTAGTTCACAAAGACCCCTCACAACATAGCTGTAGATAAATGCCCGGAGGGAGATCAGAGGTCATCTGGAATAGCTCCTGATTAAAAAGGCAACTAAAAAAATTAAAAAGAAAAATAATGAGATCCTAAGGCTGATATTTAAATATTTGGACCCCTACCCCCACCACAGCATTTTACCACCATTTCCTCAGTCAATGGAGGCAGTAGCAGGGAACATCAGATCCAGCTGCAGTAGACACAAGAGATGCCTACCATCTCCATCCTCTTTCTCAGAACTCTGTTCCATTTTAGGATGCACATCACTGAGTCAATTCATATTTATTTCAAATACCATTCAGTGTGATGTAGCCTGCCTTACTGATCTGATGGCCCCGAACCAATTGTAGCCATTGAACTCCAATGCACAATCCAACACATTTGATTAACCTTTATGCATCTTCCAAAGGCATCTTCATCGCTGGATGACTGCCATCAAACCATATTCTCCATTGTCTGTCCCCCACCTTTCCCCCATGCACTCCCCAAAATCATTTTCCAATGCATGTAAGCAGTGAGCTATCAGTAGGAACTAAGTTCCACTCACAATAAACTTATGAATACTTGAACTGAGTCTCTTCGTCCACCTGGAATAGATAAACAACAGAGAGCCTTGCCATCTGTTTGGCAATTGCATCATAGTCCTTGAAGTGTTGGTTCTGTAAGTAGGTGAACAGAAGGTTCAGCTATTCGTGGAATTGTGCGTCCAGAACAGGTGGTGGACATTAGCTAAGAGATGGCAACAATGACTCGAGGAACATAGACCAAACAAACAGTGACTCAAAATAGCAACTGTTTGGTTACCCTTCTAATACATTGTACAAAATAAATTATACCTATTACAGGGGAGGAAGAGGGAACTTAAAACAGTGTTGATGTTTTTCAGACTTAAATACATTCAAATGGTGAAATACTTGGCAGATCATACTGATAGGTTACCATTGTCCTTTGCAGAACATACTGATAGGCTTCTATTTCATACCTCATTCTTATTTCTAGAAAATGACATTATTCTAGCTGGGTTTGTTTGCAAGGGTCAAAAGACATGAAAACCTACTGACGTCTGACTTGTATCATCTTGTTATAGAAGACAGAAAGATAGATAGAGATAGATATAGATAGATAGATAGACAGACTAGATATAGATAGATAGATGATAGATAGATAGATAGATAGAGAGAGAGAGAGAGAGAGAGAGAGAGAGAGAGATACCCTCAAACATCTTCTCGCTAAGAAAAAAATGCACCTGAGGCAAATTTGCTTTGCATGTACTTTTTAGAGGCAAGATATTGCATTGCTATGGTATACATCTGCAGTCTGCACAAGTTTCTGTTGTGTAATGTGAATTCCATACTATGAAATGAGAAATTTCTAAGCCTATAACAACAGAGACAGCTGAGTTTTAATAACTGTGAAAGCAACATAATCTGCTATTGCTTTTGAAATCCCTTTCCAAGTCCAGTTCAAATAAAAGAGATTTAAAATGAATGTCCCCCACCCAACTGCAAAAGACACACATAGCCTAGTTTCTTCCTTGCAAACATTCTCTCCCCCCCCCCGCCAAGTTTACAAATAATATGACACTCTTAACATTAAAAATACATTAAAAGCCTTGGTAGTTGTGAATATTGTACATATTTGCAATATAGGCTCCCTCATATGAAAGACCATGAGCATAACAGAAGGACAGGAAGTGCCAATGAATGTGAATATTGTCTACACGTGGCATATATACTCAGTTGCACATGACGCAGAGTGACTTAGAGGATGTCACAGATGAACTGAAATGTCATTGGTTGTTATCCAGCTAAGTTCTGCTAAGAGAGGACCCATTGAAATAATGGATATAGCAACAGCTAATCCCCTGAGAAGAACTAATGTTGGACATCACCCATGGAACAAAATGGTGTTTGAAGCACAATTAAACACTTCATAACTTGCAATTTGCAAAGAAAGAATCTTGCTATACATCAAATAGCTTTCTTCACATATCTAAATCAGCTGCCAATTTTCACCTCACTAGCACAGGAAGGGTGACAGGCCTGTGTGACCTGTTCACAACAAATGTTGTTGTTGTTTAGTCGTTTAGTCGTGTCCAACTCTTCGTGACCCCATGGACCACAGCACGCCAGGCACTCCTGTCTCCCACTGCCTCCCACTGTTTGGTCAAACTCATGCTGGTAGCTTCGAGAACACTGTCCAACCATCTCGTCCTCTGTCGTCCCCTTCTCCTTGTGCCCTCAATCTTTCCCAACATCAGGGTGTCTTCCAGGGAGTCTTCTCATGAGGTGGCCAAAGTATTGGAGCCTCAGCTTCATGATCTGTCCTTCCTGTGCTCTAATTCAGCTTTTATCAATCTTGGGTCTCTGGGTGTTAAAGGAATCCTATCATCCCTGACCATTGGTCTTGCTAGCTAGGGATGATGGGAGTTGTAGTCCAACAACATAGGGGGGCTCAAGGTTGAAAAAGTCTGCTGTAATGAATGCACATAATCTGGTAGGGGCAATTTTTTAATTAAGTGGATACAAATTTGGAATACAAGCTCCTGGGCCTTCATTTAAGATGGATGTAAGCTTCTCTTGTACTGGGGTTTGAAAGCTACCTCTTTCTCCCTTGCTTCCTTCTTCCCCAAATTTACATTGTAACATGGCATTGGTGGCAGCAGCAGGGTCTCTCCCCCTGCTGCTCCCTGTCTCTGGAAGCTTCTACCTCCTTACATACATCCATACTGTACATCATTTTATTGTATGCTGCCTTTTTGTAGCAGAAATCATGCTCAAGGCAGCTTACAATATGCAAAAAATTACATAACTATGAAATAGTCATAAACAATTAATAAAACATCCAAAAGTATACAACCAAGCCAAGAATTTCACATGATTCATGATATCAAAAATAAAGAATGGGGCCCAGCCGGAGCAGTCAGGACAGGATTGGTGGCATATGCTCAAATCATCTTGTCACATTTTCCAAATATTCTGAGAAGGCTTTACTATTGCTTCTTACACTGCAAGGAGACAAAACCTGATTTCCCTTCATTTGCACACATTGTCTATTTCTTGGGACCCTGTACTGTCACATATATTTCCTTGCTGTTCCATCATTATTCAGTCAGGGAACTCCAGTCAGCAGGCTTGGGGTTCTCAAGTGTTGTCCAATCAAGACACTAACTAGAACCAACTTAAGCTTCAGCAAATATGCTTTATCCCATGCCTTCAGAGCATACCTCTAAGAGTTTCCTCACTTAATCCCATATATAATGAATCATTTGATAGTCTCCCATTTAAGCTGATGTTGCTTGTGTTGTGGCTGCTATTTAAGAAATCTCTTAGTAAAGAAATCTGGAAAGGCCACAGTGTAATTAACAATTACACTGAAACAGTAATCACAGTAGTTGCACTTCAGCAGATTCCCTCACCCCACCCCCCTTATTTATTTAAAAGATGTAATTACTACTTAAATTGTTGAACAATGCACACCAAAACACTGGATACTGAAGATACTGAAATTTCATGGAAGACTCGGATTAGAAAAATCTCAAAATGTGTTGAGAAGCAGCCTCAAAAGAGAGCAAGAAACCAGCTCCTTCTCTCTCGCACACATATCCCAAGCAGGAGCCTAGACAAATGCGACCACTAATCATACCTGGCATAAAATTTATAACACAAGGCCTTTTGTAAGATTATCCTGTGAACCCTATCCATGGAATGGTTCAGAATTCTTTCATCTCTGGGCTTCTTGTTAAAGAACTGATTGCAAAATTATGTAGTACTTATTTATGGCTGCTTTCTCACAAAATAAGGTTGATAATGCTGCAATCCTAAACACACTTATTTGGGAGTAAATTCCATTTGAGGCTTGCTTCTAAGCATACAGGTTTAGGATTGCATTATAGTTTTGCAAACATCACCAGAGAGGGTTTGGACAGGGGTAACAATGTGGTGTACTCCAAATGGCGGATTAGAACTCCCATCAATCCCCAACCAGCATGACCAAGGGTCAGGGTTTATGGGAATTTTAGTTGTTAATACTTACAGGGCCCCACATTGGTCCCACATGGCTAACCTGAGTGCAAACCAACATTTCCCAAAGATCCTCCACATCTAACTTTCAATGAGTAATCCTCGCATCACCATTTCCCAAGCTACCTACCATTTGTGTGATACCCAACACACCTAGTAATTCTTTAAAATGTCCCCTCCACTTTTCTTTATGTCCTTCATAGCAGACATATTAAAAATCTCCTCATTACTTTTCACTGATCTAAAAATTTTGCTAATGATAACTTTGGGGGCTACGTCTGAATGACATTGTGGGGAAAAAAGTCTTTTTTAAAACATCTAAATGTAAATTATATGTTCCCTACACTGAAAGGAGGTTAAGAACTCTTATGGAGGTTAAGAACTCCATAATTCTTTACTTGGAGTGTTCCACACTCTGGCCTCTGTGCCCCCCCCCCCCCCCGTTTAAACATATAGGTTGCTATTCACTTAGGGTTACTTTGTTAAGGCATAGTGCATTTATTTATTTATTGTGCTTCCAGAGGAGGAACACATTTATCAATGCATGAAGTGGATCTGTAACTGAAGCTCCTGCATGTCACTAAGAGAGATGTCCAAGTTCCTCCTTCGGATGTTATCTTGGGTGCAAGATAAGTCAATGCATAAGTCATTTCTACTATCTCTGCTTCTGTGCATGAACTGAAAAAGTTCCAAGATGAGTCAAACTGTTACTCAACATGGTGGAACTGGACCTGCCTTCACTTGACAAAATATCATAGAGCATCAATCTCTGTAACAAGATAACTCTTTTCAGGACAGCAGGTCTGAGTTGTTTATACTCCACACTCTCAGATTTTCATTGTTTCTGTTTTGTTTTCCAAGATGTACTGCACAGCCTCTTCAAGGCCAACATCATTCTGTCGCAGAAGGGAAATGTACTTTGGTTGTTGACATTAACAAAAAGGGTTTGCTTAGTTTTTCTAAAGTACACCAAAAAGGCAGCCTAATTCTGGGAACTGTCCAACTGGCTTTGAATATAAAACTGTAAAGTGAGAAGGCTTTTAAAGGTAAAGGTAAAGGTACCCCTGCCCGTACGGGCCAGTCTTGACAGACTCTGGGGTTGTGCGTCCATCTCACTTAAGAGGCCAGGGGCCAGCGCTGTCCGGAGACACTTCCGGGTCACGTGGCCAGCATGACATCGCTGCTCTGGCGAGCCAGAGCCGCACACGGAAACGCCGTTTACCTTCCCGCTGGTAAGTGGTCCCTATTTATCTACTTGCACCCGGAGGTGCTTTCGAACTGCTAGGTTGGCAGGCGCTGGGACCGAGCAGCGGGAGCGCACCCCGCCGCAGGGATTCGAACCGCCGACCTTTCGATCGGCAAGCCCTAGGCGCTGAGGCTTTAACCCACAGCGCCACCTGCGTCCCTTGAGAAGGCTTTTAGTATCACTTTAATTCCGATGACAATGTGTTGTCTTACATGTCTTTTCACAGGGGAAATAAAATACAGTTTCAGCACTACTCTAACTCCAGGAAATCTGTGGACCAGAGCCACAGATTACCTTTTTTTTAAAAAAAGGGGGGGCGGGGGAGTCAAGAAGCATTTGCATTTTAGAATTTGATGGATGGTGTTTGTGCTAAAGGAAGCATTCCATAGTGACCAGAATTTAGAGCTGGTTCTAGAGGAGTAATGGTACATATTGGTATGTTTAGTGGTAATGGCATATATTGTAATACTGCAATTGCTTTCTGAATAGTATTGGCCCTTGCCCGCCTGCCCATGCCATTTCTTTGTGTATCTCCTTTGTGACAGCGAATAGTGTTTTGAATGTCAATCAACTCAATGTCTCTAAAACACATTCATTTACCTTGCTAAAGAGTGATGACAGTTTCAGTCCTACTGCTGCTGACATGGGGGGGGGGGAGAATCTCCATGGGCCTGTCATTCATGCAGTACTTTCACTGCCAACCTATTTAACTGCACTCTCAGCTCACCACTCCTGTGATCTTACAAATGCCGGAAAGATTTCTTAAATAAATGACTAACATTACGAGCTATAACGGCTTCAACTGGTGAAGATGCAGCACAGGCAATGGATGTTTAACAACAATGAGAACCAAGTTATTATTTTCAAAGTGCCGTTTTCCACAAAGGAACTGTGTGGGCTGCCCTTAGGATTGTGTTTAGAGGGAAGATTGGAAGCAAATGCACTTCCAAAGGCAGAATGCTTGATTCATTAATGGGTAATGTTTCAGATGATTCCCAAGTACCTTAGGGGTCCAGCATAGAAGGCCTATAGGTAATTCCTCCTTGTCCTGTGGGAAAGGGCCATGCACACACTTTTCCTGCAGAAAGTCTAAAGTTCAATCCCAGGTATTTCCACTGATTCCAGTTAGCAGTATAGCTTCCAGGTCTCTCTGTCACCTAAATTTCAAGGGGCTTTGTAATTTAATTTGTAAACGATCTAAAAATCAGAATGCATTTCTAGGGAAGAAAGGGCTCCTCCATCCTAGATAAAAGAGATTTCATAGAACATTTGCAGGCCCTTCTTTGTCCCAACAAAATCATAACAAAAGAGTATGAGCACAGACAGTGCACCTTTGTTTTCCAGCATGAGACATTTTTTGGATATAATGCCAAATGAATTATTAGTAGGCAGTTTTCTCACCATTTGACAGGAGCCAAGATTTCTCTTCTGATGATAGAGACACTGTATGTGGTAACCAACAAATGACAGAGCTTTTCAAATGACTGGTTAGAGCAGAAACTGTTTCTTGTTCACAGCAGATCCCTATGACTTGTCAGCCTCAGCAAAACCTTGCATTTATTTGCTGGTGTATTTATCCACCCCCCTCCCCGTCCTCATGTGCAGTGCTTTTCAACAATCCCTCTTCTAAATTTCAAAAGGTTACAAGGCTGATCAAATGCTTGAATATCTGAAGCATCTGTCAGGTGCCTTCAAATGTTATGCAGATTACAGAAACAGCAAAGCGGTAGGGAAACAGGGGGAAAGGGCCCTGCCTATTATTCTGATAATAGTGTCCAGCTTATTGAATTTAATGAGCTACTCTCATTTAGTTTAAAGACTCTTAATAAATCCATATCAAGAAATAATTCATGCCTAATGTACTCATAGGGCAACTAGGCTGGTCCCTTCAGTACTCAATACATTAAATACTCTCCAATTTATTCCAGCTGGTAAATAATTGCAGTGCAATATTTACACTAAGCTCTAAGTGGCAACAGCAAACTTGAAAGCCCTTTAGAAGGAAAAATGATGGGGAAATCAAGCTACAGCAGTGTTCAGTTAAACATCTGTATTCTACTGATGTCTATCCTCTTTCCAGGTAAACTGTTGTCTACTGCGGATCCTACGGGGAAGTTGTTAACTACTCTATCATCTGAGTTCTCCTTAAACAATCTCTTAAAAGTTCTGTCCTTGTGGGTAGGGTAACAAATATGAAAATACTAGCTTTTCCCTGGGAAAGTTGATGGGAGGGAATGAATGAATGGGGAAAACTACTGATTACTCTTAGGATATTTTGTTGTTGTTGTTGTTTCATGCTTATTTGTAGCCATTGTCTTCACCATCTGCTACTTGAGAACCTTCTTTTTCCACTATGTGGTCCTGGCCAATCTCAGATCACAAGCCCATCATGATGACATCATGCTAGCACATAGCCAATCAGATATAGCTGCATGATGATGTCTGCACAGTGATATTACTGAAGACAAATTAACACACTGCCCTCTCCTCTCCCCCCCCCCACTTCCCTCAGTCTAAGTGGCTTGGATCTGAGTTGCCCTTCCATTAAAATCAGTGCTTCTTCCATTGATGACACAGTCTTTGATCCAGCAGAGGCTCCCAGTGGGGGAAGGAGGTAGGGCAATTCTCACTGATTCCCACTCTTTCCCCTCTCAACCCTTCATGTAACTTCTCATGCTGCTCCAGAGGGTCTCCACACCATCTGGGACAAATTTGTGGGGAGCCCAATGGCTAATCAGGAATAGGGGGAAATTCTCTCTTCCCTCTCCACACACAAGATTTCTACTCATGGGATCTATATTTGTGAGGAGGAAGAAAGTTATAAAAGGTAAAGGGACCCCTGACCATTAGGTCCAGTTGTGGCCGACTCTGGGGTTGCGGCACTCATCTCGCTTTAGTGGTCGAGGGAGCCGGCGTACAGCTTCCGGGTCATGTGGCCAACATGACTAAGGCGCTTCTGGCGAACCAGAGCAGCGCACGGAAATGCCGTTTACCTTCCCGCCAGAGCAGTACCTATTTATCTACTTGCACTTTGACATGCTTTCGAACTGCTAGGTTGGCAGGAGCAGGGACCAAACAACAAGAGCTCACCCCGTCGCGGGGATTCCAACCGCCGACCTTCTGATCGGCAAGTCCTAGGCTCTGTGGTTTAACCCACAACGCTACCCGCGTCCCTAAGAAAGTTATAAGAAGTATTAAAATCAGGCAAAAATGCTGCTCCTGTTTTTTGTTTGTTTTTTTTTACAATTGCTGTGTTGTTTCCCTCCCCCATCATTTTTTAAATGTATTATTTCAGGGGAAAATAGAAATCCATGTCAATGCACTGCACTGCAAAATGGCAAAGAGCAGGAAAGGATGGACCATTTAATCATACATCTAGGCAAGGCATTCAACATTAGCCTTTTGCTTTATGGTACGTAGGAGTCCTGAGGACTTTTGAATGGGGCATGCAAATCTTATAAAACAAACCAAGGATTGTTGCCAGTAAGAGAAGACATGTTGCCAAGATTTCATTTGACTGCTGCACACAATGGCTGGCTTGATGAACTCCAGCTCTGTTGACTTATAATCAGATTGATAGGGCATGTTTTCTTCACTTATTTCTTGGAAATCTCAGTTCAGCCACCAGGAAAGCTGCTGGACAACCAAGAATCTATCACTAGTTTTGCTCATTTCTTGGAATGTTTGGTACTGCCACTTCAGCAAGCCACCATTCATTGTCCATCAACTCAATCAAAATCTGAAAGGGGCTGGTGTATGTTAAATGCTAAATGACTTATTTCCCATAATCACATTCATTTAATATGTGACATGGAACAGATCACAGTTCCCCAGAGACTTCCTGTGGAACAGAACAGAAGTTATGCAAAGTCACCTGTGCTCTTGGCTAAGCCCATTTGGTGTTTAAAGCCCTAAATGAATAAGGGGGGGGGGGTACTTCCTTCCTGAGTTAATATTCCACCCTGCCAGAGCCACAATATGCCAAGACCCCACCTAGACTCTTACCCTCAACACCTTGGCCCTCTTCCCTGCCAAACCCTATGCTTCTTATCTACCACACTACACAAACACAATCAGCAGCTGCCATCTTCCATATTGTCTAATTTTCCATTTTCCATTCAGCTCCCCCATTATAAGTTTGCATAGGGCAATAGTCTCTCTGTACATGCCCCCTACCCTCCTCAAATCTCTTTCATAGCATTGATGGAACCCAAAGGGAGTTGAGAGGGGGAAGTTCCATCATGTAACCAGAGGTCCACCTACTGAAGGAACTACTTTGTTGTATACCACCCTAATTCCTTAATTATTCTATCGTCAACTATGATCACATATAAAACAGAGTAGGTGCTGAACTTCCCACTTGCACGCTTACACAAAACAAAGCAGAGTCATACATTAGTGGCCACTAACTGAGGGCCTTGCATATGTTTCTGGGGAACAACAGTAGGAGAGGCTGTTGTGATCATGTCCTGTTTATTGTGCCTCTCAAAGGCATCTGGTTCGCCAGTAGGAGAACAGGATGTTGGACAAAAGGCCCTTTGGTCTGATCCAGCAGAGCTCTTCTTATGAGATCAGCACAAGCAAATTAGCAGCATGAAGATAAAAATTATGTCACGCCTTCTAATAACCCACTGTATCTGATCCCCACTGACTTTGCTTGAGCAAGGATTAAAAGAAATAGCCCCCAAGTAGTTTAAAGACAATTATGACTTGTACATTCATTAACTAATTCCCTTAGCCCCCCTCCCCCAAAGATGCATGTTATCTAGATCAGCCAATTTGCTTATGTAAATTTTCATGTATTCCAAGCACTTGCTGGCCCTTCTTAATCAATAATTGTTTAAAATAGACTGCATATCATCTGCAAGTCTACCAAATCATCTCAGCTTCTTTGCTTTGTTTTTCTTCTTTACATACATTCTACTATTGAAGCCATGTTTGGAATTATTTAGAATGTATGCTTTTATTTAAAATGCATCTCTGGCATAGGAATTCATGGACTGTCCCCCTGCTGAAAAAGTTTGCTGACCCCTGGACTTTGGACAATGCTTCACTAAATCGGCCCATGGTCTGACCCTGTATAAGGCAGCTTTCTGTCTTCCTATATGCAGCAGGAGTTTTGCTCCAAAACCGGCAGAGAACTGGGATGGAATGAGGCAGGGTATGCTGTGTTTTGCAGGGTTCTCCATATTTCATTTTTTTTCTTTTTTAACAACATTTATATGCTGCTCCACAACCAGAATTCTGACAGCTATCTTACGTATCAAGCAGTAGGTACCTGGTGCTGAATTATTAAAACAAATTGGGAATTACCTTAGTGTATTATCCATCTATCTACCTAGAAGATTCTCTTAACAGATTTGGTAAACTTGATCTTGGAATTCCATATCCCATGTTGGTGCCTAGTTGAACTTCACAGCCACCATCTATAGCAATCTCATTGTAGCCTCCCATACATTGCTCAGTAATTTGGGGGCACTGCCAAACCCATCCTAATAGAACTGTTCTATTTGGATGGGTTTGGTGGTGCCCTGAAAGTGGAAGACATTGTAGCTACTCTGATGTTGTGGACTAAAATTTGGATTAGCAATCTCTTTTAATACCTGCAATGGTGGCAAACCTCTTTTACTGGCAGCTTTTGGACCCAGTAAGTTTTCAGAGCTTGTTTTAACATGATTATCATTGTGAAGAAAAAGCATACAAGAAAATAAAAACAGTACTACCTACATTGAAAGCATACACTACTATATTCAGAGGGACAGGAATTACCTCCACTGTTTCCGATACACTCTGCCTTGGAACCCAGGTTCAGCTGTCATCTGCTGAGAGTGGACCATCTAACATCTCTTCCTTGATTCAAATTACTCAGATACTCACAAAGCATTGATTAATTGAATCATGCAGAGGGGGACAGGATATTAAAGGCACACACAACCAGCGCCCATTCCTTATAATGGCTCCTTCTGTTGCCTGCACATACATATGTACATACATGTATACATGCATGTTGAGGAAGAGCAGGAACTTTTTTTGGAAGTATCTATTTGTACATGCTGGATCAACGGTGAGACCGCATCCTGCTGCCAAGGAATAATAATAAGCTGTATCTATAGAGGGAATGGTCTTTCTCTTTTGTTGTGATGAATGGATCATGCAGTTAGGTGAGGCTCAACTTAGATCTCCTATGATGTTCTGCATACTCACTAGGGGCTTTCATGATCCCAAGGCTGACTCCCATACCCACCATACATCAAACGTATATGCTAGAGCCTTTGTACACTGTTCCCAATAGATTACCCAGCAAGTGCCTTTTTCTCAGGTCCAGGTTCTATATCTTTCATACTCCTGAGAAACATACATTATGTATTGGTGATATATATTCTGTCTGTAGTCTTTCTGGTGCAACTGAATTGACAGCTTTTAATATTATAAGAGTTAAATTGGACTAGATTCTGTTTTAAACAAAATGTTGGGCCTCATGTGGCTGTCAGCCCTCATCCTTTGTGATAGATAGCATGAGATAAAATCTAAACAAGCAAATTGGGTATATTTACCAGTGTGATCTATAAATAAGGTTAGGCATCTTGACATTAATCAATTTCTTGGCTGAAACGCCTTCAGTAACCACGAAGCCTCTTTAAAATTCCTATCTCGGTGAACAACTCTGTTGAAAGTCTAAAGCACATGGTACGTTTATGGTTCATACATGAATCTTCTTTCTAAAGAAAAAAGAAAGTTGATATCTATCTTTTGGCCTACTGAAATGGGAACTGCTATCACTTTCTTTGAACTTTCCAAAGCATGATTGCAGATTTCAAAGGCCTATTATCAGTGGGAAATGGACAATGCCGGTTAATTAAGATCTTATCATCAGGCTGGATTCAAAGGAGGTCTCTTGTGCAAAACAAGACTGAAAAGGAACCAAGAGTCACTTCCTCCTTTTTGAAGCAGAAGTAGTAGACATAAGCCAAGGGCCTACAGCCACAAAGAAGAACATACACTGAGGTGTCGTAAGGGGGAACTACAGCTCCTGCATCTCATACATTTCCTCAACATGCCAGTCAAGTAATGTCGCACAACTACCTCCAAATTATGGTGACCTTGTTATGGATGATTCTGGAGTGATGCTTCTAATCAGTCTAAGCCTAGTACCAAGTGTCATCAAGCACAGCATTGCTGTTGGTTCTCAGTGGGCCCCTAAAGGGACCCAACCCTTGGCAAGTGCCTGACCCACCATTTGCAGCTGCTGCTGTGTATCATGGAAGAAAGAAGAAAAGTCATTTGGTGGTGATCCCATGAGCAAGCTGCCAGACAACTCTCAGTGACCTCAATCCCAAGGCACCACTGGCTTTTTGGCTGCTTAGTTTACACACTGTAACACACTAGAGCATGAGCAATTCATACTGTGCTCAGAGAATCTAGCTTTGATGTAATTTTTAGCCCTGTTTACATCTGTTTCCTGTCCAAGGGCACCAACTGGACTTTGAAGTCACTTAAACTCTGAGCTTGTGGGTCATTTGTATTAAATTTGAATGAAAGAGACTGATTTATGATGTTTGCTGCATGATCCATTCATTACTTCAGCATTTGGGTTGCACAGACTAAATTTCTTACATGTGCCACTATTTCTTTCTTTCTGATTTTGTGTGTGTGTGTGTGTGTGTGTGTGTGTGTGAGAGAGAGAGAGAGAGAGAGAGAGAGATTTAAGATTTTTATCCAACTTGTGCTCTTTGTCCCTTATATAATGATTGCTTTTAATTTTAGAAGGGGCATGTATATGAAAGACGAATTCCCAAGGTTCCCCCTGCCCATTAACACAACCTGCTTTCTATTTCCTTGGGGCAAAAAGCCATTCCACTGAGGGCATGTAATTTGCTTCCTTCATTGAATTTTCCCTCTGGTGATTTGTGTTGCCGTGTTGCATATTCTCACTGATTTTATTTTAAGTCACCTATTTTTTAACATTCTCACATATTAGTCTGCAGACATGCTTATTTCAGCATCAAAATGGGATTTCAGCTTTCAATTTACTGGAAATAACACACCACCTTTGATGGGATTACTCTCCTTTTTATTTTTATTTTTTTTGACTGCTGGGGTCCTTACAATATTTCACTGCCACTCAGTATGCATAAAGGAACGCAACCTAGTTTTCTATTCTCTTTGCCTTTTCTTTATCAGTGTTGCCTATCTAAACAGCAACTGTGTGGAAGAGACACAAGAAGCAATAGGCACACAGACAATGAACTTACGTACTCTGATAGTAATGACTACATCCATCAAGACAATTGCAGTCATTAATATTAATAATAATTAATAAAGGGGATGATTGTATCAAAAAATGTCATATGGAAATTGATTTTACATGGCATATTGAAGGCTCAATGACTTTGCAGATTGGGGACGCAAGAAAGGGTCTTTTATCTCAAGGTTATCAATTCAAATGCAACCATGGTCGATAGTGGGTGGAAGCCAGCTGGGGGTGGATTTTGACTTTGTGATCCCAGTCTACTTTCTAAGGGACAAATGCTTATGTCAGCATTTGTAATCACCAGGACCGTCCCTTTGTTATTTGCTCTTGCATGGATTTTCAAGTCTATTTGTTCATTTGTTCATTCTTTTGTTTGATACCCACCTGGTCTGAGCCTTTTATTAGGCAGAGTTAGGCATCTGCCTCAGGCAGGGTGTCAGGAAGGGGCAGGAAATGGTTGGTTAATTTACTAAATAAAGAGTTTTGGTGGCAGAGAAGTGGAGAGGCATTTGTGGGAATTCCTGCCTCAGGTGGCAAAATACCTTGGCCACCATTGGGTACTAGGCAGATGGTATAATGGCATTCTCTGCTTTGTCACAGGCAGAAAATGTCCAGCCCAGCCCCGGATACCCCTTCACTAGATAGAAAAACAATTCAAACTATCACTAAAAACAATATGGGGGGGGGGCATCAACAGCATTAAGAACCAATCTTTAAAATATTGTGAAAGGCCTAGGTAGATTTTATCTCACCAGAAGGCAATGCAAGCAGACCCTCCAACACTCCCTATTTTCCAAGGGTGTCCCTGATTTAGAGAAGCCATCCTGCATTCTGATTTGATCCCGGAACATCACACTTTTCCTTAGGAGGTCCCTATTTTCATTGGAGAAATGTTGAAGGGTATGGAGTTATCCGACCCCTGAGCCATCTGAAGGCAGCCCTGTATAGTGAAGTTAAAAAATAAATAAATAATGTTTTATTATGTTTTTATATATGTTGGAAGCTGCCCAGAGTGGCTGGGGCAACCCAGTAAGATGTGTGGGGTATAAATAATAAAATTATCATTATGGAATTTGGACATCCCTATTTTCATTGGAGAAATGGTGGAGGGTATGTGCCAGCTCTGGGTTTTAAGGGCTACATGGACAAGGTGCTCTCAGTAGCTCTTCCTTCTTCTCACAGAATCATAGAATTGGGTGGCATTTTGATCAACTAGCACAATTCCCTGCTCATTGCATGATCTGCAATAGAAATGGAAGTTAGAGCACCACTGGCAAATTATTGCCCAGCCTCTTCTTAAATACCTCCAGCAAGGGAATGCCCACAACCTCCAATGGCAGTCTTTTCCACTGCCAAACAGCTCACAGAGTTAGGCCATTTTAATTACAGTTTAACCAAAATGCGCTCCCTTTCAATTTTCACCCATTGCTTCTAGTCCTGCGTACTATCGGACATCGCAGTGCTTATATAGCACATCAGATGCAGTTATGTATTGAAGTCCCTATAGCATACTCTGCATCATGAGAGAATGGCAGCCATTTTGGTGGCCGTGATCTCACACACCCCAAAGTGCTTTTGTGCACCCCAAAGTGCTTTTGTGAGGGAAACCATGGCACAAAATCACACAAGATCCACCACAACCAAAATGGCTGCCTTGCCAAAACAGGAAGGTGTCCAAGCAGTGGCGTAGCGTGGGGGGTGCAGGGGGGGCCCGGCCGCACCGGGCGCAACATCTGGGGGTTAGGGTTAGGGGGCGCAAATCCACGGGTTAGGGGGCGCAAATTACTTGCCTTGCCCCGGGTGCTGACAGCCCACGCTACGCCACTGTGTCCAAGATTCTGGCTTCAAGGCGTTGGAGGGTATGCTATAGACAAATTAAGTCCATTAGAATTATGACAATGCTTCTAGTCATATAGCTTATCCGAGATAATCGGGGATCGCTTTATGAAGCTAACTGTTTATCAGTCCTCTCCCAAAAATCACTAAAGCTGCTAGAAATAGGTAAGACACTTCAAATTCTGATGACTTTTTATGAAAGCTAATGCTTAGCACTAACATTTTTGTGTGATTCTCACAAGCACCTATAATTGAATAGTGACCAATTTGCAACTGCCATACAGCCATGCTAGCTACCCCCTCACAAACACACACTAGTTTGCACAGTTAGTTATCTGCATAACCAGTTTGACTGGAGCTAGTGTAGTTGAAGCACTAAAGGGGAAATCCTTTCCACTGCTGTACATAAGGTCTAAGCCACCTGACCATATCTGGAGACAAGAGAGCTCTGCTGAGGTAGTGCAACTACAGCTGAAATTATAACTGGTGTAATTTGTAGTCAGCAAGCATGAGGTTTTTCCATTTTATTTCCCTGGAGAATCTTCACTGCATGCAGAAAGATGAAGATGGCTGAATTTCACCTAGTCATGCAGTCAGATGAGAAGAAAAATGCAGAAATGGTGCTTTGACACCCAGGAGCATTATTTAAATATCTATTGCACCTAACATGGTTGCACCATAAAAGATGCATCCCTTTTGAAGTGATCTCATGAAGAACCAGGTAATCAATACAAAAAGTAAAGGTAGCTGTGTTGGCCCATAAGTATATATAGGAAAGTATATATAGGACAATACCTCTATTAGGCCAAGCAAAATATCATAAAATAGTGTGCAAGGTTGTTGGTTTATTTAAAAAAAAAATGTGCAAACCTTCTACCAGTTTAACAAGGGGCATGTCCCTTGTACAATGGAACCAGTTTTCAAGGTTATTCCACAAAAAGAGAATCCATAGATTTCTTCATCAGTACAGCACTGTGCGATTCTTTTGATTTCAAACATAATCAGCCAACTACCACCACATGATGTGTGACCTGTGGCTAATTCGTTGTTGAGACAGTGTACACAAGGCCAAAGGCACAAGCTAGCCTAATATTTCTTTCAGGTCATGCTATTAACGTTGAATCCTGAGTAATGTTCAGTTCGAGATTTGTGTTGCTAATCCATTCAGCACTCTGGGAGGTGCTTCGTCTCCTGGGGAGCATTGTCCACCAAGATGAATTGTGAGAACCTCTGGAAAGCTATTGAAGCGGGTGGTGGGAGGTCTTGGCACCATCTGTTCCCAGTCCCCAAGGAAGACCTGCGACGGAGCTAAGTCTGAACTGACCTTTCCTTCAGGCACATATATGCTACACATTTGACTAGTCCTTGCTAAATGAGAGGAAAGATGGGAAATAATAGGGGTATTCCCTAGGGTAATTTCAAAGGATCTATTTGCACATAAGAAAGGCTTGAAAACAATGAAATGTATTTCCAAGATGGGGATATATACATATATGGTATATATATAATGTTTTGCATATCTCTTCCATATACAACCTTCATATATGCCCTGCCTCGGTCGCCAGTGTCACCTATCGTATTTTATCCTTTTCACTTTTAATTCCCACATTGATGCTTTTGGGTTGGGAACATGATGCATTTTGTAGACAGTTGAAAAGAAGTACTGCTGATTGTGGTGTATATACTAATCTGATTTCTCTGCAAAACAGATTTATGTACTTTTTGGTGTTATATTCTGATTTTTATTCCATGAACCGCCATGAGACCTGTGTGTATAGGGTGGTATATTAATTAATTAATTAATTAATCTTAAAATAATTAATTAATAATAATTATTTTAAGATTAATAATTAATTAAACTTAAAATAAAAGAGAGATGTGTGCGTGTATGAAGCAACTGTATTCAAAGTTATTGTATGCATCTCTCTCTGTGTATCTCTATATGTGTGCCTAGATCTCACACACAAACATGGAGCAAAGTAATTTTTTGAGTGTGGATACTGAAGTAGCCAGCTGATGTACAAACCATGCATAATAGTTTCAGTGGGTTCAAAAAGGGAGGCAAAAAAACTGGAAGTTGGACCCCCCAACAGTCCAGTGCTCAGTGGTCGTGGAATTCTGGATAAGGAGTAGAACACTGGGAGTGCAGAAAACAGGATGGAATGGAGTATTCTGGAAGGGAACGTGGCTGGCTGGCTGCGGTTGTGAACAGGAACACTCCACATCGGAACGTCACGCTGCAGATCCAACTTGCACACATCAAAAACAGGAAGGGGACGCTATCTGAGCAAGCATGGTTGATTTGAACTAACAGTTTGCAATCAGAATGTCAGATGGAACAGGAAATGAGGAGTACTTAAATTTGAAAGTGTCAGAACTCAAGTCTGCTTGGAAAAGCCCCTTTCCTTTGCTCTCTTTGGAGCCTTTTCAGTATGCTGGAAGGGCAAGGAAGACACAGTGCATGACTCAACAGTATCCTCCTGTCTAAGCAGTAGACAAAAATACCGTAATCCCTTGCTGACACGTGGTTCTGATTTCAGAGCCAAGTGCTGCTTTCTGGAGCTCAGCCCCCTCTGAAATGAGGCCAAAGGGATGGTTCTCACTGTCAAAGCATCCTGACTGCTTGAGTTACAAATGACAAACATTATTTCTGCCGAGGTACTCCAAGGTACATCGAAAACACGCCAGAATGTAAGAATGCCAAGCTTCAGCTGTCAAGGACACTTGCCCTTGTAGGCCCGCTTTTGTGAAAATCCCATTTCCAGAGATGAGAGGGCCTTTGGATCTGTCTAGAGCCCTTCTCCCTTCATGCATTATTAATTAATTTATTATTACAGTTATTATGATCTTTATGAAGTGTACCGAAGCCCTATTTATCCGAGATCAGCTAATTTTTAATGAGCCAATTCTACTGCCAAGGCCACTTCTTTAACCAAACGTCATGGCTTTCCTTAAGGAAGGAGACAAAGGCCATTTGGACGCCTCACGTCAATTGCTACTCCAGCATGAAATATGATCCAAGTTTTAAAGCACAGAATTGGACGCCGCAGCTTAGAAAGCACCAGCTGCAAATATTTACTGAAAGGTACCTTTCAAAAAGGAAAAAAAAAATTATCAAGATATTTTAAGTACAAGGGAAGATTCCTGGAAGCCCCTTTCAGAACAAACAGCAATTTAGATACAATCGCTAAACTAGCCTGAGCAGAAAAAGAAGCTTTACATACAAAAGAGTGTGCATTTAACTATGCGCTCTGTGGTTTTATAGCATGTATTTATATGCATGGAATGGGGAACCTCCCCGCAAATGATTGGAGCAAGGGTTCATGCTCTGGTCAGGCAGAGCACGGGTCATTTGAAAAGGTCTGTGCAATTGGAAACTGTTTAAACACTGCGGGGAATTAGCATGTAAAAGGAAGAGAAAAAGAGAGAGAGAGAAAGCTGAGACAGGATGGGGGAACAAAGTGTTCTCTAAACTTGCCTTTGAGTGACTGAAGAAACTGGGTTGAACAGGACAGTGCACACACACCAAATGTAGGAGTAATCCTCTCTCTCTCTCTTTTTGGTAGTTGAAATTCAGGATCTCTTATTGCTAGTAGCGTTCTGTGACTGCTTTCTCCCACCAAGTGGTGATGGACAAACAGATCTGTTTCAAGTCCATGTTACTTTTGCATATGTTCATCTATAAATCCATTCCATCTCATTTCTGTATTAATTTACATTAGAAAATGGACAAAATATGTGCTTCCTAGAACGTATCTAAATGTACTTTTTCTGAAAGTATGTACTGTATTTTTCGCTCTATAAGACGCACCAGACCACAAGACGCACCTAGTTTTTGGAGGAGGAAAACAAGGAAAAAAATATTCTGAATCTCAGAAGCCAGAAAAGCAAGAGGGATCGCTGCGCAGTGAAAGCAGCAATCCCTCTTGCTGTTCTGGCTTCTGGGATAGCTGCGCAGCCTGCATTCGCTCCATAAGACGCACACACATCTCCCCTTACTTTTTAGGAGGGAAAAAGTGAGTCTTATAGAGCAAAAAATACGGTATTTCTTATATGCATTTTTGTAGATTTATTTGAGCCCAGATCCACATCCCAAACTTTAAAGATGTGCAAAATCTGAAGGACAGCTGCACCTTGTTGCGTACAGAAGTGTGGATCCGGTTACTTCATGTTGGCGTTCATTGTGTGTTGGATCAGACCAAACGCTCATCTAGTCTAGCATCCTGTTTCCAGTTGTTTCCAGCAAAATAGTCTCTGGGAAGCCTACAAGTCAGGCATGAAAACAACAGCCACCTCCCATTGTTTTTCCCCCAGCAACCAGGATTCAGAGTATCTGAACATGGAAATTCCATGGAGCTATCACTGGTAATGGCTGATGATGGATCTATCCTTCATGTGGTTGCCTAATCCTCTTTTAATAGCCATCTTGGACAATGGCGATCACCACATCAAGTTGAAAGATAACTCCACAGGCAAATAAAACAGTTTTGACTGCCAATTGATTTTCAGTGACCCAATGTTCTGGTATTCTGGGAGACAGATAAACATTTCTGCCTATCCGCTTTCTCTGTCATAACATTTCTGGATTGTTATCAAAGGCTACAAATTTTCCAAACTACTACTACTACTATTACCATTAACATTATTATCATGCTGCCCTTCATCCAAGGATCACGAAACCATTTACAATATAAAAACAACATGTAACAAACAAAACAATACCCCCATGTTTGGCCCCCAGTTTAAAAGGCCATAGATTGTTTAATTAGGCAAAGTAGAAGAGGAATCTCTTTGCCTGACACCTAAAGATATGTAAGGAAGGTGCCAGGTAAGCCTTCATAAGGAGGTCATTCCACAAGCAGGGAGGGCCATTCCGGACCTGTCTTGGAGGAGGCATGTGACGAAGGGCCTCGGAGGAAAGTCACAGGGTCCATTTCAGTTCTTATGGGGAGAGGTGGTCTACTAAAGGCAACCACATCTACAACACATAAAGGTAAAGGTAAAGGGACCCCTGACCATTAGGTCCAGTCGCGGTCGACTCTGGGGTTGTGGCGCTCATCTCACTTTATTGGCTGAGGGTGCCGGCGTACAGTTTCCAGGTCATGTGGCCAGCATGACTAAGCCGCTTCTGGCGAACCAGAGCAGCACACAGAAACGCCGTTTACCTTCCTGCCAGAGTGGTACCTATTTATGTACTTGCACTTTGACGTGCTTTTGAACTGCTAGGTTGGCAGGAGCAGGGACCAAGCAACGGGAGCTCACCGCGTCATGGGGATTCGAACCGCTGACCTTCTGATCGGCAAGTCCTAGGCTCTGTGGTTTAACCCACAGCACCACCCGTGTCCCTCTACAACACATAGCTACTGTCAAATCTGGAAATGACTAGAACATTGATGACTGAGGAGAGGTCTGACTTCTCCAGGAAGAGCCACAGTTGGCATAGCAGCTAATAAGAAATTCTCCTGGTCATTGCCACCACTGGACCTTTCCTGGTTGAGTACGTGGGAAGTTGTTTGCATTGGCTGTGAAGTGGGATTGGGTGGGGGGAACCACCTGATAAATGGCATCTTCAGGTCAAGTTACATCATAAATAATCTGCAAAGATTTAGCAGACTTCATTGTGAGCGGACACTGTGCCATTGACATCTCTTGTTGGAAAGGCAGCTTGGATTTAGCTCCCAACTTCACATTATGTAATTATTATCCTCTGTGTACTTGTGAGGGTGAAAGAAAATTAATAATATACTTCATAATAATGGCAAGTGCCTTTATAATTTGTGCTGTAAAACAGCCAGAAAGGCTTAGACACTATTGTGGAAGGCTATGCCGAAGAAAGGCTTAATTTAAGATAAATAATCTGGTAATGTCAGGCCTCTTCTTTCACTAAATAAAAGTTTTGGCAATGTCATCACCAAGACAGAGCCTTTGTGTTCAATGGCCTTTTAATGTGAAACTAAGCTTTTTGAAAAATTTGAAATCTACTGCATCCCAGACAAATCTTTTCTAATGTGCAGAATAATACAAATGCCCCTCAAGTTTTAAACATGGCAACCATCACTAGAGGTGTTTTCTTTAAAAAAACAAGCAAACTTTCAACTGTCACCATTGTCCCCCTTTGAAGCAAAGGAGAGGTAGCAAAGCAGATTAAAAGCATTATTATTCAAACAAACACCACTTGACCAGAACTAAAGTACAGACCTAACCATTTCATTTTTTTTCCATAGTTCCCATGGTCTAAAAGCCATCAGAGCCAATTTCTTGATCCTATTTTTGTATATGTGGAATCATGGGGTACAGAATAGAAATTCATACAATCATCCACGCAAGAAACCCTGGGTAAACCACGTATGATCTGACATTCAACTAACCCAAAGAATAAAGAGGCATCTATTCTGAAGTGTCCAGCGCCCATAACATTATTATTGTATTTTCTTTTATTTTGAGACATTTTTACATGCGTTCATGTAAGATTCCTAAAGAGAGTTTAAAGGGAAAGAAACATTTCCCTAATTTAACACCTCAGTTACGTGCTACCACATCTATACTGGTGTGTATAATAACTGGGTACAGAATTGCAGTCTTAAAACAATTCATTTGCTATGTGTTAACCGAAAACAGCCATTTCCCATTCCTGACTTCTGATCTTACTGATTTGCAGCTTATCCTCTGCAAGCCTATTCTTGCTTATTCCAGCTGCAATACTACAACCAAGAAATATTCTGTAGCACTTCTGATTTAACTATCCAGAAAAAGTCGGAATAGGTAGACCAAGATCTTCAACTTTCTCCACATAGAACCTCCCTTCTTGTGTTTAGTCCTCCTGGTCCCATGTTGGTTCATCCCTAAAAACAGGATGCCAAGATTTCCAGAGGGCTAGCAATGTTAGTCTGTTGCAACGGAAAAAACCCCAAAGATTTTTGTAGTATGTATATATTTCTTCATGGTGATAAGAGTTTTCTTAACTTACTTTTGATTGGCCAATAGACTGGTTGATAGGGTTGCCAGATGTTGAAGAGCAAAAAAAGAGGGGAACCCGAGCCACTGCCAGCCAGAGCTGGGGAAATTGGCATTCGGGGCTGCTGCCGTGCTTGCATGCCTCTTTCCCCAGGTTGGACTAGCAGTGGCTGTAGAGTGCAGAGCAGCCCAAACCCAAGCCCAAGTCTGATCCGCCGGAGCACAAGCTGCTCCCAAATAACCCCTCCCCCCCCCAAAAAAAACCCTGGACATTTCCTTTACAATCTAAAAATCCACCCAGATAGGCATGTTGCCCACCCCCAATAGAGGATATGTCCTGGTTTTCCCAGATGTATGGCAATCCTATTGGTAGATCAGGCTCCCTACAATATCAGTCCTAAGAGGTAGAGTCTTCTAACATTTAATGAATTGAATTCTGGAGGAAACACTCTCACAGCAGCCCACAAGCAAGCTACCCTCTTTCTATGTATTTAGCTCATAGGCAGAAAATAAAACACAACATAGAAACACAGTGTGATTGTGCCACAATAAGATGAAGTAGACGATTCGCCTTCCTTGTCGCCTTATGCTGACAAAAATAAGCATGCTTGCTTACATATAGTGTACAGTCTGTCTTAATATGGAAGTATTTCATAATTACATGACAGAAACCCTAGAGAAATTTTCTCATTGTTTCTATCATCTTTAAATACCAAGCCTGTTAAAAATGAATTCAAATCTGTGCTTGTAATACACAGTACCCAATAGAGAAAAACTCCTATTTATTACTACTATTACAAAACATAATAATCACAATAAATATAATAATAATAGCATAGTTTGATTTTTCATTTGTTCAAAAAGAGCAAAGAGGATACAAATATTCTAACCTTCTTTTTTCCAGCCTGGGATAAGATGACACATTCAAATCTCTTTCATTCTTCTCATTTCACAGCCCCTTTAGACAAACAAAATACAAGCAATGATGGGACATTAATGCCAGACTTGTCAATATCTCTGACAGACTTTGGAGTTAGTTAGTAATAGCAATAACAAATCATCTTGTAGGGTTTACTTTTAAATTTCTGTGGTATTTCATTTCTGCAGCTGGGTTTGTCTTTGAACCAGCATGCCCTCTGCCACACTGGCTTCCCATCTGGGTAATAGTTATTTATATTTAAATATTTTCAGTATTCTCAGCCCCCCTCCCCCAAGAACTGAGGTGATATGCTTGTGAAGGACCCAGTAGCTCCGAGGGTTAATCCCACATAACTGCTCAATAATCCTGTAGTTTTTAGCAAAATGATTAGACACTCTCATGAATACTTATAAATGGCTATTGGCCATGATAATAAACTTGAATCTCTCCATCCAGAAGCAGTATGGCTTGGCATAGCAAATTCTGGTTATCAAAACCATGGCCTGGCTGCCTCCCTCACGACCTGCTTGTGAACTTCTAGGGTCAATACACTGGTCACTGGTGAAAATATAATACTGGATTAGATGGCATGAGGAAGCCCCAGTGTAAGACTATTTGTTCGTTTAACCCTATAGTGGTGGCATCCCTCTAAGACTGCAGATATCTCTCCAAGATCCTTTGCAACACTTGCTACCTCATCCTTAAACTCAACAATACGGTATTTGTGGTCCTCTGCATATTGTTGGACTCCAACTCCCATCAGCCCCAGCATGACCACAGGTTAAAGATGATGTGAGTGCCTTAGGGGACTGTGTGGCTTCTCTGAGACAAAGCAGGATTTCTGCATGGTTACATGAGTCAAACTAGGGATCCCTGAAGCACTTTGTAGCAACTCAACGATCCTTTTAAAAAATGGGCAAGTATCTGCTAAAATTGAAAATATGTGACTCAGATTACTGTGTAATGAAAATTTCTGGATCAGATAGAGAAGGGAAAGCGCCTTCTAAATTGACACAGATCTAGGTTGTAACACGGGGAAATGGTTTTATCCCAGTGCTTTGGAGGAAGAAGCAACTTTGCAGGAGGAGAATTTATGGTTCTAGAAGCCAGGAGGGGAAGAGCAGAGGGCGAGCACCTTCATGACTAGTAGCTCAAGTATATAATCACAAGTTAATTACTTCTGTTTTTTTCCACCTCTAAATCAATTTTAAGGGTGCCTAGCTACAATGTGGCATGGTTGTTGTTGTTGTTGTTGTAAAACTAGTGGCACCTCACTTATGTCTGCAATTTTCAGTTGCCCTCAAAACACTAGGGAATATTAAATTGTTCTTTTTCTACACACTATGAAGCTAGAATGGCTACCGTTACAGAAAAAAAACACTGGAGTTTTCCTTCTGATACTACTACTGCTACTAATTTATTATTTATACCCCGCCCATCTGGCTGGGTTTTCCCAGCCACTCTGGGCGGCTCCCAACAGAATGTTGCTGCTGCTGCTGTTGTGGTTGTTGTTAATAAAGTGATAAAATATCAAACATTAAAAACTTCCCTAAACAGGGCTGCCTTCAGGTGTCTTCTAAAAGTTAGATAGTTGTTTATTTCCTTGACATCTGGTGGGAGGGCGTTCCTTAGGGTGGGCACCACCACAGAGAAAGCCCTCTGCCTGGTTCTTTGTAACCTTACTTCACTCAGGGAGGGAACCGCCAGAAGGCCCTCGGTGCTGGACCTCAATGTCCAGGCTGGATGATGGGGGTGGAGATGTTCCTTCAAGTATACTGGGTCGAGGCCATTTAGGGCTTTAAAGGTCAACACCAACACTTTGAACTGTGCTCAGAAACGTATTGGGCAAGACGCCTTTGCCCAAAGACATTCAAAAGTGAAGATTTTATAGATGTTTCTTTTTAAAACAAATTGCCCACAAATTGTATGAAACTTAGCAAGCTTTGCCCACTCTTGAGTGGCTAGTATGCCTACAAATTTTATCCACTTCCTAGCCATGAAATTAAAGAGACTTGGACAGAGTTAAATTGGGCAGACTATGAAGTACCTCAGATCAAGACAGTTTCCTGAAGCACCGAAGTGGCATCCAAACCCATTCTTGTGCCTGGTGCATATGCCTAATACACACACAGAGGTATGTTAATACTTGTTCTCAACCTCTCTGGTCACACTGGGAAATTTTTAGATGCCAGTTCCATGTGCACATAAGAGCAAGCCAATAGTTCTGGCTTTGTTAATGTTCATTGTTGCTCATCTTTAATAGTGCATTGTTGTTTTTAACCTGAGTCAATCACTAGCCATTATTAGGGTGGAGACATGATGAATGGAAGATATAGCTAGCTGTTGTTTTTCTCCCAGCTATTCACTAATCTCTTTGTCTCGTCTCAGCCTTGATAAAGTTGCTATTTCCCCAGAGAGAAGCTTCTTCCCTCAGCCTTTTCCTATCTAAAGCACAAACACTGTGACATGTCATACTGAAGTCCTTGGTGTGTGTGTGTGTGTGTGTGTGCGTGCGTGCGTGTGTGTGTGTGTGTGTGTGTGTATGTATTCCGAGGCCTTGTTCATACATCATAAAACTTCATCCAGGATTATAATTACAGTACTGTGGGTACTCAGCATGTAAGTGGGTACAGAAAAAATAAGTATTTCATTCTAAATTATTATAGGGAACATGATCTTTTTATTTCAATGTATTATTTTGGAGTATCTGAAATCACTTTGGTTAACAATTCACAAAGTAAAGTATTTACTGCTTGAGCAATACATGTATCTCCAAAGCCCTTCACATATCCTACATGTTCTACATGACATAAACCTGCCATGACTAACAGAGCAATCCAAACCCTCATTCCCCTCCAGCAGAGCTTTGCAGAGCCACTTTTCCATCCACATCCTGGCTGCTCACAGCAACCATGGTGGATGATGAGGAAGGGAAGATGATTGAGCCAGTTACATCTGCCATTTCACTTCTTGTGTCACTTCATTGTTGACAGCTGTCAGGAGACTGCATCAATAAGCCAGCAGAGTTGAGCAAGCCGACATTGCAAAAAACCCCAACAAACCGCAGCCTACCATGTTGAATTTGGTTTCTTTTTTAGGGCTGAAATCCAAACTACAGTTCCCTGGGAGTAAATCCAACTGTATTCAGTAGGATTTAGTTCTGAGTAGGCATCATTTAGGACACACTGAGAATCTAGGATTGTGCTATTAGTCACAAAATAATTCCTGGAAAAACCTGACGGAATATGATGAATCAAAGTGACATCACTGGCTGTAGTCCTGAAACAGAGGCAGTCCTTCTGATAAATGTTCTCTTTCACCCAGTGTATACCCAGTCCATCACAAAATCTGTTAGCTATCCTATTATCCTTTAGCACCAAACAATTACTATGTTTCTCCCAAGCTCAGCAACACTTCAGAGACCAGCTAACTTGCCAGGGATCTAAATAACAAGAGGAGTACTTTGGCCACCCACAAAAAAGCTTTTACACTAATCAAAGCACAATAATTTGAGACAGCATAGCTGACCTTTATACATACATTTCCCTTCCATATCTCCATAACATGTTTGTGCTCCTAAATTAAGAGTAGAAGACATAAAAAACCACTTCTGCTTCCCCTTGAAGAAAAATTGTGAAGAAAGAATAAATATACACCCATCCCCATTCTTAGCCAGCTCTTCCTAATGATTATTTGCTTTTATTTATTTATAAAATGATAAAACAATGAAATAATAAAAATGGTAACATTACAATAATGGGTTGTATTCAATGCACCACTAACAAGAACATTCCGTTGGCACAAGGATTTCTCCTTGTGCATGAAATGCTTTCACCTTCTCCTTCCCTTGCACACTCCTAAATCTGTGAAGGGCCTTCATCCAATCTTGCAGGGGTGATTTGGGCCTGGCATGGGGCACACAGAGAGGAGAAGGGGGCACAGTCCTCTCACACTAGCACTAATTCTTGCATTAACACATATATTCAGTTGAATACCACGCCATAAATGTAAGCAATAGCCCAAGAGCATCATTAATTCCTGACATTAAACACCAGAAAAGACTTGTGTACACAGATATGGTTGTTGTTTTTTTACAAATAACAACATGTCATCACCACTGTCAGTACTCAGAGGGGAGGCGATTCCATAGAAAAGGGGCCACCACAAGGATCCTCTCCCAGGTTGCTGCTAACTAGAGTTGTTTGGACAGGTAGCAGGGAGAGAGGCACCCCTGCATGCATCCTGGTCCCAAGTTGTTCAGAGTATTGTAGATTAAAACAAAACCTTGAACATAGCCCAGTAGCTCATTGGCAGCTAGTACAGCTTATTCAAGAGTAAACTTGCTACAGCATTCTCCACCAGCTGCAGCTTCCAGACCAATCTCAACTTACCTCTTCTAGGTACTCCATTTCCATTTAGTGGCCCACATCCAGACCATTACTGGCTTTCATCACTAGCTCTCATTAAGGCAAACCAAGGAAGTATCTGACTGCTACTTAATCCCATCTCTGCCAGCCTGCAATCAATTGGATGAAGCCTCCAGGAACATAGGTCGTTCCCATATACCGAGTCAGATCATTGTGATCTGTTTGGCTCTGTATTGTCTACACTGACTGGCAGTGTGGCTCCAGGATTTCAGATACATTCCCAGTTCTGGAAATACTGGGTCTTGAACCTGTGACCTTCTGAGTGCAGATGCTCTACCACTCAACTACAGCCGTTACAAGTACCACCACCCTTTGAACTGAGTGGCAGTGAGAAGTATGAAAGCCCCTTAGGAAGTCTCATCAGGGAACTCTATCTCAATCTCCCTCTATGCATACATTACCTGCCTCATGAATGAATCAGTTTATACTTGGCTACTGTCACCCCATCTACCAACCAGTAAGATAAGCAGGCTTCACAGAATAACCTCAAGAGAAAGATTGCATCCCTCTATAGAAAGGCGATAACAGCCTTCCCTATTGGCCAGAGTCACCAGCATACCAAGACTGGCTGCCAGGTTCACATTGCTTCCTCTGGGAAGAGGGGTGGGACAAACCTGGCCCCAATGAATGCCACGGGTGTGACATTCATTCAGTTTATACATGCAGGATATGAATGAAAGACAGAAGTCCATAAATACAGACAAATGCACATCAGGAAGTTCTGCTTGAGATGTGGCTTCCCGATGAGTGTCCATAAGTGTGTCAGGATGTGCACCCTTCATTCATTTGTCTTTGGCGTTGGAAACAGGAGAGCAACACCGGCGAGCTACAGAAAATACAATTTCTATGTACAATTCTGATGGAGTCACTCCAGAGTTTGTCACAACTTCATTATCGCAAGAGGAGGAGATCCGGTTTTGTGGCAATTCTGCAGGAAATCAGTTTGCTCTTGCTCAGTTCAGACAGAGAAGTGCTTTCCTTTGGCGTTCCCCTGGCTGTCAGACCCAGCTAGCTAGCAAGCACAAAAGATCCATTGTTTCTCACAACAGGGAGCTGCTGTTCTATGGCAGTGAAGTCTACCTGCTTACTAGAGTCAAGGGCACCCTTTGACTATTTCACAAAGAGCCACAGCAGATGATGCTGAGGGTTCCCTACGATGCGCTGGCAGTTTTCTTGATGTGGGGGCAGAAGAATGTTTTCTCATTACTACTATAGGCATCAATTGTCTTGCAAAGCATCCGCACGGCCAGCTCTGGGATGAAGTGTGTTTGCAGCTGCAATGAACCACCCCCCACCACCAACAGCCACATTTAGTAAGTTATTGCAAAGGGCAGCTTCCAGAAACAATGAATTCCTTGATAGAATTCACTGTTTTCAGAACTTGCCTGAAAAATTGCCCTGCTGTTCTGTTGTCTGGAGGAAAATGCTTATACTCTTATTTATATGTGTTGGTTACGAGCAGTAAAGATAATGCCCTAAAGACTCTGAACGATTAAACAAAGGCAGAAAGTAAATTTGCATTTGTTGCACCATTGAGTCTATGCCATGAATTGGAGTCATGCTGCCTCCTCTTCAGTTCCTTGCTTTGCAATCACATTCATTTTTATTAGAAATTTCTCATTGTGCCTTCAATTTTCTAGAGGGTCAAAGGGTTTGGATCAGTCAGCAGCTGAGGACAGAAAAGTTTTATTAATGTCGACATATTCACTGGGCAGGAGTCTATGTTCTGTCTGACCCAAAGGTTGCCTAGAAAAGAAATATGGGGGACTAGGGTAGTAGCAAAGTTAGCCATGTGAGAAGCTGGACAAATACCCAGTGCAGAAGATGAGTGAAAAACACAGTGGCTGATACATATCAGAGTTATGGATGCTTGCAATAGCATATGTGTATTCTCAAGTCCAAGCTGATCCCTAGAGAGCCTTTCAGTAGTGGCACCCAGTTATTGAGCAGTATTCCTAGAGTAATTCACCTAATGTCATATTAATGGTTTCCTCCCCTCCACCAATTAAGCCTTATGGTCTGGTTCTCTTGTCCATTTTTTTTTAAAAAGCGTTTTAATTATGTTTAAGTTTTAATAGTTTCATGCTGCATTTCAACTCTTTTATTTGTTTTGTATGCTGCCCAGATAACTTGTATTATGGGGCAATTATAAAAATGCAACAAAATTAAGACTTTGCAAACTCAAACACTTCAAAAGAAGTGTTCCACTGTAGATTTGCAGATGACACCAAGCTGGGATGGGTAGCTAATGCCTCGGAAGACAGAATGGGCCCAAGCTAACAGAATGAATTTTCACAGGGACAAATGTAAGGTTACACACTCAGACAAAAAGAACCTGATGCAAAAATACAAGATTGGGGACACCTGGCTTCCATGTGAAAAGGATCTAGGGGGCTTGGTGGACCACAAGCTAAACATGAGTCAACAGGGGAGCTCCAAGACAGCAGGAGTGGCCTTGCAGGTATGTTCACACCTGCAGGTACCAATGTTGTCAACCTGAGTTCTCCTGATAGCACTACCCTGTCCCATCCCAGCAAACACATCTCTGTCCCATTTCATGCATCCCCAATAGTAACACATAGAATTAATCCAGATCCTTGCTCAAAAACTTTGAATGGAACCTGCTATTCAAGTTCTACCTGTCTTTTTTTCACTTCCAACAAAATTACAGCTCAGATCAGTTGCATGTCAAGGAAAAGGATAGCTGCTCCACTGACTCAACTGAAAAATATGATCACTCTTTTTGGAATGACATAGAAATCTGCATCAACAGAATATCATAGAATGTTAAAATTTCAGCAAATTTATAAATATTGCAAAGGCACATGAATCAGCCAGTGTTATGAATAAGGCTAATGGCCTTGAAACAGAAAACACTTGAGTGAAATATCATTATTATTATTCCAACTGAAGAATGTGAACACAAAGGACAGGATATCATGATTGGGGCCTCCATATTAACAACAACAACTACAAAAACAAAAAATCAAGGAATGAATTAGGAGAGGACAAAAGATGAAGACGGCAGTCTGAGGAACTGGCATCACACATTTGCATTATGAATGCAAGCTATAATTGCAGAGCTGCCACTCAGCTGACAGGATTTTCATATCTTTAAATATTGTGATGATTCAGTCTTTAATAATTACAGCTGAAAAGTTCTATTGCTTGAAAAGAGAAACAAAAAATGAACTTATCATTTTTCATTGAAATAGTATGGGAAACTAGAATGCAGTTGGAATCCTAATTACCTGAAACCACTGGTTATCTTTGAAAATGATCCCCCCCCCCCCCGCTTTTGTCGTGTCCTTTTAAAAGAATGGATTATATGTGAAATACTATTTTACAGGGAGGGGGGATTAAAATATCTCTTTTGAAAAACTCACAATGCCTACATGCCATTATTTATATAAGAAAAGCCCTGTTTTTCTTATATAACATGTGCAGAGGAGGACAATTAAGATGTTCAAGTGTCTAGAAGCCAAGCCTTATGAGGAACAGTTGAAGGAGATGGGTATGTTTAGCCTGGAAAAGAGGAGACTGAAAGGAGATATGATAGTCATCTTCAAATATTTCAAGGACTGTCACATGGAAGAGGGAGCAAGGTTGTTTCCTCCTGCTCTGGAGGGTAGAACTCGAATGAATGGCTTCAAGCTACAAGATTCTGACTAAGCATCAGGAAGAACTTTCTGACAGTAGAGAGGGGCTGTCTCACACTGGATCTGCACAGGTGGCTTTACAAGGGAATTTCTGAACATCTGAAGGTCATGGTCTAATTCTTAAATGCTCATGCAGATATTATGCAGATGGTGGCATTTATGTTCAAAGAAACATAAGTACAAAAAAGGAATGGCAGGATAAATTATTAGATTATACTGAACTGGCCAGATTAACAGAGACAATTAGGGGACAACCCAGACAAGAATTTCAAAAAGAATGGGGGAAATGCAGAGAATACTGTACCAAACAGTGCCCCAAAATATATACCTGGACATGTTTCGATTAATTTCTACAGGAGACTTTGCGGTTTTTGAAGTCATAACTAGGAAAAATTGTAATAATCGCATATATAAAAGAAACAGTATACAAGAAATAAATAAGGAGGCCATACACAGGATAAAGGAAGTATTTATGTTATGTTTTCTTTATGTAAGGGGGTAGGAGTTTAATTTTGATAATTAAATTGTCAATAGTGGTGGGTTTGTTTGTATGTATGAGTTGTTGTGGACTATGTTGTAAATAGTTTTTTTTTTTAAAAAAAAGGGGGTGGGGGGAGAAACATAAGCACTGCCCCGCTCTGTCTTTTTAAATAACAAGCTTGGAGCTTGTTTAATCTAAGCAACATGTTGGCATTTAGACTCATTCAGTTGCTCCTGGCTGTTAGGATTTAACATAAAATAAGAACGCATTCTGGGTTTTGCCCTGGTACCTCTAATCATAGAACTGTAGAGTTGGAAGGGACCCTGAGGATCATCTAGTCCAACCCCCTGAAATGCAGGAATATGCAGTTTTCCCATACAGGAATTGAACCTGCAACCTTGGGATTATCAGCACCATGCTCTAATCAAATGATTCTGCACCATGAATGAAGGAGGAAATGTACTCCAGACCCCCTCCTTCCATGAGCAGAAGCACTTTCTTTTCTCAGACAAAAAACACTGGATATAGCACTCATTGTTAAATCTTCACACAGGAAACAGCAAAGAGAGAGAGAAATCACATCAAGAACGAGGATCACAAATTTCTGTTAATATGATTAATAATATGCCAATAAAACCACCACGGTTGCTCTGATCAATGGCCTACTCATACTATTCAGGTAAAAAAATAAATTGTACTTCTGATTTTTAATTCAATAAAATTTATGCTTCTGCTATCAAACCCTGGCCTAATTTCAATAGCCCATTAGAGCAACATTATAAAGAGCCCAAGTTTCCCTATTTATATTATGTCTAATCCTTAATGTCCCACATCCTTGGCAGATTAAGTCAAAACTTTGTGAAATTTCAAGTTTGCTTTAAAAAGGGGGGGGAAAGAAAAAGAAAAAAGCTTGGGTTGACCAGGAACTTACAATCCTCAAACTTTTCTAGACACATCTAATTAAAATCAGATAGGAAAAGCACATGGCTCAGGGTGCAAACTGAGTATGTCACTTACTGAAGGCTCTTGTTAGATTAGGCCTCCCTAGTTTAGATTCTATCCAGATCCCAGCTTTTAATCTATTCCGGCAGGGAAAGATATTCTTTCTCCAAACCATAGCAGTCATCTATTTAATTTACCAGATTAATATGACAGATGACATAGCCCAAATCTCTGACATGCACACTTGCAAAAATAATTTATAGTACAGTAACTTGTAATGCTGCTGCTAACAAGCATACTTTTAATCTTCCACTTACTCCTGACAAACGGAGCTGTAAAAATGAAAGGAGCCTTGGTGTTAAATGCATTTGGATAAGCAGGAAGAGTTAAAACACATGGCTTTATTTGCTCTATTATCTTAACCAGTGGCTTGAGGTACTAAGCACATCAATGAAGAAGAAGAAGAAGATCAAGAAGAAGAAGAAGAAGAAGAAGAAGAAGAACAAGAAGAGTAGTAGTAGTAGTTTGGATTTGATATCCCGCTTTATCACTACCTGAAGGAGTCTCAAAGCGGCTAACAATCTCCTTTCCCTTCCTCCCCCACAACAAACACTCTGTGAGGTGAGTGGGGCTGAGAGACTTCAAAGAAGTGTGACTAGCCCAAGGTCACCCAGCAGCTGCATGTGGAGGAGCAGGGATGCAAACCCGGTTCCCCAGATTACAAATCTTTTGCTCTTAACCACTACACCACACTGGCTCTCAATGACCCAAGCAGTGCTTGTATAATGAGAGGAAATCAGCTTGCCATCCAGAACATTCTCCCCAGCATAATTGGAACTGTCCCTATTTTGAGAGACAGTGCCAGATTTACAGAAGTTGTCCCGGTTTCAGATTTGATCCCGGAATATCCCACTTTTCCTTAGGACATCCCTATTTTTATCGGAGAAATGTTGGAGGATATGGAGTTATGCAACTCCGTAGCCAAGGAGATAAATAGCTATGTAACCTTTAGAGGACATCTGAAGGCAGCCCTTTATAGGGAAGTTTGTTTAAAAAATGTTTAATGTTTTATTATGTTTTTATGTAGGTTGGAAGCTGTTCAGAGTGGCTGGGGAAACCCAGTCAGATGGCTTATAAATAATAAATTATTATTAAAAGGTAAAGGGACCCCTGACCATTAGGTCCAGTCGTGGCCGACTCTGGGGTTGCGGCACTCATCTTGCTTTATTGCTGAGGGAGCCGGTGTACGGCTTCTGGGTCATGTAGCCAGCATGACTAAGCCGCTTCTGGTGAACCAGAGCAGCACACGGAAACGCCATTTACCTTCCCGCCGCATCAGTACCTATTTATCTGCTTGCACTTTGACGTGGTTTCGAACTGCTAGGTTGGCAGGAGAAGGGACCGAGCAACGGGAGCTCACCCCTTCGCAGGGATTTGAACCACCGACCTTCTGATCGGCAAGTCCTAGGCTCTGTGGTATAACCCACAGCGCCACCCACGTCCCACGTAAATTATTATTACTAAATAATAAATAAATTACTATATATTATTACTAAATAATAAAATTATTATTAGAATAGGATACCCTTATTTTCATCAGAGAAATGTTGGAAGGTATGCAGTGCTGGTGCTTTTGAATGGGAACATGAACTCAGCTTCCATGCACAGTGGGTCCTGGCTCTCCATATACCCAACATGCAGTATCTGAATGGGGCACTGCATATTGGGTGATTTGATTGCGGCCAGCCACCGTACATTGGAGGTGACCATCTCCCATTCAAAAGGATAGTACATTACACTACCCATCCAACACATCCAATCATCCAGGTACTTTGTTGGGATGAGGGCACTTGGGTGAATGAGTGTTGACTGGCAGTAGTCAGCAGGGTTGGACTAGTGGGGAGCCATTGTAAGATCCTGGTTTCCACAGGGCTTTGACTATCAGAAAGGCATGGCTCACTACACAGATCTTCCACAGTCGAAAGACCAAGCCAAACCAATTCATGCCATGGATAAAGTTAAAGGTAAAGGACTTCTGACAGTTAAGTCCAGACACGAACGACTCTGGGGTTGAGGCACTCATCTCGCTTTAATGGCCGAGGGAGCCAACGTTTGTCTGCAAACAGTTTTTCCAGGTCATGTGGCCAGTATGACTAAGGCGCCTCTGGTGAAACCAGAGCAGCGCACGGAAACACCATTTACCTTCCTGCCGGAGCAGTATCTATTTATCTATTTGTACTTCGACATGCTTTCAAACTGCTAGGTTGGCAGGAGCTGGAACTGAGAAACGGGAGCTCACCCCATTGCGGGGATTTGAACCACTGACCTTCCGATCGCCAAGCCCTAGGCTCAGTGGTTTAGACCACAGCGCTACATAGATTTCACATAATCATTTTTAGGTTGAAAGTTCTAATAGGACCAGGCCAGGGGGGTGGGGTGGGATTTGCATGCAAAAGGTCCTAGGTTCAATATACAGCATCCCCAGGTAGGATGCCTGCCTGAAGTCCTGGAAAACTGCTGCTGGTCAAAGCACAGTCAATATGGTGTTGAACCGTAGAACTGGGGAGTTCAAATTCCACTCAGCCATGAAGCTCAATGGGTGGATTTGGGCCAGTCACTGTCTCTCAGCCAATTATGAGATTTAGAGTTGGTATAGAATTGGGGAAGGCGGTAGAGAAAAAACGTGTGTACCATCTTGAACTTCGTGGAGGAAAGCTGGGGTGTAAATTAACAATAAATAGCACAGAGTAGTGATCTGATAGGAAGCTACATGGTACCCAATGTTGCTAACTGCACTGAATAAGCAGCAACTGGTTTTCATTCCTCTGTACTGTCATTTCTTTCGCTTATCTGCTGCTTCTTTATCGCCAGTTTTCTATTGATTAAGACTTATTTCACTTTCCTAGAGTAGTCCCAGTATAATTAAAAACCTTATTATATTTCAGTTGCATATTAACAGTGCTAAATATTGACATCAGGCTGGCATTCTCACTGTACTTTTTTCAGCATCTGCTAAAAACCATTTTTGATTAGGCAAGCCTACAAATCTATGTACAAGGTTGATGGGTGTTTAAATATATATATATTTACCTCATAGTTTAATTATTTTGAGTGTTTTATATAGTTGTTTTAGGGATGACCATTTTTTCCCATTCTTTTTGTAAAACACTTGGAGGTTTTACTTTTACATTCATGTGGTATGTAAAATTTTAATAAATAAATAAATAATTTTATTTTTAAAAGAAATAATACTAGCTAGCTTATCATTTATTTCCCCCCCACACACACCCATCCCAGTGTTCATCTCAAAGGAACCAAACAATTCTTTCCACCTGCCTTCACTGAATTCTTTCCATTGCAATATACATTGTGTGGACTGGCAAAAATAAATTCCTCTGCAAGTGGATAATGCATTGCAGTGAACATCAAGATTTATCACACCTCTGCAGAAACCAGAAACTGTCAGGAGTTGCCTCTGTCAATATTTACCCCTTGGGTCAATAAATTCTGACAGTCAATTAAAGTCAGTACACTCAATTGACAGTACGGCTGCTTGGACTCACCTGAGGTTAGGATTTTGTGAAGTAAGTATCTGCTTATATTGGCTGGAATGATTTTGAATTTAGAATCCCTCTAGCATAGAGAGAACACCTCTGTTCAATTTGACTAGCATTACAATCCATAAATCCGTTTAACAGTCAGTATTTGCTAACAGTTGGTGGGCAATATGCACGTAACCTGTATGCAAATTGAAGAGCACAAATTTTGCTTTAAAGAGGATGCCTGGCCCCTTTACATCTGCTGCAAAGTAGGTTATTTTACAGTGGATTTTGCATTCATTTGCATAATAGATTGGTTTCAGACACACGTATTTAGGTTATTAACACCAGCCTTTTAGTGACTAAAAAGACATTAAATGCCATTCAGTCTAGAAATGGCCAAATGTATAAGTAGAATAGACCGATATAGCTCTGAAGTCCTTAAATCAATGTGGACAGTTTAACTGTTGACTGAGCAGTGTGATTTGCATTAAATCTAAACCATCTAAGAAATGCCACTTTTGCATGGCTATGGACATGGGGATAGACTGCAGCTTCAAACCCCAGCACCTCCAGGTACGACTGATAGAGACTCCAACTGGAAGCCCTGGAGATAGAGACTCCAATCTGAAGCTGCCAATCAGTGTAGACAATACAGTGGTACCTCAGGTTACATACGCTTCAGGTTACAGACTCCGCTAATGCAGAAATAGTACCTTGGGTTTGCTTCAGGATGAGAACAGAAATTGTGCTCCGGCGGCACAGCGGCAGCAGGAGGCCCCATTAGCTAAAGTGGTGCTTCAGATTAAGAACAGTTTCAGGTTAAGAACGGACCTCCGGAACGAATTAAGTACTTAACCCAAGGTACCACTGTACTGAGCTAGATGAGCCTGTGATCTGACTCGGTATAAATCAGCTTCCTTTGCAAGAATCTTTCTTCCAGCTGTGTAATTCTGAACTTCTATAGCAAAGTCGGTTTTCTCAGCCACCGGCCAGCAAATCTCATGCATCTTACAGTCCCTCCTACGCTTCATCTCCCAAGCCTCTGAGGTAATCCTTCTCACTCCCTCAGCTTCTTTTGTCATGCCACCCTGGCCTGATAGTTTCCTCACACCTCTTGCCTATCCTGTTGTCATGCTTTGATAGTGGAAAGTGACTGCTGCTCAAGACATTTTGCTGCCTGAGGCAGAGCAGCGTATAATGTGCAGATACATAGTTAGTTCCTGGGTCCAGAGGATTGGGCTGTTCTTATTCTTATTATGTATTTTGTGGTTTTATATCTTGATTTTATTCTGTGAATCATCCTGACACCGCCGGGTATAGGGCAGTATATTAATAATACAGTGGTACCTCGGGTTAAGTACTTAATTCGTTCCGGAGGTCCGTACTTAACCTGAAACTGTTCTTAACCTGAAGCACCACTTTAGCTAATAGGGCCTCCTGCTGCTGCCGCATGCACAATTTCTGTTTTCATCCTGAAGCAAAGTTCTTAACCCGAGGTAATATTTCTGGGTTAGCGGAGTCTGTAACCTGAAGCGTATGTAACCTGAAGCGTATGTAACCTGAGGTACCACTGTAATAATAATAATAGTTGAAGAAAGAACTTGCTGAGGGCCTGAAGACTGAGAGGTAAGCAGGGCTCCATGTCTGCATTACTTAAATGAAGTTGTTCATGCATTTCCTATGTTTCTGGTAATGTGCAAGTGTCTACCTTACAGTCTTCACTCTCAGAGAAGCATTGTAGGCATCACTACCTGACACATTTTAAGGAGCTCTGCATGAGGCTGCCCTTGAAGATGTTTTGGAAGCTGTAGCTGCCACTAGGGTGCTAGTGAGCAATACCAGCTGGGCACATGTTACATCAATTCTTAATGACCTGCACCAGTTGCTGGTGTGCTTCCAAGCCCAATTCAAGGTGCTTCCCAGAATACACACCTGTTTCAGGTTCTGTTAGCACAATTGTCAGATTGCTTGTGACACTTCCGGGAAGATTTTGACAGTGGTTTCCCCACCCACCTTTCCCTCCCCATCCATGTTCAACTTGAGCAGTAAAGGATGTTTGGCAGCTTGACTTGATTTGAAGTTCAGGGAATAAAAATTTAGCTCTTTCTTACGAAGTGTTCCTGACTGCAGGTAAAGAATACAATCCTCTCTCCAGTTATATAAAGGAGAGATCATTAAAAGCTGGCAGCATCTGCAGTAAAGCAACTCAGAGTTTCTTTCTGAACAGAAACTTTAGACTCTAGACTTCGAGGTCTTACAGGAATTGGGGTGTTCTTTAGACGGAAGTACATATTACTTCAATTGCTTTAAAATGTGATAAGCCAGCCTTGCTGTGCTGGGGTGAAGCCCTGGACTTCTGACCCAGAGTCTTACCCTAATGGCAATACTTAATGCACCTCTAAATTGTTTCTATTTCTCCAGCCTTGTAAAAACTCTTAGAGGCCTGTAAGCTCATGTGAGTTTCTGTTTTAATGGAGGGTTTGTTTGTTTACCTGCAGTACTGTACTTTCATTCATTCATTCATTCATTCATTCATTCATTCATGGCACATATACCCACCATAAGGAAGGACCATAAATCAGTGGGAGAGAATCCATTTTTCATGCATCCCTGCCATCTTCAAATACAGCAAGGACTATCCCCTAGCTGAAGACATGGCTAGTTGCTGCCAGTCAGTGTAAACAATATTGAGCTGGGTGGACCAGTAGTTTGATTCGGTATAAGGCAGCTTCCTATGTTCCCATGTTCCTATTCCCCGCCCCCCAAGTCTCTCAGAACAGCTTGCAAAAATCATTACAAAGACTGGCCCAAGGCTCACAATCCAACATGGCACATGAGGGGGGAAAGAATGGGAAGTAACCAACAAGCTAAATAAGCAAGTTGTTGCTCTTATAGTACAGTTATTGCCCTTGATAAAAAGCTCCCTGCTCCCCACCAGCACCCTTCCCAGGAACAGAGCAGGCGACAATGCCCAGGCCAGGAGAACAGGGCACCTCCTGCCCCACATTTCTTCTCTCCCACAGCTGACTTGATGGTAGTTCCAACCCTCACAAGAGGGTTATTAAGATGGGACAGCAATCCTCTGGAGCCATGTGAGGGGTGGTGCTGGGGACTGCATGCGAAATGGGGATCAGCAACGACTGCCACCCCTTACCACTTCTCCCTCAGAGAGTCTCCACTGCATCAGTTCTTTCAGAGAATGGGAGGAGCTATTTGTGAAGGGCCAAGCTGGTATGCCACACACCACACTTTCTTTTGTCTGCTGCCTTGCTGCCCTGGAAATGCTGACTTGGCCCAGAAGGTGTGAGGGTTGTAGCGATACATAATAAATAAATAGATTTCCATCAAGATCATGAATTTAAATGTTGCAATCATGTTGGGAGTTTTCCAAGCGTGTCCTCATTATGGTATGAATATTTCTGTCGCCAGTTGAAACTTCAACTCCAGGCAAATATATCATTAGTGTCAGATAATTTTGGTCACTCAGTATTACCGGCAAAGGAAAAAAAAAAGCAAGATGGTTTTTTATGCATATTTAACATCTGACTTTTTTAAAAAAAATAAATGTATCTGATTAGGGTACCACACTTGAAAAATGTTTTCAGGGAAAGAATGGCAAAATGTTTAATCAAACATGTCTTCAGCCGTGGATTAAGAAGTTATGTTTTCACCCATCAACTTGGCCTGACAAGTAATACAGCAGGATGGCGATAAAAATCAATTACTCAAGTGATATTTATGGCTACTGAATAATACATCTATTATTATTCATTCTCATTCCCACGCAGTCACAAAGAAAATATGGAGTCTGAGAGACAGCTATTAAAATGCATTTCCTGCGCAAGAGACCAAAATGATAGGAAGAGTAATGTTTGCTGTCTTAGATTATTTAGAAGGGGAAAGTGTTCCTAAATAGTGTATTACTTTTAAACAATTGTTATTTCCCCCTGTTTTGATATTTTGTTTAACTAGATAAATAGATCACAAAGATCTGTTTTCATCTGGTTCAACTCTTACTGCAAGCTGTTCAATCTCCATTTCTGTTCAGGTTTAGTGAGCTATAAAAATGCCTACCTGTCACACACACAAATAATAAAAATGCAACCAACAAGTTTCTTCCTAATTAAACCATGAAGGATGCCAACTTGCTTTTTTGCTTTTTAATGAATCAGACAGTGGCATCAAGAGAATGGAAAAATTGGTGAAGAAATACATATGAAACCTGGTTTCTGAGGGTGTTGTATTCTTATTTAGTTTGCTAATAAATGTCTCAAGCATACAGACAAGTTTTGAGTAGTCTGAACTACTCAATTAGGCACTCAAATGCTGACACAGAAGCATTTCAGTCAGAAGAACCTTGTGAAATGCATTCCCTGTGAATCCCAAAACCTTCCCCACCCAAAAATTAAGTCTGAGAAGGGATAGGTGATGAAATGAAGCAAGGAAGGTGGGGGACAGTGGAAGAATGGCTACCAGAAAGCTGTCACAGTTCAGCCTTTCTGACATTTTATAGAATTGTTGGGGAAAACCTAAGCATTGAAAATGCATGGATAACCAGGCCCTCTTTGAATCAAGATGGATGGGTTTGCCATCTCTACTTAGTGAAGGTGCCAAATTCCATGATAGGTGAGTGTCAGAACACTAATTTACATGTACTGGTCCCTTTCAGCTCATTCAAAATTGGTCCCAAATTTCTTCCAAGGTTTTGGCCCTGTTCAGACTGAACTTGCTGCATTGCTGGTCCTTTCCTTTCCTGCCATTGCCATGTCCCACACAAACATCCTGGAAGGAATACGAGTGATGCATCCTCTATGCAGACCTAATGATGTCACTGAACTTTGTAATTATTGGCTCGAGATATGAATTTGCTCCTGAAGTACAAATCAAAATGTTAACAGTAGGTAACTGGAAGGACAACAGAGCCAAAGTTTAGAATAGGTTCAGAAATGAAATGATTTATGTTCTGACTTCTGGGAAGAAGTAAGTAGTGTAAGTATATAACTGTACCCAATCACATTCCAAACTGAGCTGCAGGAGGGAATTTGCCCATCACTGCTTAAAATAATATAGTTGAACATCTGAAGAAGAAAAATAATGCATAGCAAGGCTCTAAGCATGATTTATTCTGGTTTCTAATTTCCATACAATGTCCCATAAGGAACTTGTGGGTTCCTACTAAAAAAACTTCTCAGCCACAGTCTAGTGAAATTATCCAGGGGAGTTGTGTACACTTCTAAATTATCAGTGCATTATCATCCCTATGTGGAATACATGAAGAACTTTCAGGGAACTCAACTAAGTCATGCACAGTCTTATCTTGATTTCAGTGGGTCTACTCTGGATATGACTTAGCTGGGTATAAGCCAAAGCGCATACCAATTTTTGCCAGGGAGGGTTTTTCACATGTTTAGAAACTGGAGCCAGAGCACACTTATCTTCTTCCTCTGCTGCATATTCCTGCTATTAGTCTGCTACTGTCTACAGTACCTCCCAAAGCCCACCAGTTCTAACAGTGTTGCTGCAGTAGCTTAAGTTTTTTTGACCTGCCGCTGCCATTTTAAGTGTAAGGATGAGAATGTTTGTGATGTTCTAGTGGGGTGGTGAATTTCAAACTGCAGACAGGTTCAAGGGATGAGAATCTGCCCAATCTAGGAGTTTTGAGCTCCATACAAAACCCAAACTGTTGCCTGTTGACAGACCCAGAAATGCTCAAAGCACAATATTTAAGAATTGAAATGCAAAGCCTTTGAACTCAGTTTATCACTCTCCCAGGGCTTTCAGTGTACACGCATGCATACATATGCTTTGTGCCCTTCTGTTCTTCCACACCCTTTGATCAGTTCGTATTGAAGCAGTCTCTTGTTTAATACATAGGGGCTTGTTATGACCACAGCATGATCACATCAACCCATAAGAGAGCAGAAATAACATGAAAGAATATAAAAGCTCGCACCTTGACCACATTAACAGCAATGCTTTTAAAAGACAATAAATAACAAAGGTTTGTTTATGCTATTGGCCATCAGGACTAACCAAAGGGAAAGTATGGCTTTAAAGATTAAATAGGATCTGAAAATATTGGCTGTGGTAACCACTGATTGTCATTGCTCCCTTTTATATTTCCAGTTTGTGCATATTTAAGCTAGATCTGCATTCCCTATAAAACAGTGGGCTCTTTTAAATAGAAAAAAAGAATAGAATCCCTCAGAAGCAATGTGTCTGGTAGTGATATGGCTGTCTGACCTAGTTTGTTTACGATGGTGCTTATTGTCTTACCTATGGCTTCTTTGTCAGTTCTGTATTCATATGGCTACTGCTTCTCAAACCAAAGTGACCATGCGCACTTCTATTTTTTGCCATTTGATGTCCTATTCTTATGTCTTGGTAATGTCACACTTAACAAAGTTTACCCAACACCCATTGGTTTATCTATTTACATGTAAACACTCTAGTTAAGGAGTTCCAGATAACACATATCTAGTTAATTAAAGCAAGCACCTATAAACTTTAGAATTATTCCATATATATACATATACACACACATATACAGTGGTACCTCAGGTTGCATACGCTTCAGGTTACAGATTCCACTAACCCAGAACTAGTGCTTCAGGTTAAGAACTTTGCTTCAGGATAAGAACAGAAATCGTGCTCCGGCGGCAGTGGTGCTCCAGGTTAAGAACAGTTTCAGGTTAAGAACGGACCTCCAGAACGAATAAAGTACTTAACCTGAGGTACCACTGTATATGTACTTGTGTGTGTGTGTGTGTGTATGGACACACACATATATATACATATACATATATGAAATATATATGGACAGCCCACCTCCATCTAAATTATAATATTGGTTCCATCATCATCCTCCCTGATCAACACCGAATGCTGATTCCTTCAGTGATTAAAAACAACAGGGGCGGGGCGGGCGTTCAACTTAAAATTGGCACTATGTGCAACAAGAGGGGCTAATGAAATGGACCAAGCTCATAGCTCTTTCTTACCTTTGGTTCAAATGCTTAGTCTTCTGGAAAAGCATTAGAAACATGAAGTGTTCAGCATTGCACAAACATTGTACTTGGCCTAACTAGCCAACAGCTGCCGCCGCTAAACAAAACACATTGACTTAGAGGTCTCGTTTTGTTCAACATAACCCACTCCATTCTAAACACATTTCTTTGTGATTCTGCTATTCTGAAAGCAATGGGGCTTAAGGGTATTTAGGATCAAGGTTAGAGGAACCTAGCTATATTAAGTCTCCTTTAATGGGAGCAGTTGGAATTCCATCTCTTTAGTCCTTGTAAAGCATGTTGTGCTAGCCAAGATGGCAGACACCACACATGTGGCATGCAATCTCCCTGGCTTGATGGCGATGCCAAAACCATTTCTCATTCAGTTCCAAAGGCACTTTGGACATCGGGCCAAAGAGGTGATGAATAGCTTCTTTTTTAGCACCCTTCCTACTGCTCTGAAGAATCGCTAATCCCAATTCATTACAAATAAAAACCTGCTGTATGAGGCATTGTTCTGTTCTGATTCCCAAAACTGGTCCAGTTTTAATCTTGACGTAAAACCATATGGTAATTGTTGGAGAGCAGATGGGCTTTGGTTTGGGCTTCATTGTCTAGGATCCATCGCACACTTGGTTTTCATACCAGGTTTTCTTGGCTTGCTGCTCTTGCGCTAATCTGCTGAAATCATTTTGCCCACTCAGAAGCTGACATTTCGTTTTGTGCCCTGTCGCATTACAGCAAGGCAAGCTGTCAAGGAGGCAGCTTCGTATCGAGCTATTAATTATTTTTTTGCCCATCATATTTCACGTGCCTAATTGTATTTCAGTAAGCGATTCAGCCTGTGTTGAATAAAATCTAAAGCATTTATTAGTATATAATAGATGCAGAGAGAGCATCCGTCTGACACTACAATCCTAGTACTGAAGGGCTCACAACCCAGTGCCAAAGAAAACATTGCATCAAGCCCATACACACATGCAAATTCCTTTCCAAAAACAACAATTAAGTTGCCACCAAGTGAGTTGTGCAGATAATATGCAGATATGTTTATTTTTCACAAATGTGTTCAGTATATTTAAAAGTCTATTTAAAACCCAAAGTCTCAGAAGTCTGCTTTCAAACCTACATAATTAACTTAATTGACAGGTGAAATATCCAATATTCAGGCTGGGATGGCCAATGCTTATGTAGTCAAGTTGACAAACCACCCAAGGGAGGGATCAGCAAGCTTGAGGAAAGCTAAAGGTAGGGAGTTAATAAGGTAGAGGGAAACCTCCAAAAGCAGACCAATGGTTTGGTATGTTTAAAGAGGACTCGGACCAGGCAGCCATTTGAATAGTGGAGCCCTTTCATTGAGAATGTCTTTATTCAGATAGAGGGCAAAAAAGTAAAGCAGGACACATGCCAAGGGGGAAATGAAGAATGTTGGAGGCGTCCAGGACATGGAATGGTGCATAATGGGAGAGGGAATAGCTGACTGGAACAGTGAACAGGAGCGTTTTCTCTTGCCACCCTCTTTACGACAATGTGTAAGAGGAACCTCTTCCTAAACCTGGACTTCCTTTGCTTGATTTCAGTGGCAATTTTCAGTACGTAAATGTAAATGAATGTTTGTGAGGAATGGCACAAAGTTAGCACTCCTGTTCTTAAGCAATTTCAACATGCTCAGGGGTCTGATCTAAAAAGTGTTTGTTATTTCACTTTGGACCAGCTGCAGAACAGGTTTTGCTCCTATAATCTCACACAAATGCTTTTCTCAATCGTTTTCAACTCAATCACTTAATTATCGTGGAGCTATGTGGAATTTGTGTGGCTTTAAACTGGGATTCAGCCCACATTTAACTATGGTGGGATCCTAAGTGCACTTAAAGGTAAAAAGGTAAAGGTACCCCTGCCCGTACGGGCCAGTCTTGACAGACTCTGGGGTTGTGCGCCCATCTCACTTAAGAGGCCAGGGGCCAGCGCTGTCCGGAGACACTTCCGGGTCACGTGGCCAGCGTGACATCGCTGCTCTGGCCAGAGCCAGAGCCAGAGCCAGAGCCGCACACGGAAATGCCATTTACCTTCCCGCTGGTAAGCGGTCCCTATTTATCTACTTGCACCCGGAGGTGCTTTCGAACTGCTAGGTTGGCAGGCGCTGGGACCGAGCAGCGGGAGCGCACCCCGCCGCAGGGATTCGAACCGCCGACCTTTCGATCGGCAAGCCCTAGGCGCTGAGGCTTTAACCCACAGCGCTTGAACTAATTTTGTTTGGAACAAATGCAAAATCCTATACAAGATTAGGATTTGAGAAAATGGCTAATACTCCTCCACTGATATACTGTAGCTGAAGCCAGTGGGACTATTCTTGAATATATAGTGCAAGGATCTGCAACACCTATCAAATGACAGTTAGTCCATATTCACTGGTGCATTCAAAGGGTTCAGATTTGAATTCCAATCTGCTATAAACTCTATTGTGATACTATCAAGAGAAAGATTATCTTTAAGAACCCATTCTACCTATGGATACTTCAATGGTTTTACCAACACAGTGGCTTGCAGCATAAAGGTTGCCCTACCCTATGACTCTCTCTTTGGTTATACTTGCAGGATTTGAATTCAGGGTTCATATCAAATCAATGTTTGGAACAGGATTAAGCTCTATAGTAGAGGTGAGGTGGCTGTGGTCCTTCAAACATTGATGGACTCCAATTCCCACCAGCCCCAACCAGTATGTAAGGGACATATGGCAGGCTACATGTTCACCATTCCAATCTATAGTTTAAGATTCAAATTGTGAGCCACTTGTCCTTTAATTGCTAGCCTGTGTTCACTTCCAGCAGGATGTCATATATTAATTTTCACTTTCTTTTCCCAGTTTTCCTAAGCAACAGTCTTCTAAATTAGCCAATTTGCTATGATGAATTTGTTAGAAAATTTTATTATGAATAAACCAAAGCTTATATGCAACACATGATCTCACAAAAGGCATATTGATGAGCACTGAGAGCTTAAAGCTGTCTTTAAAAAAAGCAGAAGGGGGGCAGAATTCACAAATGCAACATTCAAGGCTTATGTTATATAAAAAAAATCAATGTTCGGTGCACTAGTTGCTTGCAAAATTAGACTATTAATTCTGTGTAAACTAACCTATCTGAAAAGCGCACTGTGGGGGATTATGGTAGGATCTGCTGTTGCACTAGGCTGCATTAGGAAGAGAGCACTTTAATGAGTTCCCTGGAGAGTCTGCAATGTCTTCGATCTTTGTCTTGAAAAGAACATTTTTACCCCATTTAACTACCACATCTTCAGCCCAACATGTGGATGACACCAATGAAGGAACTATTACAATATATTATCAGAACAAACAAGCATTGTGCTTCTTGATATCAAAGGGATCAAATGCTATTATTGGCATATCAGATGCTTCAGACATGCTATGGCCTGATTGGGAGATGGGGGGTAGAGTGGTATCATGCACGGTTCAACAGCCAGGAACAGAAAGAAGGGGTTATACAGCATATAAATTGGAAATCACTGTATACTGTTGTACAATCTGTTATTTATAGTAATGAAAATGTTCTGATTTTCTTCTGAGACAGGAAATGGTCCCATTGACCATTATTTGGCTGATGACCCAAGATAGGGCCTTCTCTGTGGTACCTCCCCAATTATGAAATGACCCCCTCCGAGAAATATGCCAAGCACTAACACTTTTCAGATTTGGGTGCCAGTTAAAAAGGTGTCTGTTTGCCCAGGCATTCATGAGACAGTAATCTGCTGCTGCAAAGGTGTGAGCCTATCTTGAATCCATTTATAACATAAGCCTGTAATATCCCAGGCTAGAAAAAGAGCTGAAAAACATAATTTTAAGAAGCCAAAAATGGGAAAGTGCTAAAAAGCAGGTGGCATCAGACCTAAAGAGAAAACTTATTAATTGTTTTGCATTTTTTTAATTCATGAATTTGTTTGATTTGTTTCAAGAGTTGTTTGCTAAAACTTTCAACTGATTTCTGAAAACTCATTACTTTTATTTATACATTACAGTTTTAGCGACATGCATACCTACCTTTCTTTGTCCATGATGAAGGGCCTGAAGTGGGCATTTCTGGAGGATATGCTACCGCTATTTTGTTTTTTTTATTATTATTTATTAAAACCATAAAAGGGGGGGGGGGGACTTTTGACCTGCTCTTCAGATCTCGGTAGTAATTCTTTTCTTGGTAACTATCACTAAGTATTTTCACTGACGAGGGGGAATATTTACCACAGACACACCGCCTGCAACTGTGAAAATGTGCTAGCTCATACGGTGTCTTATATCACTATGTTTGCTAACCTTTCTAACATCTCTATGGTTAGTCGCCCTTTCAACTATCAAGATGTCACAGGTCATCTAAGGCATAAGTGATACTCTGCTTTTCTGAGTCCCAAGTCTACTCTGTAAATAGTCTTAATATTCTTACCCAACGGACCAAGTATTTCCTTCAGCAGACTAATTGGTTCCCATCCCCTGCTAAGCACCAACCATATCACTGCTAAAGGCCAATCTAATCATTAGCTGAGTGGCAATCTGCAAGAGGATTTTCCATCTTTTTAATCTCCATGCCTCCTCAAGAGAGAAGGCCTATTACCAACAAAATACTATCAGAGGCCTCTCTTTGATTTCTCCCTTACTATACAACTAGGTAAGAGATATGTTTGGTTTGTTTTTTTTTAAAAAAAGAGTCAAAAACATTGCAATGTCTCCCTAGGGAAGAAGGACAAAAGGGGATGGTTGATCAAGGTCGGCAAAGAGCAAATTATGGGAATTGGAGATAGGACCATGTCACTTACTCAGCGAGAGTTCTGGCAACAGTATGCAACAACACTTATGTAGTCAATTTTGAGGGAATTTCTAGTCTTTCATTTCAAACATGAAACCATTCTTTGTGCCAAAGTGTGCCCAGGGGCAAGCCTTTTTCCAGTACACTTTAAGAATGAGTCATCAGCTGATCTATATATTAAAGCTGGCAGGCTCCTTGGGTGGTTTCAGTGCTGAAGATCTCCACCCTTCTTGGGCATGATGTTACCTGCACACCTGTCCTCTTTGGAGTCTAATACAATTTAAGTGTGTGGTATCATGGCACATTAAAAACCAACAACAGGCACCACTATGAGAACTAAAAGGATGTATATATTTATTGTTCTTAATACTGCTGCTGGCTATCAAGAGCAGCTCTCTTCCTATGGGAAGACATGTGTTGTCCTTTCAGTTTCCTTAAAGCGTTCCTGCATGAAGTGTGCAGGACTACTGACTTTTCCAAAGACCCTCAAGATGTTTTGTAGCTCATTCTGAAAGAGTTTAATTGTACAGTTTCAGTTGGGGGTTTTTATGTTTTCATGACTGGTTTTGTGGACCACCTTCTGAGGACTCAAGTTCTAAAATGCAGGTTATAATTTTTTAGAATAATAAATAAACATTTGACCTTTATAAATGTATGCAACAGGGCCATTACAAACATCACAGAAGTCCCAGCTCAAATAACGCCGTAAAGGAGTCCCCATTTACATGAAGGAACACCATCAGGAGCTTTACCAATGATGGAATGCCCTCTGTCAGGGGTCGTCAACCATTTTTGGAAATAGCTACCATAGCGGGACTTGGCATAACACAAAATTTGAGAGAAAGCTACTCCTGACAACTTTATACTTTCCATGGGAAGCTAGCTACGTCCTGCTGATCCTGATTGTGGATATTACACAATATTGCTTTTACACACACACACACACACACACACACACACACACACACACAAATTGATGCTCTTGCTATCTAATACCAAAAGGGAGCATCCCTCAGAACCAGGAAAAATATACAATGTGGCCTCACTCCAATGCCAGGTGAACCAAGCTAGAATAAAAGTGCCTGATGGGAACAGACTGTGGGAGTTAAGGGTTGAAAATTTAACACGTTTCTACTATGTACCTCTTTTGCTCAAAAAAAACTGGTAACCTGCAATCCCATCAGATACATCAGAAATGGGGGATTGTGGATTTCAATTGCTGTTAGCCTTCAGTTCCCATTATCCCTGATGCTCAAGCAGCTGCACCGGTCAAAGAGGGATCCCGGGGCCATGCTTGCCTTAAATGAGGCAAGCCATACACCCCGAGCCAGCCGATTGGCTGGCTCAGGAGGTGACGCAGCCCGAGGATTCCCCTGATTGTGCAGGGGCTGGAAGCCAGCCTCCGCGCTTGTGTTGGGGGCGTGAAGCCCGCAACACCACCCCCTCCTGATATTGGAAGTGGCTTTATCCCTGACAATCAGCAATACCAACTGGGAATGCTGGAAGTTGGAGTTCAACTGCATCTGGAAGCCCACGGGGACCCTTATATACATGATTGGGATTCAGCACTTCTTTAAGTCTGGTTTAAACAAAATAAAAAAATTCCTTCCAGTAGCACCTTAAAGACCAACTAAGTTAGTTCTTGGTATGAGCTTTCGTGTGCATGCACACTTCTTCAGATACTGAAGAATTGTGCATGCACACGAAGAAGTGTGCATGCACACGAAAGCTCATACCAAGAACTAACTTAGTTGGTCTTTAAGGTGCTACTGGAAGAAATTTTTTTATTTTGTTTTGACTATGGCAGACCAACACGGCTACCTATCTGTAACTTAAGTCTGGTTTGACCCTGAGGATGAACTCTGGTCTATACGCCCAGTCACAAGAACTTCTTCATCAGCTGACACTTACTTGCCTGGGCAGACATACCAAGCAATAAAAGTGTCACAAGTACTCCTGTCATGTCTCCTCAGCAAAGTTTGTCAGTAACTGGGTCATTGTTGCGAACACTGCCACACTGATGTGCCATGATTCCATTTAGCAAGAAAGTCTTTCCGCATGACAATACTTCTCACAGGAGCCACATTTCAAAAGACCAAGCCTAAGTAATTGCCAGAAAAATAATCAAAAGCAACTAATCAGCCCGCAGCAATAAAAAATGGGTGTTGTACATGCTTAAAGGTGTGCTCTCAACAAGATGGATGGGCCAACCTTATCCACTCAAAATTTAAACAGGGATAAAAAATGCATGTGCTCAGATGAGATGTAAAAATTTCATGCACCTACATATCAAGCTTTTTCATTTTCTGTTTGTTTTCCTTTCCATCATGTTGGATGCTGCCAGCACTCCGATTACTTTCTGGAAAGATAAGCTAATATCATATGCATGAGCCCAGGCAGGAGCCATGCTGCCGAAGACTGCACAAAATGATTTTAAAGAAATATAAGCTTCCTGAAGGTCTTGGTTTCTGCTCCTGTAACTATTTTTCTTCTAAGAACAGCAGTGACTCTTCTGCGTTGTTCTCAACCTTATGCATATTCAGCTACCTAAGCCAATGCATCTTAAGCTGTACTTGTCAACAGGATACTTTCAAGTTGTCTGATTGACACTGATAAAAAAATAAGAAGACGAAAACTATGGCCTAAGAATAAAGACTCAATTCAGAGATTATAGCTAGGATGGAAGTACTTTTAAACAGTTTATTTCAAAGCATATACAACATCTCCCCTTTAGATTTCATTGGGGAGGGAGAGTCACATAGTTGTGACTCAATCTCTATTCCACTTTATGGAGATATATATGGAGATCTTTCTGACCAAAAAGAAAGTTCACATAGTTCCATAAGAAACAGCTACTACACCCGGGAAGAATGGCAGATGAAGTTGATGGACTATATGGAACTGGCGGAAATGACTGGCAGAATCTGAGACCAGGGAGAAGAGTCGGTGGAAGAAGATTGGAAAAAGTTTAAAGATTATTTACAGAAATATTGTAAAATTAATGAATGTTAGAAAAATGATGGAATGAAGTTATATGGCTTTAGCAGAAATGTTATAAGGAATTAGGTACAGATAGATTGTAAATGTATTAAAGGGAAAAAACAAGGTTAGAATATGTTAAGATAAATTACAGGACAGAAAACAGAGGAAGATGGAAAGGAATTGCTGAAACAGTTAATTGAAGTGGAATACAAAAAAGGGAGGTGTGAGGAGGTTGCTGAAACAAGTGAACGAAAGTTATGATATTGAAATCAATGGATGTGTTTTTAATTGTTTTTGTTTTGTTTGGTTGATTCAATGTTTTAGGGTTTGGGTTGTGTGGTGTTTTTGTTTTTGCATTGTATTGTATTGTTTAATTCTTTTTCTTTTCTTTTGTAATCTTTAAACTGCTAATAAATATTATTTAAAAAAAGAAAAAAGAAAAAAAGAAACAGCTACTACAACAGGCCACGAAATAACAGGAGTCTGCGGGGAAATGCTTTAATATTCTCACCAACCCTGCGTTCATGCCAAGGTGAAGCAACAGGATTATGAATGACATGCCATGAAAAGATGATTTCATGGTATATAGCAGGAGTGATGCTGTCAATAATAACCCGTCAAAGTAACTGTTGACAACTGCCAGCAGGAATAAATGCACCTTGGGCAATATTTGACGTGCCCTTCACTTCGTTTACAGGCATGTGCCACGAAGTGTTACCACAACCCTACGCATGGACAATTGCCATTTTACTGTTTTCCCTCAGAGATGGTGAAATCCAGATGTGGACCGCAGTATGCAACATTCAACATCAGCAAAGAACAGTTTGAAAGGCATAAATTGTACAGCAAGGAAGATATTACACCGTGCATCCAGTCAATACACATGCACACTGCTGGAGGCCACAATAAAGGGCCGAATGTCTTCCCACAGTTTCAGAATGTGCAGCCATATATACCCCATTTTTCAAATGAAATTTAAATGCTTACTAGTGTGTGCCCGCACACAAGTATCTGCTATCATGCTTCCCAGCTATCACATGATGTGAAACACACCTAAAACATTTCATTCTTAATAAAATTGCAAGGTGAAAAGAAAATAATAATAACACAGACCTTCCCACACCTTCTAAAAGTAAAGACAATAGAATGGGAGGGGAAAGATAGAGAAAAGAATACAAGTTAAGTCAGAAGGACCCAGTAGAAAATGTCCAAATGACATATTTAGTAGTTGTAGTTGTTTGTCCCTGGGAAGGGGGACACAAGAGACAGGATTTTAAGCACCCAAACATGGTTTAGCATTACATACTACTATGCTGCTTGAAGGATTTTCTATCTTCTGTCTTCCTTCTTTTCTCCTCTTCTTCCTCTATGAGAAACCTAGTCTTGAAACTTGAAACCCCATGTAATCCCAAAGAACAAATCTTTAAGGTCATAACTTTGTGATTATTATTATTTTTAATTCATCGTGAAAATGCATTGTTTTAGTGTGAATCTGTATCCTGTATTGACTAACGTACACATTTTGCAAACAATTTTCTCCGATAACATATTCATTTTTATACAAAAATTTCCTGTAATATCCACATCACAAAATTCAAAAGAGAGCAAATTTCAAAGGAGAGCTATGCTTCATTTTGCATATTGTTTCAGAAAGTGCAAATCTGATAACTTGGGCTTTAAATGCACACTGAATAAAATTTCTCCTCCACCATTGAGTCCTGCACCAGTTTCTCCTCAGTGCTGTCTGCCTCTTTGAAGAACTTCTCCCCAGGGCAGCCTGACAAACATATGTAGGTTGTTCCTTTGGCTTCCAGCTCACATGAACAGCCTGTGCATGTTCACCAGGCTGCCTCCTGCAGACATGCTCTATGCATCGGAGTGCAATGTCTGGACTCTCTCTCATGCAAGTATCACGGTGTATTTCCAAATGCCCAAACAGGGTCATGTGACATGGAAGAAGAAAATATTTGCAGATTTAATTAAATTAAGGCCAGACCCCATGGTAAGATTTCAAGTCGATATCACACTCAGAGCAGTAATCGAGACTAAGTAATAGCACCAAATTAGATTTGCAAAGGCACAGTCAGAATTTCCAGTGAAACAGAAATGAAGCTGATGAGTTTAGCTTTTTATACATTACTTCCAGAATTTGATTATAATGGGGGGGGGGATAACCGTACATCTGTACATTGCTCTTTAATAATGCAGTGAACTAATACAAGTAATCACACTGTGTCGTTCTTAATCTAGTCATGTAACAGTTATTTGTAAGTGTCATGAAGTACACAGTTTGAACACAGAAGTCCGCAGGTTCAAAACCTGGTACCTCCAAGTTGTTTTTAAAGGACCAAATAGCAGGGGAACGGGAAAGACCTCTGTCTCAGATCCTGAAAATGTACCAGCCAAAGCAGACAATGGAAGACTAATGATGTGACTCATTATTAACATAGAATTGTTGAGTTGAAAGGGACCCCAAGACTCAACTTGTCCAACACTCTACAATGCAGGAATCTCAACAAAAGCACCCCTGACAGACGGCCGTCCAACCTCTGCTTGAAAACCTCCAAATCAGACAACTCCACCACCTTCTGTGGGAGTCTGTTCTACTGCTGAACAGCTCTTATGACCAGAAAGTTCTTCCTAATGTTTAGCTGTAATCCATCGGTTTGGGGCCTACCCTTTAGAACAGGAGAAAACAAGCTTACTTCATCTTCCTTGTGACAACTCTTGAGATATTCGGCTTTCCCATCTCTTTTCAGTCTCTTCTTATCCAGGCTAAACATACCCAACTCCCTCAACCGTTCCTCATAAGGCTTGGTTTCCAAAGCCTTTATCATCTTGGTTACCTTCCTCTGCACACATTCCAGTTTGTCAGTACACTGGTACCTCGGGTTACAGACGCTTCAAGTTACAGACTCTGCTAACCCAGAAATAGTACCTCAGGTTAAGAACTTTGCTTCAGGATGAGAACAGAAGTTGTGCTCTGGCACCGCAGTGGGAGGCCCCATTAGCTAAAGTGGTACCTCAGGTTAAGAACAGTTTCAGGTTAAGAAATGGGACTAGGGGCTGTGAGGGACAGGCAAGAAACTATGGGGGGCAGAGAAGATTTGCTTCCTGGTTGTTGTTTTTGCAGGAAATCTCTCTTCATCCATAAGGACTGCAAACATATGTAGCTGAATTGCCAGGGTTATGATAGCAGCAGTACCAATTGGTGAGGTGGTGCAGGTTCCATCTCTCTCTCTCTCTCTCTCTCTCTCTCTCTCTCTCTCTCTCAGCTCCCCAACACAGTAAGTCAATGGTGCCTACTGAGAAGGAAAGGGGAGGAATTTGGCATAGGGAGCTCGGTGTGATGTCATGCACTGCAGCAGGAGCCACACACCACACCATATTCCCTGTGCCTCTTCTGTCCCCCTCAGTAAGTGCCAGCAACTCACTGTGTAGGGAAGCTGGAAGACTTATAGAGGCCCACCTGCAGAGACTCAACAGCTGCTACTGGACAACAGCACTATTAAGTTTCATTATGGCTTCCTTTCAACACGGTTTCCTTCTGACTCTGCAGTTGAAAACACAGACATTAACACCAGAATTTGCTGCACACTCATCTCAGCATTCCTGAGTAGAAGACTCCTTCTTATGTCCATATTATAGGGCGCCATACATCCAGAATTCCCGAAAGGTGGCGCTTTGTCCTGGATCTCAGGCAAGTGATTTGAAAAATTGTGGTTTTTCTGGCGTTTGGCTCAACAACATTTGGGTTTTCCCATAAAAGCTCAACAACTTCAGTGATTTCTTTAAGTAAAGCTCAACAACCCTACCATATTATAGATCTTTCACCAGTTATATGTGTATTTAACAAAGTGAAGGTTCATATGAAGAGAAAAAAGCTAATTCATCATAAATTTAATTCCATTTCTGTAGAGGCCATTTTACAACAATAGTTATTTTCCATACTATATTTCCTAAATGGTTAAACAAACAAACAAACCTGCTAGAGTAAAATGGCATAGTTAGCATCATTTGTGAAACCATGCACAGAAGATAAACAGGCCTAGTCAAAAGACATCACAAACACACTTCTCTGTCTTTATGACAATGGTTAACATAATTAGTTGAATTATGTTCTGTCTCAGGGTCTACAGTGTTGCTGACCTTTTGAACACATTGATTATTTCCAGTTTTGGTTGGGATTGGAAAACAGAACTAAATGCACAGCGTATTTTTTTCCCTGGACTTGTTGATGCTGCTTCCAAAGAGAAAACAGGCTTATTTGTGATACAGGGAGGATTAATTTCTCAACCTGACAAGGAGCTGGAATTGCTCTCTGAAATCTTTGTATACTGCAGGGAGCCAACGCAAGAACATTCACCGTTTCTACTACACTAGGAGGAGGAAGCCAACTCCATTGCTGAAGCACAAAAGCTCCCTGCACCAAAACCATAATGAGCTCCAAGACCTGTACAAGCTAAATGCTGCTTCCTGGGAATCAGTCAATGAAATCCTATTGACTCCAGGGGCTGCTTGACTGGCCCCTACCACATATTACTTTCTGTAACTGCCAGTCCGCTGCCCTAATGCTTCCCGATTAAAATTGTCTGTTGTATTCTCATGCAGATTATTTTGTGTTTGTTTCTAGCTGCTCACTAGGATGTAACAGGAAATGAAGCTCAAAATTCCATTTCCAATTACACTGCCTCACAGCAGGTGAGCCCTGGTTGGGGCAGGTATTATCATGAAATCACCTGCCAATAGAGCATGCAGAAGCTCGGCTCGCATGTTGCACGGAGGCAAACAGCAGGGATGATGGAATTCAATGGAGTAATCAGGGATAATAATATCGCAGATTTTTTAGATGAAAGAGTGAGTAAACATGGAATCAATTGGCAGATGAAAACCTACATTTGTCAAGAATGCAGTAAGCCCTGCATTTATGGGCTCCCCACTGCCAGCAGTAGGGAGTGCATTGAATAAAAAGGGCTTTATTAAGCAGGGTCTCGGCCTTCCACCAGCTATGCAGCCAACCCTCTCTCCTCTGCCCTTACCCATTTGTATAGCCTGGCATTCACAACTCAAATAGCTTAAGCCAGAGATGGTGAATGCTATAGACCAGGCCATTTAGGGGCCACAATAATGTAATAAGTAAGCCTTATTAAATGGTTGTGGATCCTAACTGACTTTTCATGATGAATTTTCTCCTGCTGTAGGTCCCCTCTTTTTTCTTTAGGTAGGGATAGTAAATTGGTAGGCCACATACTTCCTTTTCCCTTTGATATACAGTTTTATTTGATGCAGTTAACCAACTGGCATTAACCCAAAAAGCACTCCACAGTCTGGCACTTCTCTTTTTGGGGCTATTGTATGTATCTATGCACTTGGATAGATGCCTCCTACTATCCACGTTATTACTGACACAACCTTCCAAACTTCATTTGCTGGCAGACTGAAAGTGCAGTGCCAAAAAAAGTTCACTTGGCTCTCCCTTCAGATAGAGTTTCCAGATAACTATTCATTTGGACAAACAGGTTTTGCCAACATGGGAAATTAGATACCTGTATGCCTGCAAGGTCTTGTTGATACTGTTTGGTATTCTCTGTTTAATAACCTACTGATATCAGATTTTTTCATGCCAGGCAGACATGAAAAAGCAAAACTGGGCAATCCAGCATATGTGTACACTGCAGAGATTAAGAATCCTTCTGCAAGACTGAATTACATACACGCTCTTCAAAGTATAATGCCGATAAATTTTTAGGAATCATTTTTTTTATCAAATAATTGACAGCACTGTTACTTTTTTAATTTACTGCTGATCTCTTCTCTCATTATTTTACAATGGGTGTATACAGTACTTTACAGACTTACGTATGAAAAAAGTTCCATTCCACTCCCCTCCCCCCACTTCATTCCGAGGAGTTTATAACCTGAGAGTGAGAAAGAATAGTGACCCTGGCCTTTTCCCCCACCTGGGACCCAAATTTATGTGCTTACTATGGAACTGTTAAAACAATATAACAGTGTTTTTGATGTATGGTGTGGATGTGGCTCTAATTATGTTTCAGATTCAGCATCCATTTGGATTCAGCATCTGCTTGCTGGGCATTTTTATCTTGTGAATACAGTGGTACCTCAGGTTAAGTACATAATTCGTACCGGAGGTCCATTCTTAACCTGAAACTGTTCTTAACCTGAAGCACCACTTTAGCCGCCAGAGCACGATTTGTGTTGTTATCCTGAAGCAAAGTTCTTAACCTGAAGCACTATTTCTGGGTTAGCAGAGTCTGTAACCTGAAGCATATGTAACCTGAAGCTTATGTAACCCGAGGTACCACTGTATATGTTCTGGCGAATCATTCTGCTACTTGCCTCTTTACTTTGCTTAATATTTTAATCAACTTCATTGATATATTTTTTTTCAGTTTGAAAAGAGACACATGGCAACTTTTGACCTCTAGAGAGAATTGGGATCTCTATGTCAAGGCCAGGCTTATCGTTTGCCAGCGTGATGAGGCAGTTATTTCAGACAACAGAAACAAAAGGCAGGAGGAGAGGAAGGAAGGCCATTCCTTGGCCATCCGCCTTTGCTGGAGGACAAGAGTATGCATAGCACACAGCCTGTTGTGCCACCTAAATGGGCCTTCTGCCCTCAGGTGCACAGCCAAGGTCTCCCCACCTTGCTTAGTTAACCATTCAAGGTGTTCTTGCTAGAGAGGAAATCTGAGTCCTTTTAATACAACTGCCAGTCCAGTCTGTTTCTGTGTCTGGAATGTAGGAGCATCTTGTCCTCAGGCAGAAAAACGCCTAGTGTTGCCCCTGACCTCAGTAATAGAATGTTTCTTCAGGTATATTGCAAAAGACAATTCAAATGAATGGCTTCTTCCATTATTTTTGCATACCTACATGCAATTTGTTCCATGAGTTAACGTGCTGAGAGATAGAGGAGAAAAACAGATATCTGATAATATACTTTTAAAAAAGAAATGAGGGTTCAGAGAAGAATTAAGCACTCAGCATAAAAAAATATTGCTGCTGTCAGTGCTTTAGTAATGTGGTTACAAATAATTCAGTGTATAATCTGCATCTTTAGTCATGTGAAACCTCTTCCTGGAAGCTGGGCTGTGCATCCATCTGGTCTCCTGCTGATTTGAATGAAGCTCTGCTTAGATATACAGAACATGGGCCAACAGGAAGCCTCTTATAAGACTGGGAACCCATTGAATCATCTAAATTATACCACCATTACATCTGCGCTGTTGTCTTGTCACCTACATAATATATACAGGACATTCTCTAGTCTTTAACAGAGCCCATTGAAAAGTGTCTTTATGTTGATCAATGCATATTCCATTTTCCAAGGCAATATGCTAAGTATCTTTGTGGAGAATGGTGCGTAAGACATCTTGTGGTGACAGAAGATGTGCAAAAATCATCAGAGGTATCAAAGAGACTGGGGTTTCCCCCTCTATCCTGACTGCCTTGAATGGTTAACTGAGCAAAGTGAAAGGAACTAAATTAGGGGCCTATATCGCAATGCATTTGCTTGGCTATTGTACAGAGGCAATTACTGCAATTGCAGGCAGAAATAATCAGGCATCTGTGCATGCCAGTAGACGTGCATAAAAGCATGCAGAAATATGGGGTGAGGGGAGAGGAATGTGCTTTTACAGTTTCTCCTTAGCTTCATGAATATTGAGCCCTAAATCCAAGTTGTCCAATGACAGTCTTAGAAGCATGCATCATTAAGCCAGAAATTCCTTTAATGGGGGTTTGCTTCAAATGCAAGCAGACATGTGTAATAGCACAACGTAATTGTCTTAAGTAACTCCCTCCCCACCCCTTCTCTCCATTGCCAGGGACTTCAGTTCATTCCAATTCTTAGGAATAAACATAACTTTTAAAATGCCACTCTTAGAGCTCTCATAAATGAAACATTAGGGTTTTTTTGTGTGTGAAGTAGAATTCACTCTCCCAACAAAGCAATTGTGTTGCATCAGTTTTATCAGAGTAATGTCACTGCTCTTTGTGAGCACCAGAGATAGCCTAGGAATGCAGAAAGCTGGACTATTTTTCCATCTAGTTCAGTGTTTTCTGAACTGACTGGAAAGTAGCTATCCAAGGTTTCAGGCAGAAATCATTCCTTTTCAGCCCTACCTGGAGGAGGAACTTTGAATCATATTGTTGAAGGACACGTTCAGAGCTAAGCCACCCCCCACAGACAGTTGCCCAGTGTATCCTTGAAGACCTCTGGTGAAAGTGAACCCTCCTGTAACTTCTTCTGGTCCTGTCCCCTTGGGCAACAGAAAACAAGGCTTTGAACCTTCACTGTAACAGGCCTTCATGGATTGGAAGAGGTCTATGCTGGCCACATGACCCGGAAGCTGTATGCCAGCTCCCTCAGCCAATAAAGTGAGATGAGCGCCGCAACCACGTCACATTGCTGACTCACGTTCAACCTGTGATCAGCTACACTCCTGGGATCCTTTTTATGTATGCTAATGCCAAGCCAAGTACCCTCCTCCATACTATATATGTGCATTTGGGATTTTTGTAATTGTTGGGGGCGGGAATTCAGTTTCAAATAAAATCTACCAATAATAAAAACATAATGTCTTACTGCCGGTAATCCTGCACAAACCAATACAAATACCTTATAGCAGGCCTGAATAATTTTGACTTCCCAGCCCCCAGGCTTGTGTTATGCCTGCCAGGTAGTTTTTAATATGCAGCTGGCAGACTGCATATGGCTTTTGGGGTCACATGTTGTGCAGGCTTAGACTAGAACCTTGGCATGATCTGAGCCATTTAGGGTGGAATCCACTCTTATATGGAAAGACTGGCCTCCAAAGTATCCACTTACACAGTGCCAAAAAAGAAGAAAGGAAACACATCACCAGAGAAGAAAAAAGAGCATGTAAATTTGCATGTGCTAATTCATATGTATTGCTAGAAAATTATAAATCATTGTTATGATTTAAAAGTAAATGCAGAACATGCCACCAAAGTGGGGAAGACTGTCGGAACCACTGTGACCAGTGGTTATTCTTCTGTCTGGATACTAACTCTTCATGTGCAATATCAAGGCCCTTGATTTCCTTCTTATAGTTCTTTATCTTTATCTTGGACCTGACAGCCCTTCAAACAGAGAATCGTAGGTGACACACACACACCCACCCACCCGACCATTAATGTTCTGAGATCAAAATAAATCATATGAGCTTGGGATGGATGGCAAGCAAGTGGAAATTCTCCCCTCCAACAGTGTTAAAATTCTCTTTCTATACTTCACAGCCGGAGATATACTGTCACTAAATATGGATGCTGTACTTCAGACTGCTGTTTTCACGGGCCATTTAGCTTAACCAGGTAAACTAGCATTTCCTTTCTCTTAAAGCTTCTGTCTTAAAAGTGAATGATCCCATGTGTTTGAAGCCTGATAGTACCTTGCTTTTATCTATTCTCCACTCCATCTCAAGGCATAAAAACAGCCTTTGTGCCTCTCACACAAATCAGCCTATTTATGACTTTAAAAAAATATAATCATTAAAGTCATCCTTCATAAAGAAGACAACCCATTCACTGGATCATTTCAATTTACCTTTATTTTATTTTTAGTTCAGCTCCTGCCCATACTGTATTCTTGGGGAGCCTGAAACAACCAGAATTTCATGAAATATACCCAAGAGTGCATAAACTGCTTCTTGAATGAACCTGCGTGATCATTCCTTCGTTCCTTTTATGTAGCTGTCAAGGAAAGGTTGGACAGAAAGGAATTCCATGTACCTCCCTCCTCTCCTGAGATTCTCATTCTTTTGTTTCTCCTCCAGGGTAGATAAGGAATAAAGTACTATGCAGCCTGTAGTCGCTTACTTGCTCAATATTGTTGTTCATGAGCCAGAATTGGTTGGGCAGCATCGATCTAGTGTTTAAGGTCATATTTTGCCATTTTTCAAATGAAGGTCCTCCAGCGGAAAGTAATAGAATTTCTACCTAAAAATCAATGTTAGGATGTGGTATAGATAGAGAGATGTGGATTGGCTCACTTAAACAGTTATCCCATCAGAATATAGCAACGAGCTGCGCTGGTTTCAAATATAGTGTCATTATGGTTTTGCCGAGCCACGAAGTTATCTTCTTTCTAAACAAAGCTTCAGTCCAAATTGCCGTGGAAACCGACGAGTTGCCTTAAATCCCATCTTTGTCTTCAATTGGCATTGCTACACAATTTCACCCCATTTTGCTCTTGAAATTTAGATCTTTAGCATCCCTTTTGGGGAAGACAATACAGAAGATGAGTCATTCAAGAAATCAATCTCAGTCCTTGGGACTAGCCGGCTAAGGTCCTATGTCGTATGAATCCCAAGCTGTGCCAAGCTGCCCTGTTATAATTTGGGCAATCACTGAACTGCATGCTCCATGCTATGTTCCATTTACTCATAATGAAACACCATGTAACTCAACATGACCTAGCAGGACCTCACACTTCAAGACAGCATGAATGAACCATTTCAAAAGCACAGAGTGGATGAATCCCTCCGGTGGGATTTCTCCCACTGCTACTTGTCTTTCTGCAGACGTCTGACTCAGAAAGGACAAATATGCAATTATGACTTATTATAAAGCACTGGAAACATTTGAATGGCTCCAGATTGTCACAGTTTTCCAGCGAACAGCCATCAGTCTTTATCCTTCAAATATATTCTGTTACAAAGAGTGGCACAGAATTCCTCTGGGTAACGTATTCTTGCCGGGGCGGCTTTTGTACTGACAAAAAAGTGCTCCTTTAACAAAAACAGAATTTCCTCACTTGCGGGAGAAATGCACCCAAAATTTGTAGAATCACATCAGGTTGCTAAGCAACCAATAGTTTGCCTGTGTCACTCGTTGGTGATCAATTCAAGTCATTCATCAAGGTCTAAAGCACCTTGTAAAGGAATCCCAATACATTTTGTTCCTTGGGAAACCTCCGTAACTTCTTGTAACGCAAGAACACACTGGCTCTGAGAAGATAAACTTTGTAGATGCTCTTTTGATGAATGTGATATGTTAATTCATTATTCTTTAAAACACTGCTAATGGGAAAAGCAATAATTAACCACATCAATGTAACACATGTGAGATAAACTGGAGTAATTAGTAATGTTTTGCAATAGTTCCTGTCCTCTCCCAGTGGGGAAATTAAAAATAAAGAAAGGCTGGGGAATAGAGAAGCTTTCTTATCATGCCCACTATTCATAACATCCTTGAGACTACCTTAAAGCTACTTTTTGCTGGCTTGCCCCCTCCCATTAAATGACAGGTGATTCATTAAGCATTTCAGTGGCAAACAAAATGGCTGCAGTTCAGACTCCACTAAATAAACATAAAATGCTTGCAAATAATCTCTTATTTATAGGAATACTTATCTTGCGGCTTTCTGGAATAAATAGCAGGGCTATTATGTTTTCACTCATTATGTTTAATTATCAACGTAGCACATGCTAAATGCCTGTAATAATTGCACTGCTCTGAGTGACAGCTACTATGTTGAATAGAAAACTATAATCCAAAGACCCACAATTGAACGTATGTACAGTATCCTAATTTTCTTGTTGCAAGCCCTCATAAAGAATACAACTATTCATTTCTTGGCAGCACAGTAGTACAGTAGAGAATTACTGTCACTGATGACGTAGGTAGTATGCTCTTCCATTTATGAATAAACTTTTACATACCCAAAGTACAATGCAAATGCATTGACTGTTATTAATGTTTCAATGAAACATTTTCATTTCATACTGAAAGAACAAGTCCATTGTGTTTGGAGCAACAATTAGTGTCCTTACTCAAACTGCTGCAACCAGAACTGAGGTGGGCATACTCCACAGGCAAGCCCCTGCCTCATGAGACCATCCAAGCAGCTGTGCTAGAGTAGACCAAAGACCCATCTAGCCTTGAATCCTTTTCTCACAGGTGCCAATCAGATTCCTATAATAGGAAACCCGCAAGCAGAACCTGAGCACAACACTCTCCCCAGTTGAGATTCCCAGCAACTAGCCACACGATCCAATTCAATTCATGCTCTTAGCTCCTCACTCTCTCTTTCATTCCCTAAAAGACAAAAAGACCTTCATTTTTGGGAAGGGGGCACCAGCAGCTCAGATACATGCAGATTCCTGCCTATGCCAAACCTCTTACATCTGTAGTCAATAAAGCTGTGGCCTGATTTAACCCAAATGATAGTCTCAGGGCTGGTATAGTTGCCATGCTTCTTACTCTTGGTATTGGTACTGGGAGGTTCAAAGGGTAGCAGGGATGCTTTGTCACACAAAACTCACATGCTCCAGGAATCCCTTGCTGATCTATACATAGTTTAGACATTTGACTTGCCTTTTGAACCAGAAAAAAACTTCTCAGGAAATGACACATAAATGTATAAGTCAGCCACAACTTGTGATCTGGAAAAATCAATATTTTGTACCAGATAAATATGAGCTTCTTATGATAGCAGCAGCAGATGACAGTTGGGCATTAGCCACATGGTTCTTCAAGCGGTACTATCTAGAACAGTACTTTTCTCTAAAAGAGAACTATCCTGAGAATGCTAGCCTCATCAGCCCCCAAAGCGTTGTAAAAATATGCATGCCTCAGTCTTGGGCATTTTGCTTCAACATCAAGGTTACCTTAAGAATGAAATCAAATAGGGATGTGTGGGAAAGAGATGCTGGTCCAATAGTCAAATGGTCCCCTCAAGCACTCTTATCAAATGCTTGAAGAAAGGAACCCTTGAAGAAGAACCTGATCAGTGACATCTCTCTGATGTCAGCTACCCTTCCCCATCCCTACAATGGAGAAGAATGATGGAGTTTCAGGCAGCATGGGGCTCCAGCAACGATTGGAAAAGTCTTCTTGGTGTCTCCTGATTCTAGAAATGAAGTTCAGAATGACATTTCCAGCTAATGAGAGGCTAGTCTGTCATTTCCTGCAGGAGTTCAAGGGCTTGTATGTCTGGAGGAAGAAAAGCATTAGGGGAAATAATTTCTATCAAGAGGGAAGCTGAAACTAAGCTCCTTCTTCTGTCACTGGCAGAGCCTCCCCACTGGCACACACATCTTGCTACACTGTTTCCATCTGGAAGGTGAGGGATTTGCTGCCCTTTGAGGAAGGGAAAGATTTGCAAAAAGAACTGAGGCAGACACTCACTCAAGTTGCCATCATGTAAGGTTTGGGATGGAGAGAGGTTGGCAGGCAGGCAGGATCTCACACGTAGTGGAAGCATTCATGCCTTGTCTTGCTCCTGGTGTGGTTTCTGTATTTTGAAATATGGTTTGGGGGCTGGAGGAATGATATAGTCTCTAGTTTTTGTTTGGAAAACAGCTTGTATTAGCTGAGCCCAAACTGAAATCAAGCTGAGACATAGTCTACACTTTTATTCACCACGACCACCACCCTGCAAATGGATTTCTGATGGATTAGGTCAGAGGTGGAGAACTTCCAGCCTGGTAGCTGAATGTGGTCCTCCAAAGAAGCCCTGGCTGCTGGCTTCCTCCTCCTTAGTTTCAATTTTGCCCATGCAGAACTCAGGGAGGAACCTGGAAGAAGTTGGCTCCAGCTGTCATTGGCTCAGGCTTCACCTACTGTTGGCCTTCCTGCTTTCTATCCTCCTAGTCCCAAAAGGCAAGAGCCACCAGTGACCATGGCCAATAATGAGGGATGATGGGAGTTGTAGTCCAACAATATCAGAAGGGAACCAAGCTATATGTTAGATGATCCAGACTAAAGTTACTTCCACTTAGGTGCAACTGAAATGAGCAGAACTTGATTTTATTAATGGCTTACTTTACGTCCTGATTTCAAGCAGGTGTGTGACAAAATTAGGGCCAAACTGACACATTGACTCTAAACATGTTATTAGCAACCGCACCAAGTTTTTAAAATTTAATAGCAGGTGCTGCAGGAGAAAGCAGTTTTCATGGGGACCGCAGTGTGTAGGATGTTGTCAATGAACCACTGTGTCAACAAACTGCTAACAGCCTTAGGGAAGAGGAGGTTCGCATTGGCACCAATGGCAGGGTTTGTTTGTTTCTTCTAACCCTTATCCTGCATGAGGATCATGGCTGGGGAGAAAAGGTTTAAAATTATCCTCCTCCTCCTGCACTACATTCTGATAGGCAGTGCACTCCTCCCTTTCGCTGCTATTAAATAAAAAACAAATTGAGACTGGATTCAATCCAGTGGTCTGAGACACACTCTCAGGGGCAGCCAATTCCTTTGAGTTATTTAATGGATTTCCACCCTGCTTTTCTATTATAAAAAAGAAACTCTGCTTTCAAATCCAAGGCAATACACCCAAACATCTCAACCCTGTGTTAGGTTGCTGCCATGTTCCTAAAAAGCGTTTGTGGAGGGGGCAGAAGGGTGTGAAATTTTCACCCTGCCTTCTTCCTTCTAAGATCCATTGCCCAGTTCTGCTTCCCCTTAGGAGCCTTCAAGGCTGGAAGGAACTTCTACCAGAAAGGAAAGCATGTGGGAGGAAGTGGCTTTTGGGAGGGAAGGCGGGACTAGTGTAGGGAGGGTTTATCCTGCCGCAGCTCAGTCCAATGTACAGGAAGTTGGCTTTGCCAACATTCTAACTCATAGGCCATTCCACCGTAACATCTCAGGTGCTCTTCAGTTACAGAGGACACTTATTTAACCATCAATAAGCACATCTGGCCTTTTTTGAATGAAATACTATCTCCATAAATAAGAGCTGTGCTCCCACTGGAAAACCAAAGCAAGCCCTGCAAGACTGAATGCATCCAAAACATCCAGCATGACATAGAATCATTGAGTTGGAAGGGACCACGAGGGTCATCTAGTCCAACCCCCTGCAGCGCAGGAATCTCTTGCCCAATGTGGGGCTCAAACCCACACCCCTGAGGTTTAAGTGTTTCATATAGCACAAACAACTAAAGGTATCTAATCCTCAAATTCAGCAGCATACATCTTTGAGTCGCACTTGTCGATGTCGAGAAACACAAAACGACCCCCTTCACCCCCAGAGACTCAGGAAACGGTGTCTCTGATGTTTCCACCGCACCGCGTCCACATGCAAACTTTCTCCAGGCGACACGGACACACGGGACGGGAGAGTCCCCGCCCCTTTTCCGGGACTGCACAATTGATCGATCTCTTGAGAGGCGATGGTGGACTTTAAACGTGAAATCCCCACGCCCCATACTTTGGCAATACGAGTTAGAGCCACAACCTGAGAGCATCTCTTTCCTCTGTCTTGGATAGAAAGGGGGGGGGTGCCTCAAGCGCACCTGCGCGCAGGAAAAGCTCCACACTCCACACGGCACCATTCCGAGGAAATTCCCTCGCTCAACCCCGCCACCAACCCATGCCTTGGGAAAGCCAAGCCAAGCGCTTGTTAAACTGCCCATGGCATCGGGCAGGGGAAGCAAACCGAGGTGGGGAAGGAGGGGGGCGCGGTTTTAAATGCAGCCCTCCAGGTGAGCCATAGGTAAGCCTTGCCTTTGCTCCGGCCACACCCACCCACCTCATCTCTGCATATTTCAAGTTGTGGGGAAGAAACGCCGCCCCATTCCCATATTTTGGAGACCCCGTCCCGGGCTTCCTCCTGTCACTCTCCTGCCCGTCCTGGACAGCCCCGGAGTCGCCTGCTGGCTCCGTCCAGGAAGCCAATGGCCATCGATTTCCCATCAAGGTGAGAGGGAGCGAGCAGCCCCTCCCCCCTCTTCTCTCACACTCTTTGCTCCTTCACCACCACCACCACCAACCCTCATCCGTCCTTTTCTCTCTTACCTTGCAGCCTGGGCAGTCCCTGGGGTGGGGGGGGGGGCGTGTGGATCTCTCCGGGAAGAGACAGCAGGAGTTTGCCAGGGAGTCCGGCTCCGTTTTTGCTCGGGAGGCGAGCGCAGCACCAGGAAGCCCCGTCCTGGCTCGCCAAATTAATCACTTTGCCTGCTCCGCCAAAAGGGGAAAGGAGGAGGGAGGGAGGGAGGAGGAGAGAGAGGGAGAGAGAAAGGGAGAAGAAGGGAAGAAAATATCAAGCGTGCAGAAAGGAAGAAGGGTCCCTCCGTGACTGGCATCAATATCTCCTTCGGCAGAGCTTCAAGGGAGCCATGGCAACGAGCCCCTAAACCTCCCAAATCTCTCCCAGCTCTACACACACACACACACGCTGCTGCTGCTGCTGCTGCTGCTGCTCAAGGGAGGAAAAAAACAGCTAGAGCCAACCCCCTCCCCACTTTACACCGCTGCAAAGCTGGGAGAGAGAGCTGGTAGTATTCCCTAGGAAAGAGTGAGAGAGGGAGGGAGAGAGAGGTGGGTGGGTGATGCGTGTCTTGGGGCATCGAGGGACCTGCTCACCCTGTGGCGACCTGGAACGATGAAAGGAACGTTTCCCGGTACCTGGGAATCACGGGTTTTAGGGAAGGAGCCCCTGTTTAACCCATCAAAGTGAATTATCCCCACCCCCTTAACATTCCCGGGCGCACCACACACACACACGCTTTCCAGAGTGAAATGTCTTTTCCCCATTTACAGAGCAACAGAGGGCTGGGGAAGGGTTTACCTGATCCCCCTCCCACTGCAGCAGGTGTGAAACCCCTTCCCTGGTCACTGTCTTCCGGGGGGTGGTGGAATGTGGTGAAAGTACTCTGATATACAGTATAACCATCCCAATTATTTATATATTGGATTTGTTAAGAAAAAGAAAAATGCGCGCGCGTGTAAAACATTCAAATATGTCGAGTAAAATACACATGCACACAAATACAGCCAGGTGTGGAACTTCTCCCATTGAGCCATAAAAATTAAATGAGCTTTCCCTGAAGACACAAAACAAGGAGAGATGATCCCAGCTTCCCAGGTTTCCCTTCTGCCTCGAAACATAGAATGAAATGATCATTCCCTTAACTCAAAAGGAGTCAGACGCAAGGAGGAGACACCCCCAACTAGATTAAGGGGGCAGAAGTGTGTGTCTAAAACGCCGGGTTATCGTTATTCGAATATAATGGGTGGTAAAGTTTGAGATCACCCTCTCCCTCTCCCGCACGAGAAAACACACACACACACACACACACACACACACACAGAGAGAGAGAGAGAGAGAGAGAGAGAGAGAGAGAGAGAGAGAGAGAGAGAGAGAGAGAGAGAGAGAGCGCTATCCTTGCCATGCTGAACCACCCTGCGTTACCAAGAGCAACAAGAAGCTCCTCCGGGAGCGCGCCGTACCTTGGAAAGGCAGCCGAGTTGTTCTTCTTCTTCAGAGCAGCTGCTTGCAACAGGGGAGAAAACGAGGAGAGGGGGGCGAAGCAGGAGGGAAGTGGGCACCACCAGGCATCAGATGGCTGAAGAAAGGTCTCCCTTGGCACTGGTACCCTGCTCTCTAATCGTTTCACACACACCCCTACAAGCGCACGCATGCATAACTCCCCCCCCACTCCTCCCCCCCCCCTTCCTCAGGCTGCATGAGATAGGAGGGATCGCATGCCAGCCGCCTCCTCCCTCTGCCCAAAGGTAAAGAGGTCCAGTCCTGGCATGTTGCTAGTGCCTCACACTTCCCCTCCCTGAACTCCTCAGGTATCTGCCACACCCTTCCAGCGAAAATGGGCTTAGACAGCGAGAACAGCCAAGAAGTGCTGCTTGGAAAGTTCTCCACACTGTGGGGTGGAGGGGAGGAACTCTGAGAAATGAGGGTGGGAGAAGAAGACCCCTCCCTCTCACGCTAGGGGAAAAAGATGAGACACAGGGCATGTATCTGTCCAGTTATGTAGTAATGATGATGATGATGACAATACTGTAATAATAATGCCCCTCAACACCCAACTTCACCACCACCACAAAAAGGACATGCTGGAGCAATCTTTATACAGGGGCATCTCCTCTGCAGGACACAAGTAAAATAAATGCCCTTTTGTTCTGAACAAGTAGATTGCATCCAGTTTTGGATGCATGAGATATTTGTCAGGGCTAATTTTGGGATGTACTAAAACAAGTGACAGAGAATTGCCATTTGAAATACCCACTTTAAATAGCCACCTCAACTCCAGGGTGATTGGTTAACCACACAGAGAGACTGGTGACCAAAACCTGCCTTTCCAAATTGCCGCTACAACCCATTGGTAAGAGATTATGTCATGCTAAATTGCTGCTGCAAACCCATCACTTTCTACCCTTCTCTGTCTGAAAAACAGGGGAATTTCTGTTGCCATATACAGTGGTACCTCGGGTGGTTACAAACGCTTCAGGTTACATACGCTTCAGGTTACACACTCCATTAAGCCAGAAATAGTGCTTCAGGTAAAGAACTTTGCTTAAGGATAAGAACAGAAATCGGGCTCCGGCGGTGCAGCGGCAGCAGGAGGCCCCATTAGCTAAAGTGGTGCTTCAGGTTAAGAACAGTTTCAGGTTAAGTACGGACCTCCAGAACGAATTAAGTACCACTGTACTGAGTTGGCCCATTGGTCTATTTAGCCCCATATTGTCCACACTGACTGGGAGCAGCTTTCCATGGTTTCAAGTGGGTGTGTAGGTGGGTGTTCCCAATCCTACCTGGAGATGCTGGGGATTGAACCTGGGGTCTTCTGCATGCAAGGCAGATGCTCTACCACTGAGCTACAGCCCTTCTTCATAGCTCAGACCCTGTTAAATGATCTGCAGGCATTATTGTCCACTGTGCTGATCAATGGAATTGTGGAGTGGCCAGCAAAACAGTATTCAAATGGTTGTAGGAAATGGAGAAATGACTTGCATAAAGTTGAGGCCCACCATCAATCACAGTTGTGTCAGGGACCCCTTCCCCCAAGCTCTTGGGATGCTTACAACCTTGTCTCCCACTTCCCACTTTCACTCATTTTGGCACTAAAACAGGATCTCAATAGAAATCACAACAACCCTGTGATGTTACCAATTTTAGTTTTCCTCTATTACAACCTCAGAATATACCCAGGCAACTAAGTAGACTTCTGAATGGCCAGCATTGGCATATGTTTGATCCTGAGAAGTCATCTGCAGCCTTTGGTGCCTTCCGTAGCAAGCAACTGTGTTTCTGAATGGTCATTGCAATGCACTGGCATGTCTTGGATCCTCTTAAACTATTCCCCTTTCAAAACTGGTTTCCATTCTCATCTGCATAAAAATCAGCAGACTTTCTGAATGGGGTGCATTGCCTCAGCTGTAATTCTGCACACACCCCATTCAGAAACAGAAAGCTTCAGAATAAAGGCATACCTGCAGTTGGCCTTATGAATGTGTTAGGCCATCTTGCAGTGAGAGGACTGCGGTTTAGCACCTTGCCGTGAAAGCCTCAACATAAAACTCTACAACAGGCTTGTCATTCCAAATGTTCATAGAAATGCATTGAGTTTGGGCAGAGATTTTACACCAACCTGCTGGCCTAAAGCATGCTAAAATCAAGGTTCTGCCACTTCTTTAGATTATATGCATTTCAGGGGGGAGCATTATAAAAGATTGGCCCTTACGAGTGGCTATCAAATTGCAATGAAAGTGAGCCATGTCTTTCTTTAGCATCATAAAGGTAAAGGTAAAGGACCCCTGGACAGTTAAGTCCAGTCAAAGGTGACTATGGGGTTGCAGCACTCATCTTGCTTTCAGGCCGAGGGAGCCTGCGTTGGTCCACAGACAGTTTTCTGGGTCATGTGACCAGCATGACAAAACCACTACTGGTGCACAGAGGACCTATTTATCTCCTTGCATTGGTGTGCTTTCGAACTGCAAGGTTGGCAGGAGCTGGGACAGAGCAGTGGGAGCTCAACCCAATGCGGGGATTTGAACCGCCGACCTTCTGATCAGCAAGCCCAAGAGGCTCAGTAGTTTAGACCACAGCGCCACCCGTGTCCCATTTAGCATCATATAAATGCATTTTTAATCTGAATGGCTATAGAAATTACCTAGAAATTATTTGGGTGGTCCAGTTGCCTATGAGAAAAATCAGACTCCTGGGATGCTAACAGCACCTCACTCCCATGCTTTTCTCCGACTTACTCCGACTGAGTGTTCAGGTATATTTTTGCCACAGTCCTTCCTTACAACAACCTTCTGAGATACATCAGTATCATTTCCAAATTTCTTTGATGAGCAGCTGAAGTTGAGAGAATAGAGCTTTGCAAACTGCATTTCTAAGACTGGGGTGCAGTGCTGAAATCCAAGGGGTGGTTTAACCACCCATTCAAAGCCTTAGCTGGCTCTCAGTGGATGAGGAAAAAGGAGCTTGGACAAGGAAGAAGGCAGCTCCCTATATTACTATACTAATTTATATTCCATATCCAGGGGTGTATGTTTACTTTGCTTCTTTACTTTTACAAAACTAAGTACCTTCCACCTTGTTTGTTGCTTGATGGCATTCTGTTAAATTTAAAAAAATCTACTGAATTTCTGAGATACCAAGTAAAAAAAGATAGATGCTAAAACTGCAGTCCTAATCCCATTTAACTGGAAGTCAGCTCTGCTGAATGCAATACAGTTTACTTCTGAGCAGACATGGGGTGGTATTCAAATACGTTTTACTCACAGAAGACCCACTAAAATTGATTAAGTTAGATCCATTAATTTCAATAGGTCTGGTCTGAGAAAAACTTAGTTGAATACCACCCATGGTCAGAATTGCACTGTTTGTAAACTGTGTTGAACAATTACGGTAATATTGATAAAGTCTAAAGATGCACAATATCAGTGTTTCTTTTTGCAAAAATCTGAAGAAAAAATGTGCATTGATTTGGTAGTTTCTTCTCAGTTTCAGTAAAAACACTGTTCTGATACAATCCCTAGGTGGCTTTTTAAAAATTATTCCTTCTACGATGTAGGCAAGGAAACAGGCTTGCTTTTCTCATTTCTGTGATGTTTTCTACAAACCTTTACTCACTTCTGATAGACGTTAATTGGATTATACGTGTGCCGTTTCCAAACATTCATATGAGCACCATCTGGACTCTGATGTCAGGTGCAAAATTCAGCTTCCCCAGACCCTCAGCTGTAAAAACGAATCAACATAAAACCCGCATGATACTAGCTCTCATGGAAGAAAAAAAAGTAAAGTGGAAAGGCTTGTAAATCAGAGAAACTAGGTAATAATTTTCACCTATAAAAGTATCAGGGCTTCTGCTATGTCCTGCATCTTTCTTACATATATATTCATATATATTCTGTGCATATCTATCTATATCTATATCATCTATATCTGTATCTGTATCTGTATCTATATCTATATCTATCTATATCTATATTCTTACATACATATTCTGCATTTTGTGTGTGTGTGTGTGTGTGTGTGTGTGTGTGTGGTGTGTATCACACCAATTTATATAACCAACTGATCACTGTGCTCTTTGGGAGGTGGCATATAGCAAATATCATTTTGTCAACTAACCTTAACCTTTCTCAACCTGGGGTCCCCCGTTATTGTTGGACCACAACTCCCATCATCCCTGACCACTGGTCCTGCTAGCTACAGATGATGGGATTTGTAGTGCAACAACATGGTGGGAAAGGCTGAACTAGAGGATGCAATCCTAATCCCATTTATCTGTGAGTAAACCCAATCGACTCTAATGGGACTTATTTCTAAACATGGTTAGATTGCAGCCTTAGTGTCAGGACACCTCCCCTTTGGAACTCCCTCCCACTACATACCAGACAGGCACATTTGTATGTCTTGCCAGTGTCTGCTGAAGACTTTCCTCTTCTAAAAAAAACTTCTAAGTGGATATTTTTTATCCCAGCAAGTATCTATACAGGATTTGTTTTTATATACGTATGTAATTATTTTAACTATGTTTATATCTGTAATAGTTTTGAATTTTTATTTTTTTTAAAAAAAAAATGCAATTGCTTTGTAAATGCTTCGTTGTGAAATCACTTTGGGATGCTTCAAAGGAAGCAAATCACAAACGAAATAAATAGCCACGGTGTTTCTTCCTGTGATTCCTTCTTGCTATCCCCTTTCCCTTTCCTTTTTGCATGCCTGCCACCCAGCCCTCGCCAAAATATTCTGAATTCTGACAAATAAAACAAAACAAAAACCACCCATACAAAACTCATAAAATGAAACATAGACTTCCCACTGAAGCCGTTGATTTTAATGACTGAGGACTGCATCCTACATGCAGTTCCTTGAGGCAAAAATTGGGTGGGCTTTGTTTTGTTTTTCAGCAGAATGTTCCTTACCCAAGGAATGGGGATGGTCAAATGGAGTGTGCCTCTTTCTTTGAAGTCTTGTCAAGAAAGCTTGTTTTCAGAGCTCTTATCCCTACCTTCGACCACATCTTCCATTACCCTCACTTAGTGCCAATCTACACATTATGCAGAACCTGCGCCCCTTTCTCTGCCTTTGTGGCCTGAGATCAACTACAGCATAGCTGCTTCTGATGATAGGAAAGTACCATTGGAAGCCTTGGGGCCCTGAAAGGAACTGGTGATGCCTCTCCCATGTCCTGTGGCAACATCGGGGTGGGGAGGAGATGCAGCTGCAGCACCACTTTTTCCCATGTAACCTGGAGCTTCTCCCATTCTTCATTCTCCCATTCTCCCATTTATGGGAGCATAGGGAGCTCCCATAAATGTAACATGAGATGGAGCTGTCATTCCAAATAATGTGTTGGGTGGTTCTTCATGCCTGTTCTTCTGCTGTCTTTGTGGCATGGGAGCTACAGTCATGGAAGGTGGAGGCAATGAAGTCTGGGCCTAGTCCACATATGAGGAGCACTAAGAACATCAGAAGAGGCTGCTGGATCAAGACAATGGCCTCCTGTTCTCACAGTGACCAACCAGATGCTTGTGGGAAACCAGCAAGCAGAGTTTGAGCACAAGAGCCCTTTCCCCTCCTGTGGTTTCCAGCAACTGGTATTCAGAAGAGGAGGAGGAGGAGGAGGAGGAGGAGGAGGAGGAGTAGATATCCCACTTTATCACTACCCTAAGGAGTCTCAAAGCAGCTATCAATCTCCTTTCCCTTCCTCCCCCACAACAAACACTCTGTGAGGTGAGTGAGGCTGAGAGACTTCAGAGAAGCGTGACTAGCCCAAGGTCACCCAGCAGCTGCATGTGGAGAAGCGGGGAAGCGAACCCCGTTCACCAGATTACGAGTCCACCGCTCTTAACTACTAAACCACACTGGCTTTGCTGTCTCCAACTGTGGAAGCAGAGCATAATCATCATGACTTTTGGTAGTCCTGAAGGTTATCCTTTCACATGTGTGTTGCTAAATAATAATAATCACTTAGCAGCTTGAGAGCCCAGCTAACAACAAACTGACATGTCTTAGTTGGATCAGATAGTTGCCTTAACAGACTATAAAATTCTGCACTTTTAGCAGAACCTTGGGGGCCTTTCTGTTTCTTGTAAGGTGATGTGCTGACACGGAAATCTCAGAGTTCGCTTGTCAATTCCTTGTCAGCTGGGCTCCCAAGATGTAATTAAAAGGTTCTTCATTACAGACACATCTTTCACGTAAGTGTCCAACAGAGCTATGCTAAGTACAGAAAGCCAACAAAATTTACACTGCCTGAAATTAAGCCCACATAAATTATTCCAAATTCTGTTTGGGAGTGGGGCTACTGCTGGCTGAACCAGCCTAAGTTTTGCAGAAAGAAACAAGTTTAACTTACACTTACACACTCTCTTTTTTCTTTTTTGCTGGCCTGAGTTCTGCTGGCTTGCCAGGTCACATGACTGAGCTGAATAGCAGTAGAATCCATTGTAAGTCCTCCCCTGCTTTGTCCTGCTCTCACTACTTTCCTGGGATGAAGGAGTTACACAGCCATATCTCCACCAGAACCAGGATGTTTGTCTTACACTGGTGCATTCCAGGTGTGCCAGGAATCAGCCAGCTGAGACAAGGATCTCCTGAATCCTAACTTGTTCATCCCAGTGGATCTTGGGTTTGGATTGCTCCCTAGGTTAAAGGCTAGGTCCATATTTTGTGGCACTAGTGGTGGGGAGTAGAGAGGAGGAGGAAGAAATTAATTTTGTCGTTTGGAATGGTCAGAAGGTAGTTATGCCATTTTAGCCTGCATGACTTGTTTTTTATGTATAAATTCAGGGGAAATAGGCAAGATTGGGGAGTGGTATTACCTGATCTGGTCTTATCATGTTTTCCCTTAGTTTTGTAAACTAAAAAGTCCCAGTCCAGTCTTTCTATAAGGAGGAACTTATCCAACCTGTGCATATCCTGTATCCTTGGAGCGCCATAAAAATGTTTTTGAAAAGCAATTCATTTCAGAATAAATACTTGTTCCTTAATAAAATCTCAAGCACTGTGGTTTGTGGTCTGTGGCTTACTTCTTTCTAACCACACCACAGATGACCAGTTTCGAACACTTGTTTGCATCTAGGGGAATGATGCATGTTGGCCCTCTCTTCCTTTGCCTGTTTTAGATGTATCCCCTCCCAGCTGCTAAAACCTGTTTCCTTTTCATAGGAACACATTCATTGATCATTTGTTTTTGGTACCTTATGAGAAAGCAATACGATAAAAATCAAGAAAGGGGAAAGTGAAGCTGAAGAGCAGGGAGTGGGAAGTTACAAACAGCAAGATCTGTACAACCTTGGAACAGGTTCCCAGGGGAACTTGCCGAGAGTCCATTATCCGAGCTAATTAAAATGAGACTGGACACTTCACTAGGAAAAATATCCATTAGGGAACCATTCTACATTGTCAAGGAATGGACTGATTAGCTTAAAACCAGTGAAGGGAAAAGAAATGGAAAAATCAATCTGCTGATGGAATGAGGGCCAGAGTTCCCATCGGAGAAGGAATAGGAAGACTCTAGACAACTGTCACAACATTTTCTCCTGCTGCTTTATTCAAGCAGTGTTGATCTTGAGAGACTGGAAATGAGATATGTTATGCTCCATCACCAAGGGCGAGAAAGAGGACTCATTCTACATCTTTGATTATTTCCTTTCACACACCTCCTTCAGGTCCACCTATCTATGCTTGTGTGCTTCCTTGCTTTGCACGTCACATAGGTGGCGCTGTGGGTTAAAGCCTCAGCGCCTAGGGCTTGCCGATCGAAAGGTCGGCGGTTCGAATCCCTGCGGCGGGGTGCGCTCCCGCTGCTCGGTCCCAGCGCCTGCCAACCTAGCAGTTCGAAAGCACCTCCGGGTGCAAGTAGATAAATAGGGACCGCTTACCAGCGGGAAGGTAAATGGTGTTTCCGTGTGCGGCTCTGGCTCTGGCTCTGGCTCTGGCCAGAGCAGCGATGTCACGCTGGCCACGTGACCCAGAAGTGTCTCTGGACAGCGCTGGCCCCTGGCCTCTTAAGTGAGATGGGCGCACAACCCCAGAGTCTGTCAAGACTGGCCCGTACGGGCAGGGGTACCTTTACCTTTACCTTACTTCAGCCATTCCCTTATTCATTACGGTCTCATGCTATAGTGTCCTGGAAGTGTTCTGGGAATATGCTCCTGCTCTATGGAATCAGCTGCAACATTCTTTCTCCCCCCCCCCCAAAAAAAAACCCCACCACAACAACAACCCTGGCTTGGTGAAGCTCAAACTCAAGCAGAAAGGTGGCCAGAAAAGGTAGCGAAGCAGTTTCTGCCAGCCATCTGCAGTGTGGTCCCAGAAGACCTGGGTATCCTTAATCGTGACTCATTTGTCCAGTGGGAGAGATGGATCTTAGAATATGAGGGATCTGCTATTCTTATCTTCCTTCAATTATCAGGAATCACAGAGGGAATTCTCTCCAAAACAACACCTGAGCCTCGAAGAAAGGGGATATGGCAGGGATGTGCTGTATCATCATCACCTACAGACGGGAAGTCTAAATGCTGGTCTTTGTGATCAAACAAAAAAACCAACAAAACATGAGCAAACTGATCCTGAAGGCTTATCTTTTCTTTCTGATACACATTTGAGCAGTTTGGATTTCTTCTCTTTCCCTTAGGAAATATTTTTCTATCAGGTTGGGCCAACTCTTTGGTCTCAACTGAAATAAGAAAGTGGCTGGGTGATCTTTTCCTAGTTTTAATTTCCTCGTTCCTGTAATAATTCTTTCCCTTGCCGCAAGCTTGCTCAGAACCCCCTCCCCCAGCCCAGTGTCCTCACTTTCTGTCTGATACAAAAATATAAAATAAGATACTAGGCCTAAAGAAATGTTCGTTGTCTTTGAGTTATAAAACCATTGTATTGAATCAGGCAAGCACTGTTAGGCATTGTTATTACTGGGGTATTTCTAAAAAAATCCAGAAAAGTCACAGGACATACTGAAGTAACAGGGGAGCATCTCTTTTGTATCTCAGGCAAAATTGTTCGAGGGAGCTTAGTTGCAGGTAGAATGAGGTGAATAAAATGCACATTGGTTTTGACAAGGGTATATAACATACACTTTTTTAAAGAAAGAAAGTGCTAACAGCAGAAAAATTCCACAGCCAATAAGGCAAAAGGTGACAGCAGTTCTGAAAATGATTAAGCTGGATGTGGGGTGTAGTGCAATGCGATGTCTAGCATTTTAATGACCAAAATGTCCTGCATTCCTATGCTTTTGGATTAGTTTTTCTTAATTTTGGGGAATGAATTTTGAGACTACCAAATTTTGCTGCCAAGATGAGTTATCCTAGAAGTGGAGGAGGATGACCTTGTGACACATACAGATGGGTCCCTATATAAGGATTTACATGTCTTCCAAGCATCATCTAACACTATCCGATTTAGTTTCCATTGACACTTTACCCATGGGCCATGTGTGACCCACCCAGGCAATCCCTACAGCCTTCTGTGAGTTACCCAGTGCCAGCGGCGTAGTGTGGGTTGTCAGCACCCGGGGCAAGGCAAGTAATTTGCACCCCCTAACCCGGGGCAAGGCAAGTAATTTGCGCCCCTAACCCCTAACCTGCCGCCGCTGCCAGCTTCTTCTTGCTGCTGCCTGGGCTGGTCTGGTGTGGTTCTCTCCCACGCTCAGCGCTGCGCTGGGCGGCCGCTGCACTGTCCCTCCCCCAGATAGTCCCTCCCTCGCTTTCTCTCCACTCCGCACAGTGGGCGGCGACCCGGCAGCTCGGATCGGATTCGCATAGCCAGCACTGTGAGAGAGAGTGAGTGAGCCAGGTAGGGGCAGAGAGCTGCGAGTGCGCCCCCCAAGATGTTGCGCCCGGTGCGGCTGGCACCCCCTGCACCCCCACGCTACGCCACTGCCCCGTGCACCTCCTGCCTTCATCTTGCCCCCCCCCCATGTTCCTTTCAGCCCAGACAGAGTATTGAAGTCTTACAGCAACAAGAGATTTTTCACAGAGCTGTCTATCACAATATGATTTCTGTTTTGTCTTTTGATCTGCCACCTTCCCTCTCTATTTCTGGGGGCTAGAGTCGCTGCCTAGCAATCCAAACAATAAGGAGCATTACTCCAAGCTTTGGGTATTGTTATAAATTTTGCAGCAGTACTTGTTTGGGGAAAATGCTTGAGGACAATTTACTATCTGAATTGCTATCCTTATGAGTTCTTAGCAGTTCAGAAGGCTATTCAAAATGTATCCATTGTAATTGACAGTGCCTTAGAGAAACTTGGAGCAGAACATGTCCATTCTGACGTTAAACATATTTGCCTGTAAGCCTGTGACCACTTACCTGGGAGCAAGCCCAATTAAACTCAGTGGGACTTATTTTTTAGTCTATACATAAAGGATTGCGCTATTAATCCAATTAGGCCTTATATACATTAATCACAATGCAAACATGGGGTTCTTAGCCATGTACACAGAATTAACGCTATTGCTGTTTATCTGACCAGGGCTGCAGATTCCTAGATGACTCACTCACAGTTGACACCAGTGGAATTTAAGCAACCTCCACTCATTAATACAGCATATAGATTGGCTCCAGTCTAAGTTAGTTGTGTTTAGGTACTATTTAAGTCTGCAGTCCTAACCCCAAATACCTGAGAATAAGTCCTTATCAATTCTGCAGGACTTCCTTTTGAGTAGACAGGGTTAGAGTAGACTTGCTGTAAATCAGGTAGCTATGAGTAACTTACTCAGTGAGAACCAATTGTGACTAATTTAAGGCCAGATCCAAATGTATACCTCTACTGAAGATCAGCTCATTAGGTTCCTTTTTTTATGATGCTAACAATAAACTTTGAGCCAGTGTTGTGTAGTGGTTAGAGTGTTTGTCTAGGACCCAGGAGATCAGGGTTCACACCCCCTCATGGCAATGAAGCCCACTGGGAGACCTTGGGCCAGTCACTGCCTTTCAGCCTAACCTACCTCACAGGGTTGTTCTGCGGATGAAATGGGGAGGCACAGAACCATGCAAAGCACCCCAAGTTCCCTAGAAAAGAAGGTAGGATATAAAGGCAATAAACAAACAAGTAAATGTTACTGGTATGTTTTCCACTGAGTCCAGTCCAACATTCCCTTAGGTTATTGAATGTTTCCCATAAAAATGTATCACTTATAACAAAGATGAAGAAAATTATGTTAAGATGTCTTCCATGGAAATAAGATTCATTAAGCTTCTATATATTTAATAATGCCTGGCGGGCTCTGGTCCATGGGGTCCCGAAGAGTCGGACACGACTGAATGACTAAACAACAAATATTTAATAATAGGCCAATCTGAACATATATGGATAGTGTTGGTTATTAAATACCTCTTTAAATTTTCAGGGAAATTGGCCAGGAAGGGAGAAACCAGTTGTTTAGACACTGCTGAATTGTCCATGTTTTCTTCTTGCGACTGTCTTTGTCTGTCATATTAAGAATGATTTCAGCCTGTGCAACATTTGTTCAATTTCATTATCCATTGAAGTCTGAAGAATGATGGAATGCATCTATTTAAACAACATCTGAAGGAAGCAGTGGCTTCCCGTTATAAAGCTTGCCAGCAATTCCCTTGCCATTTTAATAAGAAAGCAATTCTGCATTGCATTATAATTGCAAAACAAAAATTTGTTTTAACAGACATATTCTTGCTCCCCCTCCCAAATTTAACAAGTTCTGTTGAGATAAAAATATATATTAAAATCCTCTGTCTTCACAGTTGGCATTTTAAACAGAGCCATCCATTCACAGCAAATGCAGCTGGTTAATCTGGTCTTGCACCCTGTCCATGGTAGCAGGCAGCCAGATGTCCTGGGGAAATCACAGGGTCTTCTTAAATGGTCTAGCACGGGATGATTGGAAGTACCCTCACCCAGAAGATGAAGGCTATGTCATTTGATGAACATGGCTCATAAACCTCAATCCGCAAATTTGAACACTCCTTTTAAACATCCTTCTAAAATAGGGAACATCACCACAGCTTCTGGAAATAAAGTTTGTGATGTCTGTCTGGAATAGAGGGCCCTTGATATGTGCACTAAAGGCTCCCTACAGACCCTCGCAGGTGTTGAGATCAGCAGAGGAGGCCATCTTGGTAGGTCCACCTCCCTCAACTGAATTGGTGCAACACACCCTGTATGGGCTGGGCTGCCTTTGAAAACAGCTTGGAATCTTCAGAATGCTGCTGCTAAAATCTTGACTAGGGCAAGGTGCTGGGATCATGTGACGCCCATTAATATTTCAGTGTCCCTGTTTCCTAGTGCATTTCAAGACATTGGTTATTGCCTATAATGCTTTTTTAAAAAGAATAATTTTATAAGGGGTGTATCTTTGTTTCTCAATTTCACCCTTTGACATGGTTCTGTATGTATTGTGGTATATTATACATTGTGACTTGCTGTTATTTTTATTGATTATAATTTAGTATTTATGTATTGTAATTGTTAAGTGTGGATTTCTGTTTAATTGTTATTTCCTGATATTTTGATAGTTAATTTTATCATATACTATTATATTCTATTGGATTGTTGAATATTACTTTATTTGATATAAGCTGTTTATTTTAAAGCTATGTTTTTATTATGAGTTTTTGTATTGGATTGGATTATTATAAGGTGTGTGACCTTTGTTGCATATTTTGTTGTTGTATAGTAATATAGAGAGGCGGTATAGAAATTAAAAGTAAAATGAAAATGAAATGATGCTTGGGACCAAACCGCTTGAAGAACTGCCTCCTCTCCTATGAATCTGCCCATCTCAATAATTCTTGAAAAAAAATAGATAATTCCTCAACATATACACACAAACACCAATGCTCACACAGTTGGGTAGAACTAAGCAATATGAGCATCATATTGCCATCAGCAGCACCGGCCAACTATGTACCTCTTCTGATCCTTTCTCCCCTAGTAATGTGCAGAAGCATCAAATGTGTCATGTGATGTGATTGTTCTGCAAGTTTCATAGCTTTCACTTTATTTTCTTGGCTGGGATGATTGTGGTATGATGAGGGCTGTGATGAAGGAGGCTTACAATATGTCTCTATCCCTTCACTTCACCAATGTAGCATTACTGGTTTCGGCCATGTACTTCTCAAATCAGTTAGGTCTAGTACACAGACATGGCAATCTACTCTGTCAGTGGTGTGTCTATCTATAGTGCTGATGGTATTTAACTGTGTATCTCGATTTATTGATTAATTGGCCCAATTCTACAGTCAGTTTAGGAGCTGCAAGGAAACAGCTTCAAGTGGTTAAAGCCATTTGTTTGTGAAGAGGTTCTCTGTGTGGCTCAGGCTGATTGTTCAAAGCCTCTCCATGAGGAGTGGGTAACCAGATTTTCATCTAGCATAAGGAGAAGTCCGTAACAAGTACAAGCGGAAGAGGCCAAAAAAATGTGATCTTTAAATAGCACAACAAACTGAAGGGCGGGGGGAGAGAGCAAAGCAGCATTCATAACCTTGGCAATGTTTTGGAAATGATCATTGAATATTATTCCTCTTTAGCGCTGGAGCTCAGAGCCTTATTTAGAAGGCTCTTGATTGCACTATTGAAAATTTCAAAATGGAAATAACAGGACATATTTTTTAATACCTCTGGAGAATGAGAGAAAATGAGGGGGAAGTCAGTGCTATAAAATAGCAAAATCTGCAGCAAATAAAAGGAGGCGCCATTTTAGAGGCGGCTACAGCTTTTCGAATTCAGTCTCATGAGGTCATAGAGTCAAGTACTCTGGGATCCTTTAAAATATACATTTTAAGGCCTGGATAATTTTATGACTGCATATAACATTTGTAGCTATGCAAGCCAAGATAATAACATGGTTAATCAAATCTCATGCTTCAGGGCATAAATTGATTGCCTGAGGGGGTCATGACAGATTTTTATTTCCCACCAAGTACATGATTACACAATTGACTCAGTGTCTTACAATTGCCTTTTGCTACTATATATAAACCGGTGGTTCTAATCTGGAGTGGCACAAACTGTGTTCCGCTGTCAGCATAAAGAAATGTCCGGGCCAAGACTCAAAGCAATCCATTAGCAGAAGGTCGCAAGATCAGGATATAAAATGCCCGTTCGATTACTGACACGCGTTGCAAAAAATAAAAATTAATAGTTCTTTTAATCATCCCATTCAATCCTTGAAGTTGTCATCTACCACAGCAGGTTCCATCCAATGGCGTAAAAGAAGGTACATACATTCTGTTATGAGGTAAAACTCTATTAGTTGTATTCATTTATAGGACACTTTTCTGAGTGCAGGTTTCATAATACATTTAGGATACTAACACTACTTGACATAATCGGAAAAGAAGACTACTGCAATCCCACCGTCGTTAATAAGCCAGCAGTAATAGGAACCCAGGAAGCTGCCTTATATTGAGATAGACCATTGGTCCACCTAGTTCAGTATTGCCTACACCAGACTTGGGTCTCCAAATGTTGTTGGACTACAACTCCCATCATCACTGACCACTGGTCCTGCTAGCTAGGGGAGATGGGAGTTGTAGTCCAACAACAGCTGGAGACCAAATATGAGAAACACTGGTCTACGGTGACTGGTGGTGGCTCTCCAGGATTTCAGACCTATGTGGAGATGCTAGAGAGTGAACCTGAGACCTTCTGCAGATGTTGTACCACTAAGCTATGCCCCTTCCCATACTCCAGTCGTATTATAAAGCATAACTATCACATTACCAACCATTAAAGAAAAGCGGACATGCCATCTCAGCCAAAACAAAGAAGCAACACCAATCATGTATAGGCTACCTGAGGCAGGCTAGGTTCTCAAGGATTTCTGGAATAACTAAAGCATGGGAGCCTATCAACCTCACTGATCTAATTGGGGGGCAAAAGTGGAGAGGCTCTGCTGAGGATCTTAAGGGTGTAAATTTGAGGAAACTCAATGAGTAGAGTTAGCAGTGGTGACTGGTAAGGCAGTTTGCTAGGCAGAACCACTGGTAACTGTGGTATGTGGAAAAAGGGAAACCCTGCAGTTGCCTTTTTAGATGCAAGGAGGTGTCAGTGAAGATGTTGCCACAAGCACTTTGCCAATGCAGAGTTGCTGGGTGGGTATTTACTCTGGAGTGGACACAGGCTGCCAACATCAGCAGGGGAGATTATCCACTCCGAAACCATGTGCTGATTTCTCACCCACCACTTTGTCATTGGACAGCAGACAATTCACCTAGCAAAACCCTCTCACTGGCCACCACTAAATCTTAGGGTACTGTGAAGAGTTGTGAATAGGGAGAAAAATATTCAAAGCATGCCTGTGGTACTCTATGGGTCTCTTCACATCTTGTTCAAAACGTATTGTTATGCTTCGCTATATACATATTATTATTTCAGGGGGGGAAATATTTGCTTTTCCCTACTGCTGTGTGAAAACCCCATTTTCCTAAGAACATGGGAAGCTGCCATGTATCCTCTGCCAGAGCATCGGTCCATCTATTTCAGGCCAATGTCTACACCAACAAGCCAGCAGCTCTCCAGGCAGGCGGTCATTTCCATCCCTATTTGGATGCTGCAAATTGAACCTGAGATATTTTGCAGGCAAAGCATGTTCCTTGCCAGTGAGCTACAGCTCTTCCCCAACTGTAACAGGGGAAAGGATTTTCCAAGCATTTAGCACAGGAAGAAAATGAACATAACTCTGTGTAAAGATGCCTTGCTCTAAAGCATCAGGTGTGTGTGTGTGTGTACACACTTTGGTTTCTTTGGAATCTTTTAGCCATAATTATCAGAATCAAGTGTGATGTTTTAATTAAACGGATGAAGCTCTTTCAGTTATTTGCTACTCAGAAAACGGCACATTTTTCATGGAAATATGTTGACGGTTAAAACCACCACCCCGTGATCTAAACCTCACAGCCGTAGCTTCCAAATTAAGAGCTCTTCATTGGGAGGGGGATGATAGGGAAATCCTGGCTAGATGAGACCTTTAACATGCCTTTTTGTGAGTCTGTGTTTGTGTATGTGTAGAGGGCGTTTCACTAAGCAACAGTGACATTTTCTGAAAGAGCCCTTCAATGCTGAATTGTACGGTACAGTAACTTCTCAGCATGGGTTCCAAGTACAAACACGATTGGGCTGAAAGAAGGAACTTGCAGCCGCAGTGGAGTGACTCTTTCCATCAGAGCCCCTTTCACCTTTCGGAAGACGCATTCTGTTGGCATCTGCGTGCTTTTAAGCAAAAAGCCCTACAGCGGCCATGTGCCCGAGAGGTTCAAAGGAAGGATTCGAAAATCTGCCTGCCAGAGCAGTGCGTCTCCATTCATGTGTCTCAGTATAGATCAAAGTCACTCTAACAAATCATATGCTTCTGGAGAACTGTGTGATCAACAATAAAACATACTTAAAAGGCATGTCTGCAATGCAGCTTTTAAAAAAGGCCCTCTTACATGGAGTGGGGGGCCAGCTCTTGCAGATGTCTGCATGTCCCTCTTTCAAAAACCTGCATTCAGTGACAAGTATCGTAATATAAAATGTTAATGCAGCCCTAGAAGAAGAAAATATAACACTCTCATGTAAATCCAAGAAACCAAAAGCCAAGCAAATCAAACTTGGAGCAGCAAGCAGCATGAAATGTTAGAATTAGCCCAACAGTTGGGAAACCTAGCAAAATAAATAAGAAAATAAATCTGGCATTCTTTACTACTAAGTGGGAGGAAATCAGCAACAAATATATTGACTTTTGATCCACCTCCAACAAATGCAAATTTTGAATGATATAGTTCTTTTGTGTGGTTCTCTAGACTGTAGCCCTATCTTGGAGTAGCAATACTTTTTTGACTTTATTTATTTATTTGTCAGTATTCTGTTTTGTAACCTTGAACACTTGAGGGGTAAACAAGTCTTGCGCCTTCATTGTAAATTCACTTGGCAAGATGATTCATTCTTTCCAGCATGCCAGGAAATGGTTTCCTGAAATTTTAAATATTACCATAAAACACGTAGCCAAAGATAACATCATAAAACAACATAAGGGCACTGAAGATAAGATAAAGCAGGCATTTTTGTCAGCTCTGCCTCCATGTAATTCCTTTTGGTAATGGGAGCTAAATTTTGAACCATTGCCACTTCACATGCCTACTCAAAGATAGATACAGAGGATATAAAATTGTCAGTTCCATACTTTTTAAAAAAAGATAATTACTTCACTTTTTTCTGAGTGATCATCAGACCAATTAGAGCTGCACAATACTTATTTCCTACACAAATGCTAACAAATGTCATGATTAACAGAACAGATTGCTAAAATCGTTCTTATTTCTGGGATCAAGTTACATATTAACCTAGCACAATTAATTGAAATATACTTTAACAAGCTATAAATCTAGTTGATATATAGATATAATTTAAAATATGTTTCAGGGAAGCATATGAATGGTGAAATGCCAGGCTGCCATTACATTTGCAGAATAACTTTTGATCAAGCAGCAGCACCTGGTAATGTAAGTGCAGCGCAGGTGATTTTCTGCCATTCCTATCACAGCCTCCAGTATGCCACCCCCTGCAATCTGTCACAGAGGACTGAAGGATCACCCAGAACAGCCAAGGAGGGAGGCATGAGACAACTGCTTTCCTTCATCTTATGTCAGTAGACACCTCTGCTGGATCAAAAGCCATTCTGACTTGCCCAATCTGTCTAATGTTGAATTAGAGCCTTTATCAAATTCAGCATTGTAAATGCGATGGGGCACACACTCCGGAATAGAATATATTTTGAATCTATGGTCAGTGGCGGAGCTTCAGGCTCCAGCACCGGGGGGTGGAGAGCAGGTGGGGGCATGGCTGGTAAGTGTCCTGGGGGCGTTGTGCCCAGTTCGGGCGGGGGGGCAGCCATGATGGCACCCCACCGGGATCACACTGTGGTGGGTGGTGCGCTCCCCCCACAATCCTCTTCCTTCGCCAGTGTCTATGGTCAAGATGAATCTATGGCCAGTTCATGGAAATATTTTAGAAAGAGTCATTAATCCTCTTTTCTTAATATACATTTTTATGGGTTTTTGCATATATTTTCTAAACAGAACATCTCATCTCATTTTCTACAACATTTTGGCTATTTAGCCTGAGACTTCCATCAACCACGTCTAATGATTTTCAAACCTCATCTCTTAATCTTACATTTGTTATTCTAACTGTTACTTTTAATAATCCATCTTAAAATCCATTCGCATAAATCTTTTCTGAAATATTTCATATAGCTCTCCTTATAAAACTTCTTGTAGTCCTACAAGCGTAGTCAGTTGGTTACAATTGTCTTTCAGATAACTGAAATTCCAACAGCAATTCATACATTTTTGACAATGTTTTAAATTTGTTATTTAATATTTCCATTTTGAATTTCGACTTAGCATAACCAAATCCATTTTTCTTTAAATCTTCTTTAAACATTTCATTAATTTGGTGATAGTGCAACCAATCATTTACATATTCTTTTACCTCTTCATAAGGTTTAATTTTCCAATTATTTCCTTCTTTGCTTACTAACTTTTCATATGTGGCCCGATTTTTACTTATATTTATCTTTTTTACCAAAGGTGACAACCACCATGGTGTTTTATGTTCTAATAGGTTTTTATACCTATCCCATATTTCATATAGAGATCTTCGGAATATGTGGTTTCCAAATCCTTTATGCATTTTTGTTTTGTCATACCATAAATATGCATGCCAGCCAAACCTATTATCAAATCCTAAATCCAACAATTCGTTAATTCTCAAATAGCCCTCCCTCTACTTTTCATCTTCTTCAAGTAGCTCCCACCTGTACTTTTTGGGCTACAGATAGTAGTCCTCATCGCATCTGCTAGGAAGTGAGCCCCACCAAATTAATGGGGCTTCTTTTTGAGTTACATGCTTAGGACAGGGCTGAAAGAGTTCCAAACTCAAAAGGAACCACCAATCAGGTTTTCTTTGCAAGGTTGGAGGATGCTGGAGGGGGCCAGATGTCCTCTCTCTCTCTCTCATGTCCCAAAGAGAGAACCAGGATCTGGCAATGCCAACATTTGCAGAAGTAATTTAAAACAGACTTGTCTCAACAACAGCAAAATCCCTTATGGAGGCTGGACAGACTGAGAGATGGCAATGATTAGGTTTGGAAGAAAAGGGGGTGAAGGAGATGGAAGCACTGTATCTCCACCAGAAATGAAGGAGGCACTGCCTCCACATAACTAGAATAATTTTCCCAGAGGCAAAAGACAGAACTGGGCAGACTCAGCAGTATGACAGAAATTGCACAAAATGTGCACATACAGCAGGAACATCAGCTGTAGGTACCTTTGCAGTTGGCTTTTCTCAGATCTTCCAGGCACAGCTGGTTCTTATCTTGGGAAAGGTGCCCATGCATATTTTTTTCACACTTGAGTAATGCCTCATGACACAAGCATGGTATTGATCTCAGCAATTTATGCTGTGATAAGGAAGGACTCAGCTCTAGAGATTTACAATCCATCTGCATCCTGACACTGTAATGCTAGATAATGCCTGAACAATTAGAAACACAAGCTAGGTGAGGTCATTTCTATCCTTACTTGAATGACCTAAGTGGAATGACAGACCAAAGGGTTTCTGGCAGACACACATGTGTGAGAGCACATGTCCAACAAATGATTCCTAGGACATTGTCTGACCCTGGCAGGTAAGGTTCTATGGTAAGGGCATAATAAGATCCTGCAGGATTAGACCAATGGCACATCTAGTCCAGCATCCTGTTCTCACAGTGGCCAACCAGATAACTGTGGGAAACCCAAAAGCAGGGCTTCAATACAAGAGCCCTCTCCTTTCCTGCGGCTTCTAACAACTGATCTTCAGAAGAAGCACACTGTCTCTGTTTGTGCTACAGTGACAGAGCAATACTTTTCAAGTGTGCGGCCTCAATTTTGAGGGAAGGAGAGTCAAAGCTGGGAAATGCTTCTGCCTGTGAGGTGCTCAGGTAATTAACTTTAAGAGCAACCTTATTTCCACTCCTCCAAATTCCTCGGAGGAAGGGACATTACAGATGCGATAAATACACCTTTTTATGTAGCCCAGTACCAGCATGCTTGGCCTAATTTATCTCAGAGGTAAATAATTTACCTGTGATGATTAAAAGTGACTCTCTTTTTGCACCTCTGTTATTTCATATACGAATAAATAATTCTGAGTAGCCCCATGTTGTGAGTGGAATGCAGACTGTGAGGTAAATTGGGCAGAACGTAGTGACATGCCCAAAGCCACCTGGCGTGATTTCTAGTTGATTCAGTGTTTCCTGTATCCAGACCTAAGATTCTTTCCACTGTACAACTCTTGCTCTCTTATTTAGTCTACTGTGACATCTTACTTCCTTGCTAACAGAGCAATACCAGCATCCAAACAGCGGCACTGGAGTGAGTTAGTACATGGTGGTGGGATCTCCCCACTTGGCTCAGTACACTGCCAGTAGAAGCATCTTCCACAGACAGAAACTACCCTGTCAACAGTAGCCAGTGCATACCCTTGAAGCTGAATGTCCCAAGATTCAGGATAGGCAAAAGGAAATGCTTCTTCACTCAGCACATTGTTAAACTATAGATTTCACTCCCACAGAAGGCTTTGAAAGAAGATCCGACAAAGACATGGAGGATAAGGCTTTTAAAACATGTTTTTTATTAAAGATTTCTTGGTTTACAAAAGTATGCGCAATGTCTCTTTTTTCAAGTTACATTTTCTACAGATCAGTTTCATTTGTTGAGACATTAGTGTTACATTAGGAAGAAGAGGGGGGAAGAGATGGAGGGGGGCTGGTGAGTGGGGTCGGGTGGCAATGTTTCTATTTTACTTAATGTATGTGTGGGGTTTTGTGTCAGTGTCGCTTGTGCAGGTTCTCTTTACTATTCACTTGTATTCCTTTGGTAGTGAGAGAGGCTGGGGTTGGCCTAGGGTGTGGTTGTTTGTTTGTGATTGGCTGTGGTGTACTTGTTTTCATGCGTGAGTGGGGTGAGTGGGTATTTTTGAATCAGATTAGCCATATTGATTCGTATGCTGTTGGCGGATTCTTGTCGTTGTCTTGTTGGGCTGTGTATGTGATAAAGGGGAGCCATACTGGGGTGAAGCATCTTCTTCTATTTGTCCCTGTGTCAGTTTCAGTTTATTGGTCAATTTTTCTAATAAGGCTGTTTCCCATACTATTTGGTACCATTGGTCCATGCTTACTCCTGACAGGTCTCTCCAGTGCCTGGTTATGATGTTTCTGGCTGCTAAGAGTAGGGAGGATAAGGCAATCTATGACACATTAGCTATGTTCTGCCTTCATTGTTGGTGGCAGCCTTTGAATATCAGTTGTTTGGAAGTATAGCTGGAGAGAGTTGGGCTCAGGTCCTGCTTCCAGGCCTCTTGTGGACATCTGGTTGGCCACTGTAAGAAGAGAGTGCTGGAACAGATGGGCCTTTGACCTGTGTTCTTATGTAACAAAATAGTGCATTTTGGGGACAGGAAGTGGGTAGAGCTATGCTAGCCGACAATTTGCTGGATCCTAAATTATTCCATCTACTGGCAATAGTTCTGAATTGGGCTGCTCTGCTCTACAAGCCAGGAGCTAGCGCAGCAGAAAACTATATTTTCATCACCTCATCACCACCTGCCCCAGCAGGAGCAAGTGGAAGGGCCTTGGATGTAGCAGTAGATGCATTGCTGCATACAGCACCACTGCTCTGAATGAGGAATTAGGATTGCTCCAAGATTAGAACAATGTTTGTTGAGGATAACTCAAGGCAGAAATTCCCAGGTGCCGGAAAAGGTTATGTATGTATGCCACTACTGCGGCTCGTGTTTTGTTAGCCCCCAAATGGAAAATGAGCGAAGTCCCAACTAAAGAAGATTGGCAACTTCAACTGATGGAATATGTGCAGCTTGCAGACCTAATGTATAGAATAAGAGAACAAAAACATATGTTTAAAGAAGATTGGAAAGTGTTTATTGAATATATAGGGGGTAATTGTGTACACTTGAAAACTTTGGCAGCATTAAGATAAATTCAACAGTGCAATAAGTTTTGATGGATATAATAATGAAATACTGAATGGTTTAGTTTATATAAAATATGCAAGTATTTATGTTGTGCAAAATGAACCATGGAAAGAGAGGAAGGGTTGTTCAAGTCAATGTTATAAAATGTAAAACAGAAATTTAACAAAAAATATATAAAAAAAGAACAATATTCTAGGAAGATTAAAGTATATGATGTAGAATCAGAGATATTCAGGCACATGCAGACAGATTTATGGACTTTCTCCCTAATTTAGATAACTTACAAGGCAACCCCCCTCAAAAAAACCCCTAAAATCTTCAAAAAATACAGTTTTTAAATAACTTTATAATACATTGCAAAATTATCCTGAACAGATTGTGCAACAGCCTATCTTCAGTCTGTCAAATTTATGCTTATTTGGAAGCACAGAAAATCTTAGTAAGCCAGCAAAGTTAAGGAATGGATTTGCGCTGCCCCCAAAAGTTCTATATATCCTGAAGTAACATTTTTTAATACCCAATACCTGGTTGGTTAGCTAAGACTTGAAAATTAACTGCCATGGAACGCTTGGGGGAAAATAATCTTAGAAAGTTTCATAGCATATATAGCCATTCCACACTATTTAATGCCACAGGCCACAATTATACTGAGTTTGCACTACATATTGCAGTGTTGTTAAGAAAATGGAGCAGAATGTTACATAGAAGTATGACTCATCTTTTCTGGAAATTTTTATGTCTCTCTCTCTCTCTCTCTCTCTCTCTCTCTCTCTCTCTCTCTCTCTCCCCCACTCTGGAAGTTTGGAGCCAGCTTATTGCTGTAGACATGGCATTGCCCAACAGATTCGGCATGTTTAAGGACTGGTGGCAAAAGAAAAAAATGCAAAAAGGAGTAGTGCCTCTAAATGCCAGAGTTAGTTTCTCAGCAAGGTATCAATTAAGAAATCTGACAGGGCCCACCTGGTGCAAGGGCCCTGAACTGAACTTAGCTTATGTCGTGTACTTAAAGAATTGCCCACATCCATTAGGTGATCAATTCAAGAAAGAATTCCCATGCCAACATTCAAACTCTCAGCAAGAATGCAACTCACCAGAACTCTGAATCGAGGAGAGTGAGGAGGAATTTTCCTCTATGGAAAGAGTCTCTGTGGAAAAGTAAGCACAGGTTTGATAAACACCATAGTTTCAACACCAGAAACATTGCAAAACCCTTTTAGTGCAATCAATTGTTTTGCTAAGGATGCAGACTACAATCCTACAAACGCCTGTGCAGCTTCTTAATGTCTTTCATTGGATTTAAACAGCTGGGTAATGCTACAACTGAACATCTACAATACTATAGGTTGTTTTTAAGCTGGAGATTTTCATCTATTGTTCTTGTTATTCCAGTTCTTCTCGTAGACAATATGCCCAAGAAACTCGTAACGAAGTTAGCCATTCTCAGCCAATATTAAAGAAAATATGAAAGCTGATCCTGTATTGAATTTTTATTGCAAAAACAACTTTTAAAAATAGAGCTACATAACAAACTTCCCAATGTATAAACAAAGCGTGTTCTCATTCATGGAGAGCATGTGTTGCGGTAGGGTCTAGCAGCCCCCCCCCCTTTGCTGGGTGGGTTAGTTTGGATGCCCATCCACAGTGATTGGGCGGTTGGGTTACTGGGCAAATTTTGGTGTTGCCATTTTAGGGGGGTGGACCAAAGGTTATAAAATCAAGTCACGCAGCACTGACTGGGCTCTTTTGCTTGCGCATCGGATCACCCACCCACCCTCCCTAATTTAGGGCTATTGCATTGACCTTGCTATGCCTGTCATGGGGTCGCCTGCTCTTGGGCAGGGGCAGGGGCCTGGTAGGAATTTTGTCCAATTGGCTGGTGCCACTTGGTTTTTGCTTACTGCGTAGCAAATCGTCACAACTTGTAAGGTTGCGGTTAGGCATTGGTTAAAAAATTGGTTGTTGGAGGGGTAAGGATTGGTGGTGCCTGCCCCTCCAATGCTGCTGCTGCAAGGGAATTCCATTAAAGGAATCCAGGGGCTTGCCATTCTTTCATCCGTACCCCTGAATGGGGCTTAGGGCCATGCAACCCCCCGGGAGCATGGGGGGGGATGAGGGTCTGGTGCCCGGCTCCATGCTCTCCCCAGTATTGATTTCCCTTACTGGCTTTCACTGGAATCCAGAAGTCAGTTCTGTCCTGGGGCGGGGGACAGATAGTAGGAACCAATGCCTAAGCAACCACTCCCATTTATGTATTTTAATAAAGTTGTGGCCAAAATTATGCCAAAAACCTTAAACAAAAATTGTGTGTGATTTGTGAATTATTTAGGGGTGGCTTGGGGGACCTTGACATGCAAATCATTAGCACAAGAAATTTACACTCAGCTAAATGTTAACTGTACAGTGGTACCTCGGGTTACATATGCTTCAGGTTACATACGCTTCAGGTTACAGACTCCGCTAACCCAGAAATAGTACCTCGGGTTAAGAAATTTGCTTCAGGATGAAAACAGAAATCGTGTTCTGGCGACGCTGTGGCAGCGGGAGGCCCCATTAGCTAAAGTGGTGCTTCAGGTTAAGAACAGTTGCAGGTTAAGAACGGACCTCCGGAACGAATTAAGTACTTAACCCAAGGTACCACTGTATTACCAAGAAAAGGATTCTACCTCTCATTTACAGCATTGCTCAACTTCTGTGTTTCAACACATTCAAACGATATCTATTTGTCACAAGCAATAAAAGAAAGTCACTTTATTTAAAACGTACCAGTTGTATTTATTCCCTTTCTAATATGTACACATTCACTCCATTTCATAATCTTATCTGTGCTTCATAATCTAGTAGGGTAGCAACCTCAGAGCTATGCTATTTCTTTTGCCAACATTTCTTTCCACACCAGCTCTTTATATTTTTGTTCAACATGTGGCTCTGAAGCTTAATATTATAATTAAAGTGTGAGCTGTTCCACTCAGTCACCATGTATTATCTGTTCTTTGTTTGCTTGCTTGCTTGCTTATTTCATAAAAATTTAATACACCTTGATTGTTAATTAAAAACAACAACCCCTCAACGTGGATTTTCAAAAAATGATATTTTTTGTTGTTCTGATTGGGCTATGTACCCTGCCTTGAGATTAGTTTTATGTAGAGTGGGCTATAAATATTTTAATATTTATATTTTAGTAATTAAATCTAAATATCCAAGAAAAATGACCATAGGCTCAAAAATCAACGGTCTGTCAATGACTTGAGTAACGTCTTCCTAACAAATCTGATTGGGCATGGGGAAACAACAACAACAACAACAACAACAACGATTTATTATTTATACCCCACCCATCTGGTAACTTCCAACAAAATATTAGAAATACATTACTATAAAATACAATAAAACATCAGACATTATTAAACTGAGATGCATTGTAATGAAATTACGGGGATGCATGATTGGGATTGCAGCAGGTGGAGAGGGCAGAATTTAACCCTTTCCTCCCCTGGCAAACAAAAATACCCTCCTCTGAAGCTGCTATTTGCACTGTGGGAAAATTCCTGACACCAACTACAGATTTCCCCCAAAAGCAAATACTGGCTTCAAGTGCTGCTCAAGACTGCAGCAGAGGAAGGAAACGTGAAATCCCTTTTCCACATCAGCCCTTCTTCTTCCCCCACCCCAGCAAACCAGTGCTAGTTGGATTTTTAAAGACCTGCGTGTTAAATGCAAAAAGCAGGTTTAATGGCACGTCGAGCTTGGCCTTTAGTTTCAGTGCCATCCTGCTCATCAGCCCCCTCTAATTGATTAACTTATTTCCAGTCACCATCTTCCCCTGCCCAAACCTGAAGAAGGTATCTCCTCTTCTCTGCTGCCTCTATCTTTGTTAGTAGATGTGATCTCATGCGGTTGCTGAAGATGGATTACTTTGTTTTCCACACTATTTTTCAGCAGATTCAATTTACCAAACAACGGAGAGGGAGTATGTGTGAGAGTATTTGGGAGGGGGGGCGTGTCTCATGGCAAATGAGGCCAGTGAAACCAAGGCTACAGTTTAAAAATAAAATAAAATAGTACATATGGTTAGTAAAGAAAAGAGAGAGAAAAATCTCCCCATGACCTGGTGCGGGGTGGGGAATAGAGAAGGAAGGAATGGAAAATGCAGCTGTTTTTAATTTTATGCCCCTGTGTAAACCTTTGATGTCTAGGAAAAGTCACAGTACTTTAATCAATGAGCAATATCAGACTCTCTGAATCTCATTAAGCTGCTCAGGATATAACAGGCTGGCAAGTACCATTACCTGTGTTTAAGTAGACCTGATAGGACTAAATCACAGAGTCATAACCTGGAAAGGATCCAAAGGCCACAGAGTCCAATTTCAGGGTTCAAGGTTGTCATTGTTGTTGTTTATATATCCAGTGCCTATACCCAGAGGTTTCAGGACAGTTCACAGAACAAAATAAAAATATAAAACCACAAAATATATAACCAAAATACAAACAACCCAATAACCCCCCCCCCAAACCCCACATTTTTAAAAGACTCTCCTGCCTCCTCAAAAGCCAATCTTTGTGATGCAGACCACATTACTACATGCAAACAGCAGGTACACTATTCTTATTACAGGACAAATCTCTACCCTTGGATGGATGGATCTGCGAGCTCTTGAGAATGTCCTCTGGAGGCTGGCAATAAGCTCTGAAACAATTGAGCGATATTGCACCTTATCTCTGCGGCTTTGTTATGAGCTTTGTTTGAGATGGTTATGGCAAACCCCTGAACGGTTATATTGCACATACTTTTATAGCTTGAATATACCTTTTATAGGAGTGATGAGATATTCTTACTCGCTTATTTTCTTTCAGATACTCCCCCGATGAAGAACTGGCAGAACTTGAAATGTGGTCGTGCATGCGCACATGCAAACACCAGAACTCTTTTCAGTACAAAACAGATTTCTACTCCTACTCAAACCGCTTGTGTTGCCTTGGGATTCACGACTCTGCTGTCTTCATTTGGGCATATTCATGCCACTCAGCATCCTGCTCCTAGGGTTGGCAGCTTGCGGTAGTCTCAAAGGAGGTTTTTCAAAGACTCTGCCTTGGGGAAATACTCTCCACTTCAGTTTGGTCTGTTCTGGAATCCCTCCATGGATTGTAAATCCAAGATTGCAGAGAACTTAGGGACACGTTTCAGGTCAAGATGGTGGCAGCTTTGGGAACTGGGAACTAGAATGCAAACTCCCCTAGTTAAGCCCAGTTTGTAAAGCACTCTCCATGACAGCTTTCAGTGGCAGCAGACACCCCACCATTTCAATCCCTTCCTGTTATGTATTGAGTTGTACAAGATCCAAAAGGCAGCAGTTTGATTCGTCCTAGAACAACAGGATTCAGAATGCAGCAGTTTGATTGGTCCTAGAACAATAGGGCCCAGAATGCAGCAGTCTGACTGGTCCACAGGAGCCACCCAATCCAGCTCCATGTGGAAGTGAATCCACAACCTGATTGGCCTACAGATGAATCCCGGAATTAGCCAATCATGTGGGGCCCATTGTGTAAATAATGTATATAAAGCAGACATTCTGGGGGAACTTCCATTCCTCCTCACCACTATGAGCTGAATAAAGAGCATGAAATCTACTCTAAACTCCAAGTATATTTCACTTCCCCAATAAAGGGGGGAAACTGGCATCAGTGGTAGGCTCTTTGGTCTCATTGCATGCCAAGGCGGCGACCCCCCAACCCCAGACGACACCTGGGTGGAATAATGACTCGTGACACCGTGTTATGGGATTAAAATTGGCCACAACTTTATTAAACTTTCAGACGTAGGAAGACCTTGGCTTAGGCATTGGGCGTTTATCCCTCCCAGTCCCCGGTTGGGGATCTGGGGCACATCAGGGTTAGCCAATCTGTCTGGGGATTGGGCTTACTCTGGAAGACGTATGCTTAAGCAGAGAGAGGCGCCCCCCCCCCATTTCACCACAACACAGTGGAGTGCACTGATAACCTTTCAGCGTATGACCAGTAACTTCCCTCAATACAACCCCTTTAATGGGGAACCCTGGGATCGCCGCTGCAGGGGCGGGCGTGTGTCACTGCTTCACGCCCTGCCCACCTTCATTTAGGGAAGATAGACTAAAGGATTCCGCCCAAGGCCTATAACCGCCAAAGTTGTGACATTTTGCTATGGGGAAGGTGAAACCTGCCAATGCAAGGAAATTCCTTCCCGGTCCTTTAACAGCAACCATTGTAGGACTGTAACAGCACCCGCATACCTGTAAAGAAGAAGTTAACCTGCAACTAAAAAAAACCCTAAATGAAGGGAGGATAGGGCAGGTGAAGCTCTGGAACTGACTAAGAGCTCACATGTAGGCTCCCCCTGCTTTTATACTTAAAGAGCGGACCCAACCTTTACTTGGTCTGCTCCCCTGGCTATGCCTTCCCAGTCGCAATTGGTTCTTTGAACTGAGGTTTGGTGGGAACCTCAAGGTTTGCGACTTGGGGAGGCGGTCCAAGAGTGCTGTGCCAGGAGTCACGTATGATTGGGGGTGCTGCATGTGGGCATGCAAAGGGTACCCCCCATTTGATGTGGAGAGCGGTCATTATCAAGGTGTGGATATTTGTGAGCATTCTAGGGAGCATTGTTTTCTGCTGGGGTGCATCATATCTTCTTTTTTTGTATAATTTTTATTAAACTGTTGAATTTATCTTAATGCTGCCAAAGTTTTCAAGGGTACACAATTTCCCTCCGTATATTCAATAAACATTTTCCAATCTTCTTTAAGCATATGTTCTTCTTGTTCTCTTATTCTATATGTTAAGTCTGCAAACTGTGCATATTCCATCCATTTAAGTTGCCATTCTTCTTTAGTTGGGACCTCACTCATTTTCCAATTTGGGGCTAACAAAACATGGGCCGCAGTAGTGGCATACATAAATAACCTTTTTTGACACCAAATCCATCATATCTTCTATCCTTAGCAGCACGTTCCAACTTCACCAATGTAAAAGGTAGCAAGGTTGTTCCCTTTTCTCAGTTTGGTCTGAAGTTGGTTTAAGAAAAAAACACATCACAATGCAGTATTCTATAAGAAATGGCAGGATACCTGTGGATTGTGGCCAATGCCATGTGTACACCACTACCCAAACCAGTGGATGCAGACAAACTGGGAGTGTGTGCACAACCATAGATGAAAATCGGTATCCTGATTTTCATTATAGGAATGTCGTACTACACAGCAGTAAATTGTAGCTTAATTAATCAGCTATCATGTACTTCCTATTGTTGTACTGGATTATGTTAAAGTGACTCGATTTTGGACATGTCCTATTAATTTGTGTAATCGAATGGCCATCTCCCAAGAGAACATGAATTGCACATTCACCCAAAGAAAACATTCCATTTAGCCTGAAGTTGCAGACATGATAGGTTATCGGGCAGAAATATGAGAGATCATAAATTTCTAACAGCTGCCAAGATTGTCAGAAATCCTTCTCAGCTAAGATGTATGTGAACCACTCTGATACATTCTGCAGTGCCCGGGAAAGGAAAAAAAAATCATGTAGTGTGTTTAGAGCAGCGGCTTTGGAAAGGCAAGTGGGAGCAAAATATGGCTTGAATTGTGATGAAGTGGATAAGGAGTGATTATGGGCTGTTTATTCTGATGAGTTCAGTAGCTTGAATTGTGACCTGTGATAGTGAATAAGATGAATTGTTCAAACGTCACCAGCTCCAGTTCATGCCAGAATGACAGTGAATAATAGGCCTTAATTAGCAATCCCCTTTTCACCTGTACTGTATAAAACACACTCGCTTGTGCATCTTGGGAGGAGAATAGCCTGGAAAAGGAGAAAATCAAATTGGCAAGGATTCCTGATTGCAAAATCGATTACACTGGTGTAAATGAAGAGTAACTCAAGGGGATGTCATTGAAGGAAAAGGGCACAGCATTGGTGACACTGTGTGCTCAGGCTGTTTTTAATTAAAAACCACTTCTCATTGAAAAAATTGAAAGCCTGGATGCAATTTTGTCCAATTTGCTTAACTGCCAATTTTCAAGATATAATTTAGCATTTCAGAGTGTGTCTGCATGGCAGCTTTCCATGTTTTTTAGTCCACCTCTTTAGTGATAAACTGCAAGTGTGGGAATCTTCCTTTAAAAGGGCAGGCACTTTTTGGTGCAGGGACCATCTTCATCCTGTATCAGGGATGGTAAATTTGTGATCTCCAGATGTTGTTGGACTACAGCTCCCATCATCCCTGACTATTGACCATGCTGGTTAGGGCCAATGGGACTTGGAGGACAGCACCTGTAGAGCCACAGATTCCCCATCCTTGTCCTATCATAAATGCCAGTCTTTGCCAACCTGTTAACCTGTAGATGATTTGGAATACAACTCCAATCAGTTGTGCTCCAAATGATCTGGAGGCCACTCATTTGGCAAATGCCAGCATGTATTAACAGCAAACTCATTTTCTAAATGCCTAGCCTTATATAGCCAACTGGTATGATCCACACACAAAAGGGAGGTATTAATAGGCGTAGGGAAAGAGGAAGCTTTGCAGATGTACATGAAAATGGGGTGGCTTTTGAACTAAGGTGAGAAGGACCGCTAAACAGCTTAATGAGGCCTGAGCATGCTGAGCAAGAGAAATGAATCTTAAGGGTGGGAAATCAAAAATGGAGAAGAAGGGAAATAGAGTAGAGTCTCTCAGAAAAAGCCAATTAATGGCTTGAGAGAATTTTGTGCTGCATATAAAAATTGACCTGTAAATAGAAAGGCTACATGCATACGTTTGGTGGCTTGCAGATCTTGGTGTGGGTGAGAGGGGAAATGATCAGAGAGGTGGGCTATGGTGCATGAACACACTATTTCACAGGGTTACAATTTACAGCGTTCAGGTTACATGGAAACAGCACATACAATTACAGTTTAAATATGTTTTGACAATCCCTGTAGTGGATGCAGGAATTCCACTATTGGTCTAGTCAAATTAGAAAAAAAGGTAGTGTAATCTCATATTATCATAGCTGGGGAGAAAGAGGCGCAAGCTAAACAAGCTACAAGTTGAAAATTCATGCTATACCTTGCTTAGATTCACATAAGAGTCCATTGATGCCAAACAAATCTACGAAGTTCCAAGATTTTTTTTGGTATCCACCATGCTGTCCTATCCTCCATACACCTGTTTCTAGACAACTTTTAGAAGACATCTGAAGGCAGTCCTGTGTAGGGAAGGGTTTTTTTTTTAATGTGTAATGTTTTATTATGTTTTTGTATATGCTGGAAGCCACTCAAAGTAGCTAGGGCAAACCAGTCAGATGGGCGGGGTACAAAAAATAAAATTATTATTAGTTCTAGAAATCTGAAATGGAACACCAGAATTTCTGGTATTGTCTCTTCCTAACTAGTAATAGTTATCTTGATGGGGAGCAGGAACTCCCACACCGATTGTCCATCACTCAGACCAGGCTTGTGACTGAGTTCTCTCCTTGCTAACCATGAGCTGTAGCCATGAACATCACATTGGCCACAGCTTGTGGCTAACAAGAAGAGAACTTAATCAAGCGTATGGGTTCAGATGACCAGCTAAGCCAACCCTTGGTTTAGCTCAGTATGGCATGGGAGTAGAACTTAAAGACGGGAGTAGAACTTAAAGACTGGCAAGAGCAGAGTGGCTGTGAGCTCCCCTCCAGAAGCCTGCACATTTGTGCAGTCCCAGGAAGCCATAGGGTGGTTTTCCATGTAATGTGAACCAGGCTAGCATATGTTTAATGATTTGATGAGAAAAAAACATAAGGAATCCTCAGGGTTGTGTGACAGAGAGAGAGGGAGAGGGAGGCAGAAGCCTTACAGTATAAGATGTTGTATATACATAGCTCCATGTGGCAAGTCCAGTTCCTATCTAATTGTTTTTTATTTGGCTCTGCAATGCCAAGTTGCTGAAGGAGCACTTCTCATCTTGTTGAGGCAGGCCACTTTAAATGGGACTGCAATAGAGCCTATTGATCTACTTCTACTGATGTGTTGTTCACCATGGAACATAAGAAGATAATGAGTTAATATACCATTGTAAAAGAACATGCCAGTGGTATGTTGTTCATATTCACGAACCTCATTATTATGTTGAACTGAATATTCAACATACCAATGGTCAATTATCTTTTTAGTAACTGACGAACAAGTGTAGCTGTTCACAAAAAACTAATATAGCAGTGAAGGGTAACTTGGAAAAAGAAATGTGAAATGATCATTATATAATCTGAAGAAATTGCAACTTGGACTTTTGTACAAGATTGTTAAAATCTAGCATTTTTAAAATCAGTCAGTACCTTTCTGTCCATCATCAAGCAGTGAACAGTGTGTCTGGGTTGTTGTTGTTTTCTAATCAGGTTTGCTTCTAAAAACTAGGATTCCACCCCCAATTTAAGCTTTATTGAACCTGTGGATCTGTTCTGTTCAAAGATGAATTCGCAAGACAGACGGCACATTGGAGAAATGATTACCATGCAAAAGCAAGATTGTGCTAATTGCAGAAATCAGTTTTCAACGGCCGTTGTCTAGGAGGAAGGGGAGGCATAAAAATAGAATGCATTCTGACTGGCAAGGGAAAGAAAGGCAAGAACTGCTTAGTCTTTGAATTGCCTTGTAGGAATGTTTTCATGTCCACATTCCTCTACTAACCCTTTCATCTAAGCTCTTCTGCCAGCCTAATGTAACAGGTATGACTCTAATAGGGGGAAAGAGTTGGGAAAGGGAACTGATGAAAAATTGGTGTAGCAGCTGCTTTATGTCCTGGGAAGAGAAAAAGAGAGAGAGAAGGGGGCGGGGGGAGAAAGATCCCAGTTGCAATCTGGCAAGCCTATTCAGCATCACACATTGTCACTACAAGGACTTACCCAGATAATATTAGGATGCCCATTGCTAGACTGAGCTTCCTTCACATCCTTTTCAGATCATGTAATCCTGTGTTGCCCACCAGATGTTGTTGTGTTCCAATGCCTATTAGCCTCCTTGGCCTACAGGGACAATAAGCAGGGATGATGGCAGCTGTAGTCCAACAATTTCTATAGGGCACCCCACCAGTTACCTCTGGAATGCTGCAACAAAGGTGAAGCCCATCAAACTTCAGAACCTTCTGATACATCTGGTATGTCTCTCTGTAGCCCTTCTTGCCTGCCATCTTTGGCCTTCTCAACATGCTGCTGCTTTGTGAAGCTGAAACTGGTCCCTTCCTCACCTTACATGGGCAATTAGGACCAACAGCCATGTGAGCAGTAGAGGAAAAAGGAAGCAAGCTGCCCTCAGTGTCACCTCCTTGAACAGCCCGTGTTTACTGTCTTAATTGTATGTTCAGGTTCTTATTCATCTTATGTAAGCTGCTCTAGAAGCTGGCGAGCACAATAAAAGTACTTTAAAGAAATAATATTGTTAAACAGGAGCCATAGCTGAAGCTATGTTTACTGACCCACTGTGAACCTGAGCCAAAATATAGTCAAATGACTTTAGAACCCCTTCTCTTCAAAATGAACAGCCTCCCCTTATTACAGGGATGAGGAAGCCGTCAACCTCCTATCATTCTTGACCATTGGTTTGCAGGCTGAGACTGATGGGACTTGGAGCCTAACAGCATCATGAGGGTCACAAGCCCCCAGCCTCTGCCTACTAATACACCTTAGTCAGCCACTCCAGAACACAGGCAAATGGCTCTTCAACCCCCATCTTAGCAAAAGAAATGGCTTCAGTGCCCTTCTGTATCCATCCACAACAGCTCACTTCAGCTTTTATGCCATGGCTCATGCATGAAAGTCAGCAGCAGATGTGCACCAAAGGATAACTCTGAACATTTATCTCCAACAGTTCATTTGCACTGTCATAACTGGTCATTCAGCTTAAAGGTAGAGCTGAAAAGGTCAGTATTGTGGATTATTTATGGCTCAAGCCAAGACTCCTCTATCTTCAGATGTGATCTTGGTGATCTTGAGCCTTACTGGAGGTTTAAATAAAATTATCAACCTCTTGGATAGAAACTCTTCCCTCCATGTCATGTCATTTAACCTACATTGGCACTTATATGCATGACCTAGCAAAGGGAATCTCTCTTTTTTTCAGTACAGGCAGTTCTCAGCTTATGCTGGGGTTATATTCTGGGGATAGCATATAAAGCCAAAATCACATATAGTCAAAATACACTGGGTTCATTGAGGTGTGGGATTGGAAAAACAAAACAACTTTCCTAGATGCTTGACCTTGTTCCATCTCCTTTTTAGTATTTTTTTATTGCCAACCACATAAAGCCGGATGTGCACAAGTCAAAAATGTGTAAGTTGTGAGTTAAAAAAGGTAAAGGACACCTGACAGTTAAGGCCACTCACGAACAACTCTGGGGTTGCAGCGCTCATATCGCTTTACTGGCCAAGGGAGCCAACGTTTGTCCGCAGACAGTTTTTCCTGGTCATGTGGCCAGGCCAGCATGACTGAGCCGCTTCTAGTGAACCAGAGCAGTTCACAGAAACAGTTTACCTTCCCGCCAGAGTGGTACCTATTGATCTACTTGCATTTTGATGTGCTTTCGAACTGCTAGGTTGGCAGGAGCTGGGACCAAACAATGGGAGCTCACTCCGTCGTGGGGATTCATACCGCTGACCTTCCGCGGCAAGCCCAAGGCTCAGTGGTTTACACCACAGCGCCACCCGCATCCCTTTTAAGTTGTGAGTTACCTGTACATAGAAAGAGTTTACTTTCATATCCCTAGTGTAGAAAATATGCCCCAGCTTGAATTTCTTTTGAATTCTGGACACTTCTTCTCTGATAGGAGATCCATGCCACACATCTAAAGTACAACCAACACACATTTAAAGCACATAGATTTCCCCCAAAGAATCATGGGAACTGTAGTTTCCCCTCACAGAGTTACAGTGATCTCATTTGTCTCCTAATCTAAAAAGTACTCTTGAGGTTCAGAATGGGGAGAAATTTGATTCATATTTATCAAATCCATACTTTCTGAAACAATAGGAAAACCAAAACATAGCTATCCATCAAAATTCACACCTATCTGAATTTTGTGATGCAGTTCTCAAACCAACGAATGTTTACAAAAATGCACACATTAGGTAAATGTATGCACTAAATTAACGAAGTGAAACTAACATATGAAATGCTTTATATTAGGAAGAGACTGTTTGCAAAAATGTGTACATGAATGAAAACTGCACATAAAAATGTGTTTATTATGATAAATTCACACTAACATTTTGAAGGATTTTTAAAAAGAGAATTCACAATGTGGAGTATCAATTAATAATGGAAAAATGTGAAGCTGAGTGAACTGAAACTGGCAGACTTTTCCGTCCCTGTTCTAGAGAGAATTGCACTGAGAAGTTCAGTCAGAGGCCATTATGGCTTAGTTCCTATTGTTAACAGTGGTCCTGCAACCAAGTGGCACATCGTGGGTTGGGAAGATGAGGCAGAGTGGTGGCTATGGGATTCCGCTAGTCTATGTTATTTGCTGGTTCCGTATGGTGTGATACCTCTGGTTATTCTTGGACTACAACTGCTATCCACTCTAGACATCATGGCCAATGGACAGGGACGATGGGACTTGTTGTCCAACAACAATGAGCAGTCACCACATTGGTCACTCATGTAACGTGATGTCTCACAAAACATACCAGATTAAAGGAAGTATTTTTTTAAAAAAAGAAAACAACAACCTATAAACTATTTGGCATTTAAAAGCTTTCCAATAAATGGAGTTCTTCTGGGCTTCATTTACATAAGCCTCTTATGTGAGACAATATTCATCATTAGTTTTTTTCCTACTGCCTATGATGGGATTCTTTTCTCTACCATTAAATTACATTTGAGTTGATAAAAAGGCACAAAATTAAGCTGTTATTGTGTTAACTGTGGTACCTTGTTTCAATTAGGTATTTAGGCTTTATAATAATCCTCCATTCAAAGGCTATTCCACTATGTAAATGTGTGATTATGAACCAGCTTAATTCATGTGCAGCACCTCTATCCCTCAAGGGTGGGTTAGCCTGCAGCAATATTTGTAATCTACAGCCTGTTTTGTAAGAAAGTGTCTGTTTTACCCTCAGATAAGGCGATCAAAAGTGGCCAATTTCTCCTATACAATTGTGGGCTGCCCTCCTCTGCCATTTACCTTCACCTCAGTTAGAGCTCAGGTACAAAATTGAACAGGATGAAAAGAGAGACACAATGGACAATTTCAGAAATGTTGCTCTGTCTCCTTTGATGCTCCTTGTTTCCTCGGGTAAAGTGCACATGAATCACCTTTAGATAGTTGGCATTCATAGGATGCTGTAATTTAAATATGTTTTGGTTGTTATCCAATAAGTCTCTCTCCCGACCCTCTCTGTCTCTATCTCTCTCACACACACACCTCAAGTTCCCTATTAACAGGGCTGGTCCAGGTTTGAGGGGGGCACTGGCAAAGTGCCCTCATTGTTTTCCTCTCTCCTATCTATATTAGTGAGCCCTGGTTGGCTTACCTGGTGGCAGAGGCAGCCATATTCCCATCTACAACAGAGCTGCCATTTTAATTTGCTACAATGCCCCTGCACAACACAGCACATAGTATTGTGGGGGATTTAAAAGGTGGTTTATAAGCAACTGCAGCTCATCAGACTAGTCATCCAAAGATGTTGTCATGCCTGTTGCTCATCATAGCACAAAACTCCCAAGTGGTTTCTCCATTTGAACAAGCACTCAATTTTTACTCAGTTGAGTTGTTTCCAGTCTCCCTCTGGAATTCTATCATCCTGGAAAAGGGATGGTGAGTCACAGAGTGTCACGGACTGGCTGGATGCAGAGAAGTGGTAGGGGGAACAAGCTGGGCAACCCTCAAGGGAACCTCCAGGGGAAGAAGGCTCAGAGCCAGGGGATTGGTGGTGGGACGATGATGAATGGTCAGAGGGAGAAGAGGGGGAAGACTGGGGGGAGGAGGTGTCAGAAGCTGAAGAGGCAACAAGGTTTAGTGAGTAGGAAGAGGCTATAGCAGACAGCAGTCCAGAATCAGAGGCAGGAGATGAGGGAGGCCAGGAGAAAGAGTTGAGGGAGGCTGTTGAAGAAGCCAGGGATTCTTCCCCCTCCTGCTGTGACCAGCTCTTCTCCCACCCCCCCCAGTCTCCTAGAACATTGAGATAAATGAAGAGGGTAGAGAAAAGAGAGACAAGATGACACAGCCCTGGCTGTTGGGGAAGGAACCAGGGGAGGAGCCTTAGAAAACGGTGGGAAGTCCTCTCAACTGCCCCATTGGGGCAAGAGCTACTGTTTTGGTTCCTTTGAATAAAGAGTTAACTTCACTGACACCGGGTGTTTCATTACTTCCGACTCCAGCTCCTGACCCAGAGGTCTACATTATTTCTTATTGTTTTGTTATTTATTCAGTTTGATGACGGTGCTGGCTCTAGGATCTCTGGGGTCCTCAGGTCAGGTATCCTTTGGTACCTGAAAGAGGCAGGGCATGCAGTCAGAGAAATGTCTATGTTTCCGCTAACCCTGTTCTATGGTCTCTGCAAAGTAAGAATGTTGCAATTATGGCTGCTTTGCTGGTCTTGTGGGCTCAGATGCGCCAGGTTGCCCTCAAGATCGAGGGGTCCCAAAGTGCATCACTTGCCCACGATGTCCCACGTGCAACATGCAACGTGTGATGTCATGTGTGCTTCTCAAAATCTCAGCTCTTGTGCCACGTTGCACTGGTCCCCACAGTGTCTCCTGATGTTGCACAGACCAGTGTGACCCCTCAACATTGAGGGGGCCAGGCTCCCTTCAAACAAATATTGAGGGGGCCGAAGACAGCTTGGCTCCCTAGAAGTTAGCACGTCTGTGTGGACCTGTAAAGTGCTTCAACATACTACTGCCTACCTCTGACTCTCCAATATGTTGGCTCTATTAAATCCTCACTTTATATGCTGTCTTGGTAGCAAAGAGCCTTGGCTCCTAGACTACACTTTGCTAGCCAATCTCAAACTTTGCTTCTTGGCAAAAAGCCACACAGAGCTTAGTTCATCCTCTGTGAAGCTTTCTACCTTTTCAAATTCAACTCTACTGGTCAGCTACCAGTATTAGGGTCAATCATCTTGCTTACTATGTATTTAAATCCCATTTCTCTCCTGGTACTTTGTGTTCCTTGTGGTCATTTTCTTCTCTTGGGCTACCAAACACTTACTCCTTCATTGGGGTTTCCTGAACAATAATGCTGGCTTGTAGGAGAAGCAAAAGAAATTGTGCAAGTCCTGAGCTGACAGAGCAAATAAGAGCTCCTTACAGTTAATTAAGATGAGCAAATTAGGTTTCAGCAGAAGCTCAGCTCCAAGCAAATTAAAAACCAGAACAAATAAAGAAGAAGTGAAACAATTTAAACTTGGTCTTGCTGTCTTGACTCTTTGGAGGCAAGTAGCAACTCTTTCTGGGCACAGAGTTGCCAACTTTAGGCTCTTCTGGAGGCATGTGAATCTTGTAGAGTTACCCAAGGGAACAATAAAAAACCACCCCCAACCCCAATTGCCTTTCCTTTGTGAGAGGATGCTCCTTTTTTATTTTTATTTTTTTTTATTAAACAAAACCCTCTCAAGATTCACTAACGGAACCTGTGATTTCAGAAAGTGCACGGGAAAGGGTCTGTTCTTGGCTATCAGGTTCATCTGCACAGTGGCAACTGGGGGGCCGAGATAAATGCATCCACTTGTCAAAAGCACTCTGCAAGATGGCAGGAGCCACCTCCAAGTGTCCTTTTGTTGAGGGCTGGATCTGTATGTGGCAAAGTAGTGTGCACATGTTCACACCCACAGTACACAGAAGTCATGATAGTAGATGCACTTTTATTTATTTGGACTATAGTACTATAGCATTTTCACAACCGTAATGCACATTTTGGGCTGGTGTGGGAACGAGCAGTATGTGTGTCGAGCTCCGACATGTGTAAAGCCCCAGGGTTCAGGCATGGTACCTTCTCTCACAGAGGAACTCTCTGGCATTTGGGCACAGATCTCCTCCCACAGACCAATCAAACATGCATATGGTAAGAAAGCATTTCTGCTACACAAGGCTAGCTCATGCATCCCTGTGTCCCCTCTTCCATGTGAGAGTTGGGTGACAGTGAACCTCCCTGTTCTGTTTGTACGCAAAACAGACAATAAAGCTTTTTGACTCGTATGCCCTCTAAGCCATGAGTGGGGGAGCTTTTCTGGCTCATGGGCCACATTGTCTTCCAGAAAGGAGCCATATACCAATAGTGGCTGTGGGTGGGCCCAGAGGAAAAGTGGGTGGAGCAATGAATGCAGATTTTACCTTTGTAAAATAGGCTAGTTTTTATACCCACCCACAACCCCCGATCTCTACGCCCTACCTAGGCAAGCCAGACTTATTATCAGTGTTCAATGACACATTCCAGCCAGGCAAAAACCTTCAGGGAGGGTGTGAAGCAGAGCCAATGAAGGGTTGCTTGATCCCTCTTTCGGAAGATGTTTTGACTTTGGAGTAGTAAATCCTGTCTCAGACAAATTGTTGTGTTTACCCTTGTTTTCATCTTTCTGTCTTCATTGATGAAAAGGATTCCCAACACACTTCAGTTTTATTTTATTTTTCCTTTTGTAATGGCCGGGATATAAAGCTCTAATGGAAGAGGAATCGATGTGGACCACAGAAATATATAGAAATCTGATGGAAAAGAGAATAAAACAATGCTTGCCAGTATTCTATGCACTACCAGTATATACAGCTATCTGACAGAAGCATAAAATGCTGCTCTCCTAGAAGTCTTTGCACAGTACAATGAAATATATATAGCGACGAATGCAATAAACTCGAGCCAAATACTTTGAGAGCATTGTTCACAAACCTCCTGCCTAAAGATAAAAAGGTCACTCTTGAACTTCCTGTTGCAGTGACAGCCTAAATGACTGCCCTGGCCTGTGACTATGCTCTTTGTTATCATTTACCACTGCACCCACTCAGCGGGTGGCCCTTTAGACTTTTCCTAGATGTCTGAGCTGTGCTTATCCCCACCACATCTTACTTCAGCTCCGCAGTTGCAAATGCCAGTCAAAGGCCCCATAAAAGGTTCATGTGATAGTGACCTTTAGGGCGCCCGTTCCATCACAAAAGGGTCCTTAGGGAAGATAAACAGGATGTATACTATGTGGCTAAAAATAGGCCCCTCACCCAAGCCTCCCCGTCATAGGATTTACCCTGCAGTTTAGTCCTGGCTTACTTATTTCTCAAGACATAAGGCTTCCGTTGGACCTTTCTTGTGTTGTCTTGTTTTGTGTTAGGGGCTTGGAGCATGACTGACTCCTCTTCTGACACAAAGCTTATTCACCCAGGGTTGCACATGTAAATCAAACCCGTCGTGCAAAAGTTGTGAGTTGCATACTCACCAACATTTATCTGATGAAAATAGGGACATCTATGATGATGGTGATGATAATTTAAAATATTATTATTATGTTATTTGTACCCCACCCATCTTACTAGGTTGCCCAGCCACTCTGGACAGCTTCCAACTTATATAAAAACATAATAAAGCTTTAAACATTATACAGGGGTGTCTTCAGATGTCTTCTAAAGGTTGTATAGTTACTTATCTCCTTCGCTCGGAGGTCACATAACTTCATACTCTCCAAAATTTCAAAATGACACACACACACACACACACACACACACAGAGAGAGAGAGTGTTCTTCTCCTAATTAGCCTTCCCTGGCAACACTGCCAGTGTGATTTCACAATCTATCCGGTGCAATATGGTTTTTACAAGCTTTAATAATCAACACTAGCTAGGTTGTCATGTTTATGGAAAGAACAGGAGATGGGACAGTGCAGGAAGGAAAATTCCAAATATCTGCATATGTGCAGATATATCAGTAACTTTCATAACAGTTTAATGCCCATTTTAGTGAAATGAATGAAATAATCAATTTTTCCACCTTTTGGGTGTGAGAAGTCAAGTGACCAAATATCAGTGTAACCCAAATGACAAACCAATTTTAGGAAACTCTTGTTCTCTTTTTCCATTTCTGGGCATATTTCAAGGTAATGTACCATTGTCTTTTTTCTTTCTTGGCCTTATTGAAGAAGGATTGGGTTTTAAATTGCTTATCTAGGAAATCCACTTTCTGATTTAATATACAGAAGTATGCATTTTGAGCTATTTTCAGCACTCTCCTCCCCATCGCCATCCTGTCTGATGCATATATTTTAAGTGTTTTCCATAACTTCACTTTTCTTGGTGAAGCAGAAATATTCATCATACTTGTTAAGGTTTATATTACCCTGTAGCAAAGCAATTTATCATAACTATACATGAATGACTTTTCTGATTATTAAAATACTGTTACAGCAAAAACCGTTCAAATCACACCAGCATTCCATCTAATTTATTCTTGTTGTTTTTTGACCTGAGGGCAAGCCAAACTACAGAATAATATGTATGATCCAGAAGCTGATACTGAAGATGTGTATTTAGGATTGTGTTGTTGCCACTTAGAAATCATAGAATGCCACTGTCTTCTATAAATTATAAGGAACCCCTTTCATTTGCACACATTGGTCTCTGCAAGGTTTCCTACCTTGTAGCCAATAATTCCACTACAGAATTTAATTCTCCAACAGTTAGCCTATACTTGAAATGAAATCATGATCCTCTAGCCCTTTAAGATTAAATGTAGGAATGAAAATGACAATTCTTGCAAAACTCCTAGCAAACAGTCCTTCCACAGTAAATGGGCATGCCTAATGCAAGCAGCTTGCCATTTTGCTTCTACATGTGTGCTATTTTCCTGCAAGATTTAGCGGTTCAACATTTTCAAATATTTGATCCAAATGGAACCTGTTTTGTCGACCAAGCCTCCAAGCTATACAGATTTAATTGGTTATATAACGGATCATTCCAACTCATCTTGATCTGCACTCATTTAACTCAGAATTGAGTATGTGCCAATGTCAAACGCCTCACATTTCACAGATGGAAATGCTTCATACAAAAAGGTCTTTGTCAGGGAATGGTCTGAAGACGGGGACTGGGGAATGCATTCTATGGCAGACCAGCTTCTCTCTGATGGAGAGCTGGAGGGGGAAGAGTCCCCCCCCCACAGTGTGTTCAAAAGCATAGAGAGAGAGTGAAGCTGAACAGCTCAGGGAGGAGTTACCCAGCTACGAGATAATGACAAGGCAACCAGAAGGGAGGGGTAACTAGTTGAGAGTGTGGGGGAACCCCCCTCTCCACAGACACAGAGTTCGGAATGTATCAGAGAGCAAAGGAGTCAGAGGGAGGGAGGAACTTCCCATTGGCGCCTAAAATGCTGTGGAAGTTGGAAAAAGGATTTAGAGTAGCCAATTGCCCTTCTTGCACTGTGTGTATTTGTGCTTGCAACTGTGTATTTGTGCTTGCAACATGATGCTGTAATAAAAGGACTATAAATCTATCAACTGCTCGTTAATTCTTACCTGTGAAGTTTCCGAAGGGAGAGGAGGACTCTCCACACTTGGCAGGGGGTTGGACTCGATGGCCCTTGTGGTCTCTTCCAACTCTATGATTCTATGATTCTATGAACCTGCCCGCCATTACATTAGATTCTGTGCCCATTCCCTACCCTGTGGTAGCAATGAGAGGTCTATTGCTGGGAAGAGCAGACTGCTACCAAGAACTTTACAGTGTGTGTGTTTTTAAAAAATGAAGTAAAATAAATTGGTCAAGTCTAGTTTGACAGTGTGGGAGCAGTGGGGCAGATGTTCTGGGAATAGTAACCCGGGAATAGGTGACCCGGAAACTACAACTAATCCAGAATGCGGCAGCTAGACTGGTGACTGGGAGCGGCCGCCGAGACCATATAACACCAGTCTTGAAAGACCTACACTGGCTCCCAGTACGTTTCCGAGCACAATTCAAAGTGTTGGTGCTGACCTTTAAAGCCCTTAAACGGCCTCGGTCCAGTATATCTGAAGGAGCGTCTCCTCCCCCATTGTTCTGCCTGGACACTGAGGTCCAGCTCTGTGGGCCTTCTGGCGGTTCCCTCACTGCGAGAGGCCAAGTTACAGGGAACCAGGCAGAGGGCCTTCTCGGTAGTGGCGCCCGCCCTGTGGAACGCCCTCCCATCAGATGTCAAAGCGATAAACAACTACCTGACATTCAGAAGACATCTGAAGGCAACCCTGTTCAGGGAAGTTTTTAATATGTGACATTTTAGTGTATTTTTCATCTTTGTTGGAAGCCGCCCAGAGTGGCTGGGGAAACCCAGCCAGATGGGCGGGGTACAAATAATAAATTATTATTATTATTATTATTATTATTATTATTATTATTATTATTATAGTACAGGACTGGCTTCATCCATGTGCCCACACAGACCTGACCTTGCCACAACTCTCAGTTGCATCATGTACCTTCAAATGAACACTGGAGCCTTCCCCTGTTAATTTTTCATCCGGTCACTTAATATTTCCTGAAAGCATATCCATGCAGCATAAAATGAATCTTAATGTGCGTCTTGGATGGTAGATCTCTTTTATTTTTACAAAAAAAGACCTATTTTTGGCAACAACAAAGCCATTTTGATCACATGATAGCATTTCCCCCATTTCCTAATGATTGATGATCTTTCTTACTCTATGGAGTAATCAAAATAATATAACTCTGGTATCTTAGCTACTGTGCAGTTTATCGTCTTCAATATCAAAGGATTTCTTTTTGGCCCCATAGTAGGCAGGAATCAATAACATACTTTAGGTGATGCCAATGCACAGTACCTTATAGGAGCAGCTGCTTTGATTTAACACTGTCTTCCGCTAGCAAGGAAAAGCCAGCATTCGTTTTCCCCTTTTCACTGCAGTTGCACATTAAGCTGAATGCTTTGGAGATTTTTGTCTACAACTCCCAGATCTCTTTCCTAATCAGTATTCGGCAGCATCTAGGCTTTTAGCAGATGGGCTAGGTTTCCCTTTTGTTCCAGTATCCATTGTTTTGCAGTTATCTGCACTAACTGCAGTTTGCCAGTCATTAAGCCAGAGGCAATATTCATTCCCAGTAAGCCACATATATTTCTGCCTGTTTGCTTAAGTGAATGTTTACATGCAATATATAAAGTGAATCTGAATGTGCCTGTGTGCATGTCTGCAATAGGATGGTCATTTCAGACATTTGGGTGATGGTAACTGAAGTGTTTATAGGGACGCAGGTGGCGCTGTGGGTTAAAGCCTCAGCGCCTAGGGCTTGCCGATCGAAAGGTCGGCGGTTCGAAGCCCTGCAGCGGGGTGCGCTCCCGCTGCTCAGTCCCAGCGCCTGCCAACCTAGCAGTTCGAAAGCACCTCCGGGTGCAAGTAGATAAATAGGGACCGCTTACCAGCGGGAAGGTAAACGGTGTTTCCGTGTGCGGCTCTGGCTCGCCAGAGCCGCGATGTCACACTGGCCACGTGACCCGGAAGTGTCTCCGGACAGCGCTGGCCCTCGGCCTCTTGAGTGAGATGGGCGCACAACCCCAGAGTCTGTCAAGACTGGCCCGTACGGGCAGGGGTACCTTTACCTTTACCTTTAACTGAAGTGTTTAGCTAAGAACAAGGAAATATAATTAAAGTTCCACACAGAAATTATGATAAATGTATGGCATTAGTGGCATAATTTTTTCAAGTTGACAATAGTCATATTTGTCTTTCTTTCCTTCCTTTTTCATCTCCTTCTTTCCTCCCTTTCTTCTATTTATATATCATCTTTTCCCCAAGCAGATAATTGTGGCATATATGAATTGCCCCTCACAAGAACCCTACAATGTAGGGTAGTCCAAGAAACAGTGACTGGTCCCTGGTCACCCCTTGACTTTCATGCCTGAGTGGGGGATTTCAACTCGAATCTCCAAGGTCCTAGCCCATCAATCTAACCATCACATTGCACTCTCTCCATTCTACTTGCCTCTAAAGAAGCATGCAAATAGGAGTGGGCTCTCAATGCCCCAACACATCACCATTTTTCAAAATTACACACCTCCATGTGTTTAAGTGCAAAGGTATACAGCAGGGAGTCTTCTCTGCTTGTGGATGCTCCCCATGCATTCTTCACAATAATAGCTGTAAATAAATGAATAAATAAATAAATAAATAAATGGAGCCACTATGAAGAGAGGAGGCTCTCCACTTCATAACTTCACCCTGAAACACATGAATGGCTCTAAATGTGGTCATGGTGGTGTACTGAACTAGGTGGGGCTGGGCAGTGCATCCCTGGTCCTGTTCACATGTTTGTCTAAACTCAAAAATGTGGAAATGAAGAAACTCTGGTCCCCATCCCACCCTCTTTTCAATATGCAACACATGCACCAGCCACATCACGCACCAGCAAAAGTATAGTGTCCAACTTTCTCCTGAATGAAGTGGAATGTTTGAGGATGGGAAACCAAAATGCTCGTTTACAAAGCTATTGTACTACCAACTTTACTGTACACTTGTGAAACATGGACTACTTATAAAACCATCTCCAACACCTTGAAAGATTCCATCAACAGTGTCTCAGGAAAAAATCTTACACATCACTTGGGAAGAGAGGTGAACTAATGCCAGTGTACTGGAAGAAGCAAAGATCACCTGTATCGAAGCAATGATTCTTCAATATCAAATTTGTTGGATTGGTCATGTTGTTCAAATGTGTGATTATCGTCTTCCAAAGCAACTACTCCAGGCATAGGCAAACCCCGGCCCTCCAGATGTTTGGGGCTACAATTCCCATCATCCCTAGCTAACAGGACCAGTGGTCAGGGATGATGGGAATTGTAGTCCCAACACATCTGGAGGGCCAGAGTTTGCCTATGCCTGAGCTACTCTATTCCAAACTTAAAAATGGAAAGCAAAATACTGGTGGGCAACCAAGGCAAATCTTTAAAAAATGTGGTATAAGCTCCAATTGGAGAACAGCCTTTACCAAAGGCATCATGGACTTTGAAGAAGCACAAACTCAGGGTGAAAAGGAGAAACCTTTTCCTCTCCTCCTCCAGAAAGTAGGAACTGAATCAATGGCTTCCAGTTATAAGAAAGGAGATTTTGACTTAATATCAGGAACAACTTTCTGACTGTAAGAGCTGTTCAACAGTGGAGCAGACTCCCTTGGAGATGGTGGACTCTCCTTCATTGGAGGTTGAATGACAATCTGTCATGGATGCTTTAGTTGAGATTCCTGCATTCCAGAGTATTGGACTAGATGACCCTTAAGGTACCTTCCAATGCTACAATTCTATGATTTTTATTATTCCATTCATCAGATATACCTTTGGTGACTTTGCTTCTTCTTGCAAGTAATTTAATCTGGGCTAGATGGATACATATAAAGTCAATCCTTAGCATGCAAATTCCACACACACCCTGCACCCATAAGTACTTTGATTGAAATAGGCCATAGACTTGATTCCCTAAGACCAGTGGAGGCTGGTCCATCAGCCAGCCCCCAGTTGTGTGCCTTCTTACCTACAGCCAGTTTAAGGGGTGGTGGGTGGCGCTGTGGTCTAATTCACTGAGCCTTGGGCTTGTCGATCAAAAGGTTGATGGTTCGAATCCCCGCAATGGGGTGAGCTCCCATTGCTCGGTCCCAGCTCCTGGCAACCTAGCAGTTCGAAAGCATGCCAAAAAGTCTACGTAGATTAATAGGTAGGAAGGTAAATGGCATTTACGTGCACTGCTCTGGTTTTGGTGTTCCATTGCGCCAGAAGCGGCTTAGTCACGCTGGTCACATGACCCAGAAAAACTTTCTGCGGAGCGGACAAACACTGGCTCCCTCGGCCTGTAAAGCGAGATGAGCACCGCAACCCCAGAGTTGTTCACAACTGGACTTAACTGTCAGGGGCCTGCCAGCTTCTTCCTCAGTTTAAGTATTGCCCCCATAGCAAGGAGGAGAATGGAGACAAACCTAGAATCCATGGATTCTGCTGGACACTGGCTCTGGTGCCATCTACTGTTGGTCTTCTTGCCTCCTGCCCTACCAGTGCTAATGAGCACCTGTCAGCACTTATAAACATCACAATCCTATTTCTAAGCTTAGTTCTTCAAAGTTAAATGGAACTTACTTTCAGGTGGGTGGATATAGAATCACAGCCTAAAACATCGTTCATAAGAAGCAGAAACCAAGGGAGTGCACACGCTCTGAATATGCATCAGGATACTTTTTAAATGTTCAGAATATTTACAGTACAAATATTTGCAGTGGCAACCGTAGGGCATAAAATGCATTAACTTGGAGTCTTCTGCATACTTTAGAGATAGGGAAATTGGATTTGATATAGTGTATTAGTTCTTGAAATCCCAATTGCTTCTTCCATAACAGCTAGGAGGTGAAACTTCTTCCTCCTTCACAGATGTATCTAACTGACTATGAAACACTATGAGAGGGAAAAGATGGGAAACGGAAAAGACGGAATCCCTTAGAGCTGAGAAAATGGACCCAAAGACTTACAATTTGTTGAGGAAGGCATTCAAATCTATTGGCTAGGCATTAAATGCACACAAAGCAAAGCTGGCTGGCTTCTCTGGAATATGTCTTTTCTTCTCTAGTTCACTAGGTCAAATCATATTATGATCCAAATTGATGACTTCCGGATTCTATATCTTTTCAGTGGCTAGTGTAAAAGAGTAGTGATCAGGTTTCCCTCCCCCCCCAAAAAAAAATCAAATAAAAAGAATAAATCCTTCTCTTAATTGACAATAGCACCAGTGACCTTTTGTCCCATAAAGAACCTGAAAGGACAGCAGTTGAATGACTCTCTTGTCACTGTGGGTGGTTCTTTAATAGGGTGGGTGAATCTGTCGAGTTTGGTTTCCCTCTGTTTTTCAGTTTTCAAGTCGTAAGTTCATTGGCTTGATTTTTTTAAAAAAAGAAATAAGTCCTCGTGAAAATTCTTATGTGGATAAGAACATTCTTATGTGGATTTTTCTTAAGAGACACATTTTTGCAAGCAATGTTCTTTGATATTTTTGTGTCTTATTTTTACTAATATATGCATCATTTTTTGGCATGTTTTCTCCAAATGTACACTTTTTTTGGGGGGGTGTATTGGATAACTGAATTGCAGCAGCTGGCAAACAATGAATTTTGAAAAGTAGCATTGTTTATGAGATGGAGCAGGCCAAGTAACTGGTGGAAAAGGAAAGCTGAAACACCTTAAGTGTGTGATCAGCTTCATGAACACCCTGAGTCTGAAGTTGATGTTTGTGTCTGTTACCATTTTGTGTAGTGCCAAGTATGTTACGATTCTGTAGTTTGGAGTTAATGGATGGAACTAGTTCTATATCCTCCAGGGGAGAGATAGGAGAAGAGTATCAGATGGTTCAGTGGCAGTACAGCACGAGTCCATTACTGCTTCAGATATTAGGTGTTTGTAATATTGTTGAGTATGAGTGTAGAAGTAATGTTTAAGGTAGTGAATGGGTACAATGCTTATGTGAAATGGATGGTGATTGAGGTTGGATGAATGTATATATGTATGTTGTTTCATCTGAAATTTCATGTTATGCTGCCTTGTAGTTCTCTCTGACTTTATTTATTTTATATTGAGTTTATGTTGTTTATGCATTGTGTTCTATGAATCATTTGATGTAGATGTTTGTACTTTCTTCTGTATGTAAACTGCAACAAGATCTTCCAGATGAGAAAGGTCTATAGAAATAGATTAATGAAAAGAAGAAAGAAATGGGGGCAAAGGCGCAAGTTGTGTAAAGTCTGCATTATAAAATGTGGACTGGGCCGATGTTTTTGTAAAAGGGAATAGGGCCCTTTAAAACAAAATCAGGGAGTGTCTTGATCTCAGCCACACAATAGCTATATTCCCTGGCTTCCCATGCTTCAGTGAAAGGCCGGGGAAAGATGTTGTATGGCAACTCATCCAACATTATCAGACTGCAATTACTGAAACTGGTGCCGCATGACTTGACCCAGTTTAAAGTGCTGGTTTGAAGTGTTTAACAGTTTGGGCTCAAGCTATTCATTGGACAAAGTGGGCCCACACTGAGCTGTGCAACAGGGGCTCTTTTAGTGTGTCCCTCACTTAGACCAGTAAGGTTGACTATAAGAAGGAGGGGCTGACTCTGTTGTGGATCCACAATTTTGGAGTTTCCTGCCCGTGGATCTGTGGTGGGCTGCTATGCTTCAGGGATTCTATTCCAGCTGGCTTTTCATGATGTTTTATGATGGATATTTTTATCGGCTGGGATGTGAAAAATGGACTGTTTTTGCTGCTGTGAAAAACATTTCATTGACTGGTTGAATCTATTTTATCGGCTCCTATTGTGGGTGGGTGGGTGGGGATTTAATGGTTTTAGCTCTTGTGTTGTCGATTTTCTCTTTTTTGTATTTTTTTTATTTTATTATTGCAGTAAGCCACTTTCAACAGGCATTGCTCAGAAAGTAAGCCTAGAAATTATGTTAAATAGTACAACGTGTTTGTTAATTTCACCAATATATTTATTTTATGCACTCTTTCCCTTAATATATGCATTTCTGTAAACACTTTTGTCAGGGGCTCCGGAGCAGAGGCACAGGGAAGAGAGGAGATGGAGAGTGAAGGGGAAGAATCCGAGGGGAGCGTAGGAGAAGAGGACAGTGGACCGAGGGATTCCATGAGCCTCTCCAGCGAATCGGAAGATTCACAGAAGGGGGCGCCAGTGGCCAGGGGTAGGGGGTTCCCAAGGGGAATGCCCCAGGAGCAAGGGGGCAGCAGGGACTCCCAGAGCAGTAGCTGGAAATCAGGACCAGCTTCCCCACCAGAGCAGAGTGGGGGGGAAGCGTCCCAAGGATCGGGGCCAGTGCATTCCCCACCAGGGAGAGAAGATAAGGCAGGGCTGACCACGCCTCCATCAGAAAGTCGGACAACGGAGGAGAGGTCAGATCTGGCCAGTGTCCCGGAAGAGGGAAGCAGTGACCAAAGTAGTGTAACGGTTAGGAGAAAGGTCACTGGGCTGGCGCGAGAGGCAAGTTCAAATGTAGAGGAGCGCGGGACAGCAGAGAATGAGGATTGGGAACCGGGTCCTAAAGCCCGCCGGAGGGAGGGGGAGGAGCTAAGCGACTCAGCGTCGGAAGAGTCCAGAAAGGGCAATGCCCCAGCGGGCAGGAGGACCCAGAGGAGGAGAGAGCAGCGTAAAAGGTGGAGCAGGGCTAGGATCTTAAACTGGTGTCATAGGGGAGGAGACTCAGACGGGACTTCGCCGATCTAGGGTTTAAGACGTAGGGCTGCACGCTGTGGCTTTGAAATGGAAACTGAACTTCAATAAAGACTTTTGTACATTACTACAGCCTAGCGTTGGTCCTCTGTGAGCTGGGACCTAGAGGCAGCTCTGACAACTTTGGTTGGTGAACTGCGTAGCAAAAAATCAGATTGTGTGTTTTTTGTGGTTTGGTTTGCATCTTGTTTCAGAAACTGCAGTCTTGATAGATTCATCTTTCAATGTGACCTGAATTAACTTTCTTCTCTCACGCCTGTTTTCAGGTTGCCTTCTCCTGCAGGGTTGGGTTGGGTTGGGTGGGGTGTATGAGGACTGATAAGGCATATTGGTCCCAAGCTGTATAGGGCTTTGTATACCTGTACTAGTACTTTGAACTTAGCCTGGTCCAGAAACAGCCAGAGCTGTCTTAACAACTCAAGCTGGTAAAAGGCACCCTAGCTACTATGCTGTGATCATTCCTAAATGTATGCATTGTCAGTGTTATTTTCTAAACACGTGTGTTAGCATGAAAGACAAAGCAACATAAATTAGATGTGTGTGTTTGTGTGCAGGGGGCGGAGGAGATTATTATTAGTTAGAATTCCAGAATTCCTCACTGATTCAGGCAGAACAGGGAAAGAAACTGTGGGATGTCAATTATGTTTCTGTAGCATCCTTACACCCTTTGATGAATCTGCTGACTGCACTTAGGATACTACACAGGACATTTTCATAGAGTGGGTTGCTTCAAAATAAAAGGCCTAGTACACACATTTGAAGGTGCTTGTGCTATTGAAGTTCCTACCAAAGCCACAAATTGTTGGGATGGGGGTGAAGGAGGCAGTTCTTTCCTTTTCTGGTTCCTCAGCAGCACTAATCCTCTCTCATCCAGCAGGAAAGACAGAAGAGTATTAGGACACAAAAAGACACTGACTCATTTCAAGTAAAATTCATGCCTGGAAAGATAAGCACGGTGCTGTATTGATAAACTGCAGTTCAAATGTGAAAAGCTTTTTTTTTTTTCCTTCAGGAGCAAGGAAGACCAGAAATGCATGCAGACTTTAAAAATATAATTAGCATCAGCTGAGGATGGGTAATCACAGAGACTGCAGCAGACATGGAGAGGGAATTTAATCCTTCCCTCCTCTGCTGTGGTCCTGAAGAAAACTCCACCTCTAAAGGTGATATTTGCTTGGATAATACTCCATTGCTGAGGCAGCAGTGGTGGCTGTTACTAAACTGATGGTGAAGGAAAGTTAGACAAAATTGCAATATTCTGCAGTGTGATACAGGGTAGAAAGAACAAAAGAGAAAGCCATTTCCAGCCTTGGTGATGTGTTGTGCTGATTCCATTGTTGTTTCCAACCTGGGACTGATAGCACCAATGGACAGTTTTCTGATTTAACGGCACCAGAAACTATATCCAGGTACTCAAAGTGCCTTTTGTAGAATTCCAGTCATTTGCTCTTGCCTTGCTAAGCTGACTAGAATGATAACAGGAAATGAAAGAGGAACAAACAACCTGTACTCCTAAGGGGACAGAGAAAGCAAAGGATCTGAAAAGCAAAGGATGTGGCATTGGGGGGGGGGGAGAGAAGGGATGTTGCTGCTTTTGTGTGTGGGGAAGCTAGTATGGAAAGAAAGGAAGAAAGAAAGTTAGAAAGGAAGGAAGGCATACATACATTCAAACAAACAAACAAACAAACAAACAAACAAACAAACAAAAACAGATTGTGCTAACATAAAGGGCACCATTCAGCCAAAGTTATTACTTCTAAATCCTTATGGCAAAAGATTTTAAAATAGGTGAAGAGCTCAGTTGCTTACAGGTCCATACAGTTCAATGTCCTGCTTCCAAGGAGCCCCCACAATGCTTTCAGAAAGCCTGCAGGGCTAGAAGGCAATAGCTTGTTTCCCATCTGTTGCTCATTCCCAGCATTTGATATTCAGATGGACGGGGAAGTTCTATGTTGCAAACATGTCTAATAAACTATGTAGTCTTATCTTCTATGGGTTATATGCAGTTGTATCTCTTCCTTGATCCAGTGGAGGATTCTGTGAATCAGGGAGGATATTTTCACTGCTACTCCTTCCCTTCTGCACCCTCCTATAATACGTCAGAGGGTTGGAGAAAACTTTGGAGCAGCATGGAATATGACACAGGGATCTGAAGGAGAAAGGGAGCATTTGTGAATATCACCTCACTCCCCCTTTTGTTCATGGAGGTCAACAGTGGATTGGACAGCTCTGCCTCTCCTTCAAATCAGAATCAGTGAAGGCAGTGAAGGTCCTGTGTGGGTGTCTGGAAGTAGTTGGAGGATGGATGGCGGCAAACAGATTGAGGTTGAATCCTGACAAGACAGAAGTACTGTTTTGGGGGGACAGGGGGCAAGCAGGTGTGGGGAACTCCCTGGCCCTAAACCAGGTGAAGGACCAGGTGCACAGCCTGGGAGTCATTTTGGACTCACAGCTGTCCATGGAGGCACAGGTCAATTCTGTGTCCAGGGCAGCTGTCTATCAGCTCCATCTGGTACGTGGGCTGAGACCCTATCTGCCTGCACCCTGTCTCACCAGAGTGGTGCATGCTCTAGTTATCTCCCGCTTGGACTACTGCAATGCGCTCTACATGGGGCTACCTTTGAAGGTGACCCGGAAACTACAACTAATCCAGAATGTGGCAGCTAGACTGGTGACTGGGAGTGGCCACCAGGACCATATAGCACCAGTCCTATAGGATCTTCATTGGCTCCCAGTGCATTTCCGAGCACAATTCAAAGTGTTGGTGCTGACCTTTAAAGCCCTAAATGGCCTCGCCCAGTATACCTGAAGGAGCATCTCCTCCCCCATCATTCAGCCCAGACACTGAGGTCCTCCTTTGAGGGTCTTCTGCTGCTTCCCTCACTGCAAGAAGCGAGGTTACAGGGAACCAGGCAGAGGGCCTTCTCAGTAGTGGCGCCCTCCCTGTGGAAAGTATGTTTCTGAATGCCCATTGCTGGGAGCTGCAGAAGAGGAGCTGTTGCACTCAGGTGCTGCTTGTGGGATTCCCATAAGCATCTGCTTGGCCATTCTGAGAACAGGATGTTCGACAAGTTGGGCCACTGGCCTGATCCAGCAGGAATCTTCTTATGCTTTTATGGACTTGAACTGGACAGCCTTTCAAACAAAGAACTCCTTCCAAGAGAGGACTGTCCTCTGTAAACTAGGACACATGGCCATCCTACTTTGCCCCCTCTAGATTTATGAGGGATATTTCTCCTCTCCATTTCTAGGGACCATGTCAGAGAGAAACACTCATCATAGACCAAAGAGAAAACCATTGTGAGCACCAGTTTGGGTCTTGTGTGCCTCCACTGACAACAATGGAGGTGCCCAAGTATGTGAGACATAATCTGAAGATGCAGTCATTCCAGGGTTGCTGCGAAACCTAATGTGCCCTTTCTGTTTTAGTCTGAAGAGATAGCATAAGACTTTTTGAATTTGTTGCTCTTTTATTCACACAACGGAGGTGTTGGCAGCAATCAGAGGTTCTCTGTCTCTCCCTCTCTCTCTCAGGGTGACATAAATAGTAGGTTACGTTAAGAAACTTGAAGTTTCCCATGACCACAGTTCCTCCTCCTCCCACTTCCTATATAGATAACATTAATCTCTTTGGAGTAGCTGTGCAAAGCACTGTTTGAAGCATTAACATAATGCCATTTATTTTCATGACTTTGGTACAAGCCCCATCCTTCATCTATTACTTGATCAATGCAAAGTCAGAGAAGATGGCATTGTGCCATCTCAGGTAAGTGAAAATGAATAGCCTGGTGCCTTTTTTTGTTTTGTTTTCATCACCTTTTTATATTAAAAAATGTCTTTACATTCTGCAGAGTTACAGCAGGGTTTATTCAGAATCAGATTTAGGATGCTGAAAAATCAATTCCGCTCCAGCTGTGTATGAATTCTGGATGCTGTTAATCATTTCTTGCTTGTTAGAAAATCATGAAGCTTCTTCTTCCACTTTGTGTGTTTGTTTTTGTTTTCCTGAAGTGTAAGGCAAAAGACACACCCAACAACATGTCACCAAAATGAGAACCTTATTATTCTCCTTGGAATATTTTATTTTATTTTATTTTGCTTATTCTGATTTTTTGACATGAGTGTATGCTATGGTCCTGTGTTTGGTTAACTACAAAGAACTAGTTTCTTTTCCAACGCATTAAAAAATTCTCAAACTGCACATGAGACAAATGTGCTGCAGGTTACATTTCCTAAAACGATAGTGTTAGCTGCGAGATAAACAAGACCTCCACCAGCATTTGGAACTTCCAGCAGGCTGGAGAAGAAATCTTACCATCCTTGCCTTCTTCAGGTTTCCCTCTAGAGGAGAGATGAGGGAGCCAGCTATCAGCCAGCTATCTGGGTGAGAGGAACCTTCCACATCTGAAATGTATCTACTCTGGTGGACAGATGATCAAGAAAAGAGGAATAGAACTCAATCACCCAGCCACTACCCAGTTGCCACCCTTGCCTGCATTTACTGCTCTACAATTTTTGATTTTATACGAATGGTTAAAAAAAGGTAAAGGTAAAAGACCCCTGACAGTTAAGTCCAGTCACGAACAACTCTGGGGTTGCGGCGCTCATCTCGCTTTACTGGCTGAGGGAGCCAATGTTTGTCCACAGATAGTTTTTCTGTGTCATGTGGCCAGCATGATTAAGCTGCTTCTGGCCAAACCAGTGCAGCGCACGGAAACACTGTTTACCTTCCTGCTGGAGCACTACCTATTTATCTACTTGCACTGGCGTACTTTCGAACTGCTCAGTTGGCAGGAGCTGGGACTGAGCAACGGGAGCTCACCCCGTCGTGGGGATTCTAACCATCAACCTTCCAATCAGCAAGCCCAAGAAGCTCAGTGGTTTAGACCACAGCACCACCCACGTTCCCTATACGAATGGTTAGAACTATACAAAAGGAGCACTAATGTTGGACAAACTTAGGACACAGGCCATTTTCTCCTGTAGCAAAACTGGATTAGAGAAGACATAAATAAAAATAATGAACCATCACTTCTGCTGAGCCATTATCTTGGTCACAACAGCTCCCCTAGAAGACACTGTTGTTGCACAGCATGCACTAAAAATTGGAATTGATCCAGACTTGGAGGAAGTAAGCATTGTTGCTGTCCTCATTATGTGTGATCAATGGCAATATGGCGGCACATTCTAATGCCCACCTTGAAACTACACAATGCAGTAATGGATGATCGATCATATGGGCTTGTGTCTTCTCTGCTCAGCCGCTTCTGACGGTATTGCTAACACTTGATCAATAGACCTACTACTGTAAATATACCCATATATCACACACCTATAGCTTTCCCCCCCAAAATAATTATTTGACTACCTCATGCCATCTGAGAGATTCTCTACCAGAAAACAAAAGTGAGATAAATTTGCAAACAAAGACTAATGGCGTGATAGATTTGCTAGACCACGAACTGGCAAAGCAGAGCTTGCAAAGGATAAAAAAGTTGTCTGATAAAAATGTTGTCATCTGAATGTGAACAGTACACAGCCCTGGCATCATTTGCTATATTAAATGATCCATCTTATAATGTCATAGCTTTGCTTGACATGATAAATTGTTTTACAGCTTGCTGTTCTGTATCTTTTTCTTTAAAAATAAATAAATCAGATTGCAATAAATTATTGTAGGATGTGCTTGGTCTTAATTCTTGCTTACTCTCCATTCCCAGTTTTCTGGTGTGAGTGGGGTATATATATATATATATATATATATATATATATATATATATAAACACATATGGCTAGCAGGCCTGTGTTCAGGCGGTGAGCAAGGGATTGAGCAGATTTATTTCTTAATCTTTGCGTGCCGGTTGTCAACTTGAATCATCAGTGCTGCAACTTGTCTGGTTGAAGGAAAAATATTGTTAGCACTGTGCGATCAAACACTTGGCCACTCGGCTTCCAAATGTGATGGATAGTGCTTTAGCAGCAGCACGAACCTCAGACTTTTCAGCAGATAAATATAGATTAAGGTCACTATTTCTTTATTCCTTTTAACACTTCCATGCTTCTTTTCTGTCCAGAACAAGCATGCACCAAAATAAAAATCATTACAAATACATAGAGTCGGATCCAGATCGTCCCTCTTGAGATCCAATAGTCCATTTAGAGGAAGGTAGCTTTTACCAATTGCTCCATTCTGCTGCAGCCCAGCACCACCCAAGATTCACCCAACCACTTAGGGAGTACTTTTTCAGAGAGCATAAACTGCTGCATTGCAAAAGAGGAACTTGCAAAAATTCATTCTCTGCCCCCTTCCACCAGTGGAAGCATCCCACCACCAATGTTCCACTCAAAGAATCTTTGGACCCAATCCATAATCAACAGCAACTGATAAAACAAAACTATCAGATGAAATAATCAAAGAATGACACAATAGCAATAAAATACTGTATAAAATCAACCAAGGAGGAATAAATATGTCTTGAAATGCTCCAAAAAGCATTTCTGGGAAAGGCATTCAACAAGTTTTGGCAACACTGTGGAAAAGGCTGAGTTTACTTGGATCAACTGGTGTACAGTATATTGGCCTGCACTTTGAGAGTGAATGGGAGATGTGAGCAAGCCAGCTAAGTGAGCCCCTATTCTGTGGTCCTCACTACCACCAGAAGTAGTCGTCTTGATTCCTTTGCAGCCTCAGTGAACAACGACTTCATGTCTGGAATGTATTTGCAGGGCAGTGTGGTAAAGCAATCAGATAGAGGGGACAGTTTTCCCAAAACAAATTTAGCTTCTATTAAAGGTACTTGTGAGGCAGCAGTTTAAACAACTATCATGAAGTTTTTTTAGAAAATAAAACTTGTTGGTGAGCAGTTTGGCTTTCTAGCTTCTTTCTTCTGTTTTTAGCTCTTTCTGATTTCTTCAATGGCACTTGTAACTCCAAACAACAGTTGCTAGCTTTCCATATATACATTATTTCAGGTCTCCCTCTCAACTTCTTTGCCAGTTGGAAGGAAGTAGCATCTAGATTAGTTTCAATTTTCCCAAATGTGTTAGGTTTACCTTGTCCTCCCTATGTTTTTAGGTTTCATCACAAATCTTTAAATACCGTATTTTTCGCTCTTTAACACGCACCCAACTATAACACGCACATAGTTTTTAGAGGAGGAAAACAAGAAAAAAAAATATTCTAAACGAAACAGTGGATGTATGATTTTTGTGGTTCATGCTGTGGCCACAGACATGTGATCTGACGGTGAGTTTGGGGTAGCCCAATGCAAAAATCCTGGGGATCCATGCTTTGTAACCACGTTTTTGCACCACTGTGGCCCCAGGCGGTTTCAAAGTGAGCCACGGAGGAGGGAAGGAAGGGGAACAATGGATCCTCTGCTCACAACTGCAGCAGATTCCCCCCGCCATCCGTAGGCATTCGCTCCATAACACGCACAGACATTTCCCCTTACTTTCTAGGAGGAAAAAAGTGAGTGTTATGGAGCAAAAAATACGGTATCTATTTTGAGCTATGCTTTGGACTTTCCTGTGATCTTTTGACCCTCCAGGACAGAACAGCCTTTAAAATTAAAATATCAAGGTGTGAAAATGTTTTATTTGTGTGTGTGTGTGTGTGTGTGTGTGTGTGTGGTTTACTCTTTTATACTTATGTGATGATAATGTTGAATTGTGAAAATTAATAAAAAATATTATAAAAACTAAAAGAAAACTAAAATATCAGTGTACATCAGAAAAAAGAGGACACAAAATGGCTGACACACTTTCAGTCATTCATGGTCTGAAATAGAGCATCCTAAATGATCCCTCCATAGGCACCTATGGAACACCTATGATTCAAACTTGCACAATGTTATGACTGTTCATGACCAAGGAATCTATGATTGTCTTTCTTCCTCCAAACAGGAATGAGCTGGGTGAACCTCAAAGGTCCAAAAGTGAAGCAGTATGGGGATGTCGAAAGGTAAACCTTCTCACTGGTGCAGCTCTGGTACAAATTGCAATAGGAGCCAGCAGAACAAAACTTCAGATGAAACCAACAAGTAAAGAAATGAACCCTCACATTTCCATTCTTGACTATTGTCCTCCGCAGTGGAACCTTGCCAAACAAAAAACATTGCTGCAATAATTGGTTACCATCATTAGACCTGGTTCACACATGCAAATGGCAAATTAGCAGTCGTGAAATGAAAGCAGATGGAGGCTGCTTCCTTGGCAAGACATCCATGCAGAGCATCCCCATGTTCGTGCAGTGATTTTAATAAAGTCACATCAAGTCTATAGTGGTGAGGCGTAGTTCAAAACAGAGCGGGGTTGGTAGCCTCATACAAATTTTGCCCTCTCTTTGAAGTCACATTTCAAACATCTCCTCCACCTCCTGTGCATTGCGCTGGGGTTTAATTACTAGATGTGCTTGTTTATCAGGATAATAATGAATTGTCTGTGTTAAACACTGCAGTCAAAAATTAGATATGCTTGCGTAAGTCCCTCACCCTGACTGTGCCAGTTCAGCTGGAACTCAGCAAGCAAAATTTAAGCCAACATAATTTATGCCACCACAGGTCCCCCCCAGAAAGGATGATCTGAGGGAATGGCGGAAGTGTCGCGTGGCAACTAAAGACTCACACCTCTTCTAACACTGTCCAGATCAGCCATGTGACTTAGGGTCCAATCTTCAGAACACAGGGCCACACTCACCTGCCAGCTCAGCCTAACCCCTCCCATAGGCTCCAGAATGGAGTATGGAATGGGGTAACTTACACTGGTAGAAGTTGCACAAACCTAAATTATGCTGGCTTCCTGTAACTGGGATTACAATCCTATACCCACATTCTTGGGATCAAGCCCCATTGACCATAGTGAGACTTTTTTCTCAGTAGATATCTGTAGGTTTGCACTGTAAGTTGTTGCGTACACTACAATCATTTTACAACTTAAAAAAAATGAATTATCCATTAAAAGGCACGGGCAATATTTCAACAGCCGTCACAAACTAAAATATTTAATGTTACTTATAGATTTTTCAGGCCCTCAGAGGATTTCTGCAAAATTCAATTATTTTTTGGAGCCTGCTGGATCTTATATCTCTCAGTGATAAATTACTTAGGGTGCTGGGATACTTAAAAACAATATGAAATAATCAATGATTTGATGAAAGGAAAATGGTGAAGAACTAAGGTCAACACAAAGCATTCTGTGTTTGAAAATAAGGTCATTTCAGTCAGTCAGGCTTCATCACAATATCTCACAACACACACACTGTTTAGGATTTCGGCAAGATTTTATTTTATTTTATTGCCACCTTTGTGACCAGCCACAACAATTGTAATTAATCGTATGGCTTCTTGCCTTTAAATAAGAAAAAAGGGGGTTTGAAGCAAAGTGCTCCCTTTATCAAAATGAATTAAAATGCCTTTGCTTTCAATGTATGCATTCTGTAGTAGCTGCCCGCAATTTGTATGCAAACCTCCTCACAGACAGTTATCTGCTGCCTTGGCGTGAATATGGGATTTAGGATTATGTGTTGTCTGAAGCAAAGATAATATTATCAGACGAATAATAGCTGAAGCCATAATAATAAATATTACTGACACACTATTTTAAGTAATGCCCGTTAGAACAAAGCTCTTTATGACACAAATCTGTTTTAAAAGATGGCATATGGGGGAGGGTTGGGGAGATTGCATGGAATTAAAGGGATGAGTTGAGTCTGATCTTCTACAAAAAGCTGTGGGAGGCCAAGTTCTTTTCCAGCAAGCAAATCCACAAATGTATCATTTCAAGCAGCTTCAGTTTGAGTAGCATTGAAATTACTAGGGGAGGAGGGGAATAAATATATTGGTAGCCCGAAGCTACCAATAAAGATGAATGTATGACTATTTCTCGCAGTTGGTTAATCAGTTGTTTGGCCACTAAAATTAGCTTTTGTGTATTTCTCCAGGTAAGCAAATCTAACATTGCAGTGGCATTTATTATCGAATGATAAGAATCTGACGCACTCATGAATTGGCAGTGGCCTGTTTTTGAACCTCATCCATCTATACATAACTATATGTTAACTAGAGGGCAGTTCATTTGACTCCCTCTAAGCATGATAAGAGGTAAAGGTAAAGGACCCCGGATGGTTAAGTCCAATCAAAGGTGACTATGGGGTTGCGGCGCTCATCTCGCTTTCAGGCCGAGGGAGCAGGTGTTTGTCCACAGACGGTCCATGTGGCCAGCATGACTAAACTGCTTCTGGCACAACAGGACACTGTAACAGAAACCAGAGCACACGGAAACGTTGTTTACCTTCCCGCCACAGCGGTACCTATTTATCTACTTGCACTGGCATGCTTTCAAACTGCTAGGTAGGCATGAGCTGGGACAGGGCAACAGGAGCTCACCCCATTGTGCAGATTTGAACCGTCAACCTTCTGATCAGCAAGCCCAAGAGGCTCAGTGGTTTAGACCACAGCTCCACCCGCATCCCATAAGAACATATGTCTGGGGGGTGGGCACACAAGGGGACCCTACCTCTGCCAAAATTTTCCATTACTGGTAGCCATATTTTCCAACTTGGCTCTCCTAGCTCTAGTTCAGCTTTCTAACCATTGGCTCCAAGAGATGATTACCATATGACAGGTGCTCCATGCAAAATGGCCACCCGCATGTTGGCAAGTGGACTGAGAATGGAATGTCACATGCCATGCTAGCCCCGCCTCTAGCTTTAGTTCCTTGAAAATGGACATCTGCAAAGGGAGCAGCTGCTCTTGGACATGCTATGTATGCAGCTGGGCCCCCTGAATGCAAAAGCATCCCAATCATGAGGCACACATTTGTGAAAACAGCTGCTCACATATAGGTGGCCCTTTGCAGATATCTTCGTTCAGATAGGCAGGTATGTGATGTTGGCATGCAATGTTAGAGGGACATGTGAGACCAGAAGGCACAGGCTAGATTATTTCTGACCTCCACACATTTGCATAAAGGCTAATGTCCCAATACGGATAATGTCTGTCAAGCATTCTGAGCACTGTGAGTCATTCTATATGTATTATTGTTTAAACAGAAGCTTTATCCTGCAAGCCTTTTTTTTTTCATACTGACACATAGAATTCATTATTGCTGCTATTTCAAACACAATCATTGAAATGATCTTCTTTAATTTATTCAATTGTCCAGACGAGAAATATGAATTTGGTCCAAAGCTTACCCTAGAGTGTCTCTGTTGGAAAGATAGCTAGTGTGAGTAATCCCATTGAAAATGAGCAGGATCAGACCCTAATTACAGAGCTGCATTTCTGAAAGGCATTTTATCCCATTGCTGCTAAACATGGTTTGGCAGCAGTGGGAGCAAAGCTCTGGCAGAGTCCTTTGTGAAGTCTTCATTTCTTTATAAAACTCACACAAAACATTTGCTGTAGCTCCCAAGAAGACCTCTATAGGGAATTCTGTGTATCTACAGTTTGCTTTCATCCTTATAGAGCTGATTTAATGTCCCCGTTGGGAGTCACTGTTCAGATGTGACTGTGCTGTCAAAAAGTTTTGCCCCCTTCCTTACAGATTTCAGCATCCCATGCACCCCCCCCCCCCTTAGAGTTACAAGAGAGAGAGAAAGATCAATGCTGGTACAATTTTGGTTCCTGGTGCATTTTATTCAACTGTTATAATGATTAAGCGATTGTACTATTCATTGTATGAAACAATGGAGTCCAACAATGCAGGAAAATGTGCCTTAGAGGCTTTTGAGATGAATGATTAGAGTATAATTTTTATTTGAAGTAATAGCTGGTCCAGTTACCAAAGGAGAGACCACCTTGGGAAAACACATTAGCACCAAGAGAAACCCTTCCATGCATTAGATTCTTTTGTCTGGCCACCTACTTAAGCTGGTGATTTATCTGGAACATACCAAGAGGGCCCCATTGGATAAGACCAAAGTCTTATGCACTTAGGAAGCCTACAGGCAGCCCATTCCCACTGTTTTTCCTAGCAGTAGGAATACTGTATAGCAGGCACCCCCAAACTCAGCCCTCCAGATGTTTTGGGACTACAATTCCCATCATCCCTTACCACAGGTCATGTTAGCTAGGGATGATGGGAGTTGTAGTCCCAAAAGGGCCAAGTTTGGGGATGCCTGCTGTGTAGTTATCATGACCTGCCATCAAAATTTTAAGGAACTCCACATGGATCTACCATCAATTAGTGTCTGAAAAGGACAACTATTTCAGAAAGTGACCAGCAGGATATCACCTGGATATGTCACACAAGGGGTAAGTGTGCATAGCAGAAGCATAAAGCCTGAGGCCTTGAGTTGTCACTGGACTACAACTCCCATTATCCCTCATCATTGGCCTTTCCAATTAAGGCCAAAGGAGAAGGAAGTCCAATAACATCTGGAGGACCACAGGCTCTTTGTGCCTTGTGTGTAGGATTACAGACTTATACTGTCTATTTCGCTTCTTTGAGTTTCTCAATTTCCCAATCTAGTATTTCTGCAGCAATTTGTGTCTGTGTGTGTGTGGGGGGGGGGGTTATATATTAAAAAATTCTCATGAAATTTTGTCAGAATTTTGGTGCAAATTTCTCCTACTAAACATATTTTTGTATGCTGGTTTGACTAACGTGCGCATTTTTGCAAGCAATTTTCCCTAACACGATGCATTTGTATATTATTTTAACTAGTATAATGTATTTTATGCACACTTTACCCTAGTATATATATTTTTACACTTGGGTGGAATACTGTACTGCAGAATTCAGAGAAGTAAGAAAGTATATCCGTGTTTCAATTTGCATACTATTTCAAAACGGACAAATTTTGTAGGTTTCCCTTTAAATGTGAAGTGACTCAATTCCCTCCCACCCCATCCCTATATGGGAGTAAGTTCTCAGGAATTCAATAGAACTGGTGTCTGATAGATAGGCCTTGAATGAGCATCTTGTGTGGCTTTTCATATTAGAAGTGTGTGTGGTGGAAAGAATGTCAAACTTAGAGTAAATAGATCAAATCCCTGTTCAACTGTGACATCTTTGCCAATTCACTCTCACATTTTCACTGAGAAGAAATTGAGGACCATTCCACATCATGAAGCTTTAGCATAATAAATGTGTAGATCCGGTAAATTGTTACTCATTTGCTACTCAGGACCAAATCCTTTGCTTCAAAGTCACATTTTTATAACGCTCAAACTATAATATATTGTTTCTAGGAAAATAAAGTGCACCCCCCCCCAATATATCACTCACTATTCTGAACCGTGTGGCTAGCATGTCTGCATGGATGTTATAAGTGCAGTGTGACATCATCTGTGACAGTATATTGCAGGCGCCATTTTGTAAACCTTTCTTTTTCATTCCCCTGTTGTACATTAACTCTGTAATACTCAACATTTTTAAAAATACACTGAACCATGGTTTCTTATAGAGCCTCATTTAGAGCTACCAATTTAAGAATGTAAACAGGAGAGTTTAAACAAAAAGTGTGTGTGTATGTGGATTTGCAAGCAAGCAAGCAAGCAAACAAACAAACATCTCTCCTTGATTGAGACTATTATTGGAGATACAGGGAACATATCTCACACAACTGGCCTTGGATCTAGAGTAGCACACTAATGGTTTTGGGAAGAGGAGCTAATATATTTGAATAATCTAGAAAGTTCCTAGTAGAAATAACAAAGAAGCAAGATACGTCCTCCACAATTGTTTCCTATACAGAACAGGAAAGGTTCAAGGGAAAGCCTAGCACTTTAAAAAGAAGAAAGAGAATCAAACAGCTCTCTGCATATCGTTTATATCAGGGATTAGTGAGTGCACATACTTCCTGAGGCTGTTTTTGCAATTTGTAGGTTCTTGTCAGAATCCCGAGATTCACATTAGAATCCCAGCTTTCATTTTAAAAGGGAGCAGACACATTTCTAGCCCTCGTGGTTGTAGAGATAAGTTTGACTGTGCAGTGGCCAAAATTTCTACCCTTGTGTAAGCAACACAGACACTGAATAGAGTAACCATGGTTACAAGGACAATCGCCAGCAAATCTATTTCAGCTGTCTTTGCTTTTGCACATCAGTAGATATCACTATATATGTGCAATAATATATGTCCATCTGGGACTTTTAAAGATACTTATACTGTAGACAGTTTCAAGTAAGATACCTTGTGCATTTACATTGGAGAAATATTATTTCCAAAATGTGTTTCCAAATGTTTTCTTTTGAATGAAGGAATACATCACAATGCAAGTTCTATCAAAGGATGGAAAAATCCAGAACAAAATGCAACTAAAAACCCTATAGAAATAAAAGTCTCTCTCTGTCTCTGTCTCTGTCTCTGTCTCTGTCTCTGTCTCTGTCTCTCTCTCTCTCTCTCTCTCTCTCTCTCTCTCTGGTGTGTGTGTGTGTGTGAGAGAGAGACAGAGAGAGAGAGAGACAGAGACAGAGAATTTAATTCCTGTTGTGCATAAGGTGGGCACTGAACATAGCAAAAAAAATTCTTTAAAAAAATCAAATAGGTGTAATTTATTGGCTCATAGGTGTGCATTTTAAATGAATGTTGGATTAAATTTCATGAAGTTTTCACCTCATTGTTAAAACTGCCATTTTTGGAGAGGTAAAAATTGTTCTTGAAAAACACCAGCCTCCCACTCTTTTTCACCTCTTACAGCCAGTTTTGATCCAATGGTAGCTGATTTGGGAGTGGGCAACAAAGCCACATGTCTCTCTTGGGCAGTCAACTGGTCCAACATGCCCTGCCTCACCCCATCAAATTTATTTCCCATCAGCATTGCATACTTTTCGCACAATGCTGCCATGGCTTGCCAGTGTTTGTCTGCACTGTATTCATTAGGATGCCACTTATCAGCTAAGTTTTACTCAGAGTAGATCTATCACAATTAATGGACCTAAGATAGTCATGTTCATTAATTTCAGTGGACCTACCCTTAGGTACATATCTGAATACGCCCACCTACCCATTCAGCCCTACCTAGTCAGTTAAGTGGAACTTGCATCAGGGCAACAAAGCATGGAGCCTGTTCCATCACCACTGAAAACAGCCTGATTATACTGGCTTCCTGAGAGGTGGGTCACTCCTGCTTTCTGAGAAGAGAGGAGGAAGAGTGAGTTACCAGGGAAATTTATGTGATGCAGAGCCAACTCAATGTTTTTGCTGGAGTATTTGCACCATGCCAAGTGCCCCACCACCTTGCCGCCAGTGTGGTGTAGTGGTTAGGAGTGGTGGACTCGTAATCTGGTGAACCGGGTTTGCGTCTCCGCTCCTCCACATGCAGCTGCTGGGTGACCTTGGGCTAGTCACACTTCTCTGAAGTCTCTCAGCCCCACTCACCTCACAAAGGTTTGTTTGTTGTGGGGGAGGAAGGGAAAGGAGAATGTTAGCCGCTTTGAGACTCCTTAGGGGAGTGATGAAGCGGGATATCAAATCCAAACTCTTCTCCTCCCAAAAAGTGACAGCGACCAATCTGAGAATAAGCTAGCATAGTGAGCAGGGCCGTCTTAAGCATATCTGGTGCCATGGTGCAAAGCTCCCTCCACCCCACCCCTGTTTCCCAGAGTTTTTTAAAGGAGGATGGCACTGCTGGCAGGGCTGGAGGAGGTGGGCAGCGGCTGGAGGGTGGCTCCTCTGGCGGGGAAGAGGCGAAGGCTGGATGCTTCCTGGCTCAGCTGACTGCTTCGTTCCGTGGTGGCCATGGAAGACGGAGGCTCCGGGTGTGGTGCTGCTTTGCCGCGGCATGGTGGAGGTGGGTGAGGGCAGCGAGCTGATGCCGGGAGGCGCCGCGTCCAGCCTCCGCCTCTTCCCTGGTGCCTTCCAGAACTTGGCGCCCTGGCGCCCTGCGCCACTAGCCCCTATGGGTAAGATGCCCCTGATAGTGAGCCAGTTCTGCCATGTGGATAGTATCACACCATGGGTACTATTGGTCTCTCCAGCTCAGTATTTTCTACATTGACTCAGCAGCTCTCCAGAGTTTCAGAGTGGCATCTTCCTCAATGCTACCTACAGAAGCCAATTATTGAACCAGGGACCTCTTGCCTGCTCTACACTGAAATACAGTATAACAACCATTCACAGTGTGGTACGAAAGCTGGGTAGAGTACTGTTGTGCCCAGGTCCTGTTTGTCTGCTTCCCACAGGTATCTGGTTGGCCACTGTGAGAACTGGTGATGAGCCACTGCTTGAACCAGCAGACTACTTCTTATGCTCTTAGGAGCCGAAATCGTGGCAAATTATGCAGGGGGCAACATGTTCAAATAACTTCCCTCCTCTTTGGACTTTGCACTGACATCTGTACCAATCAGGTTCTGCACCTCAGATGAAAGATCAAGCACCAATGTGTCATCTACATACATGGTCATCATTCAATGCCTTCCTCTGCAGTGCCAGGTGTACGTTCATTTCCATGCAGCTGGTGCATGTCAGGGAATTCCTAAAGGATCCCATCTCAGCCTGGCATAAATATAAACATACAAACTAGCACAGCATCAAAGTCAGTGAATGGGGTTATGATCTTCTTTGTATCAATGGAACCAAAGCATTTGACTGTGGTTTGGATTGGATGATTGAGGCTTCATACATTACACTCTCCCATCGTATGCGGACTTCCATGTGAAGATCCAGGCTACTACAACTTAAGGTTAAGAATTTGACCGCATCCTGGCTTATTCCTCAGTTCAGACCATAGCTCTACTGCTAAGCTATTACCAGTACCTCTGTATGGGTGGAATGACAAGGTAGCCCAGCCTATTTTGATACCTGAGGCAGAAATTCCAAATCTGCCCTATCCCCATAGTAAAGCTATACTACCACAAATAATATAAGTGATTCTTTAATTTGGCCCCAAATCTACATGGCCCGTTTTGCTAAACAATAGGGCCTACGTTTTCCAGTCACCTTTTTTCCTACCTAGGAACACAGTAAGAACATTTTCCAGAGCTAGGAGGTTTTTATACATAGCGGTATTCTAGCTCCTACTGTTACTTCAAGCTCTGTGCAGCTTTCCTCTTTGTGAGTCAGAATGATATCTGTATCTCTGTGACCTCAGGCTCACCCTGCTTTATTGGCCAGGAATAAAACAGAAGCACTGTGAGTGAGATCACAGTGCCTTATTCTTAATTGGAGCGCAGCTAGCCATTTGCTCTTCTGTATCAAACTCCACTTTTTTATTTTAATTTTATAAAGCTTGAATTTTCCACCCTTGCAGCATAATTTTCCTGTAACTTCGCTGATTCACTTTTGTGACTGTTCCCCCAGAGGCCAACAACCAGTTTTGCTGCAGCTGTCGTTTTGGCACAATTTTTTTCTTACTGCAATAAAATGGAAGCCTGGGAGAGAGAGATGGGGGGGGGGGGGAGAGAGAGATAGAGAGAGAGAGAGACTCACAGAAACCACCATTAATTGCAGCTAATTCCAAGACTATCAAAAGCCATATTTGCACATTTTCTTATCTTGGTCACATTCTCAGACAACCACACTGGCTATTCATTGTATGGATACCCAGGGCAAAATGGCTTTCCATAAAAGCTTCTGTGGACTCCTTCCAAGCAGCCTCACACAGATTATGTGTCTTAACCAGCTTCCACAACATTCCAGGGCAAAATTATCCCATTGACTTCAAATAGGCAAACAGAGCACAGCCCCGGGTCATGTGATGTTTGCTAGCTCTCAGGTTTTGTTTTGAGCCTGAAGAAAAACAATTTGTGTTTACCAAGATGCTGATGTGCAAAGGTGGAAGATCTCATAGGGTCCCTGCTTGCATTTTCCAATGAAATGAAGAATTTTAATATGAAACCTCCTTCAAATATTGGTGAACTAGATTTTCCTTAGAGTCCCAGGACACATTAGAAATCAGGTGTTAAAAATAAAATCCGAGTAGGTGCAAATAGCCTTTAAAGCAGGAACAGGGAAACTTTTTTAAGGCACATTTAGGGGAGTGAGGACAGGGTGCTGAGATGAGGGGTTACAAAACTGAGAAGATCCATTTTAGGGCACCAAATTTTGGCCTTTCACAGGGCACCGTTACAAAAGATAACTGAAGTCCACCCCTGGTTGCGGACAATCTTTTGAGGGTTGCAGTGGTGGTTGTTGCCAGAGCTGACAGTGGGCCCAGTAAGACAGGTGAGTCTTACCTGTGTGCAGGAGACTGTGTTCCAACCATTCAAAGTTTAGCGGTTTTTCTTCACCCCTACATTTTTCTGTCACCCATTGAGGCAAGCAAGAGGCATTATTACAGTTCAGTAACATCTTCCAGTCAAGAGGGGTAGAGAAGAGGACCTGTGAGGCGCGTAACCTGGGGAGAGTCTCAAGGGCCAGATAGAGTGCCTGAAGGGCCACATTCAGTCCTGGGCTAAAGGTTTCCCCTTCCCTGCTTTAAAGTATTCAGAGCAACAGTGGAAAAGATCTTCAGCCTGAGGGATGCCATCCATTTGAAGATTTGTACTTCCTCCTTACTGTGATTTACTATGTCCTACTTTTCTGTTGAAACATGAAAAGTTCCTTACAGAGGAATGAAATGATAGCATGAAAACTGCACAAATAAACAGTAAACGTGCAAAAACGCTGAAAGAGCAGCACTAAAAACTTGCCCATTTAAGATCATTAGATGCTTGTTGGACCAAAAAAGCACTGAACAACAGATAAGAGAAGGAGTCTGGCAGAATGCCACATTACACAGTTTTGCTTTGAAAGAGCAATACATGTGCTCTGAATTTCATTGGCACATATGTGGTAGAAGCCAGATGGAAGACAGCTGAGATGCAGCACTCAAGAGTCCAGTTGCAGGATCTCTTGGAAGAAATACTTCATCCTCAGCCCCTGGGCTTGTGCTCCAGATCACATGGCAATGGGGAATATGGTATCTGTATGCCCTTCTTACAAAATATACCCTTCAACTGTCCCAATATAACCAGGACATCCTATTTTGGTGGGCCATACTCTCTTGCGAGATCACAGCCCTGAAAGACTGGTGGATAGTGATGGGAATTATCTGTGGGATTGAGTGTAGGTATGTTGTAGGTATGTTGTATGTATGTAGGTGTGTTGTATGAAATGTATGTTTGTATGTTTGTATGTGTATTAATGTTGAATTATTTTAACAATAAAAAAATTAAAATATTTTAAAAAAAAGACACCCATTTTTTAGGCACGAGCATGGGCCTGCAAGACATGCATCCTGGTTTTCCTCTGGGACGTGTTGAAGGGTATGATCTATTTCAAACTCAGGCCCAGGGTTCAAATGTGGCCTACCAGACCTCTCTACTTGGCCCTTGGGACTCTCCCAGGCCACATCCCTCCTAAACCATGCCCATTACCCAACTGCTCCTTGTTCTCCTCAAGTGCTTTTGCCCCCCTGGAATGTGTTCCTGAACAATGGCATTGACTCTTGTTTGCCTGTCTGGAGGCATGGGGAGGTGTGTATTCCCCTCACAGAACTACTATGCTCAGAGTGATTTAACCACCAATCCCTCTTTCCAAGGAATGCCAGGAATTTGAAGTGTGTGAGGGAAATGGTGTCCTCCCTAAAAGAGGGCACGTGTTGCGGTGAGACCTGGAGACTGATCTCCTGGTTGTGGGTGGATATATTGTACAGCCACAATACCCGATTGGTAGGTCCCTTGTTGCTGGGTTTAATCTGGCCAATGGGGTGCAGTCTAAACTGACCGAGGGACCTATATATACCTATGTACTTGACCCAGAGCTTCCTCTTTTGGCTCGTGCATTCGGAACAACCGTCCAACTCTCCCTACTTTTAGAGCTGTGTGCTTGACCTTGCTATGGCGCCGTGTGTTGTCTGTCATTGGAACAGGGGCATGGCAGGAATTTTCTCCACTTGGCTGATTGTCTATTGCCATTTGGGATTCACCTGCCGCATAGCAATTTGTCACAACTTATAAGGTTATGGATAGGCTCTGGTTCAGGTGATAGGGATGGGAGAATGACCTGTGTGAAGGGTAGTCTGTTAAATGAATCCAGGGACTCAACTTTTGGTCAACCCCCGAGAGGAGGTTGTGCCCGGGCCTGGGGAGCATCTGGGGAGTGAACAGAGTCTGTTCCTGGGTTTTTCACCTACCTCAGGTGTTCACCCTTGGCTGACCTATGCTGGTGCCCTGGGTCAGCGCTACCTGCAAGGGTGCAGGGAGCTAGTTGAACCAGAGCCTATGCAACCACTCACTTTTCTGTAATCAATAAACTTGTGGCCTAAATTCTAAATTCTAAAAACTAAAATTTGAGTCAATTGTGTGTTTATTTAGGGGGGAGGTCTCTGGGTCTGAACATGCAAATAGAAATCTACCAACCAGGGGCACCAACTTGCCCCCCACATTGAGGGGGCAAAGTCATGTGATGTGTCACATAACATGTCACGTGACATGTCATGCAATGCTGCTCGGAGGCTGAGCTGAGTGAAGGCGATCTTTGCTTCACTCATCCCAGCCGCAGCTCGGCTTCTGCGCTCCCAGGCTGCAGCTGGAATGAGCAAAGCAAAGATCTCCCTCACTTGTCCCATCAGAGCAGCTGGGGAAACCCAGCCAAATGGGAGGGGTATAAATAATAAACATTATTATTATTATTATTATTATTATTAAATGGATGTTGTGAATGTGGCCACAGCAGTTTTCCTTACTCACTTCCCACAACCTTGCTGTGAGATGTTCTGTATTGCGATTTATAACAATTATTTCTAAATAAACATCTGTCCATCAAAGATAGCACCATTACATGTCATGAAAATCGGTGACCTCTTTTCTCCTCTTGTGGAGCGATGTACATTTCCTCCTTTTTGGGATGTGTAAGTAACTGACTAAATGCCAATGGAAGGAGACAGGATGAAGAACATATCCCCTTCTCCTCTTTCTGCTGCTTCTTGTGCAACTGTTTGCCTGGCAAGAAAAGAAAAAGAGGAAAGAGGAGCTGGCAAAAAGAATTTTTAAAAATATCAGGGGTTGGTATCTCAGGTCTCAGATTGAAGTTCGAAAACCTGCACTCACAGGCCAAAGGATAAGATCCTCTTTTGGGGTTCTAGTAGTAAAGAATACCTAGAGGCAATTTCTATTACGCTACCCAAGAGCATAAAAGAGTTTGCAAGTTACAGTGTATGCATTCCATCTGAAAGCAAGACACTGTGGCCCAGGCCTCTGCAACATGTGATAACAAGCTGAATGCAGCTCAGCAACTGCTATTGTTTGCTGCCCTGCCAGGTGCATAAACATCCTTATTTTAACAGTGTCAGGCAGGCAATGGACAGCAGGAAGTTCAGACCCTCCAAGTGTCCCTATTTTTCAGGGATAGTCCCAAATTTACAGAAGCTGTCCCAGTTTCTGATTTGATCCCAGAATGTCCCGCTTTTCCATAGGATGTCCCTATTTTCATTGGAGAAATGCTGAGGGGTATGGAGTTATGTGACCCCCCAAGTCAAAGGGATAAGTAACTATACAACCTTTAGAAGACATCTGAAGGCAGCCTTGTATAGGGAATTTTTTTAATGTTTAATGATGTTTTTATATATGTTGCAAGCTGCCCAGAATGGCTGGGGCAACCCTATCAGATTGGTGGGGTATAAATAAAATTATTATTATTATTATTATTATTATTATTATTATTATTATACATCCATATATTCATCAGAGAAATGTTGGAGGTCATGGAAGCTTATCAAGCTTCTGCTGAATGGCTAGTGAGTGTTTGACTAGATCTAAAATTGCATGCGAGAAGGAAACTCACACACTAGGGTTCTAGCTTGAAGAGTCGTCTCAACTTGGAGCAGAAACTGTGCAGAATGTCACTTTGCAAACCTCAGGCACACTGATAATTCTATATAAAGTAAGTTAAAGAATAGGCACCTAATCCAATTACTAGGCATTTCTGAATAAAGAATTTCTGAACTTCAACTCACAGTTAAAAGGTCAGGGTCGATGCCCTTTGGGATGCTATACAGAAAGCACCTGACATTTCATTAACTGATTCGAAAGCAGCCTTTGACTTATCATTCTCTTCCTATCTTTATAACTGCCTGGTCCTCCTCCCTCCTCTGAAACTATAGGCTCAGCATCTGCCAAGAGGTATTCCCTGCTGTCAGTAGCCCTGATCTGTTAAAAGTTATCACCTGGGGAAAATACTGACAAGTGTAATTACCAGCTACTTCTCCCCAAGGTTTAAATCTCTGGTTTAAAGGTTTGTTTGCCCTGCAACAAGGAGCAATTGTTCATTATCAATTAGGCTTTTAAAAAAAGAAAAGAAAAAGCATTACACAGTGCAACTTTGCAGGATACTTCCTCTCGCAAATTAAATACATGATTTGATAGAATATGATCACCTGCACACATACATATTTCTATATATACAAGTCCATGTATGCTTTAGGTGCCCCTTTAGTCTTTGAAATTAGTGATATTTGCACACTACTGTTGCCTTAGCCAAATTGTTGTTATAACATGGAACAATAAGTTTGGTTTGTAAGTGGATAAGGAAGATAGGGGGGACTGTATGCTTGGCAGCAAAAGACTGGATTCTTATTGGACAAGGATCTTTTGCTGTTCATTTAATATCACAGATAGTGTGGTTAGAAAGTGACATTCCATTGATAGAAAGCCTTTTGCTAAGGGTGATAAACTAAGATTGAATTATAGATTGGAGGGGATGCTTCAGCCTGCATTGTGCATTAAACCCCATACTTCCTGCTTCCTTAGATTTTCTTTCTTTAAAAAAACAACCACCTGATTTGAAATGTGTGTCTAGGGTGAAAATCAACCTCTGATTGTGAACATCCCCACATCAGAAAATATAACAGCCCAAATTATCCCAGGGAAGAGATATAAGATACGAGCCACTCTGAGCCCTGGCTTCTATCCATTGTGTTTATCCCTCCAGTTCTATTTCTAGCACAGCAAATATTTTTCCTTATGGTTGCTGCCGACCATCCCTTCCCTCCTCTATTTGTCAAACCACTTCTCCGATAGGAGGAAAGAAACCATCACTCAGCAGGAGAGAATATGCTTTGCAAACAGAAATGGTACTGTTGTTCTTTTTAGAAATGTAGGAGCGGGAGCAGGAGCAGCTTGCCCATTAGGCAGGTGCCCCAGCAACAGTCTCCCAGCAGCTATGCTGCCGGCACTTACCCGGACAGAAACAGGTGAGATAGCTGCAAGGCTGGATTTATTTATTCGGTCTTTAGCTATAAAAATATTTGTGTACAGTGGTACCTCTGGTTACGAAAAATATTTGTGTACAGTGGTACCTCTGGTTGTGTACAGTGGTACCTCTGGTTACGAACTTAATTGGTTCTGGAGGTCCGTTCTTAACCTGAAACCGTTCTTAACCTGAGGTACCACTTTAGCTAATGGGGCCTCCTGCTGCCGCCACACAATTTCTGTTCTCATCCTGAGGTAAAGTTCTTAACCCGAGGTACTACTTCCGGGTTAGCAGAGTCTGTAACTCAAAGCGTTTGTAACCCGAGGTGTTTGTAACCTGAGATACCACTGTACAGTACTGCTATTCCTTTTTTTTAAAAAAAAGAAGAAATACCAATAACTTTTGCCTCTGGCCCCTCCCACAACAGGCATGTGGCACTTGAGGCATTGCCCAGAAGGTTTCCCACCCCCAGTACAGCACTATCAGCACTTTACCCAATTGGAAGTATTATTAGTATTAGCCCCATATTGCAGATGGTGAGCTGAGGCCAAGAGAATGGCTTGCCTAAGGTCAACTGGTGAGTCCATGGCAAAGGCATGATCTGAACTGAAGATGTCATGATTTTTGGCTCAGTATCTTAAGCACATCAGTTCTCTGGGGGAAGTCAGTATCTTGCATAAGATTAACCTCTTAGAAAGTTTGCAGGGAAGGTAAATTCTATTAATAAATGAATTTTCCTATGGTACCATGCCAACAAAGCTTACCTGAATTGCCAGTAGCATATTGCACTAAAGAAAGTAAATAATGAGCAAAGCAAAACATTTATTGCTTCTTTTTAAATTATTACACTGAGCTTATCACCTACAAGAGCCCAATTTGTAGTAAAAAAGAGAGAAGTGCTTGCGATAGCAGATCTCCAATAATGGCATTAAACAAACAGTCATGTGAGAGCTATAACATATTTCTTTTAACTCTCCCATTAATTGACTGAATGAGCTGGCAGATTGGCCAAGGTTGTTCAGCAGGCTTCAGGGCTGAAGCAATTTCATCTCCAATCTTAATATTCTACTATTCATCACACAAGGATCCTTATTTATTGTGGATCCTAAGATAAATTACAGTACAACAAGCAAGTCCTAGTGAGTTCAGTGGTACTTACTCCCAAGTAAGTGCATAAAGGAATTAAACCTTAGGTTTCGTATCAGGGCAATAACTTTATTAGGCCAACAGAAGTTTTTGCAAGCTTTTGAACTCTCCACAGCTGATCATCAGGCTAGATTAGGGTTTCCCAAACTTGGGTCCCCAGGTAGTTTTGTACTATATTTCCTAGCACCCCAGCTACTGGTCTTGCTAGCTAGGGGTGATGGGAGTTGTAATCCAGAAACAGCTGGAGACCCAAGTTTGGGAAACCTTGGGCTACATGGTAAATAAAGCAAAGTGGTGGGGAATTAGCTGCAGTTACTGCTTTTCCCTGAAGTGTTTGATGAGGAAGAAGGTGATGCTCCTACTTTCCTGCTCCTCATCACCTACCTGGATTGTTTCATTCTGTGGGTATGAATGCCACAAAAATACGTAAGGTAGAGTTGGTTGCTGACTGGGGCCTTTAAATGTCAGAAATTGCAAGACCTCTGAAATGAAATAGTACTTAGGGGTTATCATTTTTCTAGTTTATTTTAAAGCACTCAGGTCAGGTACATGAAATTATTTCTTATTAGGCATTCTCTAAATGTTCCTGTAAGGGACATGGGTGGCGCTGTGGGTAAAACCTCAGTGCCTAGGACTTGCCGATCGTATGGTCGGCGGTTCGAATCCCCGCAGCGGGGTGAGCTCCTGTCTTTCGGTCCCAGCTCCTGCCCACCTAGCAGTTCGAAAGCACCCCTAAGTGCAAGTAGATAAATAGGTACCGCTTTATAGCGAGAAGGTAAACGGCGTTTCCGTGTGCTGCGCTGGTGCTGGCTCACCAGAACAGCTTCGTCACGCTGGCCACGTGACCCGGAAGTGTCTTCGGACAGCGCTGGCTCCCGGCCTCTTAAGTGAGATGAGCGCACAACCCTAGAGTCGGACACGACTGGCCCCTACGGGCAGGGGTACCTTTACCTTTTTTTTTCTGGGAAGAAACTTTCCCATGTTTGCCTGTCCCAGAAGTCCCTCATGCCTCATCTCACATTGTTCAGGAGGGCCCATCAGCCCTCTGGAGAAGTTCTTCAAGCAAGGTTATTTTGCAAGATTATGTGTTTTCATTACAGCTAATGCACACAACATATGGAACCTACCTGAATGAAAATTTCTGTGGAGATGATCACCTTCTCTTCCCAGGGATACTATTTTTGCTAGGAAAACATCCCCATTCTCTAAATTAAGGCATTGAGGCACTATGCATGTCTGCCTGCATGCCTGTCTACCAATGGATGGTTATATAATATATTGATAAAAGCACAGTTGAAAATTGTAGGTCAATTTCATTTTGGAGATAAATAATCAAGATCATTGTCTAAATGATCAACTGAGAGAGATGAATATTACTGTACAAAGTACAGTGAGTTTCATGTTCTTACTTCATTGTGTATTTGCAATTTATGTTGCTAGTTTGCTCTGAAGTTATGATACTCTATCACTGATGTGGACCTTAACGTTTGATTGTAAACACATTGGGCTGTATTCAATATACAGTGGTACCTTGGTTTAAGAACAGCTTAGTTTATGAACAACTTGGATTAGGAACGCTGCAACCCGGAAGCAGGTGTTTTGGTTTGTGAACTTTGCCTTGGAATAAGAACATATTTCGCTTCCTGTTGAGTGTGTTCCATTTGTAAATAGAGTTGTAAATAGAGTAAATTGCTATGGGAAAGCATGCCTTGGTTTAAGAACGCTTTGGTTTAAGAACGGACATCCGGAACGGATTAAGTTCATATACCAAGGTACCATTGTAGCACTAAGCAAAATGTTCAATCAATCAGTGCTATAATCTTTCCTTGCACATTGGAATTTTTTTCATATCCCCCCCCAAAAAAAAAAAACTTTTCTGTCCTCTGGAGCAGATTTGGGGATGGTGCGGAATGTACAGGATGAGGAGAGGATGAAAATTCCCATTACATAAACAGAAGGCATGCTGCTGACACAATTATTTAGCTGAATACCACCCTTTACATAGTTTTGTTGTTTGACAAAGCACCACTTCAGAATGAAATTACAATTTATCTCAGTGGTATTCCATAAATTTGTTATGTTTTGTACCAGAATTTGAAGCAACACATAGCCATCCCATTTTGCAAGCTTCTGCCCCCTGCCCCGCCCCCCGCAGAATTGGTAAACATTAGGAAACAGAACTGTTAGAACCTAAGACTAAGATACTTTCAAGAATGTACAACTTGCTGTTAAAATGGAACACACAAGATGAAATGGTTAAATCGGCCATGATAAAGTGGGCACAGGATATAGGGCATAATATTATGTTTGAGGACTGGGAAAGGTTGTGGACCAACGGGCTGAACTTCACTGCATGTAATGCTTTGAAGGAAAATGTAATGAAAATGATATATAGATGGTACATGACCCCAGTTAAACTTGCCAAAATATACCATTTGTCTGATAACAAATGTTGGAAATGTAAAGAAAATGATGGAACATTCTTTCACCTCTGGTGGACTTGCCCGAGAGTGAAGGCCTTTTGGGAAATGATATATAATGAGTTGAAAAAGGTATTTAAGTATACCTTTACTAAGAAACCAGAGGCCTTCCTTTTGGGTATTGTCGACCAGAAGGTGTTAAAGAAGGACCGAACATTTTTTATGTATGCAACAACGGCAGCAAGGATACTCATCGCTAAGCACTGGAAAACTCAAGATCTACCCACACTGGAAGAGTGGCAGATGCAACTGATAGACTATATGGAACTAGCCGAGATGACCGGCAGAATCCGAGACCTGGGAGAAGAGAAGGTTGAAGAAGATTGGAAGAAATTTAAGACTTATTTAAAAAAGCATTGTAATTTGGTTGAATGTTAAGATGGAGGCTAGATCATAAATAATTGACCACCACTAAATTAGATGTAATTAGGATGATAAGTGAGATTGAGGGAAAACTTTAAACCTTTGGGAGAACCATTAGATTATATTCTAAATGAATGGGACATAAGAATGTAAACAGGATGATAAATTGCGGGGAAGAATTGACAAAGATGCAAGTGGGAGTGGAGGACGTGAGGGAGTCCAAAGAAGTTAAGAAGTTATGTTATGATATATGTTACATTGTTTATTATATTTGCATTTATGTTTAAAAATTTCAATAAAAATTGATTTAAAAAAAAAAGAATTGGTAAACATTGTCTATGACTCTTCAATTCTTTTTGTACTGAAGTTCAAGGCTGCAATCCTGTGCACATTTTCCTGGGAGTAAGCCAAATTGATCACAGCAGGATTTACCTCCATAATCTTGCAGGAATAGCCAGACCTTTTTTTGTGTGTTTTTCAACCTAAAAATAAAAAAGGATGTTTGTTGTTATGGGGGCGGTGATTTTCTTACCTTTTATCCTAAGGTCCCAGGGTGGATTATAATATTAAAATTTGATAGTAAAATCAGTTTTAAAACCGTGGAGTCCTTTTGAGATGCCACTTTGGAGCTCTTGTAGTAGTGGGGAATAATAAGTGCAGAAAATAAAATGAAAGACAAAAGAAATCTTACATTGAAGAAACTGAACAATTAGCACTAAGCAAAGGAAAATGACTGTGCCATTCCCCTCATTGTATTCTGATGTGGATCACAATCTAGCAACAGATGTGCATGGGTGAGGGAGAAATATTCCCATTCAAACTCTCATCAATAAATTTAAAACACTTCAAACCTCAGAGAATGTTAATCAGTCATCTATCTTTTGTTATTGTTATGAATAACTGTAGTCAGGCTATTTAAAGTAGCTGATGCATTCAATTGTTCATTGTGAATGTCTACTGAGGGTACCTCAAGTGAACCGTAGTTTCCCTTCACTTCTTTTCTTCCCTCAAGCAAAGGCTTGCACAAAGAAAGAGTTTAAAGGAGTACAAGAAGTACATCTGTTTAAGCTAGCAAAACACCTTCATAAAAAGAATTCGAAAGAAAACAGGCATTGGGGAGGAGAATAGGAGTAAAAATTAAATAAAAACCAAAAGTTTTGTGTTTTTGCCCGCCTTGAGCAGGGGAAGAAACTAAATTCCTACAACATTCAGCCATGGGCCCAAGAGTAGGTTTTTGAATGGAAATTTTTTACCAGAGGGCATGTTGACTGCTGTGAAGTGATCTTGAGTTTATTTTCATTTGAAACCAGCCTGCACTTCGCAGCCCTTTTGTTGTGTCAACTCAGCTGTCTTGCATTTATCAACTCCCATTCAGCACCCGTGTGCAAGAGACATGATCATCCTAACAAGATTGTGGGAATTTATCCCAGAGTTCTCGTCCTGCCATTTGCAAAGCATTAGCACATGCCCATTGTTTAGTCCTTTAGGTAGAAGAGTGGTCAGACTGGAGCAATAATATTCAAATAATATATCTATGACAGTTGTTTGCTGTTGGGTGGGAGAGCAGGTGCACTCATCCAGCATGCCCAGCAGCTAGTACTAACACCCCACCACCACCACCACCCTGGCAGCATAAGGAATGGTAGGGAACAGTGCAGACAATATAAAAGCAAATAAATGCTGTCTCAGGGATGTTGTATTGGTGGGAGAGAGAAAAGTCTGGAGATTATCCAACTTAAAATCCTCCTAAAGCAATATTGTTGATTTGTAATAGTTGTAGAGTTGTGGTTATGTTAAAATGAAAGCTAACCTGAACACACGCACACCCTTGTAGCAATACTCCTATGGGGAATGGCAATGGTGGCTGATGCCCATTTGGCCTGGTAGGGTGGGTGGCAGGGTGGCCAACAGTAGGTTGGGCCAAAGCCAATGAAAAGTGGAACCAACTAATTTTAGTTTTGTCTCCATCCTCCTGATGAGTTCTACAAGACTGAGGAGAGAGAAGATGCCACACATGGTGTTACCATTGGACCAGCTGTAAACAAGTAGGCAGGACAGGTGAGGCCTGGTGGAAGGCAGACTGAAGTTGGTGAGGCAAAGCTTCCTTTGCCCTAATGGAGCAGCCTCCACTAAAGAATGTTTACAACATCTGGGTTTGTTTTTTTAGTTTAGAAATAAGTGGGTGATTTGGGGCAGGGAGCATGATAGAGGTTTGCAAAAGTATGCATGGCATGGAGAAAATGTGGTTAGAGAAAAGTTTTTCTCCCTATCTCATAATACTAGATTGGTGGGACATTTGGGAGAGACAAAAGAAAGTAGCTATGTACACATTATATAGTAACACTGAAGAATTTGGATCCCAAGATGGTCACCAATTTAAATGTCTTTATAAAAGGCATACTTTTGCTTTTCTCTAATGGATGGTGGCAATATCTTTGTGCTACCTCCAGGATCAGAGCCAGCTTGCCTCTGAATGCCAGTTGCTGGCTGGGGAGCAACAGGAAATGTCTGTCACTTCCGTACCCTGTCTGTAGGCTTCCCAGAGGCACCTTACAGGTCACTATAGTGAAACAGGATTCTGGACTCTTCCTATAGTCTTATAGCTCACAGGAATAATAAATGTCCCCTAGAGAAGAGCACACAGGGTGTTCGACTGCAAATGCTCTCAGCATTCAGACTGTGTTTTCAAGCGCATGTTGGGCACAAACTCCTGTCCCAAAGCATTGTGTTCGGTGCAGATTTTTGACCATGCTGTTCTTTCAGTCTAGAATCTTTGCCAAGCAGCTGCATACTGAAACCAGACTCATCAATTGTGCAAGCCTAGGTGATGCGAGCTCGGCATCATCAGTACAGCACTAATTCCGCCCATATTGTTGTTTAATGGAAGCCAATGAACTGACATATAATGAAAATTCATAATCATGATGCCTCGAGCACCAGAGGGACCATAAGGGATATTATCCTCGGCACAAACCATGTGGTGCATGATTGACGAACAGAAAGAAAAATAAAATGGGAAGCATGCCAAGCAATAACCCAGGTAACTGAAAATGTAGGAGGACAGCAATGCCTCCACTGCCCTGATTACTCTTCCAATTGCATGGTCTTCTTTTTTCTTGCAAAAGGTCATACTTGGAAAACCCAGGGCACTTTAAACCTGTGACTCAAACTTATTTTATATGGACACATATACACCACACCTTAGCTCATAATATTTGCCACCATTTCAGTTGAATCTTTTGGATGATCGATTGCCCATCCTGGGGCAGAACCTTCTACATGTAAAGCAACCATCGAAGATGCTTATCTAGTATGTTCTTGATAAGATGAAAGCAGGACATTAACCACCAGTTCAACCAAAGGCCGTGGACCAACAATGAGTTTTATTTCTGAATCGCAGGGGGTTAGACTAGAACCCTTTGGGCCACTTCCAACTCTGCGATTCTATGATTCTATGAATAGAAATGCTGTATTCCTTTCATTAGAATATATATTTAGGAGGTACACGTTTGCTGGCGGTGCCTGAAACTTCCTGCCGAAGGTATGCTTGCCCCAAAGGTGATGCGTTGCATTTTCCTAAGCCTTGTGCTTTGCTAATTTCATTTGTTTTCTGTACTTCAGTTTGGGAATCCCAAAGGGAAAGAAAGAAACTACAGGAAACACTCTTAGATTTGCTGATCCTGGGACTGATTGACAGGGGCCCTTGATATTCTACTCATCTTATATTCACATGCCATCCACTGCATATTGAACAGGATACTGGTCCAGATAGGCCTTTTTCTGTCAGATCTAGCAGGATTCTTCTTTGGTTCTTATGCAGCATCTGAAGCATAGGTACGTATGTGTATATAAACTGCTGTCATAACTGGGGATTGTGTTATTAGAGGTGTTGAATGGTCTCTTTAAATGTGAAGGTTCATTATTGTTCCACAAGATGTGTATGTCTTTAAGGGCCAGAGAAAATAACAAGACCCAGTTTTGCAGCTGTGAAACAGTATAGCAGGTGCTGCTAAGTTGTGTTAATTAAGCTGTGTCAGCAATTGGGTATAGTATATAAAGAGCAGCACCTAGCTCTCTCAGTACCCTGGGGGATGGGTTGGTGGTTGGGTCATGCTTGTTGATATATTTAGTGTAAAGGGAGTTTTTGTTTTTGTTATTAAAACCTTATTGAAGTTATTTTTGAGTTCCTTGTAATGTGTGGTCTCCCCAGCAAGCTTTCTGCAGTGCAACTAAACTGCAAATAGCCAACAAGAGGTTACCGCCCACACACTTCTGCTGTACTTCTCTGCTTGTGTGGTGGCACCTTGGTAAAACCACTTCTTACTGTTTGTAGCAGAGTTTTCACCGGAGGCAGAGGACAAGAGCAGGAGTCATACTCAAATTCACAGTCAAGAGCTTCCTTATTGCTTGACTGGTTGCACATGCATTTCTGTTACTATTATATACAAGCTATTTACATTCCTTCTTTATCTCTCCAGCACGGTATAATCTCAGTCCAGTAACTAACAATCCTGACACAGCAAAACTCACAGTATCAGCAGCACACATTGTCTTACTGGTTCCAACCTTGTTGTCAAAGTGTACATGCTGACAGTGTGTGTGCGCGTATGCTTTTGCCGTGTGGAAACTGCAGCCTGCAACTTCCTCCCTTTAGTTGCACCTCCAGCTGATACCAATCAAGCCTAGAGTGCCACTCCTACACACTAAAGAAAAATTGTGGAGCCCTCTTTAAAGCTTCCAGGAACTTTTATCTGTTTCTTAAAGAATGTTTTGCTAACATGTGTGGCTTATGGGGATGCTTCAATTAATTTCATTGTATGCATTCATTACCTTTCGTCCAAGGGACTCAAGGTTGCATCCGTAATCTCCTTCCTCCCCATTTTATCCTCACCACCCTGAGAGGTAGGTGGCCCAAGGTAACCCAGTGAGCTTCATGACTGGATGGAGATCTGAACCTTGGTCTCCTGGGTCCTAATCCAGTGCTTTAGCCATTTATACCACACTGGTTCTCTATGCCAATCTGGCACACGAATGACTATGTGTAGGCCTTGAGTCATTCCAGTGGTGGCCTTCTACCTGCTGTGGTAGAGTCCCAAGACTACCTCCCTGTGAATGTAAACTCACAGCCACTGAGAGTTATGTACAGTGAGTACCAATGTACCAGACCCACAGTCAGAAGGCATGAAGACTTCATTACCAAGCTCAGTTCTGTCACTGAACACATTGTAGTGCCTCCCCTCCAACTACAAGAATCCCCTTGCATCTCATGTTACACAGCTATCTTCCTAGACCAGACAGCAGTTTCCAGGAAAGCTTAAATACTACTATATCTTCTTTTCTAACATAAGCCAGATCATTGTGTATAGGATCAAGGTTTTAAGATACGATGAATGAACTAATTGTTCTTGTTTTATTCAGGCTGAGCCTGAATAAGAATTATAAAACTATTCAAGAGACAGGCATAGAAAAAAGGGTATCTTGGTTTCAGTAAACTGATTTACCTTTATACTTTTCTAAACGACATCAGTACACCTGAAGGAGCATCTCCACCCCCATCGTTCAGCCCGGATGCTGAGGTCTAGCTCCGGGCACCTTCTGGCGGTTCCCTCACTGCAGGAAGTGAGGCTACAGGGAACCATGCAGAGGGCTTTCTCTGTAGTGGTGCCCACGCTGTGGAATGCCCTCTCATCAGATGTCAAGGAAATAAACAGCTATCTGACTTTTAGAAGCCATCTGAATGCAACCCTGTTTAGGGAAGTTTTTAATGTTTGATGTTTTATTGTGTTTTTAAAATTCTGTTGGAAGCCGCCCAGAGTGGCTCGGGAAACCCAGCCAGATGGGCAGGGTATAAATAATAAATTATCATTATTACTATTATCCTAATAGATCCAGTTTGTATTTGGGACTGAGAGACATTCTGTGGTCTCAGTGGCAGACTTTGGGATTTCAAATTTCAGTGGCACCCTACATGACACCCAAATTTGGTGCCTACACCCCTGCCTCTCACCTTCTGTTGTTTTTCATTGTTGCAGCATCCGCCGTGATGCCCTCTCAGCTCAGTGCCCAGTGCGGGCAAACAGGTTGTGCTCCCCTAAATCCACCTCTGGTGGTCTCCTCTCTCTGAGAGTGACACTTTCTAGAATAGTCAGAACAAAGAGTAGAAACTAAGGAAGATTAGAGAAAGACTAGTGACAACAGTTGAGATATTGAAGGGGTGGGAGAGTTTCTTTTTCAGTTCTACCTGGTGTGTTCTCCACAACAGAATCAAGAATCAATTGTTAACCTAACAATATGAAATTAGCAAGAAATAAGGGTTTTCAATACACTTTGTTGATACAATAAAGTGGAAAACTGATTTAGGACCAAGATGCATGGGGTTAAGAAAGACTGTTAAAATGTAAAACCTGTTATGCTTCCCACCTCCTTTATCTTGCACCAAGCTTTGCAAGATATTAATTTGCTTGCAGAAAAGAAGTTGATTGCATGATGTTACACAGCATGAAATGGTTCAGCTTTCAAGATACTTTGACGTGCATCTCTAATCATCAAAATAAATCTCATTATTCACCATTCTCACTCACTCCCCTATTCCATCCCAATCACCAATTTTCCAAGCTTCAATTAGAAACTGTTCAGCCCTTCGCATGCTGCTGACGCTTTAGGGTGGCCCTGAGGAGGAGAAGCCATTTCCCCGCATGAAAAGTAATCATTTAGGGGTTATAAATTAGTATGCTAAAATCTAAGGTCCTCATTGTCTTCTCAATAAATAAATAAAAAAGCTTATGGAGTTTCAGTTTGTAATGAGAAGCCTTAATACTGACATTTGAGACACATTGATGTTAATAATTCAGTGGTACCCCGGGTTAGGGGACACGGGTGGCGCTGTGGGTTAAACCACAGAGCCTAGGGCTTGCCGATCAGAAGCTTGGCAGTTCAAATCCCCGCAACGGGGTGAGCTCCCGTTGCTCGGTCCCTGCTCCTGCCAACCTAGCAGTTTGAAAGCATGTCAAAGTGCAAGTAGATAAATAGGTACCGCTCTGGCGGGAAGGTAAACGGAGTTTCCATGCGCTGCTTTTGTTCGCCAGAAGCGGCTTAGTCATGCTGGCCACATGACCCAGAAGCTGTATGCCGGCTCCCTCGGCCAATAAAGCGAGATGAGCGCCACAACCCCAGAGTCGGTCACGACTGGACCTAAAGGTCAGGGGTCCCTTTACCTTTACCCCGGGTTACAGACGCTTCAGGTTACATACTCTGCTAACGCAGAAATAGTACTGCGAGTTAAGAACTTTGCTTCAGGATGAGAACAGAAATTGTGCGGCGGGGAGGCCCCATTAGCTAAAGTGGTACCTCAGGTTAAGAACAGTTTCAGGTTAAGAATGGACCTCCAGAACGAATTAAGTTCTTAACCCGAGGTACCACTGTAGTGGAATTGTATCAAGATATAATGGTTCTGTGTGATATATGGGAGAGCTAACCTTGCTCAAAATCTTTGAGCCGGATTCAGCTAAACAAGCTGCACTAGTGTGAGCCAGTGCAAGGACTCCTGCTAGCACAATGAGGCTTCCCCACTCTCCCCTTCCCAAGCGCCCTCCACCAATCAGCTCTGCACACAACGGGAGGAATGCAGAGATCAGATAAGCTTGAATTCTTTGACAGAAGCCATGTGCTTTAAATATATGGCATGGATAAATGGCAGTCCCTGGACCAACTGTGGTAGAGGGGGACATTTTAAATTACTTCTCTCCCTGAGGATTGGAACCAGCAGCTTTGGAGAGGGCACTGATTTCATTGAGAGTGTTGCAAAGAGAGAAAGGAACTTCCATTATTGTTCCAAGTCTGCTTAGGCGTCACCCCAGCTGCTGGCAAAAGCTTGGGCATCAGTTGCAACCATACAATTGACCTCATGTCTAGTGCTGGTGTATTGTACCAATGAGCTTTCAGCAAGGGAAAACTGAGAGAAAATGTCAGAGCTGATTTGAAGTGATGAGCCACAGCATGAGTCTATGATGCTAAAGATTCATGGCTAAGAGATAATAATAGTTTTCCATTAATAAATTCAAAGGGAGGAGAGATAGTCTTTTGTCTTGCTGAGTGGGGAGGAGGGATATGGCCACTTACGTGCTCTTGCCATTGACTGCTTTGCAGGGACTTCATTGGGGAAATGAGTCAGATTCCAGTTCAGCAAACTACTTCAGCAAGAGCATAAAGGTTAAGACCATGGATGTAAATGTGCTGATGATTCATTACAAGCAATGACCATGAAGGAAGCAGTTCCTGGACAATTGCATAAGGAAATGATCGAGGAATACAGTAACATAGCTGATTGGAGAGGAAATAGGACTTCCGGGTTGGCGCCTCTGACAATGGCGGAATTCCTCTGATCGGGAGGAATTTGCTCTGTGGAAATCAGGGTCTGGCCGCCACAGCGAAGGCGGAGACCCACTAAAAATCACAGGCGGAAGAAGCCTGTGAACGTGGGATTCGGCTGGCACCTTTTGCGCCTCCCCTACTCGCGGTTTCGGGGATCCAGAGCAACGTGGGGTGAGTGGCACGGTGCTTCTAATTGACTGCTTCTTTCACGGAGTAAAGCCGCACTGCTGTTGCCGGAGAACACTGACTTTTTCCTGTGGACAATTTGATCCTAAACAACTACCTGTGAGTAGAACGGAAAATTGGATTTTTAAACGTCTTAATTTGGCACCGAAACGGGGAGGTTTCAAACAGGAAGTCCGCCTTCCCCTTTTGTAAATAGATTGAAGCAAACAGCTTGCAAGCTAAAGTCTTGGAAAGTCCTCTGTAAAGGATTAAACTTTCATCGGCTAAAATCATTAAACCCCCCCTTGGAAGCAGGAGAAGAGGGGGGAAATTTTGGATTGTGCAAGCCTGCAGGAGAGAGTGAAGAAAGTTAAGTTACCACCACTCTGAACCTGGAAGTGGGCTGCTAGTAAGACTGACTGTGAATAAAACATTTGTTGACAGCTAGTTAAATAAGAGAAATACATTGTTTCCATTGTCTCCTTCTGCGTTTAAAAAGGAGTAAAAGTAACTGAAAATTGAAACTAATTTTATTGTTTGAACTGTGCTTAAAAGGATTGATACAAATAGAAATTGTTTCCCTCTAGAGGGAGCCTTTGAAACTGTTACAAGAGTTGAGCTGGTGGAATCTCCAGCTGCAAGATAAAAAACCGTGAGCACCAGGGATTGACCTTGAATCGGTTAAGAATGTCGACAGAAGAAGCCTTAGTGATTGCATTATGTAAGATAAGTGATTCATTGGAACAGCTTCACAAGAAGATGGATCTGATGACTATCAAAATTGATAACTTGGGACAAAAAGTGACTAATTTGGGACAAAAAGTGAACATCTATACAGAAACTATTCAGGAATCGATACAGGAATCTACTTTGACATGGCAAACTGGGGAGAAGACGAGCAAGAAAGTTGTTGTTATTGAACCTAAAGTAATACAAGTGGAGAGGGAGAGAGCCCCAGCCTTACAGAGGCAATCTGATGACTATAAGTTGTTGCCTTCTATGATTGAATTCAGAGAAAGTCAGATTTTGAGGATTGGAGCCCTGCTTGGACTGGAGAAGGAAAGTTGGATAGATCATCTCATGCAGGGATTTACTGACCTTTGGGACCTGGACCTGGGTCAGGAGGAGATTGGAGCTGTGGGGACTTTCAGATTTGGTGGGATTTTGAAACACGTCCTGAAATATCTTTTGGATTTTAGTTTTAACTACGGAGATCTGGCTGACCTGTCGAGAAGGAATAAAAACATTGCTAGGTCGGAGCTTCCCCGAGATCTACTCATCAGTATCAAAGGAAGGAAATTAAGAACAAGATCAGCAGAAGACAACGTAAAGTGTATGTATAAATATGAAGAAGATCTGCAGAAGGGACTTGGAAAAGAGTTAAGAGCCTTGGACAGAAGATCACCAGGTTGATGGACTATATGGAATTGAAGGAAATGACTGGCAGAATCCGAGACCAGGGAGAAGAGACGGTGGAAGAAGATTGGAAAAAGTTTAAAGTTTATTTATAGAAATACTGTAAAATTAATGAGTGTCAGAAAAATGTTGGAATGAAATTATATGGCTTTAGTAGAAATGTTATAAGGAGTTAAGCATAAATAAGTATTATAGTATTAATGGAAAATAAGGTTAAAATAAGTTAAGATAATTATATGACAGAAAATAGAGAAAGAGGGAAAGGAATTGCTGAAACAATTAATAGAAGTGGAATACAAAAAGGGAGGTGAGAGGAGGTCAATGAAACAAGGGAATGGAAGATAAGGCATTGAAATGGTATGATGTATGTTTTTAAATTGTTTTTGTTTTGTTTTGTTTTGTCTAATGTGTTAATGTTGTGTTATGTATTGTTTATATATTGTATTGTATTGTATTTTCTTTCTTTTGTTTCTTTTGTTTCTTTCCTTCTTTTCTTTTTCTTCTTTTTTGTAAGGTTTAAAAGTAATAAATATTATTATTATTTTTAAAAAGGAAATAGTTCACCAACCTGCAGTGTCACGAGCTGTCCCAGGCCCTGTACTTGGGGGACCATACATCTGGTGGAGGACACAGATGATAGCCCCATAGCATGGCCAGGTCTGCGATCTCCCACACACCCAGAAGGCTGTATGGCTCAGTTGAGGCCTGGTGATGCGGGGAGATCCAGCAGGAAGGGATATCTTGTTGTTGTTGTTGTTGTTGTTGTTGCCCATCCAAAATGAGAAGAGGAGTCTATGGGATCCCAGAATTCAGTCCCAAATTTCAGTCCATATAGTGCTGTTCTTGCATCCTAAAACCAATACAACAGATTTGGAGGGAAGACATCACTATAAGGTGCTGTTCATCTTTAGAGTCTCTTGCTCGGTTATTTTTTATTTTAAAGACACTCATGCACAAATAGATGTCTAAAATATATTTTTAAAGAAGTTGTAGGATTTTCCATTTTTAAAGTCAGCATGATAATTGGTCCCCTAAAGCAGAGGTGGAGAGCTAAAGTAAATTCCCAAAATGTTTTCCCTGCTTGCCAAGCAAACCATTAACACTCACCCAGATTTGCCATCCTACCATTTATTGCAAATCACTATCATCAATACAGGAAATATTCATGCTGATTTTAGCACAAAACAGCTTGAAGATCAAGCTGTCAAAAGTAATACTGAATGGTAGACAGTCTCTCGTATTGAACATTTGCAAATCCATTACAGAGAATTTCTCAGGAGGGCTGAACATGAATCTGAAAAATTAATGAAAAGGAAATAAAAATGAAAAGGTTATTAGCCCACAAAAAATATGCCTTTTGGTTTCAGCACAGATTAATTCAATGGAACCAATCAGACATCTGGTTGGCCACTGTGAGAACAGACAGCTAAACTAAATGGGCCGTTGGCCGGATCCAGCAGGGATCTTCTTAAGTTACAATTTTGCCCCCAAACCAAATCACTTTTAGCCACACACACAAACTTAACTTTGAAGGTGCCTAGCACAACCCCCTTCTTTTTATCTATTTATCCATAATTTGGAAAGTTTATTACCTTGGGGCACCCTAACAGTGCATTGTATTTTCATACAAATTGCTCACAAAAACAATAGAGGAGATAAGTGAATCTTTTTTTTTTATCCAGCCCAAATGCTAAATGCTAGCCTTGAAGAAATATCACTGCAAGTATCCTTCTGAAATTCCACCAGATTCATGCCCTTGGAAGGGGCAACCTTGCCTCAAAATTTTATTCACTTCCACTAAAATACAAAAGTTAGATCCATTTTTAAAAAATAAAAATTAAAGGGGCTCATACATCTATTTGCCTATAATTTGGCAGGCTGTACCCAGTCTGAGGGGAATAGTATGTCTGCAAATTCCATCCACTCCTGTAAAAAAGACAAAAGGTTATAGCCATTTTTTGGATTTGCAATAGATAATAGGAGGCAAATCAAACAACTTTGGACAGGCTCTAAACCAAACCAGGAAGTGTTTGAAGTGCCTTGTACTGAGATGGGCCATTTCCTGAATCACCAAATTGAAGCCCACACTTTATATTTTAGTGGATGCACATTCCTTGTACCAATGGGAAATATTAGGAGATTCTCAGCATGGAAGCAGCATTCTTTCGACATGTGTCGAATATAACAGCATTCAGTAATGGTGAACATAACAATCAAGTGAAAAGGACTGTGTAGTCCTAGCTTAACTAGTGAATAAATCAGTTCTGAGTACGACATTTTAAGAAAGATGTTGGCATATCGGAAAGGATTCATGAGAGCTCTAGCAATGATAAAAGGTGAAGCCTAGGAGAAATGCTAAAGGAGCTAAGATAAAACAAGTCTAAGATTGTCGTAAGGGAGGTGGGAAGGCTTCCACTGACACTTTTCATACATGTGGAATAATCCCAGGAAGAAGGGGAATATTAATAGAATCAGAGAACTATAGAATTGGAGAGGATCCTGAGGGTTATCTATTCCAACCTCCTGCAATGCAGGAATCTCAACTAAAGCATCCATGACAGATAGCCAGTCTGTTGAGCATAGAACAGGAAAAGGTGCCATTATTTAACAATAATGAATGGGGAGGCACAACACTTTGTTTTTCTGAGCTGGGCTTTGAACCCAAAAACAAAGCACCTCCCAAGTGAGACACCTGGTCAACATGGACCAACTTTTGGCATGTCAGTGCAAGTCCTCAGGCTGACATGCCTAAATCCAGTACCAATGCTGGATGTGTATGTTCTAGTTCTGCTCATAACAACAGCGACTGCAAAAATAAAAGAAAACTGAGGATGGTTTCAAAATTAAATATTTTTCTTGAATCCAAAGTGTCTGCAATGGAGCAGCAGAAGAAGCTGCCCAGAATTCTTAGCAAAATCCCATTGACAAAATACAGAATTGGATCTCAACATAGCTTTACTGCATGGGACTTAATTAAGGATCTGTGGGATTGAAAAGAACAATATCCCACTAGAATGAATGAGAGTTAAACCAAGGTCATAAATTTGACAATGCACTTCATTTATATTCTTTTATCTCCTGCATACGTACATTGATCCCCCCCCTTCCAAATACAGGAGACATATATTGTCATCACTTAAAAGATTTCGTGGTGGCATTTTTATTATCTGGGGTCATTTCACTTATGGTGATGAGTACTTTAGTCATGAATTGAGTGTCAAGCTGCACACACACAGGTCTATTCTTTTCAGGGATTTGTACTGTCCTGGAGTGATCTATTGCATTACAGTAGTATTGAGAAGAGATAATGGAGAAGAGAATTAGAATATTTTAGGTACTGTAAGGCGATCAAGCAAGGACATTCCTATGAAATAAGGTGCAGTTTGGGGAACATGTTACGTGTAGTTCCGACATAATAGCTTCTATATTCCGTAAGGAGATGGCCAAAGACAGTAATTAGCTGTGAAACTAAAGTATGAGTGGAATAATAATGTCCATCAGACCAAAAGAGAATGTAATAACTAAAATCTCAATCCTCCAAGGATTAAAGTATTAAATATTGAAATTTGGTCACATGCAATCAGTGATGAGAAAAGAATAAATAGTCTGAGTACAATATGTGTCTATGAAAAATAATGGATATCTATGCCAGGATTTGTAAATGATGAGAGGGGCATACAAGAACTATTGGCAGGATGGGTATTGACAGTAGATGCAGATATGTTCCAGTAATGAATAAATGTGAAACTGGTCACAGTGAAGGAGCTCCAGTGTCCAAAAGCACAAGCACATTTTATAATTTCTTACAAGTAGAGTGTGCCACAAGAAACGCCTTGGAAAATGACATGGACCAGTGAAAAAACACCTTAAAGAGATCTTAGATAAGCTCAGTGGTGTAGCAAGGTCAGGTTGTACCTGGTGCAGAAAATTTATTGTCACCCCCCCCCCCCCACACACACATTGGAATTATTAAAAGAAGGAAAAATAAGATACTTACAGTTGCAAGTGTTATTTTCTGGTTTATTTACTTAACATTGTGAGCACTTACTGCTGGCCCTGTCACATGTTCAGAAACAAATTTTTGAACAGGGCGACACTTTCTAGGAAATGTAACTTCGTTATGGACTTGTTTAGTCTTTATTTATTTTTAACCTGTGATGACTAAGTTCATCAATTCTTCCCATTTTAGATTGCACTCAACTTTCTTTCCCTTTACAATGTAATTGAACTATATTAGTCAATCTAATAATCTTGGGTGTTCAGGAATGAAGCATTTAGTGGTCTACTGTACGTCTAATGAATTCTGATTAGTTATTGCTTCTCATCCTAGAAACATTTATAAAATCAATGAGATGTGACACACACAATAACACTGGTAGTTTTTCTACTCAGGCCACCCAAATGCTCATCTTGGGAGCAGTACACACACACACACACACACACAGAGAGAGAGAGAGAGAGAGGTTAATAGTTCCCATTTAAAAGCCCAGCTGTGACTATCAGTGTGTGTTTTAGGAAGTTCTATTAGTATAGCCTGGCACAAACTTAAATCTGAAGCTAGGCAGTACATGCTGTAGACATTTCCACGTTAAAGTGAAATGATTCCTGTTCTGTGAATTATTTGCAGCCTCAAGACATGAACACAGAGAGCAGGGTGGAAGGATATGAAAACAGTGGTGCTTTCAGGTTGAATTTTGCTGCAAACCCCCAATCCCACTTATTCATCACAATGAGCTATTCCTCAGAATGGAATGTTGATGTGCAGTTTAATCTGCAGATCTACAGACTTTTCTGAGGGCTGGTTTGACAGTTGCATTTATGAGGTGAACTGAGGGCCCCCCCCTCTCTCTCTCCCTCTCTCTCTCTCTTTCTGCTTTGAGCATCTTTAAAGTGTAAAAGCCTTCACCGCGCCTAGCAAAATTGCTTTTGGAAATGGTTCAGAAAGTGACGGAACATTGTTTCCTGTGTAATCTTATCAACAAAGGGTCATTGTGCCTGCAAAAAGAAGGTTGTCCCCATCAGTACCATTATGGAAGGTGCCATCTTTTTGTTCGTTGACAATTTGTTTCCAATGAGATGTGCTGTGAATTAACTGTCCACTCTTGCCCCCTTCAAGTGTAGTCCAACTCCCCCCCCACACCCTGTTTCGGGTTTCTTCTGCCAACATGAGGCAGAACTGAGCATGGTAAAGAGCTGGTGAAGCTGCTTGAGGTTCAGGAGTTTTCCAAGAGAGCTGGAAACAGGACTCCTCAGTTCCCTAAACATCTTAGATTGAGGCCACCCACAGATTGTGTTCTAAACTCAACACAGTAGCTGCTTAAGACTACATCACTGTACATAAACACAGTTATATGCTTAGGACAAAACATTGTTGCTAGTTGAGATGGATGGGCCTTGGATCTGCCTCCTGGTGACCCAAAAACCAGTGGGTACTGGCACGTAGATCAGCCAATCAGCAGAAAGAGTGGAGTTTAAGTTGCCATGGGCTAGACAGGGACCTAGGAGTAGGATTAGGGACTTTCTGTCTGGGTTAGGGTTGCCATATTTTGAAGAGCGAAAAAGAGGGCACATTTGCCGACTTCTACTTTTAACTATGGATCTCTATGACGACTCTCATTCTACATACCCATGAAAAAGAGGACATGTCCTGGAAAAAGAGGACACATGGCAACCCTGTGGGTGGGCAGGAGGGTTCTCTGGTTATTTGAGATTCTCTGGTTATTTGAGATTCTGTTAAAGGGAACAGGATTGTGAGGTGGCTCTCAGTTAGTATTAGAGATTGTGGGCAGAGAAGGGTTTACCTACCTGAGGGAAAGGCTGGAAGTGTCCAAGAAGAGCAAAAAACAACCATCCTAGAAAGAACTTCACTCTCCGGTTATAAGTAGAAAAGGTTGAATTAAGACAGTTATCAAACATCTCTGTTAAGACTGTCTATTTGAAACAGAGGATTGTGCCTTGCAGAAGTAACCACTAAGCTGTAACTTCTCTGAATGTAAACAAATAAAGTTCCTGTTTTATTTTAAAAGTGCCTCGTCCTTACTTATATCTTCTGGGTGAGGGTTGAGTGGTTCACCTAATTATAACATCTTGCTGCTGGTAAAACAAACACATTACCATAAACAGTTAATACCAAAACATCTGCTGTGGGGATACAGGGAGGTATTTGAACCTATAACACCCTAAATAGTGGCCATGTTACCCGGCACCCATCCTAGCTGAGGGTGTCTATCACACTAGCCACCAGCTGTCTTTATAGAACTGGTTCATCTTCAGGTTGTCTTCTGACAGGATCACTATGTAAATGCTTGTATAAGGATTTCCTAACCCACTCTGTCAAAACCATCCCGATCTGGTGACGGAGCAGGCCCTGAAACAGGCAGCAGCTGCATAGAATTCTTCAAGTTGTCCTGACACTGTGTTCTCAGCCCTGTCGCTCTGAGAATTACCCTGGCTCAGAAGCCCAATTAATCTGACAACACTGTCAACAAAGATGTCATTTGTCACAGTGTTTCTGGGATGTAGGCACCTGTCTAAAAACACAAGGAACAAATTCATCCTGCTCATTTACATAGGCCAACATATGGTAAAAGGCTGAAACTGACGGTGCTTTGCTCTCTTTGTCCAATTCTCTGTAGGAGGTGTAGATAACTTGTTCAGGAGTAAGCTCCAATTAGACGCATACCAAAAACAAATGTCAAATTGCCACAAGAGGTAGACCACATTTTTAATTTAGACATATCTTAACATCATTTGCCTACATATGGGAAATCCTAGCCTGGGTTGGGGGCTAGTAGGTATATTGTAGTTTGCTGATGTTGCTTGTGCCCAGCTAAAAGCAAGCTTCAGGGATTGAGATTTGGAAATATGCCAGTACAGTGGTGCCTCGCAAGACAAAATTAATCCGTTCCGTGAGGCTCTTCGTATAGCGGTTTTTTCGTCTTGCGAAGCAAGCCCATTGACAGCTTAGCGGATTAGTGCTATTAGCGCTATTAGCGGCTTTTAGTGGATCAGCTGATAAGCGGCTTATCAGCGGATCAGCTGATAAGCATTTTAGCGGCTTAGGAAAAGGGGGGGGAGGGGGAAAAACTTGCAGGAACTCGCAAGACATTTCGTCTTGCGAAGCAAGCCCATAGGGAAATTCGTTTTGCGAAGCGCCTCCAAAACGGAAAACCTTTTCGTCTAGCGGGTTTTCCGTCTTGCGAGGCTTTCGTCTTGTGGGGCACCACTGTACAGCATTACAATATGGCAGCCATGGCCCGGATTCAACATTCTCTGACCGCCAGTGCAAGGGCTGTCGTGCTAGTGTGCAATAGTTGCACTAGCGGAAGCATGTTGCTAAACAGGTCGTACAGCTGGTTGCACAACAGGAAGTGTAAGGGCTATAGCAATCTGTTTTGCAACCAGCCATCAGAGCCATGCTGACTTTAACGTAGCACTACATTGAATTCCCCCCTTTTGAAAAAAATTTGAAAAGCTTCTGTCTTTGGCTTCTACTTCTTCACACAGCTCATGAACTATGGAAGGAGATTAGATACATTCATGGAAGATTAGACAATGTCATTGCTACTGAATATGATGGCTATGCTTTGCCTCCACAGTTGGAGGCAGTAATGCTTCTGAATACCAATTGCTGGAAACCCCAGGTGGGCAGAGTGTTCTTGCACTCAAATCCTGCTTGCAGGTTTCCCATAGGAATCTGGTTGGCCACTGTGAGAGGATGCTGGGCTAGATGGGCAAGGCAGGCTCTACTTCTGTTCTTCTCTTCTTTTGATCTTAATGTGCATGGGTCTGAAGACTGTGGGCCGCATCCAGTGTTCTCTGTCTGCTTGCTTAAGGGCTCTTCTCAGAATGAAACACGTGAGTTTAGTGGTTTCCATATGGCTCTAGGGGATTTTCTGGCTGATATGATTGTTGGAATATTCCGTTCCACCTTAAGGAACAGGCATGATTGTTGTGTGTCACATGCCTGTTTACACTCCAGCACAGCTTGCTGGGAACTTCTGTTTTGTGTATAGCTAATTGCTTATGCTGTCTTGCTTTGGACACGAAAGGGATCAGACATGTTTTCCTTTTGTCCTGATGTATGCTGAATAAACTGCTTGTAAATATGCTGAGACATACTCTCCCGGCACTTCTGTTGCAGAGCGTTATCTCTGCTGATTAGAGCGTGCCCTAGCTTTTGAAGTTTGGGTCGCTGATTCATGCGGCAGCAAGGACTGGAGTTTGTCTGGTACACTGGCTGGTGGGATGGAGCCAGCTGGGGGCCTGCCAATTGCCCCAGTTTCCTTTGTTGTATGCCAACAATGATTAGCATTCCTGTTGAAGCCCTGGTTGACCTCAATACTAATGAACTGTCTCTCCCCATATGAACAAACCTGGACCCTGCAATCATCATCATGTGCCCACTGGCAGAAGAAGGGGGGTGCGGTGGGTGCGGTCAATGCTGGGTGTCATCCCTGAGGGGGAGTGACATTGCCACCCCACCCTCTGGGATGCTTGCCATGGGCGGCGCCCCTGTGGGACCCTCGCCCCTCGCCGTGGGTGGCTAGCTCCACCCTCAGGTGCACAGCATGTGCGTCGCTCTGGGTGTCGGAGCAGCTAGCTCCGCCTCTGCATGTGCCTTCTCTGTGAGAGGTCTGGAGGATGGCAACACAAGAACACCTTTTTTGTGGTGACTCCCCGCTTGTAGAATGTTCTCCCTAGGGAGGCTCAACTGGTGCCTTCCTTACATATCTTTAGGGGCCAAGCAAAACTATCCTTCCTCTTCTAGGCCTTTGGCTAATTAAGTAATCAATGGCCTTTTAAACTTTGTGGGGGTGGTGAATTATTTTCATTGTTGTTGCTATTGCTATTATGCTAAGCATTTTTGTGTTTTAATATTGTAAACAGGTCTGTGATCTTTGGGTGAAGGGCAGTACAACAACAACAACAACTGTTGTGCAACAGAGGACTCTAACACAATAGTTGGACTAGTGGAAACTTGTTGCACAAAAGATTGTGCAACAAAGTTACCAGCAACCTGCTTATACATTGTCTTAAGCAATACTGTTATGGCTGATGCAAAACTTTTCACCAGTAGAGCAAATATACCACTAAGTGACTTTGACTTTGACTTCCTACCTTCTTGGGTAGCAACCCTGCTACTTATTGAATGGAGCTTTCTTTCCACCAATCAGTTGTCACATTTCTATTCTGTGTTTCAACTGCATATTAACTTGTGTATCAACTTGCTTGGCCACGTACATGATGCTTTTCAGTGGTCAGTCCACACAGCTGCAAGCCCTGCATGCTTGAACTGCCCCTAAACTACTTCAGCTGTGGAATCATGTACCATGAGGCACAATTAACTTCATGAAGACAAAATATTGGTATGCAATTTCTTTTCACAGCATAATGAAAGAATGCTTCACCTTTACACTGCCATTTGAAACGTGTTTCTTCCATCAAGTTGTCCTAGCACAAACTGGCGCCATCCCTTCCCAATTTGGGCATTTTCTCTAGCCCTGGGGAATTAGTTATATAATCGTAATTATTTTCCGCTGGGTAAATGAGATAGATAACACCAATCTCCCCGTTTTCCCACCACCTCTTTAGTAGTGTTAGAACAGAGATGGGAATATTCAGCTCCCTAAAGGCACCATCTGGTGCTACCATGTATGGAGATAACTACATAAATTATATACTGTAAAATACTTCCTACTTGTTACGGATTCTTCTTTCTCCCTCCATACTCAGCTAATTTTTTTTAATTCATACCATTACATAGTCTCTCAATATTCCCATAATCTCGTTATCGTCAAGCCTTTATAGAACATCTAACAAGCCCAAGAACTCAACAACAACTGACATGGGAGAAGAAAAGTGGCACATTGAAGGGTTTATAATATGAAGAATGATAATGCAATGGCAGGGATGAATAAGACTGCATACGATTTACATTTAAAATGCACGTGGTGACTGACAGAAGCAATCCTGGAAGCCACCTTGAAGAGCATATTAGCATAACTTGGAGAGATGCCAGACTATGGGAAACACTTGCTTGCCCATAGTTAATGAGTTAACTTTCAATGTCAAAGAATGCATCTTTGATTAGCAAATAATATGCAAGCTTGGGAAAGCCTGGTGTCCTGGTTATGAGCAAATGGGGACCAGGGGGTGGATTGCTCAGTTCAAATCTATGCACCCCAAGGTCCATATTTCCCTGGCCATTACACTAGAAGAAGAATGGCAACTTTTAGTGAAACTAAAGGACTGTAAGAACATAAGAAAGGTCCTGCTGAATCAGTCCAACTTCCAACATTCAGCATCATTGGATGGTCCCAGGTTCTAGTATTATGAGAGACAGAGGAACTCTCTGTCTACTTTGCCCACATTACTGTATACACCTGTTGGAATTAGGTAAATATACTGCAGCAGTGTGCAGAAAGAAATAGTCTGGTAAGACAACTGCTTGGAAGGATAAATAAAACATACAGTTTATTACACATGGCAATCAAAGACACTCTGGGTATGTAAGGTAAAGGTAAAGGGACCCCTGACGATTAGGTCCAGTCGTGGCCGACTCTGGGGTTGCGGGGCTCATCTCGCTTTATTGGCCGAGGGAGCCGGCGTACAGCTTCCGGGTCATGTGGCCAGCATGACTAAGCCGCTTCTGGCGAACCAGAGCAGCGCACGGAAACGGCGTTTACCTTCCCACCAGAGCAGTACCTATTTATCTACTTGCACTTTGACGTGCTTTCAAACTGCTAGGTTGGCAGGAGCAGGGACCGAGCAACGGGAGCTCACGCCGTTGCAGGGATTCGAACCGCCGACCTTCTGATAAGCAAGTCCTAGGCTCTGTGGTTTAACCCACAGCGCCTGCCATATTTCAAGAGGTTAAAATTGCCCAATAGCTCCATTGCCACTGTCAAGCCCAAATCATCCATGCCAGAGCCAGAGCCGCCCATGCACATAACCCCCCCCCCCCCAAGAAAATCTAGGGCATTTGCTTTAAAATGTAAAATTCCCCCCAGATGGGCATGTAGGACCTCCAAAAGATGACATATCCAGGAATTCCCGGACATATGGCAACCCTAGGTACAAGTTTTGCATGTGGCCAAAATGGAGTCACTGCCACATGCTATCTCACACTGTAACTGTAACCTGGAGATGAAGCAAGAAGGAAATAAAGGTCTGAGAGGAATTAATTTACTTTACCAACAAGTAGTTACTAAAAGAGAAGGAATAAGTGAGGAGTTTCAATCGCCTCCCACTAATACAGGTAATTAATTGCAAACGCTGCTGCTTTACTCCCCATAGATTATAGCTAAATACAAAATGGTAGACTACAGAATGGGTTCACTACTGGTAATTAGGATTTGCCCCTTAATTTACAATCTCTGAAAGATCTTTGTGGAGCCTAGAATATCTTAATTGTTCTGCTTTACTCTGTGGTTATACATGTCAGTTTATTTTACATTTCAAGTTCCCATGCATTGTATGGTTAGTGTGTGGGTTCTTGCTTGTATTCCTAGAGTGTCTCTGTGCCAGCCATACTTTCTGTTCATGTAGTGAACAGATTTTTGAAGTGCCACAGGACTCTCACAATTAATCAGTTAGATTAATTGATTAATAACATTTTGATCAGCTCAAATGTGCCCTCAATTTTCAAGCAGCAGTCCATTAACATTTCAAAATGATTTTTAATGCAAGCACTTATAAAAACTGCAGGTAGCATGTGCCCTCTTTGGAGAGGCACTTCCTCCTGAATATACTCAGCTGACCCCTATTGCCAACCTCAGAAGCCCACGTGTAGGGAACTTTCTCATTGGGGGGAAAGGCAGGGATCTCCTGCTCCTAACCAGAGTCTGGGGACTGGTGGCTGAGAAATGATATTGATGGTTTAAGACTCCCTTTATTAGCACTGGGTGAACACTTGTGAGACCATCACCTCAAGTGCACTGAGCAATGGCATAGCCAATCAGGAACATAAGCAGATGTTTGCAACTTTTATTATTCATCCAGTTCAGAGATTTTCCAATAGCTGCTTCTACTATATAAGTTGGGTGTGGAAGAGCATGTTTTGCAGCAGATAATTTTGGGCAGGAGGCAGTCAGCTAACTGTTTCCCTGCTTGCTTGTTCCCCTTTCACAAATGTCCCACTACCGACTGCTATTTCCCTAGATAATACTAGCACAAGCTGTGTCAGCACCAGCACATGCTAACTCATACTTGGACTAACAAACTTTGAGAATAAGCAGAAAGGAAGCAAAGCCTGAGAACATTTAAAATCCTAATTAAAGATTGGGGCTGGCCCCTGAATCTGGGCCATGGATCAGCTTGGAGTGCGTGTACAGTCCTGCAATATGCCATCGGGCCAAAATTAAGATGCTGTTGTTTATAAAGAAAACCTTAAGCATCTTGGGACCAGGCTACCTGAGGAACTGCTTTTCTCCATATACTCCTATCTGCCTACTGAGATTGCATTGAGAGGCACTTCTCATTGTGCCTCATGATAGTCTGACAACTATTGGCAATGGAGTATTTAGTGTGATTGCAGAATATCTGTGGATTACTGCTTTGCTTATGCATATTATACATGTACCGTCTGTGTCTATTTTTAGGCAACTTAAAATGCTCTTACTTACTCAAGTTTTTCTAGACATTATGATTCAGTCTTTATGTAAGTTCTGATGTTTTTTAATGTCATGCTGAATTAATAATAGGCATTCCCTAGATAAGACTTTCTCTCTCTCGATTTGTGTTATATACAGTGGTACCTCGAGTTACAGACGCTTCAGGTTACAGACACTTCAGGTTACAGACTCCGCTAACCCAGAAACAGTACCTCAGGTTAAGAACTTTGCTTCAGGATGAGAACAGAAATCACACAACGGCGGCGCGGCAGGCCCCATTAGCTAAAGTAGTACTTCAAGTTAAGAACAGTTTCAGGTTAAGAACGGACCTCCTGAACGAATTAAGTTCTTAACCCCAGGTACCACTGTAGATTTATTAAATAAACACTATGGCTCATTTATACAATGCTTCTTTGGCTCACAGCCCCCAAACTGGCAGCGACACAACAAAAAAATACAAGAAAATACAAGAAATCATTCATCGAAATAATATGGGACCAGAGTGTCACAAAATACCTGATTGTAACCTATGTTCACACACTGATGGTGACAGACCAACATACAGCCCTTTTAGCCACCTTTTATCTAAATTTTCAGTCATGTACAGTGGTACCTCGGGTTACATACGCTTCAGGTTACAGACTCCACTAACCCAGAAATAGTACCTCAGGTTAAGAACTTTGCTTCAGGATGAGAACAGAAATCGTGCTCCGGCGGCACGGCAGCAGCAGCAGCAGCAGCAGCAGGAGACCCCATTAGCTAAAGTGGTGCCTCAGGTTAAGAACAGTTTCAGGTTAAAAACAGACCTCCAGAACAAATTAAGTACTTAACCCGAGGTACCACTGTAGTTGCAATCCCTACCCCACCTCTAAACCATTCTCTCACTGCTGGACCAGCACAAATAAGGTAGCCACTCAGTCCTGTTCCACCTCAAAGGAGCCTCCACAAAGGTACTGATTTTTCCAGAAGCTCCTGTCTTCAAATGGTGAGGCTTGGTGTTCTCAAGGCTACTGATCTGTCCCATCAATTCTCACTCTCCTTTGAGTGGTCTGGCTCTACTAAGTTTGTGAGGAGGTGATCCAAGACTGACAATATAGATTCTCTGCTCTTTAGCTTTCCAGGCTTCCATGTCTCTGTATCGGATGTATTCACTAGATCAGGGTTTCCCAAGCTTGGGTCTCCAGCTCTTTTTGGACTAGAACTCCCACCATCCCTAGCTATCAGGACCAGTGGTCAGGGATGATTAGAATTGTAATCTAAAAATAGCTGGAGACCCAAGTTTGGGAAACCCTTCACTAGTTGATTCACCCAGGTGTTGCAGATTGAATTCCACACCCCCCCTACCAGGCATCTTTTTCTTCTAATGCTTCAAGCTTAGAGCCTCTGGCCAGAATACTTCCTCAAAAAGGGATGGGAGGAGCAAAGCAAACTCAATCACTGGCTTCAGGTGATCTCACTCCTATCTTCTCCACTCCAGCCTTTGGTCAAGCAGCACCCCCAAGAAGTGCCTAGAGAAGTGGGTGGGATTGAACAAAAATAAAAATGCATGCACCTTGTCAAGTTGGAGCGATGACTCACAATGTGCAAATTTTAAAGGAGAGTTGTGTTTTGGTCTGTGTTTTCTTTCAGAAAGGGTGGATTTGGTGGGTTCACTTAAAATGCTAAGAAATGTTGTTCGCCATCCATAGCTGTCCTTTCTCATGCATGGTTTGCGTCAGCCAACGACATAGGAAGTTGCCTTTATACTGTCATTTTGAGTTGGTCCACCTAGCTCGGAATTGTCCATACTGTCCAGATTTCAGGCCGGACTCTTTCCCAGTCCTACCCAGAAATGCTGGGAATTGAACTTGGGTCCATCTCTAGATGCTCTATTACTGAGCTACAGACCTTCTGCAAACACGCTCAGTTATTTTAATCAGGACTTTTATCCTCTCTTGCTTCTTGCTGTGTGCTCTGATTATCAATACTCTTTGTGTTTCTGTACCCTCCCCCGTTTGGCCTGAATTGCCACTCTCCTCCCTCTGCAGCCCACAGTCACTCACTTTTTTGTTTTTTTAGAAGTCAGGTCCCCACCCCCACCCCACTGTGCCTTCAAAAGAGTACATTTTGTGCCAGTCAAACGGAGTAAGCTGCCATGTTCTCACTTACAAATGTCACTGCTTCACTGGTAAAACGTCTGCTTTTACGGTGAATGTAGCAATGGCACAGAACAAAAATAAGAACAACCCCCATACAAAGAGTTGGCACACTGCTGTGTTACCTCTCCTTTGGCCGCTTGTAACATTGCTTTGATGCTAATGAGTGCAATTATATTTTTACAATGGGGACACATGATTTACTTATTGTTAAAATGTATAGCCACTGTTCGATTGCATCATAAGGTCAGCTTACAATGAAATAACTAATACATGGAGAAAAACCTCTTTAAAAACAGCATTAAAAAAAATGGGAAGCTTTTCCCAGGGTGTTCAGATGGGCATTGGGGATTTTTAGTTTCATTTGCGTAGAGGAGGGGAAAGAAAAATTTCCCTCCCTGTGCACTGCATTCCAAGTAAGGACTGCTTGCTCTCCACCCCCACTCACCCCCTACAGCATACTTGTAATTAATAACATTAAAATGGGAGATTAATGCATTACGTGGAACATTAATCCAATCTATACTGATAATGGCCAGACAAACAAAAATGTCTGAAGCCTGGAGCTGAAAAGTTAACAACATCAGGGCCTCATGCAGCTCAACAGGGTGCCACTGTAGAGAAAGTTCTCTCCCATGTTGTTGTTGAACACACCTCACCTAATGGTAGCATTAGATCTGTGCCAAATTCAGCCATCCAATTTCTAGACAATATCTTCTCCAGCAGAAGAGCCTTCCATTTTCCTGCCTCTTTCTCAGAGTAGTTTAGAATGCCTTTACAACTTGAGTGGGCTTGGGGTTGAGCATACTTTACCACCTGGATGTTGTTATGGGTGGTTGTGGGTGTTTTCTCTTTCCATTAAATATTTCTCCAGCCCTCTGCAGCCTCCCTGGCTGCCTCTGCTGCCTTGATGTGGAAAGGCTTCATGGAAGACGTTACCTAAATATATGTTACCCGAACTTTACCTGGAGAATTAGAAGCCAGGTAGGCTGACTACTGACCCCCTGAGTTTGGTGCACCGGTTTCCTTAAAATAAAAATACCGCACTTAAAAGAAACAATGAACAGCTGTTGGTCACATAGAAGGCAGCCTCCACAGCTTCCTGTGTTTGCATCCTCCAACAAGGTTTTCGAAACACCTAAACATACCTCAGACCTGCAAAGACATGACTGGTAGAATTAAACAGAGGTAGTCACAAACTAGGTACCCCTTGGCTACCTTGAAAGGAAGGTAATCACACACAAGAGGGGGGCACACACTCACACCTCACTAATTAGAATTTCACTGGCATTTTCTCTTTGATTTGATATTTTTTTATTGTGATTTCATTTCTCATTGATTGATTGATGGAGAATGGTTAAAAACATGTGGGGTATATTTCTGGGACAGCATGCTATGCATACTATGGCAAATGTTTAAATGGCTCCTGGAGGTCTTAAGACCTGTTCAGGAGAGATGATCCTTCAGGTACTTGGCTCTCAAGCCATTTACCTGATGCAACCATTTTAACACATCACAAATCATATAGATAGTGTGCCGCATGGTTGGTTTGAGATATTTTTCATTGACTCCAGAGACATCTGCACAGGGTGGGTGTTGAGATTAATTTGTTTGCAAGACCAGGATCACTGTGTCTCCCTTATTAACGTTCACTTTGATAATTGAAAATTACTTAGCGTTCTGCTTTTCCTATTATTTCCACCCAATTTTTGTTCAATTTACATTTTGTATTAAGAAATGACATCACTACAGAATGAGAATGCCCTCGAGTTACTTTGAGGAAGAAGCATAAAATGGTTTCCAACTGTTGCCCTTTTGGGCAAACATTTTGCAGTGCAGAGGGGGAGAAAAAACACTGCATAAATTACTTTCTGTCACTCTTTGGCAAATGTTTTATGCTAGCTGCTCCCCTTCATGAAAAACATATGCCATTAGGAAGCTGGAATAAATGGAGCAGAGCAACCCATCATTTTTTGCCTTGGGTTTCTGCTAAGCGGCAGTAAAAGGGGGTGGGAAGAACACAAATAAAAGTAAGCAGAAAATATCCTGTTAATTTCAGCATAAATAAATCTGGGGTGGTGAAACATTTAACAGGGAAGTGCTGTATTTGTATTCCTTCTCCCTGTCACATAAAGAATATAATGCAATAAGTACATATTGTAGGCCTATGAATAAATAACATTCAGGGACATTGGATGGAGTACAGGAAAAGTAGCAAGTTGGCTTAGAAAGGAGTGAAAGTGCTCAGCAATCCTGTTGCTTTCTGCAGTTCATCTGAGTCCACTGCACAAAAACAACCAGCCATTAAAACATTAGAAAGCAACTGGTGCTTAGCTTAGAGGGATATTAGGAGCCATTGTAAAATCCTTGGCTAAACACATCAGAATTCCCTACAGCCCAAACCATTTTTTTAAAAAAAATGAAATTAAACAACTAATTTCCTTTAGTGGAATCATTCCTATATGCACAGACATCTGGCTGTAGCTTCCTGCCTCTTTAAAATGGGATTCAAGCAATATTTTCAACCTTGACTACTTTAACTCCCCTTTTAAAACAGGCAAGATGCATCGCTCTGCCTTTGGGCTCCTCTTAAAAATGTTTGTCTCCATTAAGCTATAAGCAGAGCAATCGTATATTCAGATTATAGAAAGTAACCATATATACCCCTCCTACACCAGTGGAATGGCTGCTATGTTCAGTCCTGGGCAGAGACTGGGGAGACGTTACCAGAAAATTTAAAAATGACAGTCTTGCCCACAGATGTAAAAATGACAGATCTTTTCCGCAGCATCCTTGGAAGCACCGAATAAGAACAGAAAAGGGCCCTGTTAGATCAGGGCAAATGCCTCCTCCATGCTAGCATCCTTTTCTCAAAATGGCCAACCATATACCAGTATACCCTGGGAAGTGCACGAGCAGGAAAGGAGCACATCAGCATAGGCATACTCAGAAAATTGGGATATCATGACTAGTGGCCACTGATAGCCTTGACTCTCGGTGGGTGAATTTGCCTAGACCTCTTTTAAAAACACCCAAGTTGGTGGGCATCCCGACCTCTTATGGGAGCGACCACTGACAGCAACCAGAATGGTCCCAGTGCACTCCCATTTTTAAATCTTGAAATTTGCATCCGGCACCTGAGATTTGAGGTGGGGGAAACCTGCTCCGTACTGCAACTTCTAGCTGCTGAACCAAAGGCAAGGGCATTGATTAATAAACCTGCGCTCAGGCACCGAAATCAAGCTGTGCCCTGGCTCCTGCCATGTTGAGCCCTTTCATTTTGCATAATGCGTTGACTGTTTAAGATTATGGATTAGCACAATGCTAAACACACACTTGGATGGCTATAATGAAATACTGTATGCATGAAAAGGCAAAGGTAATTCATCACCCAAGAGCCAATAATACCTGTTCATTTCATCAACTCATTAATCTGTGCTACCAGTCTGGTTCTGCTCCACAACTCGTTTGGGATAGAACACGTTATAAATGACTCAACTTCTAATTATATTCACATGATTCTTATCCATATGTTGCATATTTAAAGCATTTTCCGTGGTATTTGCAACAGTTAATTATTTCTTTTCCTTTAGAAACTATGCTTACAGCATTAAGGGGAAAATCCCTGCGTGGGAAAATTGGGAGAAAAATAATTGGTATAAACTGATGTTTTGAGCTTGAGTTATTCCACATTTGGTTATTTATTTATTTATTTATTTATTCGTTCGTTCATTCATTCATTCAGTTTATATCTCACCCTCCCCTCCACAGGAGCTGAGAGTGGCAGGGTGGCCCAGGATGGTTCTCTGTTAAGCTAAATGAGAAAATGTGTTCAAGTTGTTTCCAATTTGCATTTAGTTCTCATTTGATTGATTATTCGCTGAATACCATGATAATGTTTTTGGTATCATGGTCCTGTATTTGATGGGCTACAGATTGCTCTGCAATGTTTAATAATGTTAGCATGGCAGCAGATGGGTAAATAGATAAAGATATCATGTGGTCGGTTTGATGAACACTATGTTGTTGTTGTTTAGTCGTTTAGTCGTGTCCGACTCTTTGTGACCCCATGGACCAGAGCACGCCAGGCACTCCTGTCTTCCACTGCCTCCCGCAGTTTGGTCAGATGGGTAAATAGATAAAGATATAATGTGGCTGGTTTGATGAACACTATAGTAAATCCCAATAATAACAATGACTTTTGCAAGTAAATATATACTGATGTGTTCCCTTCATTGGCGATTCACCATCCTACCATACAGTATTGCAGCTTTTGGCTTCTTTCAAAACTGTATGAGCATATCATTCCAAAGCAAAACCTCTAAAATTTGCCTTGAATTTTGATATGGGCAGACATTCACTGGAAACTATAGCTGAAGCTTTCTCACCACAACCCATATGAAAGAATAAGAAAACCAACTATACTGTTACATGGGAATACCTTTAGGCATCAAGCAAAAACATTCCTCTTCTCCCAAGTCTTGGGCTAAAAAAACCCCAATATATGGCCTTTTAAATGTCAGGATAAAAAGAGAGGAGTTAACCAGTTTTGAAAACATGTGCAGAAATTAGAAAACATAAAATTTACAGCATGTAATGTATTAAGAGAAAATTTGATGAAAATGATGTACAGATGGTACTTAACACCAGTGAAGCTAGAAAAAATGTATCATACTCATGATAATAAATGCTGGAAATGTAAGGAAAAAGAAGGAACCTTTTACCACATGTGGTGGATATGCCCCAAGGTAAAAAACATATGGGAAAGGATCTATAATGAACTGAAAAAGTGTTGAAAAACACATTTATTAAGAAACCAGAAGCCTTTTTACTTGGTATAGTGGGGGGTGAAATCCCCAAAAAGGATATTACTTTTTTTCTATATGCCACAACAGCTGCGAGAATATTACTAACGAAGAATTGGAAGAAACAAGATTTACCAACTGTAGAAGAATAGCAGATGAAGATGATGGACTATTTGGAACTTGCCAACTGACTGGGAGACTCCGAGACCAGAGAGAAGAGATGGTGGAAGAAGATTGGAAGAAGTTTAAAGAATATTTGAAAAAATATGTTAATATTTAAATCTTAGAATAGCTTTGGAAGTGGATATAGGCTGTAGGGTTAGAAGTAGAGGATACTATATTTTAAAATAGTATTATTTGTAAGTGATAAAATGTGAAGATTTTTATGGTAAAAGTAAGTGTGATAAAAAATGGTTAAAAATTATTATATATGAAACTGCTAAAGATGAGGTAAAATGAAAATCAAATAGGGGGGACTTAGTTTGTTTGTGTTATAAAATGAATAAAAAAATTTGAAAAGAAAAAAAAGAAATCAGAAAACATATACAAACCTCAGGGAAGGTAGTACAGCCAATGAGATACTGGAGGGTGGTGTCATGATTTGAGTAGGTCAAGAGGGGTGGCATTAAGAGCATTTTAAGGGATAAAAGGGACAGTAGTAAGACCCAGCCTTTGTCTTCAAATTCAGAGCTAGCTGTTCTGAAAATTGCATTTTCACCCATTCAGGGCTGTCTTGGGTGTTTTGCTATTTTGCTGATTAATTAGTTGTGAATATTGGCTTTCTCTGCTAACCTTTAAGCATTCTATTTCTCTGTCTCTCTCATAATAAATTCATTTTATAACTCATTCCTGGTGTCTGATGGTTACATTTGCCTAAGTGAAAATTTCGCTGCTCTACCACGTTGACCCCATCTCTGCAGAATAGTTAAAGGGAGCTTTCTGCAGGTTAAAATCGTAAATTGAACAGAGTTCCTCACCTTTGGTCCTTACATTCAATTAGACCTTGTTTTAAAATCCCATATGTGGAAATTAGGAAACTGAACTTAAGTTTGACAAGAACTAAAATTGACTGATTCTTCTATCTCTGAGCTGAACCTGAGTTTTTATATTTGCTATACAGTACTATTCTTTTTTCTTTCTTATAAGCACTATATGAAAATTAATTCCATTTCAATGTAATATAGCGATGATGATGATGATGGCTCTGTTTTTCTGATTTCCAAATTTTGGCACTATAAAAAGTAGGATGTGCATGGTTATTGAGTTAGTGCAAAGTAGCCAACATCCTGCTCTCTAGATTTTGCTGAATTCCAGTTTCCATGAGTCCCTGCCTGTATGGCCAGTGGTCAAGGATAGGAGCTCTAGTCCAACACCATTGTTACAATAAAAGATTGACAACAAAATAGCTCTTGGGAAGTGATCTTAATGATGCTGAACTCCAGGCAGAATACCAAATTCCATACTCCTTTGGGTACTTTGTCAACTGGCTCATCCCTCTAGCATTTAGTTTTCTGGTCACTGGGTGGCTAGTGCAGCTTTGCCAAAGCAGCAGTAATGAAACAAAGAAGAAGAATCCATAAGGTCTGTGTGGAGTATGAATTACAGACTTTGACAAGCTGTTATAGCCCCAGGGACACTTAAGATGTGTCGTTACTTGCAGACTTTGCAAATATTTGTCACCATTGATGCTTTAAGAATAGGTTTTGCCATGAAACAGATGTTGTTAACCCAAGGAAGCATTTGTTAGGTGACTGATTGGAGCAGGCAGAGGAAGAGGACACATTTTTCTCGGTAAGGGAATGGCTGTAATGGGCTTCTGTCCCAGAGACGGATGATCAGGTGCTCACCTGCTTAAGTGCTGCTGCAGCAGGTACCCTTAGCCCATTGGTTATGGTGGAATAAAATGTGAAGAGTTGAAATGGAGCAGTAATGAAATAGGCCTTGTATGGTATGGTACATTGAAACCAGGACACGGGTGGCACTGGGATCTAAACCACTGAGCTTCTTGGGCTTGCCGATCGGAAGGTCAGCAGTTTGAATCCACCCGACGGGGTGAGTGCCCATTGCTTTTGTCCCAGTTCCTGCCAACCTAGAAGTTCAAAAGCATGTCAGTGCAAGTAGATAAATAGGTACCGCTGCAGCAGGAAAGTAAACGGTGTTTCTGTGCACTCTGGCTTCTGTTACGGTGTCCTATTGCACCAGAAGCGGTTTAGTCATGCTGGCCACATGGCCCAGAAAGCTGTCTGTGGGAAAACACCAGCTCCCTTGGCCTGAAAGCAAGATGAGCACTGCAACCCCATAGTCGCTTTGACCTTTGCCTTTACCTACATTGAAAAGACAAGTCCTGAAGTCTGTCATTAAAGAAGACACCCCACAGACATGTGCGCACACAGTAGACTAGTTGAGATATAACTACTGGCAGTGGTGCTCAGGCACCTCCCTCTTCCTCCTCACAGTCTCTCCTCCCTTCACTGTGTGCCAGGCTAGAAGACTGTACAGACCTTTGAAACATGGTTCACTGTAACATACAAACCTGGAAACTGTGGTATAATCTATGACCATAAACAGCAACAAAAACAACAACAAGAGAAGCTAAAATCAGATCTGAGTTCATTTTCTGGACTCAATATTGATACAGTAAACCATACCATTTATTAGAAAGCTATGGTTACATCTAAATCTGTAGAAAAAGAGAAAAGGAGCACTGTTTGCAGAAGCTACATAGGAACATATTTTATATTTTTTTGGCATCAGGGAAAAACAGGCCTTGGGCTGGTTAATATTCTGCAGTCTTTTAAATGTCTCTGTGGGAAGGGGTGTATTGTTTTGCTGTGTTGTTTTACTTATTTGCTTGTATTTAATCTTGCATTTCATTCTGTGAACCACCCTGCGGTTATGATGAAGGGCGGTATAGAAATCTAATCTATAAATAAATGAAAACAATACAGAGTCTGGTCATTGGTCCATTTAGCTCAGTATTGATTACATCAACTAACAGCATTGGCTGTCCAGAGGTTTGGGCAAGGGTTTTCCCCAGACCTACCTGGAGGTGTTGGGGACTGAACCAGGGACTTTCTACAAAATTATTCATTACCAAACATTTTTCACCTATTGCTTCTGAATAATAATATTCATAGAATTGTAGAATTGTAAGGCACCCCAAGGATCATCAAGTCCAACCCCCTACGATGCTGGTTCCAAGTCCACGTAAAGTTAGCCCTGCAGCTGGTGAGTCACCAATGTCAATGAAAGTCTACTTGAAAGTATGCCGACTTGAAAGTATACGCAGCCCAAGTGGTACATAGGCAAGTGGCACAGCCCCCAGTATTCCAGTTGCCAGACTAGAAATGCAAAAAGAAATTAAGGTAAAACATAAACTTTTTGAAGATAACCCTTTTCATTTATGCTTTCCCACGCTGGAATATAAACCAAGAGAAGTCTCACGCAGCCGAAACACAGAGTTTCATGGCTGTTGCCACAGGAACAGCAAAGCCTGAGAATGCTGTTTTTTTGACTCCTTGGAAAGTACATAAACTAATTAACTGATCAGCATTCTGGGCCTGCTTTTGTAAAATAGGCAGCCAACCCACGATGGGGCCAAAATTCAAACAGAAACTCAATTCATATGAAAAGTGGAGCCAGCCTTAGTAGTGTCAGGACTTGGAAAGACACGGAATGGCTGTTGTAAACTTCGGCAGCCAAGAGGCTGAGACTCTGCAATAAGAAGCAAACATCCTCTTCTTTTTTGCCAACTGCATATCTGTTAAGTAACATGAAGGGAAATTACATTCAAAACCTGTTTTACAACACCTGGAAGGAGACATTGAAAGCAGTGCTGTGCCAAAAGCTGTCCTCCAGTTTGTACGACGTTATATTTCTGTGGGAAAGAAACTTCTATTTTTCTGCCTCATTCTCAAGGCACTTAAATTTGGGTGGATATGGGATTTTGACCTTCATCACTGGACATGGTTGAAGGACAGTGTTGGAGGGGTAGTCCATCAAACATTTATTCAGCACTCTGCAGTCTCCTCATCTGCCCACTCTTCCTAGTGTGAGAAAATGTCATATGGGGAAAAGTGCTGCATGGTGTATTCCCTTGAACTTTGAACAAAGAGCAGGCACCTGGGAAGGCTGCAGAGTGCCTTCCCATTGCCAGTAAGAAGGTTTATGAAGAAAGGACACAGACATGACCCAGCCACATCAAATGTCAAGTAAGTGCATCAAAAAACCTGTAACCTCCCATGAGAATTTCACTGAAATTTTCATTTCCCTCTTATTATTGTTGAATGCAATATATTTTCTCATTAATGGAATGAAAATGGTAACTTTCAACACAAAATGACTTCTAAGTAAATTCAGCTCCACTCCTTCCTCTCTGAGTCGTGTGGTGCCCTTATGGGGGCAAAATAAAGAAGAAAGTAAATTGTTCTCTCTGCTGGTTGCTAGCAGGTAGATATTATGAACATTTTATGAAAAGGTCAGACCAAATGTTACAATGAAGCTCTGTGTTTGAAATTTTATTTTTGTAAACAGCAACAAAGGAAAGCAGTGGCTACCCAAGGGGGGTGTCATTTGTTTCAAAGCCATAGCGAGGGGGATGGCGAATCTAATCCTTTGTCCATGCCATGGGCCCTATCCTGTTTGTGCACCTCACCATGGCCTAGATTGCCAACAGTGGCTTACTTTTTTATTTATTTATTCATTGCATTTACATACTGCCTTTCTGCCCTGACACCCAAAATGGCTTAAAATTAAAAAAATAATAAGGCAAATGATATAATGTGTAATATGGTGGGAGCAGGTGAGGTGTCAATCTGACTGGCAGGTCCTGATGTTGCCTGTGCCACCCTCACACTCTTATTCCACCTCACAGGGCAAATGGTTCCATTGGTCCTGTTGGAGCAGAGAGGGGACACTCCAGCTGGAGCAGGCCCTAATGTTGTCTGTGCCTGCCTCCCTTCCTCACACTATTCTTCCTCCTCGCAAGGAAAACGTGGACGACAGAATGCACAACAGAGTTCATGCCATCACCTACAGAAGCACGATCACTGGGCCTTGATGCTGAACCTGAGTTCAGAAGCCGGAATTTGGCACCTGAGAACCTGATATCCCGAAGCCAGGTTTCCCAGGGAATGCAACCCATGAGGGACACCAAGGGAATAACCAGCCCCTTGGCTCTCAGGCACCAAATGCACTCAGAATTACAGGTAGGGTGCTTATTAAGAAATGATAAGTGGATATTTAATGCCAGATGCTAGCAAGGAGAAGGAGTCTGAGAAAGGTAGGCTCTGGAATCCCATAGCCATCAGTGAGCTCTCTTCCCTGGGACCTGTCCAAGGTCCTGAAGGTCTGTCCTAACCCCTCTTGCTTTTTGCTTTCTGAATACTGAGTGGAAACACATACACTGTTTATCAGTCAGCTGCTGCAGACTCTTGTTTTGTCTACTGCTTCACAATCTCACCATGTTTTTTTAAATCCTCACCAGGGTTGGACAACCCCTTGGAGCTGCTACTAGTCATGGAAGTGAACACATGCAACTAGAAAATTTAAACTATCAATAATTTCGAGGGGGCAGGCTTCCTGCCTTGCAGATTTAATTAGAATGTTTCTATAACTAATGCTAAGGGACGCAGGTGGCGCTGTGGGTTAAAGCCTCAGCGCCTAGGACTTGCCGATCGAAAGGTTGGCGGTTCGAATCCCTGCGGCGGGGTGCGCTCCCGCTGCTCGGTCCCAGCGCCTGCCAACCTAGCAGTTCGAAAGCACCTCCGGGTGCAAGTAGATAAATAGGGACCGCTTACCAGCGGGAAGGTAAACGGCGTTTCCGTGTGCGGCTCTGGCTCGCCAGAGCAGCGATGTCACGCTGGCCACGTGACCCGGAAGTGTCTCCGGACAGCGCTGGCCCCTGGCCTCTTAAGTGAGATGGGCGCACAACCCCAGAGTCTGTCAAGACTGGCCCGTATGGGCAGGGGTACCTTTACCTTTACCTTTACCTATAACTACTGCTAGAATTGTCAGTGCCTTGGTTTTCAGTTTCTTTCTCTCCACACCCTGACCCCGATTTATCAGGTTACCAATGTGCAGAAGTGCATATGCGTATTGATTAACACATTTATGTGATCAATGGGTGTATGCTCTTGTTCACACGGGGGTGGGGAGGGAGAAAAGAAACACATGAAAAGTCACAGTAAACTGCATGTGCAATAATCTGAACAAACTCTGGAAATCAATAATGAAAGAAATGTGTCAAGTGTTTAATGCATAAATGCAAGGCTCAACAATCTCATAAACATAAACATTAAAAGAGCCTGCCGGATCAGTGGCTGACCAGATGCCTATGGGAACATCATCAAGCAAGATTTGAGCATGAGAGCCCTCTCCCCTCCTGTGGTTTCCAACAAGTGGTATTGAGAAACATTGCTGTCTCCAACTGTGGAGACAGAGCAAAGCCATCATGGACAGCAGTGCTCAAAAGCCCCCTGCTCATGCCATGGAGAGAGATCAGCCAGGTAGTGGTGAGTGAGATCATTCCTAGGCTTCCTCCCAACACCGGAACGGTGGGCTGGGGAGCAGATGATCTCCTGCCACTGCAGGAATAATGGAGGACGATAGGAGATTGGATGCAGGTGAGCTGTGCAGAAGCATGCTGGCAAGCATGCTCCAAGACAAGCTGCTGGCTAGCTCTGTAGAGGCTCCTTTTATTAGCACAATATGCAAAACCAGTCAGATACATTTTGGACTGTGACCTTTACACGTCTTCCAATCCTGAGATCGTGGAATTGGAATAACAAAGTTATTTTGGCACCTGTTTCCACTGCGTCATTTTCCCTTTGAACAATGTATGACGTAGGAGCTAAAGGTCACAGATAGGGCATGGCAGACCATTAAGAGAGCAAAGGTTAGAGGGCATGATGTTCAGACAGCTGTGGCTTTGTCTGTGGATGGAAGTGCGCTCCACACCTGGCAATCATTACTTCGTGCCACCTCTCCCTACCACCAAAGTGGAAGCATGAGATTGGATGTAGCGCTGCCCTTTCTGGATGGAAGAGGAGAGCCAAGACAGATCTTCACTTCCTTAAAGAAAGGGGATGGCATGCTACTGGTCCCTTGAATTGTCTCTGTGCTGATGAACAACTGGAGCACCAATCACCTGATAGCGGCAGAGAAAGTCTGCACGCGTCTGTCATATTCACCAGCTATGGGGAACAGTGGAGGCACAGGTGTTCATTTCTGCACCTGCCACAAAGGCTAGAGTTCCAGCTGCCCAGCAAAGGCAGAAAAAGCCCACATGAATCTGTATGCTCTGAGCTGGGTGGGAATGGCAAATATCTTCTGTTTCTCCTTGACACCGTACCCTATTTCAGAGACTGGACTCTGCCTGTTTGGAACAGGGGCATGTACTTGCCATGGACATTTTTGGTTTGCCCCCCAAGGCCCCCCAAACCTTGTTGACTCATGCTACATTTTTATAATAATAATAATAATGATCAATATTTCAGAACCTTAGTATATGGATATAAATTTGGAATGCAGAACTTTGTCATTCCCTGAGAAGCAGTGTCTTGATTAATACTACCAAGGCTGAGATGGAATTAGAGTTGGGGCTCTACAGTTTCACAATACATGAACACAACCTCCTGTTCTTGAGTCAGAACTGGAAATGAAAAGGCCACAGGCACCCAGTCTTTTGTGGCCTTGTTCCATTGGACACATATGCTTTTGATTTCTCTGGCGGAGGGCACATCTTTCATGTGGGAAATCCTTTCACATCTGCAGAGTTCTTAAAAAAAGACAGGTACTTCCTAAACAGGTGTTTCCTTTATCTTCATTATTTTGATCTGCCCAGGTTTCTGTTATCTACAATTCCTTATTTTACACACACACACACTAGTTTCCTTTGATATTTAATACAAAGAGGAGAAACATTCTGATCATTTCAAAGTTTTACTATTAAGAGGCCCGCTCTTAATATGCCATTGTTTGGTTCACTTTCATCTTTCTCTTTTGTTGGAGAGATTGACTACATCCACAGCCTGATCATAACCACGTTTAAATCTGACTGATTTCTACAGTACTTACTTTGTAGTAACTATGTTAAATATTGCAACATAGACCAATGGTTCCCAAACTCTCTTGCCCAGCAGACCACTTGAAAATGGCTGAGGGTCTTGGCAAGCAACTTAATGATTTTTCTGCCTGCCGTAGCAATTGTAATGTGCCGTGCTACATGCCGCATGATGTTTAATTGTGTTTTTAGTGCTTCTTTCATTTCTTATATAATGTATTTTATTGCTTTACAATTTAAATTCCATTCAATTCAGATTGTAATGCAATATATGAGAAATAAAAGAAGCAGTGAAATACAATTAAAAATCAATATGAATATTCAATGTGATGGATGTGTCATCTTCAGTCTCAAATCCGCAGAATACTGTGGACCACCTGAAGGAAGCTTGTGGACCACTGGTGATCTGCGGGCCACAGTTGGGGAAACTCTGACCTCAACTTTTAAAAGGAGGATGGGTCAGCACAGAATACAAAGATGCAGTAAAACATCATCATGAATAATTAAGACCCAGTGTGGCATAACAGTTAGAGCCCTCGGCCCTCCAGATGTGTTTGGCCTACAAATCCCATGATCCCTAGCTAGTAGGAGCAGTGGTCAGGGATGATGGGAACTGTAGTCTCATCTGGAGGGCCGAGTTTGAGGAAGCCTGAGTTAGAGTGTCAGACTAGGATCTCGGAGACCAGGGTTCAAATCCCCACTTGGACATAAATCTCCATTGGGTGGCCTTGGGCCATTCACCACCTCAGCCTAACCTACCTCACAGGGTTGTTGTGGGGATTAAATGGGGAAGGGCAGAACTACATTCACTAGTACCTTGATCCCCTTGAGTCAGAAATCCTTGGTGATCTACTGCAAATCTCCCAGAGATCTACCAGTAGATCCAGCTCTGCCTCTCATCATCCCTGCTTGCTTGCTTTATTTAGTGTGTAATTACAAGGAGCTGGCTTCAGGCACCAGGCCTGTTAGCAGACCAACTCTGAATTACAAAGAGGTCTGCAAACATGACGTGAAATCTGGCAACATTAACGCCACCATGTGGGAATCTCTTGCGTATAACTGCAGTGCCAGTATCCAGAACAGTGACCAGAGGAGAGATGACCACTGGGAGCAGCACAGAAAGAAGAAAAGCCATGGTGCATCTGCAGCAGCACAACCAGCTTTCATCTGTCCCAGCTGCAACAAAACATGTCTCTCCTGAATCAGTCTCTACAGCCATAGCTGTAACTCTCAAATAGCTTGGCTTTGTTTCAAAAGGCAGACTCTCCATTGTCTCCCAAGACAGATGGATGCCAACAATTACAATTAAGCTAAACTAAGTAGTACAGGGACACAGGTGGCGCTGTGGGTTAAAGTGCAAGTAGATAAATAGGTACCGCTCCGGCGGGAAGGTAAACGGCACAGTGGCGTAGCGTGGGTTGTCAGCACCCGGGACAAGGCAAGTAATTTGCGCCCCCTAACCCGCACGCCTGGCACCCCGCCTCCACAGTGGGCGGCGACCCGGCGGCTCGGATCAGATCCGCACAGCAGTGAGAGAGAGTGAGTGAGCCAGGTAGGGGCAGAGAGCTGCGAGTGCAAGTGCGCCCCCCCAAATGTTGTGCCCAGTGCAGCCGCCCCCCCCCCTGCACCCCCCACGCTACGCCACTGAAACGGCGTTTCCTGGCGCTGCTCTGGTTCGCCAAAAGTGGCTTAGTCATGCTGGCCACATGACCCGGAAGCTGTACGCCGCTCCCTCGGCCAATAAAGCAAGATGAGCGCCGCAACCCCAGAGTCGGTCACGACTGGACCTAATGGTCAGGGGTCCCTTTACCTTTACCTTTAAGCAGAGACAAGAAACTAAATACAATACAGTTTAAAACTGGTGACAAGCAAATAGGCATTTCCGAGCTTTTAGGACAATGTAGGGGTGAGGAACCTCAAGCCTGGAGGCCAAATGCAGCTTGCCAGACCTCTCTCACTGGTCCTTGGGACTCTTTCTGTGCTGCACCCCTTCCCACACCACACCCCTCACTGCCCCTTGAATGTAGCCTCCTCCACAAAGGCAAGAGTCACACCCTTTGCTCTTCCCACTTTTTGTCTCTGGCTATGCCCACCCTGGAAGGCTGCAGCTCCTGAAAGGTTGCCCATGGGGAAAAGTGGACCTTGGGGTGAAAAAGGTTCCCCCATCCCAGGTTTAGATGGCATCTTTATCCTACCCAAGCTGTTTAACAAACCACCAGACATCAGAGATTTTTTCGCACACCAAGAAAAATTGCTGTTATTTGGATTCCTTTTAATCGTAAATATAACGATACTACAGTGGTATCTCGGGTTAAGTACTTAATTTGTTCCGGAGGTCCGTTCTTAACCTGAAACTGTTCTTAACCTGAAGCACCACTTTAGTTAATGGGGCCTCCTGCTGCTGCACACAATTTCTGTTCTCACCCTGAAGCAAAGTTCTTAACTCGAGGTACTATTTCTGTGTTAGCGGAGTCTGTAACCTGAAGCGTATGTAACCCGAAGTACCACCGTATTTTGTGATAAGAAAAAAATCAGAATTAGGAACTGCCTGCATTGTTTATAAGGAGGGAAAGCACAAATGCTGAGTGCCCTCTAGTGGAGTATTGGTCACATAACATTTCCATAGTTTTTGTCCACAGCAAGAACCTTGTGAAGCTGCAGATAGGTAGCCGTGTTGGTCTGCCATAGTCAAAACAAAAAAAATTCCTTCCAGTAGCACCTTAAAGACCAACTAAGTTAGTTTTTGGTATGAGCTTTCGTGTGCATGCACACTTCTTCAGATACACTGAAACAGAAGTTTCCAGACCCTATTATATAGTGAGAAGGTGGGGAGGGGTATTACTCAGAAGGGTGGTGGGAATGGGTGATTGGCAGATAGCTGTGATGAGCCTGTTGACGACTCTTAACGACTGCAATAGGTCTTACAGGAAAAAGCAAGGGGTGAGAAGGTGAAAAATGGCTTTGTCATGTATAATGAGATAAGAATCCAAGGTCTTTGTTCAGACCAGGACTCTCCATGGTTTTAAGTTTGGTGATAAGTTGCAATTCAGCAGCTTCTCTTTCCAGTCTATTTCTGAAATTCCTTTGTAGTAAAACAGCTACTTTGAGATCTTGTATAGAATGTCCTGGGAGATTGAAGTGTTCTCCTACTGGTTTCTCTGTCTTGTGATTCCTGATGTCTGATTTATGTCCGTTTATTCTTTGGCGTAAGGTCTGGCCTGTTTGTCCAATATAGAGAGCTGAAGGACACTGTTGGCATTTGATTGCATACACAATGTTAGACGATGAGCAATTAAATAGTCCCGAGATGGTATGTGTGATGTTGTTGGGGCCAGTAATGGTGTTGTCCGGGTGTATGTGGCAGCAAAGTTGGCATCTGGGTTTATTGCAGGCTCTGGTGCCAGTGTCCGTGTTAGGTCCGGTTGTAGTATTATTGTGGGTTAGGAGTAGTTTAAGATTGGGTGGCTGTCTGTAGGCAATGAAAGGTCTTCCTCCCAGAGCTTGAGAAAGAGAACTGTCATTGTCCAGGAGAGGTTGTAGATCTCTGATGATGCGTTGTACTGTTTTAACTTGGGAGCTGTATGTGATGACTAGAGGTGTTCTGTTATTTTCTTTTTTGGGTCTGTCTTGCAGCAAGTTCTCTCTGGGTATCAGTCTGGCTCTGTTGATCTGTTGTCTAACTTCATCTGCTGGGTATTTTAGTTCTAAAAAGGTTTGTTGTAGATCTCTTAGGTGAGAGTCTCTGTCTGTAGAATTGGAACAGATGCGGCTGTAACGTAGTGCCTGGCTATATACAATGGACTGTTTGGTATGTTTGGGATGGTAGCTAGAGGCATGTAGATATGTTTGTTGGTCAGTTGGTTTACGGTATAAGGTGGTGTCTATGCGCCCATCCTGTATTTCTCTACTCTAAACAGAAGCTAATAAAGGAGGAACTCCTTGTATTGGACAACTCCATCAGGAACCACCAAGCTTGGCAAGAGTTCCAAAAGGAAAAACAAAACATTTACCACTCTCAACTGGAGCTACTGAAAAAACAGAAAAACAAGAAACTCTCTAACCTTTACAACCTACAGGCTACTAATCAAAACAAGATCAACAATATTGTCAATCTCTCACAGCAAGCACTCAGCCCAGCTGAGGAATCAGTCCTTTCACGTGGACTGTCATTCTGCCCTGCCAAATCCCCACACATGATCCAGCTCTGCGGGGACTTGGAAGCATTTTTCCGCCGTTTACGCCTGAAGGAGTATTTTCAACACACACAACAACAAGACAAAGCAGAACAAGCAAAAACTTCACAACACAACACTTCTCAACCCACTGGAGAACAACAACCACCCTCCCAACAGAACACTGACCACCAACTACCACCGAAAAAGTGTTACACAAAAAGGGACTCCACATGGACCCCTCCTGATGGACGCAATACCACACTGGACTTGTACATTGACTGCTTCCGCCACAGAATCCAAACAGATGTGACCAGAAAACACCATCGCTTACAACAAAATCTAAACCATGCTGAAAGGAGAGCCATAGATAATCTCAGAAACAACCCAGACATTATAATTAAAGAAGCTGACAAAGGTGGAGCTGTCGTCATCATGAACAAAACTGACTACATTCAGGAGGCTCACAGACAACTTTCCAATACCGCCTTTTACATAAAATTGGACTCAGACCCCACACAAGAATACAAAAAAGAACTGAACAAGATTGTTAAGGAGCTACCCCCACACATCCAAGAACAGATCCTCACTAACACACCAACAGAACCTCGACCAGGAACTTTCTATCTTCTACCTAAAATACACAAACCAGGAAATCCAGGACGCCCCATCATTTCAGGTATTGGCACTATTACAGTGGGTGTCTCCGGTTATATGGACTCTGTTCTGAAACCATATGCCATCAGTGCTCCCAGCTATGTACGTGACACCACAGATTTTCTGAGGAAAATACAATCTTTAAATAATCTTCCCAACAATACTATACTAGCTACTATGGATGTGGAATCTCTGTATACCAACATCCCACACAACGATGGTTTACAAGCTATAAAGAACACCATTTCAGATAAAACCACAGCGGACTTTGCCACCAAACTCTGCCAATTTGTTCTTACCCACAACAACTTCAAATTCGGTGATGACCTGTTCCTTCAGATCAGCGGCACAGCTATGGGCACCCGCATGGCCCCACAGTATGCCAACATCTTCATGGCAGATTTAGAACAACGTTTCCTAAACTCCTACCCACTCAAACCTCTCTTGTACCTGCGATACATTGACGATATTTTTATCATCTGGACACATGGTCAACAGACCCTGGACACCTTCCACCAGAAATTCAATGATTTTCACCCCACAATCAACCTAACAATGAATCAATCTATGCAAGAAATACATTTTTTGGACACTACTATAAAAATACAGGATGGGCGCATAGACACCACCTTATACCGTAAACCAACTGACCGACAAACATATCTACATGCCTCTAGCTACCATCCCAAACATACCAAACAGTCCATTGTATATAGCCAGGCACTACGTTACAGCCGCATCTGTTCCAATTCTACAGACAGAGACTCTCACCTAAGAGATCTACAACAAACCTTTTTAGAACTAAAATACCCAGCAGATGAAGTTAGACAACAGATCAACAGAGCCAGACTGATACCCAGAGAGAACTTGCTGCAAGACAGACCCAAAAAAGAAAATAACAGAACACCTCTAGTCATCACATACAGCTCCCAAGTTAAAACAGTACAACGCATCATCAGAGATCTACAACCTCTCCTGGACAATGACAGTTCTCTTTCTCAAGCTCTGGGAGGAAGACCTTTCATTGCCTACAGACAGCCACCCAATCTTAAACTACTCCTAACCCACAATAATACTACAACCGGACCTAACACGGACACTGGCACCAGAGCCTGCAATAAACCCAGATGCCAACTTTGCTGCCACATACACCCGGACAACACCATTACTGGCCCCAACAACATCACACATACCATCTCGGGACTATTTAATTGCTCATCGTCTAACATTGTGTATGCAATCAAATGCCAACAGTGTCCTTCAGCTCTCTATATTGGACAAACAGGCCAGACCTTACGCCAAAGAATAAACGGACATAAATCAGACATCAGGAATCACAAGACAGAGAAACCAGTAGGAGAACACTTCAATCTCCCAGGACATTCTATACAAGATCTCAAAGTAGCTGTTTTACTACAAAGGAATTTCAGAAATAGACTGGAAAGAGAAGCTGCTGAATTGCAACTTATCACCAAACTTAAAACCATGGAGAGTCCTGGTCTGAACAAAGACCTTGGATTCTTATCTCATTATACATGACAAAGCCATTTTTCACCTTCTCACCCCTTGCTTTTTCCTGTAAGACCTATTGCAGTCGTTAAGAGTCGTCAACAGGCTCATCACAGCTATCTGCCAATCACCCATTCCCACCACCCTTCTGAGTAATACCCCTCCCCACCTTCTCACTATATAATAGGGTCTGGAAACTTCTGTTTCAGTGTATCTGAAGAAGTGTGCATGCACACGAAAGCTCATACCAAAAACTAACTTAGTTGGTCTTTAAGGTGCTACTGGAAGGAATTTTTTTTGTCTTGTGAAGCTGGTTAGATACCTTTCCTTGATGCAATATTATTCTCATTGCTCATGCTTAGTAGAGGCGCCTCCCACTTGTTTCTTCTGGAGTGGCCCATGTCACATTGTTACACCCTTGTCATCTTCACTGTTCCAAAAAGCACTTTGTTAAATAAATGTTGACTGAGCTAAATGTTCTTTTCTACAATGTAGAAATGTACTTGTTTTCCTTAACGGCATCAAGGTGTCCAGCCAACCTGCATCATAGTCATGACCCAGTTCCATTTCTCCACTTGATCTATCTCAGTAAGTGGTTCACGTTCCCCTCCCCATATTGTTTCTTTCTTTGTTTCCTACAGAATGTTGAGTTTTTAAAAGCTGAGAAGCTGCTGACCCCTCTAAGTCACTCTGCTGCACTGTCTAATCAGATTGCAATACGTACCAACCCTTGATCTCAAATCGGGATGGAAGGCATTTTGTGCAAAGGGGTTATCGCATGGGTGAAGGCCTAGCTCACGTAGCAGCTCCTTCATATAAGCAGCTTCTCGGTCCCTGATAATTCAAGTTTTCTGGCTGGCTGGCTGGCTTAATGGGTGACAGGTCAAGCCCAGTTTTGGTTGAAATAATTGCTTACTGCACATGCCTTCAGGCATTGCAAACATTCGACAGAAAGGCCTGAGCTGTAACTTAACACCCTGTCCGCTCAAGCAGGGCAATCTAACTCAGTATCAGAAGAACCCCAAACACTGTCTGTACTATTCCTTCAAAGTATAAGAGCTTTTGGATCAGGATGAAAGCGCATCTGCTTCAGCATTCTGTTCCTATAGTGTCCAGACAGATGTCTATGGGAAGCCCCAAAGCAGGCCAGGAGTGCAACTGCAGCCTCTCCATTTGTATGACCCAGGAACTGGAATTCAGAGACACACTGCCTCTGAGACTGGAACTAATATAGCCCTCATGACTACTCGTCATTGATAATAATAATAATAATAATAATAATAATAATAATTACCACATTTTTTCGTGTATAACATGCCCCTGTGTATAAGATGACCCCCATTTTGGGGGACTCCAAATTAAGAAAATGGGGGGAGATTGCCCAGAGTTGCTGAGCTTTTTGAGCTTTCTTGGGGGCCGATTGCCCAGAGCTTTTTTTTTGGGGGGGGGGGGGGCGATTGCTAAAAATTGTTCACCTGCCAGACCAACACTGCCAATCACACGCAGCGACAGTCACAAATCGTCTGCCTGCTCACCGCCAGCAGCCGCCAGTCACCCACACAATTGCCACAGTGGCAGCCAATCAACAGCAGGCCTTGCCACAGCCACCAATCACCTGCCCAATCACCGCTAACAAACTCCAGCTCACTGCTGCCCATCCCCCCTCTGAACTATCCGTGTATAAGATGACGCCCAATTTTTATAATAAAAAAAACCTTTAATTATACATGGAAAAATATGGTAGTAGTTGTAGTAATAATAATAATGTATTATTTATACCCAACCCCATATTCTGTGGCTCCCAACAGAATATTACATACACAATAAAAGAACAAACATTAAAAACTTCCCTAAACAGGGCTGCTTTTAGATATCTTCTAAAAGTCAGATAGTTGTTTATTTGCTTGACATCTGATGGGGTAGCCTTATTCCCCCATCAATTTGTCTAAAAATCCCTCTTTCAAGCTGCCCAGGTTGTCAGCCATCACAACATTTTGTGGGAGTCAGTTCCGTGGGTTAACTCTGAGCTGCAAGAAGTTCTTCTTTCTGAGAGAAATTCTCAAGGAAACAATGGCACAAACATTGTCCTAGTGTATTATGTTAACACCCATGTCCCTTAGTTTTGTTGGAGAATTGAGGGAAAGGGCTCCATTTTATTCTGTGAGTATTAATCTATGGAGATGATATTCCCAATGGGATGCCCACTCAGTAGTGGGAATAAAGGTAAAGGGACCCCTGACTGTTAGGTCCAGTAGTGGGCGACTCTGGGGTTGCGGCGCTCATCTCGCTTTACTGGCCAAGGGAGCCGGCGTACAGCTTCCGGGTCATGTGGCCAGCATGACTAAGCCACTTCTGGTGAACCAGAGCAGCGCACGGAAATGCCATTTACCTTCCCGCTGGAGCAGTACCTATTTATCTAATTGCACTTCATGCTTTTGAACTGCTAGGTTGGCAGGAGCTGGGACCGAACAACGGGATCTCACCCCATCACGGGGATTCGAACCACCGACCTTCTGATTGGCAAGTTCTAGGCTCTGTGGTTTAACCCACAGCACTACCTGCGTCAAGGTCAGTAGTGGGAATAGGAAGGTCTTAAACCCATCCCTCACAAGGGAGCCAGGGTAAACATAGCACAACAGCAAGAGGAAGGCTGATAGGCTAAAAAACACACAAGAAAAGCTACTAATCATAGAACAAGCTGTTCAAATGAGTCAGCTTTTTCTGCTTCACACACCGCATCTAGCTATCAACTAACCTTTGACTACAGAGACAAAGGAATAGAAGTCTGATCTTTCTTCACAGACCAGAAAATCAAGTCCATTGGGCAATGCCATCTTCTTCCCAGAAAGGAAACCAGCAAGGGAGCTTAGCCTGGCCTAGATGGAAGTCAGTGCCTTAACCCAGTCACCTCTTTGTTGCAGCACCCAGCATCAAACTGATTCCCATCTTCCCTTCTTCAGTTGCCATCTTTTAGTGTGAAAGTCTGACGCCCTCCTTCTTGAACTCTAACACCTAACAACTGTAGACAGCATGCCCAATGATCAGGGATGATGGGAGTTGTCGTCCAAAACATCTGGAAGACACCAACTCGAGGAAGAGTGCTGTATTGTATTTTAACTGCTACTTGTATTGATTTTTTAATTGTTGTAGGCCCCTTCAGAGGTCCAGTTCTATTGGAAAAACAGGGAAAAAATTAATAAGAGTGACAGAATTCTGACTGTGTACATCTATGAAACATTCAGTCTATTATGTGATGTGATATAGTTTCTGTTTTGGAGATGATTGTAATAACCTTCATTATAGAAGCTTATTTTCTATTTGCTGAGGCACAGGAGAAAAAAAAATGCTTCACGGGATCCATATTTCTTACCATGACATACATACAAATGTTTTCAGCTTTTGAACAGCAAGCAACACCCATTTCCTCCCCCTCCCCCCGCCACCTTATGAGAGCAGCAGTTTGAACAGCAATTTCTTCACTTATTATAAATCAAGGAAATGTGTCTGGCTTCACTTTCTTTGAGCAGTAGAACTGCATTTATCTGTCTATCTATATCTATCAAGGCTTTAACAGCTCCTCAAGGTGTGATTTTCATTATTGTAAGTATTTACTTTCATTACATTATTTGTCTGTGAAGTGCATTCTTTCAACTTTGTCATGCATCTGTTTATTGGGTTCTTAACACAACCATGCTATAAAAGTAATGCTTAGATTGCCTCTACCCCAATCCTATGCCTTATAATTTAGGGGGAAAGTCCTATAGCCACAGTGCTATTTTTCTAGAAAAAGAGGTGCCAGAACTCACCATGAACACTTCCCACCTGAGAGGGGCAGAACTGAGTTCTGGTGAGTTCCAGCCTATAGGCAATACATTGAATATTGTGAGTATGCTTAGCATTGTAGCCTTAGTCAGGGGGAAAAGGCCCATTTTGTCCATCCTGGAGGGGGTGGAGGAAAGAGCCAGAAGGTCACAGATCCTAGGTCCCTTTTCCTTATTTGTGTGTTTTGGATGTGAGAGACATTGGAGGTGGGAATCTTTAAAATTTGCCCGCCCGCCCCCCCCGCCAATCTAAAAACAAAAGTTTGCTCTTCCCAACCAGGCAGGTTTTTCCACACAACCAAGATCTCTAGCCCTTCTCTAGCCCCCAGCCAGGCCCTTGACTCTTGTGCACCAAAGATAATGAGGAGTTGTCCCCCAACTCACTAGCAGCCACATTGCCAGGAGGTCTCTGCCGCTCTGAGGATTTAGGGATGGCTGTCGCCTAGCCCTCCTTTCCCTCCTTCCTGGCTCTGGTGGGCAAAGGGCAGCACTAGATGTAGGGAAGTATGACCTGTTTCTCCACAATGAGCACTGAGTGGGCACCTTCTCAAAGCCTGGTAAGCACTTGCCCAACTGCAGGAAGGAGACCTGAGGGTTCTGACAGGGTCTTAGAGTTCACCCACTTCCTTTCCAAACCTGGGAAAGTGTAATCTAGGCTTTGGGAAGGAGATGGGATCCCTCACACTTCCTTCCTGCCCCAGGAACTGCTTCCTGTTTCCTGCCCTCCCTGTGGCCACCAAAAGAGGCCTCACAGGCCACATGATGGACCATGTTGTAATAAATCATATTAGCATATTAGAGAGGCAAGGAACCTCTGGTTGGATTTTCTATCAGCGCAAGCAAGCATGGTTTGCACAGTTAAAATGGATTAAAGCACTCTACTTCCCTAGCTGCCCAGCACAACAAATCTGCTTTTTTATATATTTAAAAAAACATTAAAAATGGATTCCTTTAGGAAAATGACAGGGAACTGCATTGAAAAGTATGGATGAATGATTAAGTGAAAGACATATAAACATCATGAAGGTAGTCAGGATGAATGCTTATTGTCCTACAACCTCCCCACAAACAAATCAGAACAAATAAAGACCAGATATACTCTAACCTCCATGGAAGCTTTGTACAAGCAGATGAGGACGAATGCTTAATAAATAGGTTGCCTGGAGGAGCCTTGAGACTTAACTTCATTTCATCATCTACTGTAATTCTTCAAACGGGATGGATTGGTGATGAAAATACAGTACATGCATTTGTTTTCGTTATTATAACACTCCCAAAATCCCAGCTCTGAGCAATGGATACTGAGGGAAACTTGGGCTCATTTAAAAACTTGTTGCTGTTGTTTAGTCGTTTAGTCGTGTCCAACTCTTCGTGACCCCATGGACCAAAGCACGCCTGTCTTCCACTGCCTCCCGCAGTTTGGTCAGACTCATGTTTGTAGCTTCGAGAACACTGTCCAACCATCTTGTCCTCTGTCATCCCCTTCTTCTTGTGCCCTCCCCATCTTTCCCAACATCAGGGTCTTTTCCCGGGAGTCTTCTCTTCTCATGAGGTGGCCAAAGTATTGGAGCCTCAGCTTCAGGATCTGTCCTTCCAGTGAGCACTCAGGGCTGATTTCCTTAAGAATGGATAGGTTTGATCTTCTTGCAGTCCATGGGACTCTCAAGAGTCTCCTCCAACACCATAATTCAAAAGCATCAATTCTTCGGCGATCAGCCTTCTTACGGTCCAGCTCTCACTTCCATACATCACTACTGGGAAAACCAAAGCTTTAACTATACGGACCTTTGTTGGCAAGGTGATGTCTCTGCTTTTTAAGATGCTGTCTAGGTTACTCATTGCTTTTCTCCCAAGAAGCAGGCGACTTTTAATTTTGTGACTGCTGTCACCATCTGCAGTGATCATGGAGCCCAAGAAAGTAAATTCTCTCACTGCCTCCATTTCTTCCCCTTCTATTTGCCAGGAGGTGATGGGAGCAGTGGCCATGATCTTCGTTTTTTTGATGTTGAGCTTCAGACCATATTTTGCGCTCTCCTCTTTCACCCTCATTAAAAACTTAACTTGATACAATTAATGGAACAATGTGGAGCTCCACAGCCCAGCACTCCCCCAACTGCACCCAGGGCCATGGCCCCTGTGGCATCACCTACACGATGCCGCTGGTGTTCTGTAGTTAAAGAGGAACCCCTTTCCACAACAGAGCAAACTGCTTTATAAACAGAGCAGGGGTCTTTACAGCAGTTTGCGTGATGGCATGGATATTTGCTGCCTTAGCGAGGAGGTAGATTCAAAAGTTATGTTGTGTGTGGCTTCTGGCTGAAGCTTGTAAACTGGTGGGGAATACTGCAAACATACTGATTCATAATTCTGCTCCGCTGTTGACCCTCCCTCCACAAGGAAAGCTGGCCTAAGGACACAGATTCTCCTTTATGGGCCTTTGGTGAGCTTTTCATCAGAAATGGCCGGAACTGATAGTCAGAGGAAGCTCAAGCATTTCCAAGACACATTTGTCATGTGCAATTGTTCAGATAATAAACATGGTATTATTATCTTGAAAACATTCCTCCCAGTGACCCTATAATTAAGTGTAGGGTCTTGTAGCCTCTTCTTTATTGGTCCCCAGCCTGCAGGAACCTTAAAATAAGCCTTGAATTCTAAATGATATAGGAAGCCAGACATTGTCTTCCAGGTAGCCCAGGTGCGAGTCATAAAGAAGCTCAGTACCGACAGCTTTACGGCAAGGAATACCTACATGAGCCCACGTGTTGCTCAACTTGTGAGACAGAACTCATCAAAACTGTAGGTATAAAACATACAGCCGGCACTGGTCTCAGTGCATTGCAGGGGTTGTTGTTTTTTATCTGCTGTCCATAAATAATGGATGCATCAGCACATTTATCTGGTCACAATAACAAATATCATCCTCTTGGTAATTGTAAACACACTGAAGCTTGTTACTGACCTCGTATATAAATGCATACACACAAAAAAGGAGAGGAAAACAAGAACACACTCTTCGTGCTGATGTGCAGCCGTGACTGAGAGCAGTGCCGGATTCTTAGGCAGCAAAAAAATTGGGAGGGGGGCTCATGCTCTAGTGGGATAACATAGAACTCGGAAAGCTTGATCATAATTTTCTTTCAAGATCAAATCAGTATTATTTTTAAAGTATCGTCGTGCGACCCCCTAAAAGGTGTGGGGTCCATAGGCCAGTGCCTACTCTGCGTACTCTGGAAAGACCACGGTTTAAAGCTGAAATATACTCAGAGTCCTGTAGTGATTTCATGCTCTTTATTGCAGAAACAGCTCTTTATTGTATAACAGTGATTGAATTGTCCCCCAAGCCTCAGGCTTTTATATACATTATTTACAAAATGAGTCCCATCTGATTGGCTGATTCTGCTTCATTCCTGGAGCCTGATTGGTCTTTTCCTGCAGGCCAATCTGTTGTTGCATTCTAGGATCCTACTTACCTATTGTTCTAGGATCCATGTTTAGTACATAACAAAAGCAAAGATCAGGAGCCCCTCCAGGCCCTTGGGATTTCCCCAGGCCACACGCCCTCATGAGCCCTATGCCCTCACCAGGCCTTCTTCAGTGTTTCATGCCTGGCTGGAATGGATCCTTGAACTCTAATAATTGCTTGCCCGGATGAATAGGGAAGTATATGTAGGTGTGAAGAAACTAACCTACTGTTGTTGGCATTTTCCTGCCTTGAGTGCCAATGGAGTACGCCTCTGGGGGTGAAGTCACACTGCAGCACTGAAGTGACCTCCCTGGGGTGCAAGCCTGGGCAGTGCGTATGGAGGCCCTGGGCTGCCCAGACAACAAAACCTCCCTCTCAACCTCCCTGAGGAAAGCAGAAAAAATATGCTTGGCACCAGCTGGGCTGCAGGAGTTACCGAAAAGAGGCATGGAAGGCACCTGAAATACACTCAGAGTTGAGAGTGGATTTCATGCTCTTTATTCAGCTCATAGTGGTGAGGAGGAATGGAAGTTTCCCCAAAATATCTGCTTTTATATACATTATTTACACAATGGGCTGCACGTGATTGGTTAATTCCGGGATTCTCCTGTAGGCCAATCAGGTTGTGGATTCACTTCCATCTGGAGCTGGATTGGGTGGCTCCTGTGGACCAATCATACTGCTGCATTGTTCTAGGACCAATCAGACTGCTGTATTCTGAATCCTATTGTTCTAGGACCAATCAGACTGCTGCATTTTGGATCCTATTGCTTTATTCAACTTGGTACATAACAGCACCATCCCACTGTTTTAGGGACTGCAATCTGGATTTGTGTAGAGTTTACTCCTTAGCCTTTGCTTTTTCTGAAGATATTCCACAAGGCAGTGGGTTTACTCCTAAAGCCTTTCCCATGAATGAGTATAACAGCAAGGTAGAGAAGGTTTAGGATGAGTTTTCCTTCTCCTAGACAAGCTACCTTCCCAAGTTGATGAGCCCTATCTGCCCCTCATTTCCCTCTACAGGACCGTTGGACCCGCTATTATTGGTCTTGTCCTCTCATTTTACTGGAGCCTGTTTTCACATGTCAGGCAAAGAGATTCATCTTCTCTAGGCCTATGGCTAATTAAACAGTCTATTGCTTTTTATACTGAAGGCAGGGGCTGTTGTTTTTGTTTGTTTCTGTGTTACGTATTTTTGTATTTTTATACTGTAAACTTCTCTGTGAGTCTCAGATGAAGGGTAGTATAGAAAATTATCATTATTATTATTTATTGTCATGAACTCAGCACATGGTAGCATGGTATTAGAGGTATATTTGAATCCTTATTCAAGTATCCTGTACCAGTTATGAACTTCTTCTCACAAGGGCTGTGGGAGATTATCATAACATAGGCTAATAAAATAATTATTAATAGCAGTATTTGACTCTAGAGTAGGAGTGAAAAGAAGGGGATGACAAAATGAATTTTGGTACAGGAAGGCTGTATTTATCTTTGATGTTGACTACCATCTGGTGGCTAAAAGGAAGAACTAATTCTTTGTTGGTAAAATAGGATAGCCTTTAAGGCTGCAGTCAGGTACAGAGCTTTGCAAACAAAGCAGCATAGGAAGGGTGGCAAGATTTCTGTATAGGGTTTGAAATTGTTTTTGTATGTGAAATTATTTTAAACACACACACACACAGTATCAGTTTGTTGAACTTATTTGGCTTGATAAGTGGAAGTAATTCAATATTTCAGGACCCCATGTACTGGACCTGTGGCAAGCAAAAGTATGGGACCAAGCATTATTCAAAATTGAATCCCTGGCCCTCTGATTTGGATTAACATTGGGAGGGATTGAGAGTTACCTGGCCACTCTTGCCTCAGTTGGAAAACGACAGAACTCCCCTGTTAAATGTTTGCTTATACACTACTTGATAGTAAAAATAACTTCAAAGCGGTTTGATAATGTCAGGACCCTAATTACCCACTTACCTGTGTCTTGCCTCTTTTTACCAGGTGTGGGTACAATTTCAGAAGCAAAAGCTTTTGAGTCACACACACACACACACACACACACACACACACAGCCTAGATTGATATTAGCTTTGTTCAGGATTTGGTCTTTAGGAGTTTATCTCCACTGATTTGTTCCTCTGCTTGGAACATTGCTGAAATGAAGAGATTAAATTATAGTTTCATGTACGTGATAAACCGCAGGAATAGATGGACAATTAGGATTTCATTGGGCTGCAGCAGCCCCCCTCCCCTTTATACACACACTAGCTGACAAGGATACATGACACTAGCAGCAGGCAAATATCTATTTACAGAAGCCTTCTAAACAGAGTGTTTTCTTCAGTAGACATTGGTTTCCTGCTTAAATAACTTGCATTTTAATGCATGCATAAAGCTGTTTTCATTAAATGTTCACTGAATGATTATACAATAACATATGAGTTAATTCCTTTGCCCTCGCAAAATAATAAAACTTTTTTAAAAAAGAAGAGGGGGAAAACTGTGTGAGCTTTTAAAGAGCTACATTAAAATATAGTTATGTCTTTCGTTTAATCAGTCCAATGAGCTTCCTTTAGATTTTGTTCCATCTGATGCAAGGATTCTAAATAAGCACTTTGCACAAATGCCTCTTGTTCTCTTCTGAACAGCAAGCCTCTGCAGGCATGGAGATGTAATTTAGCAAGAATGTTTGTGTTATTATGGAAAGGTGACAAATTGCACAGCTCTGTGAAAGTGTTCTGGGAGCATGAGTAAACAATTAAGCTATTTCTGTTTTATATATGATATCTGAAGCAGAACAATGAGAACTGTAATTCCAAAACTTGGTGAAGGAGGGGGGGCCACAACTTGTCCACGTGAAAATCTCCTGTATGCCATGAGAAATAAATTTATTAAATGACCCAAAACACTGGTCCCACTTTGATCTTGAGTTTAATGGAATGTTTAAAAGACAACAAAATAGCTGGGAGGGTTCCTCTTTTCTTTAATCTTTTTTGGGTTTGTAATGTTGGGTGGAACTTATCATAAATGTTTGAAGTCCTATTGGACAAGCAGATGCTAGCGGAGACCACTTCTGGTGTTCAGGGAAAAAAATATTCATCAATCAGAAATTTGGATAGACCCATTGAAAATCAACAACTCTAAGTCTATTGATGAAGGGAATTGAGACTTGGAAGCTAAGACTACCAGACTCAAACCCACAAACCAACCTATCATTTGGATCCCTTCCAGTCGGGATTCAGGCCTCATCATGGGACTGAAACTGCCTTGGTCGCACTGGTTGATGATCTCCGGCGGGCTAGGGACAAAGGTGAGAGCTGTTTCCTAGTTCTGCTGGATCTCTCAGCGGCGTTTGATACCATCGACCATAACATCCTTCTGGACCGTCTTGAGGGGCTGGGAGCTGGGGGCACTGTCCTACAGTGGTTCCGCTCCTTCCTCCTGGGCCGTGTTCAGAAAGTGGTGGTGGGGGATGAGTGTTCAGACCCCTGGGCTCTCACTTGTGGGGTGCCTCAGGGTTCTGTCCTCTCCCCCATGCTTTTCAACATTTACATGCAGCCGCTGGGAGAGATCATCAGGGGGTTTGGGCTGGGTGTTCATCAGTATGCGGATGATACCCAGCTCTACCTCTCTTTCAAATCAGAACCAGTGAAGGCGGTGAAGGTCCTGTGTGAGTGTCTGGAGGCGGTTGGAGGATGGATGGCGGCTAACAGATTGAGATTGAATCCTGACAAGACAGAAGTACTGTTTCTGGGGGACAGGAGGCGGGCAGGTGTGGAGGACTCCCTGGTCCTGAATGGGGTAACTGTGCCCCTGAAGGACCAGGTGCGCAGCCTGGGAGTCATTTTGGACTCACAGCTGTCCATGGAGGTACAGGTTAAATCCGTGTCCAGGGCAGCTGTGTACCAGCTCCATCTGGTACGCAGGCTGAGACCCTATCTGCCTGTGGACTGCCTCGCCAGAGTGGTGCATGCTCTGGTTATCTCCCGCTTGGATTACTGCAATGCACTCTACGTGGGGCTACCTTTGAAGGTGACCCGGAAACTACAACTAATCCAGAACGCAGCAGCCAGACTGGTGACAGGGAGCGGCCACCGAGACCATATAACACCGGTCTTGAAAGACCTACATTGGCTCCCAGTACGTTTCCGAGCACAATTCAAAGTGTTGGTGCTGACCTTTAAAGCCCTAAACGGCCTCGGTCCAGTATACCTGAAGGAGCGTCTCCACCCCCATCGTTCTACCCGGACACTGAGGTCCAGCACCAAGGGCCTTCTGGCGGTTCCCTCACTGCGAGAAGCCAAGTTACAGGGAACCAGGCAGAGGGCCTTCTCGGTAGTGGCGCCCTCCTTGTGGAATGCCCTCCCACCAGATGTCAAAGAGAACAACAACTACCAGACTTTTAGAAGACATCTGAAGGCAGCCCTGTTCAGGGATGCTTTTAATGTTTGATGTATCATAGTATTTTAATATTCTTTTGGAAGCCGCCCAGAGTGGCTGGGGAGGCCCAGCCAGATGGGCGGGGTATAAATAATAAATTATTATTATTATTATTATTATTATTACTATCTATCTATCTATCTATCTATCTATTTATTTATTTGAGTTCCTTACTTGCCTTTTGCCATAAGATCCTAGGGCGGGTTACAATCAAATACAAGGATAAAACAAATGAAACAGTTAACAGCCATAAAACAAGAGAAGTGTAAAGAAACAATTAAAAACAGTTCCATAGGAAAAAAAGAAACATTTTTATACTATTATTATTCTTATTTAAAAAACAGTCCCATATATATATATATATATATATATATATATATATATATATATACATATACACACAGTTCAAAAACTGAATTAAGAATGTACCACTGAACAAGTTACTGTAGCTATATGTTGTTTTTTGTATTGACGGGAAAAACAATAAAAATTATTGGGAGGAAATAGTTTCAGAACAGATGGAAACTGGGAAGGCTCGTTGAAAGAGGAAGGGCTTTAGTAGGCCCTGAAAAGACAGTGCCTGTCTAATATTCAAAGTGTGTGTGTGTGTGTGTTGTGGAATTCCAAAGGGTTGGTGCCATCATATTAAAGGCCCAATTCCTATTTTGTATGGAAGAAACCTCTCGATCAGATGGTGTCTCCAGCATTCCGTCTCCCAGACAGCACAGCAGCCAGTTTGGCATACCAGAGAGTGAGGTTATCTTTTAGGTATTCTGGTCCCAAGATGCAGAAGGCATTCTACACCCTTACCAGGACCCTGAACTTAGCTCTGTAGCTAATTGGCAGGCTTGCATGTAGCTGCAAGTGTTCCAGGGCAATAAGAAACCATGTGGGACATTTGCCAGTCAGGTTGCTTTTGCATAGCAAATGCCATGTCCCGAAACTACACTTCACACCATGAACCATTTGCATGGGAACAATGGTGCATGCACTCCTATTAAATTGCATTTCATTATTCCATTACTGTTATTCTAAAGCAGCAATGCAGCAGCAAGCAAAGGCTATAGCAGCCAAGTCTGCTGCTTGTGGCTGGAAAGCCAAACAGGAAGTATGTGACTGTTGCCATGGAAACAAAGGGGCAGTCCATTCTGTACTGAGCACCGGATGTTAGCTCAGTGTGTGTGTCATATGACCTGTACAGGATGTACATGGGTGGAGTTTAGAGTTTCTCTCTGTTTGTTGAAGAGAGCAGACATGTTTTCTCTTTTACTGTTTGACTGCTGAAGACAGGAATAAAACATGTAGATACATTTCTGTCTGAGTCTGATTCCCCTCCCTGGGGATATGCTGGAGAGCAGGGAGGAGGAGGAGAAGCAGTTGGTGTGTTTTTCTCACAGCCTGAGGAAAATCGCCGGAACGGACCTCGTGTGTTTTTCCTACCGGGAGTCGCCGGAGGGAGGTCAAAAGAATTCAGCCGGTGCCTGGAGAGATAGGCACATACCTCTGACCGGCCCTGAATTCTGACATTGGTAGCAGTTGACGGTTGCTACGATCCATGGGAGTCTGCATCAAGGAGACTGTATTCATCCCTCTCCATGGAAGCCTGAGATGGAGGCTGATTCTCTGCAGCTAGAAGCTGACCAGAAGAAGCTGAAAGCCAAGCTACGGAGCCCAGGTATGAGATTTTCGGGCTTAAGAGTGTGAATGCGGATTGATTCATTCTCTGCTTCATGGGAGCAACGTTTGGGAAAAACAGCTCCGAGAGAGAAGAGTCTGCATTCCAAACATTCCTGTGGTTTTTCCTGTCCAAGGAAAGGAATGTGGTTGCTTAGCAACGCAGGCCAGTTTCAAGATAAGGGCTGGATGTCAGGCTGTGCTCGGAGAAGCAAAAACAGCTCGTGTTTTGACTAGGAACTGTTGGAAAGGGACTTTCCAAGCAGCCAGTGTTATTGCTGCCAGGTGCACAGAGTGTAAACAAGCCAGCTATTGGATTTTAGAGGCTTGTGTTTGAGAGTCAATGCAAGGACTCAAAATGGATGCCAAGAAGGGGGGAGGCCTGCCTTCTCCAACCCTTTTGACCAGTGACAATTATGCATCTTGGTCTATTAAGATGAAGGCCTTGCTGCAGAATCAGAGACTGTTTGGGGTGATTGAGAACCCCATCCCTGCAGCACCAACGCCTGTTTGGGAGTCACAGGATATGAAGGCCAGAACTGCTATAATTCTGTGCGTGTCAGACTCTCAGCTTATTCATATACAAGGTTTACCGCACGCGAAAGATGTTTGGGACACGCTGAGAAGGACACATCAGAGAGATGCAGGTTCTTCAGCGTTGCTGTATTTTGAAAAGCTGACTAACCTGAGGCTTGCGCCTGATGGAGATGTTCAAGCGCACCTGACGGAAATGAAATTTCTGCGTCAGCAGATGGTGGAACGCAATTTCCGTCTGGAGGAGGAAGTGTTTTGCTTCATGGTGATAAACAGCCTGAATCGGACTTACAAAACGGTTGCCAGTCAGCTGGGGTCTCTCCCAGCAGCTGATCTAACGGCGGACAGGGTCTTTGCCGTGGTTCTGAACGAACATGACAGACTTGCCGCCCTGGAAGTCAAGGACAGGGGGAGACAAGAACGGAGTTCAGACACCCCCACTGCTGTAGCTACTGGAGGAGACGCCGTAGCTTTGAACGTTGTCCGATGCCACAATTGTGGACAGACTGGGCATTTTCAGCGGTACTGCAAGAAGCCACGTCAGAACAGAGGAGCCAAGGGAAGCTCCACGAAGTCTGAGGCGTCAGGCAGAAGTCATGCCAAGTCACAGGCGAAGCCTGCAAAGGCTTTGATGTCCCTAAAAGCCACACCACAAGTGGGGAATTCCTTCGTTTTAGACACGGGAGCGACGGTTCACATGACCCATCGCAGGGATTTGTTTTCATCGTTTAAGAAGCAAAGCTTCGTTGTACAACAAGCCAACGGTCGAGAGCTGGAAGCCACCGGAATTGGGACTGTGTATCTTAAAAGTCTGAGCTTGACTATAAATGATGTTTATTTGGTTCCAGAGTTGAAGTACAATCTGCTCAGCGTTTCGCAGATTGCCAAGAAAGGACTAAAACTGTCCTATGATGATCAACACTGCGAGATCTACAAAGATGGAGAGTTGTATCTTTCTGCCGAAGAGAAAGATGGACTGTATTTGTTGACTTTTGATCAAAGTGATTACATGGAATGTAATTCTTGTGATTCTAACATGATTTCTTTTGCAGGTGTAGCCAAAAAGAACACCAAGCAGGTCACCTCGAGGGTCGACAAGGCATTTCAGCGGGTGTATGCTGATGTGATTGGTCCTTTAGCACCATCTAGAGGCAATGCAAAGTATTACCTAATATGTGTTGATTCTTTTACAGGTTTTGTCTGGATTTATCTTTTGGAGAGACCGAAAGAAGCCTTAGAAAGGTTTAAAGAGTTTTGTGATAAGGTTAAAAATATGCATGATGCTGACATAGATTGTCTTTGCACAGATGAGAAGCCAATTTTTCTCTTACAGGATTTCCAGAGGTTCCTGAAGAAGAAAGGGATAAGACACAAAATTGCTAGTTCCGAAGAAGCTTGGAACAGATGTGTTTGTGTTAGGGTGAACAAAGAATTGCAAAAGGGAATGCATGCGCAATTGCTTAGTTCACATCTGCCACATGAGTACTGGGCTGAGTCACTAATGTCATTTTGTTACACGTGGTTGAGAAAGTTTTCAAATGAATTGGGATGTTCTCCTTTTGAGAAACTGTTCCACAGAAAACCTTCTGTTGCCCATTTCAAGGTTTTTGGGTCTCATGTGAGAACAGAAGCTCCAGGTGGAGTAAAGAATGCCAGAGGCATTTTTGTGGGTTATGAAAAGGGTCTCTACAGAGTAATTTTGTCTGAATCTGGTAAAGTGATTCTCACAAAATTTCTAGAGAGTGCTCCTGAACAGGAGCGAGTGATTGTTCACACATTTCCCACAGGAGATGATGATGATTCTGATGATGATGATGATGAGTTTGATCTTATTGAGTTCAGTAGTACTGATGATGACAGCGATAGCTCAGACAGCTCAGTTGTCACAGTCATTGAGAGGAAATCTCACACAATGACTAGACCCTCAGAAGAGGAGGATGAACCACTGATTAAGCTTAGTACTGGTTCTTCAGAGAGTTCAGAGGCTGAACCAGAAAGCAAGGGAGAGCAGCACCTCTTACGTAGGTCTGAGAGAGCAACGAAGGGTGTACCACCCAAGAGGTATTCAAAAGAGTTTGCCAACCAAGCTATTGCATGTGTTGCTGTTGTAAACGACCAAGGTCAAATTGAAGCTGTGTCTGAGTCAGAGACAAAGGCACAACAGAGAGTTACTAACCAAGGTAATGCAAAAGCACTCATTCCTTGGAAGTCACACAACCAGAGAGGTACATTGGTAAAACCAGTGGCGGGTAGTTCCAAGGGTGGAACTGAAACAACAGGGGAGTGTTATAAGTATAACAACTGTTTGTTTTCTTCTCTGGATGACGCTTTGCTCGCTGCACGCATTGATACTTTAGGGGGAGTATGTTATTCTAAAGCAGCAATGCAGCAGCAAGCAAAGGCTATAGCAGCCAAGTCTGCTGCTTGTGGCTGGAAAGCCAAACAGGAAGTATGTGACTGTTGCCATGGAAACAAAGGGGCAGTCCATTCTGTACTGAGCACCGGATGTTAGCTCAGTGTGTGTGTCATATGACCTGTACAGGATGTACATGGGTGGAGTTTAGAGTTTCTCTCTGTTTGTTGAAGAGAGCAGACATGTTTTCTCTTTTACTGTTTGACTGCTGAAGACAGGAATAAAACATGTAGATACATTTCTGTCTGAGTCTGATTCCCCTCCCTGGGGATATGCTGGAGAGCAGGGAGGAGGAGGAGAAGCAGTTGGTGTGTTTTTCTCACAGCCTGAGGAAAATCGCCGGAACGGACCTCGTGTGTTTTTCCTACCGGGAGTCGCCGGAGGGAGGTCAAAAGAATTCAGCCGGTGCCTGGAGAGATAGGCACATACCTCTGACCGGCCCTGAATTCTGACACTGATGATACCTGCCATAGTTCATTGCTATTCCATTACCTTGACATGTTTCTTTAAGGCTTTCGAGTTACCAAAGTAGAACTGAGTTAGATTTGGACTGAAAAGCATTAACAGGCAGTTCTGTCTGAACTGGAACATTTTGCAAATTTCAGCTCACTTTTTCTTTTCTTTTCCAAAGAACACCTAACATCTTAGAGATGATGAGCACTGCTAGTCAACTATAATATTTTCATGGTTGCAACAAATTGGGAAAAGGCTTCCTTCCCAGGCTCAATAGAGAAAAGTAATCTGTCCAAGATTACGTTTTTAACAGCTTCATTTGCTAGACAGATTGCATATTTGACATAGTTTTTGCCTTTCAAAATATGAAAGAGTCTGAGCAAGCTTTGCAATATTTTTTAACAAGCAAACTCTTTCCATTTTTTTTTTAAATCCAATCCAATTCTTTGATGTCTTGTTTACACCATTCTAATAAACTGCTTAGCAAGAAGCTGCTTTATGAAGCTCAAAAACACAAACTCCTGCATCACAGGTTCTGGACCACCAATGCTGATGCCTCAACTTTAAGAATCCTTACAACACATCACTTTAGTAGGACTGGATTAGAACTAAATTTGTTCTAGCTAATTGGGGCACCCGAGGTAGAACCGGCAACTCAAAACCTAAATTCAGATTTTTAAATTCCCCCATTACGGTGGTCCCAGTGGTGGTTTTTTTCCACCCATTCTGTCCCTGGCATTTTAATCTATCTAACACCCTAACTTGTTGTGGCTATCAGGAGTCAAAAACAACTAATGAAGGTGCCAGGAAGATCACATTCCTGGGGAGAGAATGGTTAGGAAGACAATCAATAGTTCATCTCCTACTTAGATGGGGGACGTAAGAGCATTCAAATGACCTTTCTACATGTTCATCAAACATGAAAGGAAAGGCTGGGATCAGGGCCTGTAACCATATCAATGATATACAACTCACCCCGACTTTCTTAGGTTGATGGGTTAAGTCATATCACGTTAACTTTGTAAAACTGTGATCGTCACTATTTGGTGAACAGTGGTATTGAAATCTGTTAACAAGCTAATAATAATAATAATAGTCATGAACCCCTTGAAAGATGCAGAGTGCTTGATCCTCATTTATCACAGGATAAGTAATCATGTGAGTAACAGCAAAATGGTGAGCTGGCTTGAGAGCCAGCGTGGTGTAGTGGTTAAGAGTGGTAGACTCGTAATCTGGTGAACCAGGTTCGCATCCCCGCTCCTCCACATGCAGCTGCTGGGTGACCTTGGGCCAGTCACACTTCTCTGAAGTCTCTCAGCCCCACTCACCTCACAGAGTGTTTGTTGTGGGTCAGGAAGGGTAAGGAGATTGTTAGCCGCTTTGAGACTCCTTCGGGTAGTGATAAAGCGGGATATCAAATCCAAACTCTTCTTATTATTATTCAGGCTGACAGTCCTATACACACAATTCTGTGAGATGCAAATTACGCAGGATAAAAGGACAAGGCAGTATGCCTGAAGGACTGTCAGATTGTTGTTGTTCTGTTCTCAGAGTAACAATGCTGAGCTAAAAAATTACACAACCAAGATTTAGTGGCTAATAGAATAGCGAGCTTTAATTAGTTTAACTAGTAAATTAATCACCTAAAGCTTTAGTTGATTAATCAGTAAGGTTGCCATTTATAACCCAAAGCTTTAGTTGATTAATCAGTGATGGTGAAATTTATTGAAGTGAAAGTTATACTTCACATTGCCCTCACTATCGCTGAAACAATTGGGCTGTATGCCCAATATATAATATATAAATGTTATATTACTTTAATTTATAATATATAAATGTTAAATTACTTTATAAACAAAAATTCAGATGAAAAAGCAACTGAGGTGGAGGAATCCACAATAGTTAATTCAGATGTCTACATTTTTCTTTTTCTTATCTCTGCCACTCTCACATCCTGCCTATTCTCAAATTTTAGGTATCCATTTAGTTTATCGTACACCACTATTGCCCTCTGCTGGGTGTTGCTAACATTTCATGCAAATAAATGAAAGTGTCTTTTGGTACAGAAATGTTCTGAGGGATATCATCTAGGAGACATATAATGCACGTGTTTTGAATCTCAGGATTTCAGATGTCTGATGACAGTTTATAAGCATAGCTAAATTGCTGTTATTCTCTTGCAATTGAAGGCAATCATTAGGAATGACACACTTTAGTTAAAATATTGTGAATCAGTTCCGCCAGAAACGGGGTTTTATTATCCACTGCAGAGCCCTCTTTCTTTTACCAATGCTGTTTTGAGTGAAATACTTGATTTAAATGATATTATTGGTCCATCTGTTTGCTCAGGTGTTGTTTGTTTATTAAAGAAGTTTAATGGTTGTAAACAGCTGGGCTTTCTGGTGCATTATTTGTTGGAGGTGGGGGGGGGACAAATTTAAAGTGGAATAATCAAATGATTTAATGTAATACTCTCAGTTCAGCTTTATTTCTTACCGAATTCATTTCTGTGTACTGAAAACTGCAGCCAAAAGGTAATGTTGAACAAATGTTCCTGTTTAAACCCAAAAAACAAGATTACGCAGCCACCAAACTCGGATAAAGCTTTTATTCTGCTGATGGGATGCATCTGCCCTTTTCCCTTTCTTTTGCATTTTATATCCATGATATTTAAACTAGATACAGATAGGTAGCCGTGTTGGTCTGCCATAGTCAAAACAAAATAAAAAAATTCCTTCCAGTAGCACCTTAAAGACCAACTAAGTTAGTTCTTGGTGTGTATCTGAAGAAGTGTGCATGCACACGAAAGCTCATACCAAGAACTAACTTAGTTGGTCTTTAAGGTGCTACTGGAAGGAATTTTTTTATTTTATTTAAACTAGAGTTAGACTGGTGAGAAGTACACAGCTACAGTATGCATAAGTCCAAATATACAAGGACCATCCCTAGGAAACCTGTCCATGCTGTGGTCCTTCAGGATGCACAAGCATCCCATTCTTTGATCCCAAAGGTGTGCTCACAAAGCTCCAAGGCTGTCACAAACTACTCATAACCTTCTTTGCTGCTGCCTCCCCTTCCCAGCTCCAAGAGCTTCCCTTTGGAACCAGGGAATGGGGAGGTTGTGGTAGGCACTTCCAGGACCACAACAGAGCATCTTCCTCTCTTGTGACAGTCCAGGATGACTAGTCCCATCATCTTCAGCAGAAAAACAACAACATGAATCTTTGCCTTCCCTCCTGTATAAATGATATGGATAACCTCAGTTTCCCACTAGGAATTCTGGTAGTCCTGGACCCATCGCTTTAAAAGAAAGATGTCTCCCCTGGGTTCTAGGAGGGCCCACAGCCTAGCTGGTGCCTTTCTCTTTTTCTTGTATCCCAATGTAAGTTGATGGGCCATGGGACAAGTCACGTGGTGCTGGCGTGCTTGAGGCAGCTTCATACAATGTGCAAGTGGTAGTAAAGGTAAAGGGACCCCTGACCATTAGGTCCAGTCGTGACCGACTCTGGGGTTGCAGCACTCATCTCACTTTATTGGCCGAGGGAGCCGGCGTACAGCTTCCGGTTCATGTGGCCAGCATGACTAAGCCACTTCTGGCAAACCAGAGCAGCACACGGAAACACCATTTACCTTCCCGCCGGAGCGGTCCCTAGTTATCTACTTGCACTTTGACATGCTTTCGAACTGCTAGGTTGGCAGGAGCAGGGAACGAGCAACGGGAGCTCACCCTGTCACAGGGATTTGAACCGCCAACCTTCTGATCGGCAAGTCCTAGGCTCTGTGGTTTAACCCACAGCGCCACCCAGATATAATGCATGCTACTTTTCAAGGCAAGAGTGCCACAGACAGATGTGTTGGGCCTGTAACAGCAGCATAGCAGGCAGACATTTCAGCAGGCAAAACTTGTTCTGTCATTGTATTTGTGTTCCAGGAAAGGTTTCACCTGTAGATTTCCTGTTATATGATGTGTACAGCAAAAATTGACAAGTATGCATTTGTCACAGTGCTAATAAACATGATGGTGTGCTCAGCTTCCTTACACTGGCACAGTATCTGTGTGAAGCAGCCCAGGATAAAATAAGATTATTATTTTTTTAAGAACTACTTCATACATTAAATAATAATAACCCAATACTGATGCTACAGTTTGCATCTTTGGCAACCTGTCTAGTCATGGAATCCTTTTCATTGTCAAAATCTAAGTGCCTTTAAGTAAGAATAAGGTACTATATACTTATCATACAAGTAAGTGAAATTTGCTGACTTTGCACAGAATGCTCTCCTGCTGAGTGAATTTTCTTTTGTTGGGAACTTTTCTATGAAGAGCTCCCTAGAGCACTTCTGGCTTCCCTATTTCAGCTGACAGGTTCTGTTCACAAAGTACCTTTTGAACGTACAGCTTTGCTCACCTTGAATTTTGATTTAGATTAAAGCAAATAAGACCCAAGAAGTAACTATTATTTTTTTTTAAAAAAAAAAAAATGTCATGCAATTTCATTTCATATCAGATAGTACAATCCTATTTTTCCTACTCCACAAGCATCCATGAGAAAGTCAAAGGTTTGTTTTTGACATAACTCTTGTTTCATAATTTGTATCAAGACTTCCTTGGGTTCCATGACAGAAGCAAGGTAGTTCAGTGGACGCTCGGGTTGCGAACGTGATCTGCGCAGGATGCACCTTCGCAACCCACAGCGTTCACAACCCTCAGGGGCACGTCTGCGCACACGCGGCTTGCAATTTGGTGCTTCTGCGCATGCGCATGCGCAACTGCCAAAACCCAGAAGTAACCTGTTCTGGTACTTCCGGGTTTCGGTGGTCCGTAACCCGAAAAAACACAACCTGAAGTGTCTGTAACCCGAGGTATGACTGTATATAAATACATCTCTCTCTTTCTCTCTCTCTCTCTCTCTCTCTCTCTCTCTCTCTCTCTCTTTCTCTCTCTTTTTAAGGAGAATGCATTGGCATTTTAGGTCTAATCTTGGTTCTGGAAGATTTGCACACTTCTGGTTTTCATCAGTGGATGCTTGATCCTGTATAATTCTCCCCATCTCTTGAGCCAAGAATATTTGAAATGCAGCGTAATTCCTTTTTCCAATCAGCACCATCTAATACAGTTCCATTTATATCAGTTTGGTTAGCAAGTTACCGTAGGTGAAATCTCCCTAGAAAAGTACAAAAGTTTCCAGTTCTACATTTACTGTCTGGTCTCTTCCTTTTGATGACTATGCAGCTTCCCACAGCTTTTAATCTTTTTTAAATCTCTTCAATAACTATGCAGTTTGGTACCAAGATAGGAAAATTTCCAAACAAACTTCAGACCCAGTTCAATGAAAACTCAGAAATCTTATTGTCAATTATGTGCCCATAGTTTTGGAACATATAACTGCACAGTGAATTGTGACGTTCTTTTGCTTTTCACCTTTCTTCGTAGTTGAAATATCAGAGAGGTACCCCATGGGCAGTTTCTTACAGAAGGCTTCATAAACAGTGGTCAGGGATGATTGAAGTTGTAGGAGATATACTGGTTAGTCAGCCATCTCCTAGGGAATGTGAAAGAACAATGGAGCCTACATTCTGTTCCTCTTCATGGGAATTCTGGGAATTGTACCTCTGAGAGGGGAATGGAGGTCCCCTAACAACTCTCAGAGTTTCCTGGGAAGAGGGATTGATTGTCAAACCACTCTGGAAATTGTAGCCCTGGGAGGTGGATAGGAGTCTCCAAAGAGCGCTCAGCGCCCTTAATAACTCCCAGAATTCTTCGGGGGAAGCTGTGACTGTGGTATTATAGTGCTTTAAATGAATTGTGTGGCCAAGGAGGTACAACAACAAAATGTTTCAGTACAGAATGATGATGCTGAGATTCACACTGCTCCATTCCACACCCCCAACCCCAACCCAGTTTCCATTCCTTGCTGCTAACAACCATGCTCACTTCTCATGAGCTATTGAGGAATTTATGTTTTCCCCCTTGCAGGTATTTTCTAAATAGCTGTTCTGCTTCTGCAAACTTCAAAGTTTTCTAGGCCTTCTGATACTTCCCTGTAATTAGTGGGTGGTGCCATTTTAGTTACATAAGCAACACTCCTCTACCCACGAAGCCTGGAATTTCTATACATGAAGGTAAAAAACAGCTCCAGGGGAAGCTGATATTTCTGAATGTCAACATTGAGGCATATCAGCCAACTCCACCTGAATCTCTTTTTTTGCCTATCATATATAGTTGACAACATATGTTATGAAATAATGGTTTCAAATCAAAGTATGTCTTCTCTTCATTTAACAATCCCTTTTCTTTTCTTTTTCTTAAAGCAGTGTAAATTAATAATACAATCCTTGCATCACGGCAGAAGAAAAATAATCAAATGTCAACTGATGCTGCTATAAAAATGACAGCATCAAATGTGGATTGACATTATCATTATATTCATTTGAGAAGGCAAACACAACCACTTTTTCCAAATAAATCTGCCATGTTGTTGCAGCTCCTCTTTTGCAAACATAAGCATATCTGTTCAGGAGAAAGTGTCACTGCGTTCCACAGGGTTTGCAGCCAAGTAGGGTACAGGACTGCTGCCCAAAGTTTCATATAATGTGTACATTTGAGCGTATGTCTAGATTCTGGAGTGCCAGTTAAGTAAATTCATGCCACGGTCAAGTTATAAGTAGCATGTCTATATGCAATAGGCTTCTGCACATGTACCCCAAGCCAGATGAGGAACACCAGTGCAGCTATGACTACTAGACCTGTGCATACGGAGAGGGGAGACTAAAATCCCATCAATCAGCTGTTGGGGACATCCTGCAGTCCCTCTCTTTCCCTGATAAACAGCAAAATCATCAGGATTTTATCTAATTTGAAATGGTCCTGCAAACACACAATCCTTTCTATGGGTTCCAGTTACAGTGGTACCTCTGGTTGCAAACGGGATCCGTTCCAGAGGTCTGGCCGCATCCCAAGGAATTCACAACCGGAGGTGCCGCTTCTGCACATGCGTGTGGCGTTTAGAGCACTTCTGCGCATGCACGGGTGGCAAAACCCAGAAAAATACTTCTGGGTTTGCCATGTTCGCATCCAGAAAGATGGCAATCAGATATGTGCATATCTAGAGGTACCACTATACAAGAAAATAGATTCTGCCTAAACATTAGGTTGAACTTTCTGACAGTAAGAGCTGTTCAACAATGGAATGGGCTACCTTGGAAGGTGGTGGATGTTTTTAAAGAGAGGCTAGGTGTCCATCGGTCCCATTGGTACTTTTCAGAATCAATGATGATGATCATCATCATCATTTTATTATTTATATCCTGCACATCTTACAGCATATCTGAAAGCATAATAAAAACATCAATCTTTTAAAATTTCCCTATACCTTCAGACGAAGCTTGGGTTAGTTTTCTTTTCATATATAAATTAAAATCAATTTTTGTCAATTTTTGAAAGTTAGTTTTTTTAATTTTTGAAAAAGCACCAAGCATTGGATAATGGCTTTGAATAACCATAGATGAAAAGCTCAAGAGCAATCTTACATTTCTGGAAGACAGAAGCCTAGAATGAAACATCTGCTTTGTCCAGAAACCTGTCCATTTGTTCCAGCCAGAAGGACACTGACAAACTGGAACGTGTCCAGACGAGGGCAACCAAAATGGTCAAAGGCCTGGAAACGATGCCTTATGAGGAACGGCTAAGGGAGCTGGGCATGTTTAGCCTGGAGAAGAGGAGGTTAAGGGGTGATATGATAGCCATGTTCAAATATATAAAAGGATGTCACATAGAGGAGGGAGAAAGGTTGTTTTCTGCTGCTCCAGAGTGGCGGACACGGAGCAATGGTTCCAAACTACAAGAAAAAAGATTCCACCTAAACATTAGGAAGAACTTCCTGACAGTAAGAGCTGTTCGACAGTGGAATTTGCTGCCAAGGAGTGTGGTGGAGTCTCCTTCTTTGGAGGTCTTTAAGCAGAGGCTTAACAACCATATGTCAGGAGTGCTCTGATGGTGTTTCCTGCTTGGCAGGGGGTTGGACTCGATGGCCCTTGTGGTCTCTTCCAACTCTATGATTCTATGATTCTATGACGTATTTATTTATTTATTTATTTATTTATTTATTTTCACTACGCCAGATCCAGGCTGGCATAGCTGATGGGCTTTAGAATTGGGCCCCTTGGAAGAATCAACAAATTCAAAAGCACTGTACCTTAAAATATCCCATAATGGTGCTTCCTACTTCCTACCACTGGCTGGAGACTTGCCAGTGGCAGCTCTCTGTCCATCTGGGCGAAGCTACAGCCTGGCAGAAGTCTTTCAAGTGGTGATGCTCCTTTCTGTCAATGGTGGCCAGCACAGAGGAGCCTATGCATAATCCTATGCCTGCACCAACATCGTTATTGGATGGGTTACTATTGTACTCAAAGTATGAAAATTCATTTTGACGAAGCCTACCATGTGTTTTTTTGTCTTCTTTTTGTGCATAGAATAGAGATGGGTCTCGTTAATAACTGGTTAGACAGATTATACATGTATTTATTCAAGATAGCACTTAGTTTCCACTTACGGGATTTAAAAGTAGGAAGGAGTCATCAAATGGAAACAATAACAACAAAACAAACCATCAACTTCCTAGACAGAACAAATTAAGCCCTTCATGAAATGAGCTTCGAAAGTAATATCGCAAACTTTACCAAAGCCAGTGCCAAATTACTTTTTCTCACTCTGCTTCTACTTTAAACGAGGCACTAAAAGGCAGGTTTTCAGTTATCTGAGCCATTTTAAAATGTTTTAAAACCCAAATTTAAAGGAACACTGGTTGCGACTGTTGTTTGATTAAAAGTCCAAGGATATATTAACTTCACGCAGGTTCTGCTGTCCATACACTCTTTATATGAAAATTCACTTATCGAAACACAAGGAATTAATACCCAAAGTTTGCTATGCACAACGCAGAGTCAAATATCCAAACACCCAAATCTGTGTGCATTACTGTTAACAAATAAGCAGCTTTAAACAAGCCTTACTTTTTGTGTTTTGCTGGTTCATTTCGTCATGGTGGTAGGGAGAAAGAGCATTTTTTTCCTTCCTTGTTTGCCTTTTGAAAGGTTTCAGAAGGTTTTCCTGGGTTTTTTCATCACTTTGGGGTCAAAATTCTGTGGTTGGGAACACAATAGAAACTTCCCCATAGGAATCCATGGAAATCCTCAACTCATTATGGGAATGCTCACCTAACAAACAATTCCCCCAGTACACATTGTGTTTGGAGAGACCTGTGTGTAGTCCTATAATGGAGACTCTTTACAAATGACACCAGCTAGCAGAAGAACAATTTCCAAATGGAAAACACCTCTTTTTAAAATTCCGTTTTCTTTGCAGCTGTTCCATCTTGATAGCAATAAGGAACCATTTGTTTGGGAGCTACGATCTTCCACACCATAAAAGGAACAGACTGTAATTAGCCTTCAATTTAATAATGCTCAAGCCTAACTAGCTGAATCAAATTTGTGAGCTCAGAGATCTTATAAGACTCTTCAAACTTGTTATCTTATTGAATTATGAAGGGTGGGGAGTAGGCTTGGGCAAATGGAGCACCAGGCAAGGACCAGCTACATGTCCATCCTTTTATTCAACTTTTCAATATCTTATTATAAAAAAGATGTATGCATTTGTATCCCATTCTACAACATTGATGTATGGTTTGGATGTATACTTTGCCCCTGACATGTGACAATGAATTTGCATGCATCAGTCTAAGATCAGCCCTGTAGTTCTGTACAGTGGTACCTCGGGTTACATACGCTTCAGGTTACATATACTTCAGGTTACAGACTCCGCTAACCCAGAATAATGCTTCAGGTTAAGAACTTTGCTTCAGGATAAGAACAGAAATCGGGCTCCAGTGGCACGGCAGCAGCAGGAGGCCCCATTAGCTAAAGTGGTGCTTCAGGTTAAGAACAGTTTCAGGTTAAGAACAGACCTCCGAAACGAATTAAGTACTTAACCCGAGGTACCACTGTATCTTGTTCTCACAATGGCCAAGCAGATGCCTATGGAAAGCCTGCAAACAGGACCTGACTGCAATAGGACTCGCCTCATTTTTTTTTATTTTCAGCAATTGATTTTCAGAGGCAGACCACCTCTGACACTGGAGGTAAATATAGCCATTTTAGCCAGTAGCCTTACAGGGCCTTATCAACAATCTTACAAAATCATAACCCACTCACACAGGCAAATTGTTGAATGGGTGCTGATTGCTAAACCTTCTCCCCACAAGTCAGGCTCCCTGGACAATGGGTCTTAGAGCCCAACCAAGCCATACACACAAAACATAGATGGAAAGGATATTCTGAGCCTATGTCACCATGCCAGGCCTTGTGGGTCTGATATTTTCCTCATTTAAACTATACTTCACAGTAGAGTTTAGCAGTATAGCAGTGGGAACGTAGGAAAGTGTGAAGATGCTGGAGAGTGCCAGGCAATGTACAAACCCTAGAATGAAGACCAGGATGGCAGGATGCAGTAGGAAGCCTTTCCTAAACTTGCTGAACCTCGGAATCCCCAGGTGCCCAAAGCAAGTTTAGATCCACTTTGTCAAAGGTGGTGCTTGATCAAACAAGCATTGTTTTAGCTGATTGGATAAAAAGTGCCTTTTTGCTTATGGAACAATGGTCAGAAATGATGGGAATTGTAGTTAAGAGACACCTTAAGAGGGACCACATGTCCCTCTGTCACATATAATATGCCTCTTGCCATCTGCATTACCTCTGGAAACTGGCTTCCTTCTTCCACCAACCAGTAATCAGCAGTAGTAGCTACTGAGCCCTTTCCAGAGCTCATGTCCTCTTCTTCTTGCCCTGCACTATGGACTGAACTGTTGTGCTCTTCCACCGTGAGCTAAGGTTGTTGTTGTTTAGTAGTTTAGTCGTGTCCGACTCTTCATGACCCCATGGACCAGAGCATGCCAGGCACTTCTGTCTTCCACTGCCTCCCGCAGTTTAGTCAAACTCATGCTGGTAACTTCGAGAACACTGTCCAACCATCTTGTCCCCTCTTGCCATCTCATTTTTGAGCACATCCAACTTACCAAGGTTCATGGTTCCTATGCAATATTTTTCTTTACAGCATTGGACTTTCCTTTCGCTTCCAGGCATATCCGCAACTGAGCGTCCTTTCGGCTTTAGCCCAGCCGCTTCATCAGCTCTGAATCTACTTGTACTTGTCCTCTGCTCTTCCCCAGTAGCATGTTGGACGCCTTCCGACCTGAGGGGCTCATCTTCCAGCGTCATAACTTTTATATGCCTGTTGTCTTTGTCCATGGCGTTTTCTTGGCAGGGATACTGGAGTGGCTTGCTGGTTCCTCCTCCAGGTGGATCACATTTGGTCAAAACTCTCCACTATGACCTGTCCATCTTGGGTGCCCTGCTCAGCATAGTTCATAGCTTCTCTGACTTATTAAAGCCCCTTTGCCACAGCAAGGCAGTGATCCATGAAGGGTGAGCTAAGGTTAAATGATGGCGATTCACTGAATCCATGATTGTGAACTGAGACCCCAGTCCTGCACATCCACAGTGACCCATGTTTACAAAATCCCATTTGCAGTTATTACAATTTCTAAGCTGTCCCTAGATCATACCCTGAAATAAAATGACAAGGAGCAGAGGACTCTCAAATGAAGATTTATCTGTGTTGGGCAACTGCTGGATGCAGAGTGATGGACTGAATGGGCCATGTTCTGATTGAGTATCGTGCCTCCAATGCAGCTATTTGAAAGCCGATGAGAGCCCGTGAAAAGATGTTTTATCAGTTTCAATGGACTTTGTGTAAATAGCTAATTTTATACTAGTACACCTGCTCATCCTGATAATGCAAGCTCGTTTTTTCCTCCAGCTTCTATGGAACACGGCACAATGGCCATTCATGTGGAAAATCAATAACACAAAAATCACTTTGTAACCTGTTTAAGGCAATACACTTTGGGTCCTTAGTGAATGTCAGGTGCTTGAGGCTGAATTTTAAAAGAGGCCTTTTTACTGCTTCATGGCTTCCAAGGAGATTATGACACGGAGTTTATTTCTCCCGGGCTCTACCTGCCAATCCATACAGTCACTACAGTCCACCAGGGGTCAGCAAACTTTTTCAGCAGGGGGCCGGTCCACTGTCCCTCAGACCTTGGGGGGGGGGCTGGACTTTATTTTGAAGAAGAAAAAAATGAACGATTTCCTATGCCCCACAAATAACCCAGAGATGCATTTTAAATAAAAGGGCAAATTTTACTCATGTAAAAACACGCTGATTCCCAGACTGTCCGCGGGCCGGATTGAGAACGCGATTGGGCCGGATCCAGCCCCCCAGCCTTAGTTTGCCTACCCATGGTTCACACACAAGAAAATGGAAACTTGGTGTAGCTGTCCCACTGTTGTCCACACCACCAGACCATCCCATTTTCCCTGGGTGTGATTAACACCTTTTTCTTTGTATGCTGAAGCATGCCTAACTAGTCACCAGCTGAACATAACTAGAACTCTCCTTAAAAAAAAAAAAAAAGATTGAGTTATAGTCTGAAATATGGCTAGATATACATTATCTCTAGATGGTTTACATCTAACCCTGTATTTGGTATACACTAGAAGAGGAATGTAGCTTCCAAGCTGTCTGGTGTCTGTATTCAGGCACCTGGAGCATTTAAATGCTTTAGCATTTAAAATGGAGGCCTTGCAGTGAGGTCACCTGTGCGGCCTTCCTGAAATCGCCATTGCAGCCAGGTACATCTTGGAGGAAGGGGAGGGATGGTAGGCACAGCTTGGGTTCTTGCAGAGAAACATAGCTGCCTTATGCTGAGCCAGACCATTGGTCCATTAGGCTCCATATTGTCTACACTAACTGTTAGCAGTTCTCTAGGGTCTCACAGAGGAGGACTGGAGAAGCCAGGGATTGAATTTGGGAACATGTGCTCCACCACTGAGATGTCACCCTTCTGTGGGGTTGAGGGCTCACAGGAAGAGGCTGACAACATGCTGAGCACGATGAGTCTGAATTTAAGAATAGGCAGGAGTGGGGACTTATTTTGAAATTAAAACACCTTGATTAGCCTATTCCAAATTGCACTGGGGAAGTATGCCGGATGCTAGTCTTACGCATTATAAGGCCACTGCCTTTATTGTCAAAAGCAGTTTACAAGAAATTGAAGTGACACATATAGTCAATATTTAGTGGCCACACATCAGATTTGACAGACCGTTGCATTTATTGTACCACAAAATCAATATTAAGGAAGTTATATTTTTGAAAGTTTAAATCTCACTGAGCCAGTTCTGACCGGGAAATAAAAGGAGCTCTGACCTCATCACCATGGAAATTCGAAGGGTAAAAATTGTGCTTTCATATAATCTAATATTGCCGCATGTCAATTAGAGATAATGTATTTGGGGATTAGAGGGAGAGATGTAGGTACATCTATAGTTCTATATATGTATATATTCTTGTTTTGGGTGAGGTTTTTGTTTTGTTTTTTGTTTTTTACTTTTTCCTGGAAAGTCAAGATGCAGTACAAAACCTGGAATAAAGTTTTCAACTTGATGCATCGCTGTTCTGCACTCAGGAATTCCAGCTGACATTGGACAGTGCTCAACATTAAATATTAAATAACACCAAACTGACAGGCTGGCAATTCACAATGCACAGCTCTGGGTTTTATTTTCGTGCTGCAGTAAGCAATTGCTTATTTCATGCTACATTGTTTCAAAAGGTGATATTTCATGATTAATAATAAGATATTTGACAATGTCAAAATGTAAACTCAAAGCTTTGGGATGATTTATTGGAATGCTACGATGACAGCGAGACATGAAACTATCGCCTCAAAAACAAAGTGGGAATTTGCAAAAATATCTGACTTTCATATTAAGTGTTCTTGGCCCCTTTTTGTTTTGCTCTTGTAGGTTGCATGCTCCAAAACACACTTTCAAATTATCTGTATGAATAATTCCACAATAGCTACAATCACCAAGATGAATTAGACTGTTGCTTTATCTGTCCTGGTTGTGAATCCTTAAATGATGGTTAAAATTGGTTAATACATCTGTGTGAACTGACGACATTGAACAGCAATGGATATGATGTGAGGATATACGACTGCTCTCTCTATGATCTATGGCAACCCATATACACACAGAAATCATCACATTAGGCAGCTGTCTTCAAGTGCTGGAAGTGCATTTTTCAACCAAACCTGAGTTAGTGGAGGTACAGAAGTGCCACCTTGGGCTGAAGATTAGGGGAAGCAGTGGTGTGGCACATGTCTGTGACGTCACGTGAGCATTGTCGGGAGGAGGTGTGTTGTTGGGAGGGGGCCTTGCCCAGTGCTATGCAGCTTCAATGTGCTATGCAGCTTTAATGACTCACAGCATTAACACACCAACAGATCTTGTGCCCTATTAGGCCTCCAGAGAAACCCCTGTTCATAGCTTTGGGTCTGGCACTAACATGCCTCTGTCTCTCTAGCTTCCAGCATCAGCCAAACTTAAGCATTCATCTCTCACATACGTATCCCTCCTTGGCCTATTATTCTGCATCCTAGGATGATGCGGCATCTAGCCAGGTACGGTGGGAAAAGGCCCATCCATTCATCTTTTTGGCATCAGAGTAACCTCTTTGGATATGGTGAATAGTGGTACTTAACTGGCCAACCTTAATAAAGGAACTGCTCTAGTTGATTCAGCAGTCTCTTCTATTAGCTTCTAACCAGGATTGGAAGATACCCAGAGTATCATCCAGACCAACCCCCTCAAACCTATAACAATATTTTAGGGCACTCTCCTTTCATGGTGTTTATTGGCAAGGCATGCTGGGCCTTGCTGTTGGCCCATGTGAACAGAGGGTCTGATTGAGAACACATCCAAAACTCTCCCACAGCTGTGTGTTGAAGGGGAAGTTTTGTTCAAGCTTATCTTGAAGGCTGCCATTCTTGAGCTTCTCAACGCAAAGCTTCTGATAAGAAAATCCAGAGTTCTGAGAACACAGTTCCAAAAGTATTGCCACTGACTAATAGCAAATAAGAGGAATGCAAAGAGGGAAATGCCAACACAAAATGATGGTACTAATTTGATCCAGTTTGTTTGAGTTCATCAAAACAGAGGGAAATGGATTGTATATGAGCACCACTAAACAGAAAATCGTTCCACTGCTCCAATCAAAATATAGCCTTGTATCTAGTGATTACATTGTGATTTAGCAAACAAATATTCCAGTCTCTGTTTTCTTAGTGAGAAGATAATCAACATATTAAGGTTTTTACAGAAGGCTGGTTTGGGGTTGTTGGGGGGTTTTTTTGTTGTTGTTTTTTTGGAATTAGGCTCAATGAGATTCAAATTAAAGGAAATGCAATTGAAAATATAGCCAGGCTAAAAAGAGAGCTTAATTCAATAATGCTTACATAAAACCCAATATTATCTCCCACTGTCAAATTAATATGCCCCCATCAGTAGAACATTTTTGCAATGAACAAAATAACTGTGGTAAATACCGGAGGCATTATTTTGAGATGCCCACATTCGAGTCCTGTGAACTGAATGGCTCTGTAATAAAACATTACAAAGATGTGAGATGCTGGTGTTGAATTCAGGCACAATTAGCTCTTCCCCCTTTTACAACCACTCCCAGCTCCAGGCTCCCTATCTCCTTTTTTCCTCCTGTTTCCAACAGAAGCCCTGCTGCAGGCCTTCACTAAGACCCACACTGAAGATCTGTATAAAAGCAAATAATCGAGTTACAGAGATTTGTATGGAGCCTGGATTGTATTGCCATTTTTATGGGTCCTGAATTCCACAAAGTTCTTCAGACAACACACTGCAGTAGTTTTAGTAGCAGGCAGGTGGCGCTGTGGGTTAAAGCCTCAGCGCCTAGGGCTTGCCGATCGAAAGGTCGGCGGTTCGAATCCCTGCGGCGGGGTGCGCTCCCGCTGCTCGGTCCCAGCGCCTGCCAACCTAGCAGTTCGAAAGCACCTCCGGGTGCAAGTAGATAAATAGGGACCGCTTACCAGCGGGAAGGTAAACGGCGTTTCCGTGTGCGGCTCTGGCTCTGGCCAGAGCAGCGATGTCACGCTGGCCACGTGACCCGGAAGTGTCTCCGGACAGCGCTGGCCCCTGGCCTCTTAAGTGAGATGGGCGCACAACCCCAGAGTCTGTCAAGACTGGCCCGTACGGGCAGGGGTACCTTTACCTTTACCTATTCACTCAAAAGGTTGCAATTGTGGGTGGGGGAATCTTGCCATCTTGTTTAGGTAAAGTAAGCCATGTTCCCCATCCCGATATGGATTGCCATACATCTGGATTTTCCCAGACATTAAAGGGATTCCCGCCCAGACACAGTTCCCAACAGCTGGATCCTGGGCATGTCCAGGAAATTCCAGACATATATCACCCCCGCCAGTGGACAGAATTTCCTTTCTTCCATCTGTGGAAGAAAAATGACACACACCCCCTCAAGGGGGGGGTTGAAATTAGGTTCAGTGTTAGTTAAAATGAATTCTGCCAACTGCACATCATGGGTTTTTTTTGAGTGTTTTTTTAAAAAGCATTCAGCTCCTTTAGACTAGTCTCTAAAGGGTTTTAAGACAGAGCACTGGGTTACACTTCATTTTCATGCCTCATTCCAGCTTCTTGCAACATGGTAAGCTAAGCATTCCATTTAATTGGGAAAGGGACAACAATTCCACTTTTTATTTTAGCAGACTGTAAATTACTTTTACACTCAATTTTTCTTCAACAACAAAATCAGCCTTGCATAATGTGCTTAACATCTATTATCCCCAATCAAAATGTTACTCATTTGCATTATGGGAGATTATGCAAATTTGTAAATAATCAATCAAAATCATACTTTTGTCATGTCCTTCACGCAGTGTATCCCAAGGCACTAAAGGGAATAATAAAATTAGCAGCTGAGTAAATAGGAAGAAGATAGGTCAACGAAAGGAGCCTTCAGTCGTCAGTTTAAACAATGAAAACATGGCTGACAGAGAATCGCCAGGGATAGGCAATTTCTAGTGAAGATGTCCCTCATTCTAGAATATTTTTATGAACAGAATAAAAGCAAATCCCAGAGAAAAAATAAGAAATTGCAATAACAGCAATGACCCAAACACAATAAATTATGAAACAATGGAAGTTAAACAAGTCTACAAGGTGTTCATTGAAGATTGAGTTTATAATGTTTGCCTCATATCTCAATCTGGCATTATAAGAAAGTCTCTCAGTATTTGCTGTTTCTTTTAGATCTTCATTTTTTATAGTACAATAATCTTAGCGTTGGGGACATTTTCAGGTATGCCGTAGAAAGTGTCCTTTATTGCTTTCTCTTATAGAGCTGTAGCAAATTGGCTCAAGGATAGTTTAGACAGGCAGCTGTGGTCTCTCCTCAGCTACACACATAACAGCAACTGCAAAGAGGAATATTAACAAGAAAACTATGTGCAACTGGAGCTATACCAAAAGAACATAAGATTAGGCTAAAGTCCAATCTAGTTCTGCATCCTGTACTCACAATGGCCAACCAGATATTAAGTATAATGGTTTAATTGACACAGAAATGAAAAATGGCTAAAGGTATATTGCAGGACGTTTAACGTGGGATTTCCATGGGGCTATATTCAAGCCAAGGAAAGCACTTTGAGCTCTGATTGTGGTTTCTCTGGTAGCTAACATGTGAGTGTTGTAACCCAAGATCATGTGAAAGGTATTGGGTTGCAAAATCTCCATTTTGAAGAGACTTGCCTTTGAGTCTCAGTTGGTAGAGCATGAGACTCTCAGGGTCAATGGTTCAAGCTCCACATTGGGCAAAAGATTCCTACATTGCATGGGGTTGGACTTTATGACTCTTGTGGTCATCTCCATCTCTACAATTCTATGATTCTATGAACTCAGTGCCCACAATCTAAGGTAACCACCATAAATCAGAATCCAATTAATTAAGTCAAGCTATACTGTCTGGCAGGGACGCAGGTGGCGCTGTGGGTTAAAGCCTCAGCGCCTAGGACTTGCCGATCGAAAGGTCGGCGGTTCGAATCCCTGCGGCGGGGTGCGCTCCCGCTGCTCGGTCCCAGCGCCTGCCAACCTAGCAGTTCGAAAGCACCTCCGGGTGCAAGTAGATAAATAGGGACCGCTTACCAGCGGGAAGGTAAACGGCGTTTCCGTGTGCGGCTCTGGCTCGCCAGAGCAGCGATGTCACGCTGGCCACGTGACCCGGAAGTGTCTCTGGACAGCGCTGGCCCCCGGCCTCTTGAGTGAGATGGGCGCACAACCCCAGAGTCTGTCAAGACTGGCCCGTACGGGCAGGGGTACCTTTACCTTTACCTTTTATACTGTCTGGCATTGCACAACTTATAATGTGGATATGGTCATTACTTTGCATGATTCACTGTTCATTCCCAAGCTAGTCTTAGCTACAGTTCTCAGTTAAAGCTCAAGCTGCCTTGGAAAATGATGAGTTAAATGAATTGTGCTTTCATTTTATTACTGCCCAGAATTAGACCACATGCCAGCTGAAACACCAGAGTGATTACAGCTAATAGGATCAAGCATCTGTGATGTTCAGCTTCCACAGTCATTGTTCAAATCATAATAGAAGCAATTGAAGTTTGCAGCACTGTTAAACAAAACTTCACCAAATGTCTTCAGAAAAGTTTAGATTTCAGGGCACTTCAAAAATACAGTGTCTATATATCTTAGTTTTTTGACTTCATCTGATAGCAATCTATTGAGCTGTTCTGTTTTGTGTTTCAATTTTGTAGCATATTTTGCAGAGCAGCACAAGGGGTGCCCGATTTGCATTCCTTGGGAACCCCCTGAGAAACACACCAAACCACGCCTGCTGTAACCTGGAAATGGGCGATGTGGGCAGTATAGCTGATTTGTGCACTGAATGGGACACAGCCATGAGCAGCTTCAGAAAGTTACATAGCAAGCTGCCTTATACTGAAACAGACCAGTGGTCCATCTAGCTCAGTATTGTCTACACTGACAGAAGCTCTCCAGAGGGCCTGGCAGGAAAGTAGGTTGGTGGAATGAGGCTTAGAGGAACATGGGTGGGTGGAAAATTCTTCTCAGGTTTACAATAATTTGTGCCCAAGTAGAATTATGGAACTGTAATACAGATTTGATGCAAGCATTACAAACTAGGAGACACAGCTTTTATAAAGAGATGGGTCTTGTAAGTTAAGAGTGGTGTTCCTCAGAGTAGACCCACTAAAATTAACACCTAGGACTAAAGATTATCAGGACTTCCGGGTTGGTGCCCCCAGCAATGGCTGAATTCCTCTGATCGGGAGGAATTTGCTTAGTGGAAATTAGGGTCTGGCCACCACGGCGAAGGCGGGGAGCCACCAAAAATCACAGGTGGGAGAAGCCTGTGAACGTGGGATTCAGCTGGCACCTTTTGCGCCTCCCCTACTCACGGGGAAACCCGGTTTTAGGGATCCGGAGCGATGTGGGGTGAGTTGCGCGGTGCTTCGAATTGACTGCTTCTTTCACGGAGTGAAGCCGCATAGCAGTTGTCGGAGAGCGCTGACTTTTTCCTGTGGACAATTTGATCTTAAAACAACTACCCGTGAGTAGAACGGAAAATTGGATTTTTAAACGTCTTAATTTGGCACCGAAATGGGGAGGTTTAAAACAGGAAGTCCGCCTTCCCCTTTTGTAAATAGACTGAAGCAAAGAGGCTGCAAGCTAAAGTCTTGGAAAGTCTTCTGTAAAGGATTAAACCTCCATCGGTTAAAATCATTAAACCCCCCCTTGGAAGCAGGAGAAGAGGGGGGAAATTTTGGATCGTGTAAGCCTGCAGAAGAGAGAGCGAAGAAAGATAAATTACCACCGCTTCGAACCTGGAAAAGGGCTGCTAGTAAGACTGACGTTTTGGGAAAGTTCATTGACTGTGAATAAACGTATGTGGACAGATAGCTAAATAAGAGAAATATATTGTTTCCATTGTTTCCTTCTGCGTTTAAAAAGGAGTAAAAGTAACCGAAAATTGAAACTAATTTTGTTGCTTGAACTGTGTTTAAAAGGATTGATACAAATAGAAATTGTTTCCCTCTAGAGGGAGCCTTTGAAACTGTTACAGGAGTGGAGCTGGGGGGATTACCAGCTGCAGAGATAAAAAACTGTGAGAACCAGGGATTGACCTTGGATTGGTAAGAATGTCGACAGAAGAAGCCTTGGTGATTGCATTATGCAAGATAAGTGCCTCATTGGAACAGCTTCATAAGAAGACGGATGTGATGACTATCAAAATTGATAATTTGGGACAAAAAGTGACTGATTTGGGACAAAAAGTGAACATCTATACAGAAACTATTCAGGAATTGTTTCAGGAATCTACTTTGACATGGCAAATTGTTGAGAAGGCAAGGGAGAAAGTTGTTGTTGAACCTAAAGTAATACAAGTGGAGAGAGTCCCAGTCTTACAGAGGCAATTTGATGAATATAAGTTGTTCGCTTCTATGACTGAATTTAGAGAAAGTCAGATTTTGAGGATTGGAACCCTGCTTGGATTTGAGAAGGAAAGTTGGATAGATTCCCTCATGCAGGGATGTACTGACCTTTGGGATTTGGACTTGGGCCAGGAGGAGATTGGAGTTGTGGGGACTTTCAGTCTTGGAGGGATTTTGAAACACGTCCTGAAACATCTTTTGGACTTTAGTGCTAACTACGGAGATTCGGCTGACCTGTCGAGAAAGAATAAAAATATTGCTAGGTTGGAGCCTCCCCGAGATCTACTCCTCGGCATCAAAGGAAGGAAATTAAGAACAAGATCAACAGAAGACAAAGTAAAGTGCATGTATAAATATGAAGAAGATCTGCAGAAGGGACTTGGAAAAGAGTTAAGAGCCTCGGACAGAAGATCACCAGGTTGATGGACCATATGGAATAGATGGAAAGGACTGGCAGAATCCGAGACCAGGGAGAAGAGACGGTGGAAGAAGATTGGAAAAAGTTGAAAGTTTATTTATAGAAATATTGTAAAATTAATGAGTTTTAGAAAAATGTTGGAATGAAATTATATGGCTTTAGTAGAAATGTTATAAGGAGTTAAGTATAAATAAGTATTATGGTATTAATGGAAGATAAGGTTAAAATAAGTTAAGTTAATTATATGACAGAAAATAGAGAAAGAGGGAAAGGAATTGCTGAAATAATTAATAGAAGTGGAATACAAAAAGGGAGGTGAGAGGAGGTCGATGAAACGAGGGAATGAAAGATAGGGCATTGAAACGGTATGATGTATGTTTTTTTTATTTTTTATGTTTAGTTTAATGTGTTAATGTTGTGTTGTGCATTGTATATTGTATTGTATTGTATTGTATTGTATTTCTTTTGTCTTTTTTCTTTTCTTCTTCTTTTCTTCTTTTTTTTTGTAAGATTTAAAAGTAATAAATATTATTTTTTTAAAAAAAAGGACTAAAGATTATCAGTTTAAACAGGGATATTATGAGTAAAAATTTAGTTGAATACCACCTTAATTAAGTCTGCAGTTTGTTACGCATAAAACTAAATGCATCAGCTATGTACGGAGGTGAAGGGGGCCATTAGATTGGTAAACTTATTCCTTTGCCTGCTTGCTGAAAAAGGGAGGGAGATTTACCTGAGTACTTGTTGCCAGGTAGGCAACAATTTGTAATACTGAAAGAGAGTGAACACAAGCATTTGGAGGCCCACATGTGTTTGCAGAAAAGGGATAACTCTGGGATTGGAGGATTTTAACAGCTGGAGGCTTACGTATAACATCCCTCCTGGTGTTTATAGTTTAGCACTTGGCATAGGCAATTTATGCACCTGCCCACCACTCCTGTGTTGTGTGAATCTTCAGCCCTGACTCAGTAATGCTGTGTGGACCCAGAAATATTTTTTTTTGTTTTTTTTTATAAGAATTTTTTATTAAATTTTCACAATTTATAAAGACAAACATACACACACATAAACAAAGACAACACATATGAAGTTTCATAACCTTACTTTCCTAACCCCAGTTCTTGACCTTCCCCCACCCCCCCTTCATACATCCTAATTCAATTAAATTAACTCAGCAAATTCATATCTCTCATCCTTTACATATTATTATTATATATATATATTTTTAAAAAACCTTTTACTTGGCCAAACTTTACTTATCCAATTTTTTTATAAATGTTAAAACCTTTTCTAAGGTCGACTCGAGTTCCTTCCACGAATTTCCCTTTTATCTTAAAAATAGATCATAATAATCAAACACAAAAGTCATAAACATTTTTAAAAAGTTTTTTCCTTCCCCCCCCCCCAGCCCCGGTTTCTGTCCCTTCCCAGTGTCCCGACGTCCACAAAAACAGTTTTTAGCCTGGATTCCTCACATCTGAGGCCTTTAAGTCCCTGTCAGTCTCTCTTTGCCGGTTTTGTTGGTAGCCCTCCTCATTGGTCCTCGGGTCTCGAGGAAGTTCCAGCTCGGTCTCATCAGAATTTCTTCCATCCAAAGTACTTGACACCAGCTGCTGCAGAAGGTCAGCCAGTCCATACTCGAAGAGGAGGCCCCAGTCATATTTCTTGTTTCTTTTAAATTCAAATATTCCAAATGTTCCAGGGGCTTCCTCCCTCCTCTTTCGCATCTTTCGCAGATTTGTAGTCCAAGGGTCTTCTTCTTTGTATTCTAACAATGTAAGCTTGTGGTTGGTACTCTCCATCTGTACTGGCCCTTGCTCACTCTCCCCCTGTTCCAAAGTTATCTCTTCTAATTCCGCTGCAGATTTTTTCCCAGTCAAATCCATTGTGCCTTCAGCAGAGTCACTTATTTTAGAGTTCAAGGTTATAAGTTGTCTACTCATGGCCGTAGTCTGCTCCTGCAGCTTTCCCACAAGAAAAAACATTCTTTCTAACTCTGCCTGTAATTTTCCATCTGCAGCCATTGTAATGTTTCAATGTTTCCCCTAGGGGGATTCTAGTTACTTAATAGTCTTTTCCCAATAGTCCTTTACCTTGTTATTTCCCTACTTTGTTTCCAACCACTTTAGTTCAAATGTAGCAAATTAAGTCCAAAAAGGTGTTAAATAATAAAGTTTTTAACTTTCGCTGCCCGTTTGACAGCTCCTTTGACAGCTGTCAAACTCCTCGTTCCTTTTTCTCCAGCTCACATAAAGGACACTCCCGGGTCTGGGGAGGTTTAAACAAAAGCTTCTAAAATTCCACTCCTACTCTCCAGCACAAATCTTCCTCTGTCAAATTCGTGCAAATATTATCTTTTACAAAACACCAAAGAAAGAACTCTCCACCTTAGTTCTCCGATCCTTGCTTTAAATTTTCTGTAAGCAGGGGGGGTGCGGACTTCCCTTTAGCACATCCCCCGATCGTGCCGAATTCAAGGATAAAAATTTTTAAAATCCAGATTCCAATCTACTCACGGATTAATTAAAGTCCGAATTTCAGGTAAGAAAGTCAGCGGTCTCCGGCCATGGCTCGTGGCTTCGCTCCACTGCAGTAGCGGTCTACTCACAGCACCACGCCGCTCCCCGTACCCTCTCTGTAGCCTTTAAAAAGGCTCTTCATGGGTCGGGGGGCGCTTTAGGTGCCCGCCGAGTCACCAGGTCCGCAGGCTTCCGTGCCTGCGGTTTCTGAGGGTCCCCGCGTCGCCGTCGCGGTAGGACCCGTCTGCAATGGAGCCGATTCCCTCCGGAGCTCGGAGGGAATCCGCCATTAACCGGATCGCGCTAACCCGGAAGTCCGACCCAGAAATATATTTTTGGGCACACCCTCAGATTGGCTGACAGGATAAACCTTTATCACCTTCCCTTGGAATAGCACTGGGGGATTTTTGTCGCATGTCAGAGAAAAACCCCGGATGCATGGCTCAAAACAGCTCCAAAAGCTTAAAATCATAATTTGTGGGGAAGGCTTCCCAAAAAAAAGCTCAACAATTAATAATTAGGGTAAAAAAAAAAGCTCAACAATTTTGGGGTCTTCCTTTACTTTTGGTACGGTAACCGTTAAAGCTCAAATAGGATGGCTGATACCATCTGGCCTCTGGTAGGGGAGTTAAGATGGCTGCCTGAGGAGCTGTGGGTAAACATGAGCAGAAGGCCATGTGGCCTGATTTGGATGGCAGCTTGCCATAATGACTACTGGCAGCCCCATTTTAGGATGGCATCTGCTTACCATTTTGTGAGAGCCTATGGGATTAGGAATAGTAAGGTGCTATCCTCCTTCACCAGCCTTTAATGCTGCATTTCTTTACTTGTAATGTTTTGTGGAATTTTAATTGTTGTTTTACAATGTAGTTGTGGCCTATGTTTCTATCCCTTCTTTATCCTAGCGAAACACCCGCTAGATCACAGTACATAGTTGGTATGCTGTGTTCAACTTGATAGGTCACAAATCCGGCCTTGTCTAAAGTGCAAATCTTTCAGGATGGAAAACCTCTGTTTCATTACAAAAGCATTCTTCAAAATGGAGATTGCTGCATCAGAGCCACTCTTATCAAAGGATGGCTGTGGTTTGCTAAGTCTTGTGCAAATATACTTGAAGAATGAAATTGAACTGGAACATTTTCTGCTTTGTGTCCTTGGTATATTATTAAGCATACATTTGTTAAGGAAAAACAACAACACAAAAAAACCCTCCAATTAGGACACAAAACAACATTTTTCTTGAAACCATCTTCAAAATTTATGGACCTTTAGGCTGAGATTTTTCAAAGAAGTGGAGGTACTTAAAAGAGAGTTGCTTTATTTTTATTTTTTTTACCACTGCCCTTAACAGCTTTGGAAATTAGCTTTCCAGATGCAGATTATGAGAACTCTTGTTCTATTAAAACAGGCAGTTATTGATGACCAAGCTATTAAGTTGAAGTTGTGTGTAGCAAACAACTGAGAGGGATTTAGTGGGCATCATAAAAAGCAATATTCCAGGTCCATGACAAGGCCAATAATGTCAAAAAAAGATGAGTGGCAATAAAGTCAGGCTTTAATTTACGGTGTGGAAAGCATCTGTTTCGATGAGGTGCATAAACCACAGGACAAAAGCATGCAAAGGTGTATATTTGGCAAAAAGCTCCAATGAAAATAAAATATAGCGTTGCTCCAATTTTCTGTGCAAAATTTCAAAGACAACCACATACACAGTGCAAATACATCTCACCAAGCACTGCCCACTAGTGTGGATGGAAAACACAGATAGATTGAAACTGAAAGCTCTCGTGTATGGACAGAGGGGCACAAAACCACACATAGAAAACAGGGGTGTGTGTGACCCATGTGCACGTTAATACTCTGGTGTATATACAGCTTGTGTAACAAAACAATGTAAAAAAAACAGTGCAAGAAAAATTTATTGGAACAAATTTGTTGTTCGTACCTGTCTGGCTCTTGAGGCAATGAAATGCACCTCTGGGGGTTAAGTAAAACCATTGCATTTGCAGCAACAAAGTGACCTATCCGGAGCACAAGGCTGGGCAGTGTGTATAGAAGTCATGAGCTGCCCCAAAAGTGAGACCCCCCCCCTTTTGACTTTCCAAAGGAAAGTAGAGCAATATGTTTGGCACCAGCTTGGTTTCAGGAGTAGCCAGGAGAAGGCACCATCCAACCATCTTAGGGAACCCACTCCAGATTTGTGTAGCGTTCCCTCCTTAGACATTTCTTCTCCTGAAAATATCGCACAAGGAAGCCAAAGTTTAGGATCAGAGTGTTCCGTCTCCAAGATGGGCTACCTCCCCAGGTTGACGAGCCCCATCTACCCCTCACTTCACTATACAGTGGTACCTTAGGTTACAGACGCTTCAGGTTACAGACTCCGCTAACCCAGAAATAGTACCTCAGGTTGAGAACTTTGCTTCAGGGTGAGAACAGAAATTGCGCAGTGACAGCGGGAGGCCCCATTAGCTAAAGTGGTACCTCAGGTAAAGAACAGTTTCAGGTTAAGAACGGACCTCCAGAACGAATTAAGTTCTTAACCCGAGGTACCACTGTATAACATATGCATAAAATGCCTTCTTGGCCATTAGACCCACTATTGGTCTCATCCGATAAATCTGCCAGAGCCTGTCTTCACATGCTAACTCACCAAGGGTTTGAGACCATCAGCTGCTTTTACCTGGTTTAGCCGGCCAGTCAAAGACATTTTCCAGGGAGTGGCAGCTTCTAGGAGCCACACACATGACTTGTAGCAATACTGTGGGGAATGGCAGTGGTGGAAGGTGCCCATTTGAACTGGTAGGATGGAAAGCAGAGTGGCCAACAGCAGGTAGTAGGTAAAGGTGTTAACCAACTCATTTTAGTTTTGCTCCCATAGTCACCAACTTAGATGAGTGCATGGGGTGTTAGGGTAGGGGTAGTAGCCTCTGGTGGGGGACACATTTTGTTGCTTCTGGGATTGTTTGTCCACCTTTGGCTCCCACCCTGCACTCTGCTCTCATCTGTGATTCCTAGAAACTGTCAGTGTGTGACAGTGGCCACATCCAGGAACGGCTTTGACCAGCTGGCTAAACTAGGTGAAGGTAGACGATGCTGGGTCTCAAAAAAAAGTAGATGCTCTAAAACATATATATATATTGTAACAAGTACTGAAAGTCAAATCTGCATTTGTTGCTATGTAATGTGTGAAATGGCCCTGAATGTGGTGTCTCTCCTGTGCCCCCCCCCCGCCGCCGCCCAGATAAAAGGGCTGTGCTTGTTGCATGATGCATTTTGTACATGCTGTAGGGCTTCTAAGGGAACTCCCTGTTCAAAAAGTAATCCAATTTTTGCTTGCAGATCCACTCTTAGAAAATTCCTGGTGCAACATATAAACCCTAATGAGAAATCACAGTGGTTATGCTTAAGCAGTTGCACACACTCCAAAGGCTCAATGGATTCTCCTAGGATGAAATGCGATTGTCATAATTGTATGGGGCACTGGTTCTCGGGTTTTTTAATGGTGGTTTTTGGGGGGGGGGTTTTGCAGAATAGGGCACTGAAAAAATAATTAGAGGTAAGCCTTTTGCATTTTAATATTAACAACAATGTTTATTTAAGAAAAAAACAACAACCCTCTAAAGCTTTTTCTTTTCTTTTCAGTTCAGCACAGCATTCTCCGAAGCATTAAACCTAAAATCCCAGTGCTCAATATTGGATGGTAAAGAAAGATTTAAGCGCCTGAAAATTTTGCTGGATTTGGAGGAAAGAATTCACCGTTGATCTGTAAAAACTGACATTTGTCATCTTGATCCTGGTGATGATGCCTTACATTTGCCATTCATTCTTTTTGGACATGGCCAGAAGCAAAGCTGCATTGGTGCAGGAAATGCGTGTGTTTAGTTATGGAAAACACTTTCAAAGCTTCCTTCCCAAACTATGTCAGAACAATATGTGAAAGCAAATCAAAGAATAGTATTACAAGGTCACGAGAGAATATGGTGCTGTTTGCTAGCTGAACACACAAGAAAGGGAAGTTTTTACATAAAAGAACATCTCCAAGTATAGCTTCAATACAGTACTTCAGTGGGTATGTAAATAAGGAAAGGGTGGAAGGTACTGATAAGGGCCGTATTTACTGTTCTTCTATAGAATCACAAGAGACATGTAAATACTGGGAAATGGAAGGTAATGATACCAGAATAAGGAATGCTAAGTGACTGCTGTCTATCTTTAATCCTTTATTTCCCCATGAGCAATCTTTTAAAGGGTTAATCAAAAGAGCCTTTATTCAACGCTTGTTTCTTTTTCAAGCAACAAGGGGATTTGCTTTTCCACAAGTGCTGATTTATTTATTCTTTAAGGCCTATCTCCACCCTGATGGGATGGTGCTGTTTGCTTGTCTTCCAGCGGAACATAGAGAAGGACGGTGTGTTTCTTAGCCCAGTTCACAGGAATACAGGAAATACAGGAATACAGACCATTGGCCTGTCTTCTCAGCACTGTCAACACCAGCAGGCAGTGGCTTTCCAGGGTCTCAGGGAAGGGTTTCTCCTAGTCCTACCACAGATTAAACCTGGGATGTCCTCTATCGCTCGGAAGGAAACCACTAGTCTTTATTGTAGGGATGGAGAACCTGTGGTCCTCCAGATGAGGGTGGACAACAACCCACATCAGCCCCAGTGAGAATGGTCTATAGCCAGGCATGATGGGCGTTCTAGTTGCTCATCCCTGTTTTGTGTACATTGCTGCAGTGCATAATCCTCCTTGCTTCCCTGAATGCCCTTATTGTCCTCTCCCACCATGCCACGTTGGTACCTTGACACCTCTGCTCTCGACACACACACACACACACACACACACACACACACACACACACTACATCTTTGACAAAACATCCGGTTCAAAGGAAGCACTTCCGGGCATCGTGCTCAAGCACTGAATGACTTGAGGTCCTTGCACACCATACTCCATACAAGTGTAGCCTGAATACTAGGGCCAAGGAGGATGAGGTTACAGGGGTGCAGAAGGCCTGCGATCTAGATCTGATCAAATGTAATGCTAACTATTAGGGCTGTGCTCCATGATTTGGGGACAAAGCAGGAAGCTGTGGCTAAAACAGTAAACCCTTGATCCCGTAGCAAGTCATTTTATTTTGAGACTCTTGAGTGATGTATGAATCAAGAGCGATTCAGTCAGGGTCTGGGGACAGAACGACGAACTAGACTGAACTTAATAATCTACTCACATTGTGAAAAGAACACAGAGGGTGGGCTTAGAATTCACTAGAAGATACCACACAGAGAACACAGCTACTGTATTTCATAGAAAGGGGAGAGAGCAACTCTATTTTCCCCCCATGTGCCACTGTCAGTGACAGGCAAAGAACTGTAAGAAGGGAGAAAGGAAATTCATCTGAAAATTTATTTTTCTAGGCAGTCAAGTAAGAAGGGTTGAAATAGAAATTTAATAAATAATAGTAATTGTGCGTATAGCTATTAATTTTGTTTGTTATTGTGGTATTTATTTTTGTGTTGTTCTATTGTAAACCGTTCTGTCATCATCGGATGAAAAGCAGTATAGAAATATTATATATATCATTATATATATATATATATATATATATATATATGGAGAAGATCCAGCCAGGGACAAAACCAAAATGCCTAGGGATGTCAGAAAAAAGACTATGAAGTCCTAGGTTCAAATCTCAGATCTGCTATGTGACTTAGCTTGAATTTATCTCTTTCTTTAAAATGTTTACTACCTGCTCTTTATTGCAAATGCAAAGAAATCACCACTTCTGCATTTCTACAGCGTGGAGTTATTTTGGGTGGTAACTGGCTTTTTCTTTTCTTTCAGGAGCCTGGGAGATCAGATGGTAAGGCCCTCAAAGACCTGTTGTTATATTTGCACTTTGCAGATAACAAGACTTGCATCTGCTTCTGTGCATATCAGTGATGACATGTAAACAGGGCTAAAATGTATTTGGATCCTGAGAGAAGAGTCACAGTGTGCACTGGAACAAATTTCAGTCACAAAGGGAGGCATTAACAGCGAGTTCGGAACAATACACAGGCATTACTCTGCGGCAGGTGCCCTAGTAATTGTCTGCCAATGTCATGGGGTGGCACCATGAAATGGTTCCCTTTCACAGAGTTAATTGTGCTATTTATTCAGCAGCACTGAATATATTCTCAATAGCCATTTCCTCTTAATGGCTTAATATTACACCCCTGTCACGGTATTATTTTAGCTCGCTGTGCAGATAAAAATCACAAAGCGGTAAGTAACAAGAAAGAAAGACACAATGGGAAAAAATCTGATTTTACTGGACAAGGTTTCAGGTATTTAGTACAAGTTACAAGGTCTTTGGAGACGGCAGAAATATGGCGGAATACAAGTGAGGGAGGTCATAAGGTCTTTTCCCTTGGATGTCTTCAGTGATGGATTTTCAAAGATTTTACTTTTGAATAAAGCAAACAGTGACTCAAGTCAAAGATAAGCATTCCCACTCTTCAAATTTGCAGACACATAACTAAAATATACATGAACCAAAAAAAGCAGCAAAAACAATTTACTTCTAGACTGAGATGAAAAACACATTATAGCATAGCTTATTTATTGACAAGGTTACAAATCCACAAAAAATGTTTAGTTTTAAAGCTTTCTTTACTCTTCCCCTCTATTAAGCTTATTTCACACAACCTTCTAACACTTTTTAAACCTTGCCTTTAATATTTTGTTGTTGAATATGTAGTTACCTCCATTCAAAAGGGGTAAGCAAACTTGAATGTGGCCCATAAATAATGACACAAATAAAGAATAAATAAAGACCCATATGAAATACAGAAAAACACTGATATATTCGGCTTTGTTTGTGTAAGCTTCTCTTAACCTGCATGAAAAATGACATTGTTTGGGAATGATGTTAGGGGCTATTTTCAGCCTCCTGAAAATACGTTGATATGTAACCTGATTCTCACAGAATAGCCAAGCATAAAATGGACACTGGTTAAATGCACTGTAGCTTAAGTCCTTCTGGGCTGGGAGACTATATAGTCAAAGTACAATGTCCATTGTTAAGTTGTAGATCATCTGGTTGGAGCAACGTAAACCAATCCCTGAGAGAAAAGGCAGCATTCCAAGATAGTTGTGTGCAGTAAATGACAAGGGTTGATAAGCATCTGGTGGCCACTAACAGCAGGAAATCAAAATTTAGGATGTGGCAATAATTTTTTGGCAGACAAAAGTCTCCCCATGGTGACTTCCTCCATAAATCACCCTGTGGTAAAGCTTGTGAGGACTACCACAGGTAATCATATCTGTATTTTACCACAGTTTAGTACTCTTTAGATTTTGAAAGCAATTCCCTCCTAATATAATGGGTTTTTGTACACTGTTTTTACTAACATATGCATTTATATGCGCATCTTTCCATAATATTTGTGGACACATAGCTTGGCTGGAGAACTGCATTGCAAAATTTGGAGACGTGTGGGTGGATGGATGTAGTTTGGTTTTGAAAAGTGAGAATTAGGTAGATTTGCCTTTAAAAGTGAACTGAATTAAATTTATCCCACTTCCCTAAAGGCCACTCCTGGGTGGAATCTACACACATATAATAAACACTGTGAAAATGCTTTTTTAAAAAAACGTTTTGAAAAATACATTGACTTTGGCATAGCTCACTGTCGCCATCTGGTGTCACATTTGTATGTTGCGCTTTACAACACATTAAAAACATTTTAATTGCAGTTGTATAGCCGAGTCCCTGGTAACAATACCGTTGAGCCCAATAGCACCTGATTCATCTCTTAATACTATCACAACCCCTTGGAGTGAAATGCAGTCCTAAAATAGACATGGTTATCCCTGACCCCTTAACAAGGATTTGCCGAAAGAGTCAACTTCTACTGCCATATCAGCTCACAAAATTTCTATGGATGAGGGCTCAAGGAGCTATACACTTCTTACCTCTGATATTAAAATTTATTATAAATTTTGAAAGGGATTTGATTCATGAAACAAGCTGTAAGCCTCATTTGTCATCGGTCTGGTGTTTCTAGATAGTTAAAAAAATGACTAAGTTAGAGACATTCAATATAGATATTACAAATTTAAATGGATTTTGCCAGAATACATTATGGCCATTAAAATAAATCACACTATTAAACAAGAAGAGGCAAAAAAGTTGAGCTTGGAAAGGAATGTAATTCCATATAACTTCATGACAGAATCAATTATCATCTAACTATGATTTGAAGCGCTTGCTATAAAGCCCATGAAGAGAAAGGGAGACAAAGTTCCAAGCAATATTTTGTCATTACCCAAAGTATGGAAAATAAATTTTGCACAAAAGATCATTCGTTCAAGAATTGTCCACATAAAGTATCAACTTAGACGTAGAAAATTGGGGCGGGGGAAGGTTAGATTCCTCTTCATTTCAATTGTCACCTTCAACTAATTATAGAGGAGAGATTATCCCCAGGGGTTAATCCATCATGACAAAGCCTGTGTTAAGTTCTACAAGACCTAATTTCATTTTTCTGATGATCCTTTTCTGCTATTCTCTTCAAGCTGGCCGCCACAGTAAATGTGGTGCGGCCACCAAAAACAGAAGCTGCCTGTCTTGTTCTCAACCGCCATTGGTCTATCACCTCACCACTATAAGAGAAATGCATCATGGGTATGACACATTGAGCATTTGCCTGGTCTACAGGTTGTCAATATGGTGACACATTGGCAGAGCAATGAAGGATGTGGTTATTTCTTAACCAGAGAATACAAAGAGACGAGAGGAGGCAACACAACCAAGAGCAGTTTCTAAGTTGCATCATCAGATACTCAGGCTAGAAAGAAGTACAGGAAGCTGCCTTATACAAAGACCATTGGTCCATCTAGTTCAGTATTGTCAGCACCGATTGGCAGTGGCTTTCAGGGGTTTCAGACACAGAGTTCTTCTCACCCCCTATCTGAACAATGGACCTGGGGCTCTTTGCATTCATGTAGGTGCTCTGCTGCTGAGCTATGGCCCTTTCCAACGTCATAATTAAATGTGGGGCTTGGTTCATTTGCTTGGATTATTTGCTGTTATGGTTCCTTGCTGTGTGTACGTACAACAGATCAGTAGATGCTGGATTTCCCTGTTGTGTGATGTGTCAAGTGGCCCTTACAGCACTGTCATGGCTGTGATTGTTGCACTCAAGAATACTTCCACAGCTGCAAGCAAACTCACCAATGCCTCCCATAATGAGTTTTTGTTTTTTATACCACCCACAGCCATCTCTCTAGAACAGCTGTGGGAGCTAAGAATGTAATTAATTTTAAAGCTGTGTTAAATTTATGAGGGCATTGTATAATCCGCTTTACTCTGAAGCCTCCACAGTGTCCCTTAGAAATCAGGCATTCCGGAAGGATCTTCCTCCTCCTCCTCCCCACAGTCCCTTTTCCATACATCCAGTCTATTCCTGGAGCACCGACAAGGGTCCCAGGAGCTGATGGAGTGGTATCTAGGAGGGCTAAGCTGAAAGGGGGTGGAGTTCTGGTAAACCTTTGTCAGAGCTGAAAGAGGCTGCAAGCCTAATTGCTAGAGAAATTCCTAGCTGATTAGGACCACCCTCATTCTAAATAATGTCTTTTGTGATGTCAGAATGTGGCTAAGTGTGATTTATATCTGCAAGAGAGGACAGAGCTTCTGCACCTTTTATAGTTATGCAGAAGAGGGCATTTCAACTGGTGTGGTTGGCCACACAAGATACACCCACTAAAATTCCCTCCTCTATGCAACTCTTGAAAAATATAGGAGCCTCGTCCTCTTCAGCATCTCACAAACCTATATGTAGAAGAGTGACCTCATATTTTCTAGTGTATGATCTCTGGCTGAGAGATGAGAAAGCTGTGGCAGTGAGGCACCAACAGAGGAGGATATGTACAGTCAGTCAACAACAACAACAACAACAATTTATTTATTGTACCCGCTCATCTAAGTGTGTTGCCCCAGCCACCCTGGGTACCAGAAAATTGCACATTAAAGGCATCCCGAAACAGGGCCACCTTCAAATGTCTATGGAAGGTCATATAGTTATTTATCCCTGATGTCTGATGGGAGGGTATTCCACAGGGTGGGCATGACTATCGAGAAGGCCTTCTGCCTTGTTCCCTGTAACTTTACTTCTTGCACTAATGAGGGAACTGCCAGAAGGCCCTTGGCACTGGACCTCAAGGTGGAAGCTGAACAATGGGGGCAGAGACACTCCTTCAGGTACATAAGGCTAAAGCCATTAAGGGCTTCAAAGGTCAACACCAACACTTTGGGGGGGGGGCTGAAGCCTGGAAACATACTGGGAGCTAGTGTAGGTCTTTTGGGACTGGTGTTATATGGTTCCAGCAGCCACTCCCAGTCACGAGTCTGGCAGCCACACTCTGGATTAGTTGTAGTTTCCAGCTATTCTGAGGTATTTTTATTCAGTGACCTGAGTCATTTAATTCTTCCAACTCAAGCCTAGCCCCCAACATTTTGCTGCCTGAGGCAAGGTTCAGGATGGTGCTTCCCCCATACCAGATACAGAAGACGACTTGACTGGCACAATTACACAAGAAAACATATTATGCTTTCCATTGCCCACAGTCTGCCTGGCCTGAGTCCAAAGTAGGTCAGTGCCCCTCATTAAAATGGATGTTTTCACTCGCTGTATGTTAATGGCTGTCAAGTGCTTTGATGTCAGGTTACAACATGGGTCAGTCTGACCTGCATTGCAGCTCTTTCTGTAAGCCCATCTTCAGTCAGTCTGATTATAGACATGTAATTTTGTGGTGAAATATGGTATGTGTGTGTGTGTAACCTCCGGTGAAAACTGATGTCAGCTAATACAGGAGGAGTTTTCTTGTTATCCGATTTCCAGTGCAGACCTCCTCTTGGGTTAGATGCTTCCTGGTGCTTCCTAAACTTAGGCAGGTAACAGCAGCAGCAGAAGTGGAGGAGGGAAGATTAGAAATGATAAATGGGGTAGAAACTGCTTAAGGTCTTTGTAAAGTTTAATGAAAGATTTATCTCCAGAGGGTAATGTTCCTCTTTCTTTTACTGAGGCAAGAGTTTGATAACCTCTCATTGCACATTTGATAAATTGCACCTTAAAGTCATAACCAAAATGACTAAGTGCATCTTTAAAAAAAAATAAAAAAGCTATAGTGATTATAGAGACATGAGAACAAAGGCTTGGATCCAGACTTAGTTGAACTTGATTTCCACTGAAAAAAGATTGGAGTTCTACTAACTTTGCCTGGATCCAGCCCATAAGAATTGCCATGCTAGATCAGTCCCATCTAGTTTAACATCCAGTTTTCAATAGTGGAGAACGAGGGACAGGTGCCTCTGAAACAAAACACACAAGCATGCAATACAGGTGATGGTCCAATTGTTTGTCTCCAACATTTGGTACCCAGTGAGATTTTACAAATGAGCATGGAGACTCCAGTTCACTAACATAGCTAATAACTATAGGTAGACTGTCCTCCAAAAATTTGCCTAACCCAGGGGTCAGCAAACTTTTTCAGCAGGGAGCCGGTCCACTGTCACTCAGACCTTGGGGAGGGGGCTGAACTATATTCAGGAGATAAAAATGAATGAATTCCTATGCCCCAGAAATAACCCAGAGATGCATTTTAAATAAAAGGACACATTCTGCTCATGTAAAAACATGCTGATTCCCAGACCGTCCACGGGCCAGGTTTAGAAGGCGATGGGGCCGGATCCGGCCCCCAGGCCTTAGTTTGTCTACCCATGGCCTAACCTTTCCCTGTACCAAAGCATCTAAAATGCATTGGCCATATCATGTGACAATAAATTTTATAAAAGTTCATGGTGGACCTTTTACACGTGAAAATAATCTTAGACAATTGTTTCCTCCCCAGAGGACACAATCAATTTGCCAGTAAAGCAAATAAAATGCATCTTTTATCTATACAACACAAAATCTTATTTTAAATAAAAGCATCATACACACACATTCTAGGTGTGTACTGGCCACTTTAGTTTAACCAGGATAAAAATAATATATATCTTCCATAAAACTTCTCTTCAAACTTCTTAGTTTTCCGAAGCATGAACATTGTTACCACGCTTGCTTGGGACTTGAGTCTCTAACACATTTGAACCTACTTCCATGTTTGGAGAGTAAATCCCTTCAGGAATGGATGATTGCTATGGTTCCTGGAAAGGGGAAACAGAGCTGAGGCTGGAAATTGACTTGGGGAGGGGGGAGGTCTATTAACAGACAAGAAAAGACCATTTCACATTAGGTACACAATATGAATTAATGAAAGGGTATCCCAGAAGAGAATTGAATAGCGAGTGGAAGAGTGGTGGCAAGTCAAGAGCCACTTGCAGGCAAAGTATAATTTAAAAATACGTAACTCACACAGTTTCTTTCAATGCTCATTGCAGTGTACAGCAACACTCTTGAACAGCTGTTGCTTTTGGATCATCCTTGACAAGGGGATGCTCTCCAACAACTCATAGTTATTTTGAGTGATTTTTGACCAATTGATATACCTTGGGTTACATACGCTTCAGGTTACATATGCTTCAGGTTACAGACTCCGTTAACCCAGAAATAGTATCTCGGGTTAAGAACTTTGCTTCAGGATGAGAACAGAAATTGTGCTCCGGTAGCACAGCGGCAGCAGGAGGCCCTATTAGCTAAAGTGGTGCTTCAGGTTAAGAACAGTTTCAGGTTAAGAACGGACCTTCAGAACGAATTAAGTACTTAACCCGAGGTACCACTGTATTATAATAAACACTATTCTGTTGCACTTTGGGGCTTGATCCCTTTTGTGTGGTTTTTTTGCAGTATAATAGGACAACCACTTTTATTTCTGCAATTCCCATAACAACCTGTTACCATGCCATGCCTTAGTCTTTGTCAATGCCCCCAGAAGGGGGGTTGGGGTTGGGGGGGGGGAATCTGATGCACTTTAGTAACCCTCATTACATGATAACTGTGTTGCTGCGAGTCTATATCTTCTTCTTCTTCTTTGGCGATCACTTGTAGTCGAGTAAGTTCCATAAACACGGTTTTAACAATGAATCCATAAGTGACTGTGGAGGTCAATTCTGGATCTACACGGCCTTCCACAGTCGGGACATAGCTTTCTGGGTGGGAGTTGATCACGGTGAGGGTTTGCCAAGCATGCCTTCCTCTTAGAGCGTTTCTCCTTTCATCCTGAGATTGAGCGTCTTCAAAATCAATTACACCTTTGGTAAAGGCTGTTCTCCAATTGGAGCGCTCGCAGACCAGTGTTTCCCAGTTGTCGGTGTTTATACTACATTTTTAAAGATTTGCCTTGAGAGAGTCTTTAAACCTCTTTTGTTGACCACCAGCATTACGCTTTCCATTTTAATGGAATGGGTAGAATGCATTTCTTATTTTCCTTCTGAACCATATACTTAATTTCCATTCATAATGAATGTGGCATTTTAGAAAAGATAAAGGGAGTTTAAACTTTTTGCCAATTAAAAAAGACAGTGGACTCTCAGAAGCTGAGTTATAGGTATATGCAAAATAGATGGGCCTTTATGAGGAACAAGGTGGCCGGTGGGATTCACTAAGATCAGTACATTCTGCAAACACTGTAGTTTTATATACTTCTTGTAGTGCACTTTTAATTAGATGATTATGAAAAGGGCACAGTGCTTTATGATGCATTAACCTTCTTCACAATTAGATACACGATGGGAGCAAAGATCCCAAAGATAATCTTGATGAAACCGTAGCACTGCAATGAAAGGGGAGGCAGCCATTAGTCCCGTTCTGCCTTAAGCAAGCATTTATCTTCCAACAGGAGATGATTCAAGTATGCAGTAATCCTTAAAGCAAACAAACACATTTCTGCATATTTTTATGGGGTCTCCAGAGTCACTTCACACTATCATTCCAAGTGCCATTATGAGAATATCAGAGCGCCTCATAAAGAGCAGTGTGGGCCATGGACTGAAAAAGTACACATTAGCCAGAATAACAAGCACATATGATATGGGGATGAATACAGGGTGTCCTTTCCACAAGCCAAAAGGAATCTACCACTGGAAGAAATAAGGGGGGGAGTTTCTATCTCTGTTTCAAGGCAGTTCCCTCAACTTTCTGGGGTGCATAAGTGGACTCCAAGGGAGGAAGGTGGAGGTAAAAATCAACAGGGTGGGGATTCCATCAGTGGAGTTCAACCCATTTTGTCCTCAGTTTGTTTAATTCATTTACTCGATCAAGGTGTAACAGATATGAATTTTGTATTGCATCATTTATATACAGTGGTACCTCGGGTTACAGACACTTCAGGTTACAGATTCTTCTAACCCAGAAATAGTACCTCAGGTTAAGAACTCTGCCTCAGGATGAGAACAGAAATCGCGTGGCGGCGGGAGGCCCCATTAGCTAAAGTGGTGCTTCAGGTTAAGAACAGTTTCAGGTTAAGAACAAATTACGTTCTTAACCCGAGGTACCACTGTACTATATGTATATGAGAATGCTGAAGAGGCCTGAGACCATGTTGGCTGTGAATCCTGGAAGAGCTGCTCCCTGCCTTGCAGGCTTTTTTCACTTGGCCTGAGAGGGCAGAGCCCTGCCTGACTCCAGCTACAAAAGTTGAGGCTGCTTAACAGACTCTTGGGCAAGGGGGCTGTTTGGGGTGTTTTGTAGGAGGCGGGCTTGTTGCTGTTGGTTTTTTTGATATATTTATTTTAGATCTTGTCATTTATGTGAAAATTGTTTAGTTGTGTATTTTTTGGTGCTTTGTTTCTTGTCTCTTGAGAAAGACGGATGTCAATAACATGCTCAAGGTGTCCGAGACTGTTTCACTAGAAGCTGGAAAGATGAATCAGATAAGCAAGAGTGCTGAAGTGAGTCAAACCATTGGCCTCCCTAGGTCACTATTGTCCACAGTCTCTCACAGTGTGTCTCTGAAGTTTCAAGATTCAGGTAGGTAGCTGTGTTGGTCTGACACAGTCAAAATAAATAAATAAAAATTGTCCAGTAGCACCTTAGAGGAATATACCCAGAACATACTTAGCTGGTCTCTAAAGTGCTACTGGACAATTTTTTTATTTATTCCAAAGTTTCAGACAGGAGTCTTTGCACTCTTCACCTGGAGATGCTGATGACTGAACCCAGGAACCTACTGCATGCATAGCACATATTTACACATGAACACTGACTTACATCTCCTCCATGATAAGGAGACCTTTAATGCTTTTGCAAATAGTTCATAATATTTGCCAGCTCAACATTTTACCAAACGTGATTTGCTATGGGTATACACACAAACATATTCATTCCAAGATTCACAGTGTATTTGAACTCCCAAAAAATATTCAAAGGAAGAACTATTCACAGATGATTGCCTGGGGAGTTGGCCATGTTTGAGCCTTGAGAGGAGAGCAGAGTGTAGTGAGCGTGCAAGAAAACAGAAAAGCCGGGCAATGTGAGGGGTAGGAGAGTATCATCAGCATGGTGTCAGGCTCCCAGAATGCACCTTACCCAGGAGGCACCTCTGTTTACGTCCTTCTGTACTATAGCATGTGAAGAGATTTTATGTTAATAAACAACAACAACAACTTATTATTATTATTATTATTATTATTATTATTATTATTATCCTGCCCATCTGGCTGGGTTTGCCCAGCCACTCTGGGCGGCTCCCAACAGAATATTAAAAACACCAAACATTAAAAACTTCCCTAAACAAGGTTGCCTTGAGATGTTTTCCAGAAGTCAGATAGTTGTTTATTCCCTTGACATCTGATGGGAGGGTGTTCCACAGGGCGGGCACCACTACTGAGAAGGCCCTCTGCCTGGTTCCCTGTAACCTCACTTCTCACAGTGAAGGAACTGCCAGAAGGCCCTCGGAGCTGAACCTCATGTTCATTTCACTGGTTGTACACTCAAAATATATTGCAGAGAGCTGCAGCTGGTTCCAGCTACCTGAAATGTCTTTTCATGTGGCACTCCAGAGAGATCAAGGTCCATAAATGTTCCAATTTTATCCTAAGGGGGGTGGGGACAGGGTAGGAGATACTGACTGAGATAGTGATTGGCCCAAAGCCACACAGTAAGCCACATGGCTGAGTGGAGATTTGTACTTGGGTCTTCCTGGTCCTGTTCTGACACAGGGATCACCACTCACCATGATGACTCTACTGCATTATGGCAAACAGAAAAGTGAGCTATTATGAGGGTAAAAGCAAATACAAGCAATAGATTTTATCCAACTAAGTTTTACTCAAAGTAGACCCATTGGAATTAATGGGCCCAAATTTGCTGTAGGCATTAATTTCAATCAGTCTACTCTGAGTAGGAATAACATTGGCTGTAACCTCATATTTGCAATGTGTCTCTGCCTCAGTAGAGTAGCTGATCTGTGCACAGCTATATTTACATGCCTGGATTGGCTCAAGTGAGGGGGGGGGAATGGGGACCTGAAAATGTATCAGAGATTCCTGGAAATATGTGAACACACACAGACTTCTGAACTGGAGTAATAGCGGTTAACTTTTCTTCCTCATTACTGGTGAAGTGTAACAATCAGTATGTGCTTATTCCCATGTTTGCCCATTATCTTTGCTTATAATATAGCCAAGATTCATTTTATGCCCCTTTCCTTTCTGCTAATACCGCCTGTTGAATTTCGATGAATGCAGAGGATTTGTCATATCATAAAGCAAAGCAGCAGAATGGATAGATTTATGGGGACATAGAAATGAAAAGCTGCCACATAGCCCACCAAATGGAATTCTAAAGTAATGGCAATATTTAATAATAGTATCAAAACATTAATATTCTACTTAAGGCTGGTGAAAGGAAAGGAAATATAGAAACAAGGGGAAAGGAGTAAATGACAGTTTAATTATTATTATTTAAAACAGATTTGAATTCTGAAAAAGGAAGAAAAGTAGCCCTCAGCCATAAATTAGCTGGTAAGCCTGTCAAGATACAAATCATTTTGATTAAGGATAACAAACAAATTATTGAAAAGAATTAAATCTTTTTTATTTGATAATAAAGCTGCTGGAAGTCATAATAATTCACTGAAATATGCTAACATTTGGGGTATAAATATATGTGTGTGTTTTTCTGACATTCTCTCTGATATTAAAATTTTCTGATATCAGTAATATTTGTTTGTAAGTTGACATACATAAATGATCAACAAAATGAGATAACAATCCAGAGAAGATTTTTAGTACCTGGCACTAGAAAAGATCATAAGGTAGAAATTCGTTATTCTATGTTTTGTTTTGTTTTGTTTTATATGCAATACATAGATCTAGTACATAAGGATTTGATAACCAGGACCTAAGTACAAGCCACTGACACGAAGACACAATTCTTCCAAGAATTCTGTGAGTGGAGAAATTAAGGAAGTTATTATGGCAAGTGAGTGCCATGGAAGAAAGGAGACTTTTATTCTTCCAGTATTTTTAACTTAGAGATGCAACCTCCTCTCTGATATGAAAATATGGGGAGGTCAGGAAAGAGAACAAAAAGGAAATTCTCTTTATCTGTCATGTGGACTAGGACCTTTGGTTAAGCCTCAGTCAAAACCAGGATACATACATGAGAAAATTTGGGTCAAAGAATAACCAGGAAACAATGGAAATGGATTTGGGACTACTTCTACTCTAATATAATTTCAGCATACCTAAAGGAGAACTATTTTTAAAAAAACAAAAAACCCCTCTATCAATGGTATTTGACACCTTACAAATTGACACACACATAAATTGTCAAACAGAGAGTGCATTGGCTGGGGGGGAAATCAGGAAAAGGGAGTTAGACTCACTAAAGTTTTTGTGATGAAATGGAGGTTTAATCTGAAATTCAACTGGATTTGAATTTGTTGGTGTCTCCAGTAATCTCTCTTACATCATGCATGGTGGCTCATATTATGGCTGAATGTTCGGTATTATTTTATTAAGACTATTGTTACAAGATTGTCATGTTTTTTGGCTAGAATAATAAATTTATGGGAGGGGAAAAGATATTAAATTCAAAATCTCAAAATCCCCCCAATTGATTTCTGTGTTTGAACTGAATTTATATTAATGTAAACAAAATGGGCAGATATGTCATTTTCAGTTTCTCTCAGCTCCTCAATTATCCAATCTTAAATGTGATTCTGCACATTTTTACATGAGTTTTTTAAAGAACTTTTTAAAAAAAGAATTTTGCAAATTGTCAGCATTGTTTTGTGCTAATTTCTCCTAGTATACACATTTTTATATGCAACTTTGTCTAATATGTACAGCTTTGCAAAGCCATTTCCCGAATATGTTATTTTCACAAATGGATTCATTTTATGCACACTTTAGTGTACATACATTTTTGTACACATTATTTGGTTCAAGACCTGCATTGCAAAATCCTCTCTTTTCCTAGATCTCTATCAAGGTGCCATTCCAAGCCTTGACTGATCCCTGTCTAACTGGCTGACCATTCTGTATGTTTGATTTTCCAGTCCTTCCCGGTTGGCTGATGTTCTAACCAGCTCTGATTGGTCACTGGGTCACATATAGGCTGACCCAGGGCCTGTCCATCACAGCATGCTCATTTACTTTCCAGCTAGGGTGATGGGAACTGGTGCATGTCAGTATGTGAACAATACATATTTACAGCGTTGGCAATTTCTAGGCTTGTTTTTCCAGGGCAGCCTCAAGTCCTTGTAAAAGTTTATAAGTAATTTAGATTAAAAACAGTTTGAAGTTCTCCTAATCATAATTACTATACCCAAGTGCCCAACTTAATTTGCATTTCCAGTCCACAAGTGCATGAATTATGGTCAATAACCTTCCCAGCTGAGAGTTTTATTGCTGTTTGCTAAATAAGAATGAAAACGAATCGCAAGGCTATAAATCATGACATTGCAATTGCTCTAACTTGTAGTAGATCATAAGTGCAAAGCCAAGTCCAATATACATTACGATTTTCCCCAGCCAGATTTCAGGGGAAACAGTGCATTGCTATTCAAATTACTTTTGCACTCCCCATATACACACCAAGCCCTGGAAGTCCTACCTTAAATGCAATGTTGTGACCAGCCACTGTAAAAGTTTGATTCAAACAACTCCTGTTCATTGCAGTCGACATGTTCCCATGTCAGCATCCCAATCTTAAGAATGTGTACTTGGAAGTAAGTTCCACAAGCTTTAGTAGGATTTATGCTCAAGGAAATCTGCTTAGGGCTGCAGATACAACTGGGTTATTTGAATACGCAATTCTGCTCTTAAGAGGTGAGTATCACAAATCCCTGGGGCTTACCATCTTGACTTCAAGCCCCAGCTAGAAGATGTGGAGAGAATCAGAACTTATAGGGTTAAGAAGTTCTGAGTGATGTCTCACATTCCTGAGGCATGACAGAAGGTGGGAGTGGCTTTATCTCACTGCCTGTTCTGTCTCTGCGTCCGAAAGAGACGGAAGCAAAATGTGTGAGCTGAGTCCAGGAAAGCTCCGTAATTGTTTAACTGCTTGAATAAATAATGAGTTATAAACACACAGACGCCTAGGTGTGTTTGGTCTGTTTAACACTGGGGAGCAACAGAACGCTGCGCGAAACGCTCTGCACTTGTGGCTGCTGGAGGAGGACCAGCAGAGAGGCCGCAGACGGGAGAGTGCCGGGCTGCCATTCAAGGAGCTGCGCCTAATTGGGGTCCATTCCAATTAGCCACGCCAATTATTCAACAGAAGATTCCTCTCCTTACTCCAGACTAAGAACTGGACTCAAGCAATTGCTCCAGACTAAGAACTGGACTCAAGCAATTGCCAACAACAGAAGCTGTTTACACACTACCATTTGCTCTGTGTTCGGTGTGTTCGGTTTGGGAAGCGGTGTGCACACAATGATAGCCACAATCCATATCTATCCTGCTGTTTCTTAGGAAATGCTGTATTTTGATGCATTTCCTCACAAAGCGGCTTTGTTCAGAATTGAGAAGAATGACTTTGCTGCATTTTAAGGAGGTAATATGTACACATCCAGAGATTTGGCTTAAAAAAGATAGATATTAAAGTGTAAGATCACATTAAAAAATCCTATGTGATGGTAGAATTAATTAAAGTGATATATTTAAAAAAATAACTTCAGGGCCAGTCTTGCTGGAATCACATAAAGCTGGTAAAACATTTAGGACACAAAGTATTGGCTTCTTTAAGCTTGGGTTAGTTATTCTTTTCTAATCCATAGGAACACAGGTAGATGGCCTATCTAGAGCCAGACTATTGTCCCTTCTAGCTTAGTACCACCTACATGAGTGTCACTCTCCATGACACTCTCCATGATGTCAGATATGGATTCTATTCCAGCCCTACTGATGTAGGACAACCCTGTCCTGATACCAGTATGTAATATTCTGTTGGTTCAATTTATCTGCATGAAGATAAAGGAATTGTTTATTTGTATTTATGATAAAAAATATTTTTAAAAAATAAATGCAAAGGAGGCTCTGTGCATTCAGAAAATGTGATTAGGGTGAGGAGTAGGTTCTGCAAGCTTCATGCCATGCATCTTAACGCATCTGCTACATGGTAGATATATATGGGCCTCTCTCCATGATCTTGCCTTTAGTCAGAAAAAAATATTTATACACCACTATGTCATAAAAGTATCAAAACAGTTTGCAACAATATCTATATATCATCAAAACACATACAATTTTAAAATCAAAGGTAATCAGCTAACCATTACGGAAAGATGTTTCCTTAATTGCCTGCATAAGGCTGGCAACATAGAAAAGTTTTCAGCAGCCGCTCGAAGGTGTTGAAACAGAAGGTTATTGGTGAATTATTATTATGTATCAGATTTATTTACCAGCCTTCTTTTGATGACCACAGGGAGGTTTACATTGGCAGAGTATTCCACAGAACTGCACCAATCACACTAAAGGCTTGGATTCTTGTTGCTGACAGATGAGGCTTGCCAAATCAGGGGACAACCAATGATGCCCTGGAAGATAAACTTGGTGATCAAGCTTGGGACATAAGGGTTCAGGCAGATGCTAAGGAACCCTGGACCAAAGTTGTCCAGTGGTTTCTAAATACAAGCACAGCAAGTGCAGATGTTTTAACAGTGGTGTCCCATGTTGTCAGCCTGGTGCCCTCATCAGCAGTCTGGCTGACATTTTCTGCACTAGCTGGAGGTTTTGAGAACCAGGCCCAAGATTGTGTTGAGTGCATTGCAGTAATCCAGCATCACCATAGCTGACAAAGCAGACAGAACTGGTAAAAGGCACTCCTAACCACAGAGAGTACTTGGGACTCTATTGAAAAAGATGGGATCCAGAAGTCCCTCCTTCAGAGGGAGTGTGACTACATCCAGAAATGAGTGACTTGCCTATCTTCCAGACACAGGAACCATCCACCCAAAGAGGCTCCGTCTTCTCAAGATTTATTGGCCTTCACCCAGTCCTACACAGTCATGCGGTAGGCTTGACTGTGAACCTGAACATATGCTCAGTCCAGTCTTCACCCAGTGCATTTAATTGACCACAGCTCCTTATTATACCCCTGAGCAAAGTGGGCTCCACAGCACAGGAGAGGGTTTTGGAATAAGACCTTAGCTCTGCCTCAGTTTATTCAATCTACCAGTCCTTCAGTCTGTCAAGAAAACCATATCATTTGACCTGTCACAGCTGATTCAGGTTTGCTTTGTTACCCAATGATCAGGTAAATGCACTCTGCACATATTTTAGCCATGGTATTAGAAACAGTCTCCAAGACTCAGTTTCGTCTCAAAGTCTTGCAAACTAAGTTCCCTGAAATAATTTTTTTGGCTCCATGACTTCTTAAGATTACTTTTTATTTCTTCTTTCACTTTCTTTTATCGAAATCTTTTGTAAAATTAATGTTAGAAAATTATATGAATAAAACAGCAATTTCACATGTCAGGCTTACAGTGTTATGTTACATTTAAATATATTCCACCACACGTCTCCAATTGTAAGCACTGAAGATTTAATTTCTCATTTCTTTGTAGGGCTGTTTCTCTAAATCATTAGAAAAAGTACATTTAGGCAATTTCTTTGAGAACTATGGAGACTAGCTTCATATTTTTTTAACTTTATAAAGAAAAAAAGGTATGTTGACTTTCTGAGCTGATGGCACTAATATACGGTAATCTAAATTCTGAATTTGTTCACCCTGTAACCCTTAAAATAATTGTGTGTGTGATCTTATGTGCATCTACACAGAAGAAAGACCCATGGAGTTCAATGGATCTTACTACCAGGTAAATGTGTGTACAGGATTGTAGCCTAAATGTTACTCAGGCTACATTTGGTTTAGTTGACTGAACCCAAGTTTTCAGAAATATCAACAACCTCAGATATGCAGATGATACAACCTTGATGGCAGAAAGTGAGGAGGAATTAAAGAACCTTTTAATGAGGGTGAAAGAGGAGAGCACAAAATATGGTCTGAAGCTCAACATCAAAAAAAATGAATATTATGGCCACTGGTCCCATCACCTCCTGGCAAATAGAAGGGGAAGAAATGGGGACAGTGAGAGATTTTACTTTCTTGGGCTCCCTGATCACTGCAGATGGCGACAGCAGTCACGAAATTAAAAGATGCCTGCTTCTTGGGAGAAAAGCAATGACAAACCTAGACAGCATCTTAAAAAGCAGAGACATCACCTTGCCAACAAAGGTCCGTATAGTTAAAGCTATGGTTTTCCCAGTAGTGATGTATGGAAGTGAGAGCTGGACCATAAAGAAGGCTGATTGCCGAAGAATTGATGCTTTTGAATTATGGTGCTGGAGGAGACTCTTGAGAGTCCCATGGACTGCAAGAAGATCAAACGTATCCATTCTTTAGGAAATCATCCCTGAGTGCTCGCTGGAAGGACAGATCGTGAAGCTGAGGCTCCAATACTTTGGCCACCTCATAAGAAGAGAAGACTCCCTGGAAAAGACCCTGATGTTGGGAAAGATGGAGGGCACAAGGAGAAGGGGACGACAGAGGACGAGATGGTTGGACAGTGTTCTCGAAGCTACAAACATGAGTCTGACCAAACTGCGGGAGGCAGTGGAAGACAGGAGTGCCTGGCGTGCTCTGGTCCATGGGGTCACGAAGAGTCGGACACGACTAAACAACTAAACAACAAAAAGTTTTCAGAATCATTTTTTAAAAATTGTTAGGGAACATGTTATTATCCTATCATTAACAAAGAACCAAGCTCCAGCTTTTATTATGTGAGCATTGATTTATGCAGGGTTTGTTTTGTACAAAAGTCAATAAAACCCTAAATAAAAAAATAAAATTAGCTGTGAAATCTAGGTCCCTTGTGATAACCTGCTCCAAAAGGCAATAATGTTTCTGCATTGCACGGTAACAACACCATCAGTTTATATTCCGGAGACCATATATATTTCCATCACACAGCCACGCTATAAGGATTCTTTCCAGGCAATGCAGACAGTTTTCCACAGTCAAGGAGATTTCTAATTTATCTACTTTTTCACCTGCACTACAGTCTTTGGATGACTGATATTAAATGTATGTTTCTAATTCTAGACCTTTGGCCAGAGATAGTTTTCTCACCAAAGATGATGGTAATTGAAAATGCCTTTCACCTGGATGCTTTCTTCTGGAAAGTATTCAGTCCTATTTTCACTTTCCCAGAAGATAGAATGGTATAGGATTACACCACTGCCATCAGCTACTGATAAAAAAGCAAAGTAGAGAGGCAGCCACTCTTAACAGACCTACTCAGGTAGCCGCAATGCAAGAACGTGAACTTATCAAGCCCATTAGCAAGAGTCCTCTTTAGGCATTATTAAACTGCAGGAGGTGTGAAGGAATGGCTTCCAAAGTGCAAAAGAAAAATGAATACTGAATGTTTGTCCTGGGCAGCTGTCTCCTACAATGGAGGCCACCAAGATGCCTCTGGAACCACACAACCACAGCAAAAGAGAGAGAGAGAGCTATCCAGCCTTTTTATTGTTCCTACTGTGCCTTCCTGACAATGTAGGAGGCGGCAGCTACGAGTTACGGGTCTCTCCAGCCACAGCAGGCGCTGCGATTCTCCAGTGGTTTGTCTTCACTGCTGGAGGCACACTGCATTGTCTCTTGAGATGGACGGATGCCAACAACTGATGCTCAGAGATATACTGTAGTGGCCCCTCACCCATGGAATATCCTCCCAATGGAGATATGCTTGGCACCAACACAGTATTCATTTTGTCACCAGGTTTAAACAGTTTTTAATAAAGCCCAGCAAAGGGGAGTGTGACGGGTTCTCCCATACTGGGTGTGGAGCGCAGAAGGCATGACATGGTCGTTGTAACAATGACAAGCACTGGAAGGTGAGATGCAGGGGGCATCAATGCAACATTAAAGCCTAAAGTTTGCCACTATCCCAGGCATTTTATTCATAGTGTTAGCTGGTGGAATGGTTTTATTCCTTTTTAAGTTGTATTCTATAGTGGTTACAAAGTGCATTGTAGTGTGGGTTTAATCTGGTTGTATTTTAATTTTTCTGTATCCCACTCCAAAATCCATTTTGTACAAAAAGTGGTTTGTATTTTTTGGTAAATAAATGAACACTGATTTTCCTCTGCACATGGAGGTTTGATTCTTAGCTTCTAATGGGAGTATGAATTAAAACTATTAATGTGTGTTAAAGCACAAAGTTTCCCCTTTTGAGTACTCTGCTGCAACAGGAAAACTTCTAATTCCTGTGTTTCTGGTGATACTACTCATATATTTTACATTATTCAAGCCCTGAGGCATTCTATTCTCTCATAAATTCTGAAATTGTGAAATGATTGTATCTTGGGTTCGAATCACTGAGCTAGCCAGCTCTATTTGTCTCCATCCCTGAGCTCATCACGGCACCAAGTTCATTGACAATGAGATTCGTCTTTGAGCATTTTTGAGAGCTATTTCAGGTATTCTCCATCCATGATTTTATTGTGATCAAAGGTGAAGTGCAGATTAAATACAAAGAAATACCATTTCAATAACAGTGAAAGATCAGTTCTTAAATTAAGCTCAGAAGCAGCGTAGGAAGCAGCATGTTTGACACTAAGAAATACCGTTGTGCACCGGCAACCTTGCTTCTTCTGAGCTCAAGGACAAATTTTAAGCTGTTCATCTGTATGTTATCATCATTAATCAGGAAGGATAGGATTCTGCAGGAGACGTTCTCTAGACTTTTGCCATTTTTTATCCCATTTCCTCTTTCCATCTTCATTATTTTGATGCTAAGTAGTTTTGATGCACACAGGATTACACTACATGATTTGTACTTAAGCGCTTGGTGTATTGAAACTGATAAAGGGCTTACCCTTGGGAAATGCTTGATAATTATAAAAAAACTACCGTGGCCACCTATTAGTCAATAAGATGCACACACAAATCCCTGGGATTGCTGTCTTCTTCTTTTATTTATGTTGCGGACAGTGCCTTGCTGTCAAATGACTGCTACCTTAGCTAAGTATATGCATAGTTTGCACAGCATGTAGCTAAAGAGGGACATATCCTGTGCCAAGCCAGTGTGGCCTCCTTTCCCAAGATGCTGCCTTTCATTATAACCATACGAAAGGATCCATGGAGACATATAGATGGGTCCTGTGTCTTTTCCAAATATGTAGATGCTTCAAGTTCAAGACTACCCATCAAAAGCACAAGCTTTTCTTTCCTAGCACACACATGTGGTTTCTACATTTCCATGTCAGTGAAATGGGTGCAAAGTATTTTGGCTATAAGGAAATTGGCTGTTCTTATTTGTGTGCAAGGGCAAATAAGTATCACCATTAAAGGAAGAATAGCAATCCTATCCCTAAGACTAAAGTATGAAGTACTCTACTACTCTTGTGTCCTTGCAATTCTCTCCTCCTCTCCTCTCCTCCCCTGTACCCCCCTAACCCTCCATTATAGGTCTGGGATGTTGTGGGGTGCACATGGAGAGCAGCAGTGGGGGAGATCCCCTTACATTAGTGCTAATCCTTCTTTTTCTTACATCTTCTACAGCATCTCGCATCCATCTTTGGATAGACGCCTCTTCAAGTTCTCACCAGCGTTCTCTGTTGTTTGCTTGGTGCATCCACATAAGCCCCACTGTTAGTTTTAGATTGCCAACCCATTGCGTAGGTGGCCATCGCTCCCTTGGGAGGCTGTGGACTCTCCTTCCTTGGAGGTTTTTAAGCAGATGTTGGACAGCCATCAGTCATGGATGCTTTACCTGATATTTCTGCATTGCAGGGGGTTGGACTAGATGACACTTGGGATCCCTTCCAACTCTACGATTCTATGATTCTATGACTGGGTGTCCCTATCTTGCAAGACCTTGTGCTTAGGCAAGATCAGAAGCAGTGTTTGAGCTGGGCTTGAGCTGTGGTCAAGCTCTAGAAGAGAAAGAGCGCACACTCCAAGAGTGGTATTAGACTTGCTCAAAGAAGACCCATTGAAACTGATGGACTTGGGCACATTAATTTCAATAGGCCTAGTCTAAATAGAACTTACTTGGCTATAACCCCAGGACCATAGCTGTCAACCATCCCGTATTTGGCGGGAAACTCCCTTATCCCAGCACCATGTCCCACTGCTGTCCCTTATTGATGATGTCCCTTAAATTTCCCGGGTTTCAAAGGAAGCAGCTCCTCTCCCTCCCTCCCTGCCGTCCAGGGAGGAGGGAGGCTCCAACTGTGTTGCTTGGCTGCGTTGCTCACCCAATAAGGAGTCTAAGAACGACTGGGGGATGGAGCTTGCATGCCTTGTGCCAATCAAATCGGCGGCATTGCCTGGGGACTCGCCTTTGCTCAGCGCTTCCCAGCGGAGAGGTGACGGTGTTTTCCTTGCTGCAGTCCCTTTGCCGGGTTGCTGCGCTGTGGGAACCACCACTTGAGGCTTCGTTTGGCTCCTGGCTGGGATTTCTGCCTTTGGCTCAGAAGTTGAACATACCTGTGCCTAGAAAATCCCTTATTTTGGCTGCTGGTCCCTTATTTTCAAATCTGTAAATTGACAGCTATGCCCAGGCTTGAGAGTGAAACATGTGTACTTTTACCTTAATCTACAATGGTAAAATCTGGTTTCCTTTCTGGTGCTTACCAGGCATGGTTTTGTCCCACTGGATGTTGCTCTCATTAGCTCCATCCCTCTGTGGGTATATTGGAGGAAGTGGAAGGCTCCATTGGGTGCTCTGCTCTACGGAAAGTAGCTTTGTTTACATGTGTTGTACCTGTGAAAGAGGAATATATTTTATCAATCTACCTGTCTCTGCTAAATGCTGACCTGAAAGCAGGATCTTGTAGGGCATGGAAGCATGGGTGAGGTATCCACTCCAGGAGCCCAGAGATGAAGAAAGAATATTTTAGTAAGTGGGCTGTCCCATGTGTCAAGCAAGACACAGAGTTGCTTGGTTCTTTCTGGCATTTTCTGTGCACATAATAATAAGGTATATAGAACCAATGTCCCTAACAATGTCTGCAGTTCCATCTAATGTTGGTGTATGAAGGAGAAGATGGGTGTGCCTCACTGAACAGGACTTGCCTATGTTTTTCCAGGCAGGCAGGCCTTCAGCTGGGCATTCCCTGCCCTGGTGTATCCTATGAGCATATATATTACATTGGCTGGATGCAACCTACTGGTATGAAAGGAACTGTCAAGTCATCCCTCCCATTTTAAAAACAGCTTCTTGATGGCACTAGCACCAAGAGGACTATAAGCAGGAGGGTTATCAAAGGAGCCATCTGACAAGGCAGCTTTGCCTCTAAAGATGACATCATAAGCAGCCATTCAGAAAGGTCCTTTGTCAGCCACATAATGAGCAGATATTCTGAAGATGCAATAATGTCATGTAATGGGGAAATTAGAAATTGCAGAAAATATGGCCATGTGGGTTATGTAACACCTGCCCCAGTGACTTGAGGGTGCGCCAGCTCCTGTAACATTCAAAATAATCTCCTGCTAACTATTTGAGAAATCCTACCCTTCTGAATGTGTGAATTAAATGTTAAGTGTTCTGATCACATAACACCACATATTGGTGAGGCATAAATAAATAAGGAAATTTCAGTGATCATTATCAAGGATAGTTTAGATATGTGTAACCGTTTGGTTTTCTCAAAAATCCTCATTAGACTGATAATTACCATCATTGTTATGGTCTACCTGATGTGAAAGTCAACAACTTGCATATTTCTACCCTAACGAATGATGATTCAGTAAAAGATACCATTTTATATGCATTCCATCTTTTTTAATATGTTCCATTACCAACTATATACTTTAATTCTTACTGGAACAGCAAAATGTCCTCCTTAGTTATGGCAGCTGTGAATGGCAGCTTTAAATCACAGCCTTTGCATTTTAAAGCCATATTTCATTACAAAAATATCATCAAGTAAGTGTCAAGGATGTTCTTCAATTAACACTTTTTTCCTACTTTCTTTTGCAGTTGACAGTAGATTTTGAAATGACGTGCTGCTCTGGAATATGGCATTCAATATGGCATGTGAATCTGTGATTGCTATATGTTGTTAAGCTTCGGCTTTCCATGAGTTTTCAAACCAGAATATATGATATATTTAAAAAGTTTTGTGCAGTAACTCAAATAATGTTTTCTGAAACAGGTGATTTCCCCAAAGAGAGATGAACCTGCTAAAAATGAGCATAGCAAGCATTAAATATGAAGTAGAAATTCTATTAGGGACACGGGTGGCGCTGTGGGTTAAACCACAGAGCCTAGGACTTGCCGATCAGAAGGTCGGCGGTTCGAATCCCCGCGACGGGGTGAGCTCCCGTTGCTTGGTCCCTGCTCCTGCCAACCTAGCAGTTTGAAAGCACATCAAAGTGCAAGTAGATAAATAGGTACCACTCTGGCGGGAAGGTAAAAGCTGTTTCTGTGCGCTGCTCTGGTTCGCCAGAAGCGGCTTAGTCATGCTGGCCACATGACCCGGAAGCTGTACGCCGGCTCCCTCAGCCAATAAAGCGAGATGAGCGCCGCAACCCCAGAGTCGGCCACGACTGGACCTAATCATCAGGGGTCCCTTTACCTTTACCTAGAAATGCTATTGTCAAAGCGTTTCAGAGAAGAAAGTTTGGGGCAGAAGCAGTAGGATCAGCGGTTGGCACAGTTGGGCATCTGCTGATGGCCCACTAAAGAAAGTCCCTTACCTTTGCATTTTACTTGCTTGTTATCCACCTCTCCCTCTGGCCCAGTCAACAGTAACTGAGAGAAGGACGAACAATTAGTGCCATTGGCTGTTTGCTCCTGGGCTCTGTGTCTGGCGAACAATGAGGTGATAGCAATGATGAGGACGAGGAGCAGCAGTTGGCGATATATTGCAGTGAGGATGTAGAGTAACTGAGAGAGGTGAACCAATGAATGTGTCTTGCGCCAAACCCTGGAGCCGACGCTGGAAAACAGTGATTGAAAATTAAGTTCTGGACATTTCCCACAGGATTTATATGAGTGAGAAAGTTTAAGTGAGCAAGATAGCTTGCGATCCTGACCCCATTTAGGAGTAAGCCACATTGAATTCAGCATGACTTACTTCTGTGCAGACAAAAGAGTTGCAGTCATAGCTGGCTCCGGGATGGGCCATAAGCCACTTCATTAACTTTGTATTCAAGGCACAACAAGACTCTTTGTTGGTTTTGCTACAAGAAACTAACAGGGCTACCCCTCTCCCTTGAAGGGGAGCACAGAGAAGGTAGGCATCTGTTTAGAGTTGTTGTTGCGGTGGTGGTGGTGGTTCAGGTTACTTTTTTTAAAAAAGACAACAAATAGGAACCTGTCAAGTTTGGCAGTAAATCTGAAAGGTTTCTACTGATCTGAATTCCCTCTTATTTCAGAACACTGAACCCAAATAAATCAGTTTTTCAAACTTCAAACTCTCTTCTGAGTTTTCTTGACTCAATATTTTATATTGTTTAAAGGGCATAAATTTATAATTAATTTTATTTTACCTTTATAACCTGATCAAAGTTTAGAAACATCAGTAAGTAGAGCACTGCCTGAATTATTCATCTACAAATATTTCCCCCCTTAATATTCTGTAGTGCTCTTAGATATGAAACAAACATCAAAGTTACCCAGTATTTCAAAATTGTTTATAATTTGAAGCTGATTTTTAATGTGATGAAAATAATGGCACTACTTGACTCCAAGGAGTACTATATAAGGAGTTGTTACTGATTATACTGAAGCACTATATCACAGCATGCAAGCACTTAGGCAAGATTATATTACAAGCTTCTAACCTTTAGGCGGGATACATATTCAGCAAAAGTCCATGTCAGAATCCTCAGGGAGTGTATCACTAGACACTGCAGATGTGCTTTGCTTTTAAAAAATGTTTTGTTTTGTGCTGTGTGTGTGTGTTTTAAAAAAACCTCATTGCATGTAGAAATCAAACATATCAGGGGGAAATTATACAACAAAGTTTTAATGTTAATGTTCAACTGTTAGTGAGGCCTTGTGGGAAAAGGCAAGCAAGGAACCTGATAAACAAACATACCTGGATTTTTCTCAACAAGTAGTTCTCCTCTTTCTCAATCTAACTGAGAATCACAGAAAGCCAAGAATTGACCAGGGAGGTTTCCCTGACTCCTACTCTTAATGCTTTAAAAACCCACATGCAAATACCTTTTAACTCTTGAGATTCTTATTTTAATAATGCTATTTTTAATCTTCTGTTGTGCTTTTTTTTAACCTCCTGTTGTTTATTTTATTTCACACTACTCTCGTTTTATTGTTTTGTTTTCATATTTGAATCTACCCTGGAAATATTTATACTGAAAGGTGGGCTATAAATCTATAAAATGAATAGTGAAACTCCTTTCATAAACGCTCTTAGATCCTAACATCAAGGGACCCAATCCCACTTCCCTCATTCCTCTGTGAGAGGAATCGCTTCTCCTCTTCCTTCTATATTTTCCCTCAGGCTCAGGATGTCTGGATGATTGCCACAATATGGCCTTCAGCAACTCACTTTTCTCACCCCCTCTTTTTCTTCTTTTTCTATCCTGTTAACTGTCTGATCAAAATCATATAGCTTCAGAGCCACGTGGGTGGGAGAGAGATGGCTAGTGCTGTTTGCCTCTCCACTAACTGCATCTAAGAATCACTAGTTTCTGATCCATGGTAATCACATGAAAGAAAATTCCAATATCAACATATTCAATATTTTGATGGCTGGTCATTTATTTAGCCCTGTCTCAATAATGATAACACTGGGGCTGGAAGCATTGTTCAGTGAATTGCACCAGCAGATCAAAATAACTGGAGGGTTTAAATGACCGATTGTAAATGAACTACTTTCAGAAGATGTTATTTTGAAGGTGTGGGGGGAAATCCATTCAACAACTATTTTATGCAAATAGAACTTTAATTACCGCTGGGTCAAAATATTCTGTCTAGGTGAATTTTGTAAGTTTTGGGAATGGTGTGATTTCTTCCCTGCCCAATGGTTGCATTAAACTTTGAACAGATCAGGTGGATCTTTTTTTTACTTCCGTGGTGGGGTGTTGCCTTTATAAAGGGAACCGCAGATTTTCTTTTCATTTTTGCCTGCCCCTCAAATATAAGTGATGTCATGGCTACTCTCAGCCTCACTGCATTCCCAGGAAAGTGTCTTTGTGGGAACAATAGCACATAATTATGGGACTCACTTCCACGGGAGGCAGGGATGACCACCAGTGTTGGTGGCTTTAGAAGAGGATTGGACAAATTCATGGAGGAGTCGTCTACTAGCCATGATGTCTATGCTCTGCCTCTGTGCTTGGATGTAGTAATGCTTCTGAATACAAGTTGCTGGAAGCCACAGGTAGAAGAATGCTCTTGTGCCCAGATCCAGCCTGCTGGTTTCTCCCGGGCATATGGTTGGCCACTGTGAGAACAGGATGCTAGACGAGAGGGCAGCAGGCCCTTCATATTGTTGTTATTATTGGTTCCCAGGAGATTTATTGAGGACAAAAGATGGCTTCCCCCATTCTGGACAGTGGCAGTAAGATCAAGTCATGATTTTAGGAGCAAGCCAGCAATCAATCGCATGGAGTTAGTGAAGTTAACTCTTTATTAGAAGAAACAAGGTCTGCTCAGGAGTTACAGGCTTGATGAGCACAGCAACTCTTCTCAGTAGGTCTTGCCCCTATAAGGCAGTTGTGGAGACTGAAAGTCCCCACCTTCCCAGAACTGCCTAGGTCTCCTCCTCATCTGGGTTCGTCCCTAGCAATCTGAGACTATGCTGTCACACCTGCCTTTGCTTCTCCCGCTGCATGCCTCTTCTGGTCCTAGAGAGGAGCTTGTCACAGCAGGAGAGGAAGACACCCTGGCATCTTCACCAGCCTGATTCATCTCTGCCTCTTGGCCTCCCTCCTCTCCTACTTCTGCCTTTGGACTTCTCTCTGTCACAGACTCTTCCTGCTCACTAAACCCTGTTACCTCTTCAGCTTCTGACACCTCCTCCTCCTAATCTTCTCCCTCTGACCACTCATCTTCATCCCACCACCATTCCCTGGACTCTGAGGCTTCTTCACTTGGGGTTTCCCCACTGGTGCTTCCCACCATTCCTCTTTGTTCAGCCAGTCCAATAACTGGACAAAGACTTAAACATCTAGCTCTACAAGGACAAGAATGGAACCATGGTAACAGAAAATTCAAAACCCATTCAGAGAACATTCCAGAAAGTGGAAGACAACCCACCCCTCTTTCTTATGTTTCCACTTTCACAAACACACCTTGATGGTATTCTGCTGGTAGGTTTGGCTTTCTCCTATCTTTCACCGCTAACTCTAGATCATTTATGGCATTCAGTTTTCCCCTTTGAGTATTTCATTCTTTTATATGGCATTTAATTATCCAATGAGAAACTCATAATAGATCTTTTTCTACTTGTATGAATCCACAATTGGATTTCTCAAATTTATTAGTTCATAATTTCTGCATTTGAGTTCTGAGCATGAAATGAAATAATGAAAAACAACAGGTCTGGGTTATTCAGGTGGCTTGACAAGAGAGATTCTTGCATTTAACAAATGTGCCAAAATGAGCTGCATTGAACAAACACAGTATTCCCCCCCCCCCCCATATGTATGTCACATTTTGAAAATGGTCAAAATCTGCATTGGGTTAATATTACATTATTTACACATGCATAAAGTGCAGCACTCCTTTTTAGAGTGTAGCACTCCACACATCACTGGCTAAACAACGATGAGAATTGGGTTAGTGCTTTTGCAATGGCGATATTGTGTAGATACTGTAATTTTAGATATCTTTCTCATTAAGCATATTAAATAAGCTTCTTATGAAGTTAAATACTTGCCCTGTTCTTGCTAAAGTATTTCAGAATAGCAGTCTTTTTCTTGGCATTAGTTTGCATAGCAGACAACTGGACATAAGTACAAAGTACCAAATCAGCACAGATATCAAGTGGTTAGCTGTATCTGCTCTCTTTGATTGTAATTTGTGAAGGGCAGAATGGTGTGATTAACCTCCAATTTTGTCACAGAATGAAATACTGGACAAGATGGATGTACAGCAATTTAAATCATATGGGTTGATTTCATTCACTGATGGGATCAAAATCTTGCCTCTATATGGAGCTCAGAAGTAAAACCACCAAAATGTGGGAGGAGTCTGAAGAAGACAGTTATACATGAAATACAGCAGAGGAACAGAGAGAGGCAATTCTCACCTATTCCTCCTACAGCCCACTTCTGCTGTTGTTTCAGAGGGTCCTCCAGGCCACTGGAGCATCTCTTCAGAGGACACCAGGAACTATAGAATAAAGGAGAAATGGGCAAAAATCACTTCCTCTGTTTCTTCCAGTGCGACATGCTGGGAGCAGCTCTGAATCCAACCATGTGTGTGTGAGTAGGGAATAGGATCTGCTAGTACCTTTCCAGGGCCCTGTCTCTTATTCTTCCATGCCATTTACAAAAGCAACATATTTTTAATTGCAGCTTGAAATATGTAACTTACAATTAGCAACAACAGGATGATCAAGTTGTTGGCTTTTTCCATCTTGATTTTTCTTTGTGAATAACCCAAAACACACACAAATAAATGGAAATATCCTTAGGAGGATTTAATATCCTGTGATAAATTAATAGCCCAATTTACTGTGCATACAATCTCCGCATTTTGTCTTCCAATCTGATATAAAATTATAAAGGGTATCAATCTTGGCACTAGCATAAAATGGGGGGGGGGATACAAATAGAGTTTGCAATCAAGAAAACATATGGAGGAAATGCAAGAGAAATTTAATAAGGTAAAGGTAATATGCTCACAACTTGGCACTGCATTATTTTGATACTGTGTAAATCTCCAGTTATTGCACACCTAATAAACATAAAAAGAGGTGGAGAAATATTTTACTGGAGCACAATGGCCTATCAAACACATGAATTATCATCAGAATTCTAAGAATCTAGGTATTGATCAGCAGAGCAAACGGTTGCATATGCAAAGCTCAGTTGTTTCCTCCTGAAAAATATGCAAGAATTTGAATGAAGGTGGTATGCAAAAAAGTAAAGATGCACAAGAATCCACATGGCTTAATCTATCATACATCCCCATGAGAGCACAAGCAAAACACCTCCCCAGTGTTCTCCCCTTCTTGCTGCTCTCCAAAGCACAAGCTTACCTGTAGCAGGATAAACTCAGCTCTCACCTGTGACTCCTAGAAGCTGTCAGCATGTAACAGTGTTCACACTCCTGGAAATGGCCTTGATTGGTTGACTAAACCAAGTGAAGGTAGCTGATGGGTCTCACACCCTTTGTGAGTTAGCATGTGAAGACAGGCTCTTGCGGATTTATCAACAACAACAATAACAATAACAACAACTTATTTATACCCCGCCCACTCTGGGTGGCTCCCAACTGAATATTAAAAACAATACAGCATTGAATGTGTTGAATGCATTGAACATGCATGTTCCAGAATATTTTTCATTCTCATGTATATCTATTCATGATACTGTTGTTGTTTAGTCATTTAGTCGTGTCTGACTCTTCGTGACTCCATGGACCAGAGCACGCCAGGCACTCCTTCATGGCCTAGGACCCTCATACCTATGGGACCGCCTCTCCTGGTATGCCCCATGGAGGACCTTAAGGTCCATATATAGCAACATCCTAGAGGTCCCGTGCCCTAAGGAAGTTAGATTAGCCTTAACCAGAGCCAGGGCCTTCTCAACACTGGCTCCAGCCTGGTGGAATGCTCTGTCTCATGAGACCAGGGCCCTGCAGGATCTGATTTCTTTCTGCAGGGCCTGTAAGACAGATCTGTTCCACCTGGCCTTTGGCTTAGAATCAGTTTGATTCCCTCCCCCTCTTTCTTTTTCCTTTCTCCTCCTATGAAGAGACTGCATCCTAATGTTTTAATGTTGTATCTTAATCTTTTAAATTGTATTTTAATCAACTTGTTTTTATTATTGGTTGTTAGCTGCCCTGAGCCCGGTCTTGGCTGGGGAGGGCAGAGTAAATATATATATATATATATATATTTTATTATTATTATTCGAAAAAAGATTGGTTAATGAAGAAATTACATATCTTTCTACTTATGAGTGTTGAACTAATTGGCTGATGAATAATTCAATGAAACAGTAGCTGTTATCCGGAAACACTGTTCAGAGTTGGACATCAGAATTGGACATTTGCTGATTATACAAAGCTTCACAGCTTGTTCTCCGCCGGGTAAAGTCTGGCACCGTTATTCATTTAAGGACTTTCAGAGACTTCAGTTTGTTAGTTTTGATGTTTTGAATTATTCCATAAAGTTTTTCACATTGTAATTGTTTCTGGCCATTGTGTTGCTTTTGATATTGCTAACTCCTGCAACCCAGCTGGTGCCAAACATATTGTTCTGCTTTCCTTTGGACTACATCACTGAGGCCAAGATGGGTGGTGGAGGGTCTTGTCTTGTCTGGGCAGCTCAGATGGTTGGATAGTGTTCTCGAAGCTACCAGCATGCGTTTGACCAAATTGCGGGAGGCAGTGGAAGACAAGAGTGCCTGGCGTGCTTTGGTCCAGGGGGTCACGAAGAGTCAGACACGACTAAGCGATTAAACAACAACAACAACAAATTGGAGATCTATTTGTTCTCTTCTGAGGACTGCTCAATTAGAGCAGCCATGGAAGTGTTCCATCCATCCACCACAGCTTTAGCTCCATCTTCCTTTCCCTCTAGAAAAAGAAATGGTTGACTCAGTATTATTCTATTAAAGACACTTGTTCAGTGCTATGGATTGATTTTCAAAATACATTATTAATACCTTAATGCGGTGTCAAGTAGTTAAAACTTTGTCTGCAGTCTTCTGGAAACTGTCACAGTTCGCTCTAAGCGTGACCATAAAAACCACCACCTGACCTGACCTTTTACAGTAAAATATGACAACTTTGTGGCAATCTTCCTATTGCATCTACTCCAAGCCATTGAGCCCCCCTTTTTTGCCAAAATGCAAAGGGTATGTTTGCTTTGTCTGGCATCACTGATCACCATCACTTAGCAAGTACCCCTGGAGAAAATTTGTGAAGCAATCAACAGTTAGAAGGATTAAATTGCATTTAGTCTTCCACTTTGTAACATTCTTGTCCAAGGCCATTCTTAATTAATTAGAATCATTACCAGCTGTTTCAAATATGCAGCGTGATTACACAGACCTCCTTAATAAAAGAAATATTGTAGGCTGAGGTTAAGGGCCGTTATTCTTACCCACTGATCTTGACATATTAGGCTACGAAATCCAACATCACATCGTTTTCATCTTGTACATACTCCCATGGTAGTTCATGAATAATAATTACTTCCCCCATTCAGATTTGCTTCTCTTCCTCCAAATATGTCTGGGCTGGGAAGTATTTCTCAAAATCCGACTGCAACTCCCATCATCCCTAGCTAGCAGGACCAGTGGTCAGGGATGATAGCAGCTGCAACAACAGCTAGGGACCCAAGTTTGAGAAACACCGGAAGCTGTATATGACGTGGTCATACTAGCACAATGACCCTACATTTAGAGCAAGAGGGGGATAAGTCATGCCTGGGGGGGGGAGGCAAATGCAACCGTCTAGGCTTCTCTCTCTGGCCCTCCTAACTCTCCCCAGCTACTCCTCCTCAGCTGCACACCTTCTCCACAAGGCACACCCCTTACCAGCCCTACTTGGTACCTTCCTTACCTGATTGGAATTGTGTCCTTGAACTCAGAGACTGCTTCTTGCTTGCCTGGATGTAGGCTTAAGAAAGGGTGCAAGAGTGTGTGTAAAACTAGCCTACTGACATTTGTTGATCAGCCTGTTTTTGCCTCTGGCTCCACTTGCCACTGGCATGTGGCTACCAAAATGATGCCTAGAAGGGAACACAGCCCTTAATGTGCAAAGGCTCATTGGTTCAGCGACCAACTGGAAAAATGCTAAGGCTTGTCAATGACTACTTTGTTTACTACCCCACAAGGTTCTACCTCATGGGGCGTCCTTGTTTGCTTGTTTATATTTAGTAGATTTGTACAGTGGTACCTTGGTTGTTGAACTTAATCTTTTCTGGGAGTCCATTCGTCTCCCGGAACCGTTCGAAAACCAAGGCGTGGCTTCTGATTGGCTGCAGGAACTTCCTGTACTCAATCAGAAGCCATAGAAGCTGCATCAGATGTTTGGCTTCCAAAAAACGTTCGCAAACCAAAACACTTACTTCTGGGTTTGCGGTGTTTGGGAGCTGATTTGTTTGGGAGCCAAGCCGTTCTACAACCAAGGTTGTTGCTGTATCCTGCTTCTCAGCTGGCATGCTCAAAGTAGCAGACAAGTATAGCCCATGACTCTTCTTAATGTAGCTTGTACGCCATTCACCAAAATAAATAATAGTCATCATAGCCAATAGGATTCTTCCCACCTCCATGCCAATTTCTAGTTGGATAATCACCAGAAAGAGCAGAACACCTGGGCAGTGTGATTCCCCAGTAATAGATATCACACAGCTTTGCTTTGGAATATTCTGAATTTGTATCCGCTGAAGTTGAAAATCCCATAATAAAGAAACATGTCAGAAAGATAATTGCAATTTAGGTGCAATTTGGATCATATACAGGTGAAACTCGGAAAATTACAATATCATGGAAAAGTTCGTTTATTTCAGTAATTCAACTTAAAAGGTGAAACTAACATATGAGATAGACTCATGACATGCAAAGCGAGATTTGTCAAGCCCTTATTTGTTATAATTGTGATGATCATGGCGTACAGCTGATGAAAACCCCAAATTAACAATCTCAAAAAATTAGAATATTAAATTAAATCAGCAAAACAAATATTGCAAATAGAGCAATATTGGACCACTGAGAAGTAGAAGCATGCATATGTACTCAGTACTTGGTTTGGGCCCCTTTTGCATCAATTACTGCCTCAATGCGGCGTGGCATGGATGCTATCAGCCTGTGGCACTGCTGACCAGCATGCTTCAATAGCAGCCTTCAGCTCTTCTGCATTGCTCGGTCTCATGTCTCTCATCTTTCTCTTGGCAATGCCCCACAGATTCTCTATGGAGTTCAGGTCAGGCGAGTTTGCTGGCCAATCAAGCACAGTAATCCCATGGGCATTGAACCAGGTTTTGGTACTTTTGGCAGTGTGGGCAGGTGCCAAAGGCCTGCTGGAAAATAAAGTCAGCATCCCCATAAAGCTCGTCTGCGGAAGGAAGCATGAAGTGCTCCAAAATCTCTTGGTAGATGGCTGCATTGACCCTGGACTCAATGAAGCACAGTGGACCAACACCAGCTGATGACATGGTTCCCCAAATCAACACAGACTATGGAAACTTCACACTGGACTTGAAGCATCTGGCATTGTGTGCCTCCCCATTCTTCCTCCAGACTCTGGGTCCTTGGTTTCCAAATGAGATGCAAAAGCTGCTCTCATCAGAAAATAGCTTTGGGGAGCCATGTCATCACAATTATAACAAATAATGGCTTGACATATCTCGCTTTGCATGTCATGAGTCTATCTCACATGTTAGTTTCACCTTTTAAGTTGAATTACTGAAATAAATGAACTTTTCCACAATATTCTAATTTTCCAAGTTTCACCTGTATATGATAAAAGTTGACATAGGAGCCTTGTGAAAATGTGGGGTTCTGTATCACACTGGTTCTAATTTCTTGAGTAGCTCCAAAGTCCTTGCACATCTTAGGTAAAATGTGACATGGGCTTAAATTTCCACCGCAAGTAGGAGGGGAAAAAAGACTCCCCTCCATACTCTGCCTTTGGCCTAAAATGGAATTTTGAATAGAAATGCCCTAGTTCTCTTGATGCTACTTTTCAAAGTACCTCTCTCTCTCTCTCCCACCCCACCCCCCACCTTTGGTGTAATAGATGAATAAACACACTAGCATATCAAAACCTTTCGTGGTGTTGTACATAAAAAGAAGAAGACGATGCACCTCTTTCGCCAACGTGCAAGAGGGCTGATGAAACAGACTGTATTTTTCTGGGACAGTAATTTTGAACCATGAATTATTCATGAAGACTCTGAAGTAGAAACAAATGTCATAGGAAAGCACCTTATCATTTGTAACCTTACAAACAGCAGCCGTGAAGCTGTAATCATTTGCCACATGCTACGACATCAAAGAACAACGTAATATGGTGGCAAGTTTTTGTTTTTAATGGATTCCAATATATTTAAAAGAAAATAGAACTCAGCGAGTCGATAAATACCTACTGCAAATTCCTCCGCTCCATACGGGGAGTTTCCCTCTTTTTTTATGACAAAACAATACTAAAGTGTTTGCTTTTTTCCACACAAAGCTTGCTTGCTTGCTGTGGCATTTAAATTTAGTTAAAGATGAAATGGAAGAGAGGGGGAGATGCTTGCGTCTTATTTAACAGTTTCAAGAATCAGAACAAAAAGATGCCAGGAAATGCCTTTGGAGTTCTCAAAGCATGAGTGAAGAAGAGATGGATGCACTAGTATTTTTCTGGTCTATCTCACTTTGGCATGTGTTCACCCATAAAGCTGTTCCTCCCCTTTTCTGTATTAATCTGATGTTTTGGGGTGTTGCATTTCTTTTTTAAAATATGAATATGAATTCATATAAATATGAATTAAACACTTTTTTCAATTGTATTTTCTCAGCAGATATGCCTCTCTAACTATTTTAATGTAATTTCTAAATATAATCTGTATCAAACACAAATATTTAAATTCAGTATCTCTTTGAAGCAATGCATCTCTATTTCTCCTTAAAAATAAATACACATTTGAAATGTTTTTTGCTTTAAATATATGCTTTCTTCAATGTGTCTGGATACTTTTTTCAAAAAAGAAAAAAAAAAAGAAAAAGAGAGAACTGTGTTGCAACATTCAATAATTATGTTCTGGTTGGCACATTAATCCAGAAGTTGTGGATCTGGTCTGCTCATACCAGATTTTGAAACAACAACAAAAAAGGTTCCTCAAGCATTCCAAACATACCCCCCACATACAAACAAGTCACACTGCAATCAACTGAATGCAACCAAGCAAGCTCTGGATCACCTAATATCTTACTACTATTACTATTACTACTACTATTACTACTACTAATACTATTTTGTATACCATCCTTTACCCGCAGGTCACAGGATAAAATCACAATATGAAAACACAAAATACATAATCAAAATAAAAACAAAAACATTGGGCATTGAGTGGTATTCAACTAAGACGCCGGCAAGAGTCTTAATAGCACAAGGATGGAAGAACGAGGAAATCCCGCCCAAAGAACTGTGGCAAGAGAAATTGATGGACTACGCAGAACTGGCGAAACTGACACACAAACTACATGACACAGATGACTGTGACTTTAAAGAAGAGTGGGAACCTTCCACAAAGTACTTAAAGAAACAACAAAATGAATTGGACTCCTTGGCAGGTTTTGAATAAACACACACAAACTTTTTTGAATAAACACACGCAAACTTTTTATTTCAACGGCAAAGCCGTTGAAATTACTGACTTTTGATTAATGAAACTAATAATAATAATAATACTTGTATCCCGCCCTCCCCTGCCAAAGCTGGGATCAGAGCGGCTAACCTCATATAAAACACAATATACGTAAAAACAAACAAACAATTGATTAAAATGCATCCCAAAATTAATTCAAATAAATTAAAATTAGACTAGACAAATGGCCATCCTCAAGTTAAAATTGAAAGCGGTTAATACCGTCAATGGGGACGCTGGTGGTGCTGTGGGTAAAACCTCAGTGCCTAGGACTTGCTGATCGCAAGGTCGGCGGTTCGAATCCCCGCGGCGGGGTGAGCTTCTGTCGTTCGGTCCCAGCTCCTGCCCACCTAGCAGTTCTAAGTGCAAGTAGATAAATAGGGACCGCTTTATAGCAGGAAGGTAAACGGCGTTTCCATGTGCGGCGCTGGTGCTGGCTCGCCAGATGCCACTTAGTCACGCTGGCCATGTGACCTGGAAGTGTCTCCGGACAGCGCTGGCTCCTGGCCTCTTGAGCGAGATGAGCGCGCAACCCTAGAGTTGGACACGACTGGCCCGTACAGGCAGGGGTACCTTTACTTTTACTTTTTAATACCGTCAATAAAAACAAACAAACATACTGTACATACAAAGGACCTACCCACGTGATGCTGACACAAATCCCTACACTAACACGATGTAGCAGAATGAAAGAACAAAACCCCCTATCTTTCTCACACCCTCTCTTTCTCTCTCCCCTCTGTTTCCCCCCAACCACAAGATGTCTGTGACAAGTGTCTCTCACAAAATGTAAACAAACTGTGGAAAAGACTCTATGAACTGAAAATGGAGATGACAAAGATAAGTGCAACAATTTAAAAAGTAATAAGGTAGCATGATAGGGGTGATGGGAAGTCGTTATAGAAGATATGTATTAGGAAATTATTTTATTTAGGTGTATTGTGTTAAAGGGGCCTGAAGCCTCATAAGGACTGCTGCGCTCTGCTGCCCAGGAGGACTCTCCTGTATGTGAGTGTCTGGGGGCCCTGCTCCTTCTTGCCACTCACCATCTGGCCTGGGGCGGGGCCTGAAGCCTCATAAGGACTGCTGCACTCCGCTGCCCAGGAGGACTCTCCTGTGTGAGCGTATGGGGCCCTGCTCCTTCCTGCCACTTACCACCTGGCCCAGGGCAGGGCCTGACGGGCCTCACTAGGACAGTTGCTGTTACTGCTGGAGGGGTGCAGAGTGCTTTTAAAATGTTTAAAAATTTTTATTTTGAATTTTTTGTATGTGGGGGGTGGGGGTGGGGTGGATGTTTATTGGGCCTGGGAATTTGTTTGATTTTATGTTTTTGTAATTTTTATTGTTTTTTGTTTGTATTGTTTTATTTGTGTTGTTGTTGTTGTTTTTGTTGTTTTGTTGTTCTTTTTTAAAAGTGTTATTTTGTTCTTAAGGGGAGGGGTCAGGGCTCCTGGGGAGTTGGTCCCAGCCAACAAAATGGCTGGGACATGTTTCACAGGGGGGAATGCACTGGGACAACCGATCTCAGTGATCACGGGTAGGAGGAGGAGTTACGCTAAGACCAGACCATGTCATTACAGAGGAGGCAGGTTTAGTCGTTGTCTGAGGACTATCCCTGCCTCCGGGTCTGGTCCTGACCGGATGGATACTAGAATCAGCAAGGGATACCCACATGACCTGAAAGTGTTGCTGTGCAATGCCAGGTCAATGATTCATAAGACCACTGCCATCCATGACTTGATCATGGATGGAGGACTTGACCTGGCATGTGTAACAGAGACTTGGTTGGATGAAGCAGATGGGCCTGTCCTTGCTGCTGCTTGTCCACCAGGTTTCTCTTACGCACAGCAACCCAGGTCATGTGGGCGGGGAGGGGGGGTTGCAGTGATTTTTAGGAAGTCATTAGTTTGCACCAGGCGTCCTATTGGGAAGACCCAATTTTCCGAGTGCATGTTCTGGAAGTTGGGCAATAGGGGCAGTACAGGATTCCTTTTGGTGTACCGACCTCCCCGCTGCACCAAGGATTCCCTGCCCGAGCTGCTTCAGGTCGTGGCGGATGTTCTCCTGGAGACACCTAGCTTGGTTGTCCTAGGGGATTTTAACATCCATGCCGACACGACCTTACAAGGGGCCGCTCGGGACTTCGTGGAAAGCATGGCCTCCATGGGGCTGTCCCTGAATAAGTCTGGCCCAACCCATAGCTGCGGACATGCCTTGGACCTGGTGTTTACCTCTATGGATGTTGGTGATCTGACACTAACTAAAAGCGAAACGAAAGAAGTGCCATGGTCAGATCACTTCCTGGTGCAACTGGACTTCTCTGCGACCCATCCCCTCTGCAGGGAGGTGGGACCGATTCGGATGGTCCGCCCCCGCCACTTAATGGATCCAAATGGTTTCCAGAGAGTGGTAGGGGATGCTTTATCCCATGTTGATGGTCTTTCAGCCGATTCCCTGGTGGCCCGCTGGAATGTGGAGTTAACCAGGGCTATTGACTGTTTGGCTCCGAAGCGCCCTCTCCGATTGCATGGAGCCCGGAGAGCCCCATGGTTTTCCATGGATCTGAGGGCAATGAAACAATCGTTGAGACGGCTAGAGCGCCGGTGGCGGATAACTCATTCCGAATCTGACCGGACACAGGTTAGAGCTCAACGTCGAGCCTACCAAGTGGCGATAGCGACGGCGAAGAAGACTTTCTTCACCGCCTCTATTGCATCTGCAGAAAACAGCAGCAGGAGACTCTTTCAGGTGGTTCACAATTTAGCGGAACCACCTGTAACATCGGGGCCCAGTACGGGCCATATGTTCTCCTGCAATGATTTTGCAAATTTTTTTGCAGATAAAATCGCTCAGATTCAGGAAGAAGTAGACTCCACCGTGGGGGCAGGGCCATGGCGGGAGAGTGCTAGAGTCCTGTCTGGTCAAGTTGTGTGGGATCAATTCCAATCTGTTACCTCCGAGGATGTGGACAGGCTGCTTGGACGAGTGAAGCCAGCCACCTGTCTCCTGGATCCTTGCCCATCCTGGCTTATAAAAGCTAGCCGGGAAGGACTGGGCGATGGGCTTCGTGGGGTGGTGAATGCTTCCCTCCGTGAGGGAGCCTTCCCAGACCCGCTGAAAGAGGCGGTTATTAAACCGCTTCTTAAAAAAACATCTTTAGTTGCGGCCACGATGGCCAATTATCGCCCAGTCTCAAACCTTCCATTCTTGGGCAAGGTGATTGAGCGAGTGGTTGCTGAACAACTCCAGGCACGCCTGGAAGAAGCGGACCATTTGGATCCCTTCCAGTCGGGATTCAGGCCTCATCATGGGACTGAAACTGCCTTGGTCGCACTGGTTGATGATCTCCGGCGGGCTAGGGACAAAGGTGAGAGCTGTTTCCTAGTTCTGCTGGATTTCTCAGCGGCGTTTGATACCATCGACCATAACATCCTTCTGGACCGTCTTGAGGGGCTGGGAGCTGGGGGCACTGTCATACAGTGGTTCCGCTCCTTCCTCCTGGGCCGTGTTCAGAAAGTGGTGGTGGGGGATGAGTGTTCAGACCCCTGGGCTCTCACTTGTGGGGTGCCTCAGGGTTCTGTCCTCTCCCCCATGCTTTTCAACATTTACATGCAGCCACTGGGAGAGATCATCAGGAGGTTTGGGCTGGGTGTTCATCAGTATGCAGATGATACCCAGCTCTACCTCTCTTTTAAATCAGAACCAGTGAAGGCGGCGAAGGTCCTGTGTGAGTGTCTGGAAGCGGTTGGAGGATGGATGGCTGCTAACAGATTGAGGTTGAATCCTGATAAGACAGAAGTACTGTTTTTGGGGGACAAGAGGCGGGCATGTGTGGAGGATTCCCTGGTCCTGAATGGGGTAACTGTGCCCCTGAAGGACCAGGTGCGCAGCCTGGGAGTCATTTTGGACTCACAGCTGTCCATGGAGGCACAGGTCAAATCTGTATCCAGCGCAGCTGTTTACCAGCTCCATCTGGTACGTAGGCTGAGACCCTATCTGCCTGCAGACTGTCTCGCCAGAGTGGTACATGCTCTGGTTATCTCCTGCTTGGACTACTGCAATGCGCTCTACGTGGGGCTACCTTTGAAGGTTACCCGGAAACTACAACTAATCCAGAATGCGGCAGCTAGACTGGTGACTGGGAGCGGCCGCCGAGACCATATAACACCGGTCTTGAAAGACCTACATTGGCTCCCAGTACGTTTCCGAGCACAATTCAAAGTGTTGGTGCTGACCTTTAAAGCCCTAAATGGCCTCGGTCCAGTATACCTGAAGGAGCGTCTCCTCCCCCATCGTTCTGCCCGGACACTGAGGTCCAGCTCCGAGGGCCTTCTGGCGGTTCCCTCACTGCGAGAGGTCAAGTTACAAGGAACCAGGCAGAGGGCCTTCTCGGTAGTGGCGCCCACCCTGTGGAATGCCCTCCCATCAGATGTCAAAGCAATAAACAACTACCTGACATTCAGAAGACATCTGAAGGCAGCCCTGTTCAGGGAAGTTTTTAATATGTGACATTTTAGTGTATTTTTCATCCTTGTTGGAAGCCGCCCAGAGTGGCTGGGGAAACCCAGCCAGATGGGCGGGGTACAAATAATAAATTATTATTATTATTATTATTATTATTATTATTATTATTATTATTATTAAAGTGTTTTTGTTGTTGATTGTTTGTTTTTTTCCTGTTGGAACTGATAAAGCAAAATTTAAAAAAGAAAAGAAAATGGAGATGACAGATGTACTTTTCCCTGCTTATTTGTTTGTTTTGTAACGTAAGAAAATATTTAATAAAAGCTATTAAAAAAAATTGGGGAGGGGAGAGGAAGCATGTGCGAAGATTCTTCAAATACCCTCAGGACTGAGGAGCGAGCACCTGTGGAGGCAGTGGCAAGCAAACTGATGCTGGACTCCTATTTAGGGTTCAGCGCTGCTGTCATTATGCAATATAAGTGGCTGCTTTAAATTCTTAGCTACTGTACATAATTGCCCACTTAACTAGCACTGATTGTTTCCTTTCAGTTTGAATGATTCATAGTCCACAAGAGGAAGGCAGCTCTTCCTTCCTTTCAACCGCCATGGCCATCACACTTCATATTTGCCATGTCAAGTCCTGTTTACACCATCTGTCAGAAAGATGACAATCTCCGCCATGGTCCAGATCATCGGCCACAGGAACCCATACCTCGGCCCCATACCTCGACCCCAAATCACCCATTAATTTCTCTCTTTGACCCTTAACCATTCAATTGACGTTCACGTTCTATAAAGCCCCTGCAATAGCTGACGGCAACAACTACAACATGAAGCATTTTCATTTTTCTCTTTTTTAACCAATGCCATGTAGCATTCCTCCCTGTGTAGCTTGGACCTATATATATATTTCCCTCACCCACCCACTGCTTGTTGTGGGATCTGATTATTACAGCCTAGTTGTTTCTTAAAAAATGACTAACTTTTCCACTGGGTACAGCTAAAATACACAGAGGCATATTTTAATTGCCTATGAATATTCAAAAGCTCATTATTGTTACAGTCTTATAATTATCCTATTCCCCTGACAAAACATGCAGCACACACAATAAAAAAGGCAATCCATTAAAAAGTGTTGACATCTATGTTCAACAGTTCCTGGAGTTTCTTGATTCGCTGGATATCCAACTTTCTTTAAAATCGCACCAGGAAAAGGAAAACTGATGATTCATGTTTGAAGAAGTGGAGTCCTGCACATTGGCAATGCAGCTTCAGTATTTTATACTGAAAAACAAGCAACCTTTGAGTGTGAGCTTAAGTTGGGCAGGTATAACTTTGCTGCTGCTTCCTATGAATACATTCTTGAGTTTTTGGTGCATGGGTCTGGTTGTCTAGATTTCTGGATCTGCTGGTAGTTTCTACGGTGTCCATGTGTTAGTGATTCCAGTTCATAAAGGTAAAAGGTAAAGCACCCCTGACAGTTAAGTCCAGTCTCAGATGACTCTGGGGTTGCGGCGCTCATCTCGCTTTACTGGCCGAGGGAGCTGGCATTAGTCAACAGACAGTTTTTCCGGGTCATGTGACCAGCATGACTAAGCCCCTTCTGGCGAAACCAGAGCAGCGCACGGAAATGCCGTTTACCTTCCTGCTGGAGTGGTACCTATTTATCTACTTGCACTTTGGAGTGCTTTTGAACTGCTAGTTTGGCAGGAGCTGGGACCGAGCAATGGGAGCTCACCCTGTCACGGGGATTCAAACCGCTGACCTTCTGATCGGCAAGCCCAAGAAGCTCAGTGGTTTAGACCCGCGTCCAGTTCATACTGGTGTTTAAAAGGAGATTATATTTAACAGTTATCTGTGCTGCTTTAAAATATGATGTGTTTTTTTAAAAAACTGTATTTTTGTATCTGACTTTTATTAGCTGAATAAATGAAATAAACAGAAGCCCGCTGCAAAAGCTACTTCAAAGCAATATGTGAAATCTAGTCTCTACTACCACTTACCCATCAAAAATGCATTGGACTGGCTCCAGATTGCAGCTGAGGCCTGGCAACCCTTAGTGCAGGTTTCCTCTATGTCTGAAAATGAGACGGTCCATCTCACTTCCTGTCGGCAAATCATGGGGCTTCTAACTCAGTTCATCAATATCATGTGGGAAAAGATACACTGAAGTGGATTGGGTACCCTACTGAGCACTTTCAGCCTCTCTTTCCTCCTTCCCCATGGTAAATATTCTTTGTCAATCAATCAATCAATCAATCAATCAATATAAGTTCATTGTTCTAGCCAAAGGCCATGACAAACTTGCAATAACAGTACCAATAAAACAATACAGATCATACATCCACAATATGACCCAATACCCATGATGTAAGGAAGAGATTACCAGAGACACCAACAAACTCAAACCCAGCTTGATATCAGATTAAATTGTTGTGAATCACCACAACAATTTATAGTGATTTTATCTAACTCGTTTTTTCCTTATTTTCTTTCCCCAACCCCTTTTTTTGCAGCTAGTGCATACTTTCCACATAATGCAAAATGGGTCCTAGATTTATATGATCCAGAGATGCTATTTTACATATCTAATGATACAACATGACATAAAGTTTGAATAAAACCGTTTTTACGGCTCTCTCAGGTCAGTCCCTTAAATGCTCTGCTTTATTCATGTGTGCTTAGTTCTACCATTTGAAGCAGTGGCCTGTAAGAGCAACAAAATAATCACATTTGCCAAAGTGTAGCAAATGTCTTTAATTAATGTCATCAAAGCAGTTGCTGCTAAAGCCACAAACGTTTCAAATAGCATTTTATAAATGTAAGTGAAGTCTATTCAAACCCTCCAAAAATAGCTGAGAAAGTTTGATATTTTTTTTGACGCAATTTGAGTATTCGGGAATGCTCAAGTAGGAAGAGGTATGCACAGGACCTAATGGCTCTCAATCCACCAGGGGCCCTGGGGAGCTTGAACTACATCAAGCTACAGAGTACTATCAAACAACTTGAGCACTGCGCACTGAAGCTGGGGATTTGCCTAGATGGTTTTCAAGAGAAAATTGGAGGAAAATATCAACTGACACTTGCCTCTGTGCACTGTAATTGGCGTTTGGGGGAAAGGATTCTCGGGTAACTTAAAGCAATTGGCTGAAGGGAGAATATTCTGCATGCCTTCTTTATTTCAAAGAGAAACTATGAGTCATGGGCAAAATGTGTTTTACTGAAGTGTAATAGTGTGAGGGGAAGGTTGCAACGTTTGAAACTTTTTAGTTTAGGGAACAGGAGAGTAAGGGTTGACATGATAGAAGTTCATCGGAGGAAGTGCACAGAGAAAGGTTTTCTCTCACAACACTAGAACTCATGTTGCCGAATGCGGGGAGACTAATAACAGTGCATAGTTAAACTATGGAACTCATTCCTACAGGAGGCCACCAATTTGGGTGGCTTTAAAAGAGGACTAAACAAATTCATTAGGCCCTCCTGGAATGGAAGTTCATTAGGCCCTCCTGCCAAATTACAGACATAAAGGGTTTTGTGTCGGGGACTTTTAAAGCTTTTGTTCAAAGTTTTTGTCTAACTTTGTTGTTGTGTGGCAGAAATGGATGGAATTTGAAAGTTTGTTAGCCTCTTCTGAAATAACAAACCCTGCCAAGTTTCAGAAATATGCTATTCCTTCAAAGCGAGCCTTTACCATTCTGAGTGTTTAAAAGAGGATACACTTCATCTCTACAATTGTCTTGTATGTAATTTGTCTGAAAATGTTCAGACTACTCTAGCATGGCTTTGGACTTGGCCATGTTGGCTGGAGTGGATGTGGGTTGTCATCCTGCAACATCTTGAGAGCCACAAGTTGCCAATTTCTGTCTTAAATGGTGGAAATCCAGGATCTAATGCAGCCATCCTAATCCCATTTACCTGTGAGTATATAATCATTGGATTAAATAAGTATTACTGATTAGGATTGCACTATAAATCTCTTAAATACCTATAGGGTTGCATAAAATATGTATCTAAAATGTTATCAGCTTTTGCCAGCTGCTCACATGCTGTCAAAACTGGTGATATATTTGTTGGCTACTTACTTATGTTGGTTCAAATTGCATGATGCCATTGTCTAGATATCTTTCAAATATTTTGGTTTGATTGAAGATAACTCGTTCATTTTAACATTTTACTGTAGCATAATCCAGAGACCAAATAAATTCTCATAACTTTTCCATTTTAAGTTTGGGTTGTTTTTCCCCCAGTATATAAGGTATGGCTCAGTTACCAGTAATGTAAATCTGTGAAAGCATATAGTAAAAGAGAAGATATGAGTAGCCATGAAGAGTAAGGAACTTAAATTCTGTGAAGTACTTGCCAACCTACTGGCTGGCTGATATATTTTTTACAGTGACTTTGCTTTTCTGGGAAGTTTCATGTAGTGGAGCAGATATCAATGTTCTTTATGGAAGCACTTACAAAGAGAGTGTAAGGAATTTCATTGCAAATGCCAGACACTCCCCCCTCCACACTTTCTATCTATCATGTTGGTTCAGAAGATGCATCTGAATATTTCAGAGCTTTGGGTAAGAGTGAAGTGGGGAGTGAAGTATTTCTTCTCCACTTAAAGGAAATGATGATGATGATTTCTATACCACCCTTCATCTGAAGATCACAGGGCGTTTTACAGAATAGAACACAAAAATACATACCATAGTAACAAACAAAAACAATACCCCACAAAAGCAGTTGTTTAATTAGCCAAAGGCCTGGGAGAAGAGGAATGGTTTTGCCTGGTGCCTAAGGACATGTACTGAAGGCATGAGGTGAGCCTCCCTGGGGGGAGCATTCCACAAGCAGGGAGCCACTGCCGAAAGGGCACACTCTCGTGTTGCCAATTCTCACACTGTCTTGGGCCAAGCCTTTATTTGATCCAACATACACCCTTAAGTTGGCAGTTCTCACACTGGAGGGATTTAAAAAGTGGAGTTCCCCCAGACATCAGTATTGAGATTGGTCATGAATGATAGGAGTGAGGAATGAGGAGGTGGCTGGATTCGTTGATGACACCAAATTATTCAGGTAGGTAAAAACAAAAATGCCCCTTGTTGAATACAGAGTCTGGGGCTAAATAAGGCAGAATAAGGCAGAATAACCACCTCAGGAGGCAGATGCTGCAGCTGATCCTCCTGACCCCCCCCCCCGCCATTTCCTTCTTTCACCACATAGCTTCTCTTAGGCTCCCTACACTAGTGTGCTGCCTTAGATGCAGTGAGATATTCTGTCTCAGCACAAGTATTGAAGTTGGCTTCTTGTCCTTCAAATGGGGCAGCAAAATGGATTGAGCCAGCCCTTCCTTTGATCCAACATACAGCCTTATGATATCACCAGGGAGAGATGGAAATGACAACAAAAGCACTTATGAGGAATCAAGAATGACAGAGGGCACCTACAGCGTGAAACAGACAACCTTAACACCTTAAGTATTCAGAAAAATCAAGGGACAAAATATACGTCTCTCTTCTCATGGGTGAATCTGCATGAAACCCAAGCTCTGAGATATTTGCCGTTCCTAGATCATGTATCCCCTCTGAAAACAGCCTTAGAAGACTGCCTCTAGGGTGTAGTAGAGACTCTTTTTCTGCTGCTGTTATATAGAGTGTGATGAGAAGCAGGATGTCGCATTGCATGAGACACTTGTCAGACATTCACAGCTAAATACCACCACTCTGCAGTCTGTACAATAACACTGCTTTATTTTCTGCATGTTGAGCTGTTCAGCTACCTCAAGCAACTCAACAGACCACAATCCAATTCCCAGTTAAAAAACAAGTTTTTGAATATATATTTTTTGTGGAGAGAAGGCAGAATTTTTATCACCCATTACATTTTTTAAAGTTAATTAAAATGTTTTCAGACTGTTATTTACCATTTAGAATGCTTAGTGCACCAGAGAAGCAAACCAGAGAAGCTGTCGCACAACTTCCATTCACTTCAGCAGCATTCTTTGAGAATAATGCCCAGCAGATTGCCCCCTTGACTCTAGTTAGTTGGGCATTGTGATGAAGAAAGCCCTTATACATTAAAACTGGTGCTGAGATTCCACAGTCAACAAGGGCTAATACCCTCACATTGGGGACACGGGTGGTGCTGTGGTCTAAACAACTGAGTCTCTTGGGCTTGCCGATCAGAAGGTCGACGGTTCAAATCCCCACAACGGAGTGAGCTCCCATTGCTCTGTCCCAACTTCTGCCAACCTAGCAGTTTGAAAGCATACCAGTGCAAGCAGATAAATACAGTAGGTACCACTGTGGCGGGAAGGTAAATGGCATTTCTGTGCGCTCTGGCTTCCATCACAGTGTTCCGTTATGCCAGAAGCTGTTTAGTCATGCTGGCCACATGACCCGGAAAGCTGCTTGCAGACAAACGCTGGCTCTGTTGGCCTGAAAAGTGAGATGAGTGCCACAATCCCATAGTTGCCTTTGACTGGACTTAACTGTCCAGGAGTCCTTTACCTTTTTTTTTTTTTTTACCATTTTTGCTCTTGATGCACTGCCTATCTTGCTGCCCAAAAGCTTACCTTTTGAGCTGGCGGAGGTGGTCTTGAGTGTGGTGTTGGATAACAACAGGATTCTAGTTCCAGGACTATTCAATATCCATGCCAAGGTGATCTTGACTGAGCCAGCTGAGAACTTCAGAACTTTCATGGCAATGGACGGCCCCACGTTCTAAAACCCCACCAGCCCAGTGGCCACAACTGAAAGCTTTGGAATTGTGATGGGTAAGGAGTGGGAGTTCATCAGAATCTTGTGTTTATTCAGAAGTCAGTTCTACACTCAATTATGCTATTAGGTAAAGGTAAAGGTACCCCTGCCCGTACGGGCCAGTCTTGACAGACTCTGGGGTTGGTGCGCCCATCTCACTCAAGAGGCCGGGGGCCAGCGCTGTCCGGAGACACTTCCAGGTCACGTGGCCAGCGTGACAAAGCTCCATCTGGCGAGCCAGAGCCGCACACGGAAACGCCGCTTACCTTCCCGCTGGTAAGCGGTCCCTATTTATCTACTTGCACCCGGAGGTGCTTTCGAACTGCTAGGTTGGCAGGCGCTGGGACCGAGCAGCGGGAGCGCACCCCGCCGCGGGGATTCGAACCGCCGACCTTCCGATCGGCAAGCCCTAGGCGCTGAGGCTTTAACCCACAGCGCCACCCGCGTCCTATTATGCTATTACACATCAACAATACTGGAGTGACTGGAGAACCAAACACTATTGTCCCAAAATTTCCACTCACCCCACCTATCCTTTCATGATGGAGCATAGGATTCCACCCAAACAGGATTCAATCATAGGTATGCCACCAATGCCATAAAATAATCCTCAGCTCGGATATCAAGGCTTGTGGCATGGGGCCACATCTATCCATCCTATTGCTACAAAAATCGGAGCACACAAATCAGACCTTGTGATGGAAAACTGGTGAAAGGCTTCATTGAACAAACAGCAGAAATACAAGAAAACACACACCAATGGGTCTATGGCGTGTACTCCAAATCCTCACACTTTCTTTTAAGGCTTCCCTGACAGACTTGTTGAGATTTATATCTGACTGATGTCATCCAAGTCAGGAAGTCATAGGCCTTTAAGATGAAATATGACTGAATAGATGGCAGAAGGATATAAATCCACATTCATCTACCACATGGGATAGGTCTCTATTATTCCCTGTTAATATGGGGGGAAGTGAGATTGTCAGATAGTTAATTTCCCTTGGTCGGCTGATTTCCCTTGGTTAGCCAGTGGCTTCGGGGTTGAGCTGGGACCTCACCCCCATTGCCAGGTCCAGCCCCAAGACCAGACATTTCCCCCAGTTGTGAACTAAGAAGGAAAAAGTATGTGCTTTATTTATTCAAGTGCCCCTGCTACTATATCAAATCTTTCTATGCTATCTCCCAACTAGCTTAAATAGCTTCATATTTCCTAGGTATGCTGGTCAGAGCATGGCATCACACACAAGCTGCTTGTTTAAACAAGGAAGTAATTTTGGGCAGGATATTAACTGAGGGCTTTTTCTCCGTTTGCAGAACACAGTCGGTGATCCTGCATCATCTCGTGCTTATTTCACTGGCTCTTTAGATATTTTGCTGCACACATTTTATAAAATATAGTGGATCTCACTGTGAATGTCAATTAAAACTGGAGCTAGTGGTCCTGGCAATCTTCTTCAGCCACCAGTATAGAGGTCCAAATATGGCATTGGGCAAATCTCCAGGACCGGATGGATTGACTTCTAAATATTATAAGATTTTGAAAGAGTGGTTAATACAACCTTTGAAAGAAGTTTGCAACGAAATTTTGGAGGGAAAGAAGGCACCAGATACGTGGAAAGAAGCTTTTATCACACTTATACCAAAGACTGAGATAGAAAAGACTCAACTTAAAAACTACCGCCCAATCTCCCTATTAAATGTGGATTACAAAATTTTTGCTGATATTTTAGCGAAAAGGTTGAAAGTAGTTTTGATGGAGGAGATACATAGGGACCAAGCAGGTTTTCTTCCGAGAAGACATTTGTCAGATAATGTAAGGAACATAGTTGATATTTTGGAAAAACTGGAAGTGAATATTAACACTAAAGCCGTTTTGATATTTGTGGACGCCGAAAAAGCTTTTGATAATATTTCATGGAGTTTTATGATAAAAAATCTTCGGGGGATGGGGGTAGGTCAAGGGTTTGAAAATGGTATAAGTGCGATATATTCTGAACAAAAAGCAAAATTAATTGTAAATAATGTGGTTACAGAAGAAATTCCTATTGAAAAAGGGACACGTCAGGGATGCCCAATCTCTCCATTACTTTTTATATCGGTCCTGGAGGTTTTGCTGAACATGATCAGAAAGGACCAGTTGGTTAAAGGAATACAGGTCGGAGTTAAACAATATAAATTGAGAGCCTTTGCAGATGATTTAGTACTTACACTGCAAGAGCCTGAATCTAGTACCAAAAGAGTATTAGAACTAATTCAAGAGTTTGGTCAAGTAGCAGGATTTAAACTAAACAAGTCTAAAACGAAGGTTTTGGAGAAAAATCTAACAGTATTGGAGAAAGAAAAGTTTCAGAAGGAGACAGGGTTAACTGTGGTTAAGAAAGTGAAATATTTGGGTATAAATATGACATCTAAAAATTTGAATTTATTTAAAGATAATTACGAGAAAACCTGGACGGAAGTAAAAAAAGACTTAGAAATTTGGTCAAATATGAAGTTTTCCTTGTTGGGTCGACTTTCAGTTATAAAAATGAATGTACTGCCTAGAATGTTGTTTTTGTTCCAAACATTGCAAATAGTGGATAAGATGGATTGTTTTAAGAAATGGCAGAAAGATATTTCTACGTTTGTCTGGCAGGGCAAGAAGCCTAGAATAAAATTTAAGATATTAACTGATGCGAAAGAAAGGGGCGGATTTGCCCTGCCAGACCTTAAATTGTATTATGAATCAGCAGCGTTTTGCTGGTTGAAAGAATGGCTACTTCTTGAGAATACTGATACTTTGGACTTAGAAGGTTATGACAATTTTTTTGGATGGCATGCATACCTGTGGTACGACAAGGTAAAAGTTCACAAGGGTTTCAAAAATCATATTGTCAGGAAAGCATTATATAATGTCTGGATTAGATATAAAGATTTGTTGGAAAGTAAAACTCCAAGGTGGTTGTCGCCAATGGAGGCAAAAGCCGTTAAAAAATTAAATATGGAGGTCAATTGGCCGAGATATTGGGAAATTTTGGAGCAAGAAGGAGACAGACTGAAATTGCAAAGTTTTGAGAAGTTAAAAGGGAAAGTGAGAGACTGGCTGCATTATTATCAGATAATGGAAGTCTTTAAACTAGACAGGAAAGTCGGCTTCCAGGTGGAAAAATCAAAATTAGAAACTGAACTGTTAGAACCTAGTACTAAGAACTTGTCAAAAATGTATAACTTGCTGTTGAAATGGAATACACAAGATGAAATGGTTAAATCTGCAATGATTAAATGGGCCCAGGATATTGGTCATGACATAATGTTTGCTGACTGGGAAAAGTTATGGGCCACCGGGATTAAATTCACGGCATGTAGTGCCTTGAGAGAAAATATTATGAAAATGATTTATAGGTGGTACATGACCCCAGTCAAGCTTGCGAAAATCTATCATTCGCCCGAGAACAAATGTTGGAAGTGTAAAGAAAGAGAAGGAACATTCTTTCACCTTTGGTGGACGTGCCCAAGGATTAAGGCTTTCTGGGAACTGATCTATAATGAACTGAAAAAGGTACTTAGGTACACTTTCCCTAAGAAACCAGAGGCCTTTCTCCTGGGCATGGTCGGCCAATTGGTTGTAAAGAAGGATACAACTTTTTTTATGTATGCTACAACAGCAGCAAGAATTCTTATAGCAAAGTACTGGAAGACACAAGACCTACCCACCGTGGAAGAGTGGCAGATGAAAGTGATTGACTACATGGGCCTGGCAGAGATGACGAGCAGAATCCGAGACCAGGGAAGAGCAACGGCGGAAGAAGATTGGAAAAAATTTAAAGACTATTTAAAGAAATATTCTAAAATTAGTGAATGCTAGATTGATGTTGAATAAGAAAAATAGGGGTTAACAGCGATAATGATTAAGTGGAAGAAATTGAATGTTTTTATAATAAATTTGAAAGTAAGGGAGGGATTTGTTAATTAATTAATTTGACATGAGAATGCAGAAAGGGGAGGTACGAGGAAGTCGGGAGAGTAAGAAATATGAAATTAAGAGCGGGAAATTATACATGTTGCATATTATTGTTTTTTGTTGTTTTGTTTTATTTGTTAAAAAAAATATGGAAAATTGAATAAAAATTATTATAAAAAAAAAACAGATAAGGTCTGCCTACCTGCCTCTCTCTCACACACAGAGGGAGGGAGGGAACAGGGCTGCTGTTTATAATTTCTTCACTCCATGCCTATAGTTTATAATTCATTGGAAAAGTCTCCTGTTCTCTCTCACTGATACCTCAGCCTGATCTACATATGCAGCAGAATGAGGTGTAAAGTGATAGATAGATGGTATATTTTCAGATTGCAGGTGACATATCTTGTGTGTGTGTGTGTGTGTGTGTAGATAGATAGATAGATAGATAGGTAGATAGGTAGATAGGTAGATAGGTAGATAGATGATAGATGATAGATGATAGATGATAGATGATAGATGATAGATGATAGATGATAGATTATCAAGTCAACAACTGAACACTTGCACCACTGACTGAGATCACACTGGTCTCTTACACCAGTACTGTTTTCCAGAACTTCAATCCTTCCTCCACAATTGCCATGATGTTTTGCTTAGCAAAACTAGTTCAGTATCTGACATTGGAATCCCTTTCCAGGTTCTTTTTCTTGCATTATATGTTCTTTAAAACACTGGGATGCACTTTCATTTGTGGTTTTGGTTTGGATTGATTCAGAGCACCCTGTTTCATTAAGACAATAAATAAATTGTTTTATATCTCCTGGTATTCTGTGTTTTTCCCCCCAGTAAATGTGTCAGAAGCTAAACTTTAAGGATTAATGGAACCATTTCAGCAGGCAACAGCTTTGCCAGTTGTTTAGTTTGGATTGATCATATTGGAAGTGAAACAATGAGAATCCTTCAGTTCGTGATTTAAGGGTTAATTAAGTTATTAGCAAATCACTCAACCAAGGGGGGTGGGTTATGATGTTGCTTAGGAACCAGGCAAAGTAGCATGATGTTTGCAGAGGTAGCATGATTGGCTGTGTAGTTCTTAGAAAGTTTTTCTTCTGTATATTTGGATTAATTTCTCCCTGATGCATACAAGGCCTAAAGTAAAAAATGATAAAACATCTCTGTTCCTTTCTCCTTGGATCGTACACTGTTTTTGTTTAATTCCCTCAGTAAAGAGTTATCAGGCTTTCTTTCCCCTCTGGATTCCATTGAAGTGACTTTGCTAACAGACCCAAACTGGAAAAGTGGCTTGTTAACTTTCATTGGGTTACAGAGCTTCACAAGGAAGGGGAGACTGTGCTGATGTTCACTTCCTTTTAATATAGACAAGGAAACTAACATGATTTATAAATCCTTTCCCATTGCTGAATACAGCTGCAGGTACGACTATGAGACTGTCTTGGTTAGTCCTGATAAGATGAACATGGTTTATGAGAGGTTCTACTTACAGTGGAGGGCTCAGCAACCCAGAGAGACTGTTAACTTTTCTGCAAGGAGCTGAGCACCAAATGTGCTGATAAAAAGAATAATTTAGAGTTAGACTGGTCCCTGGCATTATAGACTAAGAAATGAGCATCTGCAGGTGATAGAAAGCCATGCAGGCTATCAGTTGGTAGCAGCTGCAGCAGCCATTTTTTTTTTTGGGGGGGGGGAATACAGTTTTCCTATAAAAATGGTGCACAAGACTGGACCCAGAGGTCCAGACATTTTAGAAGAACACTGAAGCAAATGTCATTTTTATTCAGAATGCTCTGAATATTTAAAGGTCCACAGCATTCCAGGAATTCACCAAGCTACAGCAGCCCTGTTCAGAAAATGTTCAGGAAATGCTAGTCTATTTTGTTTGTGTGTTGCAAATCTAATAATTTGTGAGGCAGTTATTAATTTCTAAATAGACGTTGGAGTCGATTTCTCAAGAATTCTAAAATCCACCTGCTCTGTGTAAAAAGGTAGATGGCTCTCAATAGTCTTTGGGGGGCACCTTTGGTTGGATAAGGCAATTTTGTGCAAAAGTGAAACATGATGTCCGTATGCAGTGTGTGATGCCATGCTCTGACCAGCATACCTAGGAAATATGAAGCTTATTTAAGCTAGATGGGAGATAGCACAGAAAGATTTGCTATAGTAACAGGGGCACTTGAATAAATAAAGCATGGAGTAACTGCCAGAATGGCCATATTGAAGAAGATATTGGCCTACTATGGTCTGAATGTTTTTCACTTCATATATGGCATGAAAACTTATACATTTACACTGAAGTAAGTCCCATTTTGTTCAACGGAGTGTACTCCAGGAGTTAGTGTGCATGGGATTTCAGTCTCTAAGAGAAGTTAATTGGTAAGACACTACCTCACTCCCTATCCTGCATGAAGCATTGTAGATTTTGTTTTTAGGCATTTTGCTTAATCTTTCAATATAGGGGAAGGTCCAGAAGTTACTAGCTGTCAGGGGCTGGACTGAGGAGGAATGGTAGGAGCTGCTGCCCCTTTTCCTGAACCTTCCCAAGGGCAGGAGGACAGTATTGATTTAGAGCAATGGTTTGCAGAGGGGCATAGTCCAGAGGGAGAAAGCTGGGAAATACTGGGTGAGGAACAGCTAGAAGAGGAAACACCAGGAGAGAGACAGCTGGCAGATTCAGTGTCCTTGGACAGCATTCCTGACCCCCCTAAGCCTAAGACTGGACAGGCTTTGAAAGTGATAGAACAGAGAGAGCTGCGGCAACAAGCTCAGATTACCCGATGTAGCAGTGGCGTAGATTAATGGGGATAGCGGGAGTGAGCCTGTACTGGGAACAATGCCATTTCTAGAGAGATATGCATTCCTTTGTCTCTTGCTGTGATTATTAAAGATACTAACTGGTAAGAACGCACCTTTTGTTTGATCTACTTATTTACTGCCACCGGAGGGAGGGACCTGATTCCCCGGTGCCTGACACTAGCAGAGCATCTTCTGTTGAATGCACAAGGCCCCAGGATCAATGCTTGGCATAGGACTGAGAAGGTCCCCTGCCTGAAACCTTGGACAGCCATTGCCGGGCAGTGTTGACAATACTGAGCAGCTTGCTACATTACTATGATGTAGATTTCAGAGAACAGGCTGGACGTGCTTTGTATGCAAAGGTCCTAGGTTCGATCCTCAGCATCTCCAGGTGGAAAAAACATTTCTGCCTGAGACCCTGAAAAGCTGCTGCCAGTCTGTGTAGACAATACTGCTGTAGATGGAGTAATGGTTGGGCTTAACATAACACAGTTTCCAATGTTCTCCCCACACCTCTCTTGCTAACAAAGTAGAAAGGAAGCAGAAAGGGATGAAGAAACATGGCGGCAATGACCCTAGTCATCCAGAGTAATGGGGAAACAGATGAAGAGACCTTTAAAGGTTTAATGAAGTCGGAGAAAAATATTTTCTCCCAACACTAGATGACCTTTTCCCAAATGACAGGAGCCAAAGTATTCTTCAAATTAAATGCATTGAGTGCTGCCTGGTAAATCCCTTTAGCAGGCTGGGGTGCCAAACTGACTGCATTTATCACACCAGTTGGGAGATTTGGGTTTTAACATCTGACATTTTTCAGACGGAAATGACAGTGTTCCTCAGAAATATGAAAGGAGTTGTTGTCTTGATGAGTGGCGTCTTAGTATATGGCATGCCAATCAATGAGCATAACAGAATACTTTCCACTGTCCTAAACATGATCGATAACTTGAGACTTAAACTAAACAAGAAAAAGTGTGCTTTCCACCAAAATGAAATGGCGTTCTTGGGCAGTGATTGCAGGAGATGCTAAAAGGCTGAGCACTGCAGAGCCAGTTCAACAACTAGGCAGACTGAGGTGGCTGCTTCAGGTGGCAGAAGCTCCAAGGCAGCAGCCCGACATGTACCCTACCTGCCCTTCCACCTGTACCACAGAAGTGGCACCAGTATTGGCTGAAATCCCATGAGATCTTGTGGACTGTGCAAGATCTTGTGAGATTTCACCTGAAATCGACGCCAATGCTGGCACTGCTTATCCACCAGCAGTGGAGGCAGTGGCAGCAGGGAGGGGCAAAGGAACACTTCCCATTTCCCCTCAAGCCACAAAACAGGATGCGCCACCCCTGACGTATTGAAAATGTACTAAATACTAAGAGAGCCGAAAAACTTGCTGTGAATAGGGGAGAGTGGATTTCCCCCTCATTCCGTTCCTTTGCTGTTAACATTGTACATTCATAAAGTTGGAGAGGACTTTGTAGACCAGGTGGTCCAGGTTTGGGGAACTTTTAGCCTTCCTACATGTTGCAAGTCCCCTCCACCATTACAAAGGATGGCCAGTGGCCAGGAATGATGGGAGTTGTAGTGCAGCAACGTCTGGAGGGCCAAAGTTTCCCCACATCTGTTCTAGTTCAACCTTCTGCTTTATGTAGGAAATGTAGAGCTGGATTAAGTGTTCCAAACAGATGGTTGCCCAGAAACAGCCCACAGCCTCTCTGGGCAACTAGTTCCACTGCTGAATTGCTCTTACCATCAAGAACATTGCCTCACATCTCAGACACATTAAATCTAGTCCTGCCATCCAATGCAGCAGAGAACAAGTCTTTATCCTCTTTCACTTGACAGTCCTCCAGGTGTTTAAAAAGTGCTAGCAAGTCTCTCCCTCTCCCACCAGTCTTCTCTTCTCTAAACTAAACATACCCAGTTGCTTCAGCCTTTCCTCATAAGACTTGTTTTCCACCCTCCAGTAATCTTTGTTGACCTCCCATAGGCCCGTCCTAATTTGCCTATATCCTTCTTAAAGTGTTGGAAAGCTTTCAGACGCATTCAGTCACTTCAGTTGATTTTCTTCCCTCCCCCCTTCCAGTGTTATCAGTATGTACGTGCAAAACAGACCTCTTGATGTGATTGTGCACCCGATCATTTTTCCTGCAGTGGTTTACTTCCTGTGCACATCGACTCTTGCATATTAGTAAAACACTACGCAAAAAAAAAGCAGCACCCTGATTCAATCTGATGTGCCGTCAAGTAACTATTTTGCAGGGTCTCACCAAGGCACACAAAATGTTCAGGTGCATCAGTAAAAAAACAGGGGTGAAGAAGCTTTTACAACCTTCCACAGATGGCAACCTTCCAGAGGCCACATGACAGGTGGGTAGGTGCGTGGAATAAGAGATGTGACTATTACTTTTGCAGTAGCATACATCCCAGCCAGGGACGTGGGTGGCGCTGTGGGTTAAACCACAGAGCCTAGGACTTGCCGATCAGAAGGTTGGCGGTTTGAATCCCCGCAACGGGGTGAGCTCCTGTTGCTCGGTCCCTGCTCCTGCCAACCTAGCAGTTTGAAAGCACGTCAAAGTGCAAGTAGATAAATAGGTACCGCTCCAGCGGGGAGGTAAACGGTGTTTCCCTGCGCTGCTCTGGTTCGCCAGAAGCGGCTTAGTCATGCTGGCCACATGACCCGGAAGCTATACACCGGCTCCCTCGGCGAATAAAGCGAGATGAGCACGGCAACCCCAGAGTCGGTCACAACTGGACCTAATGGTCAGGGGTCCCTTTACCTTTACCTTACATCCCAGCCACACAATACTGAACTGTTTCTACATACACAGCCATAACGACAAACTTCTCTAGGCTTTATCTGGACAAACAAGAGCCAATCTTTTAGTATGGCAACAACCATGCTTTCGAACTCCCTGCCTATTGACAGAAGCAGCCACCCTCCCTATATTGTTTTAGATGCCTGCTAAAACTACCCAGGCATATGATTTCATAATCCATGTCTGTTGTAAGCATTTTACTATCTTATTTCTCTTTTATCAATAATAACCTTATGCTTACTTTTTTGTGCTTTAGCCTTACGTTTCCATTGTATATACCACTTAGAGAGTTTATAAATTGTCATAGTTAATAATAATAATAATAATAATAATAATAATAATTTTTTATTTATACCCCTCCCTCCCCAGCCAAGGCCGGGCTCAGAGCGGCTTACAAGCAATAATAAAAACAAGATGAATGATTACAACTTAAAAACAAAAATAAAATACAACATTAAAATAATGGAACATTAAAATATTAAAATGTAGCCTCATCGCAGGAGAAGGGGAAAAAAAAGTTCAAGGACACATTCCAGTACTTAAGGAGGATTGGGGCCACTGAAAGGCATAGCATGAGGTGGTTTGCCTTGAAGGAGGTCTTCACACAGGAAGCAGAATTGTGATGCAACCACATAATGATTGGGGTTTGGGGGTGGGTTAAGGGACAATGTTTTATCAATATGAACATGTGCATTGGTTATATAGAGGGGGAAATAACGACCTGTAGAACTTCAGAGGTAGCAACTCGTACATAACTGGGAAAGAAGTGGAACGATGGAGCATTCCACATGCATTTGTCCCACTTTAAAAATAAGACCAGGCAATTCAGAACTCCAAAATAGGTGGAGGAAGTCAGTTGAGGAGAATTTCAGAAGCATCCCTATCTGGGAGTGGTGAACTGTCTCAGACAGTACTTACAAGAACTCTCAACGCAGCGGCTAAATCCCATTACTGAAGCCCAACAAACCCAACGAAGCAGAAGTATGTGTTCCATGGAGTGTGGTAAATGCCAAAGCACTTCCCCATGTGAAGCAGAAGTATGTGACCTGCCCATTACCGCAAGGGCAGCAGCCCTTGGCAGCCTTCTAATATAGCTTAGACTTCAGGCTAGTCCTGTGTTCTTCCGCTCTACATTTCTGGAAGTCTAATGTCACAACTAGTCATATAATCTTTAGGAAATCACCTCATTTAGAGCTGGAAAGAGTAACCTGGGGTGAGGCAAGTAAGCAGAATTTAGCAAAAGCTTCTCTTTGTATGTGGGCCCTTTCTAATTTTAACAGCAATGGAAAGATGCTTGTATTGATAACTGGAGTCCCAATTATTTAGCCACTAACTTTCTCTTTTATAAGGTAATAAATCTCATTAAATGCCACTTAAGGAATCAATTGATTCATTAACTTGTAATAAACGCTTTTAAAATGCAAATTAACTGCTAATTTGAAACACCTATTTAAAGTGCTGCCAATATACATTGATATGTCCCTGTGGTATTAAAAAAACTCTCTACTTTTGGGCTCATGAAATAGCCATGATAGCGATACAAACTGTCTCCTTTGTTTCTGAAGTTAAAACATTTCTGAAGACATGTACTGCAAAATGTCTGACACTGTGAGAAGAGGGTGGACATCAGGAAGTAGCTGCCTTTATTCTCAACTAATGGAAAACTTGAAGAAACTTTGTTGGAACTTTAAGATAAACAGGAACATATGTTATAAACATTCATACTCTGCCAGAAGAAGTGGAAGCAGAAGCAGGGCTTTTTATGGCGGCACTCAATGGTATGAAATACTGTCACTTCTTTTTAAATTGTCCATGGCAGCCATTTTGTGTTGGCACCCGTGGCATGTTTCTTAATATATGGGTACCAGCACCGCATTTTTTGACAAAAAGCACTAATAATATTTTAAAACTTCTTAGCCTCAGATGTTGAATTACATTTCAGTAAATTTACATTTTCCTTCTAAGTTAACATTTACTTCTTTAAGCCATTTGTGAGGTGTGGCAGGATCTTCTTAGAAGAAGAAAAGATGACTGATTAAATTTAACTTCTAGATAATTTTTTTGCCAGTATTATAGCTCAGGAAGTCTAGGTTTATCTACCACTATATTTTGAACCACAATGCTCCAATGTTTGGGGTTCATTTGGTTTTTTTAAAGAGCTGCTAAGGATTCAAAGCAACCCATAATTAAAATTTAATCATTAAATAAGTTTTACAAATTGAGAGAAGTGTGTGTCACAGAGTCAGTTATGGTGTGAAAAATGTTTTGGTCTGTTAACCAAAGACTGAATATTCTGGAGGAACAGAAAAGAGCAATCCGATGATTGTGAGGAAAGGCTAAAATGTTTTAGTTCAGAAGGGAAATGAGGGATAAGATAGAGGTTTATAAGGTTATGTATAATACTATAACATTAGTAATTGGGGGTCAGCCAATGATGTTTATGGGCAGTAAACTCAGAACTGGCAAATGGAATAATTGTTTAATACCACACATGCTTATATTATAAAATTCAGTGCTTCGGTTTGTGGCGATGGCAAGTAGCCATTGGGAGTAATGGGCTACTCATGAGGAAGCTACTCACCAAGTAGACCAAACATCTGAGGCAGCACAGATGACCTGCAGTTGTGCTAAGGACAGGGCTGTGGAGGCTCAAAGCTAAAAGACTTCAGTTCTTGGCAGACTGCTGGAACTATATTGTTGCACTTAGTTCCTTGTCTTAGGAACTGTTGTTTCTTGGGTGTCTGTTTTGACCTTGGACTGCTCTTGGACCTTGTCTCCTTTGTTGCCCTAGAATTTGAACTTGCACTGTTCCTAGAACCTTCCTTTTGTTTTGCCCTTGACATTTGACTTAGGACTGCTTGCTTTGCTGCCACCTGAAGCAGGGCAGTTATAGTAATGAGCATTAATTGTAATGGTTCTACTCTGGGTAGGTACAGGCCTGAGAATATATCATTCTTGACCTACTCTGGCCTCTCTCTTTCACATTCATACATATGTACACACACACACACACACACACACATACACACACACACATTTTTGTAGCTGTCTAGTACAGCCTTTACTTAATGGTTGAGCTTGCTCCAACTTTCAGTCATAATTATTGAAAACTGGTCTGTTTTGGAGGTCACAGAACCGGTGTGTTTGTCCTTTTATCTGCCTGAGTCACTGATTGCTCTCACCATTTTGCCTTGGCATAGCAAAACCCAGTTGAATTGTTGATGTGACATTGCATCGGATGTGGCATTCCCTGATTGAAATGCTGGGTTCCTCAGACCCACCAATTAATCACTTGCTGAGCTAGAGGGCAGAAGGAGACAGTGGATAGTCAACAGTGATGTTCCCTGAATTTTTGTTTGTTTATCACAAGCATCAAAGCTCAGAGTTACCTGTTAAAGAATGTGAAGTCCATCTGGTTGACGTGATCATGTTGAGTAGGTTGATTTACGTGACAGGAGCTGCCTTAGTAAAAGCAAAATCTGAATATCTTCCAGGGCCCATCCTGTTCAATATTATTACTCTCCTACAGCTTGAGAGGCAGGTGCAAAGTTTCACAATCTAATGCTGCGGCAGATAGATGCTGGCACACTCCCAGTTCACGAATTATGTGAATTAGTTTGGATAGTTTTAGCACATCTGGAACATTTAGAATTTACTCAGGAAGTTCCACTTAATCCCCAGTTTGTGTTACTGCATTAATTAGCTCTGCTTAACTGCCTTCAAATTAGAGTCAAGTGCTATCACTGTTTAAAGGTCACTGGGGTAATAAAAAATTGGTTATATCCAAGTATACAGAATGGAATTTCTTTTCCTTGCTGATGCAAGGTTGCTCTTGCACCAAGCAGCAACACTTGTCTGTGAAATAATACACCTAAGAATTATTTTTTAGAAACAAAATTTATATGCTGCTGGGTTGTAGTAAAACCTCTAAGAAGTTTAGAAGGAATATTAAAAGTATCAATCAACACTTTAGAAGATTAAAATATATTTTAAAATAATTACAATCAAAAGGGTTTAAAATATGCTAGCATCTACATGTAAGGATAGGCTTGCCTAAACAAAAAAAGTTTTAAGCAGGTGTTGAAAAAGCACCTGCTTGACACCAATAGCAGAGATTTTCAAAGTGCAGGTGCTACCACACAAAATGATTGATTTCTTACAACTGCAGATCATGTATTATGTGGCATCTGCAACAGTGCTAGTTCCGCAGACTGAAGCGGGCAAGTGGGCATATATGGGGAAAGGCAGTTCTGCAAATAAGCTGGTCACAAGAAATTAAGGGATTTATATACTGTTAGTAACATCTTGAATTTGGCACGGTAGCAAATGAACAGACAGTGTAGATCTCTGAGCAGAGTTGTTATATGCAATGCTGCAGCATTCTGCACTAACTGCAGCTTTCTGATCAGCTTCTGATCACACACAAGAGCAGCCCCACATATAGTGCATTTTGGTACCCCTATCTTGAAGTGCCAGCACTACAGTGATGAACCTCTCCCAGTCCAGGAACTGTCAAAGGTGCAGCTGGTCAAAGGTGCTTCTAGTCACTGAAGGCTCGTCCACACTTCTGTTTGTCCTGTGCCAATAATGCACTGGTCCAAGCAGTATTCCCCTTCCCTCGCTCCTTTCCCAGAAAAAAATGCTCTTCAGTGCTTTGTTGTTGTTGTTTAGTCATTTAGTCATGTCTGACTCCTCGTGACCCCATAGACCAGAGCACGCCAGGCACTCCTGTCCTCCACCGCCTCCCGCAGTTTGGTCAAACCCATGTTGGTAGCTTTGAGAACACTATCCAACCATCTCGTCCTCTGTCGTCCCCTTCTCCTTGTGCCCTCCATCTTTCCCAACATCAGGTTATTTTCCAGGGAGTCTTCTCTTCTCATGAGGTGGCCAAAGTATTGGAGCCTCAGCTTCACGATCTGTCCTTCCAGTGATCACTCAGGTCTGATTTCCTTAAGAATGGATAGGTTTGATCTTCTTGCAGTCCATGGGACTCTCAAGAGTCTCCTCCAGCACCATAATTCAAAAGCATCAATTCTTCAGCGATTAGCCTTCGTTATGGTCCAGCTCTCACTTCCATACATCACTACTGGGAAAACCACAGCTTTAACTATATGGACCTTTGTTGGCAAGGTGATGTCTCTGCTTTTTAAGATGTTGTCTAGGTTTGTCATTGCTTTTCTCCCAAGAAGCAGGTGTCTTTTAATTTCATGGCTGCTGTCACCATCTGCAGTGATCATGGAGCCCAAGAAAGTAAAATCTCACTGCCTCCATTTCTTCCCCTTCTTCAGTGCTCCATTTCTTCCCCTCCTTCAGTCCCCTTCTTCAGTGCTAAATCAGAGTAAATGTCAATCCAGAGGAAACCCGAATTGCTGTTTGCTCCAACTGAGCACTAAAGAGGAAAGCAGTGGGGCAAGAAAAAGTGTGGATCAGCTCTGGTGCTACCTGGGTCTCCAGTGACAAAAGCTGGATCCAGAGGAGCTCGCAGACTGCGAACCTGCTTGTTCAAGGGGAGTGCAATCCCATCCAGGGCAGGCAATGACCAATTTTTTGGAGACAGGAATCTCTCAACCACAACCTTCCATCTTGGCAGGATTCAAGTTCAGCTTATTTTCCCTCATCCTCCCCATCACTGCATCCAGGCACCGATCCAGGGCCTGCACAGCCCCTCCTGATTCAGATGTTTTGGAGAAATAGAACAGAGTGTCATCAGCATACTGATGGCACTCTGTCCCCAAACTCCTAATGACTGGTACCGGCAGCTGCTATTATAGTTATTACACAGCAATGGTGATACAATACCGACCTGCGGCACTTCATAGTTTAACCACCAGCAGACTAAAAAAACCTTCTTCCAATGCTGCTCTTTGGACTCAGTTCCATAGGTAGGATTGGAGATGTGCTTAGAAACTGGGCTTTTGGTGTTACATCTCCAGCCCTCTGGAATGAGAGACTCATTGAAAATAGGCAAACATCTAGCATTTTGATATTTATATGGCAAGTCTTAAACATTTTTGTTTAAGAAGAGTTTCCTTGGAAGTATGGCCAAGTTATTTTCTGGAATCATAATTATACAGTAATAGAAATGGGTTGATGTTTTCAAGTTCACTTAGTTTGTAATCTTTTTTATTTTGTATTTTATATGATTATGTTATTAAAAGCATTGCTGCTTCTGGATAAGTGCATGCTAGGAATGTTATTAGACAGAGTATCAGTTCAGTTTCTCATCTGTGGTTTTCCTCAACTTGAATTATTTCACTTATGTCATATAATCAATTCCTAGTGTGTAGATCAAAGAGGTGATATTCTATCCTGGACAGCCTACCTGGAACAAAACAACCTAGAAGATGATAGATGGCTTCTGAAACTTCTAAGTGTGAAGCCTGGATTTTATGGTGAAGTCAGGGGAGGAGGCATTCAGTTAACTCTTTAAAGCTACATTTCCCATAAATGGCTAATGAACATATTTATTGGCTTTGCACAAAAGTGTTAACTTTATTTTTACTACGTGGATGTTAATGTTAATCTCTGTTGCAGGACTAAAGAGGGAGCTATTGACTAAGCATGTTATGGTAACATTATAATCGACAAAGGCTTCCCTTCTTGATTACCACTAAGCAATCATGTAAGTCTCCTGCCAACCTAGCAGTTCGAAAGCATGTCAAAGTGCAAGTAGATAAATAGGTACCCCTCGGGCGGGAAGGTAAACGGCGTTTCTGTGTGCTGCTCTGGTTCGCCAGAAGCAGCTTAGTCATGCTGGCCACATGACCCGGAAGCTGTACAGCGGCTCCCTCGGCCAATAAAGCGAGATGAGCGCCGCAACCCCAGAGTCGGTCACAACTGGACCTAATGGTCAGGGGGTCCCTTTACCTTTGCCTAATCATGTAAGTATCACCAACCAGTGCTCAAATCCTGCTTGCAGGCTTCTGGTTGGCCATTGTGAGAACAGGATGCTGGACTAGATGAGTCATTGGCCTGATCCCATTTGCAACAACTCTACCTGTGGCATGGGGGGGGGGTTGAGGGTTTTTTGTTTTTGGTGTGTGTGTACTTGGCTGTGTGGAACTTCTGACATTTTGTCTCCAATAGGTCAACATGCCCCTGGAAGCCCTCTTGGTTTCAAAAGCAACTACAAACCCAATATAGGTGTCGTTTTACTCTCTTAAGCCAGTTCCTATTTGGTCTCTGATCTCTACCTACTTTTAAATAGACTTTCAACTGCAGTTTGGTGATGCAAAACGTGCTGTAGATGACACATTGCAGAGCTTCTGTGGTTTCTGCTTTGAAAGAAGCAAACTGCTGTTCCAAATTTCAGTGTCTTTAATTTCACCATGCAGCAGATAATTTCAGCAAATTAACTGAATATTGAGAAAACCCACACTGAAATACCAGCAATCATGAAGTACGGATCCCACTGGTGTTGAAATGTTTTCAATGGCTCTTAGTCTGTTTCTGAGCATAATTTTGCATGCTGATGATAACCCAAAAAGTCCTTCACGTCTTAGAACCCAAGTATTTGGCAGGCTCATCTTATGTTCTTAAAGTGTTGTTCTGTTTTTTCTCTCTCCTGAATACTACACTGATGAAAACTCAGGCAGGCCTCTCATAAGTCCCCAATGGCTTCTTTGCTTTTAAAGGTGCCAGGGGACAGTGCACCCCCACAGGGTATTGCTAAGAAAAGCTCCCAGACCGTGTGAGCAAGGAAGCTGTGACATCCCTAAGCTTCTTTGAACCAACTTGGGCATCTCACCAATTCGACTGAGCTTTATACTCCCAGTTTTCATCATCTCTGTGAGGCTTCTCCCCACCCAACCCATGCTACCATAGACAGACATGGGCCGACCCTTCTACTAGTCACATTATGCTAGGAGTATAGAGAACATTGGATAAAGGAATTCTGCCTGTGCTTCAGATGTCAAGCAAAGGTCCTTAAAAAGCAGCTGGGTGAGGGGAGGCTTTGCATTTACATTTGTTTCTGCTTTTCCGAGGAGTGACCCTTTTAAAAACTTCATTATAGAGAAGGCACAACATCAAAAGCTGACAATCATTTTAGGCAAACCTTTCCGGCTTCAGATTGCGGTGTCAGTAATCTTTAGGTTTAAGCAAATGTATACAAGGTCATGATTGTTCCACTGACAACCTGTCTATCTCTACCTATGCCTCTAGGACAGGGGTCAGCTAACTTTTTCAGTAGGGGGCTGGTCCACTGTCCCTCAGACCTTGTGGTGGGCCGGACTGTATTGGGGGGGATGGACAAATTCCTATGCCCCACAAATAACCCAGAGATGCATTTTAAATAAAAGGACACATTCTACTCATGTAAAAACATACTGATTCCCGGACCATCCGTGGGCCAGATTTAGAAGGTGATTGGGCTAGATCTGGCCCCCAGGCCTTAGTTTGCCTACCCATGCTCTAGGGAGTGATGTTTTGTGGCAGATCAGTTACACCAGCTTTGTTTAAAAAAATAATTAAAGACCTAAATGGCTAACATAGCAAGCTGCTACCACAAAAAGCACCATGAGTCTTTTCTGAGTTTCTAACATATTCCTCATTACCCGGTGTGAGGCATTCCATTTTGCCCCGAGTCACTGTTTCTATTGCAACCATCACATCTCCCTATGGCTTAGTCTGAAGCCAGAAAAAGCTTCTAGAGACATGCTCAAAGACTCCCACCTACCACAAGAGATTATTGGGTTGCGTCCAACAAAATGATTGACTGTGTGGAATGACTTTCACAAGTGCAACAGAATTTCCACCACCACCCCTTTCTCCCTGTGATCCTCGAATCTGCTTGGAGTGTTTCCCTAAATTTCTGGAGCAGATTTGGGTATGGTGCATAGCACACACTGAGGTGGGAAAGTTGCACAGCACTGGCAGAACTCATGGAGTAATTTAGTGGGATACAATCCTGCTGTTGGCATCTGTCTGTCTTAAGAGACAATGGAGTGCACCTCCAGGGGTGAAGTCAAACCGCTGCATTAGCAGCAGCAAAGTGACCTCCCTGGGGGACAAGCCTGAGCAGTATGGAGTGTATGGAGGTCCTCAGTTATTATTATTAAATAACATCTGCTCACCCCCCCCCACGCCCCGCCCAGTGCTGTAGCACAAAACACTTTTGACACTTTCCTATATTACAAAAGTTATGTGCCATACAGAATGGAGATGTTCGAGAAACATACCTTTAAAGCATTCATGCTGGCATGAGGACCTAGTCGTCCAGTTCTTTGGATCCTGGCCCTAGATTTTTATCAGCCTATAAACACTTATAACTGGGCTGCACTCTGCGCTTCCTAATTCATGCACACATTTGCAGTGCTTTGCTTGTACATTTGCTGGGCCAAACACATTCCGGGATAATAGTTTCAGTTTAGATAATAGCGGTGATGTGAAATGCAGCTTCCTTCAGCCCATAAAGCACACCGTATGCTGTGCCATGCTTCCTCAAGCCCAGAGGGCTATGAATAGACAAAATAAAAAGCAGTCTTCATTATCCAGGAGTGCTGCAGGATGAGTGGGAAGAAGTAGCACACCAGGGCTTCACTGAGAGCACAAAAGCCACAATAATGGAGCTTTGCTTAAACAGTAAGTGGCGCTCCCGCCCCCCCATACTTCTCTCCTTTACACTAAAGTATCTATTAATTAAACACTTTCATTCCAGCCTTTGAAAAAGAAGCACAGCTTGGTTAATTAAGAATAAAAAAGGACACAAACCAGGAAAAGTAAACTTAGAAATGATGGTGTTAAGAGGTATAAAAATGATATCAAATAACAAAAATAAAGTAGAAGTGTGATCCTAAGTAGGCTGACTTGGAAGTTTAAGTTGCATTGCATTTGGTGGGGTGTTTTCCTATGCAAATATGCACAGGATTGCAGCCTAACAGCGTAATTCTACACTTATCTGCTTAAAGGTCAGTTCCACCGAATCCAAAGAGGATGAAAAAATGCAGCTTAAATCCCATAGATCTCAACCCCAAAGGCTCTGTGAAATTAGCAGTGCCTAAATGCCAACGGGCCCTGCCAACCTAGCAGTTTGAAAACACACCAAGTGCAAGTAGATAAATTCCAGTGGGAAGGTAAATGGCGTTTCCGTGCGCTGCTTTGGTTTTCCAGAAACGGCTTAGTCATGCTGGCCACATGACCCAGAAAAACTGGCTGCAGACAAATGCCGGCTCCCTCGGCCAGTAAAGCAAGAAGAGCACTGCAACCCCAGAGTCATCTGCAGCTGGACATAACGGTCAGGGGTACCTTTACCTTTGTAAATGCCAATGGGATGGGATGGGATGGATAGTGACAGGATGAATCTCAATCTGTAGGAAGTTCTGTAATCCTGGTGCAGTGGCCTAGAATATATTGCCTCTGGTAACCCTTCATGGAGCCCTTCATGGAACCCTTCATAGATGGCAAAGGAATCCAGAGTACGGCATATGTGGTTAAAACCAGAGGCGTAGGAAGTGGGGTGTGGTGGGTGCGGCCTACCCTGGGTGTCATGACTGAGTGGGGTGGCAGGCAAGTGGGAGGCACACTTCGTGCCTGGAGGTAGCAGCTCTTCTGACCTGGCAGCTCTTCTGACTCCTGAGCTGTGGCAAGGCACACCTGGCCGCAGATTCTCTGTTGCCGGGTTATGTCTGACTTGGCTGCAGAGAGCAGGAGGAGACTGAGCAGCAGTCCAGCCTCCCTCCTACCCTGAACTGTGGCGTGTGGGAGGGCATCCTCCATGCTCCACCCCCCTCAGGAGCACGTCCACCTTGGGCAGCCCGGGAACATGCTCTGCCACTGATTAAAACATCAGCGAAGAGGGCTCTAGTCCAGGAAAAAGTTTGCTGCAATAAATCTGTAAAGTGCAGTAAGGCTGTGTGCTGTTTCTGCTGCAACAGAGTAACATGAGTACCCTTTTGAATGGTCACGGAAAACCACCTGCATCACTTTGGCCCAACTGAATGCATCTCGCCTGCAGTGGTGCCATGAGTATAGGACTTTGGGACAGACATACTTCCCCCTCCTCTTATTTCCTGTCTTTCTTGCTTATGTTATTAGAAGGCAAGTCGGTCACTAGGAAAATACTTAGGGTTGCCATAGCTCCAGAGTCTCCTACACATAACAGAATACGGCAGTCGGTTACAGTGTCTGGGAAAATCCAGACTTATGGCATTTTTGCAAAAATAACTTATAGATTTTGCAAAAATAAACAGCTCAACAACCTTGGGCAAAACTAAAAAATAAAGCTTAATAACTTTGGCAAAATAAAAATAAAAACCCAACAACTTTTGTGTCCAGATTTTCACTTTTTGAAATATGGCAACCCTAAAAATACTACCTATCAGTACAATCCAAATTGCTAATAGAGCTGTGTATGTGCTTTCAACTTTTTCAGTCTGGAGAGCCAGTGTGGTGTAGTGGTTAAGAGCAGTAGTCTCATAATTTGGGCAACCAGGTTCGCGTCCCCACTCCTCCACATGCAGCTGCTGGGTGACCTTGGACTAGTCACACTTCTCTGAAGTCTTTCAGCCTCACTCACCTCACAGAGTGTTTGTTGTGGGGGAAAAGCAAAATAAAAAAATTCCTTCCGGTAGCACCTTAAAGACCAACTAAGTTAGTTCTTGGTATGAGCTTTCGTGTGCATGCACACTTCTTCAGATACACTGAAACAGAAGTCACCAGACCCTTCTATATAGTGAGAAGGTGGGGAGGGGTATTACTCAGAAGGGTGGTGGGATTGGGTGATTGGCAGATAGCTGTGATGAGCCTGTTGACGACTCTTAACGACTGCAATAGGTCTTACAGGAAAAAGCAAGGGGTGAGAAGGTGAGGTGACTTCTGTTTCAGTGTATCTGAAGAAGTGTGCATGCACACGAAAGCTCATACCAAGAACTAACTTAGTTGGTCTTTAAGGTGCTACTGGAAGGAATTTTTTTATTTTGTTTTGACTATGGCAGACCCACGGTTGTGGGGGAGGAAGGGAAAGGAGAAGGTTAGCCACTTTGAGACTCCTTCGGGTAGTGATAGAGCGGGATATCAAATCCAAACTCCTCCTCCTCCTCCTCCTCTTCTTCTTCTTCTTCTTCTTCTTCTTCTTCTTCTTCTTCTTCTTCTTCTTCTTTCAGACCCAGGATCCACTTTTAACTCAAACATGCAGTTGGGCGCCCATTTCTTAACCTTTAGCCATATATCTGCAGGGTGGTAATGCTCCTGTAGAGATCCACCTTGGGTCAGGCTGCGACCTACTAATGGCTCCCAAACCACCACCTGAAGACCAGTCTGCTAAACAATCCTGAACAATTTTATTATCACACCACTCCTACAAACATCTGTACAGATAAACACAGCATAAGGATTTTGGAGAGCTCTGCTTGATCCAGCACTGGCCAATGATGTATACAGGAAGCCTACAAGCAAGTATTTGATTAAAAATTATCAACCTAAAACAACTATATTGATGTGAACAATGAAATACACCAAGCCACAGGGGTATGCTAATAAAAGAAATTCATTCATTCCTTTATAGACTGGAAGATTAAAAGATCTACAAATAATATTAAGGAAACTAATATTAGGATAAAGAGATTTAATGGATTATCTCTACAGCATCACTAAAGTTGTCCCCCAGGAGACTAATAATGCTTAGTTTACAAAACAAAATCCCCACCAGCATCTAAACCTGACAGATCGATAAGAAGAAACTCCCCCCTTTATTTATTCCCCTTCTTTCATTGTTCCTTGTGTCTCAGTCTGTTTAAAGACAGAAGTATATGCACAACAGACAGGGACTTGGCATGGGATACTAATGGAATGGAAGCGTTAGAGATGCAGAGAATTTTAACTGGCCAGAGTTTGCTATTCTCTCTCGCCCTGGTCCAGTGATATTTTGTGGATGCATAGAGTTAATTTGTTCTTTTGGGCATATGATTTCCATTGATGTTAATATGAACCCTTGTACATGACTCCCTTGGGTTTTAAAATACTATGGTTTCAAATAAACAAAAAAGAGCTGCTTGAGAATTGTTCTGAGCATGTTTGGTGGCTTTTCTGACCAAGCACACATATTACAGAAAATTCAAAGAAAGACCAATTAAGTTTGTTGAAAAATTGAGTTTATCTCGTCAGAGGAGCAGGAGACTGTTAATCTGCAGGTTGTGGGTTTGAGCCCCAAACTGGGCAAAAGATTCCTGCATTGCACAGGTTTGGACTAGATTACCCTTGTGATCCCTTCCAACTCTACAATTCTAAGATTCTATGTAAGGCCAGGATAATATTCAGTCATATGCATTGCTTTCTCTGATATAAGTTTTGGTTCTATATACTGTTGAATATTGAGTATTTTTGCAATTAAAAAATAACCCACCCCAGGTAGATGTGATGAATTATTTGTAATTTTTGTATCCCTTCCTTGTTCATAATGCATGTGTATGTTCTAACTTCATAACAAAAAAGTTTGTAATTGTTTTGTTCAGAATACAATTTTGCCTAGTTCATCAAGCGATACCAATTGAATATTATTCTCATCAAACACTCTTCCATCTAACATGCATGGAGAATATTTTCAGCTGAAATCTATTGATAGTCTGTTTAAAGAAGTAGTTAGTGTCCAAGACTAAGCACCCCAGGTTGGATTTTTAAGGCTCCGGGCCCTTTGGGTAACTCCAGTAACATTCCTGAGCTTTGGGCTTTGCCCCCTATTACTTATACAGTGGTACCTCGGGTTAAGAACTTAATTCATTCTGGAGGTTCATTCTTAACCTGAAACTGTTCTTAACCTGAGGTACCACTTGAGCTAATGGGGCCTCCCACTGCCACCGCCGAGCGATTATTTATGTTCTCATCCTGAATCAAAGTTCTTAACTCGAGGTACTATTTCTGGGTTAGTGGAGTCTGTAACCTGAAGCGTCTGTAACCCGAGGTACCACTGTATTGTTATAAATAAACTCCTAAGGAAACAAAACCACAATGGAGGCACCTTGCCTATCAATGTGAGTATTCAGCTTTTATAATAAAAAAGAAACTGGAGAAGATTGAGCAAAATATATGTAGCTTGAAAAAGCAAGCACTCCCATACGATATGGGCAATAAGGTCACAGATCAAAGTAACAAAAGAAGAATGGATGTTGAGTTAAAGTGCATCACTAATAAGAATTCATTGACACCAAGTGCACCTATGGAGAGAGACCAAACCACTCAGATATCATTAGAAAGTAAGGAAAGTGCTATTCATCTCAAACAAGAGGTGATGCACTGCAGCTGAACTGGTAGCATAAAACAATGGAGCTAGCCAAGGTAAGAAGATTAGCGAATTATAATGCCACATCACTATGTTTGGTAGATCTGACTAGCTGTGATGCAGGATCTAATTCCTCCCTCTTATCTGCAGCCCAGTGCACATATTAAGCTGGCTCCTTTCTTGCCCTGCCTGTGTAATTCTGAATGAGAAGGAGCCTGTGAATTCAGTTGGTTGTACTAAATGTGACGGCAAGTACTGCAGAAAAATAAACCTCCAGTTATAGATAGCATACTAGATGTAGGATTAAAATTGGTGGAATGTCATGAAGATATAGCCTAAGTGCATCGGTATGATCAGGAAGTGTGAACGACAGGACAGGCTTTGAACACAATCTGAGATGTGGTTGGAAATTAGCACACATTTTAATACAATGACACCCTTCAGCAAAGTCCTGCTGTGCTTTATCTTGGACAAAATTGTACCCAAGGTACAGAAGTTCCTGCTGGAACTTACCAAAAGTCTAGTTATTCACTCTATGCTCTTGATGAGATAATAGTGAAGAAAAATGAAAAATTGTGTCTAGATGTCACAAAGTGCAAACTACCATGAAAATGGAATAAAGTGGCTAAAAAACTCTGTACAGGTTTGTGGGTCTGTTGAAGCAAATGAGGACCATAATTGTTTCCATTAAGAATAGTAACTACTGGCTCTTTTAGACGACTGCACATTATAAAATGATATCATGCTGGTAGTGAAGTACAGAAGAATGCAAAGTAGATGAAATGGTAGCTTAACTTCGTAAATAGCCTGTTGGTGTCAATACTTCGTGCTTTGTTAAAAAAAAAAAAAAATCATCAGCTCTGCAACTGCTGCAAAATATGCTGCTGAAGAGTGCTTCTTAAATTCAGCACCTCATTGCTTACTGGAGCCGAGAGATTTGGAGAGGAGATCTGGGATCTGATGGTGACATTGACCCCAAAGCTTTCGAGCTCAGGGCTGGTGATACTTAAAGGTACACATTTAAAATGTGTAGGCAGTGAGAAGCAAAGACCAGGACCAACACTGACCTGATGTCAGAGGAGGGATGACCTTCCATGGATCCTGACAGGAATGGTGGTCAAACCAACATTTCCCTACCTTTGGTCTCCAGCTGTTTTCAGACTACAATTCCCAACATCCCTGACCACTGGTCTTGCTAGCTAGAAATGATGGGAGTTGTAGTCCACATGGAGACCCAAGGTTGGGAAACACATGTCTAGGCCATATTTAGTAGCAAATGTGTCCATACTGAAGGACTGCATTTGGCTTTAATTAGTTCAGTGCTGGTCAGGTTTCTAAATAAAGTTGAGCAAAGCACCTGAATATGTTTTTTTAAGGTATGTGCAGGCTCAAAATGATCTAATATTAAAATAAAAAGGGACCCAAACTATGCTGGAAAGATAGTTTGTCAGTCTTTTAAATCAACAGAAGAACTGGAAGCTCACTGTTCAAGGTTTGGCCTCTTCAGTATTAGCCTCAGTGCTGTCTCCCCCTCTACACATTAGCATTCAGTTCAGTTCAGTTCCCCCCTTCCACAACAAAGCTTTGCAAGTCACAGCAAAACAAAACACCAATATATGTTGCCATCTCACGCTCCTTTATTAATTCGCCTTAAATACAACAGTAATTATCATTTACAATTTTTACCAATTGCTGTTACTGTTTTGTCTGATGGTTCCTGGAGAATGGGAAGCCAGGAATCAAGAGGTCATATTAGCACTATTTGGACATTCATCTCTCATGTGATTATGGTCATGGGAGGGTGAAATTAGGGCTGGACCCTCCCTCTTTGCAGCATCACCAGCAACCTGGCTTCACTGCCATTCATAAATATTGCAGATATTAATATTGCACAGCTTGAAGCACTGGGATGAATAAAAAACTGACTCCTCTTGGTATAAAAATTGTCCAGACTAAAATATGGTTTCAAAGCTTTACTAACAGAACGTTCTTCACAAGAGACACAGAACAATGATGACACATCCAAATAGTTGCATAAAATCATGTGCTTGTCCTAGCACAGATTCAGCATCTTCTTACAAATATAAAATAACTTAAAGAGCTTAAAACAAAGCTCTGCCTCTCCCAGAGACTCTGTTACCCTGAGGCTGTGTTTTTGAAGAGATCATTAGCACACCTCCCTTCCAAGGTGACTTGAGAACAAAAGACAACTCTCTTAAAATGGAGATTTGCAATACCTTACTCATGTGATTTGCAATACCTTACTCATGTAAGTTAGATACCACATGAAACCTAGCAGAGACACATGCTAAGTTAATTAACAACCCAGTAGGTGCTCAGAGATCTCTTCTGAGCTTCAGTAGAATTTCCCCAATGTTGCCTTTAGCAATACTCATACAGAGCCATTTTCCATTTCAATGTAGAATTAATAATAATAATAATAATAATAATAATAATTTATACCCCGCCCTCCCCAATTTTAAAATACAGGTTAAAATACAATTTAAAATGCAGCCTTATTTTAATAGTAGCCCATAGATCAAAACCATAAGGGGAGGGAAACATAAGGGTCAGACTGAGTCGAAACCAAAGGCCAGGCGGAACAGCTCAGTCTTGCAGGCCCTGCGGAAAGATGTCAAATCCTGCAGGGCCCTAGTCTCTTGTGACAGAGCGTTCCACCAAGACGGGGCCAGCATTAAAAAGGCCCTGGCCCTAGTTAAGACCAATCTAACCTCCTTGAGGCTCGGGACCTCCAAAATGTTGTCATTTGTGACCTTAAGGTCCTCTGCGGGGCATACCAGGAAATTTTAAAAAAATAAAAATATATATTTAACAATGTGCTGTAGAAAAGGTCTGAAGACAGCCAAGCTGGTGCCAAATGTATTGCTCTGCTTTCCTTTGGACCACATCAGTGAGACCAGTAGTCCAGGACCTCCATACACACTGTCCAGGCTTGCACCCCAGGGAGGTCACCAGTGTGGCTAACACAGCGGTTTGACTTTACCCCCAGAGGCACACTCCATTTGTTGAGACAGACAGTTGCCAACCAGCTAAGACTCTCCCAGCATGATTTAGAGCCCTGATCTACCTGTGTAGAGCAGGTTGCCCTCTTCATACCTTCTCCTCCCGACATGTGGATGTTAGCAAACTGTAGATAAAGCTAGCCAGGCTGCCTGGCTGCAATTTAGTACGAGGGCAAAGTTCAAACTGGAGAAGTTAGGAAAACAAACACTTGGAGTTTGAAATGCCTCACCCCAATATAAGGCCAGTCTAGAGATCTTCCAAAATCTGGAGGCAAAACCAGGGACAGAAATAGATATGGGGGGTTGTTGCTTGGCACAGTAACTGTATGAACTGGAGATGGGATCAGGGTTAAGTTGTGGAAACTAGGAATAGCAGCTGCTGATTAGGCTTCATCTTAAAGGCTGAAGAGGGTTGGGTTGGTGGCATGCGTACATGTATCTGACACTCATTGTGGGGCTGCAGGGCTGCTCTGGGGCAGCAGAATACAGACTGGTAATATGAATTCCAATTGCTATGTTCAGCTGGGTCTTAAAATGTCTGTGTTATAAACAAGCCACTGAAGAGCCAAGATATTAATCTTAACTATAATGCTATGCTAGCTGATGCAACCTCAGCATGTTAAGATAAGGTTATTCCAAACACATATTGTTAGCTTAAACTAAGTCTTGTATATCAATAGGAACTGCAATTACCAATAGCTGGACATGCGCCCAGTGCTGACACTATAAGCAAATACCGCATTAAGAGAGAGAAGCTATTAATCACATTTTAAATTAGAGGTAATATCCACTTTCCAAATTAACAGCATCACCTTAGAAGAACCAGACTGCAAGCTCCAGGGTTGTGAAGGGCTTGATGACTGTTGACTATATAAATCCTGTCTTTCTTAGATTTATAAATTATATCTACCCAGAAATAAATATATATATATATATATATATATATATATATATATATATATATATATATGAAAACACCTGCTAAGATCTGGAATGAGGAAAGAAAGTTTCTCTTCAAATGGTGTTCATCATCACCACACAATCATAGAACCATAGAATCATAGAATCATGGAGTTGGAAGAGACCACAAGGGCCATCGAGTCCAACCCCCTGCCAAGCAGGAAACACCATCAGAGCACTCCTGACATATGGTTGTCAAGCCTCTGCTTAAAGACCTCCAAAGAAGGAGACTCCACCACACACCTTGGCAGCAAATTCCACTGTCGAACAGCTCTTACTGTCAGGAAGTTCTTCCTAATGTTTAGGTGGAATCTTTTTTCTTTTTTCTTTTTTATAAATTTTTTATTGAGTTTTCACATTTTATAAACACAGACACACACACACAGACAAAGACAACACATATAAAGTTTCATATCCTTACTTTCCTAACCCCAGTTCTTGACCTCCCCCCACCCCCCCTTCATACATCCTAATTCAATTAAATTAGCTCAGCAAGTTCATATCTCTCATCCTTTACATATTATTATTATATATATATATATATTTAAAAAAATACTTGATTTTTGTTACTTGGCCAAATTTTGCTTATCCAATTTTCTTATAAATATTAAATCCTTTTCTAAGGTCGACTCAAATTCCTTCCACGAATTTCTCTTTTATCCTAAAAATAGGTCATAATAATCAAACACAAAGGTCATAAACATTTTTTTAAAATTCTTTCTCCTCCCCCCGCCCCAGTTTCTGTCCCTTCCCAATGTCCCCATGTCCACAAAAACAGTTTTTAGCCTGGATTCCTCACATCTGAGGCCTTTAAGTCTCTGTCAGTCTCTCTCTGCCAATTTTGTTGGTAGCCCTCTTTGTTGGTCATCGGGTCTCGAAGGAGTTCTAGCTCAGTCTCATCAGATTTTCTTCCATCCAAAGTACTTGGTACCAGCTGCTGCGAAAGATCAGCTAATCTTCCATACTCAAAGAGGAAGCCCCAATCATATTTCTTGTTACTTTTAAATTCAAATATTCCAAGTGTTCCAGGGGCTTCCTCCCTCCTCTTTCGCATCTTTCGCAGATTTGTAATCCAAAGGTCTTCTTCTTTATGTTCTGACAATGTAGGCTTGTGGTTGGTACTCTCCATCTGTACTGGCTCCACTCCTTGTTCTCTCTCCTCCTGTTCCGAAGTTATCTCTTCTAATTCAGCTGCAGATTTTTTCCCGGTCAAGTCCATTGTGCATTCAGCAGAGTCACTTATTTTAGAGTTCAAGATTATAAGTTGTTTATTCATTGCCGTAGTCTGCTCCTGCAACTTTCCCACGAGAAAAAACATTCTTTCTATCTCTGCCTGTAGTTTTCCATCTGCGGCCATTGTAGTGTTTCAATGTTTCCCCTAGGGGGATTCTTGTTACATAATAGTCTTTTCCCAACAGTCCGTTACTTTGTTATTTCACTACTTTGTTCCCAACCACTTTAATTCAAATATAACAAATTTAGTCCAGAAAGGTGTTAAATAATAAGATTTTTAACTTTCACTGCCCATTTGACAGCTCCTTTGACAGCTGTCAAACTCCTTGTTCCTTTTTCTCCAGCTCACATACAGGACACTCCCGGGTCTGGGGGGGGGGGGTTTAGACAAAGACTTCTAAAATTCCACTCTTACTCTCCAGCACAAATCTTCTTCTATCAAATTCATGAAAATATTATCTTTTAAAAAACACCAAAAAGAAAAAACTCTCCACCTTAGTTCTCCGATCCTTGCTTTAGATCTTCTGTAAATAGGGGGGGGTGCGGACTTCCCTTTAGCACATCCCCCGATCGTGCCGAATTCAAAGGTAGAAATTTTAAAGTCCAAATTCCATTCTACTCACGGATTAATTAAAGTCCGAATTTCAGGGAAGAAAGTCAGCGGTCTCCGGCCATGGCTCGCAACTTCGCTCCACTGCAGTAGCGGTCCACTCACAGCACCACGCCGCTCCCCGTACCCTCTCCGCAGCCTTTAAAAAGGCTCTTCGTGGGTCGGGGGGCGCTTTAGGTGCCCGCCGAGTCACCAAGTCCGCAGGCTTCAGCGCCTGCGGTTTCTGAGGGTCCCCGCGTCGCCGTCGCGGTAGAACCCTTCTCCAGCGGAGCCGATTCCCTCCGGAGCTCGGAGGGAATCCGCCATTAACCAGATCGCGCTAACCCGGAAGTCCCCTAGGTGGAATCTTTTTTCTTGTAGTTTGGAACCATTGCTCCGTGTCCGCTTCTCTGGAGCAGCAGTAAACAACCTTTCTCCCTCCTCTATGTGACATCCTTTTATATATTTGAACATGGCTATCATATCACCCTCTTCTATCATAACCTCCTCTTCTCCAGGCTAAACATGCCCAGCTCCCTTAGCCGTTCTTCATAAGGCATCGTTTCCAGGCCTTTGACCATTTTGGTTGCCCTCCTCTGGACACGTTCCAGTTTCTCAGTGTCCTTCTTGAACTGTGGTGCCCAGAACTGGACACAGTACTCCAGGTGAGGTCTGACCAGAGCAGAATACAGTGGCACTATTACTTCCCTTGATCTAGATGCAAAGGAGTGTTGCCAGGGCACCACCAGAGATACAAAAACAGACTGTGTTTTTAACTACCTCTGGCTTTTATATCCCAAGCTGGCAGACACAGATACAAAATGGGGTTGTAACATTGGGCTCTAAATCCCATTTGTTCAACATCCTTTCTTCAGTCCTTGTTAACAGCAATAGCCACAATGAAGGTTAATCTCATAAGCGCAATAAATCTTTAATATAAATCAATGCTATGCCCACATTGGGGGTTGGTGTGTTCTACATTTCCCTTTCTGTGACCTCCACTCTTCCGTGCTAAATATCTCTTTCCCATGCCTTCAAAATTTCTGAGAGTGGGGGGCAGGGAACCCAAATTTTTAGGCAGGGCCCAGCAAACAATGGGCAGTCATCTTCTTTTCATCCAATGTATGTTTGATTAATTGGATTCACTGTATTAGAATTATTTAAACTGAGTTATGAACGCTATTCTAAATATGGATCTCAATGCTGGCACCAGTTGGAATAACTCATTTTAATTATCTGAAATAATTAGTATAGCAAAAAAGGCCCCAAAATTCAATGTTGGTGCGCACAAGGAGGTCCTGTGAGGCCTGACGTCACCACTCGCCATAGCTGGGCGGCTGTGAGGGCTCACTGCTGCTGCTAACATCTATTGGGGCCCACCACTGATAGTGGTGTCTTTCAGGGTTTTCTAGTAGTCTCAGTTGAGAATGCAATGCTCTGGAAGCTATGGGGCATTGTGGGTTATATGTGTGCACGTGCAAGCATGCGCCCATTCAGGTGGGCACCATATTTTTTATGATAGTCATGCTTTTGTGACACACACACACCCCAGATTAGAAGAATGTGAATTCTGGGGCATGATATTTTGGGGAAACTAAGGTGCTGGGAAACATCTGATTGCATCCTGCAGAGGGTCCGCTCAACCTTGGTGTCATCCCCAGGTCCTGCACAAGCAAGCTGGCCCCTTTATGTGGGGTTAGCTCCTCTTTCTCAGAAATTACATTAGGGACAATTTACATTTAGGTAACAAGATGGCATATACAGTATACATGAATGTCTCCTGCACCTGACCCCCCTGCAGATTGTTGCAAGCCTACTCTTTTTTTTTTTAATGTAACCTTTCATTAAAAATCTGCATTTGAGCAGTTAATTCTAAGCTGAAGACAGCCATGAGATTGCCAACTTTATTAAAAAATTATTTATGAAACAACCCGCAAGGTACAACGTACCTGCTGCACATATCTCAGTAACATTTTTGTGATGCTACCATTTCATGCTTTCTGATTTCAGTGTGACCATTTTTATAATAAAGAACTACCTAACTTTAGTCTTTTTGCTAAGATGTTCATCCTCTTTTCAATTTATTTCTCAGACTGAAGCATTCATATATATTATTTCCAAGAGGAATCATTCTATGTAACCATGAATTTCTCCACCAAGAAATCGGTACATTATCTGTTTGATGCTGAGCAGCTACATCCAACCAATTCTGTTGCTGCAAAGCATGTGATAATAATTCATAAGACCCTGTTCCTGAAGCAGAACCAATCAACACTTCTATACCAAATGACAACTCAAAACTGGGAAATCTCTCACAGCGATTTTTTACATGGTCAGCAACTGTGTCATTAGAAGAGACAATTGCAATATGTTACCATCAATCAATATTATGATTAAAGCCTCACATCATGAGGCATGATGGCTTTGACCTACTGAGACTCTAATTCTTCCATAATCTTTTTAGATAGTGGAGCAAAATCCATTATGACAAAGATTTGAAAGCAAAGTTAATACTGCTGTGGCAATGCTTAAGCCACTTACTGTTTAAATTAATAATCTGCTGGAAATTCCATCCTAAAGACATTTCATCTGGGATTTCTACTTGGAAAACAAGTTCTCATCTTCAGACTGCACATTTTTATGGGTTTTTGAGGGGGGGAAAGGTATTTTGAATATTTGAATAGTGCTCCGTATTTTTAAATCAGCTTAGCACGTTTCACATTTCCGAATGTCTGCAATGAATGCACATGGATTGCTAAAGTTTCAGACAGACCCAGGAGAAATTGGAAATATATATATGATAAAGGCTTTTTTTGGGGGGGGGGAGAAGGATGATATCAAACTAAATTTTACTTAGAGTAAGACCACTGATATCAATGGGCTTAATTGACTTCAATATGTCTGCTCTGAATACAACTGTTGGCTATCATCCAGTCTTTTTTTTAAAAAAAAAATCCTCCTGATTTTGCGCAATATTGATAAATAATAGGAGTGTGCAGGAACCCCAAGATTTGCCTTATATCTATAGCATTTAGGAGCCGCCCAATCTGTTTTACATCTGCTCTATGTTGTTCCAATTTGATTTATTATTCAGATTCAAAGCTGAACTGTTAAAATGAAAGTTCTGCTCTTCCCTCATTGACTATAACAGGGAATCTAAAAATGACTATTTTTTCCCCTTTTCACATAAATGAATAGAATTTGCATGTAAAAAAAAACCCACCCCAGGGTGAATTAAGCCTGCCAAAGATCAGGCAAATCCACTAATCCATCCATCCCTTCTGAGTGGATGAGGCCTGCCAAATCTGAGAAAGATAGGTGCAGTAGTTCATCCACAATGGCAGACTTTGCCAGTGGGAAAATATAGAATCATAGCACTGCAGATTTGGAAGGTACCACGGAGATCATCTGGTCCAACCCCCTGCAGTCTTTCACCCAACGTGAAGCTCAAACCCATAACCCCAAAGTTAAGAGTCTCATGCTCTGCCAACTGAGGCATCCCTCAAAGTATGGGGAGAGGGGAGGAATCAGTTCAAAAACTGGAGACATGAGTGAGCTTTTCCTGGGGGTAGAAATCTCTCAAGGTTCTAACCGAGAGGTCCGGGGCCCATGTTGCTTGGTGATTGTGTCTTTTCCGGTTGTCACACCTTTTTCTCATTGTATCCCATCCCCTGTCCATGCATGCCCACAGCTCCATTTCTTGGAATTACTCTCCATGTTGAAAAAACTTATATGTGATTTTTCCTTGTTAAGGAAAGGAGCAATTGGAAAATATCTGCAGGCTAGCCTAAAATTCTAATTTTTCTGATGCCCAGTCAAAAACTGGAAGAGAATGCCAAGCCACATGAAGAACAACTCTGTTTATTTTTACTTCAATATCCCTCCTCCAAACCACTGTGATTGGAGCATTCTTGGGAAATAGTTCACCGTGATTAAAAGTTAGACCTGTCCGTCAGAACGAAAGAGCACCTCTCAAACTTGGCATTTCCTAGTCATCTTGGTTTAATTTCTCAGAAAAGAGAAAATGGGCAAAGGTTGTGCCTTTAACTCGATGAAAAACTTAGGGAGTCAGATGTTTAGGGTGTTCCTGATCTGCCTTGCAGACCAACTTGGGAACATGAGATCATGATCCAAATCTCCCTGATTGTTCTTGCTATTTAGGGTACACACAGAGCAGATGCACACCACTAGTAAATAGCAAGTAAATTACTATTCCCAAAATATTACTACTGATTTGTGAAGCTATGCAACTATTTTAAAGCCATACTTAATTTGCAACATAAAAAGTAAAGCCCTCTACTGTATTGACAGTATGGATGTTTAACAAGTTTAATGCTGACAGCTATAAAAAAGTGGTAAAAAGACTTCTGTTTCACACATTTGACTTTAGAAATACACAGATGTTAGCAACAATCAATACTAGTTTATGCAGTCTGAACTTCATTAAAATCATGTCAGCCAGTCACCAACCTCTCTAGCAAAACATGATTCAGCTTTCTATGCATACAGGTGTATAAAAAAACTTAAATACTAACCCTATAAATCCTACTGGATTAGATTGAACCCTTTGATTAGTTGTACTGCTAGCAAAAATACACACTCCATCTTCCATTCTCCTTTTTGCAATTCACCACAGAACACTGTATCTGTTGCATTTCCTAATAAAATACATTGTTGTATAGAAATCTCTATCATATCGTAAAGAAAGGATACTTGTTAGTGTAGACACATGGGAATAATTGAAACTCTGCTACAATGCCATTCATTTAGGATCAGAAAAGATGCTGACAAGAAACCATTCACCCAGTTTTCAGCCAAACAGCCCTTATTTAAAATCCTGTGCTGCACAATTGAGCTGTTGGTGTGCTTATTGGATATGTTTTCTGTCTGTCTAGAAGCAGTCATTGAATACTCATAGCATAAGGGCCCATTGGGTCAAATGGGGATTTTGATACAAATGTAGGAAGGATATTTAGGAGGGATACGAAGATCTTGACTTGGTGCAAGGTAGTCCTCAGTCTACCATCCTAGATTGGACAGCCAGATGGATGCCTCGTTACCAGCATACACAACGGGGAAATGATTTTGATCTGTCTTTTCTCTATTTCTCCCAACGTAGATTAATTCCCCCTCCGTTCTTTAAAATAATTTTTATTAGTTTTACATAAAGTTATACACAATAAGCATAACCATTCCCCCCCAAAAAATTAAAAATAAAAAAGAGGTTCTTTCAAACCTTCAGGCCTTCTTCCCTCCCTCCATAGGTTCCATTTCTAAAGATTTTCCCCCCTTGCATCTTTTACCATTATCCATCTATTATACAATCATAGTAACCAAAGTTCATTTTACTGTCATTGTATTCCTTCCAATGATTTCAACTGTCTACAGTGGCCTTTCAAATATATTAAAAAGTTATTTCAGCCTTTTAAAAATACTGAGTCTTCCTGGTTTCTGATCTTTCCCATCAGTCTTGCCATTTCTGTATACTCCATTAGCTTGGTCTGCCACTCTTCTCTGGTCGGTACTTCTCCTTCTTTCCATCTCTGGGCACAGTGCCGGATTTATGTATATGCTAAACAAACTATAGCTTAGGGCCCCACTCGCTTGGGGCCCCAAAGATTTTTTAAAGGAAAAAAGAAACTGGATGTACATCTCCAAAATCTAAGATAAAAAACAAATAAAATAAAACCTACATACAGCAACAGTGTTTTGTGTTGCGTAGGCTCCTATGATGTAAGTAATGGGCCCCGTCTGATAGCCTGCTCCCTAAAATATTATGGTCCATAAATTACCATATAACATATATTCAACACAAAAAACAGCGACAATTTGTTGTTGACAAAGGACAGCTGGACATATAAAGGGCCCCATTACCTTCAGTAGCTTAGGGCCTCATCAAACCTAAATCCAGCCCTGTCTGGGCCAGAAGCATTCTTGCTGCTGACATAGATTAATATTTTGTGTCAGTGAAATATACTCGGAGTCGAGTGTGGATTTCATGCTCTTTATTCAGCTCATAGTAGTGAGGAAATGCCAGTTCCCACAAAATATCTGCTTTATATACATTATTTACACAATGGGTCCCACGTGAGTGGCTAATTCCGGGATTCTCCTGTAGTCCAATCAGGTTGCGGATTCACTTCCACCTGGAGCTGGATTGGGTGGCTCCTGTGGACCAGTCCGACTGCTGCATTCTGGATCCTATTGTTCTAGGACCAATCAGACTGAGACTGCTGCATTCTGAATCCAATTGTCCTAGGACCAATCAGACTGCTGTATTTTGGATCCTATTCAACTCAGTACATAACACCCAGTGATCCACCTTTATCCCAAATGGGTTTCAAACACCTTCCAGATCACTTAGCCGGTAGTGAATGGCAGGAGGAGGGGGCAATGGTGCTGACCTGATCTCTTGTCATCTTGACCCTGTAGAAAGATCTTGCTCTGGAGACAGGGGGGGAAATAACTTTGTTTAGGCTATGTTGGGGCTGTGAGCCAAATCTGGATCTAGAACCAGACAAAGAGAAGATTTTCACCCAGTGCAATACAGCCAGGTTGTTCACAGAAGGTTTCCCTCCACTTGAACAGTTAGTTCATCACCTTCTAGCTTAAAATCGTTCCCTAGTGTTCATTGGCACAGAGAACACATTTTATCCAGGTCATTAGGAAGCTGTGCATTTCTCCTCAGCCCAATCCCAAAATAGTAATAAAAAGGGAAAAAATATTTCAAAGAACGCCAGTTTTCTCTCTTGCTTTGATTAATGATTATTTGAGGAGTTCTGTCTCAACAAACAGAGAGCCCATTTTTACATTAATATGCATACATTTTCATTCATCCATTTAAAAATGTGATAAACAGGCCAGTTTTCTCACTGACGAAGAACTGGAAGCTGGCATGAAACACCACTTATTTGGAATTCATAAATAATTCCTTCCTTAATTCAGGATTGCGCCCCCCCCCCCTTTTCATCAGCTGTCACTCAGGAAAATGTCAAGCAGCCAATAACATACCAAGTGGATTCTCACCTCCCCCATTCATTTATTGCCCCATCAAGACCATCTGAGAGCTGTATTTTCTGTACTGTGCTTAAAAAGTTTTGAGAGACAGACAAGCAGGCAGACCATTTTTTTAAAAGCATCAAACAGCACTTCAGACAAGTTTGTTCCGCATCCTGGAAGGATACATTTAATTGCTAAAACCATATCTTCATTACAGTGGAAAAACAGAGATCTTGAAGTTTTAAAGTCATTTTCCCCCCTTCCACTTTCTTTATCTGCTACGCTGATGTACATCAAAGGGTGTGGCAGAAGCAGAAATGTTTAAGACTTTAAGATGTCTGCTCTGTTAAACGGCCAATGATCATTATTATTTTCCTTTTATTATTTATTATAGCTGTATACCGCCTTCCACCCAAGGATCCCAGGGCAGTTCACAACTGGGGGAAAAAATACAAAATGAGAATACAAAATGCACAATAAAAGAAAAAACAAACAAACCAATAACTCCTCCCTCCCCTTCCACAAGCATTTACTAGGCGTCCTACCATCCAAAACACATAAAGAATAGCATTGTCCACAGTTTGGCTCTCGGGACCAAACACATTTGCAACAACAAAGTTAAATACCAAAGAAGGATTGGCGAACTTAAAGAACACTTTGTAATTGATTGCAACATCTGCAGAGTTTCCATTCGGTCTAGAGAAAACATCCTCCATCAAAGTGTTGTGTCAACTAACACAGAACAACATATCCCATTTGTGGAAGATGTCCATCCAGCATCTGCTAACTATCACCTGGCAATCACAGAAAGCTACCCATTGTTGGCAGACTATGAACAGCTTGCTAAAGCTATCAGCCAGCCTCCTGTTGTAGTCTCTATAGGGAATTTGATCAGTCTCCATCTCATCTCTCCCCCTATCTACTCACAATTTATAGATATAACATGGTTGAGCTTAAAACTTCCAAGCCTCAAAATCAGGAGTTCTTGAGTTTTCTATCTCAAGTGCCCACTTGAGATGGCTGAAAATTAGTGATGCCAACCAGTCACACAATGGTGGTGTAGGGGGCAGAGTCAGTCACAAAATTGTGGTAGGTGGAGGCAGAATTTGAGATAATCACAGGCAATTACTGGCACCACTCTTTTGTTGATCTTTGGAAATTGCTAAATTCTTTGCCACCACATTTTCTTTTTGGCAGCTCATCTTTTCCCAATTTAAGGTCAGACATTTGCTCTGTAGGGATTGTGACCCAAACTCCCAACTTTAGGTAGAATTTGCTTCTCCAGATGTTCCATGTGGATAAAGTTTTTCTTTTCTTTTATGTTTTCCCCTTTTCCCTTTTCACCTTCAAATGCCTCTCAAAGGTCTTTTTACCCATCTCCTGTAACTTCTCCCATTCTTCTTTGGCACTCAACTTGTACCTTATCTCCCCACACTCTCATGGAAAAGTGCCATTTTCTTTTATCCCTCCTCCCTGGTCCTTTTACATTCACTTCTTCCTCTTATAACACCTTTCCTCTTTTGTCCCTAGTTGGTTTTTTTACTATGTTTTTAACAGCTAATAGTAAATATTAACCATCCCCTGCCTCCACTTTCTGATTTCCTTTAACACTTCCTCTGACCCCTTTTACCTCAGAGGAGGGAGACCTTCCTCCCATCCACCCCTACTGAACATCTCTACATCCCAGCCGACATTGCTTAGCATACAAGGAGTTGCTAGGGCTGGCACTGGTCCAGCCAAAAGACTATGGCATGGGTAGCAGGCAGGCAAGTGAGGAGGCAATAAGCAGGATGTGGCACCAAAGCCTGCCTGAAAATGGACCACTTATAGGCCCTGGCCCACTCCTTGAGAAACACTGCTCTAGAGCTTTACCCACTCCCATCTCCCAAGACCTGAACAACACTCACGTTTTAAGAACATAGAAAGAGGCTGCTGGATCAAGCCAATGGCCCATCTAGTCCAGCATCCTATTCTGACCAGAATAGGCCTGTCGGAAGCTCATATATGCAGCACCTGAGAACAACAGCTCTCTGCCCACTTGCAATTCAGAAGGGTAGGGGATATGTTTATTGTATTTTGTATTGTATTTTATGTATCTGTACCCCAGTCATCTGCCTAAAAGGCTTCAGGACTTGGCTGGCCAAGAATGCATAACTGTTCAAGTCTAAGTTGGTGCGTATTAAAAACTTCCTTATCCTTGAATCTCAGACACAACCCAGGCTTCCTCTTTTACTTTAAGCTTCATGGCCATCGATGCCATCACAGGGTTATGTGAGATTTGTCATCCATTTACTCGTTAGTTTCTGCCCCACTGTATATGGAGAGGAAATGTGAAAACATGAACTAATAAAAATCCACTTTTTCCAGGCATCCCCCTCCTGAGACCTACTAACCTTGTAATGGCTGTTTCACATGCATTACTTTTTTCTGAGAGCATTCTCAGGCTCAGAAAAGGTCTGCTGTGCCCCTCATTTTCACTCCAGGGAACTTGTATTGAAAAGCCAAAACATGTGAAGGCTTTCCAGTTAGCACAACCAGACTGAAATGCCCTTATTTCCACCGAAGATACATGAAGAGGCAGACTTTTGTTTTCTGGAAGTAATTAATCTCTAAGTAAGAAGCAGTAATGTGTCAAGTAGCCCCTAAGTGGCCATCATTTAAAATGGGCAATTGTGTAGTAATTGGGACCTGTGGAGGAGATTGACTGGGTGTTCAAAGTCACAGCATGGTCAGCCATGAAGGAGAGCTGAGGGAGAAGTGAGCTAAGCCAAGGCGTTTAGTTAGAAGGGGCAACCTGCTGGCAAGGTTCATCAGACAAAGCAAACCCACAAGGCACAGAAACCGTGGGCCAAGGGATCTGCCTTAATTGGAGTTTGGCAATCAAAACGGATATAAAATGTGAGCCAGTAACACCCCTGTATGGCTAAGTGCTCTCTGCCAGATTATTCAGAGGCCTGAACTCTGCCCAGAATACCCTAAAGCAAAAGCTGCTTATATATTTCAACATTTTCTATAATCCCAGAAGGAAACAAGCTGCTTCTGGCAGGGTTTCTCACAGCTACATTCATATATGAACCTATACAAGGACGCTAAATTGCTAAGAGTCCTGATCTCCTAGCCAGTTTTGAAATGAATGTAACTATCACCATGAGCCAAAATGTTCCTGTCATCTGTATTCTAGAGACAGGAAAGGTAAAACTAGCATTCTAAAGTATCTCCTGCTGCTAATGTGACACCCCCCCCCCCAGCTCTTATTCTTTGGTATCATTCTCATATATAGAACACCATGGACCTATCCACTTTTACAAGATGGGTTCTGCTTCCTGCAGAGTTCCTCAGAGCTGTGGGCCAATTTAGGCTCCCACTCCATATGCTGTTCTTCTTTGACTGGTGGGACAGGAAGAACGACCTGAGGCTCATACCCATACAGGCTCACATATGCACATGCTCCTATGGTTTCCCTTAAGCCACTTTTTGACATCAGTTCACAAAACAGGATGGATTACTTAGCTGAAAGAAGGAATAGCAGCCATTATGCTGTTGGAGGAAGAAGGGCCCTGATATACATCTGCCTTAGGAGACATAGGGTGCAGGAAGAAGAAAAAATAAGGAAGAAAAGTATCTCAGGGAGAAAGATAATAATAAATAAAGGATGGATACAGCTAAGAAACATGTCAGTGTGGGATGGAGTTTTTGCCTTAAAAAATATTCTGTCTTTTTAAGCAACCTTGGTGAAACAAATGACAACAATATATAAAAGCTTTCTTTACAGTTTTCTTCCTAAAACTCTATGGAGTCCATGACAGATGGAATGGTGTGTATGTGGGTGTGGGTGTGGGTGTACACACACATATATGCCCCTGTACCTATACCATTATTTTTCAAATCACAATTGGATTGTGTATCTATCTACTCCATTAAAATTCCTTGGATTGTGGTCACTTAATCAAAAGTCCTCATTTATACATACAATTTGCAGTACGGGGAGAAAGACCATGATTCAATGTTAGAGTATGTGCTTTGCATGTGAGAGGTCCCTGGCTCATTTTTATCTCCAGATAAAATGACCAGGTAGCAGGTGATAAGAAAGACCTCTGCATAAAACATGGGAGAGCTCCTGGCAGTCACAGTAGACGCGCCTTCCCCAACTTGGTAACCTCCAGAAGCTGTTGGACTCTCACTTCAAGCAGCCTGTCAAGATCATGCCAGAGTCAATGGCAGCAATACCCAATACAGACCACGAGCATGGTCCAGTGGTGGGTGTTGTGGTGGGGCAATGAGGCTCACCTGACCTCAAGTTGCATACCAGGACCAAAAGTGGGAGGCAGCAGCAAGGTCAGTGTGTTTGCACCACATCAACCTTGGCCCTTCTTCTCTCTATTCCAGTATGCAGCAATAATGCAAATGACTGGAGGTCAGCAGAGCACCACTAACTCATCATCCACGACTGGTGTGGTCTCTGTACAACATGGCATCTTGGTAGCCAGTTGCTCATGCTGGACTTGAGGGGTGGTGATGAAGCTAAACCCTGTGCAACTATGTTGACTTAAGATGCAGGTGTATTGACCAGGCAAGAGCCAAGCTCCTATTGTTTGTACTAGACCTGACCAACTGCAGAGACTGACACTGAACGTCTCTTTTCTGTTCAAGCATAATGAGAGCTCTGAGGTCACCCAGTTGGAGCTGGTTCACAGGCATTTGCCCCATTTGCCTCAGACTATAAAGTACTTGGTTCCATCCCCAGGAATGCTACCTGTCTGCAGACAATTGTTGAGTCTACAACTAAAAAAAAGGAGCACGTCAGCTCAGCCTGCCCATGACCTTTAGAGATTCGAGGTCTGTTTACATAGAGGCCTTCATAAATACACCTAAATAAGTGTTAACTTCCTACAAGTGATCTGCACCCTGCAAAAACACAGATCCTGCTTAGGTACATTTGGACATAAACTCAGCCACTAAATTTGCTTGAGGAATCAAGATTCAAGGCAATTTATAATATTCTTATAAATATATGCAGCTTAGTTTTAAAAGCTAATGAGATTCCTTCGTCCCAGAACTGATTTAGGGATGCTTTATTTGTTCCACTATTAAATTCTAGTTCAAAATAAAATACATTTCAAACACATTTTACACAGCCAAGCAAATTAAGCAGTGCTTAGAGGGTTCTATCATAAAGACTATTAGCTAATGAAGGGTCTATTCCTTCTCATACCGGATTTACTGATTCAAAACCTGAAGGTCATTGGCTTCAAATCTGCAGGGCAGTGGGGATTATTTCTCTCATAAACGACTACTTCTACATTAATAACATTTATATTACTTGCCTAGCAACATAATCCAGCCTTTCATGCCACACTTATTGGTAGCCACTGGTAAGCCATTGGTAGCCTATGATAACTCTTTGTAATTCATAAACTCCAGTGTTGCAAGGAGTTGTTGCAGGGAACTATGCAGAGAGAGTTATTCACATTTACTCATCTGGACATTCACAAACAAAGGAGATCCCGGAATAACATTCACAGCAGAAACATCACAAATAATTAACTACTAGTCAATTATCAGGTGCATGTGACAAATAGAAATTAATTCCTTAGGCGAGTTTAAGAACATTTTTGGAGGCATACAAGGTTTGTGTAGGTTTTACTCCTTAGCCATTTCTTCTCCTGAATATGTCCCGCAAGGCAGCAGGTATGGTTTTCCTCAGGGCTTACTCCTGAAGCCTTTCTCACGAATAAGTATCGCTGCAAGGCTCCCACATGGGCTACCTTCCCAGTCTGATAAGCCCCATCTTCTCCTATAGTAAATTACTATTAAGAGCCCCTTATTTTATTGTTGACACTGATGATCTAACATGATTGAGGATGTAGCTATAAAACAAGTATTGAACAACACAATATTATTGGAAATACTCTTTTGATAAAAAAATTAATAATATTTTGGCTTGCATCCAATATTGTGTAAGTGGAAGAAAACTTGTTTCCCCACCAGCCCATCTTCCGCACCCTGTAGTCTCCTGCACCTCACCCAAAAGCCTCTCCAGGTGGTTGACATGACTTGCTGAACATTGTGCTGTGTCTTATGGGACTATAGTAGAATGGTAGACTCAAAGAATCACAGAACTGTACAACTGTAGAGCAGGAAGTGATCCAAAGATCCCCTGTAATGCAGGAATCACGGCTTAATGTCGGCCCAAACTGAGAAGAGGAATTTTGTCCCACTCTAACAGATTTCTCAATTTGGGGAAATGCTTTCTTCCTTTAACACCCCTCCCTTTTTAGCAAGACATCCATCCCTATATACAAACCAGAGCATTATCATTCGAATGTTAGGAAAGATCTAGGCTCCAATGCCAACTCAACCATGAAGCAAACTGAGTAACATTGTTCCAGTCACACAGTTGTGAAGATAAATGAGCAGGGAAAGGATTGGGGATGCCATCTCAAGCTGCCTGAAAGATAAAAATAACATAAATAAAAGAAATCAGTATTTGTTGATATTTTGGGGATACTTTTTGCCAGGGCTTTTTTCTGAGGTTACGCAGGGGTATGCACACCCCTAAAGATTTTGTGAATCTTTGTGCTTTTGTTTGTTTACTATATTTATTTTCCCCAATTTGAACTATAAAATGGTGATTTCCTTGAGTCAAAATGAGAGTAGCCCTAAGCATTCTTTTAAAGAAAAAAAGCACTGCTTTTTGCTGATATTATTCTTAAGTGCTGCCTCAATCATAGCTGTCAGTGTTTCCCTTTTTTTAAGGGAAATTCCCTTATTCCAAATAGGATTCCTCGCAAGAAAAGGGAAAAGTTGACAGCTATGGCCTCAATATATTTTTATGAAAGTATACATTATAGACAAAGAATGCTTTTGAATTGTTATTGTTTGACTTTATTATGAATTATGTGCGGACTGTTTAATTCAATTGTTTATCTTTTGAGATGTGTTCTTTACTTTATTGTTTGCGATTCTTTAAATTGTTATTCATTGCAACTCTTGGAATGAAAAAGTTATAAACCGCCTTGAGTATGGATTAACTCTGGAAAAGTGGCATACAAATAAATGATGATCATGATGATAATCAGAATTTCATTCCAGCCAATAATACTAGAAAATCTTTTCTCCTAAAGCATTTACAGTCTAATTTCAAACAGGGCAAAGAAATACACAGAACACAAAACCAGGACTTATTAGTATTAATGGAGGAAGTCAATGAAGTTGTAAAAAACTGCTGAGAAAGTGACTGTTTTATGGTAGTCCAATAAATGGCTGCAAGAATTAAAATTACAATATAATTGTTCAGTAAGATTTTATGAAACCTATCTCCTATCTCTGTTGCAGAAACTAACTATATAGAAATGCTACTTAACTTGGTGTGCAGAGCTGTTGGCACACAAGATTTGCTGAGAAAAAGGAATTTGGGACGTCAGATTGTATGTCTTAGAGCTCTACAATGTTTCTTTCTCATCAGATATTCCCAAAGGCTATAGCCAAAAGCTTCTGGCAATACAGTACTGAGAAATCAGACTCAGTGCCACTGACTTCATAACAATTACTTTATATACAGTTGCAAGGTGCTACTTTTAAATGAGTCTCAGTGTGGAGAACAGTATATTCTTCACAGACCATGGCCAACTTAAAGGGCACATATGTGTATGCAGATGCCCCCAGCAGTACCACTCCTCCAGGAGACTAACTGTGGTTTTTTTCTAGGAGTAATGACTGTAGAGATGTGAAAACTCCAGAGAAGTGGGAGGAAATAATGTGTGGCTTTGCACTTTTGACTGAACAGTTCACCCCTGAGGAAACCTTCTGGCCAGAATGCTGCATACTCTTAACAAATGGACCTGTTTGGAACTACCTATATAGCAATTTACTTAACACTTTCAGTACTAGCTTCGAAAAACGTTCAAAAAAAAACAAAGCTTAATCCCAGGAAACAATACATATTTGACTGATTCTGGTCCTAATTAATTGGGCACAATTCTATGCATTGCTGTGCTGCTCTTTGGGTGTGGGGGATCATAGTGGATTAATAAGGTTTCTTGCATTTTTTGGAACCCAGTGGGAACATGACTGTAGAATCTTCTTGAAGTTGTTGCCATCCATCCACAATGGGAACAGCACCAAAGTGGTGCAATGCTTTTGGTACCACTTAGTTGCAGTAGTTGCCAGAAGGAGGTATACAAGACACCATCCAACCATCTTAGGGGCTCCACCCTAGATTTGTGTAGCATTTCCTCCTTAGCCTTTTCTGTTCCTGAAGATATCCTGCAAGGTTTAGGATCAGAGTTTTCCTTCTCCTAGAAGGGCCACCATCCCAGATTGACGAGTCCCATCTGACCCTCACTTCACTCTACATCATGTGCAGAAACCACCTTCTTGATTGTTGGACCCGCTATTGGTCTCATTCGCTCGATCCACTGGAGCCTTTTTTCACATGCAGGGAAAGTCCCCAACTCACCAAGGTTTGAGACCCAATATAGCACTACACCACTGGAAACTACAAAAAGTTCATGGTAAGGTATTCCTGTGTAGCTGGTGTGTAGCTATTAGTGTTTTGCTTTGCTAATTTGCTACTTAGAATCGCTTATATCCTTTCTGATTATGCCTTTGAAAATGTAATTGTCTCTCATTTCTCTCATTACATCAATTCTGTAAAGTTACAAATCATAACTGCAAGCAACTTCCAAATACAACTCCCTGCCCCACCTAGTGGTATTTAAGCGGTTCCAGAGAAAGGAATAATGCTACAATGCTAAGTTTTGGCACTCCAAACAGGAATAATATTAAATTCCTGTAGTTATTTTATATAAATGCTTCTTCATTTTAATTTGTCAGCCAAGCTAAAAAAAAAACCAGCTGATAACAAAATGGCCAGCTATACCTTCTCCCACAAAGGGACTATTTGCCATCCTTATCACATGAAAGTAGGCTGGCAGCTCTTCACTCAAGGGACTTCGAACTCCTACATTGAGATAAATGTATCTTTCAAAATACACAATCAAACAGCTTGGAGATTGTTTATCAGAAACACAAAATAGCTTTGCCTTTCCACACTGCCGCTGAAGTCAGACTTGAAATACTGAAAGTAAAGTCATCCCTATTTCTTCTTTAGATCTGTCTGTCCCCATCCATACCTGATAAGAGAGAGATTTCTATTTTTGGAGGGGTGAGCAAGGGAATCAGACCTCCATGCTATGAGGAATTCAAGTGGAGGGTTATTGCTGGCACTGGCAGCTAATGGTGATGACATGACAGAAAGGACTTGTTCTGTGCCCAGTCTCTCCATAACAGTATAGACCTTTTTGTGAATCTCCCACTGCAATATGGGAACTGAAGATGTTACAAAACCAACCAATGCTAACCTTTAGATTATGAGCACTCTTTTGATTCTGTTAAGGGGCCAACATCAGGCCTGAAAGTATCTTCAGAGAAATAATGAGGGGTTTTTCTTTTTCTTTAAATCATTTATGGGGGGAAAATAAAACACATGGATGCCTTTCAAGTTTATTTTGATGAACAGCAGAACGGAACAATTTGTGTGCAGAAGAGAGTAAATATGCCATTTTTAAAAAATTACCTGGGTTGCTGTTGGTTAGCATTCATCTATCTCAGGAGACAATAGAGGAGTGATCCTTCAGGAGTGAAGTCAAATCATTAGAGAATTACCACACTTGTATGGGCTGTAGAAACCAATACAGGAGAGACATGTTTTGTTGCAGCTGGGGCAAATGAAAGCATCTAGTTGTTTTGATACAGGTGTACCATGATGTGTTTTCCTCCCAGTGGTCATTACTCATCTGGTCACTGATGTGGGTATACGACCAGTTTCCAGATGCTGCAGTTATGTGCAAGGAATTCCCACATGGCATGGTTAACACTGACAGCTTTCATTTCATGTTTGTAGACAACACCACACCTTGAATGAACACAGAGAGGATTGGGTGGGGCGGGAGAGAAGAAGAAGAAGAAGAAGAAGAAGAAGAAGAAGAAGAAGAAGAAGAAGAAGAAGAGTTTGGATTTGATATCCCGCCTTTCACTCCCTTTGAGGAGTCTCAAAGCGGCTAACATTCTCCTTTCCCTTCCTCCCCCACAACAAACACTCTGTGAGGTGAGTGGGGCTGAGAGACTTCAGAGAAGTGTGACTGGCCCAAAGTCACCCAGCAGCTGCATGTGGAGGAGCGGAGACACGAACCCGGTTCCCCAGATTACGAGACTACCGCTCTTAACCACTACACCACAAGAGCCCCACCCACCACAATTGTCACACACTCCTGCCATGCTGCTCTGTCTGATGTTCATCTGAAGAGTTCTGGCCAATCAGAGCTCTCCTGCCCATATTGGAGCTTGCCACATCTGTGGCTGGGGTGGGTGGCAAAGGTGCCCCTCTGGAACATCCGAATGTTAGGTATCATTCATCACAAAACAGGAAAAGGGTGCAGATAACTTTAAGGACATTTTCTATGAGTTCTGGGTGGGGTTTTCCCGGCTAATTAGGCACAGCTGGTGATGTGTTTAAAGAGAGAAGAAGTTGCTGTTTGAATTTGCCTGCAGATGGGAACACCCACATGCTTTGTGTTTGTATAGTCATAATAAAACTCTTGTTTGAGTATTTTACATCAGTCTCATGGTTCTGTCATCTGCTGCCAGGGAAAATTCACCTCCAACACCAAATTGGCTTGGGCCAATGACATGATTGCTTTTGAGCACACTGGCCTGCTTCATGGACCCTGTTTGGCTCCCGGTATACTCCAGAGCTTAGGGCAATGAAACAAGCTGGGAGAGGGTTCAAACATGAGTGGTGGAAAACTCCAGTCGAATGCAGTCAAACATTGGCAAAGGCTGATCATCAAGCCTACCTAGTGGCAGTAAAGACAGCGAAGAAGGCATTCTTCGCTGCCTCAGTTGCATCCAGCAGAGCTTTTCTGGGTACTGTGGGGCCTTTTACAGTCTGGCCCATATTTTCAATAAAGGGCATTGTTTTTCAGAGCTGCTGGAAATGTTTTCCCCAAACCTGAGAAGTTTGAGCTTCGCCCTAACTGATATTAGCTTCTGTGTACAATGGTGGTCGCATCATAGATATAGTCTCAAAGATGTGCTCCACAACACCCAGTGCCTCTTTTGTTCTCAAGGTGGCGAGGGGGAAAAGAATTTGAAGTAAATGGAATCACCACTGCAGGATTATATACTATAGGAACTGTACACTTAACAACTGTGTCATACAACTATGCATTCAACAGTGAGGAAAATAAGGTACATGACATATGGATGCCTAATAATGTCTTGGAGAAGTCACATTCACAGTCGTAGTCAGCAGATTAACATTTTAACAAGTCACTGTTCCCAACGGGATTACATCCCTCAGACGGCTGAGAAAACACTTCAAGCTGTGATAAGCAATAAGAAAACCAGGAATGGAAATCTCTCTGTTAGATCCTTTAATACCAAAGGGGTCCATTGCACTTTATTTGACAGTAATGCTCATCATTGCCAGATTTTCATTCAAGAGAAAGAAGAGAGAAAGTGAGAGGACTTCTAGAGTACTTGAACATTTCTTGAAATGCGCTCTGTTGTCGCCCTGCCTGATGTTTTTGCTAAAGATGGTGTTTTCTTTTAAACATTGAAATGTACCGCATCACACAAACAGCCTCATTGCTCAGGCTCCATCTGCACTACACACTTAAAGCAGCACCATACTACTTTCAATAGCCATGACTCCCCTCCCCCCCAAAAAAAAAATCCTGGGTACTGTAGCTTGTTAAGTGTGCTGAAAATTAGGAGCTACATTTCCCAGAGGTCTCTGAGAAGAGGGATTTGCTGTTTAGCTACTCTGTGAATTTTATTGAGGTTCTATGGACCCCTTGTTTCATTCTGCATGAATTTCTAGTCTCTTCTCTCACCGCCTCTCTACACCACTATAGCCATAACAACCCCACCATCTACATATACAAAATCACTTCCTTCTCTTCATTTTATCTCAGCATCAGGATATGCTAGGAACATAAGAAGACCCCTGCTGGATCTGACCAAAGGCCTATCTGATCTAGCATCCTGCTTCTCACTGCGAAATTATACTTCCTCTGGTACATAGGACATCAACACTCTAGGAACAGAGTAGGCTCAGCACAGTCAGAGGAAGTATCCTTCTGGCTACTAGTTGCTGCAAACCACAGGGAAGGAAAGTGCTCTTGTACTCAGGTCTTGCTTGTGGGTCTTCCACAGGCATTTGGTTGGCCAATGTGAAAACAGTATATGGGACTAAATGAGCCATTGGCCTGTTCCAGCAGACTCTTCTTATGAACATATGTTCTGAACTGTACATAAGCATCCAAATACTATGTTAGTTTACTCAGATGTAGATACTATCGCATTCAGCTAGTGCTGAATGTATGTGTGTAGGGTTGTGTGTTTCCTTTAAAGGTGGAAATCTAGCACACACATTTATGCTATGAGTTTTCTTTTCAGGAGATCTCAAGCCCAACCTGGATTGTGAACATTCTGCACTATAAGACAGCATTTCATTGTCTAAAATAAAGGCAGTGGTGGGTTTTTTTTTTTTCATTTCATAAACTTTACTGCAAGGCTCTGTGTTTAAAATCTGGTTCTGGTACATATTTTCCCACACATCTGACATGAGAGGCTGAAAGAAAGGCAATTCATTACATTGTTCCTCTCAAGTACTCACCAAATAATTTGTAATTTGATATTTGATCAAATATCCTACATTTATTTGAACAGTGACTGTAATGCAGTGATAAAGAGATTTGTTTAAAGCTTAATACCCTTGCAGTCAGAGCGTTCTGATGCCTGCTTCTTCATTAGATGAATTTAGGGGGGCAAACACTTGCTGACTGCACAGCAGAGATACCTTCATCAAAACGGAGGAGGAAAGTGGAACAAATTTTTAAAGACTAATATTATTTCACATTTATGGGGAGAAACTGACCTTTATTCTTAATGCTTAAATGTAGGACTTTATAGTAAAGACTTTGTAATAAAATCTCAAAGGCTGCTGAAAGAGAAAAAACTATATGAAACTATGAGTCACTCATTTGGAAAATGAAAGAGAACAGATTGATATTTGAAAAGCTAATATTTCTTACATTTTCAGGGAAAAAAGGATTTTGATCCCTTTGCATAAGATTTATAGACTGCTGCTGGGAAGATGGAATATTTTAAAGAGAGGGAGAAAAAATCCTTTATCTATAAATTGAAAGGAAGCAGAACAATTTTTTCGAAGGGTAACATTTGACTTTCAAACCACTGAGATAACTGGAAAATCTATTTTATACTGAAGACTTGTCAATATTTGCTTAAGCTCAAGACATATTAAGTAATCTTTTAACTATTATTGTTTTAATAGAAAAAATACAATGTCTTTGATTTTTTCCTGGATGTCTCCATGTCTGGATCCTCTTCCAAGTGAGGTGTCTGTTTTGTCTCTACAGGTGTAGACACTGGGGGACAAGACTTCCCTGTGCATCCATCAGTCCCATACCCTTATCCTGGAAGAGGGTCCAAATCTCCTCATCCTCATTGTCAAGGCAACCAGGTTGATGTACCTGATGTTTTCACACTGAACTGATAATTTCATTGCTCACCAGGACTGTGTGGCAATTAATCTCTAATCACACATAGTAACTTGGTCTTTACTTCTTGCAGCCGGGGGCGGGGTGAGCCACCCATGGGGACGGGGTGCACTGCGTGGAGCCTCTCCACTGTACCCCCCCCCCCAGCTGTAGGGCCGTTGAGGGAGAGGCGGAGGGCAGACGCAAGCCCCACGCTGCCGTTTCAGGCAACATGGAGCCTACAGGCACTCAAGCCAACACAACACTCCCAGGATAGACATGTGGCTCGGGCACGCTGCAGGCCCCATGGTAAGTGCTGCCCCTGAGGTGTGGCGCCCGGTGCCCACCATGTTTGGTTACATATGTTGACTGAACTAAAAAGTTTTGTGAGCCCATTTTAAAACAACAACAACAGCAACTCATATTTTTGTCATTTTGTCACACACATCCCTCAGTGATGACACCTGGGGCGAACTGCACCCCCCGCACTCTCTTCCTCTACCTCTGATTCCCATTCGCATTCTGACCCAACTCGTCAAATACATGCAACTGCATCAAGGTGAGGGAGTTTTCTTAGAAGTCATAGGGTCATAGAATTGTAGAATTGGAAGGGATCCTGATGGTCATTTAGTCCAATCCCCTGTAATGCAGGAATCTCAACTAAAGCATCCATGACAGATAGTAATCCAAACTTTGCTTTAAAAAAAACTCCAACAAAGGAGAGTCCACAACCTCCCGAGGGAATCTGTTCCACTGTAGAACAACTCTTTCTGTCAGAAAGTTCTTCCTGGTGTTTGGTTGGAACCTCCTTTCTTGTAACCTAAGCCATTGGTTCTGGTTCTATCCTTCAGAGCAGGAAAAAATGAGCTTGCTCCAACTTCCATGTGACAGTCCTTGAGATATTTGACAATGCCTATCATATCTCCTCTCAGTCTCCTCTTTTCCAGGCTAAACATATCCAACTCCTTCAGCTGTTTTTCATAAGGCTTGGTTTCCAGACCTTTTATCATCTTGGACACATTCCAGCTTGTCAATATCCTTCTTAAATTGTGGTGCCCAGAACTGAACACAGTATGGGTGCAAAAAGTATCCAAAATGGAAAATGAATTTTGCAGGGGTGGTTGTCCCCCCCCCTTTTTAATCTGTTTTACACTAGTACACTACTTTTTCTGCCCTTCCCTGGTCCTTAGAAGCTGTGGTTAAGCTTTTGAGAATGAACAGACTGAAGTTGTATCCAGATAAGATGGCGGTAATCCTAATAGGAAAAGCCTGTGTTCTGAAAAGGATTGCTCTCATTGTACTAGGGCTCCTGAGCAGGCTAAAAGCCTACAGCGCTCTTGAACCCAGTTACCCGACCCCCAGGTTAAAGTTATTACTAGGGGCATCTTTTACCATCTGCACAAAGTCCTCTTTCAAAAAGGCTGGACCTTTTGATGGCATTGATGTTTCCATGACTTCCAGGCTGGACTACTACCATGTGCTTATAAGTAAGGCTGCCCTTGCATTCAATTTGAAGATTTCAAGGAGTGCTGAAGGTAGCTGTACTCCCTCTGGCAGTTGTCAGGAGCAGTGATAGACTGTATTCTCTGAAATGCTTTTTTTCTCCTGTGCACAAGAAGAATGCTGTTTGATCTGGGGGAAGCCTTCAACAGATCATTGCCTTCCTTGAGTATGAAGCAAGGCAGTCTGTCAGGAACTGCAGCACATGACTTTGAACACTTTTCCACACTCCTAAGCCAATTCTAACCTTTGTGCTTGCCTGAACAGTATTATCGGCTGTTGCAGTTCTGCTATACCAGCATGCTCTGGTTTTGCCTTTCCTTCCAAAGGAGAACAGGGGAGCAAACAGCAAAAGTTAAAATAGGAATACAATTGAAATTTAAAAACACGATTAAAAATAAGAATAGATTTAAAACATTTTTTAAAAAAATCTAGCAATCTTTTAAAGCCATCACATATTGTCACAGCTAATCACAGCGTCAGCTATGTTTTCGGAATCTGCACCAATGTACATTTCAACAGCAGTCTCATCCAAAACCTGGCATGTCCTCTGATGCCATACAGAGCTTCTGCATAAATAGGGTTACCAATTCTGTTCAATAGAAGAGGTAGTTTAGTGTTTATCCCTCCCATTGTTCTCACTTCTGTAAAGGGAATGGGCAAATTAGGTTTGATGGTAAAAGTCAAGAAATAAAAGCATATGATTTAGCACTTTAGGAGGCAATCCTATATAGACGCTTTCCTTCGAGTATGTCCCACCAGACCCAATGGGATCTACTTCTAGGTAGTCACACATAGGATTATACTGATACCCAGGTGTTTTTTTCCAGTGGGAATTAGGCAAAACAGGCTTTTCTGAGTTATTTAAGCATTAGTTATGTCATGTAGCCTTTTCCTAAAAAGGTGTAACTCATTCATCATATTTGTAAGATACTAATTTATGATGGCATAATTATCAGAGCAATGTGCAATATTTATGATTAACCTGAGCTAGGCCTTATAAATCATGTATCCCCAAGGAGAGGATAGGTTCTGTAATTTACCATTATCCAGTTTTCATGTTGACAGATATTTAGCAGAATGCGTATCATCCGATATAATTCATTCTGAGTTCATATATCTTTAGGCATTTGAAAGCTCCTGCTGATTCATTGCCTCCCCTTGTCTCATTGATTTGTCCTTACAACACCCCAATGAAAAACAGACAAGGTTCAGGAAAACACACGCACACGCACACTGCTATAACTATTTTCAAAAAGAAAGAAACGAAAATACCATATTTACAAATCACCCAGTATTTTAATCGGGAAAAGAAATCAATGTTATTTACTGATGGTAGATAAAAAGTCTGGGCATTTTGGAAGACTATGTGCACTTAAGTTTAATTATGCAGAAATCTCTCAGCCTTTTCTACCACATGTTTGGGCCACGGCATCTTTGCTAATAAATAACTGGAACAGAACTGATCATTTCTAAGCCACATTAATACCCAGTAGGACGGAATACAAAAAGTTCCCATTGCTTTCAGGATGTGGATGTTCAAGAATACATTCATATATTGTCATAGACTGGCTGGGTGCAGAGAAGTGGTAGAAGGCACCAGCCTCCAAGGGAAGAAGACTCAGAGCCAGGGGATTGGTGGCAGCACAACAATGAGTGGTCAGAGGGAGAAGAGGGAGCAGACTAGGAGGAGGAGGTGTCAGAAGCTGAAGAGGTAACAGGGTTTAGTGAGCAGGGAGAGTATGTGGAAGAGAGTTGTCCAGAATCAGATTCAGAGGCTGAAGAGAGCGGGACCAAGAGACAGAGATGAGGCAGGCTGCTGAAGAAGCCAGGTGGTCTCCCCATCCTGCGATGGACAGCTCCTCTCCCCCTGGTCTCCCAGAACCCAAAGAGGTATGAAGAGAGCAGAGAAAAGGCAGGCAAGACAATGGAGCCTCAGATTGCTAGGGATGGAACCATGGAAGGAGGAGCCTTAGGGAGCTGTGAGTGGGTGGGGACCTTCAGTCCTCACAGCTACCAGGAAGAGTTGCTAGGCCTGGCCTGTTGAGCTGTCTTATTTCTTTGAATAAAAAGTCAACTTCACCGAAGCTTCACCATATGAGTTGTTTCTGACCAGCTCCTGGCACCTGCTCCTAACATATATTTTATAACTCTTTATAGAGTTGGATAAGCACCAAAGGGCTCTCCCTGAAAACTGTTGCATCCCTCAAGAATTAATGGCAGAACTCGTAACAACTCTCAAGGGGGCTTTGAAAATATTTGCTTTCAGTGCTCAGAGATTGCAATGCAAGCCATCTTATGTATACTACCAAAGAGTAGAAAGCCTAAACTTGGAGAAGGGGGCAGAAGGTGAGAGGAGGCTCTATTCTTGTGGGAAATGAAGCCAAGAAGGGTGAGACTAGACTATAAGAGTATCATCCTCCGCTGGAAGTGAAGCCCTTCAGGTTTTTCCCAAGATTGCTGGAGCCCTCCTCCACCTGCTACCAACTTGCCCCAGGTGAGGTGAGACAAAGCAAGCTTAAATTAGTGGAAGCCATTCCCCCTCTGCTGTAAACCCAGTTGACATTGTGCTACAGAAGTGCATGGGGAAAGACTGACCCAGAGGCTGGAAATGATTAATCTATGCCATCCCTAACATTATTTCTTTATTTATTATAATATTATATAATGGTGGTCCTTCTTACCCAGTGGACCACTCTCTGGCCTTGCAGGTAAGAAGGAATGATCTGTCAATTTTGGTTTCTCATTTTCCCGATTAAAATACTGCTAATCACATATTCAGTCCTCCACAGTTCCACATCAGTTTGAGATTTTATTTTTTTAAAAAACAAACCCTTAAGACATTTCATCAGCATTGTAATGCACATTTCTCCTCATATAATCATGTTTGTATGCAGTTTTGCCTGATATGCACTGGAAACAAATTTCTTGTAATAGAATGCACTTTTCTGTTATTCTCTCTCTCTCTCTCTCTCTCTCTCACACACACACACACACACACACACAGAGAGAGAGAGAGAGAGAGAGAGAGAGAGAGAGAAGAGAACAAACCTGGCTGGAGCACTTTGCTGAAATATTCAGAGAAGCATGAATTTCAAAGAATTTTGGTCTGCATTTTGTTTCAGAAAACGCAAATTAGTTAGGTTCACCTTTAAATGTGAATTTAACAAAGAGCACATGGGATTCTTTTATCTTTTTGGCCTTGCTGTTTTTATTTTGGTCAGTGCAACCCTGTTTTGCATTTCCCATCAGTTCCATTCTCCAGACGTCTGGCCATTTCAGCCGCCTTCTGAAAATATTTTGGCTTGTCGAAATGAAACTATCACATATTGTCAAATGGCTGGAAGTGAGCTGCAGAAATAAGGAATGAATATAAATATTCCATTACTATGTTCTAAGCACTGCAGGTTCAGGAAGTCTTATTACTCAGCTGGTGCTAAAGTAATATCTCTTCCTCCCGTGCAGATGGTCTTTGCCCAGATTTTCAGGGTGCCAAGCAGATGGTTGTGTTTAGTAAACTTAGTTATTTCCTCTCCATTCTCTGATTCGTCGAAGGCAGCCAAAAGGGAAGATGGCATACTGGGCAAGATAACCTAGTGGTAATGTACTAAGAACTTTCTCATCTATGGAAGCAACTAGAGATGGATGAATTCAGTTTCTCTCCATTTGCCAGTGCTGAGTTCAGTTTATCCTATTTCTGCATCGGTTTATGCAGAAACAAAACAAGAAAACAAACAAAAACACCATAAGATTGTAAGAAGAGCCCTGCTAAATCAGGCCAAAGTCCATCTAGTCCAGCAACCTCTTCTTACAGTGGCCAACCAGATGCCCATAGAAAACCGTCAAGCAGGATCTGACCACAAGAGCACTCTACCCAGTAATGATTTCCATTAACTGCTATTCAGCATCATGCTGCCTCTGGCAGTGGAAGTGGAACCTAGTGGTAGCTGCGGTCCAACCCCATTTTAAAGCTGTCCAAACTGTGGTCGCAAATTCAATCATTTAATTGTGTGCTGTGTGTCCTGAATTTCCAAACTTTCTGTTGCATTGGATGGCGTTCCCATAACCTGGGAAGATGGAGGCACTGCGGGCTGGTGGCTCCATCTCTGGGAAATTGGCCCATTGCCTCTGCAAAAAACAGGCTCAATGTTGGGGGGTGCTCCTGGCTCAGATAGCTTCAGTGCCTGGCAGTGCCCTTTGCCATCAACAGCTGGTATGTCAGCTACAGTCATTCTTGGACAGGGATAGTCTGGTCATTACAATTCATGCAAGACTCTATTATTGCAGTGCAATAATGGACCTGGTCAGGAGGTTCCAGCTGGTGTGAAACGCTGCAGCTAGATGGTTGACGGGGGAAGAGTATTGCTAGCACATAATTCTGGCACTCATGCCTGCTATAGACCTTTCTTTTCTAAGCAGGCTCTGACCCTGTGATGCAGGCCTTCTTCAGACTGAGGGCCCCACTGACAGTCAGCCATTGCTGAGAGAACCACAGTGCGCACACGTACCTTCACACACATTCTGTCTGGCAGGCAAACCACACACACTCAAGGATTCCCCTCCCCCTTCTGATGAACAGCAGAGGAGTAGAGGGGTTCTTCCCCCATTGCAACACTATGCTGGGAGGTGAGTTTCATTTTCTAGCACAGTGCTGGGACAGGAAGAAAAATGCAGGAGAAGGCACAGGTTCCATTCCCATCACAGTGCTGAGTTAGGAGGAAGTGGACCTCTTCTCTTAGCACAGTGCTGAGAGGAAAGCTCCACTGACCATCTGCTTGCCTCAGCAAACCTACTTCTTCTCTGTCTGGTGTGAGACCACTGTGAGGAGGCCTTAGTGCTGAGGAAACAGTAGGGAGCTCTTCTAGAAATGGCATCAAACACATACCAGAGAAAGAAGAGGCACCCAATTTTTCCAGGGACTAATGAGCCACTAAAGGTGATCAAGGCAAACCCTTCAAAACCCTTCACCTATGTACCGGTATTTCTCTGTCTCTGTTACAGAAACTGTTTAAACTGATGGTCCCAGCAATGAGGGTGTTATGTACTGAGTTGAACAGGATCCAAAATGCAGCAGTCTGATTGGTCCTAGAACAATAGGATTCAGAATACAGCAGTCTGATTGGTCCACAGGAGCCACCCAATCCAACTCCAGGTGGAAGTGAATCCGCAACCTGATTGGCCTACAGGAGAATCCCGGAATTAGCCAATCACGTGGGGCCCATTGTGTAAATAATGTATATAAAGCAGACATTTCGGGGGAACTGGCATTCCTCACTACTATGAGCTGAATAAAGAGCATGAAATCCACACTCGACTCCGAGTATATTTCAGAGGGTTTGCTTGGGTAGCCTGAGTAACTTGTGCGCATCTTGCTAATTTATATTTCTGCTGCTTTAGTGATCTGGGTTTTTTGTCATCAACTTAAATCACTGAGCAGTGTATAGGAAAGTTTGGATAATGCTCTGTCTGTTTGTTTGAGAAATGGGGATGAGGACAAGTCAGAGAGAGAGACCAGGATCACATTCATGATTTTTCCTTTTGTATAGGACAGTAGGGGAGAAAGTTTTGTGAAGGGCAGGAAGCGAATCTTTCTAACAAGGTCCAAACAGGAGCTGCAGTGCCAGGGGAGGCTGTCGGAATCTTTCTGCTCACTGTCCTGATCTTGCAGCCTAAAACAGCTAACCAATGTCTCCCTGGAGGGAGGCAGCCAAGAGAAGATGAATCTGAGCACTGACGGAAACAATGTAATTATGTCCTCTGTGCATTAGTACTCCTCCTTCCTTCACTGTGTAATGTGAAGCTATTTTCACCTTCGCCCTGCGTTGCAAAGGAAAGCTGTTCTTTGACCTACCATCACCTCTGCATCACAGTTGTGCTAAAGCCTGCTGGTGGTATAATATCTAAGTGGCAGGAGAGCAGGCAGGGGGAATCGGCAAAGAACCAAAGCAAACAGCACTGATTATGGGAGTCCTGCCTAGATAACCGTCCCCAAGTAGCCTTCTGAATCAATGCTGCACTTAGATAAAAGGATGATGCTGGTGCAGAAATAAGTTAATTTAGCTATTCCATTTTATTGTATGAAGCATGCGCCGATAATGTGCTCAGAGATTACAAAATGCACAGTATTTCTGGCTGCACAATGCTATCTGCCTAGAGCATCTGAAAGCCGATTCTCAGGAACATTTTCTATATATGCTGGATCATATGTACTGCTCACTGGGCTTTTGGAGAAGCATTTTTGACAGTGCTGAACACATTGTTCTCTTTCAAAAAAATTTACTTCAAATGCCTGCGAAATTGGATCCATTCTAACAACATAGCCTCTCTCTTTTTACAGTCTCTCCCCCCACTCTCTCTCTCCCTCCTACTAAGGGCAACAACTTTCACCCTTTAGAGCCATTCTAAATGGATAAAAATGAATGCACACGCAGAGGGCTGGCACCAAAGCAGCACATTCCTCCACCCTGACCTATGCAGCTTTGTTTCAGTGTGTCTAAAGTGAGCCGATGTGCATAGAAACCTATGCATGTGACTTCACTTCAGATGTTGAAACAAGCTCAATGTAACACCGGAAGGAACCTGCTGCTATAATACGGCCACCACCCCTCTGCATTCATTTTCACTCTGCAGAAAGCCTTCATTTGCCTCGGGTGACTTTGTCACAAAGCCACATCTGCTTGGCTACATTGCATAGAGAGAGAGATCATTCTAATCCCTGACCGATGTGACTTTGAGTGGGATCATTAATACGGAAAAGGGAGAGATCTTGTCACCAGTGCTGGTGGGGAGTTGCTAAAGCAGCTGCAGGGAAGAAATGGCATTGGAACAGGACTGGAAAATGGTGACTATTCTCAGGGGAAATAGAATCAATTATATTTGATGACTATTTGGTGCAGTTTCAAGATAGGATTAAAGTTAACAGCCAGGTTTTCAATTGTACCCAGAAAATTTGGACATGTTGAATTGGTTGGATCCCAGATATGCTCACAATCTATGATCATACGAGACTTTTCATAGGACTCCTTTCATTTATGCCAATTTGTAGCGAAATTCCATTTGTATTGGCTTCTGCCTATCAAAATATATTGCACTTGTGAGGGCTTACCCACACTTACCTTTTCTCCATATTTTCCAGGCACCGTTCTCATTTTAAAGCTCCATGTCTAAGCATCCTTATTTTGCTCCATGAAAACCCACTCTTTAATGAAAAGCACACTGCTTGAGGGTTTATCATCATTTCATTACTGAAGATCTGAATGTGTGAACTGACTTTATGGAAGAGTGCTGTGCTGTCTAGAGGTGATAGGAAAGTGTCAGAGCCATAGCTCTGTGGCTTAAGAAGGTTGCAGACCAGATTCCTGTCATCCTCCGTTACAAGCAGTAATACAAAACATGTTATGAAATACTTTTCTCTGAGACCTGGATGGTAAGGGTGGGCAATATTGGGTTTTATAAATGCTCTGTTCAGTCCATAAATTTATTGTTCTAGCCAAAGGCCATGACAAACTTGTAGCAATAGTAAAAGGTAAAAAAGTAAAGGACCCCTGGACAGTTAAGTCCAGTCAAAGGCAACTATAGAGTTGTGGCGCTCATCTCGCTTTTCAGGCCACAGACAGCTTTCCAGGTTATGTGGCCAGCATGAGTAAACTGCTTCTGGCACAACGGGACACTGTGATGAGTGCCAGCACACACGGACATGCCGTTTACCTTCCCGCCACAGCGGTACCTATTTATCTACTTGCACTGGTGTGCTTTCGAACTGCTAGGTTGGCAGGAGCTGGGACAGAGCAACAGGAGCACACGCCATCACGCGGATTCAAACCACCAACCTTCAGATCGGCAAGCCCAAGAGGCTCAGTGGTTTAGACCACAGCACCACCAGTGTAATAGTGTTAATAAAATAATACAGTGCATCCCCCATAATATAAGCAGATATCCATAATGTTAGAGAGAGATGATACCAGAGACACCAACAAGCTGAAGCCGAGCTTAATATCAGATTAAACCTCCAAATTACCAAAGCAATTTATAGGGATTTTAGATTAGACAAATGAACAGTCTGCTATGAGGCAGTGTCCTTTGTCTGCAGTATGATGTCTGCTGTGTGGTGACTTATTCACATACAAGTCACCATGTGATGCTGCCATTCAGCAGACTTTTCCGCTTGTAGCCTGTAAGACATTAACTCTCTGCAAATGGAGCTGAAAATAAAATACTTGTTCATGACATTATACCTTAAATGAGAGTTTCCCAAAGTAGCATTGCCTGATCATAACACATACAGTGGTTAGGAAGAATACATGAATATCTTGCAGAACAGAAAGAAGATTCACTCTGCTGATGAACCTACTGAAGAGGCAGACTGACTAAACCCAATCTTTGGAGACATTTCCCAAGACTCTTCTAATGAGTGGTGAGAGAGGCAGAAATTATTTTTCATGGAGAATCATTTTGCAGCTCCTTATCATAAATTTTGTTTTTATTGGTTCTGGCGTGTCATCCAAAATGGAGACCCTGCAATTTATTAGTGTTAATGACCCAAACCACCTGGCAAAATTGCACTAGCGGAGCAAAGACAAAAGAAAAGAAAACTCCTTGATGTTTCTCCGTTGCAGTGACTTCAGAAGTCAGTGTATTGGTTCTGTTTTTACTGCACTATGATCGTTCTTTGATAAGAGAGATGAAGGTAGGAAGCGGAGAATGGGTGCAGGACCAGGTGAATGGCAACACTTAAATGCCATTATTATTTCATTCTATGAAAGCAAGGAAGTAGGACTGCACTAGAATAAAGTTACAAAAGTTAAAGATGAATGCATCCCTCAATGCATTTGCTAAGTACCAACATATGACTTCTACAAATCTACTTTGCTGACTTGCAACTGTTAGGGTGTGAATCCTAAGACGCTGGCAAGTTAGCAATGTCATGTGACTTTAAGTAGTCAAGCTCGTTAAGTTGTTAAGTTGCTCAGTATATAAAGAGTGTTTGTTTTCTCTGCCTGTGGGGCGTGAAGCAAAAATGTCTGAAAGCTCCGGAGGTGTTTCTGTTATCTTTCTGCAATAAACCTATCTTTGGAAAGACAGGCTTCCCTGTGTCGTTATTTCTTTGCTGCTGAGACTCTGAAGCTTGTACTGCAACAAGAATCTCTGCACTGGACTTAATCAATGCTCTGCAAAGAGAACTGTTGCTGGTTGCGCAGCGGAAGCGTTTACTGGACCAGTACACAAACTCTCTTAGCAACTAAGTCAGTTGATAACCTTAGTCCAATATTGTAACTCTACTCTTGGGGTGAAGATGAAAGACCGCTACATTTTGTGTTTCCATCAGCGTTGTTCCTTCCTTCATTTAGGAGCCAGTCGAGCCAGGTATATAACCTTTTGCCAGGTATATGTAGATGACATGGTTCAAATGATCTAAATATATTTCTTACTTTATCACCCCCCACTCGTTCTTCTTCCTTTCCACCCACTATTTAAATTGTAAGGTTAGATGGCCTTTTCTCGTCCCCATTGCATCTTGATCACCCTAAGTGTTGTGAACTTAAGTTTGATTGTAAGACTCTACTTTCAAAGGCCCAAAGTCTAATTTCAAAATGGCTGCTCAATTGGACATGCATGTGCATATTGTAGTGATGCTTGTCCCCTGCAACTTGAATTAGGAAACCTTCATTAGGCAAGCACTTCAGTAGGCAATTCAGATTACATACTAAATTGCACATCCTTATAAAATATTCCAATTCAGGTGTCCTGAATTCTTTCCAGTTAGCACCATTGCCCTGTCATTGACACATGTTCCCTCTATGAAGCGGATCTAATGGATGGGATGGGATCACATCACTTTTTCCTTTAAAACTAAATGTGTGTTTAGCTAACAACATAAAGCTCCCTTCTTCTGGTTTAAATAATGTACACTGCTGATCTTCAATCAGTAATTTAAACATCGTGTCATGTCAAAGTCATTGTTTTTAACCAGTTCTTCATATCCTTTATTTTGCAGTTTGGCATGCTGTTTTTAAAACTATGTTTTAATAAAATGATGCAATTTAACAAATAAATAGCAGAAGAAAAGAGGAGGCAGCACATCTAAATGCTGAATCTTTCCCCTTCTGTATTTCCCCTAAGAAGGACCAGTAGGGTCCAAAATTTGTTGGCTCAATAAACATCTCTTTTTACTCTTTCAGGGTTTTTCTTCCTGCCTCCAGCATTTGAACTCTGACTTTAATTGCATTCCAGTTAGATTAAGCTGGCCACAGACTAGAGGACTGCAGAATCTCCATGTTTCCCTATTTTCCAGGGACAGTCCCGGATTTACAGAAGCTATCCTGGTTTCTAATTTGATCCCAGAAAATCCCTAATTTTCTTAGGACATCCCTGTTTTTGTTGGAGAGTATGGGATTGCTTATTCTTATCTCACTTGGGTTGAACTAAATTGGTTTACAGAAAGAACAAGGGTCCTAACAGCATTGTAATAGGGAAACTTTTACTAAAGACACAGTCCCAGATGACCTCCATGCATGGGACAAATGATAGCAGAAATCTCACAGAGACTTCAATTGAGTAATCAATGCCTCCACATGGGGCCTATACTTATGACCACTGAGATTCCCATGAGTGATTTTCTCAATCATGGTGGTCCCTTTCTGAGCCGCCTCAATCATGCAAATAACAGCAGCTACATGAACAGGCACCATGTAGAGGTTCCAAATCATATTACTGATGTGACCTCTGCCAGGTTTTGAACCTGGCTCTGGTCCCATGTGCTCCCACAGACAATCACCACCCGCAGCTGCCCAGCCATTAGACACTACTTGTCTGTCAAATTTCAATCTGATATTTAAACACCCTCAGAATCAACTGCCCGTGCTTATTCCAGGCTAGTTTGCTATTATTAAGGAAATCTGCTTAAGAAAGCAGGATTATGGAGTCACATATTCCAAACCAAAGATAAAGCAAAATCATTGCGAGGATCAGACACTCTTACAGTAGCTTTTCTTCTCATCCGATTTAAAGAATCACTTTCTCGTAATCACGAAGTAGATCATTCTCTCCATCTCATCAGACATGTAATTTTCATGAGAAAAGAAATGAGACCTTCTAGCCAAGAGGCATAAAACTCAAGCTCTCATAAGCAATCGTGCCTTACTCTAAGCCTGAATGGTTTCTGACCCTTCTGCAAATATATGCATTTTATAAAAGTTAGATAAATTTAGAGAGATACTCCTTTGTGCCATTTCCTTATCAAATAGATCTGCCTTTGCTTTTTTAAAAAATGTTCATAAAAAGGGATTTTTAAAAGTAAGCAGGATTCTAATTGTTTCCAAAGCCCTGGTATGTTAGAGTAAAAGGTACATAATGAAAGTTGTGCAAATCAGGGCTGCTGACTCTCAAATTCAAACAGAAGTTGTAGACTCAGCAGCTCCTCCATAGTTTACAGTGGGTGGGTGGGGGAAAACCTCAGGTCTGGGTACAGAACATGTCCCTCTGACCTTGCCTCTGACCCCTAGACGACCACCCCCATTCAGGTCTTACTCTTCACCAGCCCTTCTGTGTGTCCACCTCAAGAGCTTTTGCCTAGCTAGAGTGAGTCCTTTCTCATGCCTTTTGCTTGCCTGGATGACAGATGGAAATACATGGGCATGTGTACAACCCTTTGGCTTTCGAATGGCTGGGAAGGAGCCTACTGCAGCCCATGGAAAGTTGCCCAGAAGGGCATGCCTTACCCTCTTACATTTCCCCCCGATGAAAATAGGGATGTCCTATTCCAGCCAGATGGATGGGTGGGGTATTAATAATATAATCATTTTATTATTTATACCCCACTCATCTGGCGGATATACCCCAGCCACTCTGGGGGGCATCCAATTTATATAAAAATAATAAAAACATTAAACATTTTAAAACCTCCTTATAAAGGGCTGCCTCCAGATGTCTTCTAAAGATTGTATAGTTACTTACCGTATTTTTCGCTCTATAGGACGCACTTTTCCCCCTCCAAAAATGAAGGGGAAATGTGTGTGCATCCTATGGAGTGAATGCAGGCTTTCGCTGAAGCCTGGAGAGCGAGAGGGGTCGGTGCGGACAGACCCCTCTTGCTCTCCAGGCTTCAGGAAGCTATCTGCAAGCCTTCGGAGCGCCTGCAAGCTCCAGGAGCGGCGGCAAGGCTGCAGAACCTTGCCTCCACTCTTGGACCTGTTCTGGGGGCTGGCGTCGGAGGAAGCTCAGGCTTCCCCCGCCCCAGCTCCGCGGCTAAAAATGAAGCTGCACACAGCCTCTCCCGGCTGGAGAGGTTGTGCGTGGCTAAAAAGGAAGCCAAGACAACCAGCGGGATGGATCCCGCTGGCTGTCTTGTCTTCTTTGCTCTTTGGGGCTGGGGGGGGGGGAATAAAAATGTTTTTTCTTTATTTCCCCCCTAAAAACTAAGTGCACCCTATGGTCTGGTGCACCCTATGGAGCAAAAAATACAGTACTTATCTCCTTAGCTCGGGGGTCACATAACTCCATACACTCCAACATTTCTCTGAAGAAAATAGAGACCTCCTCACCAACATTTCTCCAATGAAAGTAGGGATATCCTATCCTAAGAAAAAGCAGGACATTCTGGGATCAAATCAGAAACTGGGATGGCTTCTGTAATTCCAGGACTGTCCCTGGAAAATAGGGACACTTGGTGAGTCTGGCAGGCTGAAGAAAGCTCCCCACTCCTGCTTCACAAGGCAGAAAATGCAAGAAATTTCAACACACAATGAAGAAACATGACTGTTTCAGTTGCACATAGTTATGTTTAGTTTCTGGTTTTGTTGCTATTAGTCCCAGTGTGGTAAAAATATTGACGGTGTGTAGTCTACGGATTCAGGCCTAATTAAGGGTCCCTCAGTGTGCCTGGAAACCAGGCAAAAAATAATGCTTAGTGCTGCTCAAGAGATAATAAATGGAAAAGAAAGCAGTGCATAATGTGAGCGGCAGAAGCGAGCTTCTCAGCATTCCGCATCAAAACAGATTCCCCAAACTGGGAGTGTATCAAAAGCCACTTGATGCGGAGAGACATGCTGGATTCACGCTTGCCAGTTGCCAACAGCAGAGGAACCGAGAAGTGCTGAAATGTGCTTGTGCCATGCAACTCAAAAGATGGTAAATACTTGTTTATCAATAATATTTCGGAAAAAGGCCACACACCATTTTGCTCTGGCTGTGAAGTTGTGTTGGAGTGTTCTTGAGCCTACAGCACCAGTCACACAAATGAGTTCCATGTCAAATGCATTATTTCCAACAAAGCAGCTTGCTGAGAGGCACTTGATATGCATTTATGTTCCCCCGAACACCATTCCTTCTGTGCACTCAATCCTCTCCTTTTTTTTAATGCTCAGTCAGGCATTCGGCGAGAGAAAATGCTTTATTTCTCCACTACTCTGTTTCTCTGCATTCAAGCATACACAGTTTGAGGTTGCACCTTTATTTATGAAACTGGACTGTTTCGTCTTTCATAATCCGTAGCTAGCAGGGATTGTGCAAAATTCAAATACGTTGCACATATTTCTGCAAGTGTTTCTATAGAGGCATAGACCAGGTTGGCACCCAGATGCAATTGTGTGGGTACACAAAGTTCTCCCAGTGCTGGAGAAGATAGCAATCAGTGGGGCAATTTTCATTGCGAAAAGGGTTAAGCTCACCTTTCCAGGTGCTATGGTTCCCTTCCAAATTGCCCCCACCTGCACGCAGCTGCCTTTTGCAACATTTTAAAGAGACAGGAGATAACATCACAGGATTCCGCCATGACACCTAGTCTTCTGTCTGCATCTAAAATGGTGTTTGCTACAAAACCTGAGGTTTTAGGTACTGCAGCAAGAAAATCCATCTTTTGCCATAAAATCCAATTTTCAGTTCTTCTAAAAATTGGAATGTTCTGATTTTAAAAAGCTGAACTGTGATGTAACCCTCTTCAGGGATTGAGTATCTGTAGATGATGACTAATGCGTGAGGGAAGCAACAGGGTCCTTTCTGCTACCAATACACACAATAGAATATCTGTTATGAGTCCAGTGATAACCTTGAATACGGGGGGTGGGGCATCTATAGAGAAGTTTCTAATGAATTGCTCCCCGCTTCAGCCATCCCCATATGCAGAAATACATACTTAGTATCCACAGATGCTGAATGACTGCAAAGAGCTGCTGCTTTCATTCCTTTTCAGTTTTATGGTGCCAGCCTTGCACAACTTGTCACCTGCCAAGTCAAATACAGTTAGTCAACCATCTATGGTGGACTGCCAGAGGCTCAGTGAGCATCCTGGTTTAACTTGCCTGCCTGGAACCATTCTCCATATGTTACATCACTGGTATTTTCAGTATGAGGAGCAGGTATAGTCTTTGCTACAATCCCATTAAATGTCACTGTTCACCGTCCGCTTCTTGGCTTCCTAGAGCAAAATCATGCACAGTTTAAGAACTGTGATCACCTTGTGCACAGTGATATGTGCATCATGCTTCTTTCTGGCCACTTCTTCACACTTCTTCACCATCAGAAGATCATCCCCTCCTGCCCCCCCCAGCAAAAACAAACAAACAACTCAAACAACAACAGTGGCTTGGATCATGGTTTTCCTTCTATGAAAATAAGTTCACAGAATGAAGCTTTCCCTCTTCGCCATTCTGTCCACATCCTCCCACTCAAAACCTATTTCTGGGGCTTGGGGAACCCTTGGTAATTGCGTGGGATACAGTACAAGAGGCTGAAGAGGAAGACGAGTTTTGATGGAAATCACATCCCTCCTTATGTGGATGATGGAGCAGCTTAGAATACTAGTCAATACATTTTTGATCAATGTTCACCAATACACCTAAAGAATCACACACATGCAGACATCATGCATGTTGTTTGCTAGTAAAAATGAAGGACCTTAAATTTCAAAACCAGACCACTACTTTACAACCATTTCCAAACCCCACTCAAATTCCCATTCTTTTGCCTGGGACACTAGATAAAACACATTGCAAGACAGGTATATGGGTGAAAATGGCACAGATTCCTCATTTCTTTATGTAATAGCTGCATGCACAAAGATTATTTTCCCATGTACTATGGCTTTGCACATAAAGTATACAAGAAACTGTTTGATTACCAATTCTAATAAAACTAGGTAAGCTTCTTGGCTAGCGTTTGATCCTTCATAGGGCACACGCCATTGCACCTATGGGATTCTCGTTTATTTCAATGGCTGTCTTCACTGGAGAAAACTTGGAACACTTCCACAGTTGATTCCTTAAGTTCCTCATGAAATAACAATCTCCTCTGAGGACGTTTGTGCAGTGCAATTAATGGCTGAATAAGGGAAATGGCGAACAAGAGTCGTACAATAGGTAGTCCCAAATGACCTCCTGCATTAACTACCACTGAGACAGGCTGCTGTGGGTTTATTCTTAATAACAAATTCCATTGGTTTCTAAGGGAATAGTCAAGAGGAACACAGTATTTCCTGATAGCTGTCAGCATGTGGTCCTAAAAGGCATTCGTCCAGATCCGGAAGAGCAGCGTCAAGAATTCTACATGTCCCTTTGTGAAGATTTTCCCCAGCACCACTGCTGTTAACCAACTGTTTTATGAACCCAAAAGGGAGTTGCAGTCTAACATTGAGAGCTACCATGGGAAAACTGAAGTGGAAGGCCCAATTACACATGTGTCATCAAAGCGCTTTGCTAGATTTCAAGGGAGCTTTTAAGGTTAAAAAGCATTCGTTTAGAATGCCTCCAGATCTGCAATAAAAATGGGATGTCCTTTATTCACAGAAGTTTGCCTTTTTACCACCTGCCCAGCACTGTGGGGGAAATAAGATAGCCAGAAGCACCCCATATGGTCTGTTTGACTTCATCCCACCTCCTACTGCCAGGCAAAGCACAACAGTGCTCAGCAGACTGCATGTGCATTGGGATAGAAAGAATGGCAAGATCTTGGCATGGAGTACTACACTGTTTCTGTCTATCTGCTGGAAGCCTTCATGTACATTTCTGGGTGCAAATTGCCCCCAAAGGTGTGTTATTTCTGCTGAGTTCAGCATCCCAATTAAGTTACTAGTCATTCTTATTCACACCCCCACACCCCCGCTCAAACTTTGACCTTGTCAAAGGGGAATAAACACACCTTCTGTGGTCCCCCTAACCTACCACATTAATTTTTGCTCAAGCACTTATCAAGAGATACTCAGGATCTCATTATGTTGTATTCTCCCTTCTGCAACCCCAGCATCATCCACATTTTTTTCCACACAAAAACGTTGTGGGCAGAGTTAAAACTGTCTGGCCATGCACGATTCTCCTCTTTCTGAGACAGAGTAAAAATGAGGAAAAAGAGATTCCAGTATTTAGAAGAGGGGAAAACCAAGGACGGCAGTGTGATTTTGAGACCAGATGATATGAAATATTGTGACATTAGGAAGTTCTTTTTTTAAAAGACTATGAATAAGACAGAATGGGTACATCAATAGTCTAGCTCCTTTAACTGTTTCCTCCAGTGTACTGTTTTATTCAGAAGTCCCACTCAGTTGAGTGTTTGCTCCCAAGTAAGCGTGCCTAGGGACGCGGGTGGCGCTGTGGGTTAAACCACAGAGCCTAGGGCTTGCCAATCAGGTGGTTGGCAGTTCGAATCCCCATGACGAGGTGAGCTCCTGTTGCTCGGTCCCTGCTCCTGCCAACCTAGCATTTCGAAAGCATGAAGTGCGGCGGAAAGGTAAACGGCGTTTCTGTGCGCTGCTCTGGTTTGCCAGAAGCAGCTTGGAAGCATGACCTGGAAGCTGTACACCGGCTCTCTTAGCCAGTAAAGCGAGATGAGCACCGCAACCCCAGAGTCATCTGTGACTGGACCTAATGGTCAGGGGTCCCTTTACCTTTACCTTTAAACATGCCTAGGACTAAAACCTTACAGCATGGGTAGATAAACTATGGCACCTCAGATGTTGCTCTATGACAGCTTCCATCATCCCTGACCACTGGCCCTGCTGATAAGTGTTGCAGGCCAACAACATCTGGAGAGCCCCAAGCTGGGTATACCTGGCCAACCTAATAAGGTGAGACAGTACACCCATTGGGTTGTATTCAAAGGAAGTGCTCAGGAGAACATTTCATCAGCACAAAGGTTTCTCCCCATCTCCTCTTCTCCCCACCCCCACCCCGCCATTATGTGTTTTTTATGGAAGCCGCCCAGAGTGGCTGGGAAGGCCCAGCCAGATGGGCGGGATATAAATAATAAATTATTATTATTATTATTATTATTATTATTATTATTATTATCCTCAAGACACAACAGAAGTACTACTGAGCATGGTGGGTGAAGAATTCCATTTGTTTCATTCTTTAAGCTCACTAAATTGCACTTCCCAGAACAGAGGGAGAACTGAAACACAGCTATCCTTCAAAATACTTGGCTGCCTGAATTTTGCAGTACAGTTCTTCAAACCGAAACATATACATATGTACATAAAAGTGCATATGTTTGTAGAAATAACATATAAAGTTGCTCACCCAAATGTGTGCACTGGGAAAAACTGCAAAGAAAAATGTGTGGGTTAAAATAGATGAGCACAAAAACTTGCATGTTAGGAAGACATGTACATCTCAATGTGCGTGGGGGGGGTGTATTAGGAGAAATGTGCACTGCTGGATTTTTTTAAAGTTGTTTTTTTATTAAATAAAAAGCAAACTGATGCAGAAGTGTGGTGACCTGAATTGAAGATTGGAAAAACAAGAAACAGAGGGGAAACTTGGTACTGATAGATTTGTCGCTCCCTGCCTGCAACTGAGGCTTCCTCCACGTTCAGTAGGCAGCTTCCCAGGCAGACTGACAGACAGGCTGCTTCCCAGGAGGAGAGGATTTGGCTTCCAGAATGCGACATGTGCAGAGATCGCCATCAGGATTAACAGCGTTGCTTTACAGGACTATAGTTTTTCTTCTTATTATTATTATTATTATTATTTAAAGCAACAACAACAGAGCTCTCATGGGCAGCCACAGAAGATAGCACTTAGAAAACTAAAATGTTTCAAATCCCCCAATTCAGGTGCTGTTTCTGCTATGGCTTTTAAAGGCAGAGAATATATGGGACCTGCGTGCGGGAGACACACATTTGTGTTACCTAAATTAAATTTGACAGCACTGCCGCAGCTGAACATTCAAGGGGGAGGCTAGATTGGAAACTTCATGTCAGGAGGCGCTTGCTCGTATCGAGTGAGTCTCCCTATTAATTAATTAATTTCATTTATGACTTGCTTCCCATGAGGGGAAGCAATTTACAGTATAATAAAAAATATGTAAAAACAATTAAAACAGTTGCATATGTAATGCATATGTAAACACAGTTTCTCTCACGATCTTTCCAGTGCTATTTTTCCCTAGAAAAAGAGGTGCTGACTATGAACGCCTCCCTTGTTCTCTTATAATGGCAATGGCACCCACCTGAGTTCCAGTTAGTTCTGGCTGAAAAAAAGTCCTGTTTGTATCACACACACAAAGACTTTAAAACAACAACAGCACATACATAAAATTCATCTAATACAAAGGTATCCCATGGTGACCCTAATGCCCATCTCACAGAACTGGTTCAGGAGGACATCCTGGGCAATGCTGTGCAGTCATCAAGATCAGTGGCGAAGCTGCATGTTCCGGCACTGGGGGCAGAGAGCAGGCGGCGGCGTGGCTGGTGGGCATCCTGGGGGCGTGGCACGCCCCCCACAGGATGTGGCATGCGTCCTGGGGGCATGGTATGCCACCTGTGGGGGCGTGGCATGCTGCCCACAGGGGCGTGCTGCCTGGAGCAGTGGGGGAGTGTGTCATGTGTCCGGGGGCAGCCGCAATGGTACCCCCCTCCCCAATGGTGCCGGGGGCGGTACGCTCCCCCCGCCCCGCTCCCCCGGTCCTCCGCCAGTGATCAAGATGTACTATGGCTAGGAGATCATATGTTGCCTCTTTGGAGGGGGGGAATATCTGCTAACTGCCCATACCATGTTTTATGCTGTAGCAGGGCCGATTTCGGTTTGAGGAGGCCCTAAGCTACTGAAGGTATTGGGGCCTTTATATGTCCAGCTATCATTTGTCAACAACAAATTGTCACTTTTTTGTGTTGAATATATGCTGTATGGTAATTTATGGACGTAATAGTAAAGGGCGGGGCCCATTACTTACATCACAGGAGCCTATACAAGACAAAACACTGTTGTGTTACAAATAAAACTATGTAGGTTTAATTTTATTTGTTTTTTATTTTATATTTTGAAAATATACATCCAGATTTTTTTCCTTTACATTTTTTTGGGGGCCCCCAAGAGAGTGTGGCCCTAAGCTATAGCTTATACGTAAATCCGGCACTGTGTTGTAGCAATTTGGAGGGAGAGGAATGGGGAAACATAATGATGTGCAAATGGGAGCTACTCATAAAGTCGGAATGCAGATGGAGCGAAAATTTAGAGAGGTTGGGATGTTGAGTCATCAGTCATAAGGCCCAATGGCTCAAACTGTTCTCACTGTGGTCAAGAATTAAGGTCAGTTCAGAGGTTTCCTGCGTTGTGATGGTATTCTTGTAGTGAAGGATAGTTGGTACGAGGCACCCTTTGACACCAGCATGCATTCCACAAAGGATTTTTTTGGGGGGTGGGAGGAGAAGACACACCTGTTTGAACCTTTGGGTCTTGAAAGGTATATTTTTAGGACCTGCCTTGTTATTGTGTAAGTAATTTGCCTGAAACTGCATTTGATATTACTTCAAGTTATACACCTCCAAGATAAGATAAACAAATAAGCAGATAAAAAAAAATCCTCACAAAGCTTTCTCTGAAAATCCCAGAGATCACTTTTGAATATTGTATTTTAAATTTCTATAACCTGCTCTGGAACTGTATGGCAAAAGATGAGTAAGAAGTCAAATTAATAATAATAATTTTTAAATTATAGAACATGATAGGTCCCTCCCCTACCTCATAAAAATCCAAGCTTTTCTTTGCAAGGAGGAAGTTTCTATTCACTGTGCCCCACCACGGTTAAAATGACAATTCATGGAGTTGGCTGGAGCCCATTTTTCTATCGCCTGCTCATTTCCAATGTACTTTAAAATTATTTCAGACTCGGGGGGGGGGGGGAATGGCATTAGCAACTTTGTGAAGTACAGCAAGGTTAAACTCAGCTCCTTGAATAACTGGCATAAAATGAAAATGAGACTTCAATAAAAAAAAACTCAAGAGTGAGAAAAGGGTAGATAAATACATAGTAGAGAAATGAAACATTAAAATTAAATGCCTATCATGGGTGGGTGAACCTCAATACAGGCAAAGTGTTTCAGATGGGAAGTCTTTTATCTGATGGGGAATTGGTTGATGAGAATATTAATGCAGTATCCCACAGTCCATTAGGAAAGCGCATGTCTGACGACTGGAGGTTACTATCGTAATGTGACCCTTTTGAGAACGATCATCAAAATATGTATTTGCCGGTGTGCATAATTAATCACTGGTTCCCCCCTCCCCTTATGTCTCCCATTTAAACTTAGTGGTAATGTTTTAAAGCCGTCTGCGCAGAGTGTGGGAAAGCAGCGTTGATGCAAAACAGATTCAAGGTTATCGCCATGATCTGGAGGTGCTTGGCTTCCAGTTGCATCTCACACAAGCGGTTCTGAAACGCTGCTTTGTCAGCTCATCCAGATTCAAAGAGCAGGCTGTGGATTTGGCCCAGGAATTGCTGAAGGAGCAAGAGCAGGCAGCAAACCTCTAGATTTCAGCCTCCACTCACAGCGCCTCCCAACATTTCTGATAGCCTTGTTTCTTTTCCTGTATTGAAATGAAGGCACGGTTGTCTCTTGCCTTCAATAAGGTTGGCCTTTAGAGCACATGAGGCTAATAATAATTTCCTGCCCTCAGAGGAATGCACGCTTTTGTTTCCTTGTGAGTCATTAGCCTTCTTCAGGCAATTAGGGTAAAGCGAACATATTGGGGGGGGGGCAGGTGGAATCAGAGCACTAGACAGAAGGGGAAAGCATGTTTTGCCACTAACCACCTGACCTCCTGCCTGCTACATTGCTGCTGCTTACCAGGAGATTGAAGGAGAGGGGTGAGGTGGTGGGGAGGTTGGTGCAATGCAAACGCATTGTCAGGCATGCCAGATTTGGTGTGTTTGCACCACACTGGTCTCACCACTGCCTTGCTCTCTATTTCCCAATAAGAAGAACTGAGACAACAGACCAGACGCCACGTGAACAGTGGCACCCCACTCCTCCATCTGCTAATAGCATTAGTATACCTAAAGGAGCGTCTCCATCCCCATCGTTCTTCCCGAACGCTGAGATCCAGTGCCAAGGGCCTTCTGGCAGTTCCCTTGTTGCGAAAAGCAAAGCTACAGGGAACCAGGCAGAGGGCCTTCTCGGTAGGGGCACCCGCCCTGTGGAACGCCCTCCCATCAGATGTCAAAGAGATAAACAAGTGGGTACCTGACATTTAGAAGACATCTGAAGGCAGCCCTGTTCAGGGATGTTTTTAATGTGTGACATTATAATATATTTTTAATCTTTGTTGGAAGCCGCCCAGAGTGGCTGGGCAAACCCAGCGAGATGAGCAGGGTACAAATAATAAGTTGTTGTTGTTGTTGTTGAGATGAGCAGGGTACAAATAATAAGTTGTTGTTGTTGTTGTTGGGATGAGCAGGGTACAAATAAGTTGTTGTTGTTGTTCTGCTTCTCCTCCATCACTGTTCCCACCACCTTCCAACTCATGGAAGATGAATGCCTGAAGCGGGAAGTAGGCCTGATTTTCCAGGGTTCTAAATTATGTTGGGAGCCTCCCTTGTGGAAAGGGGTTGGCAGAGTTACTATGCTTATCCCTACTGCCTGCCTCTCACATATTTACCGTATATACTCGAGTATAAGCCAACCTGAATATAAGCCAAGGCACATAATTTTGCCACAAAAAACTGGGAAAACTTATTGACTCGAGAAAAAGCCTAGGGTGGGAAATGCTGACAGCGGCAGAGGAGGAAGGAGCAGCCCGAAAGGCTGCTTACGGGCTGCTCATTCTTCCTCCTCTGCTGACAACAGCCTCTGCCAGTCGCAAGGGCAGGCAGAGTGGCGGCGGTGACAGCAAATAGTAAGTGGGACCCTCACTCGAGTATAAGCAGAGGGCGGCTTTTTCAGCAAAAGAAATGTGCTGAAAAAGTCGGCTTATACATGAGTATATACGGTACTTCACTCTCACTGTAATGCCTGAAGAGGGATATTGTTCCCAGTGGATGTGCCTCCTGGTTGGAAGGAAGCAAGGCCAAGCACAACGACTCATCCAATAGCACCCTGCTTGAGGGATACATCTACGCACATAGTTTTGAAATTGCCAATGCATTGGCTCTATTATGGATAATCAGACTTTTGACATTAGGTGCAGGTATTTTGTTCCATAGAAAAGGACTGTGAAACGATCTTGATAAGATCTTAATTGCACTGGCCATCTAATTGCTTTATGGCCTCAATTAGCCCCAGTGGTCCGGCACGCTCCCAGCCAAGCTGCGCAGACCTTTGCTTCTCCGGTTTCGTCTAGCAGAGTAAAAAAACACAGCGGATCAAAACTGTCGCAGTCTGCTTCAGATCCAAATACACCAAGCACTGTGTATGTCCAAATTCAACAGTTCTTTATTGTAGCAAATATTTACAGCTCAGCATTTCCCAAAATCTCCTGGACTGCTAGCATTCATGGCTTCCGTCCGTCTCTCTCAGAGACACAGAGAGAACAACAAGTAGAACTCCTCCCTCCTTCCAAACGTCAGAATGTGAGGCGTCACAGAACATCTTAACCCTATAAGTTCTGAATCCCAACACCCCCTCTCGCTGAGCATTCTGACAAGACCTGTGGATGTACCTTTGCAGACCTCTGTGAGATCAATCCCTTCCCCAATGCCTTGCGCCCTCTCCTGGCGTCCCTGTCAGGCATCTGTGGAACATCCTCACAACTCTCAGATTCGCACTGTGCGAAACTCACCCACGCACCTGTGGCCTGATACCTCTCAGGTGGAATTCCCTTCGTTGTGCGACTGGACCTCCTGGGCACAAACTCAGGCACTGCCTCTGACTCACTGTGGTCAGCAGGTGTGTCCTTTGCATCCTGGGATTCCCCCTCTGACTTAACACGTCTTCGAACCTTTGGAATTACCCTCACAGGAGAACTAGGCTCACTCTTGGGCTCCCTTTTTACAACTTGTGGAGATGCCCCATCCTGCTCCTGACTTTGGTCAGTGAGCTGATCGTCATCAGCAGACTCAGCCCCTGGCTCTCCTTCCTCCTCATCAGAACCTTCCTGCTCTGAATCGGAAAGACATTCTGAAAGAATATCGCGTCTGGCAGGGGTCTTTGACCTTTCCTCCTGCTTACAGAACTCAGCGTGTTTACTGATCAGCAGCTTACTCTGATCACCTGACGGGTACGCAAACCTCCATGCACGAGCCGTTGGCTCATACCCACAGAAGATCATTTTCTGGAACTTGGGTTCACCTGGCCCTCGCAAAGCTTCAGGCACCGGCAGCGAGGCCGTTGATCCGAACTCACGGAGGAAGTGAACCTGTGGCTTCCTCCCATGAAGCATGAAAAACGGTGTGTCTCCTACCACTGAATTGTAGGACCTATTCCAGGTGAAGCTCACATATTTAACTGCCTCCATCCAAAACTTCGGAGATAACCCAGAGTCTGACAGCATCACCTGTGCAGCCTTAACCAGAGCCTCACTTCTTAGCTCTGCCACCCCCCTCTGTTGAGGAGAAGTCACTGTGTGACTTATCCCTTTCTTGTGAAAGAACTTCTGCAAAGCAGACCCAGTAAACTGTGAACCTCTGTCACTAGCAATTTCCCTGACTCTGGTGGAGAACATTAGTTCCACCTCCTCAATCCAACGACTAATCAGCTGTGCTGCATCTTCCTTGGATTTGAGACCATGTGTCCAGGTGTTCTGCGAAAAATCATCCTGCATCGTCAGCAGAAACCTGGCCCCTCCCAAACTTGGTTCCTTCATGGGACCCAACAGATCTATGTGCACAAGATCAAAAGGTTTTGTGGTTACCCTCTCCACCCTGGGGTAACTGCACCCTCTTACCTTCGCCTGTCTGCAAGCCTGACAATCTAGGACTCTTGCACATTCCGCAATTTTACAGCCTTTGGAAACCTCAGGTAGCACCTGTAGTTCTTCAAGACAGGCATGAGCTGTCTTCCTATGCCACACACAACAACATGAAACATGAGTGGGAACTGTAGCACGCAGGGCTTGTGCTTTCTCAACCTTCCCCTCACCCTCCAGAGACGTTTTAAGAATGAAGAGATCATTCTGCCCCTTTGCAACTCTGACCAGTTGCTTCCCTCCTTTGGAGATTGTACAAACATCGTGTTCAAAGCAAACCTTAAACCCCTTATTCAACAAATAAGGCACAGATAAAATACAGTGTTGCACTCCCGGCACAATGCAAACTTCCATCTGCTCCTGCAAAACAGAAAACAATACATTTGCAATTTTATTCACATTTTTCTTTTCCCCACTTGCAAACTGAACAGTTTTTCCAGCCGGAATTGCCTTGCAATTCCACATCTCGACTGCAGGGGTCTCTGGGATCAGGTGGCAGTTAGCTCCTGAGTCGATTAAAAAACGAAAATTAGTGTGTCTCTCAGAGCTGTCTTCAAACAAAGCCATACTGGCAACAAACGTCCCGCTGCCCCCTGTCTTTGGGCTTTTGCAGCAGTTCTGTCTGGTTGTCTTGGCAACCAACTCCCCCTTGCTCAGGACCTTGGCAGCTTCCGTAGAAGTAGCCTCCTCCGTTGCCTTGGAGACCGGCCTGGCCTCTGCGTTCCCACGCGACTCTTTAGGCCTTATCTTCACTTTGTCCAGGTGGCCGACCTTGAAGCGTCTAGCTCTACGCCGCTTCCCAGCCTTTGGCTGAGGACGACGATCACCAGTGGAAAAACACTGCCCAGGGCTCCTTTCAGCTGGCCTGGCCCCCCTTCTTCCGGAAGAGCACTCTGTGCCAGCCCTGCCCTCGCTGAAACTGCGTTTCACTTCAGCACTCACAGTGGAAAACTTTTGAAACTTGCCTTTGGAATTCTCAGCCCCCCCGACTTGCACCTCAGGGACAGGGGCTACAGCCATTTCCAGGCTCTGCATGACTCCTCCAGGGCTCTGGCATCCTGCTGAAGTTTCACACAAACATCTCAGCACCTCCCAGGCAGCCCTTGCTGACTTTACGCCCTCCAAACTGGGCAAAAGTGATGCATGTACGCATGCTTTTAGCATAGCAAGCTCTCTTTGCATTCTCTGCTGGCTTTCTTCAGGCAACGCAGCCTCAAAGCCTGTAATGTCAGTCCCTTCAGGATTCAAGGGAAGTGGTTCTCTCTGGCTTACATTCCAAAGCCCAGTAACCAGGAACCAACCCCTTACTCTTCTGGACCAGGTTGCCCAACTTCTTAAAGTGAGCTTCTCAAGCGGAACGTCCTCAAAGACCTGGCTGTCTGCCATTCTCTCCTCTTCCCCGGGGCCCAGCTGCTGTACTCACGTTTCACCAGTCAGCCCTCCGGCACCCGATTCCTCAGCTGCTTTCTAGCTCTCTGCCTCAGCAACTCTTGCCTCTTAGAAGCAGGCAAAACACAGAACGCAGACCTCCGCTCTGCTTCAGTAGCGTCTTCCAGCTATTGCCAAGCTGACTTCAAAACTTCAAAGCTCACCGGCAGACTCTTAGCAACAGTTTTATTAGCGGTAATTAGGTCCTCCCATAACCTGTGAAACGATCTTGATAAGATCTTAATTGCACTGGCCATCTAATTGCTTTATGGCCTCAATTAGCCCCAGTGGTCCGGCACGCTCCCAGCCAAGCTGCGCAGACCTTTGCTTCTCCGGTTTCGTCTAGCAGAGTAAAAAAACACAGCGGATCAAAACTGTCGCAGTCTGCTTCAGATCCAAATACACCAAGCACTGTGTATGTCCAAATTCAACAGTTCTTTATTGTAGCAAATATTTACAGCTCAGCATTTCCCAAAATCTCCTGGACTGCTAGCATTCATGGCTTCCGTCCGTCTCTCTCAGAGACACAGAGAGAACAACAAGTAGAACTCCTCCCTCCTTCCAAACGTCAGAATGTGAGGCGTCACAGAACATCTTAACCCTATAAGTTCTGAATCCCAACAAGGACATTTTGACCAGGTGGAATTTTTCAAATCACTCGGAGTTATGGCACGTCAAGTTGCATGTGATAAAAGTCCCTAAGTTTACATGGCTATTAAAAGCACAAGAGCATAAACGCTGAAAGTTTAGCCTTATTAGAAATTTACAGAAATGCCTGTCCGGTAAAGTCCAGCAGTTGTGTAGGGCTCAGCAAATGCAACACTACAGGACATACCTTTCTGGAATGAGGAGAGGGGGATATAGAAGTCACCACAACCTTCTGCAGCTAGACAGCCTTCTCCCTCACAGGGCCAACTGCCACCAACTGTTCTTTGGAAAGGAGAATATGAAAGCACATAGCAAAGTTACCACAACCTGGTCCACATTGATCCCCACATTGGATATCCAGCACCCATGAAGTCTATGGTGAGTCTATGGTGAGAGAAGGCGGGCAGATTTCTATTCTATTTCTATTCCTTTCATGCAGTGATGGTCACCATCTGAGTCAGTGTCTGCAGCAGGCATATCTAAACAGGCTTCCTTCTATTTCCTTCAAACAAACAACCCTTGGAAACCAGCTTAATTCAGGGATGGTTAGGGTTAGGGTTAGTGGGAACCATGTTGGTGCTGGTTTGTTACAGGATGAAACTACAGATCATTCCATCTTGACTCCATGATGTTTTTAAAGGCAGATAGTTATTTTGCTTTCAATATCTACACAGACTTTTGACATAAATGGGGCCCTCAAACAGGAAAAAACATAGTCCCATACTTTACTACTGACTGGTGGGTGATGCAAAATGGCTACATCTAAGCTTCGTTAACCAACATTTCTCCCCAAAACAGCAGATTCCACAACCTCTTGTCAACTTTGTTCCAGGCCATGCTAAATCAAAGGATTATAATCTCTGATACCCTCAAATCCATTAAAAAAATGATAATAAAATAAAAGCATGCAACCTCTTTTAGTAACTTAAAAAAGAAAGAATAGAACGTTGCATAAACAATGGACCTTGTGGTAAAGGAACAGTAAATACAATGTAATGTAAAGTAAAGTAAAAATTCCTAGCACTGCAATAGTCCTAAGGAACGCGCTTTATTGCATAATAGCTCTGTCATATGAAGTCGGCTCAGAAGCAGAGTCATGAAAGAGTAGCTGAAGTGACCTTTTCTTTAAGCTACGCAATAAAGTGTGAACCGTCAGCACAGTACATGGGCATTTAGCTACATGTCTCATTAACTTGAACAGAGACCTCACCTCTTATCTCCAAATATCACACTTTAAAAAGAATTCAAATTCAGATCAGAAGGTCTTGGGTGTTGTTGTTTTGTCCTAAAATGACATGAAATAAACGATCTGTGAAAGAATAATATTTTTTTGGGGGGGGTTAAGCCCCACAGTGGGTTGGGCTGGGGTGAATTATTATTTACAGTTTCACAGTGGAAAAAGTGCAACCAGAAGGAGGGGAAAATGTGTTTGGAAATACTCGTTATTCTGGACCGCAAGGTGAAAAAACAGTACCTAGATACTTGAAGTATAATCAAAAGGCTTGTCTCATTAGCTTTTGTGGGAGAAGCTAGGAGAAAAACAGAACGGAAAGTATGAGCAATATTACTCTCTCGTATCCCACGGAGACATTTTTATGTTTCACTATAATTTAAAAGATACGTGGACATCTAAGCATTCAATATAAAGTATTCATGAGTGTTCAAACAATACAGATTTTGGCTGCTCACATATTTTATTCAAATTATTTCGAGAGTCTCCAAAGGAGAAAATTCAGAATTATAGTTGGACTAGGGAGGATGGAGGGAGGGAAGAAGAGTCAATTACAGCTACTCAATCTGAGTTAACTTTCAACGGCTTCTTTTATTTCTGCCTTTACACATTATACATACATTACCAGAACATGATTGTATATAGAAAATGTTTATGATTGCCAAAATCATTTATAGCTTTTCTTATAGAATCACAATTTTTATTTGAAAAAGAAACTCTTTCTCTCCTGTTTGCAATGTCTTAACTTTACGCCTACAATTTTCTGCGGCTGAATTTTGTATGGTTAGACTGAGTCCTGAATCAAACATTCCACCATTAGTGTAATAGTTTCAGAGAAAGCAAAGGTGTGTTGGTTGCTTTGTTTGTTTGTTTGCTTGTTTGTTTGCTTGTTTGATTGTTTACCTCCCAGCTTTTTCTCCAAGGAGTTTGAAGTAGCATACATGGTTCTCCCCCTACTCGTTTAATCCCTACAACAACCTTGTGCATTGTTGGGAGAAAAACATGGCGGCTCCCTTGGCCAGTCCGGGAATGCTGCTGAGTAAGAGACTCTCTCAAAGACATGGCTGCCAAACTGCTTAGAGGAACAGCTCCACTGTGGCAACAAAAAGTTAAAGTGAATAAAGAGAAAGGGAAAACTGATGTCTCATGGGATGCTGTTTGTTGACATGGCTGCTGCATGGTTTAAGTGAATTTTTACTAGTAACATCGCCGAATGCCTAATTCTCTGGGTTGGAAAACAATTTTGTCCAACTCATAATGCTCTCTGATATTTCGCTGATTGAACATCATTGCATGTACTTTTGCAGGTTTTTCTTTTTAAGAACAGTCTTTAATTTAACTGCACGTATTTATTGCAAAAGAAGTTATTCTGCATTTGTCCTTCTTCCCTCCGCCCTGCAAACTTGGCTTTGATTGCCAAGGTCCTAATTGCTCATTCTATTGCCCTTCCTTCAAAATGCCTCCTTCACATCAAACGCGGTATCACATATTTCCATCCCTGGGCAGATAACATCCAGGCTAAATTGCTTGTCCTCAGGGAGAGTTTTGTTCACAGCACTCCACAGGGGGCAATGGAGAAAGTCTTGTGCTCATTAGCAAGGTACTAAAGCTTTTGATGTAAGGAGGATATTAAGCTTAAGAACCACAAAAGGTCTGCGCTTCCCAGAGAAGGAACATGCTAGGATTGGTCGTGCCCAAGTTTCTATATTCTAACTAAATAAAAAATACGAGGAGTGGGGAGGGAAATCACTGGAATTGTAACAGGATTGTCAGATAGATTTTTATATTAAAAGGTATGTTCCACTGCATTGAGGGGATGCTCTGTGAAATCCTCTCTGCATTGCCCCTGAACACAATTTCATGCTGCTATCCTGAGGCCTGAAACCAGCACAGAAGCCTGCTCTCCAGTTTGGATTAACCAAGATCTGCTTGCTAATATGGAATTGTGACTTCTTTGACATAAGTAAAGCATGTGTTGGGGTTCTGCTCATCAGGTAGCATAAGCATAGGATTCCCTTGTAGACGACCTCAGCGCCTGGAGACAGGCAGTCAAGTCGTGTATGCATAGCAGTGACTAGAGAAGAAATGACCACTGGGAGGAGTGCAAAGAAAAGAAACGCCATGGTGCATCTGCAGCACCACATCTGCAGCCTTCATCTGTTGGGAAACTGTACATGCAGCTACTCACACAGAGTCAATTAAGGTTTGGCAGACAGCCAGAAGGCAATCTGAAGGAGTAAGTCTGCCTGGTAATAACAGAGACATGGAGACAACTCCCTGATTGGTCAAGCTCTCTCAAGGGAGTGATAATTAATGGCCTACCAACTGGAATGTGTTAGTCCGTGAGTTCAGTGTTCAGAGTTCTGTGTGTCAGTGTAGGAGTTGTGAGTCGTGTCAGAGAGAGCTAGCTAAAGATCTGTGTTCTGTTCCTGTAAATAGTCCACTGTATATAATAAACACCTAACTACAAGTTCCTGGTTCCTGCTTCGTCTATCCTGTCTGCAGCCAAGTTGCCAATTGCTTCCGTGGATTCTGCATGTACTCTGCTAGGTCTGGCTAAGGTCCTGCAACTAGTTGGAAAGTTGCGAAACACCAAATAGGTTTTACCAATATCATCTGCCCCAGCTGCAACAAAACATGTCTCTCCCACAACGGTCTCTAGAGCCACAGTAGGCGCTGCAACTGTCCAACAGCTTGACCTCACCTCCAAAGGCACACTCTTCCATTATCTCCCGAGACCAACAGACAGATGCCAGCCTATTTGAATATTAATATCATTCCTTCCATTTCTATACCTCATTATATTTTTAAGGGGAGGAAATCTCAAAGTGATTTAAAACACAATAAAACAACTCAGAATAAAACATTGCCGAATAAAATCAAATCTGAAGTATACATTCAAAGCAACCTAATTAACAGGAAACTAAAATATTATCTTAGAGATTTCATAATAAAACATCACAAAAGGATGCCAGCTACAGAATGCACATTTAACACAGCAAAGTTAACAAGAAAATTGTCTTAAACATTTCAAAAGAAAACATTGCTAAAGCAAGTAAAATATAAAAAGCACATTTAAAACAGTGTAATTAACAAGAGAATAAAATATCGTAAGCATAGAACATACCTGCTGCTGTTGTTGCCAGCCCTGCCAATGGTGGTTCATGGCGGGCAGTGGCTGTGGAAGCTTAGGCTCGATGACCTGAGTCTGCACTGAGAGACAGCCAAGATGGTCTCTGACCTCCTCAGCAGCCTCAGCTTTTGTAGTCAGAGTCAATAAGGTTCCTGCCCTCCCTGGCCAGGTGGGAAAAGACCTGCAATGCAGGGAACAGGTCTTCCAGGACTCACAGTCAATATCGCCAATGTCTCAAGCAAAAAAAATGTATGATATCTCAAGTAACAACAATAAACGTGCAAATGGTGCAAGGGTGAAACTTCTGAATACACACCTTTTCTTATTCCCTATAATAAGGCTTTCATCCATTGCCTACTTACCTGGGAGTAAGCCCAACTCTACTCATTTTCTGAGTAGACATATAGAAGACTGCACTTTAATTTAGTAATTGCTCATTTCTAGCTCTCATTATCACATTTTCAAATTGATGTTTAGAACCATGAACATACACCTTTATTTTACAAGAAGACGGGGGCCCTACCTGGCATATAAATGTTCCACATGGGCCATATTTTTACACCACCCTACACATACCTTTCCTTAAAACGGTTTTAACAACCTTTTAATGCATCTCATTTCATGGCTCAACTACTATTACAACTTAATTCAATTTAAATTAAATATAAATTAATTCTGTTTCAAATACCTTGCTAACAGAGTCTTATATAGTCTGGGAATAGTAGCGACTAACTAACTAATGGATTCGTCATCATGAACGCTTCGTCCCTCACTCTTCCTTTCTCTCCAGTTCTCCTGCCCAAGAAGTCCTACCAGCCATCAAGGTATAGGAGCCTCTTGCTTCTCTTCCTGTTTCCTAAAAGAGGTCAGATATGATCCCACTCACTTTGTCAGGACAATGGCTTTTAATGAATGGGTGTCTGCAGTGTAGCCGAAACTTCAGGGCAATTAATTCACTAAGTAGACTGGAAAAGTGAGGGAGAAAAATCCAAATTTTGTGTTTTTATTTTGTGATTTTTATCCTGTGAACCGCCCTGAGACCTGTGGGTATAGGGTGGTATACAAATTTTAATGTTGTTGTTGATGATGATGATGAGAGGAGGAGGAGGAGGAGGAGAACATGGTTGCTCTACATCCAAAACAACAGCTAGGGTGGCCATGTCCCCCTAGCTGGTATTCCCCCAGAGGTATTAAGAGTGGTCCTGTCCTTCAGCACTTTCCAAGGTGCCACTGTGATGAATAGATAAAGACCAGTGACTAACTGGAAGTATGTTCCAGCTAAGGGAACTTGAATAAAGTGCTTAAGGCTCACAGGAGCTCACTTACAGTTTCTAGATAAGCAGAAAGTACAAGACGTGCATCTTCTCCAGCTTTTTACATAGTTAGAATCATAGAATCATAGAATCATAGAGTTGGAAGAGACCACAAGGGCCATCGAGTCCAACCCCCTGCCAAGCAGGAAACACCATCAGAGCACTCCTGACATATGGTTGTCAAGCCTCTGCTTAAAGACCTCCAAAAAAGGAGACTCCACCACACTCCTTGGCAGCAAATTCCACTGTCGAACAGCTCTTACTGTCAGGAAGTTCTTCCTAATGTTTAGGTGGAATCTTTTTTCTTGTAGTTTGGAACCATTGCTCCGTGTCCGCTTCTCTGGAGCAGCAGTAAACAACCTTTCTCCCTCCTCTATGTGACATCCTTTTATATATTTGAACATGGCTATCATATCACCCCTTAACCTCCTCTTCTCCAGGCTAAACATGCCCAGCTCCCTTAGCCGTTCTTCATAAGGCATCGTTTCCAGGCCTTTGACCATTTTTGTTGCCCTCCTCTGGACACGTTCCAGTTTGTCAGTGTCCTTCTTGAACTGTGGTGCCCAGAATTGGACACAGTACTCCAGGTGAGGTCTGACCAGAGCAGAATACAGTGGCACTATTACTTCCCTTGATCTAGATGCAATACTCCTATTGATGCAGCCCAGAATTGCATTGGCTTTTTTAGCTGCCACGTCACACTGTTGGCTCATGTCAAGTTTGTGGTCAACCAAGACTCCTAGATCCTTTTCACATGTACTGCTCTCAAGCCAGGTGTCACCCATCTTGTATTTGTGCCTCTCAATTTTTTTGCCCAAGTGTAATACTTTACATTTCTCCCTATTAAAATTCATCTTGTTTGTTTTGGCCCAGTTCTCTAATCTGTCAAGGTCGTTTTGAAGTGTGATCCTGTCCTCTGGGGTGTTAGCCACCCCTCCCAGTTTGGTGTCATCTGCAAATATGATCAGGATGCCCTTGAGTCCATCATCCAAGTCGTTGATAAAGATGTTGAATAAGACCGGGCCCAAGACAGAACCCTGTGGCACCCCACTAGTCACTCTTCTCCAGGATGAAGAGGAACCATTGATGAGCACCCTTTGGGTTCGGTCAGTCAGCCAGTTACAAATCCACTGAGTGGTAGCATAGTCAAGTCCGCATTTTACCAGCTTCTTTACAAGAATATCATGGGGCACCTTGTCAAATGCCTTGCTGAAATCAAGGTAGGCTACATCCACTGCGTTCCCTTCTTCTACCAGGCTTGTAATTCTGTCAAAAAACGAGATCAGGTTAGTCTGACACGACTTATTTTTCAGAAATCCATGCTGACTATTGGTGATCACAGTATTCCTTTCTAGGTGCTCACAAACTGTTTGCTTAATGATCTGCTCCAGAATCTTCCCTGGTATTGATGTCAGACTGACTGGGCGGTAATTATTTGGGTCCTCTCTTTTCCCCTTTTTGAAAATAGGGACAACATTTGCCCTCCTCCAGTCTGCCGGGACTTCGCCTGTTCTCCAGGAATTCTCAAAGATGACTGCCAGTGGTTCTGAGATCACATCTGCCAGTTCTTTTAATACTCTTGGATGCAGTTCATCTGGCCCTGGAGACTTGAATACATCTAAACTAGCCAAGTATTCTTGTACTATCTCCTTAGTTATTCTGGGCTGTGTTTCCTCTGCTGAATCATTTGCTAGTGTCCAGCCAGCCATGAAGAGAAAGCATGATGATATCAGAGACATCTTATGAAAGATAGCTCATTCAGATAGTGACCATCCAAAAGCAGCATTTTCAGCCTTCTGCTATGCTGATTAAAAATATATGCAAGGAATGAAACATCAGCAGCTTCCCTCAAGTTGTGGAAGTTTGATGAAAGCCACTGGTGGCATGACTGCAAGTCATCAAAAGCTGCTTTTAGCAGTGATTTCAAGCTTCTCCTACCTTACATTGTTACTTAAGTAACTGGTACGCAGAAGAAGGACAGTGAGCAAAATGCTAATATTTGTATTCGTTTTCAAACTTGACTACTTATTCCTCCTCTCATCCCATGAGCCCAAGCAGGCCAAATTAACTCACAGCATGGCTTGACCCAATTCACACCGACCTGTCCATCTACTGGTGTCATATGACATCAGACACAGGACATGTAAGCGTGTGGAGCTAAACTGAAAAGGAAGAATTGGGAACATGTTCTAAGTGTGCTCCTGATTGCTCCTGTGCCAGTGTGGTGTAGTGGTTAAGAGCGGTAGACTCGTAATCTGGTGAACTGGGCTTGCGTCTCCGCTCCTCCACATGCAGCTGCTGGGTGACCTTGGGCCAGTCACACTTCTCTGAAGTCTCTCAGCCCCACTCACCTCACAGAGTGTTTGTTGTGGGGGAGGACGGGAAAGGAGACTGTTAGCCGCTTTGAGACTTCTTTGGGTAGTGATAAAGCACGATATCAAATCCAAACTCTTCTTCTTCTTTCCAGCCTCTGGTAGAATTTGGTGCTTTTCAAATCCAATGCCTTTTCCCATCGCCCTGCTAATATTATTTGTTTCACAGGCATAACTTGAATTCAAGTCACAATGGCAAGTGCATTCCAGGTGTGTTTGAAGAAGGACTATAACTCAGTGGTAGAGCATCTGCTTTGCATGCAGTTGCATGCAAAGTTCAATCCATGGCAGCTCCAGGTAGGGCTGGAGAGAATCCTGCCTTAAATCCAGGAGACATTACTGAGACTGCTGAACTAGAAGGAGCAGTGGTCTCACTCAGCAAAAGGCAGCATCCTAGGCTCCTGTGGGTTCTCAGTTCTTCCTGTCCAGCTGTACTTCAGCACCTTGTAAATCTGGTACCTTTTCTGTCACCACAGTCTTAAAACAATGCTTTGGATAAATACATATCCATGTTTTACACAATCCAATTTCCCTTTTGCCCCCTGTGTAATGATTTCCAGAATTATCTTGCATTTGAGGAATCAGTGTCTGATTTTTCACATAAAATGGACTGTCAACAAAAGAGGATCAAATATTCGTAGTCTGAACATGTCAAGGTAGAGGGGTTTTTTCCCCATAAAAAGGCAGCAATTATTATTATTATCATTATCATTATCATTATCATTATCATTATCATTATTTCTTCCTTAATGTGCAAATGTGACATCTTTCTATAAGCTCTTGAAACTCTCAATCCCCCACTTTTCTTGAAATATTCTTTTTCCTCCAAGCAAATGTGCCCAACCCCATTTTAGCTCAATATAATTTCAACAAGTAAAATGAAAAGCCAAGGCTGCTAGCTCTCTCTCTCTCTCTTTTCAGTTCTATTTGGGTTGCAAATTTATTCTTGCTATCCATCGGAATGTTTTGTCTAGTGCTAAGCAGAGCTCAAGACAATGAATGTAGAACTCCTGTTATATTACACAAATTATCCTTCAAATGGAAATAAAGGCATTTTTTTCCTCACCAGAGAGAAAGAAACCTGTTCTAAAAATAATGTTCCAGAAAACATTTTGCTTTTCCTATGCTCTTCATTTTCTCTTTTATTAACAAACTATATAAGAATGCAAATGGAAGCCATACCTGAATGTGAGGCATCAAAATTGAATGATAATCAGACTTGGTTTCCTTCCTTTGACACTGATTAAACATTGAGCACAAATGAATGCAACAAAATCGCACAAGCAGGAACATCCATTGGTGCAACTTGTCCCATTAGGACTTAATTCACTTTTTGATATTTCCCCCTCAAGAACATTGAAATGTTGCAATTTGTGGAACAGGATTCTTCTCTGGTGGTTTGTCAAGGCCAAATCCCCTTTAAAGCTGAGGACGTTGTCATATAGAAAATAGTTTAGTGAATCAGACAAAATAAGATTCTAATCTGGGTGTGATATCTAACTAAATCCAACCCAAGAAAAATAACGGACTTAAGTTTTCTTTTACTTCATTGGGTCTACTCTGAGCATAACTTACATTTGATACATCTTTAAGGCGACAGTCCTATACTTGCTTATTTGGGAATAAGCTCCATTGAACCTAAAGGCCCTTATTTTTGTGTAGACTTTAAGTGGCATAAATCAGGAAAGCTCCAATCAAATTAATACATCCCCATTAATTGAAAGCAGCTAATTATCTCGCTCTCCTAGAACACGCATTGCTTACAACACAGCATTAATGAGGACAGTTGCTCATCCCCTTTGGAATGTAGCTTCTGATGTATAGGCCCCACTTCTTCCTATTGCTTTAATATTTAATAATTCCTAATTGTCCTGCTTCTTCATTAGCGATACTAAGGGGGAAATGGGGAAATAAAACCATCTCTTACATATTTGCCTGGATCCGGCAAACACAAACAAAACTCTTTGATATTATTAGCTTTCTAATAAGGAAGAATGGATATTACTCTAAATGGGTGGCTCTCTATCTTGCAAATTACCTCTGCTAAGTAATTTATTTTTACTACTGCAGGATACCCAGACATAATGAGCACTTCTTCTTCTTCTTCTTCTTCTTCTTCTTCTTCTTCGCTTTGTTACTCCGGCGTATTGTGCAGCTTGCCTATCAGTGAAAGAGGAGCTGCTTTTGTTGCCTATATTATTATCTATTCATATTCATATTCATAACCCATGGTATGATCACAAAATATTTCTCTTTACAAATGCAGGCACATTCTGATCTTAGATTCCATCAAGGCCTGTTTTTGTTTGCTTTCTTATACTAGGAAGTTGGCATTTTTCTACACTGGCAGAAGGCTGTTCCAATTTGGGTAATGAAATATTGAGATTATTCTTGCTGGCTGAGGGAAGATGACCAAACAGAGGCAGGTAGCTGTAGAACAGGGGTAGGCTGTTGAATTTGCAGTGTCCCAAGCACAGCGGAATGATGAGGAGTACGTGCCACATACTCTATATTACTTTATTTACACCTCAAAGCTGGTAGATTACAGAAAAACATCTTGCCTCTGCCGGAGCAGAGAAAGCAACCTCTCTCCTCTAAAGCACGGAGAGAACACAGTGTGAACAGTGAAAAACAGGAAACCAGTGTACGTCACACCCAGTCTCCTTTCCCGTGAGAAACTCCAACAGCAATTGACTGTGGAATGTAAACACCTGTCTCTTGACAAGCACTTTCGCTGCACAGTGAAGAGAGCAGAAACCAACATAGGCATCTTATGGCCCGTGGGCCGGATGTGACCCAGTTGCTTTCTCAATCTGGCCTGCGGATGGTTCAGGAATCAGCATGTTTTTACATGAGTAGAACGTGCATCTCTGGGTTATGTGTGGGGCATAGGAATTCATTCATTTTAAAAATATATTTATAGTCTGGCCCACCACATGGTCTGAGGGATGGTGGACTGGCCCACGGCTGAAAAAGGTTGCTGACCCCTGCTGTAGAACATTATGAGGTAGTTAGGGTATGTTGAACAACCTTGAGGATCTTTAAAGGTGAAAGGTGTAGTCCTGGGCTGTGGAACTCGCTGGCATGAGAGCACCTCTGGGGCCAACCTGGAACACCTGCCAGGAGTTGTGGGGCCACAGGAGGAGATTAGATAGGAAGACCTCACTGCTCACCAGAAAGGGTAGGACTTAAGGGAAGGAGTAGAAGAAAAACCGTAACTTGCCCTCGGCAGGGTTTGCTCACCCACAGTTTGGTTTTCAGTTACATACTGCACCTTGGTTCCCTGATCCATATCTGTTTTGAGTTAAGTAACTAAATGAAGCCCAAGTTCACCCAGTCTTGGTGTCTCGTCTGGTATCTCATTTCTTTGTCACAAACTAGGACAGCAACAGCTGCAAGCAATACATTCATGATTCATCCACTTGTAACCCCTAGCATCGCCTGGCCCTACTCCTCCTTGCTTTCACTCTCCAAGGCAGGCATCCCCAAATTCGGGCCTCCAGATGTTTGGGGACTACAACTCCCATCATCCCTAGCTAACAGGACCAGTAGTCAGGGATGATGGGAACTGTAGTCCCAAAACATATAAAGGGCCGAGTTTGGGGATGCCTGCTCCAAGCGTTTGCTTGCCCTCTCCAAGTATAGCAGTGACAGGAAGAGCAAGGGGGAGGAGGAGGAACAGCTCCTCACCTACCTTGATTTCCCCTCCTGGAGCTACTGAAAGAAAGCAAGAGGGTGGGTCCAGAGGAAGATGGCAAGTGCTAAAGTACCATGGCACTTAAGCAAAGCAAAGCATTCCATCACTTTGGTTGGGCCATAAAGGTGGACTTTGCATTTTGCAGCCTTAGATATAACATGCATTTAGTGCCCAGACCCAGTGCATAAACACCATAATCCTGGCTCAGGCAAAGAAAAGACAGATTTTCAGATGAGGAAAGGGGAACCTCAGTTCTTAGAGGGCCAGGACTGAGGAAGATTAGGAAATGAAAGTGGCCGAGCTAGACTGCAAGCTGTATCTACAGCACCATGGAGAGCAGCACAGAAGGGATCTTGCCTAAGGGCCCCCTAAAATCTGGAGCTGACACACTGCTGCTTTGGTATTCAGGCAAGCATTTTTTAAAAAAACCAAAAAAAAAAAACCCCTCTGTATGATGTACATTCTGTGAACCACAGTAGCAAGGGCAGTAAAAAAAGGAACCTAATGTAATGTTTTCCAGACTTTCCACTGCCTCTGCATAAAAGGAAATGGTGTTCAACACTCTAGCTTGACGTGATTCAGAAGCAGCTCATTTTGCATCAAAATAGATCTGAAGATGAATCCAAGCCTTAGGCGAATAAAACCCTTGAATAGATCCAGATGGCGAACTCCATGTCTTCCCATCCTTTCACTGTCACAGGAGGTGCTCTCTTCCTTACTCGAGCTACCTCCTAAAGTACATCTGATTGCGAAGATCATTTGTTAAAATTCATGAGAGCAGAAGTTGGGATTATGTCTTGCTAATAGCAAAGCAGGGCTTTTCTGTGGGTCTTTTTACTTCCGCTGTGAAAAATGAATAGCCCCCCACTGCAAGCAACTCTGATCAGGTGGAGCAGACTCAGCGGTAATTCCACGCACAGGCTAGTGCTGTGCCTTTTTACAGATCTCTGCTCAGTAAACACAATGTGACGGCTCATAAAGTTTTAGAACTTGGATGCTAATTTGGTCTTCACATCAGGGCATAGATAGGGACACTTCAGAGGTTTAGGTTGCTGCTGAAAAATGCTTCTGCCTAGCTAGCAGTGATCCTGGGGGCTTTTGCAGGCCTACATGCAAGTCTCATCTTCCTGGCCACTGCCAATGAGATGGACTATCTGCACACACCTCCCTGGTTGCCTGGCGTAGCTGCCAAATTGATGATGATCTGGTTCCAGATATCAGCGGTGCTTGGTTCTGGCTGGCACTTTTATGTTGCAGCAATTGACAAGAAAACAGAGAGGAGAGGAGAAAAGGGCAGACACCTGCATAGGGGCTGCAAGATTACATAAATCAGCCCATCTAGTCCAGCATCCTGTATTCGCAGTGGCCAACCAGATGCCTGTGGGAAGCCTGAAAGCAGGACCAAGGGCAGCAGCACTCTGCCCACCTGAAATTCTCAACAACTGGTATTCAGAGGCATACAGCCCTGCTAGGGGATATTTACCTGTACATTCACAGGTGGTGCAGAGAGAGAAGATATATACAGTTCTTGGCATCCAATGGAGGTGTGTGCCTTCAGAGGTGATGGCAAACTGTTGGAGAGAATTGCAGTGCCTGCTGTGGCTGCAGAGACCAATAAGGGAGAGACGTGTCAAATTCTGCTTGCACAATTGGAACTCATCTATACAAATGGGGCAAAACTGAATGAAAAGATTGATGATGAAGGAAGCAGGGTAGAGGTAAGAAAGGGTTAAATGGCGGCTAGTCGCTTTCTTTCTGTTTTGTAAGGCTACAGTGGTCCAAGACAAAGGCTCTCCTGGAGGGCACAGTTTACCAACGTACTCAAAACTGCAATTTCTCTCACCACCAAAGGAATACAAGCGAACAGCAAAGAGAACCTGCACAAAAGATGCTGACACAAAACCCCACACATACATTAAGCAAAATAGAAATATTGCCTCCCGACCCCACCATGGCCCCCTCCACCTCTTCCCTCCTTTTTTCTTCCTAATGTAACCCTAATGTCTCAACAAATGAAACTGACCTATGGAAAATGTAACTTGAAAAAGAGACATTGTGCATACCTTTGTTAACCAAGAAAACTTTAATAAAGTATTTTTAAAAAAAGAAAGAAAGAAAAGAAACTCTACTCTGAAGCTTTTCACACTGTAGAAACAATATAAATATCATGACCTACTCATGTCTTTACACTGGTGGTCACATCCATACCATCAATTGTTGTTGTTGTTGTTGTTGTTGTTGTTTTAAAGCACATGGCTTCTCCCAAATAATCCTGGGAACTGTTGTGGGGGGGGGGGTGAACTACAGTTTCCAGCAGTGGCGCTGAGCTGCATCCAACGTTGGGGAGGGGGCTGTCGTGCATGCATGATACATGATGTCATACTCCCCCCCCCAACCCGACAAGGTCTACTCAGCCCACCCCACCCCCCACCCAACACCAGCCGCTTTACCTCTTTGAAAGGGATGCACAGAGCGAAGATGCTTCGCCCTGCTGCATCGCTGGCAATCCTCAAAAGGACACAGCAGGGCTGAGCATCTTTTTCCAGGCACATCCTTTAGAGGATCACCACAGAATTTTGAAAATATTGGGGGGTCTCTGGCCACATGGCTTCCCTCCCACAGATGGCGCTCCTAGTTCCTGGGGTTCTTTGGGAGAGGACTTGTGCTTTAAATGCATTGTATAGCCACAGAAGCTAGTTCTGCAGTTGGCATTGTTGAGGAGAGGGAGTTAACATGTCAAGTAATAAAGGGGAGAACGTCCCTTTTATCACCTCACCTCCTATATATACGAACACCCTCCATGCATGATTTATCAACTATTTAACCCTAGCATATTGAAAATGTTATTTAATGTGACCTTGAGATTTTTTTCTTTTCGAAAAGACACAATGCAACTTCTGTCTAACGCAATTGTTAAAAGCGCAGATAGCTTGATTCCCTGGGGTTTTGCACCACTAGCTGCAGAGAGATGTCAACTGAAGCCAGCAGCCCTATCCTCATGGCTTAGGCGCTAAGCAAAATTACACATGAGCTTTGTGAAACATTCCAAAGTGCTGCACAGGAGTGTGGAAAGCGTTAGTGCCTTGCTGCTATTCAATTTTCAGCCTCAAAGATCTTGGACATTCTCCTCTAGGCTCATCTGGGAGCAGGAATCCAAGGCCTAGTCACAGAGGGTGATTTTCTTAGGCTTGCAGATTTGCAGTCTTGACACGAAGGGAGGTGGGTGGGGAAAAATCTTATGCAAAAGAAAAAAGGAACAAGGAGGGGCTTTCCTTCCATCCATGTGCCATGACATTTCTATTATTGTTCAGTGGAGAATAAGGTGCATTTACCTTGCAGAATATGAATGAGATGGTTATTTTATTGTGACAACTAATCTGCTTTTCACTAAGCCCACTGTGAACTTTCAAGCTCCGCTGTATATTCTTTATGGCCTTTGTGTTCATCATTGTTTGAGGAACGGCAGGCTCCACTGACTGTGGACAAGCTGCAAGCTAATGGAACAAATCCAAACACAGTGCAGTGAATGAAGTCACCCAAGAATAGGATGTGCTGTGTGGCTGAAACCATCACCAATTAAGATTGTCTCTTTCCCGACACAGGTTCTGTGCCTCTCATAGTTGCAGGCAAACAGGCAGGCAGAAATGTAGCAGCTGACCTTTTCCCATCCCTGTATTTTTGAGACAAGTCATCTTCACCTGGTGAATTTCTGCCTGTCGTGCAGCTGCTAAAGGCAGAGAAAACTTTTTGGGGAAGCAGGTGACAACTTTATATTACCAGTTCAGCATAACATGAAATGGCTCTTAGGGTGCACCATACGACTGTGCATTTTAACTCTGTGAATCTGTGACTCTAAATTCCCTAGTGCCACAGGGCAAGAAGCATCTGAGACTCAACTACCCATCTACCCTGCCATTTTGAGCTGGGCTCTCCAGGTATGCTGCAGTGCACGTGACAGAAGTTTGATCCTCTTTTCATGTGGAAAAGTGCTCCAAGTTGGGAACTGTTAGGTTGGAAACTAGAGTTCCCAGGGTTCTTTGGGGGAAGTCAGGTGCTTTAAATGTATGGTGTGAAACTTCTGTGCAAGCTTTGTGCAAGTAAGTCAAGACGAATGGTCAGTAAACAGATTGTCTGGAGGAGCTTGTTGGTGGGAGCTGCACTACAATGCTTTCAGAAAACTTATGAGCTCTGTGTGGTCAGGATTTTTCACTCATAGTTTTTTGATCGAGATAGCTAAAACAGAGCTGAACATGTAATTTCTTAGCCAGCAGTAGTGTATCCACTCAGAAGTTACATTTTGATGATTGGGTGAGTTTCTGTTGCTCTGTCCTAGCTCCTGCCAACCTAGCAGTTCGAAAGCATACCAGCATGAATAGGTAAATAGGTTAAGGTCACCAGACGTCCCCGTTTCCCAGGGACAGTCTCTGGATTTACAAATCAGTACCCTGACAAAATCCATCTATTTAGTAGGAAGTTGAAAAGTGTCCCTGGATTCACTTAAAAAAATCTGGTCATCTTAAAATAGGTACCACTGTGGCGGGAAGGTAAACGACTTTTCCATACACTATGGCACTCGTCACGGTCCTCCGTGCACCAGTAGCAGTTTAGTCATGCTGGCCACATGACCCAGAAAGATGTCTGTGGACAAACGCCGGCTCCCTAGGCCGGAAGCAAGATGAGTGCCACACCCCATAGTCAAATTTGACTGGACTTAACTGTCCAGGGGTCCTTTTGCCTTTGTTTGGTTAAATTTTTGCTAGCACTATTAATGTATTAATTAACAACATATAGGCAGATATGTTAAAGAGGGAGGGAGAGGGAGAGATATATAAAAGCAGAATCTAATCATCATTCCTGGACATGTAGCTTACGCACACTTTAGCCAGTGAAACAGCCGTTTCAAAGCAACACTGGCCCAATTCTTGGCTGGACTAAAGCATCACAGTGTCATTTTAAGTGTTCCAATTAACAGCAATTGCCCGCAGTCCTTCTTACTCTTTCCATCATAATAGCCCATTGACCCCTTCCTTATTAGCTCCTGCATTTAAACAGGCTCCTTACAAAAGAAAATGAGGAAGTGCTGAGAGAAAGAGACAAGGACAAATACACAATTGTCTGGGGGATTAGGGAAGGGAAGACACCTGAAGTAGCTGGAGTACAGGTTCTTTTGCCTGCAATGTATTTCAGCTAATGTACAATTTAGATGCAATAGTTTTCTCTGGCTGAGGAATTAGTCTGATTTGTTTGCCAGCTCATCGTTCTAGCAGTTCTCTTTTCTCTCCCTGCATTTCGTGGGGAGTAAAATGATGCAAGACTCAAAAGCTCAGGGAGCTTCATGAATTCATTAAAAGCATTAGCAAGGAAATGACTGCAAACATGTGTGCTAATCCCACAAACAGCACCACAAAAACCCTGATGGGGCTATTCAAAACAAGAGCACAATGCCACTCCAGCCTACTCAGTCCAAAACCATTTGCGAGGCGCTATCCAGATCGGCACACTTTCTAACCACCAGTCCTTCTGTTTTATCTGGATTAAGCTTTAGCTTGTTTGCCCTCATCCATGCAAAGCTACTTCCAGACACCTGCCCAGTATTTCAAAAAGGCTTCCAGGGTGGGAAAAGAGAGATTGATCTGTATGTTATCCTCATAATGATCAACCTGAAAAGCATATTCCCTTGGCATTGGGATAGCCTGGACCAACTTGCTAAAGACTTTACAAATTCGAAATGGACTGTTAATTGGCTTTTCCATTGTGCATTTCTTGTTTTACATGCTTGCATGACTTTCCCAATTGAGAACCTCGCCATTGCAATTATAGTCACATAATTCTGAGTCTTGAAGTTGGTTTCTTATGCTGTGCGGGTACCCCCATTAAATGTTGCAGTGTATCCTCCTAATGATCACACACTGGAACAAACATCCAGAGGTTTCATGGAAATATTTAAACATGTGGAAGACAAGGTGAAATCTCAAGGCATTCAAAAGGCAGAAAAGAAGTTCCCTAGAGCCCATTCCTCACAAAAGGACTACAGCCACCATCACACTATGTGTCCTGCTCCCAGACCAAGAGGATTCCATAGTCTATGTCTATGATCCTGAAAGTTGGTGGGAGATCTAAGAGAATCAGCCAACAAGGTTGCACTCAGTCATCCATTTCCTGCATAAGACACTCACCAGATGCTGTTCTGGCTGCATCTACCGTATTTCTCAGTTTCTGATAACTGTGGCCTCCAAGTCAGAGCATATGCAATCAATTGTATCTGCTAAGTGTAATGGAAATTGGCTCCTGAGGGCTTCACTAGTTGATCTTCTGGGTGCATATGAACAAAGCCCCTCACCACTTGAAAGAGCTCTGGTCACATTAGTACATTGTGCACATGTAATAGAGTTGGTGAAGTAAGTTTTAGAGCCACTGAGTAGGCCCTAGAATTGGTTCTAGCTTGTGTTTGGTCATATTTGCTTTGGTTCTTCTGTTATCTGTGTCCAGGGCAGCTGTTTACCAGCTCCATCTGGTACGTAGGCTGAGAGCCTATCTGCCTGCGGACTGTCTCGCCAGAGTGGTGCATGCTCTGGTTATCTCCCGCTTGGACTACTGCAATGCGCTCTACGTGGGGCTACCTTTGAAGGTGACTCGGAAACTACAACTAATCCAGAATGCGGCAGCTAGACTGGTGACTGGGGGCGGCCGCCGAGACCATATAACACCGTTCTTGAAAGACCTACATTGGCTCCCAGTATGTTTCCAAGCACAATTCAAAGTGTTGGTGCTAACCTTTAAAGCCCTAAACGGCCTCGGTCCAGTATACCTGAAGGAGCGTCTCCACCCCCATCATTCTGCCCAGACGCTGAGGTCCAGTGCCGAGGGCCTTCTGGCAGTTCCCTCATTGCGAGAAGCAAAGCTACAGGGAACCAGGCAGAGGGCCTTCTCTTTAGTGGCGCCCACCCTGTGGAACGCCCTTCCAGCAGATGTCAAAGCGATAAACAACTACCTGACATTCAGAAGACATCTTAAGGCAGCCCTGTTCAGGGAAGTTTTTAATGTGTGATTTTACTGTATTTTTGGTTTCTATGGAAGCCGCCCAGAGTGGCTGGGGAGGCCCAGCCAGATGGGTGGGGTATAAATAATAAATTATTATTATTATTATTATTATTATTATTATTATTATTATTATTATTATTATTAATTATTATTATCTGTGCTCACTCTCATGCTCAAGTTTAAGATGTGGTTGGTGTCAGCCTAGACTGTTGGAATATAGAAGTGAAAGGCAAATATTGCAGCAAAATAACAGGAAAATGGGTGAACCAAGTTACAAGGACACTTGCAGGCATAGTTTCAGGTGCCTAAGAACATAATTCTTAGTGTCTTGGCTACACAGGTCCTGATGAAACATTAAGAGTTTAAACACATTTAAATAAAACATGGCAGACTGTTATAATGAACATCATTACATTCACTCTCATGTGCTTAAGGAACCTAGTCCTGAGCTAATTTATTCAGGTGTAAATCAAAGCGATGTTCGTTTAAGAAATTACGGCAATGTCAGGTCGAGGCAAGGCAGAACAGTCTGTACATTACCAGTAGAGGTGGATCCACTGTGATAGTGATTAAAAAGCAGGTCCTTAGAATCTATTGAGGAATTCCAGATGGAATTTTAATCAAAGTTAATCATATAGTCAGTTTATTTATATATATACACCACATTTTCCAAAAACGCATTGGTGCTCAAAATAAACGCCCTAACTACCACAGTACAATAACCATAATAAAACTATAATGTCACTGCAACATAACACTAGCAATTCAACAATTAACAGCTCATTTACAATTAATATATTATATTAATATTATATTATATTAATATTATATTACTAAATGAGCATAAAGCTTACCAATAGGTCAGTAAAAAAATCCAATACCTTCTCATTCCAAGTAGCCCAAAGGTGATAGAACATGCTTAGCATGTTCAAGCCTACCTGCACACTTCTGGTGGAGGCTTACAAAAAAGGAAAGTAGGTGTGAAATAAAAAATTTACCTGTCCCTTAAAACTATGCTCTGTGGGGACTGATTGTATTTTCCAGGCAGGGAGTTCCAGTTTCACCACTCTCATGGTATATCATGCTGGTGGAACCAAGTGTGGAGTATATGGAGAGAAGGCATCTTTTCCAGTACATCTATAAATACACCACCACCACCTTTATGTGCCAAAGTTTGCAGCATCATGTTGTGTGATGTGTCCTGCAGGAATCAAGCATTGGGGAGACACACAAAAGGGAAGGAAGTATTTTCTCTTGGATTCGAAGATCACCCTAGGTATTGGTGTAGAACTCAAGACTCCATTGGCTCCTGGTGACATCTTTGTCACACTCACAACCCTATCAATTGATTTCGACTTTTGATTTTCCAAGCCCAGTTTCCATGCCTAACTGGAGAAATTCTAAAAAACCGTAATGTCTATGCTGTTTCAGCAAGGCATGTCATTATTCAAACTTGTGTAAAGCAGTAGCCCAGACTTTTATTACAGTAGTCTCTGAGGTTGTAGTGACAGTATCTAGCTAGCTCTAAGCAGGCAAATCAATGTAACCCAGTGCTCCTGTTCTTGGAGAAGATCCAAAATTATACATCCAGATTTTTTGTCATAGAGCTACCTAGGAGGCATGTTTATGCTGACACTATAACATATTGGTACAAGATGGGAATGATGGCATCATATTTATTTCCAAAACCTAGGAGCATAGGAAGCTGCCTTGCACTGAGTCAGACCATTGGTCTGTCTAGTTGATTGACAGCAGCTCTCCAGGATTTCAGGTAGGGTTCTACCTGGAGATGCCTGAAATTGGGACCTTCTGCATGCAAACCAAATACTTCACCACTAAGCTATGGCCTTTCCCAAAAATATGTTGGAATCCCTCAGCTGGTCACAGAACAAAAGAGACATCAAATAGACCATCCTGAACTAAGCATATAATAAATTATTTCTGGTGTTTTCGTTTCCCTTATACAGTCATACCTCATGTTGCATTTGCTTCAGGTTGCACATTTTCAGGTTTTGCTGCTCGAGCATGCGCAGACGCACAAAATGACACAACACGCATGTGCAGACGCAACGAATCATGACCCATGCATGCGCAGACGTGCAAACGTGGGTTGCGTTCTGCTCATGTTGTGAACAGGACTCTGGAACGGATCCCATTCGCAACCAGAGGTACCACTGTATTACTTTCCAGAAACTGAATTGATTTTTCTTCATTTGGATTTTTTTAGCACTGTTCTAATTACATGCCACATGAAGCTCACTAATGTTCAGTGATAGCATCCACACTATGAACACCAGGGTATAGAGATAATGATGGCAGAACATGCTCTATAATTTTCTGTCCATTGAGGAATGAAAGATGGAGGCAGGCAACCAAATCCACCAGCTATGGCAATAGTTGGACAAAAAAGTGGAAGAAACAGTACTGGGGGCTACCCAGTGGGTATGTGGAAAAAATGAAAGCAAAATCTTTTACATATCATGGAACTATCATGGGACAAGCATTACATCAAGAGCAAGGTATGATGGGAATTCACGGCTGCTGAAGTGGGGAAATGTTTCTTAATGCGTTGACAGGAATTCTGTATTTTCTTTTTGACTCTGAAGCTAAGCTAAATCTCTGGCAATTCCTGATAATTCAATTCAAATCAAAAATTTACAATAGCAAATATTCAATACATCCTTAATATAAACCTAACTGGATTTCAGGGCCCTCCCAAAATATTTCGCTCCTGAGGCAAAGGACAATATGGCAGCTTCCCCATTCCACACACATATAGCCAATATGACTGGCAGTTGAATTTTATTCCAACAGTCTCAGTGAGACAGCATCCTTTATTGCGCCCGAGGGCAGCAGGCTAGGTGCTGGGCAAGTCATATGACGCACACATTCGAGAGCCCTCGGTATTTGCTGTCTGTGGTGGCGACCTCACCCTGCCTAATAAATGGGCTGGTCCTGACTGAATTCATTTTTAGACATATAGACCACATGATGGAAACATGCTTCATACAACGGCAAACACTCGAGTTCATGTTACTCAATTTTTAATGCGCGTCAAAGAAAAAAATCAGGAGCAAAGTTCACACTGCCAAAGGAGGTCAACTGTTTGCCTTCAACTGGTCCTGTCAAAAGGAAATATTATTTATTTAGGAACGAATTATTTCCCTGCTTCCCTAATCAGATGGTCTAATTTCATCATAAGTGACACCAAAGCATAGCAGGTTTATAAGAACGGGTTCAGGCACTAATTTTTGAAGGGCAAGCCTATAGGTTTTGAGGTTGTTGTTTTTAGACCATTGCTCATTCAACTCCTTTCTCTGAAAAGCACCTCCTACTCTCTCTTTTTGTGAGAACCAAGCATCTTCAAACATGAAAAGGCAGACTTTGGGTGTTTAATACTTAATTGTGCTTATGGTTGTATTACTGTAAGAAGGAGCTCTAAAGAGCTTAATATTTCATAATACCATATGTGACGCTGAGTTGGAAAGGAAAAAATAGTGCAGTTCCATTTGCAATTAGTCTTTAATAAAAAATATATGAATATAGGAGACAGTACTGTTCCATGGAGTGGATGGGTGAGAGAGGGAAAGAGTTTGCTAATTTATTTTTAGCAGTTCTAAACTGTTCCTTACAGTATTTTATTATGACACAACCCTGGCCCATCTTTACGCAAATAAGCACTGGCGTGATTAATTTATTTAATATTCTGCTTGTAAGTGCTTTCAGGGTGGCTCAGAGTTCAAACCAGAACCAGTGCAATCCAGCGTACAATAGAAAAGGAAAACTTCAAAAGACATAAGACAGAGGGAGCAACATCAGATTAAAACAATATAGCAATCCATATTTGAAAGCCTTGGCAAATAGAAAGGTTTTCACTGGCAGCAAAGAAAAAAGGAAAAAAGGACATCAGTTTCAGTACCTGATGAGCCTTCTTGGGGAGAACATTCCAGAATCAGGGTGCTGTGACTGAAAAGGCCCTTACTCCAGCACAGAGGAGGAACCAAGGAAGGTATTCTAAAAGCAGTCTGAATAATCAGGTAGGTTCATATGGAAGGCACTTCTTAAAGTGGTTGAGTGCTAAGCTGTGGATCCCAGAAAAAGAGTAGAATACAATGACAGCTGTTTTAAAACTGACGAGAAGTGTTCAATATGCACAGTCCCAATAGCATTGCATCAGTAATGGCCACCTTAAAGGGCACAGCAGAGACTAATGTTCCTAAAGCCAAACATTTGGTAGGTTATGAGGGAAGGGCCCCAAAAACTGTTCCAAAAGATGAGGAAGAGGGGAGTGGCAATTGAAGAGGACACTAGCTAGTTTACAGTAGGCTGAGGTGGTCCAAGGACTTTTTCTGATTGCCCTTTTCTTTTCTTCAAAGGTAAAATCACTCCTCCCGTGACTCACTCCTCATTGTCGTTGGGTTATGCAGACTCATCTTAAAGGCAAAGAGAAAAGTACAAAACATATTGTTGATTTGGGGGGGGGTAGGTTGTATGCCTGAAAACCCTTCTAATTCCTGGTTCCAGCACAGATCAAATTGCTTGAATAGCCAGGCTAGCTTCCTGGTGAGGAAATGGCCCTGTAAATATGGGCCAGTAAGGGAAGTGTCTTGGGAGAAAAGCAATGACAAACCTAGACAGCATCTTAAAAAGCAGAGACATCACCTTGCCAACAAAGGTCCATATAGTTAAAACTATGGTTTTCCCAGTAGTGATGTATGGAAGTGAGTGCTGGACCATAAAGAAGGCTGATTGCCGAAGAATTGATTATTTTGAATTATGGTGCTGGAAGAGACTCTCAAGAGTCCTATGGACTCTCAAGAGTCCTATGGACTGCAAAAAGATCAAACCTATCCATTCTTAAGGAAATCAGCCCTGAGTGCTCACTGGAAGGACAGATCGTGAAGCTGAGACTCCAATACTTTGGCCATCTCATGAAAAGAGAAGACTCCCTGGAAAAGACCCTGATGTTGGGAAAGATGGAGGGCACAAGGAGAAGGGGATGACAGAGGACGAGATGGTTGGACAGTGTTCTTGAAGCTACCAGCATGAGTTTGACCAAACTGCGGGAGGCAGTGGAAGTCCACTCAGGATCTTAGCAGCTAAATGCAGTTTATTTACAGCAGACTATCCATTATCGTCCACAGCGAACAGCATCGTGAAAAACACGTCCTCTCTCCTCAAAAGCGAAAGTAGAGAAAAAAAAACAAAGACTGGAGACTCTCGGACATGACGTAGAATCTCCCCCCTCCCAACAGTGGGCAGTGTGTACACTCTGAGCTGTTTTAACCCTGTAAGCTCAGGTTATCCTCACACCCCCTCTCGCGCTGCACCACTGTGGGGGGAGTAAGTACAGAACTTACCCCCAACTCCAAACCACCACAAAACTCCCCATGACGCTGGAAGCTTAAAGGTTTGGTGAATCCATCAGCCAGGTTACTGTGGCACAATACTTCAGCCGAATTAAACCTGACTGAACACTCTGACACACATTTTGGAAACCGTATGTCCAGATGCTTGGTTCTGGCCTTAAATTGTGCAGATTCAGCCAATTTCAAACAAGGTTGATTGTCTTCCCAAACCGTGATGGGCAAGCTACAATCCCCATAGATCTCTTGCACCAAGCATCTATAGAAATCTAGTTCCCGGCACAAATCTGACAATGCACTGAATTCAGCCTCAGTAGAAGACAGCGCAATGAGACTTTGTTTCCGGGACTTCCACCCAACTAGTGACTTCCCAAACTTTACCACCAACCCAGACATAGACTTGCGGTCCTGCGAATTTGCCCAGTCACTGTCCGCATAGCATGTGAGCTTCGCCTCACCTTCAGCTGGCAGCTTAAGACAGAAGTCTTTGGTATGCTGCAGGTAGCGCAGTACCCGCTTGATACCGTGCCAAGCACTCACACTGGGCTTTGACGCTTCCCTACTTAGTAGATTGGTAGCAAAGGCAATGTCTGGTCTGCTCCATTGGGACAGATACAACAGACTACCTAGAGCTGACTGAAAGAGCTCAGCATTCTCAAACTCGGCACTTTCTGCTTGCTGGCTATCTTTCACGAAGTTCGTCTCCATGGGTGTCCGAACTCCTGCACAATCGGACATTCTGAACTTCTCAAGCAACTGTTCAATCTTGCCTTTCTGACTGAGCAAGAAGCTACCATCCTCAGTTCTCGCTATCTGCACGCCTAGGTAGATCTTTACTGCACCCAGGTTCTTGAGCTGAAACCGCTTCCCAAGCTCTTTGGCAAACGTCTGCACCTGTTTGTCTGCCTTTCCAATATGGATGATGTCATCAACAAAAAATAACACCAGTTCCTGTGAGTCTCCTGATCCTCTAAGGAACAAGCAACTGTCAGCAAGACTCTTCCTGAAACCTAGCTTCTCCAAAGCTTCGTTCAGGCACAAGTTCCAATTCCTGGCCGACTGTTTCAGGCCGTAAATTGACTTGTGAAGTTTCCACACAGTACCTCGCTCATTGCCCTCAAACCCTGGAGGAGGAAGCATGTACAAATCCTCCTGGAGGTCTGAGTTCAAGTAAGCAACGTCCACATCAAAATGATGCACCAGTAACCCTCTTTGTGCAGCTATGGCCAAAAGCAAACGTAGAGATTCACTCCTACAGGTGGGAGCATACGTTTCCGTGTAATGCAACCCCCTGCGCTGTGTGAATCCTCTCGCCACTAATCTGGCCTTATACTGCGGTTCTCCTGTCGCTGTAGGCTTAAGATGGTAAACCCAGCGGCTACCCACGGCTTTTTCGCCCATCGGCAACTTCGTGAGGGAGAACACACCTAAAGACTCCATTGAGTTCATCTCCTTCTGCATCGCCTCATGCCATTTCCTGGCTTCTTCCTGAGGCAGTTTCTGAACATCTTCAAAACTCTCAGGTTCACACTGTGCCATTCCGACCCACACGCTAGTGACAGCAAACCTTTCAGGAGGCTTCCCCTTGGTCGTCCGAGCAGAACGGCACAGCACCACTTCAGGAACCTCCTCTGACCCACTGGGGCCAGCCAGAACGTCCTTGGCATCAGAGAGCTCCCCCTCTGACTTACTGCGCCTTCTGGACTTCTCAGCCGAACCTGTGGGGGAAGATGGAGCACTGCGTTGCTCAATCTTCACAGCCTTGGGAGAAGTTCTCCCCTCTGCCTGCACTGGGTCTGAACTCTGAGCCTCGGCTGCAGGTTCAACCTCTTCCTCACCTTCATCGGCAGAGTCAAACAAACTCTCTGACAGGATGTCAGGGTTCCCATGTATCCTAGCCCAACCCACTCTACTCACAGAATTCAGCACTGTTGCTGAGCAGAATCCTGGACTGATCCCCTGACAGATAAGCAAACCTCCACCCCTTGGTCCCTGGCTCATACCCACAGAAAATCATCTTTTGGGACCTGGGTTCACCTTTCTTGCGTTTGGTATGAGGACCCAAGCCTCACAACCAAAAACACGAAAGTAGTGAACTTTTGGTTGCTTTCCGTGCAACAAGAAGTACGGGGTGTCACCCTAGAGTCCTGTTCCGTCTTTCCACAATCCCATTCTGTTGGGGAGAGTGCGGAGAGGACAATCTGTGTTGAATCCCCTTTTTGCGGAAGAAACTTTGCAGTGCAGACCCGGTGAACTCTCCACCACGATCGCTCTGAAAGCTTTGCACCCGTGTGGAAAACTGCAGTTCCACAGCCGCAATCCAGTCTTTGATTAGCGGTGCAGCCTCACTTTTGTGTTGGATCGTGAAGGTCCAAGAATTCCGAGTATGGTCATCAATCAGAACCAGCGCATATTTGGCTCCGCCCATACTGGTCACAGACATGGGACCTGACAAATCTGCATGAATTAATTGAAAAGCCCTAGTGGTCACCCTTTCAGACCTTGGGTATGTGCACGTTTTTACCTTTGCAGACTTGCATGCTCTGCAATCTAGAAACTTAGCACAAGGTTTCATTTTGCACCCTTGCGTACACTCTGGGATCTTCTTCACTGACCCCCAGGACACGTGAGCCATGCGTCGGTGCCATAAGTGAGCACACGCATCATGAACTGGAACATTGGCACACTGTGCTTGAGCCACCTCCGTGTCACCTGTACCTGCAAAAGAAGCATTTATCACAAACAACCTGTCTTTACATTCAACACTGACTAGGTGCTGTCCATTCTTAGAAATAGAACACTTATTGTTTTCAAAACACACTTTGTAGTTTTCAGCAAGAAGGGCGCTGACAGACAGCAACGCGCAAGACAGTCCTGGAACAACAAAAGCCTGGATCGAATCCTGTAAGAAAGAACAAAACAGTGAGCCAGTCTGCGTGAGTGGGTGTTTAGTCCCATCTGCTAAACACACAGTCTTTCCAGAAGTTACAGAGGTGCAGTTCTCCAGGAATCCTGCAGATGGCACTAAGTGATGCGAAGCTCCACTGTCTATAACAAAAGTCAGCACAGCATCCTGTTGACAACTTTTGACAGCAGCCATAGAGGCTGCCAAATGTTTACATTCAGTGTCTCTGCCAGCTGCCTTCGGCTTGCCTTTCCCACGCTTTGAAGAAGAGCTCTTTATCTGGTTGCTACGGGAGACGGCCTTCGGCTGTTCCTGTGCCTCGACTGGACAGTCTCTCACCAGATGGGAGGGGGAGCCACAGCGATAACAGCGACGGGAAGCAAAAGCTCTCACAGTCTCCCCTCCGGCTCTTCCTGCATTCACTGCACCCCCACCTTTGGGAGCACAGCCTGGGCCTGGAGCTTTCCCCCCGGCTCTCTTCATCGCAGAGGCGTCCCGCCACGTAATCAAGATTTAATTGGTCGGCCGGCATCGCTTCCAAGGTCAAACACAATGTCTCATAGCTCCTGTCCAATGAGCTCAAAAGAATGTACACTTTGAGCTCCTAAGAGAGAGGGACCTGTAGCTGCCGGAGCCTGTTGAACGCTGCCAGCATCTGGGTTATATGCTCCTGCATTGACCCCCCCGGCTGAAGCTTCAACTCAAAAAGGCTCCTAGTAGTATGGATTTTGGCCCCAGCCGTTGTTCTCTGGTGGACACGCTCCAAAGCGTCCCAGACGGCTTTCGCAGTGGTCAAAACATCAACATGAGGGAGCTGGGATGAGTCCAGGGCAAGGATTAAAAGCCCATAAGTCCTCTGGTCCATTCTCAGTGCTGTAGCTGCCTGCACTCTGGCTGCCTCATCAGCACCAGCAGCTGCTGGGGTAGGTTCACATTGAACACAGCCCCACAGGCCTTTCCCTGTGAGCCACGCCCGTGCTCTTCTTGACCAGTCCTCCCAATTTTGCTGATTTAATCTCTCAAAGGGGACATTGAAACTCTCCTGGAGTTCTGCCATCTCCTCCCCCGGTCCCCCCTTGGGGCTGTGGAGTACTCACGCGTACTAAACCGGCTCCGAGGATAGGCTTCTGGTGTCCCTTTGCAGCACACAGCTTGCAGCCAGCCTCCCTGCTTTCTCCCAGGCAAAGCCTCAAAGCAGGCCTTCTTCTTCCGGCAGCAAAAACAGCAGCGTCTCACCTTTTACAGCCTTTGTAAGCACACAGCATTTCAAACAGGCTCTCCACCGGACATCAAAGCAGCTTCCTCTAATTGCAATTACCGTCCATAACCTGTCAAATAGTAGATTTATTGCTCAGATAAGTCCTGGCGTCCAGCCCACTTCGGCTACGCAGCTCTGCTGGACTTCAAAGGCCACATTCCAAAGGCTCTGAGCAAAAAAATGCAGAGTTTACGCAGCAGCAAGAGAAAGCTGCAAGCTCAAATGCTTTCTTCAGTGTGCTAAAATAAAGTCCACTCAGGATCTTAGCAGCTAAAAGCAGTTTATTTACAGCAGACTATCCATTATCGTCCACAGCGAACAGCATCGTGAAAAACACGTCCTCTCTCCTCAAAAGCGAAAGTAGAGAAAAAAAAACAAAGACTGGAGACTCTCGGACATGACGTAGAATCTCCCCCCTCCCAACAGTGGGCAGTGCGTACACTCTGAGCTGTTTTAACCCTGTAAGCTCAGGTTATCCTCACACGTTTGTGGCCAGTGGGCCATTGGCTGTATGCCTGAGCCTCACTTCTAATTCTGGATCCAGCATGATTCAATTCCTAGACTAGCCAGGTTAGCTTCCTGGGGAGGGAATGCCCCTCCATGGGCACAGCAGGTATCTCTGTGTAATGGTTCTAGGGGGTTGCTCATGCGTAAGTTGCCGCCACTCTTGGCTTGGTTGCCTGGTTGAACCCTTTCTGTCTGGACAGCCCTTCACTTCGTGGCTGTCTCAGTCGCTGGCAGAATCCGTCAGTGGGCGTTTCTTAAACTTCTTCCAGCAAAAAAGTTCTTTGACGCCAAGTCTCCTCCTACTCTCCCTGCGCGGAAGTCTTCTGCGCAGGGAGGGTGTGGGCAGCGGAGTACCCGTGCTCTCCCCACTACTCTCTGGTGAAGAGTCCTGGAGCCTTTTCTCCGATTCCCCCATCTGCCCCCCTTCTCTCCTGGTGTAACGTTGATTTCCTTCCCCAGCAGCTGGGCTGCCTCTCTCCCTGCTGGGACCCTCTCCGGCATCGCTCTGGAGCCTTCCCTCCGCCTCTGGCTCTGATGGCAGCTCCCTGACACTCTGCCTTGGACATGGTAGGCATCTCCATCCTACCTAGCCCAACCAAAGAGTCGATTATGGGGGTCAAACTGACAAAGCAAAATTACATTTTAAATTCAGCAAATTTTCATTTATTATTAAAGCATTTTTGAGCTGACTGAATCATTTTTCATTTCTCTAAAGCTCAGTGTCTCTTCTAGCACACATATATGCTTGTGTTGTATTTGAATAATTGGCTTTTGGGTGTGAGTCTCAAGGTATGAAAGGGTAGAAAGAATAAGAGTTGGAAAATGCCCCTTCCCAAAAATCTATGGTATGTTTCCCCGAGTAAGTTGAAATATCTTCTTCCAATTAACATTTCAAAAAGAGATTATTTAAGAGGAAGTTATTGAATCAGGTCTGGAGTTCCTGCACTATATGCATGTTCTAGCAATAAACTCAATTAAAGGATTTATTAATTACATAGTCCCTTTTTGTGAAAAAAATAGTCCACTTCTGGTTTCTATGACAGCTACTTACAATCTCGCCTATTAATGCAGGAGAAATATGTGATACAGATCACTTTGAGATAAAGTATACAGATTGGTTTTTAAAAGGTATATAGTGTGCTTCACTTCTACATAAAATGTGAACTTTAGCTTCTAAAAAAACAAAAGCCCTCATTTTTCTGATGAGGATAACCAAGCTCTATTGGCAAAATAAAAGAAGGTAATAAATAATAAACAAATATGAAAATCACCATTAGTGATTTATCTCACATGTTATATATTCATTTAGGCTTTGTGTTACATATTTTATGATTCACTCCTTCAACCAACCAATGTTTACAAAAATGCATATATTAGGGGAAAGTATGCATTAAAATGAATATATCAGTGAAAATAACATACAAAATGCATTGCTTTATGAGATATCACTTGTAAAAAAACTGTACACTAGTCAAAAGTGCATACAAAAAACCTGTTTATTATGAGAAATTCACTCTATAATACTGAAGAGTTTTCATAGGGATTTAAAAAATCCATAGACTGCTGCAGAAATGTGAACTGAATTTCAGATTGAAAAACTGAGAGAACCAAAATTGACAGATGCTTCCATCCCTGCTTCCAGGTAAGCGTGCCAAAGATTGTAGACTCACTCTGTTAACAATTACCATTTTCTGAAACCCAGCATGCATCTTTCTTAGAGGAAAATTGTAGGCATATTTACTGGGAAATGTCCACTGTGCTCCATGGGGATAACTCTCTGGTAGCTGTGTTTCAGATTGCAGCCATTGTTTATGCCAATATTCTTAATTTACCTGCCAAAGTCAAAAGGGGGGCATCAAGTTGAACAGCGCTCCAATGTCCATATGCAAAAGGAGCAAGCTGGGATTCATGTTTCCCACTAACTTCTAATTAGATATGTTCTAGGAGCAAATCTATTGACAAGAGTGCCTTTTATTTTAACTGTAGAATTGGAAAAGGGGGGGGGGGGTCACTTAGATCCAAACTCCAAGCTCCTTGGGACTTATTTCTTTAACAACAGGTGGTATTCCATCCATCTGCCACTCTGAAGGAACGGTGCTGATTTTAGTGATTGCTAGACTTGGCCTGTAATAAATTTTAATTGTTTGCCAGCATATAGTTAACTCATAGAACAAAGGAGGATATAGCAAGGGAGAATAAGGCTGGAACAACACACTCTATTAAATACATGAACAAAAATGTCAACAGTTTATTTCATCTCCCCCCCCCTGCATTCAACCACAATGTGCATGGGGCCTGGGGTCATAGCACTGTGCGCCCCACCCCAGCCCTTTCCAGACAAGGAAACACACCATAAGCCCAGTTTGCAAGTAACACTGAGCCAATCCATAGCTAAGTGAAACAGGTGCTCACAGTTAAGATTGCGGCGTCCCTGCTTCAGCTGCACCACAATGGTTTGACTTAGCATAATATCCGAACTTAAGTCTGACTTATGGTTTGTCTTTGCCAAACCACAAGCATTAAGCCAAGAGGAAACCTGGGCTATAGGTTTGTGACAAGTTTATGAGAGTATCATGCACTTGGGGTGCAGACATCTGATGTGTATGTTTTCTCTAAGTAAATTTACACAATTCACAAAATCGCACCTGGATTTCTCCCAAGGCAGCTCTGATGAATTAGTGAACTGCTGTTCCCCCTGGTTTTTGATGCCCCCAACAAGCCACTTCATATGTGAAACAAAGTTCTGAAAAGTTTCCTGACGTGACTGCCTCAATATTTCAGTTGCCCAGTTTTTCAAATCAATATGCGGGCATGTGTTCATGCCAATTGCTAACCTGAAAAACACTGGCAAAGTGCATTTGACAATTCCAAAGATTAATGTTAAAAAATCTCTCAATTTAGAACAGAGACCTAGTATTCTGTTTTCCCTATTTAGAACACTGAGAGGTGCTTAGCTGTGGCACAGAGCAGGTGCATTCAAAATACTGCCCCTTAGACAGCGTAAGTGGGAACTCACTCATGGCAGCTGGGCTAGCCTGAACCTGGGGTACCAGAAGACTCTCAGAGGTTTTGTTGTTTCTTCTACTTGTTTGCCAGTTTCCTCTGCTGCAATCCAAAGTCACTGCATGTATGGACTAACAAACAATTTTGTTTTAACTTAGAGGATCACCTTTGCCTCTCTTGTCTAAAAACTGATAGATCCCGATCCTGCAGAATTATTATGGGGCATTGATTCCAAGCTTTCTTATCTTGTTTTGAGAGGAAAGAGTAAAATGTAGGGAGTGCAATGTAAATAAGGTAGCAAGTTCTCTTACAGTGAGTCTATCCATTGTTCCATCTAGCTCAATATTTTCTATACTGCCTGGAATCAGCTTTCCAGGGTTTCAGGCAACTCATGTTCCCAACCCTATCTGGAGATGCCAAGATTTGAACCTAGGACCTGCTTACATGCAAATACTCTACCACTGAGCTACAGATCTATATGGAGCATTCCATGCCATGGGTATATGCTCCATACATTGCCTTTCTGTAATATTCTTTCCCCATAAACTAAAGATGATTACAGGAAATTAAAATATCAGCAAACCTGTTGGATTCAGTTGCCTTCATACAAAAAGGCTTCCAACTTTGTTTGTCTTGAAAAGTATTGCCTGGCAGTAGTTCCCCAGATCTCTCTCATTGAACTGGAGTGAATAGGGATACTTCTGTGTGCAAAACATGTAGTCTGCCCTCTCCGATTTCTAAATAGAAGATGGAGTTGTAAACAAGATGAACATAAGATGAACAACAAGCTGAAAGGAGATCCAAAAGACAGAGCTACGGAAAAATATCAACATATTTTACTCCTGAAAAATATTTTTAAAAACCAATGTGGTTCATGCTGGTTTGGAGAAAACAAAGTATAAACAGAATTGCTCCATACTGACTTGGTCCCATGCTTCCTGTGCTCTTAAGAGGAGAGCTGTAGCTCAGTGGCCAAACATCTGCCTTACCTGCAGAAGATCCCAGGTTCAACCCCGTGCATCGCTAGATAAAGGTAAGGGCTGGGAGAGAACCCTGCTTCTAAAACCCAGGAGACCCACTGCCCATCAATGCAGACAATGCTGAGCTAGATAGGCCAATGGCTTCTTCCTGTGTTCCTCCTGGTTTGAGAGTTTCTCCATTGTCCTTGAACTTCCTCTTTTTCCTTAACTAGCAATTGATTATGAGAGATTTACTGCAATCTGTCCAATGACTTGCAGAACAAACTGGTAATGTCCCATAAATCCACGGCAGAACTGAAACGGAAGACCTGCTGGTTTGTCGCTATTTATTCAATTGAACAACCCCATATGGTGACTTACTTTCCATGGACTCCTTCTGTTTTTCTCTTACATGTGTGGGTTGTGATGTGTGTGGTTTTTTTAACTACAAGCTTTCCTGGCCATCTGAAAACGTCTAAGACCTGGGGTTTTCTTATCAGTATTTTTCACAGGTGGGTGTATTTTCACTGCAGCCCTTTCCTTTTATCTTGGCTACAGCATTCATTGATTGGGAAGTATTCTTCCGTCGTCAATCCAACATAAATTTGTCACTCTATCAGCTTCTGTGTGGGAGGGCTCTGGTGCTGTCACTGCTTGATTTAGTAAAATAAACCTCACACTCTCAGTCTCTTGGGTGCTGGAACTATGAATACTTTGCAAAGATCAGGATGCGATTGCATACTACAGTCTGTCTTTCCTCTCTAGGCACTGCATTATTGCATTACCCATACAGATAGTAATTTAGAAAATAAATCAGAGTGCTGTTTCTTCCTTCCCATCAAAACAGTGACTTCTTGTTGCATGCAAAGAGAAATGCCTCAAGTTAAGAAAGGCATCTGTTTCAAGGTATGCAAGACTCTCTTTCCTTATGGCTCCCTGAGCCTTTCCCCACATAACAACCAAGGACCCCTATGCAAACTCAGCCCTTCAGATGTTTTGGGACTAGAACTCCCCTCATCCCTAGCTAACAGGACCAGTGGTCAGGGAAGATGGGAGTTGTAGTCCCAAAACATCCGGAGGGCCGAGTTTGCCTATGCCTGCCCTGTGCCAATGTATAGGATGCATGGGACCACTGTTGGTTTGATGTGATGGTATAAATGATTGCCTCCATGTGAAAGATGCACATACGCGTAGGATGTGAAACACACTGTGGTCAAGTACAACATTCTTAGAATGGACATGCTAGTGGATGCTTTGTATGCAGTTTAACTTCCTGTTTCCTCCTGAGCTTTGACAAACTTCCTCTGCATGTGACTTGAGGCATTTGTGTGAGAGGCCTAACCTGGGCAAGGGAGCACAGGTCCTTCCTTTGCGCTCTCCTCCATTTTGCTTTTCCATGTGTGAGGAGAAGTGACTGCCTGTCTGCAGTCACTTAGGAAGTCACTTAGGCAGTCCCTTATGAGATAGTTCCACATGCGTTTATAGTTTTGTAACCTAAGTCTGCCTTCAGGGATCCAACTGTGAACTGAATAATGGTTAGTAAACTACTTTTACATTGACTTTAATAAGACTGTCATGTCTATCCTTTTTAAGAGGGACAAGAAGGGATCTTACCAGGAATCTTATATTGAGAGACTCAGATGAGCCTGCAACAAGCAAACCGCTGTGTGTTTAAAGGGGAATGTTACTCTGCTAAGATATAGAACTTGCTAACGCAAGTTAAGAAGGATATCATTAAGCAATATATCCTCTCTTGCCTCCCTGAGCATTTCCACAATATGACTCCTAAGATCTGCAGCATCATGGCAGCTGGAGTTGGATGGGGAATTATCACGATCATGGGATACTCAGCAGCTGTATATTACAGCCCCAATGTGAAAGGGCTGACTCTCACCAAAGCCACACCACATGGATGCAGCCAAGCCATGATCCCTGCACATTCCCAAGGCATTTTGTTTTGTTTTCAGAAATGGACACATCGTAGATTGTTGTAGAACAGGGCCCGCAGAGAGGAATGGCCTTTTGCTCTTTGTTTTGTTGTTGTTTAGTCGTGTCCGACTCTTCGTGACCCCATGGACCAAAGCATGCCAGGCACTCCTGTCTTCTACTGCCTCCCGCAGCTTGGTCAAGCTCATGTTAGTAGCTTCAAAAACACTGTCCAATCATCTTGCCCTCTGTCGTCCCCTTCTCCTCGTGCCCTCCATCTTTCCCAACATCAGGGTCTTTTCCAGGGAGTCTTCTCTTCTCATGAGGTGGCCAAAGTACTGGAGCCTCAGCTTCACAATCTGTCCTTCCAGTTTTACTGAGTGCTAAATGGCAATTTTTAGATGCTGTTTGCAATGCCAATAGTAGCATTACAGAAGAGATCATAGAGTACCTGCTTTACATGCAGAAAGTCCCCAGTTCCATTCCTGGCATCTCCAGTTAAGGGATTTCAAAGATGATGATCATCATCATCATTAATAATAATAATGGATTTCTAGCCTGCCTTAACATACCAAATTTAAAACAACCCTAAAATGTAACAATTTAAAAGCAGCAATGGAGAGGGGACCAGTTTTTTTTAAAAAAAAAATCAATGCAATACTCATAATACAAGAATCTGGGGCCATTCAATAAAGCTGAATGCTGGCAGAATCAGGGCAGGCAAAAGGAGGCACTTCCTCGTAGTACACAGTGATGAACTTCACCAGTGCAAGATCCAATGATGACCACCAAATCCAATGGCTTTAAAGGTCATTACAAATTCATGGAGAATAAACCCTGTCCATAACTAATAGCTTGCTGGCTTCCTCTAGACATCTGGTTGGCCCCTGTGAGAACAGGATTCCATTAGTATGAAAAAAGCAAAGAAAAGGAAGACCATTTTATTATTCAGAGTTGGTCCCATAAGTTTATTCCTTATACCTCTGCCCATTCTTTACAATCTGGTGGTGCTTAGCAGTGTCAGAGTGTCTTCAAATAGAACATGTGGTTTTAGTGTGGTAGCATCTGGGTTACAGAACTCGCCACCTAATGAAATCAAGCTGGCACCATCTCTAATGACTTAAGATGGTTATTTCAGCAAGGCTTCCGAGGAAAATGATTTACGGCATTTATTTGTTAGTTTGTTTACTCCTCACTGAATATTTTCAGTCCCAGAGTGAGGAACACGGTAATAAAAATAAACAGAGAAAAACAGCAATATATTTAAAAAATTGCAAGATCATATAAACAGGCCCAATAAACAACAAATTAGCAATTATGTCATACGTGGAAACAAGCAAAGCTACAACGACATAAATTAAACTTTCCAGGTAAAGAACAAACATAAGACATTCAGCAGATTATGCAACCAATTGTCTTTGCAAAAGGTTCCCATTCCGTTTTTCACTTATGGCAGCCCAGCCCCTCCTGCTCTGCGTCTCTACAGAATGAGGGCCCCACTCTCTCGCGTTTGAGCAAATTTATATCCCCCACAGTCCCTTTCTTCTCAGATGACCCATTCTGCTACTTCTTCTTTATGCATGTATTTTGCTTTGATTTCATTATTACATTCTTTTGCTTTTACTTGAGATTTTGCACACCGCATAGATATATTTTTATATGTGGTATAGGAATGAATAAAATAATAAATGATGGTACTATATTTTATATATAAAAAAACATTGAAACACCCATGCTAGCTTCATAAAACAAATCAACAGGTTGTGCAGAAATCCCAAGCTGAAGAACGAAAAGAATGATCCCAAGAGATGAGCAGATACTTTTGTGCAAATTATACAGGAGATGGTTCAGTGAGGATTCTTTGCCAAGAGAAGAAAATGTAGCACAAGCAATGAGTGCCTTAAAAATGATTTTTTAAAAAAGCAAAAAAAAAAAGCAGACCAAAATCTGCCAAGAAAAAAAACCTATCCATTTAAGTGTGTTGCTTCCCCAGTTGCTGCTGTCCTTACACATAGATGAAAGTTATGTCTTAGTGACGTGAGGGAAGATAACAGGTGACAAGTCATTTGGAAAATAACTGAACATGCTTCGCCGCTTGTTCTAAATAGTATTTTAGGGCAGGATTTTAAGGGTTGAACTTCTGAACTCATAACTGACTGAAAAGCTTCATGCAAACCCAGGCCAACATTACCAAGGAAAGTTGAACAGAAAAAAATAACCTCAAAGCCCATTGGTAAAAGGGGGGGAATGGTAATGTGATGGAACCACTTATGGAAGTAGGAAAAATGCCTCACAGGTCGACATTCACAGAGAAGGTCATCGTACTTTGGCAAATTCCAACCTGTTCTTCAATAATATTTTATTTATCCATCTAGATATCAATTCATATCTATATCCATATGCCTCTAGAGCAGGCTTCCCCAACTTGGTGCCCTCCAGATATTTTGGACTTCTAGCTCCCATCAGCCACAGTCAGCAAAGAATGAAACTTATAATCACTTACTTCAAAATCTAGCAAGCCATCCCTGATGTGTTTGGGTGCTCTCTAGTTTATTTTACTGAATGAGGCCCCAGAACTGTGCCCCATAGTCCTGCCTGGTGGTGTCACTGTTTGTACCTGTGTGGTAGCCAACAGAGGAAACAGCTCCTGAACAGGCAAACCAGCTTTAATCTAAGGCTTCCTCAATTGCTTCAGCTTTGATCTGAGTGATGCTTGAGAACTCTTATCCCTGGAGTTTTCATGTCTAGTAAATGGCTGGTCACTTGCTGCTGCTCATGAGAATCCCTGTACAAAACAGTCAGCACTCTCAACTTTAATAGCTCTGATCACATATTGCGAGTGAGTGAGTGAGTGCCAGGCACCAAATAGGTGGTTGGGGCTGCCCATCTGTTTGACAATGCATGCAGGATTTTTCTCCCTGAAAGAGCTGGAAAATGTACAGGAAAGAGCAACTGAAATAAGGAAAGGAAGGGTTAAAAGGGTGAAAGTTTCATTTTAGAATAAAACAAGAGAGGTAACTGTATGTAGAATTATTGTATGTAGGCATCCACATGACATTACTGTAAATGAATGGAGAATAATTTTGTACATCAAGAAGTGCAGAGACCACATCACTGAGATACATAAAATCAATGCTTTTTTCTGGGGGGACGCCAGGCACATCCCTAAACATTTTGTGAATCTTTGTACTTTTGTCCATTTACTGTCCATTTTTCCCGATTTGAACTATAAAATGGTGATTTTCTTGAGTCAAAGTGAGAGTACCCCTAAACATATTTTTAAAGGAAAAAAAGCACTGCATAAAATCCATCATAATGACCCCAGCAGTGCATAGTAACCTCCAAGGTTAGAGATATCATAACATCCAAAAAAACAGTATCCCATTTCCATTAATCCTTCAGGGATGTCTGCTCACTCTCAGGGAGCCTATGCGCCATGCTAAATCTGATCCTGAAGTAGTTTGCCAACACATTACTCCACTTTTGAAAGAATTGCATTGGCTGCCAATTGCCTACTGAGATAAGTTCAAGCTGCTGGTTTTGGTGTATGAAGACCCTATGCAGCTTGGGACAAGGATTCCTGAAAGATAATCTCATCCCTTATATATCCTATTGGTCATTGCACTCTGCAGGTGGAGGCCTTTTGTACCATTTTATCAGAAGTTCTGTTCTGCATCATGTAGGAATCAGGTCTTTGGTGTTGTGGCACCTTGGAATTCTGTTACATAGATGTCGTCTCCATTGCCTTTTCTGCACCAACTTCCTCTTCCAACAAGCCTTTTAAGGTGAGATCTCTCCCTTTCTGCATTTGTAATCGAATTGCTTTTAATGTGTTTTAATCGCTTGTTGTTTGCCACTCTGGTCTCCTTTGGGAGGAAGGGTGCGGTGGAAATTGAATAAATAAATAAAGTTACAAAATCAACCAGTCAATAAAGTTGTAAGGCTATGGGGAGAAATGATTCCACTTTACTGAGAAAATGGCTGCACCATCTTCCCGGAAACACACAGAACTCAGAGTTGTTGTTTCCCACCATTTGGCTGATAAGGTCCTGAAACTGATATTACATTCCCACAAAACTGTGTAAGTTTACAATCACGCAGCTCCCGGATGACTCTAATAGAAGATGAAACCACTGAAACACAGCTTCTTGCTTTACAACCTTAGCCTGAATCCCTAATAAAATAATGAACAAACATTTAGAGAAGAACCTCTATAAAATCCAGAGGGTAATGAAAATGGAGTCGTAAACAGCAGTGATGCAACAGACAGCCGTAGCTGAGCTTGCTTCTGTCAGACATCCTTGCTTGTCTTTCCATAACGGGGAAGTTTCTGTTGAGTTCTGGTCAGAAGCCTTTCCACCGACACTGCCTCCCTGTCATTGACAGCCAGTCACCTCTTCATAACATCACCATGTCACTTGTGAAAGGAACATGCTTTTAAGAACAGCACTCAAAATTTGTCAGGGTTTTTCCCCCCCTATCCAGAGCTATAAGCATAAAAGTGTCAACACCACCACCCCTTGTTGTGCGAAAACATTTTAGTTGCTTCCAAGCAGCAAGTGGGGGGTGGGGGGAGGGGGAAGCACACAAATCAAACTATATTTCCCCCTACATTTCTAATAAAAACATTATACTTTGACAGATCAAGTGGAGCTAGTGGCTAAGACTGGAACAAAGGGGCAGAGAATACCACAAATTCATAAAATATGACATTTTAATCAAGCCTCAAGCTGTTTTCTAATTACATTTGACTGCACTTAAAAGGGAAGCTGGAGGTGTCAGGTTAGTGTAGAGACAAGCAGAAAATTGTCCTCAGTACATCACTGATTATTATGAATATGCTGGTGTCAAATTACCCAGAAAAAGATATGGTAGTAAAGCCTTCTAAAAGTCATATTTCCAATTTTCTTTTCAATTTCATCCTGAAGTAAATTTGGCCACTAGTTTATTCAGAAGCTGCTTTTCTGCAGTACATCTTTTTTATATTTAAATATGTATAATGGATCTGCTAAAAACATCAGAGACCATTAAGCTACAGAAGCATGAAATCAACTCGAAATTATTATTTTAATTCTAGCCACTTGTGCATAACAGTATGAGCACGGTGCCAAATAAACATTTATCAGGGCACTAGCTAGTATTCCATGCACTAATGTGATTCCAACACACACCCCTCGACAGTTTGCAAGTACAACTGCATAATATAGCACCGATATACAGAGCCGTGGGCAAAGGGTTTCAGTCCTGTAGGGCAGGGGTAAGAATGGTCATAGCGGGTTTATTCTGGGTCACAAAGGCGTCTTACAAAACCAGCTGTGTATACAGTGTGGGATACTTACATTGCATGTTCTGGATACTTTCTCTGACTGTGCTGTCCATTGAACCAATGAACCATTTGCTCTGAAAGCTTCTGGCTCTGTGGGGATGGCATGTAGCCAGCTGCCAAACATTCGCTCTGACTGGTGCTTCCACCCTTAGTCAGAGCAGTGTTAGTTTTATATATAGATATATAGATATCAGAGACATCAGCTTGCCGACAAAGGTCCATATAGTTAAAGCTATGGTTTTCCCAGTAGTAATGTATGGAAGTGAGAGCTGGACCATAAAGAAGGCTGATTGCCAAAGAATTGATACTTTTGAATTATGGTGCTGGAGGAGACTCTTGAGAGTCCCATGGACTGCAAGAAGATCAAACCTATCCATTCTTAAGGAAATCAGCCCTGAGTGCTCACTGGAAGGACAAATCCTGAAGCTGAGGCTCCAGTACTTTGGCCACCTCATGAGAAGAGAAGACTCCCTGGAAAAGACCCTGATGTTGGGAAGGATGGAGGGCACGAGGAGAAGGGGACAGCAGAGGACAAGATGGTTGGACAGTGTTCTTTAAGCTACCAGCATGAGTTTGACCAAACTGCAGGAGGCAGTGGAAGACAGGAGTGCCTGGCATGCTCTGGTCCATGGGGTCACGAAGAGTCGGACACGACTAAACGACTAAACAACAACAACATCATATAGATATACAGGGTGAGTCCTTTAAAAGAGGCCCCGTGGATACAAAGTACACATGTTCCACAGGGCCTCTTTAAAAAGGCTCACCCTGGATAGATATAGATAGATAGATGATAGATGATAGATAGATAGATAGATAGATAGATAGATAGATAGATAGATAGATAGATAGATATAGATGATGATGATGATGATAGATAGATAGATGATAGATAGATAGATAGATAGATAGATAGATAGATAGATAGATAGATAGATAGATATAGATAGATAGATGATAGATAGATAGATGATAGATGATAGATAGATGACAGATAGATAGATGATAGATAGATAGATAGATGATAGATTGATAGATAGATAGATAGATAGATAGATAGATAGATAGATAGATGGCGGCCTTATTTCCTGTCACAGTGTTTCTTGAGTCTCAGACAGAAGTGAGCGTTTAATGTGTGAAGCAGTGTGGAATGTGGATGTGTGGTGTTTTACGGATGAAAGCTTGTCCTCATTGAGGGGCAGTATTTCAGTATGCGGTAATGCATGTTCTTTGTACTTTTGTCCATTTCCTTTATTTTTCCCGATTTGAACTATAAAATGGTGATTTCCTGGAGTAAAAATGAGAGTACCCCGAAACATTTTTTTAAAAGAAACAAGCACTGTATATATTTAAAAATGGCCGAGAATGAAAATAGCTGTAGGCAATAAGGAAAGGAATGGAGACTGTAGATGGCTTTAAAAAAGGATTAGACAAATTTATGGCAGTGAGGGTTACTGATAGCTTCTAGCCATACTTGCTATGCTTGCCTCCACCATTTGAGGCAGTAATGCTTCTGAACCCCAGTTGCTGGAAATTACAGGAGGAGAGAGTATTCTTGTGCTTGGGTCCTTCTGATAGGTCCTGTCTCAGGGATCTGGGTGGCCACTGTGGAAAAAAGATGCTGGACTAGATGGGCCATTGGCCTGACCCAGCAGGCTAGTCTTAGGTTCTTTCATTATCTGAGCTAAGTTTAGGATTTGTTAAGGTGGAAGCCTTAACCTTTTGGGGGGTCGTAAGAACCAAAAACTTGATTAAATAGACACATATTTGCCTATAAACAAAGAACGTAATGTTTCCACAGAGCAGTGGCCCATGTTCTTCTGTAGTATTCTCAACATTACTTAAAGACAACGTGATGGCGAATCTATATCTGCCCTGTACGCATACCTATCTATATAATGCATATCTATGGCATGCATATTTTTTAAAATGCATGTTTTCAAACATGCATATGTCACATCTACATGTATTACTTTTGACAAATACACACCTACCATTTTTTAAAAAATATAGTATGTTTTATATGTACCTGTAGAAAAGTGTTGGATTTTTAATGCTGTTAATTCTTTATACTTTTATTTAAAAACATATTTTAAATAAATACGCATTTAATGGCGAAACTTACCGAAAAAATAAAGATAAAAAACTTGGGGCCTAGGACCCTTGTACCTACAGGACCGCCTCTCCTGGTATGTCCCACAGAGGAACTTACGGTCTTCAAACAAAAACATCTTGAAGGTCCCAGGCCACAGAGAGGTTAGGCTGGCCTCAACTAGAGCCAGGGCTTTTTCAGCTGTGGCTCCGATCTGGTGGAACACTGTCACAAGAGACTAAGGCCCTGCGGGACTTGACATCTGTTCCACCAGGCCTTTGGTCAGGGCACAACCTGACTCCCTCCTTTGGCAATCTTCACAGAACTCTAGCCCAATGGTTGCCATCAATTTGATTTGAATTAATTTTTATAATGAAATGATTTTAGAATGTTGTACTGTTTTATTGTTGTTAGCCGCCCTGAGCCCGGCTCCGGCTGGGGAGGGCAGGATATAAATTATTATTATTATTATTATTATTATTATTATTATTATTATTATTAAAATGGAAATGGTTTATGGAATATTTACAGACAAATTGCAAACAGATAAGAACATTGGCAGGATTATTGTAATAACCTGCAGTTTGATAAGGGTATATATTTAAAGTAGATGAATTAATGAGCAAATTAAATTAATTTGACTATGCAGAAAATATTTAAAAAATAAATTTAAGGAACCGCAGAAAAAGGGGGAAAGAGGTCAAATTTTGAAATGTTAAAATGATTGTAAAATTATTAAAATGTATAAAACTGAAAATAATAAATGAAATAAAATAATAATGCATTTGAATACCAGTTGCTGCAGGAGGGGAGAGTAATGATGCTCTCAGTTTTCCATGGGCCACTGGGATAACAGGATGCTGGAAAAGATGGACTACTGGCCTGATGCAGAACGGGTTCTTTGCATCTTTTTATGTTAATTGTATTGTTTTTACTGCTTTGTTGTTCCCTGGGCTCCTCTGGAAGAAAGGGAAAGAGAGAATAAATACACAAGTGGGTCAGCTCTGGACATGGCTAACCCCGGATCTCACCCGACAATGTTTGAGAGCAGCACTCGTGATCTGTCTAATCCATTCTCATCCTTAGGAGTAATCTTGCCTAACAAACTGGGATGTCGAATGAGTGGAATAATGCACTGGAATGGGCATTTAGCACTTAGGGAGATTCTCTGGGGTCAAGCAAGTCCCTGTATATGAATTCTAGTGTCCCCTGTCCATTAAAGAGGAGGTCAGCATTAAAAAGAAAGAAAGAAAGAAAGAAAGAAAGAAAGAAAGAAAGAAAGAAAGAAAGGAAGGAAGGAAGGAAGAAAACATGGATGCAATCCTGAAATGAAATGAGGACTGAACAGCTCTTTCTTCACAGAAACTTAGATCTTGATGAATGGCTGTCACGGTGACTAGAGCAGCCTAGGCCAGTGTCATTACAACAGTGTCCTGCCTGCTGATGTACCGTATTTTTCGCCCTATAGGGTGCACCGGCCCATAGGGCGCACCTAGTTTTTTTTGGGGGGGGGGGAATAAAGGAAAAAAATTATTCCCCCCCCCCGGAATGGGCTGGGGCGGGGGAAGCCCGAGCTTCCCCCGACCCCAGCCCCCAGAACAGGCTGCTATCCGCAAGCCTTGGGAGCCCGGCGGGAACTCCCGTGGGCTCCCAAGGCTTGCACAGAGCTTCCTGAAGCCTGGAGAGCGAGAGGGGTCGGTGCGCACTTTCAGCGAAAGCCTGCATTCGCCCCATAGGATGCACACACATTTCCCCTTCATTTTTGGAGGGGAAAAAGTGTGTCCTATAGGGCAAAAAAAATATGTTAATTTCAGGAGAAACATGAAGCACATTATTATATCCTAAATTAGCTCACAAAAGGAAGTTTATGGTGTGGAAAAAGTACCATCCTTTCCTCTGGGCTCCCAAAATGTGGATTGTGAGGCTTCTTGAACAACGTTAGGGTGCAGGAAGTTACTGTGGAAGGAAAAAAATTGGTGAGCCTCTGCCTGGCCTGAGGCAATTGTCTTTCTTCCCAGCTGATCTCTGCACCCAACCCCACATTACTCCAGTGAGCAGCCCAACCAGCTGGAGAAGCTTATTGGGGCTACTGGTTGCTGCAGGTGAGAGGAAATGATTGCTAACCTGCCTTCTGTGAACTTGATAATGATGATGATGATGGCTCTAAGCAACTCCCTGCATAATAATAATAATAATAATAATAATAATAATAATAATAATAATTTATTTGTACCCCACCCATGTGGCTCGGTTTCCCCAGCCACTCTGGGTGGCTTCCAACAAAGATTAAAAATACAGTGAAATGTCACACATTAAAAACTTCCCTGAACACTGTATAACACTGTAAAATCCAAGTTTCCGTAAACCCATGCAGCCCAATCCAGGGATCACAAGTATCTGAATTTAACACAACTTTCCTTACATTTATACCAGCCTCCATTCAATTCTCTTTCTTTCACTGTCTCCCTTGTGTTGAACTAGCAATTGTAAGCCCCTCAAAACAGGGACCTGGCATCTTTCTAAATCATGGATTTTTTTCTGCTGCTCCACATGATAGGGCCCAAACTCATGGGTTCAAATTACAAGGAATGAGATTCCTGCTAAACATTAGGAAGAACTTTCTGATGGCAAGAGCAGTTGGTCAGAGGAACGGACTACCTCAGAAGGTGATGGACTCCCCTTCATTGGAGGTTTTCGTATAAAGGTTTGATGGCCACCTGTCAGGGGGTCCCTGCAGTGCAGGGGGTTGGGCTAGACCAGTGTTTCCCAACCTTGGGCCTCCAGCTGTTTTTGAACTACAATTCCCATCATCCCTGACCACTGGTCTTGCTAGCTAGGGATGATGGGAGTTGTAGTCCAAAAACAGCTGGAGGCCCAAGGTTGGGAAACACTGGGCTAGATGACCCTTGAGATCCCTCCCAACTCTACAATTCTATGATTCTACGTACAATGAAGGTATAAAAGCAGCAGCATTAAGAAAATATTGCTGCCTTCAATCTTTAGCATGTGAGCAAAGGGCTGAGCCTTATTTCTCAATTTCAACATGTCAAATAGCAGATAAGAATATCTAAATAGCTGAGGCAAGCATACTGACTGCAGAGCAATGCAAACAATATTCCTCAGAACGACGTGGCAGTTTTCTCTTCTTATACATTGTAAGATATGCCTTTGCACAAGAACAAGAACAACAAAAAGCTTACACACGAATTGGCCCTGTGTGTCAACTATATAATTCCATTTCATTGCAAAACAGTGCAGCTGTTTTCCTCTAAAGATTATGAATATCCCCAAGACCATTTTGAGGGGGAGCAGGATTGCTTTATACAGCATACAGCATACATTCCAATAATGAAATATTATGTCACATTCGGCAAAAAAAATCTTTATCCAGTCTCTCAAGGTAAGGAGCGATGGTGAAGTTTGCTGAGTTTTCTCCTCTATTCTTCAGCAACTCTCTCCATATTCATGTTAGCAGAGGAGCTTGCAGTTGGAACCACTGGCGTATGAATAAAATATTATTGTGTGTTAAAATATATAGCAACCCTTAATCTCCTTGGAGAGGAGATGCAGAGGGCGACGTGGAAAGCAGGGAGAGGGAAACGACTGAGAGATTAAAATTTTAAACGTCATCCCTGTCGTTTTCATACACAGCATGGAATTTCACTCTGAACTGCCCAAATGGCCAACTCTTTGACTCTCCAAGTTATGTCAGTGTGTTGCAGGTCGAGGGAAATGTTCCAAGTCTCTCAGGTGGGTTCTGGTGACATCATTTAATGACATGACGTCAAGAAAGCCAACTTCCAAGCTTCCAAGATGTGCTCTTCATGGGTCTCCAGGACAAATGAAACCATAATCATGCCAAATAACGTGGACTGTTATCACTCTCTCACACAATATGTTCCAGTATGTTGTTTCCCCCTTTCAGAACATGAAGTTGCTATTTCCATTTTCCCAATGTTTTGTTTTTACATCTGCTAGCTTGTTCTAAAGGTCCTTAGGGAGCTGGGGAGCCCACTTCAAATGTTAATGAGATCTTGGGCACCCGCTTCCCTCAGGGTACTTAGAACAATTCAGTCATCATGTACTGAGAAATACTGCAAACCATTGGTTCTCTTTCCTTTTTCCTTTTTCTTTTTATACACTACTTCTGCTGGTATATGGGGGGGACGCAGGTGGCGCTGTGGGTTAAAGCCTCAGCGCCTAGGGCTTGCCGATCGAAAGGTCGCGGTTCGAATCCCTGCGGCGGGGTGCGCTCCCGCTGCTCGGTCCCAGCGCCTGCCAACCTAGCAGTTCGAAAGCACCTCCAGGTGCAAGTAGATAAATAGGGACCGCTTACGGCGTTTCCGTGTGCGGCTCTGGCTCTGGCCAGAGCAGCGATGTCACGCTGGCCACGTGACCCGGAAGTGTCTCCGGACAGCGCTGGCCGCTGGCCTCTTAAGTGAGATGGGCGCACAACCCCAGAGTCTGTCAAGACTGGCCCGTACGGGCAGGGGTACCTTTACCTTTATCTGCTGGTATAGTGGCATTAACCTCAGTAAGCCCTTAAGGAATCTGTCTTTTTTCATCATATCCCCTCTTATGTTCATGACTGGATATATGAATTCATAAGCATTTATGAGGAAGGTTGTTAATTACAATATAATTACATACTATAGTATATTGCACTTAAAAACAGTTTTAAAGATTGTATGTTACATTCATATATTTTTTTAGAGCAAATACATATGGAATCTGGGATGCTGCCTTATGCTGAGTCAGATCATTGGCCCATCCATCTCAGTATTGTCTACACCTAAACTTGGGTCTCCACCTTTTTTTGGACTACAACTCCCATCATGCCTAGCTAGCAAGACCAGTGGTCAGGAATGATGGGTACTGTAGTCCAAAAACAGCTGGGCCCAAGTTTGGGAAACCCTGGTCTACACTGACTAAGAGCTGTCTAGGATTTCTGGCATTCCAGCCCTACTTGGAGATACAAGGAGTTGAACATGGGACCTTCTGTGCAGTGCAGATGCTCAACCCCATAGCTACTGCCCCACCCCATATCTCAGAATATCTGTAGTAATAACATCAATACGGTATAACAGGCATAGTCAATTGCTTCTAAGAGTAAACAATTTGTAATACCAGTGATCTGGACAGAGATCAAAGTGCTATTGAGAAGTAATCATGTATGATCCCATCTGGAATAGGGAGGCGGCCACATATGATTAGATTAGATGAAAGAGCATCTTGAGTGATTGATCATCGTGTTGCTAATTTTAATTATTTCTAACTGGTTTTTATTGAATAATTTAATATTTCTTGTAACCCACTTAGATGTTTTGTTACAAACATGCGGTATATAAATTGCACAATTCATAATATCACTTTGTGCTAAACCTGCCCTTTAAAATTCTGCCCCCAATTCTGAATGGACTTCACAAATAACTTTAAACAGTTTGCTTAAGCAGTAAGATTCTTGAGACTCTGTTGTTTCTGCGGCAATGTAGCTTGTGTCAGGCAGGAAATAAACCCAAACATTCAGGGGATGGAAGAGCCAGAAGCAAGCAAGAGCTGAAAGGAAGCAAGAAGTGAGCTGAAAGGTAGGGAGGTGAAGACATGGACATGGGAACATCAAAGGCTGCAAAGGCACCCAACCTTCATGCCTTCCTCTTGTGCTACAGTGAGTACTGGAGACTGGGGCCTGCCTGTGGTGCTACCCTCCACTATCAAGCCCATCTGCCAGGTCCCAGCTACAGACATTCACCTCAGAGAAGATGTCTCTGCCTACTTTTCTGAAATCCTTCCATCTCATACCCTTGCACCATAGTCCACCTTGTTCATCAAGATCCCCAGAACTTTTGGGTGAGACTTTTTGGGACATCTAAGTCACCCTCCAGTCATTCCCTTCCTCATGCAGTTATCTGGATGTGGATTCAACCTGTCATGTGCAGAAAGCCACAGGGTTCATAAAAAAATAGTTTGAGTTTTGTACTGTTCAGAATATTCAGGCACTACTATCAGGATAAATGTTTATCTTTCAGAGCACAGAAAATTTCACATTCTTGGAAATGACTGTTGGGAAAGAATTAGGAAACCTACAGGTAGCTTTAATCAGAGAGTATCCACAATGTCACCAGTTCACACACCACCGCCCCCCAAAATCTTCATGGTACAAAACCCTCTAAGTATCAGTACAATTCTTGAAAGATCAAATATAGTAGCTGCTATATCTTAATGGCCTTCCACTACAGAGGCTAATCAAACACAAGCACAAATGTAAGTACTTGATTTTCTTCCTGATCAGTAGCAAATGTTAGAGGTGAAGTGAAGTGAAGGAAAGGTCTATCATCAGAAAAAAGATAATATTATCTTTTCAAGGATGGTTTCTCATTATAGCTATTGTGGGCTTTCTAATAATTACTGCATTTGTTATCAGCAGACTAGGTACTGCAATAGGAAATTATAGGCCCCAACATTGGTTAAAGGTTTTGTATTCTTGAATTATCTATACATTCTGATTTTATTTCCACATATAACACCATAAGGCTACCATCCTAAGGCTGGGGATGAGTAGGGTGGGGGGCAGAATACAGTCCACTGCCCTTCAGGCAACAGATATAGGAAATCCAACATCAAAAGTGGACTCTCTCATCACTTTTGGAAAGGAGTTCTTGTTAGCATTCTTGCTCCGCGTCTGCAGTCATGGGATTGTTGTCTATCACGTGACGGTGTATGTTTTCATTCCACAGTGTGGGAAGTGACAGAAACAGGATGTTTTGGTATTACTGTGTTCCGTGATGTGGGACTATTGTCCTTTGTTCTTTCTCTCTTTGCTGTCTGATGAGAAAGAGGAAAGAGCTGAGTCAGAATGCTCCGAGTATATTATATGTAAATAAAGTAGATTAGCCAAAATGCTGTGCTACTGAGTTTGTTACACTAACCGCTAATACTCTGCAGCTTCTGTAAGTGTGCTGGTGCCTCTTGGTATCAGTCGCTGTGGTGCTCAGGCTGGAGAAAGCTTTTGAAGCTCCTGAACCAGGAGGGAGAGAACATGCCAGTCGGGCATGTGTCTCTGCCAGGGTCCTACACGCGAGTAGGACGATCCTAACAGTTCTAGCGCTTCCTCTGGGCCCTGGGATGCCCTCTGAGGGACTGCAGGATTGCATGGTACCTGGTTAATATATATGCTCTACCAAGAAATTTGTTGGCCAAGAACAAAATTGCCACTTTAGGCATTCCCCTAGCTGTAAGTGGGATTTTTTGGCGCGGGTTCTTGAACAAGAAACCCAATTGCCATCTTTCAAAACTGCTTGTGAAAGTCCCACCACTTTCAAAAGGTTATTTGCAAAGGTCAGAGGAGCTGCAGTCCGTGTGGCTCACACCAGCCTGCCACGCCCTGCAGCACCTGCTGCTTGAAACTGCTGCCTAATGGTAGTGCCAGGCTTTCATGACATGTTTTCCTATAGGTGTGAACCACAACCCAGATACACAAACAGGAAAAGCTCAAGGATGCATAACTCAGATGTAGCTGAAACACAAAGAAAACTTCTTCCAACTTTGTTGTTCCAGGGTGGCCCAAGGGGAATGGATTATTCTCCTCAGATCAATATCTGAAATATCGAATGTGAATTTTTATAAAAAGATACCACTTCAATTTTATTATAACTGTTTAAATACTTGATGGCTGCAGATACGTTTTTCTTCATTTCCCTGATTTTGTGTAGCTTGACTTACATAGTGAGTGACTGTTCCAGAAGGAACTAGTTTATCATCCTAATTTAGAAATATCTGAAATCAAAGGCTGAGACCTACTGTGCTGTTAACTCGCTGCCGTTCATTTTTCAAATCTTTTCCAGATACAGTAGCAACATAAATTCTGCCTAATACTGTATTATAATTTTATAGCTTTCCCTTAAAAAAAATATTGTGTTACTGTCTGAATTAATTTGGTATTCATTACAAATATTGTAGAGATCAGTGAATCTATTAAATTTACACAGGCTTGTCATATGTATTTCTGCTATAATTTCATTTTAATCTAACAGTATTTAATAGACACTTCAATGATTTCTGCTCTTAAATTTAACAGGGGAGGAAATCTATCAATATTAATCAAAGAGAACTTGTCACGTTGTGTTGGACTGTGTGAACGCACTTGCTCAGGTCACAAAGGCCATGTTCCTAGCTTTGAAAAAATTACATGCTGCACTAGTTGTGCTGAAAACAAGCTTTAATCCAAGGCTCTCCTGTTCCAGCTCTACTAGTTCAAATTTGAGGAAATTTGAGGAAAACTAGTTCAAATTTGGGGACACAGGTGGCGCTGTGGGTTAAAGCCTCAGCGCCTAGGACTTGCCGATCGAAAGGTCGGCGGTTCGAATCCCTGCGGCGGGGTGCGCTCCCGCTGCTCGGTCCCAGCGCCTGCCAACCTAGCAGTTCGAAAGCACCTCCAGGTGCAAGTAGATAAATAGGGACCGCTTACCAGCGGGAAGGTAAACGGCGTTTCCGTGTGCGGCTCTGGCTCGCCAGATGCAGCTTTGTCACGCTGGCCACGTGACCCGGAAGTGTCTCCGGACAGCGCTGGCCCCTGGCCTCTTAAGTGAGATGGGCGCACAACCCCAAAGTCTGTCAAGACTGGCCCGTACGGGCAGGGGTACCTTTACCTTTTAGTTCAAATTTGAGGAACCTTTGGTCCTCCAGATGTTGCTGAACTACTACCAGATGTTGCTGAACTACTACTCCCAACAGCCCCAGCTAGCATGGTCAAGGCACAGGGATGATGGGAGTTGAAGTTCAACAACATCAGGAGGACCAAAGGCTCCCCATGCCTGCACTAGCTAACATGGTGCGTGGAAGTCATGGGCATGATCCTACTCCTACACTATTCTAGGTTGCATCAACAGAAGTATCGTGTTCAGATCAATGGAAGTAATAATACCACTCTATTCTGCCGTGGTCAGACCACACCTGGAATACAGTGTCCAATTCTGGGCACCACAATTTAAGGATGTTGACAAGCGGGAACATGTGCAGAGGAAGGCAACCAAGATCATAGAATCATAGAATCATAGAGTTGGAAGAGACCACAAGGGCCATCGAGTCCAACCCCCTGCCAAGCAGGAAACACCATCAGAGCACTCCTGACATATGGTTGTCAAGCCTCTGCTTAAAGACCTCCAAAGAAGGAGACTCCACCACACTCCTTGGCAGCAAATTCCACTGTCGAACAGCTCTTACTGTCAGGAAGTTCTTCCTAATGTTTAGGTGGAATCTTTTTTCTTGTAGTTTGGAACCATTGCTCCGTGTCCGCTTCTTTGGAGCAGCAGAAAACAACCTTTTTCCCTCCTCTATGTGACATCCTTTTATATATTTGAACATGGCTATCATATCACCCCTTAACCTCCTCTTCTCCAGGCTAAACATGCCCAGCTCCCTTAGCCGTTCTTCATAAGGCATCGTTTCCAGGCCTTTGACCATTTTGGTTGCCCTCCTCTGGACACGTTCCAGTTTGTCAGTGTCCTTCTTGAACTGTGGTGCCCAAAACTGGACACAGTACTCCAGGTGAGGTCTGACCAGAGCAGAATACAGTGGCACTATTACTTCCCTTGATCTAGATGCAATACTCCTATTGATGCAGCCCAGAATTGCATTGGCTTTTTTAGCTGCCGTGTCACACTGTTGGCTCATGTCAAGTTTGTGGTCAACCAAGACTCCTAGATCCTTTTCACATGTACTGCTCTCAAGCCAGGTGTCACCCATCTTGTATTTGTGCCTCTCATTTTTTTTGCCCAAGTGCAATACTTTACATTTCTCCCTATTAAAATTCATCTTGTTTGTTTTGGCCCAGTTCTCTAATCTGTCAAGGTCGTTTTGAAGTGTGATCCTGTCCTCTGGGGTGTTAGCCACCCCTCCCAGTTTGGTGTCATCTGCAAATTTGATCAGGAGGCCCTTGAGTCCATCATCCAAGTCGTTGATAAAGATGTTGAATAAGACCGGGCCCAAGACAGAACCCTGTGGCACCCCACTAGTCACTCTTCTCCAGGATGAAGAGGAACCATTGATGAGCACCCTTTGGGTTCGGTCAGTCAGCCAGTTACAAATCCACTGAGTGGTAGCATAGTCAAGACCGCATTTTACCAGCTTCTTTACAAGAATATCATGGGGCACCTTGTCAAATGCCTTGCTGAAATCAAGGTAGGCTACATCCACTGCGTTCCCTTCATCTACCAGGCTTGTAATTCATCTACCAGGCTTGTAAGATGATCAAGGGTCTGGAAGCCAAGCCCTTGTGAGGAGTGCTTGAAGGACTTGGGTATGTTTAGCCTGGTAAAGAGGAGACTAAAAGGAGATATAATAGCCTTATATCTTAAGGGCTGTCACATGGAAGGCGGAACAAGCTTGTTTTCTCCTGCTCTGGAGGGTAGGGCTCGAAACAATAACTTCAGGTTGCAAGAAAAGAGATTCTGACTAAACATATGGAAAAACTTTGTGACAGTAAGAGCTATTGGACAGTGGAATAGGAGGTTGTGGACTCTGTTTCCTTGGAGGTTTCTAAGTAGAGGTTGGATGTCCATCTGCCATGGATGCTTTAGCTGAGATTCCTGCATTGCCGGGGGTTGGACTAGGTGAACCTTGAGTCCCTTCCAACTGTACGATTCTATGATACTCACTCCTCTAGGTGCATTCAGACAAAACATCTGAAGACAGCTATTATTACTTTGAAAGGCGAAAGCTTGAAAAATAGAAGTTTGGAAGTATCAGTCTGGTAAAGAAACTGCTATCCTCTAGACCAGTGATTCCCAATCTTTTGGGTATGGTAATCCACAAGTCCAAATTTACTTGGCATGCTTACTCAAAATGGCCAAATAAAGGGAATCATTGTATTGTGTTTGTGTGGTGATGCTGGTTGCTTTGTATTCTTTGAAGCCACCAAACTAACAAGACTGTATATCCAAATATAAGAGTTGGGACACATAGCGAAATTTTCATGGTCATTCTATTCTACTTTCTTGGCCTACCAGCACATTTTCTTCCAGCTGTGTATTAAAGTGAGTGACCATAATATCTTACTCTTAAGAGCTTCTAGACTCACATAGTAATTTAGTTATAAAGCCCCTTGTGAGTTTAATAGCTATGCGGCTGCAATTGTCAGTTGGGGATACATACAACCTAACAAAAGGAAACCGAACCTCCTAGTATTATATATTTTATTTTTTAAAAAGGCTTCCTGACATTGTACTTTTCTTGTCTATCCCAATTTTACAACCAATTTACTCTGCAACACTGATTAACATACTAATAGCGTTCTCTGTAGCTCCCAGAAGGAATTCCAGTTGAGATTATCCATTAAACCTACTGTAAAAGTGTCTGCTAGTTTAATAGGGAACGTGCTAACCTGTTCAAGGGCCCTTTATGTTTCTTTTTGAACCTGGTCAGAAATTGCAGCTGTACTACTTGCCTTCCACAACCATTTGCAATTCCTTCATTGAAAAGTCTTACTTTTCCCACATAGGCTTTTATTTATTTGTTTATTTTTAACACACACACACACTGTGATAGTTTTCTTTGCTACTCTTCATCTCCCTCATCATCTTTTCCATTTAGACCAGCATTTTCTAGGTCAGACACCTGAAAACACTCAAGCAAGGAGCCACCATAGACTGGGGCCTCCATATCTGATTTCTGGTGTGGGTCCTGTTGCTGCTGGGCGGATAAAAAGAGGAAGATGGCGAGGAGAAGGAAAAGGAGCAGTCCTGGCCACCATACCATAATAGGCATTAAGCCAAGGAGCAGAGGGGTAGAGGGCCATAACTCCTTTTCCCCATTGGCAATCCCCACAGTTTAAGTTCAGTGGTTTAACTTTGAGCTTAAGTTCAGCATGCAGGTGGAAGTAGGATCCCTTTGCATGGAAGATGACAGTTGCATTTCTCAGGAGCATGCCTACGACCTCCTTATAAAAGCTTTATGGATGGGGATCATAACTCAGTGGCAAAGCAGACATGCTTTGACATACAGAAGGTCCCAGGTTCAAACCCAAGCATCTTCTCAAACCATCAAGTAACAGGTTAAGTGGAAGAACTCTGTCTGAGAAAGCCACTGCCACTCAAAGAAGACAGAACTGAGCTAGGTAAGCACATCATTTGTCACAGTAGGAGGCAGCTTCCTATGTTCCCAACTCCTCCATGATGTAGTGTCGCTTCACTGAGCTCCTTTGGACCATCAAAGATGCACAAGGAAGCATTTTTGCATCCTGCGAAGTTTGTGAGATTTCAGTAGATGCTCATTCTTACAATCATTCATGATAACCCTGGAAGAAATATGCCTCTCAGCTGTGCTCTCTTAATCTTAGGTCTGAACTAGACATTAAATGCAAATGCATGCAATAAATACTTGGCATCGCATCCTAGAAAGAAAGAAAGAAAGAAAGAAAGAAAGAAAGAAAGGAAGGAAGGAAGGAAGGAAGGAAGGAAGGCTTTGAGAGGCTATGCAAAGTGGAGCTGTGACATTGAAAAGTGTGCTTAATCCTACTTGCATTCCTAAACTCCAAATCACACACCCCATTGGATCCTCTGGCGCCATACCCTTTATAAACAGGACGGCTGGTTGGAGAAAAAGCTGAAGAAAACTGTTCTGTGGCTGGCTGACATAGAGGCCTGCTTCTGTGAGGAGGTGTCCTCTCCTAGGTCAGGAGCTGGTGGCAGGTTGTGATGAGGGAGAAGGAGCTGAAGAAGTTCACCAGAGTCATGTGGAGAATGCAATGTTAAGAGGCAACAACATTCATCACACCACCACCTGCAATATATATTTAGCTGTGATTCCTGCATTGGAGGGAGTTGGGCTCAGTGGCCCACTGGGTTCCTTCCAGTTCTATAAGTCTATGATTCTGTGATTCTACAGTACAGTGGTACCTCGGGTTAAGTACTTAATTCGTTCCGGAGGTCTGTTCTTAACCTGAAACTGTTCTTAACCTGAAGCACCACTTTAGCTAATGGGGCCTGCTGCTGCCGCCGTGCCACCAGAGCATGATTTCTGTTCTCATCCTGAAGCAAAGTTCTTAACCCGAGGTACTATTTCTGGAGTCTGTAACCTGAAGTGTATGTAACCCAAGGTACCACTGTACTGCAAACCTCTGCATATTTTTCTCTACTTGTACCAGTATTTTGATTGTATACCTAGATTGCAACCCTATGCCTCCTTGTCTGGGAATAAGTTCCTTTGAACTCCACAGTTCTTATTTTTTAGTGGACGCATATAGGATTGCACATATATTACTGATTTATATGTCCACCCCAATGATCTCTGTATTATCTGCTTCCATAGAAGGACCGTAGAACTTGGAAATACATAACAGGAAATTTATCTGCCCCTGAAGGATTATTCTATATAATACAATTTAGATTACATGAAAGTATTTTTATGTCAGCCATAAAGGAACCATGGGAGTTCCCTGAGAGGCCATTTCACAAGATGAGAGGGAGAGTTGCAGGTTTTCAATCTGTCCATCACATTCGCCTAAATGTGTCTTCTTGTTGAACTCGCCATGCAAGACCTCACTTAAATAGGCAAGACATAAATGGCTTCTGGATTATCCTTTAAATAATAGGGGTAGCCAATAGGCAACCTTCCATATGTTGTTGGACTATAACTCCCATCATCCCTGATTACTGTCCATGTTAGCTGGGACTGTTGGGAGTTGTGATCCAACAGCATCTAGATGGCACCACATTTGGATGTCCCTACATTACTGTAAGGGTGGCTAGATGCAAAAGAGGACAGCGATCTTGCATAGTTGAGTAAAACACATATGACTCCTTATTACGCAAGTTGCTCTCACTATCCCTTGTCATTGTATGCTTACTGGGGCTGATGGGATTGTAGTTCATCAACATCTGGAGGAGCAACGGTTTCTCACACCTCCTGTAAGAGAATAAGGCAAATCCTGGGAACCCTAGATCAATCCCACTGCCTGTTACCAGAGAGAGCAAGATTTCATGCTTTTGTTTGTTTGTTTTTGCAAGCAAAGCTAAAAACACTTGTGAAAGGACAACAGGCTCATTCTTCATATAACCTAGTTTAACATAATTGAGCGATCACATTTGTGTATCACTTTTTCTCCACGGAGCTCCAGACAGCATGCAGGTGACAATTATCTTCATAGCTGAGCAAGGATTTTAACTTAGGTCCAAGTTCAACACCTTGGATCGAGTGCAATGTTCACATGTGCAGTTTAATTTGAAGCAACAGCTCCTTTCTGTTGCTGGTTGTCAAGTCTCATTTCTCAACTTCTCATTGTATCTTGAAAGACTGCATACAGTACCTTCATGAACAGGAATGGACAAAAATGTCCATCTTGCTTTGGAAGGCTAAGGATCAAAACAGATGTAATGGGTGGCCATATCTGTATTCACACCTGCCCTGCTTACGTATAAAGCAGGAGCTGAAGGCTTTGTTTTCTCACCAAAAGAAGAGAGGAGACCTGAATTGCCTCCTCCCCTGCTATAGTTGTCTATGTTTCATCACAAGACTTTTTCTCCCAATCCAACTCTGATACTGGAACTATGGGCTCATCCACACTTTCACTTGGCCTCTATTTTGATCATCATGTGTACTAATCAATTCCCCTGCTTCTGAGAGCTTTTCTTGTTGTTCCACAACTGTGCCTAGCAAAAATCCAGTCTCATCCGCTGAACTTAACCTTGGTTAAGCAAAATTTCTCTTTGGATTTTCTGCACATCTGACGAGATCTGATTCAGGCGGTAAGTTTAGATTTTTGCAAGGACCCAAGGGAATTAATTGATACATGATGCAAGCAAAATGGGACACGGGTGGCGCTGTGGGTTAAACCACGGAGCCTAGGACTTGCCGATCAGAAGGTCAGCGGTTCGAATCCCCGTGACGGGGTGAGCTCCTGTTGCTCGGTCCAGCTCCTGCCAACCTAGCAGTTCGAAAGCACGTCAAAGTGCAAGTAGATAAATAGGTACCGCTCCAGCAGGAAGGTAAATGGTGTTTCTGTGCGCTGCTCTGGTTCGCCAGAAGTGGCTTAGTGATGCTGGCCACATGACCCGGAAGCTGTGCGCCAGCTCCCTCGGCCAGTTAAGTGAGATGAGCGCCGCAACCCCAGAGTCGGTCACGACTGGACCTAATGGTCAGGGGTCCCTTTACCTTTTACAAGCAAAATACAGGTCAAGCAAAAGTGTGGACGGGCCCCAAACTTACCTGGGAAAAAGGTGACTGAAGCAATAGAATGCAGGGAGGAAAAAAAGTGAGAGGCCTTTGGTTCTTGTAGGTGAGGAATTTGTGACTCCTAATAGGATGTTGGGCTACAGCCATCAGCCATGCTGGCTGGGCCTGATGGGAGCTGGAGTCCAGCTACATCTGAAGGGCTATAGGTTCTCCAATCCCAGAATGCACCTTCCCACTCTCCTGCTTTGTACATGAACAGGGCAGCGTAGTGAATAAACAACCATGACTGCTTCTTGCTTAGCCAGAAGTAAAGTGTAAGCAGAAATATGATAAAGTGGGCTCAGGACATTGGGTATAATATTATGTTTGAGGACTGGGAAAGGTTGTGGACCACTGGGCTGAACTTCACTGCATGTAATGCTCTGAAGGAAAATGTAATGAAAATGATATATAGATGGTACATGACCCCAGTTAAACTTGCCAAAATATACCATTTGTCTGATAATAAATGTTGGAAATGTAAAGAACATGAAGGAACATTCTTTCACCTCTGGTGGACCTGCCCTAAAGTGAAGGCCTTCTGGGAAATGATATATAATGAGTTGAAAAAGGTATTTAAGTATACCTTCACTAAGAAACCAGAGGCCTTCCTTCTGGGTATTGTCGGCCAGAAGGTGCTAAAGAAGGACCGAACATTTTTTATGTATGCAACAACGGCAGCAAGGATACTCATCGCTAAGAGCTGGAAAACTCAAGATCTACCCACACTGGAAGAGTGGCAGATGCAGCTGATGGATTATATGCAACTGGCCGAGATGACTGGTAGAACCCGAGACCTGGGAGAGGAGAGGGTTGAGGAAGACTGGAGGAAATTCAAGATTTATCTACAAAAATATTGTAATTTGGTTGAATGTTAAGAAGGATGCTAGATCATAAATAATTGCCTACCACTGAATTAGATCTGAATTTGACGATAAGTGAGATTAAGGAAAATACAAACTTTTTGGAGAATTGCTAGATTTTATTTAAATGAGCGGAGATAAGATTGCAAACAAGTGGGTAATTTGCTTGGAAAAACTTTTTGTAACGATGCAAGTGCGAGCGGGAGACGCAAGGGAGTCCAAAGAAGTGACGAAATTATGTTATGATATAAGTAATGTTGTTTAATATTTATGCATCTGTATTCAAAAATTTTAATAAATATGTATAAAAAAAAGTAAAGTGTAAGCAGAAATGGAACAAAAAGGGATAATTAGCATTTCTCAAGGAAATGTGGATAATCTTGGGGAAAATATAAAAGAGCATCCTGAGCTTTGATATGGCTTTAAAATCCTTAGCATAAGGAGGATGCTGTGCCAAACGATATCATTTCTCAACAGCACAGAATAGCTTCTTGTGAAACTGACTGAACATAGAATTGGAGTCTAAGGGAGGGAGATTCAACAAGTGAATTTGTTGTGTTCTTCGAAATAAAAAGCTAGCAAGATAAGAAGGGTGGGTTTTCCCTTGAGGTAGGGCAAGTTAACAGCTTATTTTTCAAGTGTGAGTCATGAATCGAACCTACTGAAGATTCCTGTCTTTCATAGCCAGGAGAAAGTTTCCTTTTGCCCAGATAGTGCAAAGAAGAAATGGAACAAACAGGCAGGGACAACCCCCCCCCCAAAAGAAAATGCACGCAAGTATCTTGTTTTTAAGAAAAAGAACACAGTGCTCCTCAAACTATATTAACGTGCAGTTCAGTCATGACTATGTAAACTCACGTAGACAAATTCCCAGGAGTATGTGGAATTAGCCAATGATACCCAATGTCTGAAGTAACAATTCTACTAACTCTCTGCTATAATACAGTGGTTTATCCAGTGGCATCCCTCACCTGACAGAAGGCTCTTTGATCCAGTAGAGCATGGGTAGGCAAACTAAGGCCAAGGGGCCTGCTCCGGCCCAATTGCCTTCCAAATCTGGCCCACGGATGGTCCAGGAATCAGTGTGTTTTTACATGAGTAGAATGTGTCCTTTTATTTAAAATGCATCTCTGGGGCATAGGAATTCGTTCATTTTTCTCTCCAAAATATAGTTCGGACACCCACAAAGTCTGAGGGACAGTGGACTGATCCCCTGCTGAAAAAGTTTGCTGACCCCTGCAGTAGAGACTTCCACTGGTGAAAGAAGGAGGGAGGTGAATTTTGTGGCAGCTGCTTCTCCACTGTAGGGCCCCTCCCCCCCACCATTCCAAATTATTGATGGATCCTTTGGAACAGGGGCGGGGGCGGGGAAATTATAGACAAAATCACCTCTCTCTATGTTCTTCTGATGGAAGCCTCTACTGGATCAAAGAACTTTCCATCAGCACAAAGGACATCTTTGATATAGCCCTATGATTATTATGCCTTGACTGTGAGAATAAAAAGAGTGTGGGGATTAGCAGGTTAGTCCATCTGCATTCAGGTTTTGAGTGGTGATTCTAATCATTATTAGTCTCTCTGGAGACAGGAAGATGAGCTGATTTTCTTTCAAGATCAATTAATCCAAAATAAATACAGTGTGATCTAGTTAATACCTCTTAATTAGAACTTGGTACCTTAACACCCTGCATGGGATTTCAGATCTTTAATGTTTAAACTTCCATTGTGTGAAGTGAAATCCTGGCCTTTTTGAGATCCACAAGAGCTTTGTCATCAGCTCCAATGGGCTCTGCAAAGTTTCTTCCTCTTGGCCTCAATTAACATAACACATAGCGATAACAAGTTACATTGAATTGATCATTTGGTCATATAGCTGCCTTGTTCAGCTACCCAGTTCACAGCTTCTGCAGTATGGTTCCATGACACATTCGAGCCACAGCAAAGAATTGTTTGAGCAAACCCTCCCCCACAAGAATCTGAATTTCACTGGGGTGAGTAATATGGGAATAACCTATTTGTAATTAAAAGAGATAGATATCTTCAAGTTGAAGGATTGCAGGCTCATTACTTTTCTCAGTCTCATGTGTAAAACAGTCTCATTTATCTTGTCACAAGAACAATGTAATCCTCAATATCTGCCTTGCCCTGGGGCCAGCAGTGGGAGAGGAGATTGGGTTTAAAGGAGGACACATCACACAAGGCACGTGAAATATGTCCACACGCACACATGCACACACACACAGGTTGTTGTTGTGCAGTCCCCATGGGATGACTTGTGCCACATCACATTCCTGGATTTGCATGAAGTCAGAGATTTGAAGAAAGCATGGATGGAGGGCTGATCGCCCAAGAATTGATGCTTTTGAATTATGGTGCTGGAGGAGACTCTTGAGAGTCCCATGGACTGCAAGAAGATCAAACCTATCTATTCTTAAGGGAATCAGCCCTGAGTGCTCACTGGAAGGACAGATCCTGAAGCTGAGACTCCAATACTTTGGCCACCTCATGAGAAGAGAAGACTCCCTGGAAAAGACCCTGATGTTGGAAAAGATGGAGGGCACAAGGAGAAGGGGACGACAGAGGACGAGATGGTTGGACAGTGTTCTCGAAGCTACCAGCATGAGTTTGACCAAACTGCGAGAGGCAGTGGAAGACAGAAGTGCCTGGCGTACTCTGGTCCATGGGGTCACGAAGAGTCGGACATGACTAAACAACTAAACAACAACAACAAATGGATGGAGGGACTTGGACCCAGTGCAGAAATGTGTCAGTGGAAGTCCAAAGATGACAGCCAGAGTTAACTGCCAAATTTCCACTACCCAAGCTCCTGAAAGTTTAATGTAGGGCCACAAATCATACAGCAGTGCTCTCAGACAAGAGAACATAAGCCTTAAAGGCATGAGTAATGAACATGATTGCCATAGGAATGAGACTGCTTATCTTGTGTAATATCTTGTAATATCTTACAACCTGAGATATGTGCATTCTGCTGGAGTTGACCTTAGGAGGTTAGGAGCAGAGGAAGCTGCCTTGCAGTGAGCCAAACCATTGGTCCATCTACTGCAGTACTGCCTACACTGACTGGCAGCAGCTCTCCAGGGTTTGAGACAGGGAATCTTTTCCAGCCTTACTTGAAGATGCCAAGGATTAAACCTGTGACCTTCTGCAGGGCAGATGTTCTGCCACTGAGCTGATGCATTTCCACAAATTCAGGTGCTTTCAGCTAGGGCTGACATTAAATCTGAGAATAAATTCCCTAGACATGTCTCAATCAAATCCTCTGCACCTATAACTCAAAAGGCTGTCAGTAAACATTACACTGTTATGCTTACAAATTCGTGATCTCCCCCTTTCGTAAAAGGAAATATATATATATATTCAATAATGCTTTGCTTTTCTCCTAACAAACCCAGAATCTCTTGTCCCATTTTTATAGCCCTTTTAAAGTTGGAACGTAAGGATCAAAAAGGGAGGGGGAAGGTAAATTTATAAAGCAAAGGGAGGAATCCATTTATGACTCTGCACTGTAGAGCCAAGTACGCACTGAGACATTGGGGACATTTCCGCACCTTTTGTCTAACCTCCCTCACGTTAAAGTAGACTGCCTTGTTTGATTTTATCTATACTGTGGATAGGATTTTCCATCACCATCATCACCATCACTCACTTTAACATCAATGCACTGTTTGTACAAGGTGGTTTTAAAAATACAGCTGTCCTTCAGTGGTTGTTACTGCTTCCTCCAGTCGCACCCATTTAGTGACATTTAATTGTGTGCGCCAGACCTATTTCTGTGGCAGGGAGGGTAGTCCCTATTGTTTTCGTGCATCCATAAACACAGCAGTCTTTGTGTTGAAGGCCTGTGCAAATCAGTGGGTGGGCCATGGAGAAGGGGCGAGGCCAGAATATCTTCGCAAGGCTTTAAACTCTGGATTCAGGGGAAGTGCTAGCGCCAGACTAAAAAGCAAGTTGCCATGGTAACAGAACATGCACCTATGGTTTTCTGTTTGTCTCTCGTTGCAGCAGTGTGTGCCTTAGGAGGAACCAAAAGGATTTCCTGGCGGCTTTTTAACTCAGAGCCCAAAAGCTGGTTAGTCAAGTTCAACATAGTCTTTGACTGGAGGTGTGACCAGGAAGGAGAGAAGGTGGCTGCCGAAACTCTAAGTTCTGCTCCAAGGCCCAGAAAAACAGCTTGGAGGAAAAACCCCTGCTGTCTAAAAAACCTCCAAACTTGAAGAAAGGAGAGGGGAATGCAAAAGTATTGTGAAAAGCTGAAAATAAAAGAACTTACTCAATTCTTCCTGCCCTGAGATAGAAGGCTCACTTCAACAAGGACAAAAATGCAGGCCTCAGCCAAGGTGGCACTGCCTTCTTGGCAAAAGAAAAGATGAGTGAGACTTGCCACTAACTTCCTGTTGTTGGAATAGTTCTCAAAATCACTTCATATTTTGAATCTGAAAATACGATGGAGTTAGACTTCTTCTAGATACGTGATTGGCAGCTCAACCGTGTTTCATTGTTGCTGCTGTTCTGCAGTTGGCATAGATTATGCTTGAGTTATGTTATTTTAGTCTGAACAGCAGATGTAGACTTTATTGTCGTCTTTCCCCTCGCTCCCCAGTACTCTTCTCCACCTCGCCAGCTGTGCTGCCTGCCTAGATATCCTCTCATCACAGCAGCCACGATGACACACTTTTGTCCTTGCACTAGAGCAAGGGAGTCCTTGCTTATACAGAAATGGCAGTGGCTACTATTGTTCTGGCACTGATTCTGAGGTTGTTGCCGAGCAAGACTGCAAGGCCACAAGCTGTATTCCTGCAGAGCTAAAGTGCTCCTGATTCTATGTACCACTCATGCACTGACAGACAAGCTCATAAAATAAGACTTGTTAGCCTGTAGATGGATATGCAGGAGTGGAAGAGGGGAGTTACTTGTTCTCAGAAACATTACAGAGCTGCCTACTGCATTTCAAGACTCCCAGTCAGAGTCTTTCAGCTGTAGTGCCACACTGTGCATGTGTATGACTTGAGCTGGAAGCCAAGTCTTATTGGAGGGTTGGGGAAGCTATGGTCCTCCAGATGTTCTTGAGCTACCATCATCACCAACCAGTCATCATACAGGCTGAAGCTGATGTGAGCTGAAGGCCAACAATATATTAAGGCTCACAGGTTTCCCATCCTTGGTTTACAGATTTACAAGCAGAACACTGTGGAAGCAAATAAATACTCCTGAAGCACACAGTGCAACCGCTAATTGTACTGTCATTGGACCATCTTGGCCAGGGATCAGCAACATTTTTGAGCCATGGGCCGGTCCACTGTCCCTCAGACCATGTGGTGGGCTGGACTATATTGGGGGGGGGGGAATGAACAAATTCCTATGCCCCAGAAATAACCTAGAGATGCATTTTAAATAAAAGGACACATTCTACTCATGTAAAAACATGCTGATTCCCAGACCATCTGTGGGCCGGATTGAGAAGGCAATTGGGCTGCATCCAGCCCACAGGCCTTAGGTTGCCTACCCCTGATCTGCTTCCTGCCTTGCAGGCTTTTTCCCACCTGGCCTGTCAGAGTGGGGCTCTGACTGACTCCAGCTACAAAAACTGAACTGACTCCTGAGCTGGGGTATTGTTTAGGAGTTTTTGTTTTGGCAGAAGGTTGTTGCTATTTTTGACTTTATTGTATCTTTGTTTCGTCTACTGTGATTTGTGTGAAAATTGTTCAGTTTGGTTGTGTACTTTTGGTGTTTGCTTTGTTGTTTGTGACTACTTTTAATGTGATTTTTTTTCATGTTGTCAGCAGCCTTGAGCATGGATTTAACTATGGAAAAGCGGCATACAGATAAAATGATGTGTGTATGTATTTTATATTTCAGTGTTTCAACTTATTTTTCCACTGAAAATCACAAATCTTTGCAAGGTTCAATGACTGAAACTGACAAATTAAACCAAGTTGTTTAATTTCTTTTTACTACCCCACAGCTTTCCATGAGATTGTCAGCTAACTTACCCTATAAAGGTGAAAATGTCTAAGAATAACTGGTTTACATCATTGCACCAGAAACCTGAAACTGAATATACACAATCAGTTTAAACACTTTTAACAGTAGATGTTGATATTTGATGCACTGGCGCTGCAGCTTTTGAGTGGGTATAAGTTTGGCAAGTAGGGTGATTAAGAGTTCTCCTCTAAATGTAAATCACTGAATTTGGAATTCGACAGAGCATTGCTACAGAAAAGGCTTCAGAAAAGGCCACCAAAAGGGCACAAAATGTGAAACGCTATAATTAAATAGACTGAGCTGTCCTATGTACTGAGCTGCCTGCTCATGTGACTTGAGTTTTAGCTTCCAGGGCACAAACAGCAGCTCACTGTTATCAAGTGCTCAACAAACAGGACATATGTGTTACTTTTGCCACACTTGTCACAATATCCTCTCACCTCTGAGAAAGCAATGCAAGGATCTGCAACGGAATTCTTCCCTCTCCAATAAAGAGCAGCACATAGGTAAGGGAATGGAAGAATAATAGTACCAGCTCAACACCTGACTCAGTAAGAAATGGCAAAATGGAACTCTTTGATGATAAGCGTGGCAGCAGCAATCATGACCAGTGTCCAACCAATTTTGCTAGATCTTCCCTTGTAGAAGCCCAGGAATCCAGGTAATACGAACTGGGATACTTTCAGAAATAAAGAGGACCCTAAACCATCAGGTTTCTAAAATGAGGGAGGGGCCCCCATAAGTCCAGGAGCTGCATGGTGATGGGAGGAGGTACTAAAGTTGCAGCCCTATTCTACAAGTGATCATCTTTCACAGAGGTCATGCCCAAAGCAAGTCATGGCATCCTCTGTTTGGGGGGGCCGGGAGAGGCACTTTATTTTAATGCTGAAATTCTGCATCCAGAGTGAAACACACTGTACACTTTTACTTTAGAGCAACTGATAGTATTTGTTTAAGCCAGCTCACTCCTGCCCCTCCTTCTCCACCTTTCTCAACCAACCAAACACATGCATTTAGCTAGCTTAGCTAAACAGCAGGGGGTTGGGGAGTCTGATTCTGTCACCAAATAGAGCACTAAAATGGAGCAAAACCTACCCAACCCCCACCCCTAATATTCCCACCGACTACTGCTTAAATACCTCCCCACCCCATCCATACCAGATACCAGTTGGCTGGAGGGGGTGTCTTCCAGCAGCCAAAATCTGTGTAGTGATGTAAGGTGGGGAAGGGGTCTGATGTCACTCTCATCATCCGGTTCCCCCTGCCCACGCCTGCTTTACAGCCAAATGGACGAGTGTGTGTTTAGAAAACATGTGCTTGCTTGGCTCGGCCCGCACTCTCTTCAATCAGACACACATGATTTTCTCATCTGTTTTCCTGGTATCATTTTTCTATTTTCTGCAGCAGCCCCTCATCTACCTTCTGCCTCTTTCTGTTGTGAGCCAAATTGCTGCTGATCAGAGAGACAGAAAATTTCAGGCTATGACACACACAAAAAAGCTTTATTTTTCCTCTTCTTTGAGGGTTCCCTGCGGAAGGTCATAATGCCTGAAACGCAGGCACTTGTTATTTCTTTAAAGGGAATATGTACAAGTTCTCTGGATACCTGGAGCGGATGTGATTTTATTTTTAGAAAGCAGGTATTTATCTTTTCACTCGCACACAACAAGGAACAACTGGCGGTTATTGAAAATGTATTGGCCTAATCTCAGTGTAGCAGCAGCAACAACAAAAAAGACCCCCTCCCAAGGTATCAGTAGAATGGCAACTTTTTCTACTTGGTAACTGCAACGCATGTGAACTTTAACTAGAGCCAGTCTGTGGTGTAGTGGTTAGAGTGCTGGACCACGCAGGTGGCCCTGTGGTCTAAACCATTGAGCCTCTCGGGCTTGCCAATCAGAAGGTTGGTGGTTTGAATCCTCGTGACGGGGTGAGCTCCCATTGCTCTGTCCCAGCTCCTACCAACCTAGCAGTTCGAAAGCACGCCAGTGCAAGTAGATAAATAGGTACCACTGTGGTGGGAAGATAAACAGCATTTCCTTACACTCTGGTTTCCGTCACAGTCTTCTGTTGTGCCAGATGCCGTTTAGTCCTGCTGGCTACATGACCCAGAAAGCTGTCTGTGGACAAACACCGGCTCCCTCAGCCTGAAAGCGAGATGAGTGCCACAACCCCGTGGGCACCTTTGACTGAACTTAACCACCCAGGGTCCTTTACCAAAATGACATTTCCCTTTTACTAGGACCTGGGAGGCCAGGGTTTAATGCCCCAGTCAGTCACAAAACTCACTGGGTGACCTTGAGCCAGTCACCATCTCTCAGTCTAACTTACATCATGTGTATCTGAAGAAATGTGCATGCAGAACAAACTTAGTTGGTCTCTAAGTTGCTACTGGACAATTATTTATTTATTTTATTTATTACCTCACAGGGTTGCTGTGAGGATAAAATGGGGAGGGGAGAAACATGTATGCAACCTTGAGTGCCTTGGAGAAAAGGTAGAATATTAATGTAATAATCAATCAATCAATCAAAACTGTCCTGCCCTGGGTTCATTTGGCACCTCCAGTTAAAAGGACTGGGTAGCAAGGGATGGCAAAAACCATCATGGCTTTCCCATCCCTTCCCAACAAGCATGGGGGACCACTGCCAGTCAGATTAGACAGTAGTGCAGAATGGGCACATCAAAAGAGGGGTGTTCCCTCTATACTCCCACTGCCGCTTTTCACCATTGCTGAGGCGTTTTTATATTCTCCAGATCCCTCCCATCAGGCCGATGGATGAGTATGTCCTGCCCTGCTCCTTCTAGCACAGGTGGAGCCTCCAGACAATGTCCACATATGGTCTCCTCAGGAGCCACTGCCTGCTTGGGCCTTGCTGGTGCATACTCTCCAACATTCCTCAGGTGAAAACAGGGGCATTTCTCACTCCCGCACCCCACCCCAACTGACTCTCCTCAACCCGTTTTGCTTCTGCCCCCGCTGCAGAGCATTTCCTGTCAGAAGATGGGCAAGTGCCACCAACATGGCACAGCACAAACAACACACACGCCTTCCACCATCCTGAGAAAACCCCTTAGTCCTGATTTTATTTTATTCTTTATTCACTATGAGCTGCCCAACAGAGGAGGCCAGGAGCACTGACAGGGGAAATAAAGATCAAATCAAAAGCTGGGGTGGCTTTGGTCATTCAGGGATTGTCCCTTGAAAATTGGGACACTTGGAGGGTATGCTGGTGTGGATTGGGGCCTGCTTAATGAGGCAAAGGACCAGCAAATCTTAATGGCCCATCACAGCTGGATGTACAAGTAGACTGACCTAGCCTGAGGTAGCTTTTTGCTTTCCACTCAAAGAAGTTTTTGGAAATTGTAGTGCTATAAACAACTTCTGAAATCCTCACCCACATTAAAGTGGTAGTATAACACGACAATGCACATTTAAACTTTTTCATTCTCTAAACTGACAGAAAAATTAAAGCAGTTTATTTATTTCAGGGGGACGACAAGCTTGTTTTCAATAATTACAGCAACTTGTCAAAAACTGCAAACATCAGAAGGAACAGAGAGAGGTTCAAATATGGCAGCTAAAAAAACCCAAGGCAGACACTGGATCCTGGCAACAATGTCCAGGACTGTACAAAAGTGTATTGAACCAGGAAATATTCAGTGAAGTTCCCAGACAATCTAATGGCTGGGCTTAGAGCCAATCAGAACCTGGTGAATTCTTGGAGGAGCAGAAAATGAGGTTTTCATTTCCAAGTTCATCTTTGTTGGTTGGATGAAGTGTATTCCTGAGAAATCCACGTCCTAGTCTCATGGGGGAATAATAACTCACGCCAACTATCAGGATCTGTCTCTCTATAAAAAAGTAAGGAGTTGCTGTCGAATATACCATGCACTTCTAACACAATGCTAACTTTTAGATATATATTCCCATCCACTGGGGGAAGAAAAATCAAAATTCTATTAACAAGCTGTGTCAGTGTAATGATGAAAAGTATCATCTGTTTTACAACAGATGGTATTGTTCTTGGGGGCATGATTCATTGTTCACTGCTTTCTGCGTCACCACGATATAGAGGAACTGTATGGTATCAGCAGGATTTACTAACTTCATTTTTCTGTTTCTTTTGAATTTTGGCTGCTTTCATATTTCAGCATGAATTTCTGAACAAGACAAAGTGATGACTGGGTGGCAAAGCACAGAAATGAGGAGGCCAGAGATGAGACAGGCAGAATAAATGCCATCTATTGTTGAGCAGGGGTGGGGGGAGAGAGACTATTTTCTTGCACACCTAAAGAAGAGCAGCACTACAAATGCAGTGGGAACGATTGAGGCATTTTGCCACCAGCTATTAATTAGCTATCAATAAGCTTGAATAAGGCCTTGCAGCAGACTTGTAGACGAGACAGCAAGACCACAATACAATGAGACCACAATTCAAAAACCAGGAAAATTATTGTGGTGGGATGCATATCTAGATACAAGCAGAGGAACAGGAAGCTGGATTTGGAGACTAGGGTCACATCCACACTATGATACCACTTTAAGCAGTCGTGGTTTCTCCCAAATAATTAAGGGAGCTTGGGTTTGGCAAGGGTACTGAGAGTTGTCAGGAGATCCCCATTTCCCTCACAGAGCTACAATTTCCAGAATGCTTTAATGGTCGACTGCTCTTCACAGGGAACTGAGAAATATAGCTCTGTGAGGGGAATAGGGGCAGCTCCCAAAATTCTTTGAGGATGAAATGGCAGCTTAAAGTGGTATCATAGTGTTTCAAATGTGCAGGGTGCACGTGACCTAACTGGCTACAGCTTCAACAGGCTCATTCACACATAGTCCTAGTGACCTTGGAGTGCTGGCATGGTGTCTGAGTATTAGAACTCTAGGGATGAGGCCAATTTATTGGACCCAGTTATGTGAGATGAACTGATGCAATATACTTCACATGTCAAGACCCCCAAGCACCAGGCCCGCACACTATCCTGAGGAAGATACAGAAGAGGAGGAAACACAAGATAGTATGCACTCAGGGGAGAACACTCAACACCTTCCCTGGGTTGTTTTGGCCTGGGGATATAGCTTTCTCACCTTCCTCAATATTATCTCCTTTCATTTGACTGCATAACAGTCAGTGCCTGCAGATTCGAACAAGCCGGCTCCTCAAAGAGGGCCAACTGAAACATAGGCCTTAATGACAAAAGGCCTCTGATGCCGCCAGCTCTTTTCTGAGACAGTACCTTCCAAAACTCAGTTATAGCAGGGCTGCTGGGAGCAGGGCCAAGAAGCTGACCAGGGTCCTGACCTGCTTAGGAGACTTGCCTTGACTTTTTGCTTGACTTACATGTTTCTTGCTTTCACTCGCAGCAAAACACACCACCACCTGTCTAATTCAGGTACTCAGTAGCATTTTTTTGTGTGATTCTGATACTCAGTGGCATTTTTTTATTCCCCATTATGGTCAATGAAGGTAAAATAGAACTTTTGAAGTTAACAGGTCAGATGTGTATTCAACTAATGAATCAACACAGAGTCAATCTGAAAACAGACTGGGCTGCTTCCAAAGTCTCCAGATACAGATTCAAGGTGAACCTTGTGGTTGCTGCACAACCCTGGTTTATGCTTACAATGTACAGAGCATATTATATGTATAAGAATGTGTATTGTGTTTGCTGCCCTGGGCTTCCTTGGGAAGGGATATATATTAAATAGACGAATACATGGGATACAGCATCTAATAGACCATACATATGCAAGAATTGTTCACATCTTTAGTGGAACTAGTGGGGGGGGGACAACAACAACACCCTCTTCTCTTCAAGATCCAGGAGTGAGATAGGGGTTTGGGGGAAAATATCTATGTGGTGCCAAGATCTTCAGATAATTCCATCCTTAGTGTGTTTCCCCACACAGCCTGGTTATGGACCTTTGCTTTTTATTCCACTCAAAAAAGAGCCTTCTTCCTGAATGTCAAGTGCTTTTGTAAGATTGAATAGAATCTAATGTTACCCTGCAAATAGTATCTACTAATTACATCTTCATTTCCTTCCCCCCACACCCTTAGGGAAATTGGAGAGGTAAATGTGGGACGTCAGCTGAGCCTTGTCAACTCCCCCTCTCATGATTTTCATGTGGGCGGAATGTTCTATATTTATAAAGCCGTGTCACAAATCATCCCTCAGTATGTGATCAGTCTGAGGGGCTGTGCACAATTTAAGCATTTTTAATTAACTGGCCACCTCTAGGACTTGTTTTACACCATCTCATGTGCTCACCGCTCTGGGAACCATTTTTTTTCACCTGCCGACTACATTGTGAGGAAAGCATTTCAACACCACTTTCCCCCCTCCCCCAGCTGTACATCTTACTATTATTTTGAGAGCAAATGAAGCAACTGGGTGGAGAGAAATGTGTGTGCTATGCCATACCCAAGCTGCTGTTAACATTTTTATGAGGGAATACAGAGTATATTGTGCATGAAGGTGGCTTGTAGGTGTTGGGTCTCCTCATTTCACAGTTGATTTTCTTGCCTCCACTTGCCCTCCTCCCCGGTGAAATCAGTGAGGCTATCCACAGAGGATGGAATGGGTTTTTGTCATGGGTAAGAATTTACCTCAGAGCGAACATCTTCATTTCAGCAACACAGAGAGAAAAAGAGGACAGTGGCAGTATTTGGCTTCTGTGAGAAAGGAACTCTCTTTCTCAACACATAGCGCAGGTACTCTGTGATCTGTCCCAGGAGAACAAGTGCAATTTCTCTGTAGGCAGATTGCTTGGCTTCTATGCTGCGTAAGGAGAAAATGGGCTCCTTTCTCTCCACACAGTACATAAAAGGCAATGGGTGGTGCAGGCTGGGACCCTAGGTCTACTGGGCCACTAGCCCAAGTGAAATTTCAAGCTCCCCCCCCAAAAAAAAAACACCTCTCAAAGCCACACACTTTCATTCCCCCTGCATGGCATTCCATGTCAACTTAGAGAAACTCAAGGATATATATCTGTCAATCTTCCTTTCTTTTGCCAATCAGATCTCTGCACCACCCAGTCATGGAAAACCCAGAACTACATTGCTATGTCCAGGAGGTCCTTCTCATCATATCCAGGCAGGGGAAAAAAATACATAAAAATTATAGGTGACTGTAATCCTGGTCTGTTGTGATTGAAGCTTCCCAGCAGTCGAAATAGAGGCTAGATGGTCTTAGTGTTTGTTTGTTTGCTTGTTTGTTTGCTTGCTTGCTTGCTTGCTTGCTTGCTTGCTTGCTTAATATTGCTGATTTTTGTTTAATGATGCTTAATCTCACTTCTCTGGTATCAGGTTCAATGACAAGCCAAGCACCAGATTGTGCTATCAGTATTCTGGCTGAAGTCAACATCCAAAAGCTGCTGTGCTTTTCAACATCTTCCTTCTTTTGCAGATGTTCATTCCCTGACAGCTGCCACTTCTTCAATCCCTTTGGGACCACCTCACATTCACTTGCACCGTGGGATCTCATGCTGGGATCCTTTGATTGTCCCTCTCACTTTAAAAATCTTCAGAGCTGGAAGCATGAAACACTATTTCCTATAAAATTCCCATTTTAGCTTCAGTTACCAATATAGACATTGGCCTTCTCTGATTGCAGAGGCACTGCTTAAATGGTATATACAGGAGAATCCCTGGAGATGCCTTACTGAGCTCACTTGGATTGAGGAAAAAACCTTATGTGTGTGGCTTCTTTTTCTTTATTTACATTTGTACTTCATCCTATCCCAAGGGTGGCTAGTGTCACAGAATATGAAAATATTTCTCCTTCCTGACAGCTTACGTGACATACAAAAGACCTCCATTTTCACAGCTTTATACTTTCCTTTCCTAATATAAAACCATCCCCTCTGCCCTAATAATATATAGCATACTCCCTACAGCCTTTTCCAAATTGCTAAAAAATAAACCTATCAAATATGCCACATCTAGCATCACTCCTAAGATGATCATTATTTTTGAAAAATACAAAAATTAAAAATATTTTTACTACCATCTAGCACTGCAAAGAACACACCAATAACAATAACAATAAACAATAAAGACAATAAAGCATTTCAAATATACATAAAATAAGTTTGATAATGATAACGCACATGAATCTACTGTAACAGCAAGCATAACCCAAAACAATTAATGCTGATCCCACAATACAAATTGAGAAGTTATAAAAGTCCTCCAAGTTATTTTTCCCCCTCCTCCAAATGACAAATGCTGCAATTTGGCTTCTCGTAAATGAACAAAATCAGTCAATTGTGTCATTAAGGCTATGTGCCTTGTTTTCTTCAGTGATGGAGGGTGTTGGGACTCTGCCATTCAGAAGCAATTGAAATTTGTTAACAGATACCATAGCAGATCAAAATGTTGAGTGAGGACAGAATCTTTTATATAGCCTTCTACTTCACATCAATAATACCAAGCCCAAACTCCCACCTAACTCTACCCTTCAAAATCACTAAGGACCAATTCCTGTTTCTTAAATGCATTCTGCCTTAATCCTATAACCCAGTGGTTCCCAAACTCCACCCCTTTCTCCACATACAGATCACCTGAAAATGGTTGAGTCTTGGGGGGACTCTTAATGATTTTTCTTCCTGCTGCAGCAATTGTAACGTGCTGTGTTAGATGCTGTGTTATTTTGAATTGTATTTTTGGAGACACCTGAATGAAGGTTGGTGATCCAGAAACCACAGTTTGGGGAATCTCTGATGCAGACCAATAGCCAGTTTCCAAGCTTTCACGGGGAAGGGAGAATTATAGCTACCATCATTATTACTAGCCATCTCCAAGCTAATCTATTTGTGAGTGACTAACTCATATCACTGACATAATGTGAAGACAGTTTAAAATAGTAGTGAGCTTGTCTAAATCTCAGTTCTCACATTTTTTTGACTTCCTGTGGTGGGAAAAGGGAGACAACCTCCAAGTCCCAACATTTTGCAGTGGAAGTAAACATACGCAGAATTGTCCTGTGATCCTTGAAGTTGGAGTAAAAAAAATAAAAAATGGAAAGGGCCCTTTGGGACCTGCTATTAAAAACACTTGCTTCATGGAAAAGTTCATTCATTCATATAAAGTGTCCCCTTTCACCAAACAGTGCTAAGGTGCTTGGGTTGTTTGCAAAAAAACAAAATACACAACAAGAACAAATTTAAAAGTTCATATTGAAAATAATTTTCTCCCATTTATACCAGCTGTGAAACAGGTAGTCGTGACTCATCCTAAGAAATGAAGTTGACTTAGAATTTATGATCCAAGGGCCTCTCTGCCCTTCCACAGTTACCTCTGTCACCTGTGAGTCTGGCTACATTCTGCTCAGTCTCTTCAGCAGCTGTGAAAGGTGCTCAGAAAATGACACCACTGATTTATCTCTCTTGGTGCCCTGTTATCCAGTTGCCATAACAGAAACATTGAGGGAGGTGGGGAGCGAAGAGTTCTGTTTTAGCTTTCAGGGACACTCACTTTAATCATAGCTGTGAAAGCCATTGTTTGTTTTTGCTCTCATCTTCCCTCTTTCCTGCCAGATTATTAGGCTGCTCTTGGGAAGGCCCCGGTGATCGAATTCTCCTTGCCTCCCATGAATATTAATAGCTCTGTTTATCCTGAGGGTGAGCTGCATAGTCACTTCAAAAGAGAATTCATAAAGGACAAGTCCCCTCCCCCCCCCCCAAGGAGGCTATAATGTACATGATACACGAAGCAGATATGGAAGAAGACCACAAACCTTCACAAGGAGACAGGTAAGGATGGATGGGGGTGACCACAGGGAGAAGGCCAAGCTTAGCAATATACCACATTGGAAACAGGGAGGTTTTAGAAAGATACAAGGAAAGGGCATGTCTGTCTTTTGTGGAATGGTTGCAAATAGGGAATAGGGAAAGGTAAGGCTGGATGTAAGAAGAGATAGTTTCTATCCCAGATGGGCGGGGTAGAAATAAAAAATTATTATTATTATTATTATTAAAAATTATTATTTTGTGACAGGCAGAAAGTACTTTCCATCTATTCTCTTGTGCTGTTACTTCTTAGGCACGAGGAACATTGTAGCTAGTGGAAGTTTTGCTATCCTAAAAAATGATTAAGAGTTTCTTTATTTATCGCCTGTCACCTTAAGCTTATTAAGCTTATTAAGCATCTTAAACCAATCACCTCTAGACAATTTACAATACAAAAAAATTAAACTAATTAAGAAAAAACCCAGATTACAAGTCCATATAAAAATTTAACATATAAAAATTTTAATTTTTTTTAAGGAAACAAACAATAAAACATTCACTTTTGGTGAACACATCAATAGAACATATTGCAATTTACAGAAGGCTCTCTATTGTCATGGTCACCACATATAGGGTTGCCATATGTCCTCTTTTCCCAGGACACATCCTCTTCTTCATGATGAGAGTCGTCTGTAGGAATAACGGAGACAACAGGAGGTTGAATGTTGGTGAGCTGTGCGGAAGCACGCTGGCTCCTTTTATTAGCAGAAGTCAACAACTGGAAACAGTAGTGAAACCATCCTGAACTTAATGTATTTCCATCTAAGCACATTTCCAGCATTAGCAAATACACGTATCAACAGGTGCTTCCCTCAAATCATACACACACACACACACACACACCAATACTTGATTATGTCTGCGTCCCCCGTCATGCTCCAGCCAAGCGATATGTCTAACAAACAAACTGTGAGAGGACAAAAGGTCAGGGGGAAAACCCTGTTTTCTAGCCAAGGGAAAAGGTCAGGGAAAGCAGGTGCAATGCTCCTTGACATGCTGTTGCATGTCTGGTGCAAGGTTTGCCTTCACAAAGTGGAGCGTTACCTCCACAGTCATCATAGAGATCCATAGTTTAAAGTCGGCAAATGTGTCCTCTATTTTGCCCTTCAGAATATGGCAACCCTACATATAGTTAATATGTGTACCAGGCATTTCCTGACTGTCAATTAGGAAAGGACACATCCTGAAACCATAGAGAGCCACTGCCAGCCAGGGTAGACAGTAGTAAGCTAGATGAACTAGTGGTCTGACTTGGTATAAGGCAGATTCCCATGTTCCTGAAGCACTTTCATGGAGAAGAGGTGTATAAATAGCCCTTTGACATGAGACTTCCTGCTCAGAGACTGTATATATCTGAATTGTAGCAGATGCTGGGACAACAGGAGGTGGCTGCTGCTTTCATGACTGTTTCGTAAGCTTCCCAGAGAAATGTACTTGCTCACCCTGAAACAGGATGCTGACCTAGACGAGACTTTGTTTTGATCCAGCAGTGCTAATGTATGTTCTTATTTGTCTTTGTTTTCATGAACACAGTATTAAGCAGGGTTCCCGGGTTAATAACCAACCTAATCCCGCGGGATGAGAAGATGATGCAAATTACTGAGCGAAATTCCACCGTCTCTGTCGTTATGCATTTTGCCTCTCTTTGTCAGCGTTCCTCACAGCAAAGCTGAAGTCAAAGTGTTAAGGAACGGGGGGCAGAGAGCCTTCCAGAATTTGATTCAGAACAAAATGGCGGGCAATTCTTCAGCAGTGTAAGGACAAGGCACAGAGAAAGAAAGCAGGGGGAAGACATGTAGATGAAAAGTTAATTAAGGATAAAGCAGATATGGCAGTCAGAACATTAAACAGAAGGAAAAGGAGGGCGAAGATTATACGCATAATTCAAAACAACCTCACACCGGTGAGAAAGACAGCAAAACGGGAGACGGCAGGGGGAGGGGGGAGTTTTCGCTCAACGTTAATAAAACATGCTTCATGTCCATATGGTGCAAGAACCTAATAAATGAGAAAGCGAGGCCTCCAGGAGATAGCAAGGATAATTTATTGACAGCAGAAGCAGCCCTTAATAAATAATTAACGGAATTATTTGCCTCATTGGGCCCAGGGGAGCTTGAGGGACAGATGCCAGAATCCGATACACATTTGCCTACCATAGACGTTTCAGGAAGAGGAGGACAGGAGAGCAAAGTGGGTACTTCAGCTACTGCAGCTTTTCTCAGCCCTGTTATGATTAAACTACAAAACTGAATTGGGGGGGGGTGTTGGTTGTTGTTTTATGACCCCTTTGGTTTTGACCTGAAATGGTATGACCCAGAACTTTACCACCTCCTCTGCCTACCACCTCATTAACGAATGGGGTCAGCTCCAAGCGAGTGGCATTCACCACACCTTGGAGCAACGAATTCCATCAGTTAATTATGCGCTGAATGAAGAAGCGCTCCTTTTATTGTCCTCAGCCAACTGCAATTCGGTTTCGTTGGATGACCCCCAAATTTTAATGCCGAGAGAGAAAGGGAAAGGGGGTAATTGCTTCCCGCACCATTCGCACTGTTATAAACCTTTAGATTGCAAATTGCTATAAAACAGAGCTAATTGCTGACTTCTTTGATACGTCTGGACAGCAGCCATCAGTGAGGGCAGTGCAAGGGCATCACCAGGGCTTTTGTTTTTTAGCCAGAGCTCACTGGTTCAGCTCCAGCACCTCTCAGGTGGGCACCATTGCCATCCTAAGAGAACAAGGGGAAAGTTCATGGTGAGCTCTGGTGCCTTTTTTTTCTAGAAAAATAGCACTGGGCACCACTGAGTAGAAACCGAGGCTCATGCTACCACTAATCATAATAATAATAATAATAATAATAATAATAATAATAATAATAATTTATTTATACCCCACCCATCTGGCTTGGTTTCCCCAGCCACTCTGGGTGGCTTCCAACTGAAAATTAAAAACAATACAGCGTCTGACATTAAAAACTTCCCTAAACAGGGCCGCCTTCAGTTGTCTTTTAAAAGCAAAATAGTTGTTTATTGCCTTGACATCTGCTGGGAGAGCATTCCACAGGGCAGGCACCACTACCGGGAAGGCCCTCTGCCTGGTTCCCTGTAACCTCACTTCTCGCAGTGAGGGAACTGCCAGAAGGCCCTCGGCGCTGGACCTCAGTGTCCAGGCTGGATGATGGGGGTGGAGATGCTCCTTCAGGTATATAGGACCGAGGCCGTTTAGGGCTTTAGAGGTCAGCACCAACACTTTGAATTGTGCTCAGAAACGTACTGGGAGCAATCAAGATTTTTCAGGACCAGTGTTATGTGGCCTCAGCGGCCACTCCCATTCACCAGTCTAGCTACTGCATTCTGGATTAACTGCAGTTTCTGAGGCACCTTCAAAGGTAGAGTGCATTGCAGTAGTCCAAGTGGGAGATAACTAGAGCATGCACCACTCTGGCAAGACAGTCTGATAAGGTGGTGGGTCAGGATGAAATGGGCAGGGATGCCACTGGTTATCTGTATGGTGCTTCCCATGCCATTGCCTGGTGGTGCCACCAAGTGACACTCATTGGAAAGTATCCCAAGTCCCTCTGCTTTGTTCTTGTCTCGGTGGCAGCTGCATTTACTCCCCTGCAGCTGCTGCTTCTACATCTGGATATTTTCTTGAGCAGCCTGCGATGATTTATCTAGTTCTAATATCATCTTGGTGTACCTTGTGGGAAATGAAGACATTTAGCATGGTGGTGCTAGGACAAGTGATGCAAACATGGTTTTTCTTTGCAGACCTGTAATTAAAAGGGTACAGAGAGAGATGCCCTGGATGTATTCCAACTGGATTCCTGAATCTGTAAAGATTTAAATAGGCTTGGCAAGCCACTCTGTTGCAAACCGCTACCTGGGGAATTGCACGGCAGGGATAAGTGAGCAAATGCATGAGGAATGAAATAAAGCTGAATTCAACCAGGGCTGTCCCTGGCCTGTCTCATCTTGAGATGTCCTCCTCAGTGAAATCTAGCTGCACCACAGCAGTTTTGCCTGATGACGATAATTATGATATTAGATGGGACAGCCGAGCTCAGAAGCACTAAATCATTAATTCAGAGAGATATAATCTTCTTCTTTTTATGCCTATCAATATCTTGGCATTGCTATCTATAGACATGCACGGGCAGAATACATAAGATGGAAGTGGGATAAAATAAATAGCTTTCTCTGCTGAAGGGTGAACACATGGCTCACGGCTGGTGGAGCAAAGCATTGGTAAAAAGGCGGGTGCGCATGATTATCTTCAACAAGGGGAAATAAATTGATTCCACCCTTTCATGTTGTCTGCTCCATTTTCTACTATATCCATCGTTGTTGTTGTCACTATTTGTATGCAGTGGGCTTGGTCTGTGCATCTGGGGATGGACAGAATGGTCTTAATCCAGCTTGTGTCCACTTTGCATGTATTCATCAGTAAAACTGTTTCAGCTTGTTTCTTTCTGACTATTTTCCTTAAAGAATTAAGTATTTTTTAAAAAATAGAAAAGTATTATTAATAATAATGTACTCACAAGGTGATCTATGGTTTACCAACCTGGCATTTCTTTCTTTTTTTACATACAGCAGCTAGCTGGAACCGCTAGGAAGCACTGCTCTCACCACGCACACTGAAAATGGAACATCAAATGCCCCATGCATTATGATGCGTCATCGCTCTCAGGGAAACTAGATGGGGGAGGGGGGAATGTTTTTCTATACCTCTCCCTGCAATGCCCATTAGCATGTGTGTGGCAAGAGCTGTACTTTCTAGCCACTCCCAGTGGATAGTATCTGTAAATTGCGTGTGTGTGTGTGTGTGTGAGAGAGAGAGAGAGAGAGAGAGAGAGAGAGAGAGAGAGAGAGAGATGTGAGTCATGCCTCAAACCACCTCTTCATGGAATGCAGAAGGATTTTGGGTTCTGAAGTTCAGGCAGGATCAGATCAAGTCGACTTACTGAACTGCTCAAACTTAGTTATGGGGAACAATGTGAACCCACCATACTGCTTAAGAGATTGATCTTCTGAAATGCAATGCAGACTGTTAAAAGGGCTCTGAGTTTGTGTCTGCCAGGAATGGGTGAAACTGTCAGCTTTGGTTTCTCTCTGTTTCTCATTTTTCCAATCTTAAATTCAGTTCTGGTCCACTTCAATGTTGTTGTGTGTGTTTTTATAGAAAGGTCACATTAAAAATTCATCAGCAAATTTCTCCTAATTTCTGTACATAATTTTACCTAACATACACATTTTCCAAGCAAGTTCCTCTAAATTAATGAATTTTTGTATGATATTTTCACTAATATATGCATTTTTGGACATAGTTTGCTCAAGCAAATACATTTCTGCACACATTTTTGCTGCAGAACTGCATTGCAAAAGTGCAAAAGTATGGCAACGTTCTGGTTTGCATATTGTTTCGGAAATGTGCATTAGGTAGGTTTGCCTTTAAATTCAACTTGCAGTTAATTTCTTCTCCATCCCCTAGTCTCTGCCTATGTGCACACATATGCAGAAGAATAGAGAAGGAATTCGAACTTAGAGTCTCTAATTGAAGCCTCCAGCCAATTTCTACAACCAGCTAAATTGATTAGATATGTATCCCTCAGCTACGGTAATGCCCGTCTCTCCTCCCTCAGATTTCTCAGCTTTACTCATGGCAACAGCAGCTAAAGAAATATGCGCCCTTCCCAGTTGCCTCCAGAAGGTTGGCACCCCAGCAATCTGAGATCGTCTCATGTTAGAAAACTATTTGGGCTACTAACTGCATGCAGTTAGTAATTTACAGTTTAAGCACCCGAAGTCAGGGAGCTGGTTATTATTCCACTTTTCACTACTGATAGCTTGAAACACTTAGGATCAGATCAAGAGCCTCTTTAAGTAAATGGTAGACACACAAGTGCCGTGCCCAAAAGGCAACATGCTGTGATATACCTGGGAAAATACCTAGATTAAGGACATTAAATTGATCCTTCTTCTATACAACTTTATTTCTGAGCTTTATTGCTCCATTTGTCACCCTCTGGTAGCAAGATTTGTCAATGTTCTACCACAGTGTATCACTTTATATAGCTGAAGTGGTCAAAGGGAATTTTCCTTGATAAGTCATCTGGCCAGTTTTCCCTATTGGAAAAGGCATTCAAACATTATAATCTGTAAATTATGAATCACACAATCAGCCAATTAAGTTTCAAACATTGAACAACATATGAAATAATATGTAGGGAGGGAGCAGTATTTGAATTCCAGAGGGACTTGGTCTGTTCATTATTTTCATAGAAACATAGAGTTGTAGAGTTGGAAGGGACCTTGAGGATCATCTAGTCCAACCCCATGCAATGGAAACTCAACTAAAGCATTAGTCTGCCTGAATAGCTCAGTGTGGTGCTGATAATGCCAAGTTTTTAGCTGAATATTCCTGCATTGAAGGGGACTCTGCAATTCTATGGCTCTATGATCCATGACAGATGGCCATCATTATATATATATATATATATATATATATATATATATATATATATGCGCGCCATTCTATAATATAAAGTATTATATATTATTATGGAAGCTTTTCCAAACCACCCAAAGTCCCCTTCTCTCTTTTGAAAGCCCATTCATGTAGCATATGTTTAGGAGACTAAACACAGATGTTTCCAGCAGATTTACAATGCAGGACATTTGACGGCAGTCTGATACTCAAAGAGGACCTGAGCTTGGCCTGGAAGAAAGCTTGAGCCAAAGATCCCCTCCCTTCACTTTCACAGGACCATTTGTCTGCTGCAAAAGTGGAAAGCTATCTGCCAATTTTCAAGGTCTGGCAAATTCTAAAAAATAATAATTGAGGGGTGGTCTTACCTTTAACTCCTGCCAACCTAGCAGTTTGAAAGCACATCAAAGTGCAAGTAGATAAATAGGTACCACTCCGGCGGGAAGGTAAATGGTGTTTCCGTGCGCTGCTCTGGTTCGCCAGAAGCGGCTTAGTCCTGCTGGCCACATAACCTGGAAGCTGTACGCCGGCTCCCTCGGCCAATAAAGTGAGATGAGCACCGCAACCCCAGAGTCGGCCACGACTGGATCTAATGGTCAGGGGTCCCTTTACCTTTACCTTTACCTTTACCTTACCTTTAAGGGTGGCACTGTGGGTTAAACCACAGAGCCTAGCACTTGCCGATCAGAAGGTTGGCATTTCGAATCCCCATGATGGGGTGAGCTCCCGTTGCTCACTTCCAGCTCCTGCCAACCTAGCAGTTCGAAAGCATGTCAAAGTGCAAGTAGATAAATAGGTACCGCTCTGGCGGGAAGGTAAACGGCGTTTCCGTGCGCTGCTCTGGTTTGCCGGAAGCGGCTTAGTCATGCTGGCCACATGACCCGGAAGCTGTACGCCGGCTCCCTCGGTCAATAAAGCAAGATGAGCGCCACAACCCCAGAGTCGGCCACGACTGGACCTAATGTTCAGGGGTCCCTTTACCTTTACCTTACCTTTAAAGATGCTCAAGCTGTGGCTTGGCTGCACTCAGCAGACTGGTGGGAGCTTTCAGTCTAGCTGTAGCTGGAAAATCCTCTATGCATCTCTTTGGGAATAAGCCATATTGAGCACAGGACACATTTCCAAGGAGTGTGCACTACAAGGTAAGAACAGAAGTGATGTTTGAATGCTGGCATGGATGGATGAAAAGAGGGAGGCTGTGTTAACTTAAGAACATAAGGAGAGCCTCCTGGATCAGGCCTGTGGCCCATCTAGTCCAGCCTCCTGTTCTCACAGTGGCCAACCAGATGCCTGTGGGGTACCAAGTAGTAGAACATGAGCACAAGAGCCCTCTCCCCTCCTGTGGTTTCCAACAATTGGTATTCAGAAGCATTGCTGCCTTCAACTGTGGAGGGAGAGCACAGGCCTCATAGCTAGGTAACCATTGATAGACTTCTGTCCCATGAATTTGCCTAATCCTCTTTGAAAGCCATTGAAGTTGGAGGCCCATGGTCAGCCACATGTATTTCCTTGTTCAGAATAATTGGGCTGTTATTTGGATTTAGCAGGATTTAAGGCCGAATCAAGAGACGCGGATGGCACTGTGGTCTAAACCACTGAGCCTCTTGGGCTTGCCAATCAGAAGGTCGGCGGTTCGAATCCCCGTGATGGGGTGAGATCCCGTTGCTCGGTTCCAGCTCCTGCCAACCTAGCAGTTTGAAAGCACGCCAGTGCAAGTAGATAAATAGGTACCGCTCCGGCGGGAATGTAAACAGTGTTTCCATGCACTGCTCTGGTTTCAGTGTTCTGTTGCGCCAGAAGCAGCTTAGTCATGCTGACCACATGACCCAGAAAAACTGTCTGCGGACAAATGCTGGCTCCCTCGGACTGTAAAGCGAGATGAGCGCTGCAACCCCAGAGTCGTCCTTTACCTTTAACTGTCAGAGGTCCTTTACCTTTACTTTAAGGCTGAATTAGGCCCACCAAGCCTTTCCATTTTACCTACCAGGCCATTTTGACCAAGCCATGTCCACCTGCCCTACACCTGATGCTATATATGATTCCCGATGAGCACAATGGGCTTGCAAAAGAAAGAAAGAAAGAAAGAAAGAAAGAAAGAAAGAAAGAAAGAAAGAAGTTATCATAAATCCAAAAATGAGGAATTGTTTAAATATGCCCAGAGCCAGTAGGATAGGGTAGCAAAAAAATGCAAAGAAAACAATTTTTCCTAGTCAATGCCCAAAACACAAAATTCACTGTGATTGCCAAAATTTGCTGCATGTCAGCTAGTGACAATAGTCATCTGGGGCTTTCAGCAGTTGCCATATTTTAGGCATTGACTGTAGCACATGTAAGTTGAATGCCTTCGCAATGAGGCAGCGGGGGCAGGGAGTGGAATTAAATAATTATTCAGCAAAGTGTTGCAGAAATAATGAATAGCTAAGTTCTTTGCTGTGTTATCTAATATGTTTGAAGCTTCTTCCGGCCCTCTTGCCTAAGCCTTTTTTTCTCTCCTGACTCGTTCGAGCTATACCAGCAAATCATTCCAAAGCTGTTTGAAGGCATGACCTCCTTCTCCCTGTAATTGTTAGCAAAGCCACTGAGCAATCTCATAAAAGATCACTCAGAACACAGCAGCATTCCCAGTTCTGTTCTCCCCCTTCCATTAAAAAAAATGCATCCAAGTTGTGCTGTGCCTAAATGTCGTTCAATAATGGGAGGAAGAAACGAGTTTGGAAGCCGTGACTTTCAAAAACCAGCCATCTTTAGGCTGAGGTAATTGACTTTTTTTTCTTTCCCCCCAAAAATGTTTTAATTCGAAGCTCTCTTAGAGGGTCACTCTTTTTGAAAAAGTTACCCATACTAGAAAAATGAGTAAGAGTATCTGTAGTAGGGCTAAGCTGAATGTTCATGGGTTTTGATTTACTTTTCTTTTCATGCTCCTGTATCAAGATAAAGCCTCTTCTCAAATCATAACCATTTTTGCAACAACAACCAAAGAGTCCCACCCACCCCATGCTGTTTAATGTAGTGATAGTGGTGAAACGCTGGAATTCAAGACTGGATACAGGAGAATTTTTGAGCTCCAAATACTTCTCAAGTTCTAATTAAAATCCATCTGGGAGCCCCATCCATCATGGTCAATGTTCAAACATGATGGGAGGAATACTCTTCTGGGGTGAAGACAAAGTGTTGGAATGTTACAGCACCTACTGTGGCTTTACAGACCAATACAGGAGAAACATGTTTCGTTGCAGCTGGTACAGATGAAGTCGTCTGGCGTTTCTTCTCTCTGCACTCCTCCCAGCAGTCATTCTTCCTCCGGTCACTACTATGGATGCACAACCTAAATGTCCATCTCCAGGCACCTCAGTCATCTGCAAGGGACTCACACATGGTGGAACTGAGACTGCCAGTCTTCATGTCATGTTTGCAGGCATCTTTGTAACATAGAGTTGATCTGACAACGGGCCTGGTGCCTGAAGTCAGCTCCCCATAGAGCATGTCCTTGGGGATCCTGCCACCTTCCATTCTGTGTACATGACCAAGCCAGCATGGATGTCACTGAGACAGGAGTGCAAACGTGCTGGGAATGTAGGCTTGGGAGAGCACATCTTGGTTTGAGGCTCTGTCTTGCCATAATAATAATAATAATAATAATAATAATAATAATAATAATAATTATTATTATTTATTTATTCCCCGCCCATCTGGCTGGGCCTCCCCAGCCACTCTGGGCGGCTTCCATAAAAACCATAAATACAGTAAAATATCACACTTTAAACACTTCCCTGAACAGGGCTGCCTTAAGATGTCTTCTGAATGTCAGGTAGTTGTTTATCGCTTTGACATCTGCTGGAAGGGCGTTCCACAGGGTGGGCGCCACTAAAGAGAAGGCCCTCTGCCTAGTTCCCTGTAGCTTTACTTCTCGCAATGAGGGAACCGCCAGAAGGCCCTTGGCACTGGACCTCAGCGTCCGGGCAGAATGATGGGGGTGGAGACGCTCCTTCAGGTATACTGGACCGAGGCCGTTTAGAGCTTTAAAGGTCAGCACCAACACTTTGAATTGTGCTCGGAAACATACTGGGAGCCAATGTAGGTCTTTCAAGACCGGTGTTATATGGTCTCGGCGGCCGCTCCCAGTCACCAGTCTAGCTGCCGCATTCTGGATTAGTTGTAGTTTCCGAGTCACCTTCAAAGGTAGCCCCACGTAGAGTGCATTGCAGTAGTCCAAGCGGGAGATAACCAGAGCATGCACCACTCTGGCGAGACAGTCCGCAGGCAGATAGGGTCTCAGCCTACGTACCAGATGGAGCTGGTAAACAGCTGCCCTGGACACAGATTTGACCTGTGCTTCCATGGACAGCTGTGAGTCCAAAATGACTCCCAGTCTGCGCACCTGGTCCTTCAGGGGCACAGTTACCCCATTCAGGACCAGGGAATCCTCCACACCTGCCCGCCTCCTGTCCCCCAAAAACAGTACTTCTGTCTTGTCAGGATTCAACCTCAATCTGTGGTGCCCAAAATCTTCCTGATGCAACACATGTGGAAGGCATTGAGGTGATGCTCCCGGTGAGTGTAAGATGGCCACGACTCACTTCTATAAAGCAGCGTCCTCAACATCCATGCCTGATAGACCCTCTTCTTGGAATTAGTTATTAGCATCACATTCTACAATACCCTTTTGGAGAGGTGAGCTCATGTTCTGGTAGACTCCACAATCTAATGGGGCACTTTGCACATGGAAGAAAAGGATTCTATTAATCCCTTCCCTTTCATATCATCTTTGTCATATCATATTTGTAGTCTTAGCAAATGAGTGAGAGCTTTTAAGAATAAAAAATAAATACGTTCTGATTTGGAGCTCTAGCACAGGCTAGCTGTAACATTTTTAAAAAGTTACTAAGTTTCTAATCCCAGAAAAGTATGTGTTTGAGTATTTCTGTTGCAGGACTAAACCAAATTTTCTTTGGTTCTGATGACCTCTCATCAAGGTAAAACCTTTTGTTGAATCAGTAGGGAATTTATGCAAAAAAAAAAAGATCTTTTTACAGGATCTTTTATGGGAGTACTTTTACAGCCTTAGGGCTTTACACTCTCTGAGGAATTTATACTGCCTAGGTAAGACGTTCATCCAACTCCTTGAAGAGATAAGTTTTAGAAAGCTCACCATCTTTATCCCAATTAGAGTTAGAAATCTTTTTTTAAAAAAACCCCACTGAGCACTCAGTGGGAGGGGGAGAATCAAGGAGATTCATTTATAGAATTTTGGACAGAATGCTCACACAGTAGAAAAACTAAACACCCAAAATTATACACCCTTACCGAGGACGAAGCCCCATTGAACAGTGGGACTTATCTCAACCACAGGATTGAGCAGCTGAAAAATCAAAGACATAAGGAGTAAAGTCAGCTTGGGACAAGCCTACAGCAGTTCTGTCCTGAACATGCCTGGTCCATCTGATCTCTGGAGGTGCCCAGGTTTAAGTTGGGTTAGTACTTAGATGAGATCAGTTGGGACAACAGTCAGTTGAGAATGCTAGTAACCAACCTGGGATGCAGCAAAGCCCTAAATGGGGGGGGGGAGGGAGGGAGAAAGGTTGTTTTCTGCTGCTCCAGAGAAGCGGACACGGAGCAATGGTTCCAAACTACAAGAAAAAAGATTCCACCTAAACATTAGGAAGAACTTCCTGACAGTAAGAGCTGTTTGACAGTGGAATTTGCTGCCAAGGAGTGTGGTGGAGTCTCCTTCTTTGGAGGTCTTTAAGCAGAGGCTTGACAACCATATGTCAGGAGTGCTCTGATGGTGTTTCCTGCTTGGCAGGGGGTTGGACTCGATGGCCCTTGTGGTCTCTTCCAACTCTATGATTCTATGATTCTATGATTCTATGAGTCAGCCATTACCCCCACTACCTCATAATGGAGTCTTCACAAAGCATGGGATCTTATTCCTTATGGGCCCTGCTGGCTTTGTCCACCCAGCTGTCTTGCAACAGCAAGGAAAGCAAGTGTTGAGCTGGAAGAACTTGTCTCAATGCAAGAATCAAATGAGATAACCTGAGAATTGCAGCACAGGCTTTGGAGTTTATGAATACTTCCTTGCTCTCTTCATTTTGGGGTTTTCCCATGTTGAGAATTGTGACTTTTAAATTAATCTAGCTAAGTGAATGAAATAAATGTACCAGCACTAGAGGACTGTGGCTTCATTTCCAGGCAGTGGATTAATAGGGAAACTGATGGGCATGGTGCTCCTTCATTAACAAGGATTTATGCTGCAAGACAAGCATCACTAATTCGGAAGACATATGGGTCTTTCATATATATCTGTCCTCTTCATATACTGTGTTTGGACTCTGGATAGTATTTATCACCTAGGAATGATGTAATATACTATATACAGAAACACACACACACACACACACACACACACACAAAACCACTGCTCACAGTTGTCTAAATATAAACTTTCTAAGTAGGTGGTGAAAGTGTATTGAAAGAAGGATGTTGGCATTCATTTGTCTCAGGAGACAATGAAGGAGGGTGCCTTTGGGCATGAGGTCAAACTGTAGGAAAGTAGCAGTGCCTGGTGTGGCTGTAGAGACTGGTGTGGGAGAGACATGTTTGTTGCAGCTGGACAGATGAAGGTGTCCAGTTGTGCACCATGGCATTTATTTTCTCTGCACTCCTCTGGTCACTGCTGTGGATACACTATGGTCATCTGCAAGAGGTTCCAACATAGCAGGATCGATGTCATGTTTGGACACATATTTGGTTGCATATCCAGTAACATAATGAGGAGCATGATGGAAACATTCCAAGCCTGCTATTAGCAGCCATACCCTTTTCACTCAGTGATAATACTATGTTGAAATGCAGAAGGACAGATCTCACCTTGCTTCCTGGTGCTTGGAGCATTGCTATGGAAGTGGCCCACAGACCCTTGGAAACATAGACTTCCCAGGCTACTGGGACCCCAGTCCCTGCATCTGCCAAGGCTCCTGTAGCTTGTGACACTGCCACCGCAGTATGCCAAAACTGAGGGAGCAAAGAAAGAGAGACACGCTCCTGTCAGCAGCACAACCACTAGGTGAATAAATTCATGGGAAGACGTTCTTCTATGTCTTGGATTACAATCCAATCCAAGAACTAGGGGAGGGGACTCACTGAGCATGTTCATATTCATATTTATAACTGGGTGGGGCCAAAGTTGAATGGTATTACTACTTTTAAAATACTATTCCCCTGCTCTCGTGACTTCCCCATGGCCTGTCAGAATACGTGATCTGGCCCAGATAACACTGCTGCATATTTTTCTCCTCCCAAGATAGATAGTTCTGCATAACTTATTCTAAATATTGAACTCTATGCAGTATATTATTTACTAGCAAGAGAACATCATAAATATTTACAGAATTGGAAAACAGCACACACAGTCTCCTTTCTGCATTTGGCAAGTAACCTGAGCACAACTCAGTTAAGCTAATATTGTAGCCATTGGAGAAGTCCTGATTTATGCTCTGACAATCTAGACTCTGTAAATTTAAAAGGGAAAACTCACCTAGTTGGTAAAGACCTTAAAACAAATCATTCCTGAAGGACTGATGTATGTGTAACACCCATTTAATGAACATTAGAAGCCCAAAATAGAAGAATCGGCTAAATAGTTCAAATCTTGGTGTGAGATTCAGGTTTTCCCTGTTTTCTGGTTCTTGATGCTCCCAAGGATGTCAGGTGACAATGCTGCAGTAACAATAAAAGACACAACCAGCAGAATCACCCATTGCCTATTCTGCATACTGCATTCAACTTATTGCCTCTGAGCTCCTTGTTCTTCAGCTTCTTTTTGTCCCATTTGGGTCTCATTCAAGTTCTGAGCCACCCCCCTTGAAAAGGTATCAATCCTAGCTGAATGGATATATTTCCCACTTTTTTCCTGGCAGGTAAAAACTGGTTTGAAGTTTATGGTGAAGGGGAAGGCAGCTCTATAACACAGCAAGAGCCAGGGCACCATCTTGCAGAGTATCAGGGTAACTGACAGACCCTCCTTTCTCCGCAAGGAAATGAAGCGCTAACAAGGCTTTCACCTTTTGCTATGGTTGATATAGAGAAGGTCAGATATTCAATTGATGGTGCATTTGTAGATTCACCAAGAGGAGGGGCTTTCATGCTAAGCAGAAGGGGTGCAGATTAAGTGACATACAAATGCGTTAAGGAAACAAACAAACAAATAAAACAATGAGTTCCTGTACCTCACAATCTAGCACTATGCCAGTGCTGGTTTGAACACCCTGAGCAATCACAAAGGATTCAATTTTCTCTTTAAAACAAAAACAAAAAAAAATCTACTTGAACAATACAAATAAGAAATGTTAAAAATATATATTTGTCCTTACAAAGCCCAGCTTCTAATCGATGGAAAAATGGGGTCTGCATTGCTTCCTCTTCTGCCTGAGAAATAAATGAAAAACCATTATATTAGTGATGAAGAATTGAGGATGAGGGATGAGAAGTCTAAATAGAACTTGTATAATTCATAATGGCCTCAGGTTTCTTTATAAAGCTCCTCCTATTCGTGTGCGTGCACACACACACACACACAGAGAGAGAGAGAGAGAGAGAGAGAGAATCATGATAGGAGAAAAGATTAGAAACACAACAGGGAATGTTAATGGCTACTGCCATCACCTCCATTAAAGAGAGTTCAAGGGATATACATATTTCAGCAGCACAACAGATCTGACGTCAAAAATGGGTTGTGCTGTTATAATGGTCTGGTCAGCACATTCTTTTTTCCATGGCTGAATAAATATCTGTATTGTTAAATATCAAGCCGAGGACGAGATGGTTGGACAGTATTCTCAAAGCTACCAGCATGAGTTCGACCAAACTACGAGAGGCAGTGGAAGACAGGAGTGCCTGGCATGTTCTGGTCCATGGGGTCACGAAGAGTTGGACACGACTAAACAACAACAATAAAATATCAAGCCAGGAATTTCTGAATTTGCAACTGAAGTCTCTTAGCCACTATTATTTTGACAAATTCATGAAAATTCAAAGCAACCTTGCTTTTAAGACCTCAAGACAGCATATGATTTTGAATATTAACATGCACAATATTTGAATATTAAAGTGCAGCATATTTATATACCACCTTTTCCTCCAAGGAACTTAAAGTAGTATACATGGTTCTCTCCTCCCCATTTTATCCTCATAACAACCCTGTGAGGTAGGGTAGGCTGAGAGACAGTGACTAGCCCAAGGTTCCTCAATGAGCTTTATGGCTGAGAGTGGATTTGAACCCTTATCTTATAGTCCAACAGTCTAATCTAACCACTACACTACACTGGCTCTTTTTTAAAAAAATAAATAATAGTACAATAACCACTGCTATCCCTCTCCTGCCCATAAAACAAAATTAATTAATTAATTAATTAAGCAACCTGTGAGAATGAGATCTTTGCTATACAAAGAAATTATTATTAGCGAGACAGATCTTTCTGAGCCCAATGCTGGGCAAATAGATGGATGATGCTTGAGGTCCCTTCCAACTCTACAGTTCTGTAGAAAATCTTTCATAGATTTTTTTTCAGCCTAATGGATGTCACCAAATAGATGGAGTGGATTTCATCATGAAAGTTAGGAGTACTGTACATATTATTCGGAGAACAGTAAACCGACAATCATTAATGAAAACTTTAATAACACTTTAGGAAACAAGAAACAACTGAATTCTTAGTTAGACCACATGAATACTTTCTTAATGCAACCCTATGTGGGTCTTCTCAGAAACAAGTGCCAGTGAAGATAATGGGCCTTGCTCCCAGGCCAAGGGATACATACAGATTGCAGCAGAAGTCTCTGGGATCAAAGGCAGTGCAATGTATAGAGAAAGATCACAGCATGTGACTTAGTAAAAGGAGATGCATTTGCCTCCCAGGTGGAACCAGGCAAGTTGTTGATATGTTTTCTCTGCAGTGCCAAAAGCTCTGGTACTGATCTTCCTAATTAGTCTCTCTGCACTATTGCAGGTCTGTCTCTAAAAGATGTTATTCTTCATCCTATCCTTTAGTTCCTGCAGTTTTGATGCTGGCAGAACACACTGGCATAATTACGTGCAGGTTGTAGCTAGCGAACCTAGAAACCTGGTTGCTTCTTCTTTGAGCAAAACTTAGCTGTTCAATAACTACGTGTCAGGCTTTCTGCATGGAAGGAGACTATTTGCAATTATTTATTGATACAAAAAGTGAGAGTGCTGTTTAAATCAAATAACTGATTCTTTGCTCAAATTCCACTATCTTGCCAATTTCCTGTAATGATCTACAATTCCACCTTCCATTTATAAAAGAATAAAGACATGAATGACTATGCTTAAGATCTACTAATTTTTTAATAGCCAGTGAAGTGAAGCGAAGCACAACACAGTCAAAGCACTTGATTAAAATAGGCAAATCTATTTATGATCCTTTTTTAAATTACCACATTTGCAGACAAAAGATATAGCGTGCTTATTGGCAAATTACATACCCCTCAGTCTTTCTCCTGCTTTTAATTAGTATAATTTTAAAACCAGCTAATAATATTTTACCGAAGAGGTGAAATCAACAAGGCTTTTCATTGAAACACAAACCCTGTTTAGATGTTCAAGAATTGCAATTAATGGATGTGTGGAGGGAGGGGAGAGAATCACACACACCGTCCACAAAACAGTCTCCCAAGTATTGATTCAATGAGTGTTCATATGTTACACTCAACAAGTGTACAATCTGTGAACCTGTGTATACAAATTGTTTAGGGTTGCCTTATTTCAAAAAGTGAAAATCCGGACACAAAGTGTGTACTGCTCAATTTCTCTTTTGTGATTCCTATTTTATAGATAATTTGAGTAGGAACACTGGAAGCTTCCTGCCTGTTCACTTAGTTCAGCACTGTTGGTGCTGACTGGGTGGGATCTCCAAGGCTTTAGGCAAGGGTCTTCCATTGCCCTACCTGGAAATAGCAGGGATGCTCTACCACCCATGTCACACACAATTCCATTTTCTTTCCTTTCTTAAATTGCTGTGTGTATGTGTTTCATTCTTACGGAGCTTGCTAGTTTATTTTATTTTATTTTATTTAGATGTGCTCATTATAAGGCTGTGGGGAAGGAAGTTTTGAGTTCCTAACAAGACTAGCTAAAGGAGATTCATAAGAAAGATTAACACTACAATCCTAGGCAAATCTGTTGTTGTTGTTGTTTAGTCATTTAGTCATGTCTGACTCTTCGTGACCCCATGGACCAGAGCACGCCAGGCACTTCTGTCTTCCACTGAGTAGACAAATCTACTTAGGTATAAATTCCACTGAGGTCAAGGTTTGCTACCATAGCCTAGACCCAATCACGATCTATTGGTCGATCTTGGGGGGGGGGTGTCTGTGGTTGATCGTGGGTCGATCGCGGGGTTGCCCCGCCTGAAAAAAAAATAAGCTCAACAACTGTGTCTCCTTAAAAAAAGCTCAGCTTCCCAAAAAATCTCAACAACTTTGGTAGATCACTGTCAATTTTTTTTATAGTGTGAGTAGATCACAGTCTCTTGAAAGCTGGACATGCCTGGCCTAGACTATGAACATTATGCCATACTAACTGACTAGTGCTTGCTTTGTTCTTAGCAAACGTGGCAAATCTAGTGGCTGGTGCTGAAGGTGAGTTGTAATAAAGACAAGACGGCAGTGAATTCCTTTGGGATTAATTAATTCCAGCATGAGATATCGCAGTGGGTAAAAGAGAAGCAAATACCTTTCAATAACCCTCCCTCCCCCAAATTCAGGATGCTAGCACACCAGTTGCCTTCTTTGATCTATTTTTCTTCCAGTATAATTTTGACATATGAGATGTAATGATGCTCTGGCAAGCTAGCATTTATTGGCAATTTATGTTCTTATGTACGCAATTTTTTTTTTTATTCACCTACTGTAATGGCCTCATAATTATATCCTTCTCCCAGATAATTGAAGAGTTTTTAGAAAGGGGTCGTCACCTCCTTGTGAATTGTGATTTAATTTGCCACATACAACTTGATAGAGCTGATAACAACTGCAATTTACAAGAACTGGTGAGAAAGGGCACAGGATTGCCAGAGCATCTTTCAAATACAGCTGGATCTCATCTGATGCGATGGGGAGGTTGACGAATTCTTCACTCACATTTTGACTTAATCATATACCGTAAATGTCTTCTTGACTTCACAGAGCACTTCTGGGGGAAGTTTATTCTAAACATGGCAACGGTAATCAAAGCAGCAATACAGTGGTTGGCTCAAGCAGCGGTTTACTGGATGCCAATCCTGCAAGCAGTATTCAAACAGTTTAAAGGAAGTTTGAGCAAAAGTGTCCATTTTGAAATGTTGCACAGTGAAGTAACAAATAGCTCTGTTGGTAGATGCCAGTTTAAGAAGATGATGGTGCTGTGCTATGGCTCACCTGTTTTCGTATTTGGCACTGCATACAAAGCACTTCCTGCAGTCCTTTACATATTTACCTGGAAGTAATTCCCATTGAACTTAATGGTGCTTTAAACAGTCAAAGGATTACACTGCAAGAGACCCAGAGCCACCTACACTGTGCTTTGAGAATCAGACTGCATAACCTAGCACCATCATCAGTATGACAGCCAGGTGAACGAGTCTTCATCTTTTACCTTTCATAGTTGTTTAGAAGAGGGGCTTTCAGAGGGCATGGTGAGGTGGAATTTCTGATGCCCATTATCAGTGAGGCTAGTGCCACGTATGCAAGAGTACAGTCTGATCACAAAACTGTTAAGAACCAGTTAAGGAGGAACCTAACACTGATGGCTAAACTGAAAATAGCAACTTCAGATAAGGCACAAGGAGGGCTCTACATTTCCAGAAAAAGAATTGGGTTGAGTGGTTTCCAAGGATCATGGTTGGATGAGAGCTGGTGAGGTGGCAGTGTCGGAATCTCTGCTCCGACCGAGCTGAAAAGCTCATCCTCCGGTCAAGTCCTCCAGAATCCTCTCCAACAGTGATTAACGACCTGAGCCTTTGATGAGGCTCCAGGCACGTTCCCTCATTACGCAAAGTATCCAGCAGCAGGGAAGGACGAGAAATATGAGCTACATTGCAAAGAGTTTTATTTCTAACTATGCAGACAGAAAAGAAACATCCTCTCTCTGTGAAAGCAGAGAGCAGCCAGAAAAACAAAGGAACAGGAAACCAGTAACATCACATCCGTCTCCCGTCTCCCATGAGACTTCCAACAGTCTGGAATGTCTGGAATGCAAAACAGAGTCTTGTGACTCCAAGCACTGCACAGTGGCAACACACAGAAACCTAACAGGCAGGAGGTTGGGAAGAGGATGACTTATATTTTGCCTGGGTATGGAAAGCTCTGACAGAATCTTTGGACTCTGTCCCATAATGAAATACTGAATAGAGTCTGGACTGTTGGGAATTTGGTTTGAGTCTCTGTACTTGAACCTCCAAAGGGGAATTCTCCCACAGTGTCTTGCCACACAACCTATTAAAGATGCAGGAGTGCTTTCCTCCTTTTTCATCTTGCCACTCTGCCTGAACTTGCAAAAGAAGACATTCAGGCACATCTAAAACTAAAACGAGAGGAAGGGAAATGCTGTCAGTGCAATGGTGCCAAGTTTTTGCCTGCATTGCACACAAGAGACTGGATATTTAGAAAACTGCATTAGCGGAATTAGCTGTCATTTGAAAAATATTATTCATGAAACAAGGACTGTTAAAACTGGAATGCAAATTTGAAAGGTGTACCCGTGTAAATGCCAGGTTGACCGACACAAACTCTGAGACCATACAAACACTGCCACATGTTACTTACATTTATGTCATTCTATTATTATTATTATTATTATTATTATTATTATTATTATTATTTATTAGATTTATATCCCGCCCTTCATCGAAAGATCTCAGGGCAGTTCACAAAAGAAATCTAGCAGTTTTCAGACTTTGAAACTCGTAAGACTCATAACAGGGGCCCCGTATGGAACTGAATATACAACATCTGCAAATTCTTCATAAGGCTTGATGGTATAAAGCTGAAAAAGTGCCAAGCTAATTTTTGTCGGATTGAAATTTGCAGGTGGTTTATTAAGCATACAGGAATTTGCTCCTAAAGGAATCCTTTATCGAATGACGATGTCGGAAATATTTTCTGCTCATTTCCCCACCTGAGATTCCTCAACACTTTGTTAATGCTAAATTTATGTTGGGAAGCCTCCGAGAGCAGAGTCACATCTGGCATATGGTAATTTGATTTTTTTTATATAAAAAAAGTGACACAATCTTTAAAAGTTGCAGAAAAGCTGGTGAGTCCTTTGCCACTCTTATGACTATGGAAATATCACTTCCTTGTGATAAATAGAAACCCCAGGAAATTCTAGTGTTGACATTGACTCGAACATAGAGACTTTGTGTGATACATAAGATGTAGATTTATCTGGACGGATCCACTCTAGGAACATGATTCTTGAGGAGCAGGTGTACATATCTTCCCAAAATTAAATGAGGAGATTTCCAAAGAAATCCTTGCAAATAGGAACACTATTTTAGTAACATCTTGCTACCAAGATATTCCTTAGCAATTAAGCATCCCTAGGAATTGAAGCTCTGTTTGAAGGTGGGAGCAGCAGGGATGTGTCTGATACCTTTACCTTCTCCATCTTCTTCCACAAGTTGGAAGGCAACTGTTTGAAGCAGGGAGCCTTCTGCATTTGTGGAGTCTCCCTGTACATTTTGGAACCCTGGAAAGTTCTTTGATGCTCAGATGACATCCAAGAAGCAGCACAGTGGATGGTTTTCAGGGAGGAAACAATGTGAGGAAAATATGTTCCTCTCTTACTCCTGCACTACTGTTCTCATCAGGATTCCTGCCCCCACCCCTTTCATGGCTTAAAAATAAGGAAAATCCAAATTATGAGATTCAAAGATGCATTTAGCATCACAGGTAGTTTATGTGCAATGTTTTAGTGCAGGCATAGGCAAACTCGGCCCTCCAGATGTTTTGGGACTACAACTCCCATCATCCCTGGCCACTGGTCCTATTAGCTAGGCATGATGGGAGTTGTAGTCCCAAAACATCTGGAGGGCCGAGTTTGCCTACGCCTGTTTTAGTGGGTGGTACTGCTTTCCTTTTACAGGAGACCTGCTGAAAGAAGTATGCTGAAAGTTTATTTATCTTATTTATTTCATCAAATTTATATACTGCTTGCTTGGAAAGAAAGAAAGAAAGAAAGAAAGAAAGAAAGAAAGAAAGAAAGAAAGCCCAAAGACTGGCATAATACAACAGCAAACACATTTCTTCTTAGGAAATAGTGATGTTTTGACTGATATAAGAAGGTCAAGTTACTGGTGTGATCTTGAAGAACAGATCACCATTTAAATACATTTAAAACAAAAATACAAAAAAGTTGCCCACTACCTTAGGAATCACAGCAAGGTTTTATCATCTCATTCATACAGATTGGGCTATTAGGCTTACTCTTAGCAGCATAGCAAACGTAATAAACTGTAAGGACGTTTTAAAGTAGTCAGAACCTGTCAAATGCATAGTTTAAAATGTGAAATGGTGATTTCGGAATAAGCTTTGCGTTCTGAAACAACTGGTGCCCTGCAGGATAATGGCCAATCAGTTGGTATTATTTTTGAGTGTTGGCAGGATCATCAATCATATTAAATGCTAATGTTTAACACTCTGAGCTCCAGCTAGGAAATGGAACAGATGACAAATGACCATTTCACTTGAACATAGTTCAACTTTCTATCAGCTTTATGTAACTGTTTTGATATTGTGGGAGATTAGAAGAGACAAATGTGTCGCAGCAGTATAAGTCATTTGCTTCTGGATAGCCAGATGTGGCTTTGTTCTTTTAAAAAAAAGAAGGAAGGATTTAAATATATACGCTAAACCATAGATTATATTTATAACATTTTCACACTTAACTATGAAGTACACAGTGCTTTTCTTTGACAGCAGCATTCGTCAACCTGGTGCCCTTCCCATGTTTTGAATTGCAAGTGCCACCAGTGTTGGCTGGAGCTATATGGTGCTATAGTCCAAGACATCAGGAGGCCACCAAGTTCACGAAGGCTGTTTTAGACTATCTGGAGGCTATCCAGAAGACATCCTATGTCAAGAGATGAGGATGGAGAGAGAGAGAGAGAGAGAGAGAGAGAGAGAGAGAGAGAGAGAGAGAGAAGTGTGAGCAGGTTATCAAAATTTAATAATTGAAAAATGACACCACAACCACATATTTGCTTTCCAACCACAGTCATACCATGCAGGTGGCTTTTCTATAATTCCTAATCCAGGACTGTCCACAAAATGTCACACCTTTAAAATGTCTTTGTGTCACAGTTTTTCATTCAAACATAGATACATATGTCATGCACAGACATTATAATATCTGCAGTGTATAATTCCATGGGTTAGATTTATTGATAATTTGTTTATTACCAGTTCAACTTATGTCCATGGGTATTGCTACTCAAAGACTCTTCGTATCTTATATCTAAAGAGGCTTATCCGGCCTTAGTGACTCTTGCATCTAGAGAACCAAGATAAAGTATCAACTTCTGTGTGGCCGCAGTAGTGGAATATGTGTGCAAAAATGGGACTCGTGATGCTGAATAAAGGACAAGTGTGTAAAGTCAAAGGTGAGCTGCTCTGGAAGCTGTGCTTGCGCCATATTGGTAGTCAAGATAACCCCACGATTAATTGGTAGTTGCTGTAGCAATGAGCTCATATATGTTTATACATGCCTGCTTTGATACACTAATTGGGTCTGAGATACTGGGTTCTGAGCCCAGAAAGGGGAAGCATAGGTAATGCTTTGGGTATTGACCACCTGGGTCCCCGTCTAAGTTAGGCAATGTGACATATACTGCTTAACTATATAAAGAATGTATGCACTTTGGGCTGGGTGCATACAAGCTATCTCCTTCCTGCAGGACCTGCTTGCTGCAGTGTCCATCCTGCATCTCCGGAAGAGAAGACAAGGAGAACTGGCAGGCTACTTTTGCTGTAAGTCTATATTCTTCTTTAATAAAGCATTCAAGCTGGCCATTCTCATGTCTTTGGCTCCTAATCTGGCATGCAGACAGATCTCAAACCCCCATGAGCATACACAACCACAAGGTATCCTGTTACACCAGCACTTGATTCTGTGCTTAACCATTGATGTACAACATAATATAGCACTAGACTTTTATTCCTGCTTCCCATTGCTTTTCCTTTCTGGGCCACTGTGTTTGATCACACAAATGCTTGATCATAAATGAAAACAGTGCTTATGTCAGCCATAATTTTTGTATTAGAGACCTGTAGCAGAAGATTTGGCTGGAGAATTCCAACAAATACAGTCATACCTCGGGATAAATACGCTTCAGGTTGAGCGCTTTTGGGTTGTGCTCCGCAGCGACCTGGAAGCAACGGAGCACATTACTTCCAGGTTTCGCCACTCACGCATGCGCAGACGCTCAAAATGACATCACATGCATGCGTGGAAGTGGCAAAACGCAACCCGCACACGTGCAGACGCGCTGTTGTGTCTTACATTCTGTTCGGGATGCAAATGGGGCTCCGGAACGGATCCTGTTCGCATCCCGAGGTACCACTGTACATGAAAATTTGTCCCTTGTGGCTGCAACCTGTATATTTGGTCTCCTGGGCGGGTCCAATATCCTCTCACCTTCAAAACATCCTTTGTGTGTCCACTCAAGTAGCACAGAGCTACTCTAATTCTAAGAGATTTTCCCTTCTCCCAGTTTGCCCGTTCAGCCACTGTTGGTAGGCGATAAACTTAGAAATTTCTTCTCAGAAGCTTGGTATAATGTGCATTGTAGTAGGGATGTGTAGCTATTGTGCAGATGTAGATTTTTTGGCTGTATGGCATTCTTTACCTAGTAGTGATATGGGATAAGTAAGTTACTTGTTTTGTAAGAAAAACTAGTCAGAGGAATCAGATTGTAGAAATTGCAGCTTGTGATAGCTAGCTAGTTCACTAGATATGAAGCAGTCATTGCCATGTCCAAAAGCAGGATGTTTTATGAAGCCAGGAGGGCATTTTCAGCTGCAATTAGTCTCACATTCCCCATCTTGGATGAGGTAGTAGCATATACTGCTGAAATTTCTAATGGGGGGAATAAATATAGTCTATCAAGTCAACAGATATTCAAATCAAGTTCAGTATGGACTTTTTTCCTGATTTGGGGAATTATAAATCTCTGAAAGTTGGTGTAAAAACCTCTAGCTAGAAGTAATAAATCCTTCCAGAACTCTATAAACCATGCAAAATAGATTTCTACCATTGTGAACTTGAATCTAAATTTACAAACTTTGAGCGTGATTAAATATAATCTATGAGTAGGGTGAGAATAAATTAGCTAGCATTTTACTTACATACCCATTCCCTTTATTTATCAGTCACCACATTAGTGCACTGTTAGGCCTAACTCTCAACCATTCAGGGAGGGGGGAGTCATCTGATTGAATGCTCTATGCTAAATTTCTCCAGTTTAGCTTTATTCCTGATATGTTGGTTCTTTATCTGACCCAACCCCCACAGAGCAACTTTAACCCACCTGTAAGCAACATGACAAGGTGGACCAAGTTTGGTCCATGGCCCAGAGGTTCCTCATCCTCCTTACAGGCAAGCTGCATGCCTTATGGCAGGGATAAAGAACCTTCGGCCTGGGTGCCAAAGGTGTCCCTCTAGGTTGCTCCATCAAACTCTTGGATCTCTCTCTAGTCAGACCCTCTTACCCCCATACTGTACATCTTTTTCAGACCCAAAACTGGGATATGTGTCTTCCAGGTGTGTCATGTGACTTGCACCTCATTCTTGCCCCCCCCCGAGCTTTTTGGGGGTGAGAACTCAGCACAAGGGTTTGTAGGAGTGCAGCACCCACAATGGCCACCATGATCTCACATAAAAAAAACAGGGTGTCCTTTTTTCCTGGGCACTTGGCAAGTATGAACTTGCATTTGACTGAGCTGGAAAGCTCATCCTCCGGTCGAGGCCTTCGTTCTCTCCTCTAACGATAATTAACAACCTGAGCCTTTGATAAGCCTCCAGGCACATTCCCCATTACGCAGAGTATCCAGCTCGCAGGGAAGGATGAGATAGTGTGAGCTACATGGCTAAAGAGTTATATTTCTAATTACACAGACAGAAAAGAAACATCCTCTTTCTGTGAAAGCAGAGAGCAACTGAACAACAAAGGAACAGGAAACCAGTAACATCACATCCATCTCCTGTCTTCCGTGAGACTTCCAACAGTCTTGAATCCCAGGAATGTAAACAGAGTCCTGTGACTCCAAGAGTACTGCACAGTGGCATAAACAGAAACCAACACTCAAACCCCTCATAGGTCTTGTTTCCTGGGGTTTTCATTTTTTAATTTATTTTTTGGCCTGGCTAGAATGTAGTCTAGAACACTGATAATGATTTTTGCTCGCCTAGATGGAGAATGTCAGGAGGAGGGAGAGACAGAGAGGGAGCAGAACCTTGGCTACTGTACAAAGATAAAATTTACATTAATTGCTCCACCCGTTTCTGCCTCTGGTCTCGCCCAACATTGTGGTCCCAGAGGTTTGCCCAAAAAGGAATGTGACCTTCCGGCTGAAAAAGGTTCCCCACTCCAACCTTAGAGGTTGAGGTGTATGTAAGTCTCTTCGCCTTGGCACTAGATGTGCTTTGGAGCTGTTAGTGGATGAAAACTGTATGCCCAAACCAAATGAAACAGCAAAATGTTCTCATTTCTTTATGAGGCAGCAAGGTGCCTGAGGAGGTCCGGATGTGTGTGTTACTGCATTAAGGACACAAGAAGCAACTTGTAATTTTGTGGAGATAACAGACTGTCTTATCAGAGGCAGAATTGTATGTGGGACAAAAAATCAGCATCTCTCTAGCTCATTGTTTGAAAAAGCAGATTTAACACCCAATTGTTGACTGGAAATAGGCAGGGAGAGAATATCAGCAGGCACACCAGAGATGGAGGTGCAAGCTGTCCAATGACTGTCAGGATGCCAGCGGGAGTGGAAGATGCAGCCTAGTGAAAGGGCACCCAGGATCAGGGGCATACATTGTGGAAGGAAATGATGGAAAGAGAATGAAAGAACGCCCAGCATGTAGACAGCTGTGCAAAAGAACCTCGGAGAGTAACAGTAAGAGGGATGCAGAAGAACGGTGATGAGTCTGAAAACTGTGAGGATGTACTAAGCTTCACATGACCAATCATGATGGCCACACAATGGGACATTAGATACATAGCCCATGACACTCTATGCCATTACACTGTTGAACAACAACAACAAAATAGCACCATTCTGCTTTCAACTGAATTGTAAAGACAGCTGCAATATACTGTGATGGATACTAATTCACGAAAAGGTGGACCCTGAACCATGTGACCACCTGTTTATCAAGCACAACAAGAGCACCCTGGAACCTATAGGCAAGTGCAGACTAAGGACTTGACACACTTGTTGTTTTTGCAGGGTCTTTTACGCAGTGGAATGATGAGCAGTACGTGCCACATACTTTACTTTACTTTATTTACACTTCAATGCTGAGAGCTTATAAACAAGCATCTTGCCTCTGTGAGAGCAGAGAGGCAAAACTCCTCTCTCCTCGGAAAACACCGAGAGAAACAGAGAAAAACAGGAAACCAGTGTACGTCACATCCAGTCTCCCATTCCCGTGGGAAACTCCAACAGCAACTCTGACTGTGGAATGTAAACATTGCCTTGTGACTAGCATTTCGCTGCACAGTGAGGAAAGCAGAAACCAACAACCCTTCCCCCCCCCCCAAAAAAAATAAGCTGCATCACTTAGAATTTGTTATTGTGGGGAAAGAGGACTACAAACCACTCCCCAAACATGCAAGTACAGCATGTGCCGTACCACTGAGCTACAGCATAAGACTCTTAATCTCAAGGTTGTGGGTTTGAGCCACATTGTGGGGGGGGGGGCGGGAATTCCCGCATTACTTGGGATTGGACTAAATAACCCTTGTGATCCCTTTCCACTCTCCTGTTCCTATGTAGCACTGTTCGGGGTTATTGCTGCATTTAACTTACTCTTTGAGGTGACCAAAGGGTATTTGGAATTGTCCCTTATTATATTCTACAAATCATCTCACCTGTAGCCTGCAGCCTTCCCAGGTGCCCCCAGTTCAATAAAAGTCCAAGGAAGGTATAATTATGAGGTAACTTCTCCCAGGCAGCTTTTTCAGACCAGGAAGTCAGGGATGTTGCAGAATGCTACAGAAATGTTTCTGCACACACTACTGTTGTTTACCTAACAGTGATAAGGTAAGCCAAAAACCCTAAACTGAACAAAATTCTAATGACTTTCTCAAGTGCCCATAGAATTAGGCAGATAAATGGAGCTCTTTTTCAGAGGGAAAGAAAACTTTTTGAGAAACTGGAGGGCAGATTTCGTCACATCACTAGCATAAGCACAAATGGACTTTGCTGTGGTTCTGAGCAGATGTGCAGCAAATATCTTAACCCAACTATGCTGGTCCTTGAGAAATAACTTTGTGCAGACAGCAATGTGATGTCTCAATCTGGCAATTAAGTTTGTATTAACTGACAAGGAGAGGTCTGTGCACCTGGATTTGCCCTCTTTTTTCAGGGCAAGGTGGGGAATAATTATAGTCTGGGGTATAGGGGGAAATTCTTCAGATACTGTGTTATAACTTCTCAGAAACTCTTGACAGCAGTGGGGATAAAGTGCACATGAAAGGGTCTCGTGGAATTCCGGAGGGAATCCATCAGAGCCAGCTTTTATTAAATTTAGCACCAACTGTATTTCTTAAGGAGTTATTTTCTTCTCCAGGGATAATTTGTCAGAATCCGACAGCCTATTCTTTTCCTCCCCGCTTGTAAATACCCTGTGTGTTCTCCATCACTTGCCAACTGGTCTGAAGTGCATAGAGGATCATAAAAATGAGCAAAAGGCTCATTAAAGACCAAGGGACACTTGGGGTTCTTTCCCCCACCGTATTTCATAATGCCAATTGGGCCCCTCCTTCCTCATATTTGTCATGTCGGATAGTTAAAACCCAGCCATCCATTTTACATGGCGTAACACTACTTCTGTGAGATGCTGACAGTCACGATAATGTAAAATATCTGACAACGGCGATATTATGAAATGCCCCAGTGATTGAATTTCATTTTCTGGATTTGGATGGCATTGTCAGTTTTACTTTCTAAGGATTATAATAAAAGGTGCCATCTTATTCCGTCAGAAAGGCCTAGAGATGCTAAACTGCCTCGTGGCACCCAAGAAAAGTATCAAACAATTGAATTGCAAATGAAACTGACAGGTACAGCAGGTCTTGGCAGCTGTGCTGAGCTGAACGCCACACCTTTCATTACTGACTGACATTTGGTCAATAGGCCCTGCTTAAAAAGCTCCGGCCAGATTCTCTGCAAGAATAGCAAATGGAAGCTATGCTGTGTATTTCACATACAAGTATATAATACAGAGTAGTATTATGGCTCCAGCGTTTTCTCTAAGCAGTAATGCTGCAGTGTTTTTGTGTGTCAATTTGCAAATGTCAGACAATTAGAAGTGAAAAGTTCTTCCACCTCTTTTTTTTTTTTAACAAACCAACAACACGTCATTGTTTACACCCTGGAAAAGAACATGTCTTGAAGAGTCACTGTCAAAATTATAAATAGACTCTGTTGTCAGATTTCTCTACGTCACTAGAATTTCAAGCTTCTGTACTAAAATAATATGGTCTTTAGGGACTTTGGATATGCTACAGTCAAGTTTTCACACTCCCAGCTGGACCACTGAGGGGTGAGGAGTGGCACTATTATATGGGGTTCAGTTTTGCTCTGGAGGTTGTTAGAACGAGTTTTCTGCATCAAAGCTGCTCATAGTCTGGTATTAAGGTGACTCCATATGTAGCCTTTTGATGCCCTGGCCAAGAATTCTCCAGTGCTAACAACCGGCCTCAGGTGTCAGTCACTATTACCTGATGCCTCTCTGTATACCATGCCCCGTGGGCTTCAGCTGCTCAAGAGATGAACAACAGCAATAATAGTAGAGACATTTGCTTTAAAAACTGCCAATTCTCAGCTCCATTGAACAGTTTTTAGCTAAAGTTATTCGGAGTTCTGTACTTCACTTTCATTGAGAACAGCAGAAATTTAACAGCCAATGTTGTAATTCATGTTATTAAACTTCCACCAACTCTAATGAGAATTTTTGTCATGCCTCTAGGGCAATTTATAATCACTGAAATGTATGCTCCCCACTCAGCTGAATGGTTGCTGAGAAAACTCATGGCCATGTATATGGCACTCATGGCCATGTAAATGGCACAAATATAAATTGTGGGACATCTGGATTGAAGAGGATCTAAGGGTCTTATAGACAACCAGCTTAACACGAGCCAACAATGTGATGCAGCAGCTAATGCTATTCTAGCCTGCATCAACAGAAGTATAGTGTCCAGAGCAAGGGAATGAATAGTACTGCTCTATTCTGCTTTGGTCAAACCACACCTGGATTACTGTTCCCAATTCTGGGCACCACAATTTAAGAAGAATATTGAGAAGCTGTGCAGAAGAGGGCGACCAAGATGATCAAGGGTCTGGATACCAAGCCTTATGAGGAATGGTTGATGGAATTGGATATGTTTAGCCTGGGGAAGAGAAGACTGAGAGGAGAGATGATAGCCATATTCAATTATCTGAAGGGCTGTCAGATGGAAGATAGAGCAAGTTTGTTTTCTCCTGCTCCAGAGGATAGAGCCCAAACCAGTGGCTTCAAGTTACATGAAAGAAGCTTCCAAATAAACATTAGGATGAACTTTCTGACACTAAGAGCTGTTCAACAGTAGAATGGACTCTTTCGGTGGTGAACTCTCCTTCCGTGTAGGTTTTTAAGCAGAGGTTGGATGACCATCTATCATGGATGCATTAGTTGAGATGCCTGTATTGCAGGGACTTGGACTAGATGACCCTGGGGATCCCTGGCAACTCTAGAATTCTATGATTCTAAGAGTACCACCATCATCAGTCACTAGCCACAATCCCTGGAATGCTGTAGTTCTGTTTCTGAGGGCCTTTCCAAACATGGTTTGATATGTGTCCAAAAATTGATGAGGCCCATCCTTCTGGAGCAGGAGAGAATCTGCCATCCAAACACAGTATGATGTTGCTATGGAATGTTGACTTCCACCCCTCCAACCATTAGTGTCATATGGGTCATTTATGTGGTAATTTGTTCAGAACTTATTCAGTATTGCTTCTGACATCATCATAGTGACTGAGGAGTCCCTCTTACTACAGCCTGATTTTGAGATGCTTAAATGGCTTCATTGCAGATATCCCTCTTCCTTAGCTCTGCTCAGTCTTTGGCAGCCATCTCTTGTTTTTCAATCTACCCTTTGACATCAAGGCTACCTCCCACATTCTTTCATCGGGTGATAATGGTTCACTGCCAGTTTATCAGGATAGCACTGTGCATTAGTCCCATGGAGTAGGGTAGAGTTCCAAACCTACTGGAATCAGAATTTATGGCTTCTGGTAGATGTGGAAACTTCCTAGAATGAATCCAGGACTAGATACAGTTCAACAGGTTCTGAACCTCCTCTGAAAGTCCAGAGATCCTTCTCTGGTGTAGGGAGAAGGAGAATGTTTGCCTCTCCCTCACTGCATCAGAAGCCGTGGGGCATGTGGACAACTGGGTTGCTCTAATGAGCCACCTTACATCTGCAGGGTGTCTGAACCAGTTAGGAATAGGTCCCTTACTGATTCGGAAGATGATCAAGAAAGATTTGAGGCACCCACCTTGTCTGCAATAAATTCTCCTCCCTAATTCTGATACCTCTCCAATTCAGTGAGATTTGTTTATTGACTGCTCATTGGATTCAAAGCATTCCATCTTGAGATACACTCTACATCCCAGGATGAAAGGGCTGTGATGGAGCAAGTTGCCAGTAGAAACATGATATAAAACCCTCAGTGTGGAATGAATCCATCCTTCCTTCCATTTCTTTGCAACAAAAACCTGTGAAGACCCTGGTTTTATATTTTTTAAACATCTAGTGAATTTATTTTCCTGCTACACTTGTTGAAAATGTGCAATGGCAAATATTTAGCAGAAAAGAAATACCCTATATTTGAGGGATGGCCAGAACTGTTTTCCTGAGTCTATTCCCTACCTTTTTCCCCCAGAACAAATCTGCTTCATTTTTTATTGAAATTGTAGTATCTAATTTTATTCAATTGTAAGCTCAGCTTGTCACATTTTTGAATCAGTCTACATTTTTTAAAAAAACGTCCTCACAATTTGTTGTAGTGAAAATTTCTCCGACTATATACTTTATTCTTTACAATTTTCTCCAATATACATTTGGATATTGAAACATTTTTACAAGCTGTTTCCCCTAATAGAGTGCATTGTGTATGTTATTTTCATTAATGCATGCATTTTTATGCATATTTTAAACTAATAAACACATTTTTGTACATTTTTTTCGGTTGGAGAACTGCACAACAAAATTCAGAAAAAAACTGTGAATGTTGAAGAATCCTTGTATTACCGTTTGTGTATTGTTTCAGGAAGTGTGCAGTAGGTGGGCTCACATGAAAATGTGAATCAGAACTAAGTTCTCAGCCAACGCCACTATTGTCTCCATCTTTTCATCATCTTTTGAATATGAAGTTACATAAAAGAGATCTAATATTTCATTGATCTGGAAACCTCTGTTCATTCGGATAAAATCTCCCTTTACAGGCAAAAGCCATCCCTTTTTAACACACACAATCCTGATAAATCATGAAACGCGATCTTGCTCACTGCTCAGTCACCATGTGTCCTCTACCTTTTAGAGACTCAGAGGACTGTTCTCTTATGTTTTGCTCTGATTGTCATTGACATACAAATAGCTAAAGTAATTCAGGTGAGCCACTGAAACTGTCTAGTTCTCCCAAAACATGTACGCTGCTTGACTGTCCACTGCCAATCAGGTTGTTTCATTACTGGCATTTTTGTAAAACATTTCTACTTTGAATTGGCTGACTTTGCAGGAAAGTAGCCTACATAGTGAACAAAGAGCCTTCCTCTTTTCCAAAGGGGGAGTGGAAAGAAAATTTGTCATTCACATTATACATTTCTTAATTGGTATAATGTGATCACCAAGCTAAAACACTTTTTAAATGTACCACTTCGAAGCTATCCTCCATTTGTGCATCTGAATCTTCCTACCAGAATGTAGAATATTTATCTCTGAGGAATTCATTTTGTTAGGGTTTTTTTTTTTTGGGGGGGTGGCCCAATTCTTCATACTGCCAAGGTATCTTGGATTCTATTTTTGTCTGCTACCTTACCTGGTTTTGGTTTTTGCTTTTTTTGTCCTCTGCAGTTCTAGTGAGTACAGTGGTACCTCAGGTTATGAACTTAATTCGTTCTGGAGGTCCATTGTTAACCTGAAACCGTTCCTAACCTGAGGTACCACTTTAGCTAATGGAGCCTCCCACTGCCACCGTGCCACTGCCACATGATTTCTGTTCTCATCCTGAGGTAAAGTTCTTAATCCAAGATACTACTTTCAGGTTAGCGGAGTTTGTAACCCGAAGTGTTTGTTACCTGAGGTGTTTGTAACCCAAGGTACCACTATATATATATATATATTTTTTATAATAATTTTTATTAATTTTCCACACAAATAATAAAGAACAATATAAAACAGTACAACTTCAAGCTCATCAGTTCATTCCCTTCTTTCTTTGACTTCCCCATACCTCCCCATCCCTGCATCCTTGTTTAATAATTCTTTAGCAACCCTTAGGTCCATTATCTTAATTCCCTTTCATAAAAATTTCTTAAGTTTTTTTGTTTACTGCTGCAATTCTTTACTTCTTACCCCCTGACATCTTAGCACTCCTCAATTTTGCAATTATTTTTAAGATATATTTTAAATTTCTTCCAGTCCTCTTCCATTGTCTCTTTCCCCTGGTCCCGGATTCTGCCCGTCATCTCGGCCAGTCCCATAAAGTCAATCACCTTTGTTTGCCATTCTTCCAGAGTAGGTAGTTCTTGCGTCTTCCAATACTTTGCCAGTAGAATTCTTGCTGCTGTAGTGGCATACATAAAGAAAATCCTATCCTTCCTTGACACCACTTGGCCCACCATGCCCAAAAGGAAAGCCTCTGGTTTCTTAGGAAAAGTCCACTTAAGGACCTTCTTAATTTCATTATAGATCATTTCCCAGAAAGCTTTAACCCTTGGGCAGGTCCACCAAAGATGATAGAAAGTGCCTTCAGTCTCATTACATTTCCAACACTTATTACTAGGCAAATGGTATATTTTTGCAAGCTTGACTGGGGTCATGTACCACCGGTAAATCATTTTCATAATATTTTCCTTTAAGGCATTACATGCAGTAAATTTAATACCGGTGGTCCATAACTGTTCCCAGTCAGCAAACATAATATCATGACCGATATCTTGTGCCCATTTAATCATAGCTGATTTCACCATTTCATCCTGTGTATTCCATTTTAACAGCAAGTTATACATTTTTGATAAGTTCTTAGTATTGGGTTCCAATAATTCTGTTTCTAGTTTTGACTTCTCTTTCTGAAATCCTATTTTCCTGTCCTGTTTGAACGCCAAGGTACCACTATATTCCCTCTGCTTCTTTGTCCTAGTAAGTTATAATGATATCAGACAACATCAGGCCCAAGACATAAACCTGCAGCACACATTGGCCACTTTTCTCTAGGTTGATGAAAAGCCATTGATGAGGAATCTTTGGGCACAGTCCATCAACCAGCTACAAATCCACCTAACATCATCTAACCGATTTTTCACCAGCTTGCCAACATGCATATCATGGGGGACCTTGTCAAAAGCTTTGTTGAATCAAGATATACTATGTCCACAGCTCTCCCCTGTTCTACCAGACTAGCAACTTGATCAAACAAGAGAGATAAGTCTAGTCTGGCATGGTTTGTTCTTAAGGAACCCAGGTTAGTTCCTTGTTATCAGCATTTTGTTTTAAAGGCACAAAACCTAATTGCTTAATTATCTGTTCTAGAACCAGTGCCAAGATGACCAGTCAGTAGCTGCTTTGATATTTTTTCTCCTTTTTGAATTTGGGGGCATCTGCTCACCTCCAGTCTCGCTTCTTACAAGAATGTTCAAAAGTTATAGACCAAGGTTCTGAGATTGCATATGCAAGTTCTTTTAGCAGACCCCCAAAGTGATATCACTATCATTTGAATCTCCTTTTATTTTTACCATGTGGTTCCAACTTATTCGTAGATTTCTTCTCAAATACAGTACACACATCCTTGATGTATGATGTAGCTCTTCCGCCCTTTTTTGTTTCAGCTTTTCCTTCTAAAAATACCTCCAGTCTCTACAATTGTTATTAGAGTCCATCCTGTACCGGTATTTCCATACTATGTGCATTGATAGAGACAGTGGGATATTGATAAAGACCCTGGGGTATATACCCTGACAGCACTCTTTCTCCTTCTTTTCAATTTATATCCCAGCCTTCCTCCCCTAAGAGCCCATACCACCATCCCAGTTTCACTTACACTCCTGTACATGGAGTCATACTGTGGTCTAGGATTTGATCCCTTGCCCCACAGGAACTGGTTGAATTAATATTGTCTGCCTTACTCCAAACAGCCTCAAGGCAGTTTACAATAATAAAAACACTAAAATAAAATAATACATGATAAAACCAACAAACCAACATGATGAAGCAGAAAATCCAGACAATAAAAATCAAAATGAAGTAAAAAGCAACAGGTGAAAACACCAATAAAAGAGTTTATTTATTAAAACACAAGAGCGGGGGGGGGGGGGGACACTGTCACAGTCTTTTTGATGTGAGCTATATACAAGTATTTACAAAAGCAGTTCATACAGAGTACCTGCACCTTAGGGTAAACGAATACTCTCCACCACAGCACCACCACACCACAGCACAACCACACCACAACCACAATTACTGTTGAACAGGCTTTCCTTTTAAAACAGGTGATAGCCAATCACATTCCTGCTGAGTCGCTCTGACCCAGCACTTCACAGAGTATTGCATCAGCCTGTTGAAGCCTGCAGACTTACTCATCATCCTGCGAATCCCAACAGACACTCCAACTTTGCCGGATATCTAAAGGCAAATTATACTGGTGCTTAGTGGAAACACCTAGGAAGAGTTATGTAGTTTGGACACCATGGCAGAGGAGGCTTAACTTTTGAATGGGGAGCATTCTGAGATGAGCTTTGGGAGAAAATATTAATAAGCAAGTATATACATGTGGTAGAGACGGCTCTTTAGATGTATTCATTTAAAATACAGTCATCTGATATCTCTGACATGATTAATTTTCATTTTCAAACCACCACACAATTTAGATTGTCATATAATAAAGGGAACATTTGATTCCTAAGCCTGGAGGAATCAATATAATGCATATTAAAAGTGACATTCTGATAAGCCTATGCTTACATAATGCTTAACTGTGATTTCTTCTTGTTGTTTCCTAAATACCTAAACCATTGCTAGAGGTCAACTGCAAACCAGGCTGTGAAATCAAAGTTTCAGATTAGTTTACAAACTGTGGTTTGGGTAAACCATGGTTAAGCTGTGGTAAACAAACAAACCATGGTCAAACCAGCTCCTGGTTTCCATTTCTTCTGCTACTTCCTTCTTCCTGGTCTTTGAGCCTTGACATAAACAGCAGGGGGCAACTACTTATTGTCTCTTCTACAATTGAATAAGGCAGATCAGTAGCACTCAAGCTGGCTCAAATGAGGCTGGATAGTGAAATGAGAAATAGATGACCAATTGTCCATCATTTTGCCTCCATTCAGCTTCATAGGCTGTCTCAGTAGCTTGCGGGGGATTAAAGACTTCTTCTAGATTCCTTCAATCCTATCATTTACTTCAGCTTCCATCTGAAAGTGTCACAGCAATCAGTCCAAGCCTGCCCCTCACCATTGTAGTGTGAAGAACTGGATACAATATGGCAAACTCCTTCTAAAGCTGCAGCTCCACCCTCTCCCTAAACACCAGCCCTCTCAAGAACAATCTATATTTCTTATTACTCATAGAATCAATATATATTACAACAGGCGATAACTATACATGTAAAATAGCCCATTCCAAAGTATTAAATTATTTTAATGGAAATATTTCTGTGTGTATAGCACTATTGTATTTATAGGTCCCATTCTGAAAATTAATCAGTTTATTACATTTCTCATCAAATGAGTGAGTTGTTTGTCTTATCTGGGTGTCATATTTATTTATTGCTTTGATAGTTTCCCAGAAACAGTAGGTGAGTCGCATTTCTTAGGAATTTCTTTATTTTTGAATGTATTACGAACCATTTCTTGATCAGAATTATTATGAATAATAGCTCCATACAAAATGAGTACAGTCGTATCTTGGTTCTCAAATTCAATCCATTCTGGAATTCCATTTGACTCCCGAAACGGTTCGAAAACCGTCTGATTAGCCGCAGGAGCTTCGGCTTCCAAAAAACATTCGCAAACCGGAACACTCACTTATTTGTTCAACAGCTAAGGCATTTGACTACCAAGGTACGACCGTACACAAGCACTACTCCCTCTGGTTAAACAATACAATTTCCCCAAGAGTCCATGCTGGAGATTGAACCTAGGACTTCTTGTGTGCCAGGCATGTACTTTTTTTGTTTTTTTAACTGAGCTACAGCTTTATATTGGGGTCCATTCATTTTCTGGCAACATGTCTCAGACTGTGCTGTGGAAAGAATAAAAGGGGCATTCCACCGTTAAGGTGATAGGAGGCCACAATGAATGATAAGAATCATCAGGTTTGAGGTCATGTGGTCCAATTGCCTGCTCAATGAGGGATCTGCAATGCAGCATGCAACATGTAAAACTGTATGAACAATAAATTAAATAATTAACAATCTGCTGCCTTTTGTGACATGCTAAGTCAGCTGCCTGAGGCAGATGACTCATTCTGCCTAAAGGTAAAGCCAGTCCTGCGGTATTCTATCTCTATGTGATTAAGACCATATACAGGTCAATTGGAGTTGCACATGTTCGCCCCATGCCTGCTGATATGTCCATTCCACTGCTTTCCATGTGTTTTGGGGGTGGGGGTCTGAAGGAATACACATAGGCTGTCCCTGTGAGCTCCAACCCAGCATACTCTAATCTTTTTTAAAGCCATTTTAAGTTCAGTTGTCCTACCCACATTGTGTTGCAGTGAATTCGCTGAGTTAAATATTGTGAAAACATGTTGTGGGAATATTTTTGGGAATCATTCCTGCTATAATGTCTGGGTTTTTAATTTTAAGAGAGAGAGAAACAGAGGAAAAATAAAGAGTCACGTTTTCAATTTACCAGGGAAGTTGACACTTGGGGTACTTCACAAAATTCAATAAAGTGAAATCTGCTTTCCAAGATCTTAATATGAAATGCTGTAAAAGCACTTACAAATATCACATGTTTAAAAGAGGAGGGATGAGATAATGGTGCAAGACACAATAAGGGAAAAGAAGAATTGATTATAGAAAAGCACAGGGTGTTTTTTCAAGGCAGGAAGGAAGAAGAAAGAAAAACACAAAACTATCTGTTGACTAATGTGGCCATTGTATTCACAGGTCTGATTTCAGCTTTATATAAAAGTTTATATTAAAATGATAAGCAAAAAGCTTCCCTGTTGTCCATTCTGTCCAGAAGGCAAGTGAATGGGAAGTTATCAGTATGTCCAATTGTGTAATGAATGTTTCTTCTGGCATGTTACCACTGTTTTGAGAAAGTATTTCATAGGTAGGAAAGGGGAAGGGAGGAAATCCTAATATTACTATGTCTAATTAAACTGAGACTGTACCCAGAGGTGGTTGGTGTGCACTAGACCTGGTGGAGCTGCTGGGAGGTCACAATAGTGTGGCCAGTGAGTGGTTACAGGAGTGTGGCCAAGTTGCTCTGATGTTCTCACCATCCTCCTCACAAGGCTACTGCGGACTCTTAAACACTTCAGTTTTATAAACAGCATGTAACTAAATTGAAAGGTGACATATTTTGGTTCCGAGTGGGTCCCAGTTGCCACAATTTCTCAGGGCATTCCTTTTGACATATAAAGTGCCAGGGAAATTCCCCCCTCTCTCAATCCTCATTAATTCCCCACAATAAACTGAAAATCCCCCCTCCAGTTATGCCCTTTTGATTCCACTTGGTCCTGGTTTACATTTTGGGAAAGCAAAATGCAGATTTACTTGCCATTCGTGTTTTCCTCTAGACTCTGCGGCTTAGGTTTATGCTGTCCTGTTTTAAGCAGAAACTGTGCCTATGTAGTCTATATGACTTAATTAGGTCTGTTAACTTTGAGGGGTTTAAGCTCTTGTTCACACACTGGGATGGGGAGGAAGGGAAGCTGGACATTGACTCTGAAAGCCTGGTAAGCCAAATCAGAATCATTCACAAAGGGACCACAAGGGTCATCTAGTCCAACCCCCTGCAATGCAGGGGTATTTTGCCCAACATGGGACTCAAGCCCAGGACCCTGATATTTAGAGTCTCATGCTTTACCGACTCAGCTATATCATTCCTAAATTTCTGAGCATGCCCAGAGCTGTTTCTTTGCCTAGCCATCTACTGAGCTGCAGAGCCACATTCAGTTAAGAACTAGGTAGTTCTCTTACCTCTCTGAGCAAGTAGCTTCCCTCCCCTTTATTATTATTGATTTGGCCAGTGTCTGTCAGGAATGAGCCAGCTCCAAGCTAAGATTTGCAGCCAACTGCAGAAAGCAGCCAGGAACAGAGAGGCTTAGATGTTAGTCAGGCAGGGGAGAGCCGGAAGCTACAGACTTTGGCTCTTCCTGACCTTGACGGGCAGGCTGATAAGGCAGTAACTGAGAGCTGGCTAGAACACAGCCAAAGCTCGGAGGAAGCACAGACAGGCACGAATAGACTCAGAGACAACTTCGCAGCACAGGAAGAGGTTGGAGCTGATCCACTAAGTCCAAAGAGTCAGCGAGTCCACTAAGTCCAAAGAGGGCTGCTAGATAGAAAGCAAAACAAGAGACATAAGAGTCATAAGTTCAGTATCTTCTGTCGCGGCTGGAAGGAGTCTTCAGAAGGGTCATCTTGAGTAATGATGCCAGAGGCTTTATCAGAGCAGTCTGGAGCTATCTGTTTGTTTTTGCAATAAATCCTCCTTTTTAATTACCTACACTTACTGTGTTATCAAGCTGGGAAACTGGACTCCTGACAGTGTCTTTTGGGGGTGGGACCAGTGAGGGAGCGAGAGTACATATCATTACTTATCAATTTTTTAAAAAAGAATGATGAACAGGTTAACACAGTACTATATAGGGAAAATGAGAGTTACTACCACTACAAGCTAAAGGATAGAGTCTTAGCCCCCAACCTATAATGGCGAGAGAGGCAGTGCTTAACCCCGCTACCACGTGCTAAGTAGCACTTGAGTGTTCACAGTGAATGATGTGTTAACTGGGCAGAGCATGTGTCTCAAGGCCCTTTCTTGTGCACCGAACCCTCAGGTGCCTCAGCGACTGAATGGATGTAGGACTACAAAATGGCTATTATTCTAATTGAATGCCATTAAACATGACTGGATGAGCTCCAAATAATGGCACACATTTGTAAAACAGTTCAAGTGTGCCAAGCATCTTCTAACTAGTACTTCATTAATTCTCACTATTTTCTTGAAAAGAAGGGGCTTTCGTACTATTATACCCCCATCTGGAGATAAGCACCTGAGGTAGAAAGGTAATGACTTGCCTAAGGTGGACCCATTATTTGAACATTGCTCTCCTTTATGGGAGCCACTCACTGGAATGCAGTGCTATTACATTAACATGCCAAACCGAACACTTTCTCGAACAAGAGAGACTGGGCCCATTAACTTTGGATACAGTTTTCTTTGAGACTGATTCCCTTTCTCCTTTCCTTTTTAAGGTAATTTAAAATGTTAGCATACAGCAAGAGCTGCCGCCGTTACACATGCAATATTTAGAAACTGGGCTCTTATAAGCAGTTCTATCTAAATGCATTCAGTTTATCCAATGGGAAAAAACATACAATAATAGGCAAGAGATTTAGATACAGTCCAAGATGTCAACAAAAATAATATACCAGTTGGAATTGGCATCCCATTCACAGTGCCTTCCTTCTGCTACCCATTTACCTTACAATAAATCTTATTTTTAGAAATGGCGTGAACAATAGGCATAAAAAGCAGACACTGCAAAGGTGAGATATCAAGTGATATTCCAGCCAGAACCTGTTTTTCTCCTATCAGGGTGCTTTCAGAACAGATGTTCGTTATCCACCTTTACAGCACCAAAAAAAAAAAAAAAGGAGGAAAGAATTATGGCTTCATGGAACCTGAAAGAATTCAGAAGCATCATGATGGGAGAGAAGCAAAAGAGAATGCAGAGGGGAAATCTATGGCTGACAGCTATTTCAAGTAGTTCTGCATTCAGAGCTACTCACTGTGGTTCTGTTTTAACACCACTATAATTCAAGTACAACTTTATTGACATTAAAGCCAGACTGAAGGAAAAGAAAGGCCAGGCAGAAAGTTTATAATGAAGTAAATAAATGTTAGTGGGATCTCACAGACTGAAATCTGTGTCTAGACTACATTCCTTCAGTCTGCAAATGGGCTTACTTGACTAAACAGCATTTTCATGCCAAAAAGGGGATGAGGGAGTGAAACCAGTAGTCACTAGGAAGCTAGACTAGAATACTGTTATAAGTTTGAGGTGGAGGGCTAAAATTCTGTAAAGGGTTAGAACTCCTAAATTCCTGGGGTTAGTCAGGGCTGAATTTTAAGCCAGTCCTGTGTCCAGGAAACAGCCAGGCAGAAGAACTATCCAGACATAATCACCAGAATGGCTGAGTCGTTGACCTAACAGAAAAACAGAGAGAGAAGTCATCAGTGAAGCAAATGGCTGGGCCCCATCCTGAGCTTTGGGAAGTTGGCAAAAAACAATGCCAGAGTTGGCAAGGGGAAGTTTGCAGAGGGCAGTGATATAAGCAAACAGGGGGAAAGTCTCAGCATTTCAGGAGCAGGGCCTTACTGACAGGGCAATGCTGGCAATTGTGTGATGCCTTATTTTTTTCCTGGTCTTCAGAGCACATCTGCTTAATTTAGGAGTGGGTGCTTTAGTGCAGCCAGGACTGGTCTATGGCAATTGGTGACAGTGAGGTGAAGGACAAAATGGGTGGCCTCCCTCCCGATGCTATGTACCATAGGGGCTAACTCTTAGGGGCTGAGGTCCCTTTGCCCTCTCCCCAATAAAATATTCAAGGGGGCCGGGATCCCCAAAGTTGATGGGCATTGCCATTCTATTGGTGTGCATGTGCCCCTTCATGTGATTGATTATGTGGGGCAGAGCTTACCTGCCCCCATATTTTATTCCAATTTGGCACCCCCTGCTACATGCGGAGAATACTACATACCAGACTAGCTTAGAGGACAGATGGCAGGCAGTGTGTACATGAGATAATGATGATGATGATGATTTTATTTATACTCTGCCCATCTGGCTGGGTTTCCACAGCAACTTTGGGTGGCTTACAGCATATAAAAAATGATAAAACATAATAAAAGAAGACAAAGTACCTACTAGAGAAGAATGGCAAATTAAGCTGTTGGACTATGCAGAAATGGCGAAACTGACCAGAATGTTCAGGAACCAAGAAGACCAAAACTTTAATAAAGAATTGGAAAATTCATAACTTATCTGGGAGTCCACTGTAAGCAGATGAAAACATTAGCAGGAGTGCAATAACACTTGTAACGTAGCAAATATTATGGACCAAATGGAGTGACATAAAATATGGATTACTGAATAATGTGCAGTTGAAAAGGTTAACAATAGAGGGGAAGGTGGGAAGTCCAGAGATACGGAGGAATCTTTAAATATGGATATGTATTTTGTATTGTTATAATTTTATACTTGTAAAAACCAAATAAAATTTATTTCAAATAAAAACAAAAACATAATAAAAACATCAAGTGTTAAAAACCTCCCGATACAGGACTGCCTTCAGATGTCTTCTAAAAGTTGTGTAATTCTTTATCTGCTAATTGTGGGGCTCAGATCTTCTATACACTGCGAGCACTCCATGCCCAACCAGCGCCTGAAAGTGGACCCCACTTTCCAGGTTGGAAGGAGAGGATAAGACAAAGTCACCAACCACCCACATTTACCACCCTGGCCAGATCCACGAGTCCATGCCACCTGCTAACTGTTGGGATTCAGAACTTACTGGGTTAATTTTGTTCTGAGTTGTGCCTCCCATTCTGACGTGTGGAAGGAGGGAGGAGCTCTACTTGTTGTTCTCTCTTGGTCTCTGAGAGAGACGGACGCCATGAATGCTAGCAGTCCAGGAGAATCTGAGAAATGCTGAGCTGTAAATATTTGCTGCAATAAAGAACTGATGAATTTGGACACACAGTGCTTGGTGTGTTTGTCTGGATCTGAAGCAGACAGCAACGGTTTTTGTTCCGCTGTGTTTTTACTCTGCAAGGCGAAACCGGAGAGCAGAAGGTCTGCGCAGCTTGTGGCTGGGAAGTGTGCCGGACCACAATAACTGAGGCTAATTGGGCCATAAAGTAATTAGCCAATAAAGATCTTATCACAGATTTCGTCACAGGTTATGGGGGACCTAATTACCGCTAATAAAACTATTGCTGAGAGTCTGCCGGTGAGCTTTGAAGTCAGCTTTGAAGAGCTGGGAGGACGCTAGACGAAGCGGAGGTCTGCGTTCTGTGTTTTGCCTGCTGCTGAGAGGCAAGAGTTGCTGAGAGGCAGAGAGCTGGGAAAGCAGCTGAAGAATCGGGTGCCGGAGAGCTGACTGGTGATACGTGAGTACAGCTGGGGCCCCGGGAAAGAGGAGAGAATGGCAGACAGCCAGGTCCTTGAGGACGTTCCGCTTGAGAAGCTCACTTTAAGAAGTTGGGCAACCTGGTCCAGAAGAGTAAGGGGTTGGTTTCTGGTTACTGGGCTTTGGGATGTAAGCCAGAAAGAGCCACTACCCCTGAATCCAGGTCCTGAAGGGACAGACATTACAGGCTTTGAGGCTGTGTTGCCTGAAGATAGCCAGCAGAGAATGCAAAGAGAGCTTGCTATGCTAAAAGCATGCGTACATGCATCATTTTTGCCCAGTTTGGAGGGCGTAAAGTCAGCAAGGGCTGCCTGGGAGGTGCTGAGAAGTTTGTGTGAAACTTCAGCAGGAGGCCAGAGCCCTGGAGAAGTCATGAAGAGCCTGGAAATGGCTGTAGCCCCAGTCCCTGAGGTGCAAGTCGGGGGGGCTGAGAATTCCAAAGGCAAGTTTCAAAAATTTTCCACTGTGAGTGCTGAAGTGAAACGCAGTTTCAGCGAGGGCAGGGCTGGCACAGAGTGCTCTTCCGGAAGAAGGGGGGCCAGGCCAGCTGAAAGGAGCCCTGGGCAGTATTTTTCCACTGGGGATAGTCGTCAGCCAAAGTCTGGAAAGCGGCGGAGAGCTAGACGCTTCAAGGCCGGCCACCTGGACAAAGTGAAGATAAGGCCTAAAGAGTCACGTGGGAACGCAGAGACCAGTCCGGTCTCCAAGGCAACGGAGGAGGCTACTTCTACGGAAGCTGCCAAGGTCCTGAGCAAGGGGGAGTTGGTTGCCAAGACAACCAGAGAGAACTGCTGCAGAAGCCCAAAGAGAGGGGGCAGCGGGACGTTTGTTGCCAGTATGGCGTTGTTTGAGAACAGCTCTGAGAGACACACTGACTTTCGCTTTGTAATCGACTCAGCAGCTAACTGCAACCTGATTCCAGAGACCCCTGCAGTCGAGATGTGGAATTGCAAGGCAATTCCGGCTGGGAAAACTGTTCAGTTTGCAAGTGGGGAAAAGAAAAATGTGAATAACATTGCAAATGTCTTTTTTTCTGTTTTGCAGGAGCAGATGGAAGTTTGCATTGTGCCGGGAGTGCAACACTGTATTTTATCTGTGCCTTATTTGTTGAAAAAGGGGTTTAAGGTTTGCTTTGAACATGATTTTTGTACAATCTCCAAAGGAGGGAAGCAACTGGTCAGAGTTGCAAAGGGGCAGAATGATCTCTTCATTCTTAAAACGTCTCTGGAGGGTGAGGGGAAGGTTGAGAAAGCACAAGCCCTGCGTGCTACAGTTCCCACTCATGTTTCATGTTCTTGTGCGTGGCATAAGAAGACAGCACATGCTTGTCTTGAAGAACTACAGGTGCTACCTGAGGTTTGCAAAGGCTGTAGAATTGAGGAATGTGCAAGAGTCCTAGATTGTCAGGCTTGCAGACAGGCAAAGGTAAGAGGGTGCAGTTACCCCAGGGTGGAGAGGGTAACCACAAAACCTTTTGATCTTGTGCACATAGATCTGTTGGGTCCCATGAAGGAGCCAAGTTTGGGAGGGGCCAGGTTTCTGCTGACGCTGCAGGATGATTTTTCGCAGAACACCTGGACACATGGTCTCAAATCCAAGGAAGATGCAGCACAGCTGATTAGACGTTGGATTGAGGAGGTGGAACTAAGGTTCTCCACGAAAGTGCAGGAAATTGCTAGTGACAGAGGCGCACAGTTTACTGGGTCTGCTTTGCAGAAGTTCTTTCACAAGAAAGGGATAAGTCACACAGTGACTTCTCCTCAACAGAGGGGGGTGGCAGAGCTAAGAAGTGAGGCTCTGGTTAAGGCTGCACAGGTGATGCTGTCAGACTCTGGGTTACCTTCAAGGTTTTGGATGGAGGCAGTTAAATATGTGAGCTTCACCTGGAATCGGTCCTACAATTCAGTGGTAGGAGACACACCGTTTTTCATGCTTCACGGGAGGAAGCCTCAGGTTCATTTCCTCCGTGCGTTCGGATTAACGGCCTCGGTGCCAGTGCCTGAAGCTTTGCGAAGGCCAGGTGAACCCAAGTTCCAGAAAATGATCTTCTGTGGGTATGAGCCAGCGGCTCGTGCATGGAGGTTTGCGTACCCGTCAGGTGATCAGAGTAAGCTGCTGATCAGTAAACACGCTGAGTTCTGTAAGCAGGAGGAAAAGTCAAAGACCCCTGCCAGACGCGATATTCTTTCAGAATGTCTTTCCGATTCAGAGCAGGAAGGTTCTGATGAGGAGGAGGGAGAGCCAGGGGCTGAGTCTGCTGATGACGATCAGCTCACTGACCAAAGTCAGGAGCAGGATGGGGCATCTCCGCAAGTTGTAAAAAGAGAGCCCAAGAGTGAGCCTAGTTCTCCTGTGAGGGTAATTCCAAGGGTTCGAAGACGCGTTAAGTCAGAGGGGGAATCCCGGGATGCAGAGGACACACCTGCTGACCGCAGTGAGTCAGAGGGAGTGCCTGAGTTTGTGCCCAGGAGGTCCAGTCGCACAACGAAGGGAATTCCACCTGAGAGGTATCAGGCCACAGGTGCGTGGGTAAGTTTCGCACAGTGCGAATCTGAGAGTTGTGAGGATGTTCCACAGATGCCTGACAGGAACGCCAGGAGAGGGCGCAAGGCATTGGGGAAGGGATTGATCTCACAGAGGTCTGCAAAGGTACATCCACAAATCACCTCAGGAATGGAGGCAAGAGGGGGTGTTGGGATTCAGAACTTACTGGGTTAATTTTGTTCTGAGTTGTGCCTCCCATTCTGACGTGTGGAAGGAGGGAGGAGCTCTACTTGTTGTTCTCTCTTGGTCTCTGAGAGAGACGGACGCCATGAATGCTAGCAGTCCAGGAGAATCTGAGAAATGCTGAGCTGTAAATATTTGCTGCAATAAAGAACTGATGAATTTGGACACACAGTGCTTGGTGTGTTTGTCTGGATCTGAAGCAGACAGCAACGGTTTTTGTTCCGCTGTGTTTTTACTCTGCAAGGCGAAACCGGAGAGCAGAAGGTCTGCGCAGCTTGTGGCTGGGAAGTGTGCCGGACCACAATAACTGAGGCTAATTGGGCCATAAAGTAATTAGCCAATAAAGATCTTATCACAGATTTCATCACACTAACCCTATCATCTATGTGGTCTAACAAGCAATTGCCACTGCATTTTACAGGCCATTGGATTTGTGAAGTTCTTTGTTCAGGAAAGGCTTTGAGGCTTCTCAGAATCTTCAACATGCAGAACCACCGAATAGGCCCCACAAATTTATCATCAGGTAATTATTCATTAAAAAAAATAATGGAGCAGATGTCCACTAAATGAGTAATTTGCTGCTTGCCAACAGCTACTTCTGGCAGGTTGTTAAGCAGGTAAATAGAAGGAGGTTAAAAATATGAATAAAACATGTACAGAGCAGCTTAAAGACACACTTTGATCCTCTCATAGATTTGAAGAATTTATGCAAGTGTCGTAGGTGGAGCAACAGATTCTGTGACAACTTGTTGATGAGAGGCAATATTCCAGAAAAGAGAGGGGCACGCCTTCTCTATAATCCACACACGTTTGCAAAAGACCCATTGCTTTGGCTGAACAATTGTCCAAATAATAAAGAAAAGCATGTTTATTAGTGGCAGGATAGTGGCCACCTTTTGCCCTTGGCTTCCTCAAACATCAGCCTTAAAACAACCCAATGGCATGATCCAGATTACACAAAGGCACACCACATAGAAGTCTGGGCCTCCAGTTCAGCTGAGGACAGAGACCAAAGGGTGGAAAGAAAAGAGATTGGTCACCGGAGGACTCTTGTCTTATCTGCCTCCCTGCCTGAAACCATTTTCTATGTTTGTTTATCTGTTTAATTTAATATTTCTTCCACACTTCTCTGTCTCTACATATTGAGCTGCAACCCCAGGCTGCTAGCAACCATAATTAAAACAATAAAAACAACCTGTTGAATATGTATGAAATGCATTGTTTTAAAAAATTAGGGAGTGGAACAGGGAGGCTTCAGTATGTATAGGAGCCTAGAAACATGGAAAACTGTGTTATACTGAGTCAGACCATTGCTCCATATAACTCATTATTATCTACACTGACAAGCAGAGGCTCTCCAGGGTTTCAGGCAAGGTCCCTCCCAGTCCTACCTGGAGATGTCAGGGTTTGAACGTTGGACCTTCTGTCTGCAAAGCAAGGGTTTTCCCACTGAGCTGTGCAATCAGCAGCCATCAAAGCATTCTGAGGTTAGAAGCAAGCAGACTTAATAGTTTTTTTGACCTGGTGTCTAATAGCCATCAAGGAAGCTGCTAAGCAAACCTTCCAAGACAGAAAAACCAAAACTATGCAAATTAAATGGAAACACCGACAGCTATAAACACTCAGTAAATTCAAGTATGGACAAGCCTTAGGTTTAGCTGGATGTGTTTTTCTGTGCTGTTTTTATTTGGTCTCACGGTTAACCACTCAAACAGGTTTAAAGTATTTCCCCCTTCATTAATAATATCTTCACAATAATAATTTTCTGCCTTACAAACCTTTAACGGAAAGCTGACTTCGTTTTGGCCTAAGTATATTTGAAGACTCTTTCACCCATTTCCCTGTGGCAAATTGCTTCACTAACACTACCCATTGCAGAGAGCTAGATGTAATTATCCCATTGTTATAAAGGTAAATGTAAAGGACCCCTGACAGTTAAGTCCAGTCGCAAACGATTCTTGGGTTGCGGCGCCCATCTCACTTTACTGGCCGAGAGAGCCGACGTTTGTCCGCAGACAGTTTTTCTGGATCATGTGGCCAGCATGACTAAGCCGCTTCTGGCAAAACCAGAGCAGAGCATGGAAACACCGTTTACCTTCCCGCTGGAGCAGTACCTATTTATCTACTTGCACTTGGATGTGTTTTCGAACTGCTAGGTTGGCAGGAGCAGGGACCGAAGACTGGGAGCTCACCCTATCACAATGATTTGAACCGCCGACCTTCCGATTGGCAAGCCCTAGGCTCAGTGGTTTAGACCACAGCGCCACCCCCGTCCCATCCCATTGTTATACATAACGTTTTTAGTGACTTGTGAAACCAGTTAGGATCATTCATAGGAAGCTGTTAAGAAATTAATTAAAGAAATGAGTAAACAGAATGAATTTCAGGGGCATTGAATTTCAGGGCCCATTCCAGGGGCATTCAGTGGGTTTGTCCAGAGAACAAATATATCCACTTGGAAGCAGCAGTGAGGACCCGAGAAGGGAGCATTAGGCTAGCATAGTTTGCCTCCCTCCAGCTATCCAAGTGAAACTTGGTTACAGTGGTACCTCGGGTTACAAATGCTTCGGGTTACAAACACTTCAGGTTACAAACTCCGCTAACCCAGAAGTAGTACCTCAGGTTGAGAACTTTGCCCCAGGATGAGAACGGAAATCGTGCACTGGCGGTATGGCAGCAGTGGGAGGCCCCATTAGTGAAAGCGCACCTCAGGTTAAGAACACTTTCAGGTTAAGAACGGACCTCCGGAACAAATTAAGTTCGTAACCCAAGGTACCACTGTATTTTATAATAATGTTACATACCACCTCAATCTCTGAGCGGTGTGAAATTTCAGGGGTCTTGGCATTTACCCAGGGTCTATATTTCCTTGTGAAATTAGGCACAGCAGAGACTGGAGTGTCTTTAGGATATATGGTTTATTTATGCACATACAGTCATACCTCGGGTTACAGCCGCTTCAGGTTGCGTTTTTTTGGGTTGTGGACCGCCGAAACCTGGAAGTTACTTCCAGGTTTCGACGGTTGCGCATGTGCCGAATCGCTAAATCGCAACCTGTGTGTGCACAGACGCGGGTTGCAAATGCTGCAGGTTGCGAACGTGGAACGTGCATCCCGCATGGATCACGTTCGCAACCTGAGCGTCCATAGTATATATAACCTGAATCTACAGTGGAGAGAGGCTTCAGAGCATTCACATCTCAAGATGATTCTCTGCTCCTCTCTTGGGTCTACAAACCTAAGGTAGGTCTACAAACAGACGATCAAGCCATGCTACATGTCCCTTTGTTACAGCCTGCTTTAGCACGTCCACCTAGAGTTTTACTGGCCCCCCATCTCCCCTGCTTTTTCAGACCTCTTGCAAAATACTACAATATAGCTTGCGAACCACCCAGAGATTTTTAGATGAAGGGCAGTACTGTATATAAATTTAATAATGAATAATAAATGAAATAATGACATTTCTCCTTCTGACATCATCCAAGCTGAAACCCTAAGTCTTTTCTTTCCCTGCCCACTAGCACACACAGCTGGAGGAGGAGCCCCTCCCCTCCCTGTATTGCACAAGCTTAAATGTATTGATGACTTCCCTGATGTGTTGATGACTGGTCATCATTTGCCTTTGTTCTGCTAAACGGCTTATCTCCTGGTGATGCCCAGGAAAAACAAGGTTAGCTGGAATTTTTATTTTATCTTGCTGAAGTCAATGTCTTTCACCTCATCCTAATTTTCAAAGCCCTGATCAAACTCTAGCACCCAGGAATCTAGAGGGCGCCAGGGCACCAACAAACCCGTAACAATATTTCAAGTCCAAATTTAATTGAGGCATAGCAAGAGTCTGGATGGCTCCAGATGAATGAAACAAGCTCTTTGAGCTTTCCATGTTTAGGCCTGTAGATGACTGTGACAATGCTTCGCAATGATAAGCACTAATACCTGATGACGTTACTACCGCTAGTCATTACTGCTACTGAAATAAATGCTGTGAATGAATAGCAACCACAGGGGAAAGTTATTAAACCAGTGTGCTTAAAATAAAAATTTTAAAAACACAAAATAAGTGCATGGCTTTATGAAAATCACCATTGATTAATTTATTTCACTCAGTACCGGTAGTTTTATTTCTTGACAATATATTTTTTTTCAAAAAAGAAACCAATGACAGCTACTATTTCACATAGGTTGAAGATAATTGGGGTGCCCAATTATAGGATTTTGTGATAGGGGAAAGTGCCAGTCTTCCCTTTTCTTTTGAAATGTGTAACTGAAGGAAAGTCACCTCAGGCTTTTCCTCTACAATATGCAGGATTTAAAAAAATAAAATACAGAATATTCTGCTAAATCCCTCTTGTCTTTGAGTTGAGAGACCATATATGCAAATGGAAGCATATTAAGGGGATTAAAAATATGGTAGAAAATTAGCATTTTAATACATTAGATTGAATCCAGAAGAGACAATGAAAGTGCAAAGCCACTTTTATGTCAATGAAAGTTCAGACAAAGTTGTTTTAGCCAATGTCATTATCAAGAGGGCTACAGTGGGCGGTTCTTCATGGAGGCCAAGATTAGTACATTCAAAAATAAAATGGAGACAAACATGGCTTACAAAGATAGGCAGGCTATAATGAGAGAATACACTTCTGCTGGGGTTTTTTTCTCTCTTCATTTTTAGTGAGAGTTCTTCTTTTGCCCCCTCTTCTGAGACATTTTGAAGGGCAAACACAATTCCAAAATGCATAACGCCTAGAGCTCATGCCTCATTCTGTGCAAGGCAGACACAGATATTCCTAAATACACAGTGACTCTTGGTCAAGCAGGTCTTCTTAGCTCACATCTCACTCAGCATGGTGTCCCACAAACTTATCAAGCAAACGAAGGTTTGGCTTCTTCTCTAGCTGCTTGTGCCTTCACAGCTTGGTGAGTGTTTGGGGCGTTGTGGTCAAAGTTCACATGTGTTGGGGGTGCTGGGTTCACATTTAACAGCATGCTTTAGTATTATAAGTGGGATGCGGGTGGCGCTGTGGTCTAAACCACAGAGCCTAGGGCTTGCCGATCAGAAGATCGGCGGTTCAAATCCCCACGACAGGGTGAGCTCCTGTTGCTTGGTCCCTGCTCCTGCAGTTTGAAAGCACACCAGTGCAAGTAGATAAATAGGGACCGCTCCGGCGGGAAGGTAAATGGTGTTTCCGTGCGCTGCTCTGGTTCTCCAGGAGCAGCTTAGTCATGCTGGCCACATGACCTGGAAGCTGTACACCGGCTCCCTCGGCCAATAAAGCGAGATGAGCGCCACAACCCCAGTCATTCGTGACTGGACCTAATGGTTAGGGGTTCCTTTACCTTTAGTATTATAAAACAAGCCAAAGCTTTGGGTTGTCATTTACTGGCTGTAAACAAGCCATACTTAAGCTTGTTGACAGGATTCACACATAATGCTAAACGATGGTCCAGCATTATGTGTGAAGCAGACCAATGTGTCTTTGCATCTAATGGGCAGGGTTCTTAAAATGCAAACTGCATCTGCTTGGGAGGCTGATCATTAGCAGGATCAAGTGAGGCACAGATGGGAAATTCAATCACTTTCTTCCCTGCTGTGGTCTAGAGGAAAATATCCTTTCTAAAGCTAGCCTTGCTTTAGGAGGAAATCCCACATTCCCACCAGTGGTGCATTCCATGTAAAGCAAATATAGCTTCAGAAGATGGATTTTCCTCAGAATCACAACAGGGGAGAAAAGGATTACATTCCCTGTCCATGCCTCCTCTGATCCTTTTAGCTGCCCACACACCCCTGCAGCTGATGCAACATTTGCACATTAGATGCAAAGGCAAATTTCCCCTGTGTGTACTGGATTAATGCACCAGACAGTTATTTTGGAAGCATTGGTGCTGTTTGCTTATCAACTTTCCAAATATACTAAATTCAAATTCTTCCCAGAGCAGTGCTGCAGGGATAATCTCAGATGTTCACAGTTAATGATGCTGCACATCTGCATGGACATGCAACTTAGCAAAGCGACAGCTAGTACAAAAACCCACCTCCACTGAAAATGAGATTCGCAAAGATATATGTAGTACTGTGGAGATGGACAAGGGCATCGCATCAACTGGGAATTGAGGTAATTAATGAGCAGCCAGGTACAGTGGTGCCTTGCAAGACGAAAAGAATCCGTTCCACGAGTCTCTTCATCTTGCAGTTTTTTCATCTTGCGAAGCAACCCTATTAGCGGATTAGCGGATTAGTGCTATTAGCGGCTTAGCGGCTATTAGCGGCAAAGCGGCAAAGCGGCTAAGCGGCTATTAGCGGCTTAGCGGCTTAGAAAAAGGGGGGGGGAAGTGAAAAAAATCGCAAGACTGGCAAGACGTTTTCGTCTTGCGAAGCAAGCCCATAGAGAAATTCGTCTTGCGAAGCGCCTTGAAAAACGGAAAACCCTTTCGTCTAGCGGGTTTTTCGTCTTGTGAGGCATTCGTCTTGCGGGGCACCACTGTACTTCATTTCAGATGCTGTTGAACTCCACCTCCCACCACCCCCAGCCAGCATGGCCAATGGTCAGGCATAAGTGCAACATCTAAAGGACCACCAGTTCCCCATCCCTGTCTTAGCCCTTGCAGTGTAAGTTTACATGCAATGTGAACTCGGGGACTGTATGGCTCCTCAGCCAGTTAGCTTCCTCCATATATATGCATGCATAAAGTGCACTTTCTGTGACTGTATGGTGCAGTGGAAAAAATTAACAAACTTGGGAAATAAGTCTGGATACCAGTAAGTCCAGAGGAAACTAAATTGGCTGCCTCTGGACTAAATCTATCCATGTAGATCAGGGGTTGTCAACCTGGTCCCTACCACCCGCTAGTGGGCGTTTCAGGATTCTAGTTCGGTGGTAGGGGGTTCTACGGCACAAGCTGAATCGTCCTTCCATTGAGCACCGGTGGGCGGTAAGGAAATTTTACCATCAAGAAAGATGCATTAGTGGGCGGTAGCTATAAAAAGGTTGACTATCCCTGATGTAGATGAACAAAGGCATATTGCCCCTCTCAACACAGTCCATGCTGCATGAGTTCTGCCTTCCTAGCATAATAATGGACATTTTGCTCTTAAATATTAAGCATATTTCTTGTTGTTTAATTAAATTCACCCTGAGTTCTTTTAACTATCCTGGAGATAACCTTTCACATCACCAACAGACTGTAACAACAACAACAATTTTATTATTTATACCCCACCAATCTGTAGAAGGATGGTGGATTTTCAGAATGCTCCTGCAGTTAAGAGACACTTTGAAATCAAGTGGCAGGTGTCATAATGTAGGTTACATTGATTTGCTACCAATTACTGACAGCTAACAAGAAGCACTTAATGATCTAGCACCGTACCCACTGTGCAAAATCAAAACACAATTTTTGTAAAGAAAAAAGAACCACCCACACTGGTAAATGTTTGGATTGCACTTGGAAACTAAGACTTTGTGTCTATTCTAACCTAAGAACTAGACTCATCCATCAACAATGTGGAATTTTGTGGATAGATGGTTGGTATCTCTTGATAGAATCTAGGATCGATGTGCTGTATGCTGGGCTGCTTTTGAAGACGGTTTTGAAACTTTAGTTAATTCAAAATACAGCCAGGAGGCTCTTGACTGGGAGTGGCTTCCACTCAATTTCCAAAGCTAATTCGAAATGCAACATGCACTCACCGAGTCAAAGTCATCTAGCTAGCTTTAATTAGCCATGGCGGGCTAAGATCAAGAGCTCAGGTCTGGGTCACACCACTGCAAGTATCCTGTCTCCATTCTCAGGCCTCCAAAGACTGGAACTGATCCCATGAAATTGGCCAAGACAGTACATCAAATACCACATTAGGCATTGCTCTAAAGTTTGTTTTAAACTTCTGAGGCAAAAAGAAAAGCCTGAAGACTTCATAAAGATGTCTGAATTCGAATGGGAATCAATCAGTATGCTCACTGTGCTTGAGAGAGATTGAAACTAAACTCCAGATTGCTAGTGATTTTTTTCTTCATAATTGCTCTTAACTGCAATGAAGCATGTAACAAGATATTATGTGCTGATGGGGGAAAAGAGACTACTACACAATCCTTGCTCAGTGAAAGCTCATCATTTATATCAGTTATTTCACTTCTACATAGTTACTAGCTGTCTTTTTCTACCACTGCTGAGTAGATCACCAGCTTTCAGAGTAGGGACTGAGCCTCTGGCCTCAACTACCCAGAGAAGCTATCCACCCATACCTACAGAAGGTCTCTTGATCCCTCAGAAGTGCAGTATCTTGGAACTGCCTCCTAGATCATTGTTCTTCAGATTGGTTGGGCAGGAGCTATTACTGGGCTGCTGTCTAACCATACAATGGCTAATAATAATAATAATAATAATAATAATAATAATAAATATGACGCATATTAGTGCTGAAGATGGATCCCAGATCTGAAAAAGCTATAAAGACTATTGTTCTAGATCAGGCATGGGGAAACTCAACCCTCCAGATGTTTTGGGACTACAACTCCCATCATCCCTAGCTAACAGGACCAGTGGTCAGGGATGATGGGAGTTGTAGTCCCAAAACATCTGGAGGGCCAAGTTTGCCTATGCCTGTTCTAGATCACCCTGACAGTTCAACTGCTCTCCTTTCCATCAAATCCCTCTTCAAAATTCACATTTTCTTTGAACCTTTTGGTACAACTCCCTAAAATTGCCAGAACTTTGGGTGCTTTAGGTCCAGCACAGAGCAAGACATGTCTCTCTGTCTGCAGCTTCTAGCATTCACATATACAACTCTCCTTATTGTTCTCCTGCATCAAAGTTGTTGTTTAGTTGTTTAGTCGTGTCCAACTCTTCGTGACCCCATGGACCAGAGCACGCCAGGCACTCCTGTCATAGGTGAGGCTTTCCCTCAACCCATTTGTTCTATGGCACCAAGCAACTTCTTTAGTTTTGCTAAATCGTGGTACGTTACAAGCCAGCCAGAGTCATTCACTTGACAAAGGAACTGGTATGACAAGCTTGTTCTTATATATTCTGCCACCACAGATACCAAGATCTGGAAGGGCCCAGGGTACCCTCCAGACTGGCCACCCCACCCACAAACTCATAACGGTATAAAAGTGTGATTTGTGATGTGCTTGGGTGGTTACTATTTTATCTTTTTAATGATTCACTGCACCATGTTTTTGTGTATAAATATTTTTTTGTAGTCTAACTGCATTTTCCCCTTATATTAATTTGTGTGGGTCTTGCCCAAAATCAGTATAGAAATAAACAAAAGCTGCTGATGATAAAAATAAAGAGGAGGAGTAGTGATGGTAGTATGAACTGTTTCAATGATTATATGTTATCTTCTCTTTTTTCATTTGAAACTGGTGAGGAGATGTTAGCTCCTCTTTTAATTAGAGCATTTCCTGTACCCTCTAAAAATAACAGATAGCTCAGCTCACTAGAGTTCCAAATAGATATCTGAGGGCTGATAATGAAGTTTGACAGTCATGTCACAATTCTTTGGGATAGTATTGGAAATGTGCCAGCAGTAAAACACACACTCTTTCTTCTTCCCTGCTTCGCTGATCAGAAAGAAAGCATTTGCTCTTTAGTTATAGCATCCTACTAATGGTGTTCAGAAGCAAGTCCAGGTACAATCCAAACTCTGACCCGGCTCCCATATTAGTCATTTGCCATAGCTTTTTTTAATCTTCACAGTTGAAAAATTACTCATAGGGAAAATAGTAAAAAGCAAGGGGTAGCTGAAATTGGGAATCTGAGGATGTTAGTTATACTTTCTTTAGCTTTTCAGTGGGGGAAAACATAAGATAGTTTTCTGCAAGGTACCGTACCACATGATTCTAAAGATGTTTAGTCATATTGCTAGCTATCCAGCAGAACATTTCCAAGTGGTGAATAGCATATGGAAATCTGATCCAGATTGGGGGTGATAGAATGCTCAGAAAACTGAAGAACACTGTGAGGAGCCACTCTTATCCATGCTGAATTTCTATGCTGCTATTGATACCGATCCAGTGGAGGCAGTCAGAGTACCACCTGGCCATGCTGGTTCAGATCAGTTTCAGTGCTCAGAGGGGTTTGGCTGGCACATGTATGATTGGCCCTTGCTGCTCTTGGCTGGTGACTGCTAGCAACAGGGAACAGATTAGGTGAGTGCAGAGAGTGGTAAATGCCTTTGTGAATGAGGCCATGGTGTGGCCACCCTAAAAGAGTCCCTCTTTGGACCCAGAAGACTGCTTCACCCAGTCACTAATATGCCCATTTGGGGCAAGGTGCTTGAGGTAGTGGTGTTGGTGGGCCAACTTCAAAGCATGGTTGGATGACACAGATTATCTGGACCTATTTCAGTTTGGATTTGGCATCAAAACTGGTTTTTCGAATGAATAATGTTTGCCAGCAAAGAGATATTGGGAGTCCACCCCTGTTAATTCTCTTGGACCCCTCAAAGGCTTTTCAGACTGTTGACCATGCTAACATACTGACCTGTGTCTGTGAGGTGGGAGTTAAGCCATAAGTGCTATGGTGGTTCAGCTGTTACCTACAGGATCAGCTTCAGAAAGCAGCAATGGGGAGCTTCGGCTTGGCTCCATAGCACTTGTGCTGTGGTGTCCTTCAGGGATCAAACTATAAGTCATTGGGAGAGGTCATCAGAGGGTTTTGATGAAGCTCTTTTTCCTTTTCATGAGGTTCTGCGGGAGCTGAACCCACTTCACAATCTTGGGTCCTTGCTTGTATAGTCCTAAATGGGTTGGAACCCAAAAACCTGAGGGGACGCCTCTCTTTGTACCAGGCTGCCCACGCCAGGGATGCTCTTCTTTGCATATTAATTGGCACGGGAGATCCTGTTAGTGATGGTGCAAGATATCACCTTCTCCAACGGTGGTGCCCCACTTGTGATATGCCTTCCCTCACAAGGACAACAGGCACCCACACTGCTTTTATTTTAGTACCAAGTCAAGATGTACTCGTTAGCTCAGGCTTTTTAAACTGCATTTTGATTGATTTGTTGTTGTCAGAGTTTGTTTGTACCCTCTGAAACAAACCCTGTCATCAATATCAGTGAAGCTAGGTTTAAATAAATAAATAAAAACAAGTTGTTCTGTGAGGGGTTCTCCTTAGAAAGCGCATTTCCAACTGCAGCCTTAGCATCCATTACAGTTTGTCATCTGGCAAATATTTTTGAATGTTGTTGCTGTTGTTGTTTTCCTGGAAGGGAAACATGGAAGTACTATTTCATCACAGCCGCTTTTGTGTTCAGTCTGTCAAAAACAGTGGCTTGAAAGGTTTGACCTGAAAGGATAGTTAACAAAAAACAAAACAAAACACCTAGCGGGGGTAGGCAGAGGGACAGTATTTCTGTCAGGTTGCTTCCATACAACCTGTCTATTTAGCATTCGTCCAGATTTGTTTGCAGGAACGTTGGGGAACATTGTGTCAAGCAATTCTTATCCCAGACTTCCCAATGCATTTACCCATCACTTTATTGCAAAAAAGTCCACTTTGGGGGAGAAGCAGCTTTGATGTGCAGGAGCACCAAATTAATTTAATTTATCAACCAGAATTTGCTGGGGTGTGGTAGAATCCCACCAGGAAACAGCAACAGTCTGGAAGTGCCTTCAGCATCCTTCCCATGGTCTGTGGGAGGGACATGCTCCTCTTGCTCCATCCTGACCACCTAATGTCAGGACAAATGTTTCACATGAGCCTTTTTAATTCAGTCAAGGATGCATGGCCTAAAGTTCCCGTGCAGCTCTGGCCCCTACGTACAGCATGGATTCCTCATGGCTAACTATGGACAGGCGTCTGTTTCTTTTCTTTACCTCTGCTTTCCCTTGTTCGTTTCTTATTTATTTATTGCATTTCTATACCACTGTCCTGACAAGACAAGCTTCCTGCAGGCAATCAGAAGCCGTGCCTTGGTTTCCGAATGTTTTGGAAGTCGAACAGACTTTCGGAACAGATTCCATTTGACTTCTGAGGTACGACTATACTAAACATTCAATGCTTGGAGACAGCAAATGGAGATGACTCACAGAAAAGAAGTAATAACCTCAGAACTTATCTTATTGGCATAGAGAGGAAATGGTCTTGGTTTCATGACTCAGATTAACAAAGGTTTTGCTTCAGTTCTGAGGCAGAAGTCCATCTCACCAGATTTTATGAAGCCTTTCGTTCTGGATTCCAATTATATGCACATTGGTGATTCTGGTCTTTGACTTGTGCTTAGCCTTATTATTAATTATTAAATATATTATATTAAATTTATATTTATCCGAAGATCACAGGACAGTTTACAGCATAAAAAATACAAAATGAAAACACAATATATAACCCTACTAGTCACTGTCCCTCAGCCTAACAAGACCAAGACATCATACAACTGAGAATGGTAAATTTATCATGCATACTGAGAAGGACTTCTATCATATCTTCTTCCTCTGAAGAACTGTATATCTTGTTCTAACCAGACCTTGTCACCACTGGCAACATCAAGTCCAGGCCTTCAGAACACACTCATCAAGTGCTTAAGAGCACATATGCTGTATTCAGAAATCTGTGGGGCACAACCACAGAAATTTCTGGATGTTTCTGTGATGTCTCTTAACCACTTTGTCATCCAGAGTTTAAAAGCTGTTACAAGACTGGCATATTAAACAAGCCCATTCTTTCCCAAGTTTAGTTAACAGTTAGAAGAGATTTATTGCCAATCTGGCTATAACATCTGCACTGCTAAATGACTTGGTAAAAGAAAAAAAATGTGTTTTGTCTTTCTGCCAACATTTTGGGTACCTTAAAGAAAAGTTAAAATCTGCAGAAAAAGGCGTGTGTGAGGCTGATTCTTTTTGCAACACGTGCTAAGGAATTAGAAAGAAATTTTAGAAAGAAATGCTAAGTAATGTTGAAAGGCAAATCTAAGAGAAATCAAATTCACTAAATAGGGAGCATAGATCTTGTACGAGATCAAGCAGGTCCTTCATATGAATAAAATGGGTTCAGGTTGAGCAGAGGATAGGGGATGCCTAGGCAGGCATAGGACGAATGGGAAGCTTCCTAGGCCTGGATTGGGGAGGAGACAAAAGGGGCAGATGTTCCAGGTAGTAGCTTGGGGGTGTGGCAAACAGCATCCTGCCCTGAGCTTGAACCATGCAGCATTCAAGAAACACGGCAGGAGAAAGGGATGAGAATTTGTGAAAGAGGAGATGGGGGGGGGGGTCAGCCATTGCTGCTGCCAACCCAACACAGTAGCACCATGGAGGATGCATCAGGCCCTGGAGATTTGAATTATGTAAAGTTGCTAGGTGTTCCCTTACTACTTCTTTTCCTACTTTGGGCTGCAGCTCCCTCCTTGCACCGTTTATTCTGTTATCACCAGGTTGGGCACTGCTTTCCTTTTGGGTGAAGTCAGAGACAATGTACATGTTAAGCAGTTCCATCTTATGTCTGTCACCCAATAGCATTTCTCTGTCTTCTCCGCACAGAGAACCTACTGTACTTGTTTGTTCTTTCTCTTGCTTCAAAAGTAGACAAAGAAGCTTTTAAAAAAATTATTTTAACGTCTCTTGCAATATACACATTGATTAGATTTCCCCAAATCCAGCAGCTAATTTTAAAATTCATAGTTGCTCTTAAATAACCAGCTTATTTATAATAATATAATATAATATAATATAATATAATATAATATAATAATATAATGTAATGTAATGTAATGTAATACAATAAATATAATATAATTAACTTGTAAGATATGGATTTGTTTTTGTTTTTTTGAATGTTGGTTTTTGTGTTTTGTGTATTGTTATTTTTCAATATTTTTTGTGTTGTTGTTGTTGTGTGGAAAATACTAATAAAATTTATATTATTAAGAAAAATAACCAGGTTATTTAGTTTATATAGTTAACTAATAACTGCATACTTTTTTTTGTAAACTGATGAGGCCAAATGCATGGTGGGCATAAGCAAAATAATTTTCATTTTTGCCTGTGGGGCGGGGGGAAGAGGAGATTTTTCTAATGAATTATATTACTTATAATACCCAAGAATAGTACTACTTACAGCATCTGCTTTATAAACAAAACAAACGTGGAAGCAAAACAGCAGCACCAGCCATTATGGATGAGCTCTGCTTTCCACCGGATAATACAGCACTTTTTAAATCAGCCAGGTGTCACTTTAAAGGACAGCGAAGCGATCTGTGTGCGGTAATACCTAAAGCCTCTTCTATTCTTGGCAGCTGTGAGTAACCAGGTTTTAATAAAGTATAAATGTATATCTACCTGCTTACAATCAGATGTATTGGGTGTCCTTGGATTTCAATATTTAAAGCCCTGAAGCTATTTTATTTATTCTGCTCTAGAGCAGCAATAATAACAAGATGTTGCATTATTTGCTATCCTGCTGCTTGTTATTACAGAAATGTGATTGCTGCAGTCATTACTATTTGTGAATAGATTGAAGGAACCCCTGTTGCTTTGTTTTATGCATCTTTATGTTGTTATGTGGGAGGTAGGCTTTTGCCTTATCGCATAATGTCAGACTTTGTTAGCACAGGAGTGTGAGGCAGCGAGAAGACTTGCTACGATCATGCACTGGCTATGTAGGAGGTATAACCTCGGAGTTTTCAAGCAGTGTCAGAATCTCTTAGCAAAACGCTTGGGAGGAGACAGTATTCTGAGAGTGTGGCCCATATTAAGAATGCTTTAGAGAAACAAAGCTTACAACACATATTGGATGGTCTTTACCAGGCTTCCTCAAACTTGGTCCTCCAGCTGTTTTGGGACTACAACTCCCATCATCCCTAGCTAACAGGACCAGTGGTCAGGGATGATGGGAATTGTAGTCCCAAAACATATGGAGGGCCAAGTTTGGCCATGCCTGCCCTAGTGGTACAAAATGGCAAAAGGCAGCCACTGATGGTCCAGAGCGGCATGGGGAAACGGTCTGATCGTTGCAAAGTTAGTCACTACTTGGCGTGAAATGGTTTGGGACACAGGAAGTTGGCTTATAGTGAATCAGACCATTGGTCCATCTTTCGCTCTCTGTTGCTTACACACTGGCCAGCAATGCCTCAGAGGTCTGATTCAGCACCACCTGAAGGTTCCAGGAATGAAACTTATGATTTGCACCCCAAAGTCCCATGTTCTGCCAATGAGCACCTCCTGTGTAGCATTCATAACATTTCCTCCAAAGTTGTCAAGGTACCGTAATTGGTATCACCAACCACTTTGCATGCACTACAGTTTTCAGTGCATGCAGCCCATAATTTACCAATAAGAGGGGCATTTCTGTGTTGGCACACTCTGAAATGACTCCCCCCCCCCCAAGGCCTGCACCATCAGTGATGCAATTCCAGTGCATGCTGAACACTTTTTTTGTTTACCATGGCTTTTGCTCATTAATGATATTATTCATTATGGAATTTTTTTAACTTTCTGCCTGTTTGTATAATATGCATTGTATCTTATCATATTGCTATACACCACCTTTATATTTGCACATAACAGGAAGAATATAAATATTTTAATAAATATATAAAATTAGTCACCAAGCCCTGAATTCTTATTGGATAAATGGCACATTTTCCCCCTTTACTTTCCTTGCAGCTTCTTGAGAATCCTTGCCACTTACTTCAAGTCAAAGGGATAAGTAAGCATATGGCTATTGCCAATCTGATTGACTCTTGGCAGGGGGTTGGACTCGATGGCCCTTGTGGTCTCTTCCAACTCTATGATTCTATGATTCTATGATTCTATGGTATGTCTCTAAATAACAAAGGTGGGGAACTGGGATGGTGACTCATTTGCATTTAAAGGAGAAGCTACCAAATGCACCAAACTACCCATGAACAGAAATACAGCTGTTTACACTTCTCCAAATTTTGCAGTGCCAGCCTCCAGCCAAATAATGTATGCAAAAATGCACATAGAAGGGGAAGTGTTCATAAAATGCATATATTAGTGAAAACAACAAACAAACAGCATACAAAGCTGTGTTATATTAGGGGCACTGCAAACAAGCATGCAGATTTTAAGGAAAAACTGCTGTTGAATTTTCATGAAGACTTTTTGAAAAAATAATAATTGCAAACTGATGTGATAATGTGGAGAACTGAGTTTAATACTGGGGGAAATGAGAAACTGAAAATTTCAGGTTCGCCAATCCCTACATGAGGGGCTGTGCAATTGGTTGGGGTAGGGTGGATAGGGAGCCTGGCATGAACCAGCCCCGTATAGCTTTGAAATGAAAATACCCCAGGCTCCAATTCCCAGACCTACCTTCACCCCGCTCCATTGAAACAAGTGCTCTTCTCTGGCTACAAAATATATGCACATTGAGGTCTGGCATTTGTGCACAAGAATACTAAACATGCCGCTCTTTTCCTTCAAGGTGAAGTGTTGCACAGAATGACAGAGACATGGAAAGTGTCACTGCTTTTCACAAAGGTGCCACATTTGCTCTGGGAAGAACATTTCTTGGCACTATGTTGAGTGGGTTTTATACGATGGTATAAATATGTCAATTAGTATTTCATTTAGCATCTGTGACTAATGCTGCCCACGCTGAGAAGTTATAGCGTGTGTGTTTCTTGCCAGAGGGTATGTTTTTGTTTCTTTATTATTCAAATAGAATGCCGGTGGAAAATTTCAGCAGCGGGGAATAGGACAGAGAATTACAGGGTTCCTTTCTAATGGAGGATCAGGGATTGGTTAAAAGCCTTTTAAGTGGAAGCTTGGGTCTTAATTCCCTTTCCAATACGGAATTTGGCATCCCACTCTGCCTTGTAGATCAACTCCTACAATCTTCCGCCCTGTGTGCAGGCACTTATAAAAAAGTTTTTTAGAACTTTCTAAATTTTGGCAGCACTTCTTATCTTGGGAATCAAGACGTAAGCCGGTTTGTGCAGAAGTAAGTTCCGTACAGTTCAGTGGCAAGAGACCTTACGAGGCTGCTAGTAGTTAAATAAACCAGTGTGCAGTTAAGTACATCTCGGGCTGAAACCCTAATCTTATTAAAATCAATAGGGCTTAAAGATCTGTAGCTTACAGCCAATTCAAATGTTCAAGCACAGGAAGGGGACATTCCTTCTGCACCACAATAGCTTTCGCATAAGGAGTCGCTGTGAAAGCATTGGTACAAGAAAATTGCACAAAACCTTACACACTTCACAGAAAGTGTCTATGCTAAAGGAAACTTTAGCATATAAAACTGGACTTAGAGTATAACTGGAATAACAAACATCTAACCATGCAACATAAAATATAGAAAAGGAACAGGAATAAGGAGAGGGGCTGTAACCAGGGGGTTGACCCCCTCCAAGGGCTCAGGGCCAGAGAGGTGCAAAAACCATGCCTTTCCACTCTGCCTCGGGTTTTGGTGAAGCACACTGCTCCCCTTGACTAGAACTGACCCCTAGACATGATACGACTCCATCCTAAAGCTACTCCACAGCACCACAGCTATATAAAAGCACCCCATTTGCATTTACATTTACGCAAATGAATAAAATTCTTCCCAACCCATTTACAAAACTGCTTACACATAATGCGCCTTGAAACTTCTGAAGCACAACCAAAATACAGCTATCTTTTGCAAGAATTTTGAATTCTGAAGCATGTTGCAAAGGTAAGGCATAGTTTCTTCTTTTTTTCATTATTGTATTTATGCCAGTAGAGGGCACAAGCTGTTAAATCACATTATTATCATACATAATACCAGCAGCTTTATACAATTCTTAAGGTTGGGTGTGGGGAGAGAACAAGTCCTTCTGTGGAATTTGACTGCCGTGTTACAAAACTGATAATCCCCCCAAAAGATTATTTCAACAGTTTTCCATTTTATTTTTTTACTGCTTCATTGACTCATTTGGTAGTTATTAAGGAATGTGCTGCCATAAAACAGTTGTGTGGGCTTTGGGATTGACTTTAGGAAAGCTAATAAATAAATGTTAATGAGGCCAATTAGAGTAAAAACAATTACATTTGTTATTTCTAAGCTATAAAACACTCAAGGGCTTGTCTTTTAAATAATGGTTATTGGAACCGCTCAGTGCTTGCAGCTTTTAGCAGCCACAAGTTCAAAATTGGAACATTTATTTAACCAGAAGGTCAGGGCAGCAATCTGATTTCCACTTACCTGGGGGTGAGCCGTACTGAACTCTGTGGGTCTTCCGAGTAGGGATGGAGGAGCAATTTGCTACATATCCCATTTTAATGTGATACTATCCATTCTGCATTTCTCAAAACAATATGCAAGCCTACATGCACCTGTCCCGCAGAAGTCACACTACTACAATTTTTGCAATGCAGTTCCCCAACCAAATAAAATGCGTGTATTAGGGAAAAGTGTGCAAATAATGCATCCATTTCTGAAAATTGTATACAAGCATGCATTATATTGAGGGAATTTGCTTGCAAAAATGTGTGTAATTGGCAAAACTGCATACAAATATGTGCATTTTAGGAGAAATGTGTGGCTTATTCAGGACTGCAAAATGAACATAGCAGGCCCAACTGCATCCAAGGGGCCCAGGGTGGGAATCTTGTTAGAATAGTTATAAACTCAAACATATTGCAGCTAGTCGCTGGCAGGGCTTCCTGGCTGGCTTAGCCCTTTAAAGCCCGGGGTAAGTGTAAGAGACGCGGGTGGCGCTGTGGGTTAAACCACAGAGCCTAGGGCTTGCCAATCAGAAGGTCAGCAGTTCAAATCCCCGCGACGGGGTGAGCTCCCGTTGCTCACTCCCTGCTCCTGCCAACTTAGCAGTTCGAAAGCACATCAAAGTGCAAGTAGATAAATAGGTACCACTCCGGCGGGAAGGTAAACGTCATTTCCGTGCGCTGCTCTGGTTCGCCAGAAGCGGCTTAGTCATGCTGGCCACATGACCAGGAAGCTGTATGCCCGCTCCCTTGGCCAATAAAGCGAGTTGAGCACCTCAACCCCAGAGTCAGTCACGACTGGACCTAATGGTCAGGGGTCCTTTACCTTTAAGTGTACCCGGCTGTGTCCCAGCCCCCTCCACTGCACAGGCCTGAGTACACCGGTTATATGATGTTTTTCCAAAGGTCTGGGTAGCAGCACTACAAATTCTCCTGTTGTTTCCAGTTACTGTTACCAGTGGTGAGTATTGTTTTGGAAAGCTGATACTCATCCAAATATACTTGCGATCTATCAGGATAGATAGGCAGCTCACATCACTTGCTAACTTAGCCATCAGGAATGACATCACTCGAAGCCTCCGTCTTTCAGCCAGTGGTACAGTTTGCACATGCTAAAGACTGCAGAGCCACATTCTGAGCAGTAACATTCTGAGCAGCAGCAGCCGACTCTGGACAAGTTTTGTTATAATGTATAATGTTATAATATAAATTTGTTATAATGTTTTGCTTTGTTTATGCCTTGTAGCATTTTTCTTTCTTTCAGTTTTGTTGTTTAGTCGATTAGTCGTGTCTGACTCATCGTGACCCCATGGACCAGGCACACCTGTCTTCCACTGCTTCCCAGCATTTTGTCAAATTCATGTCGGTCGCTTCTATAACACAGTCCAACCATCTCGTCCTCTGTCGTCCCCTTCTCCTTGTGTCCTCAATCTTAGCCAACATCAGTTTTTTTCAGAGGGGGAAACAAACTTTCTTTTAGTATGCGTTCTTTATTTTACCAAAAATAAAAAATAAAAATATAGATGGAAAGATTATGAAAAGTTTCCCTGTCATCTTGCCAAGTTATGCTGCTGTGTGTATGTTAAACTACACTTCGTCATTTTAGACAACGTAGCTTCACAGCCTAGTCAAAGTTTGCTTTGGAAAGGAACAGTTTTAGTAATTACTCAAAACAAAGGCAACATTCCTTATCAGTTTCAAGAGGGTATTTATTATAATTTTCTCTTTCTTTGTAATAGGGGAAAGTGTGTCTGTATTTTTGTCTTTTAAAAAGAGTAGAGGAAAATGTATTTAAAACAATTACTCAATTTTGAAACCAATCTCTTTCAGCTTTCATTCATTCATTGTGTGTGTTTGTTGCTTACAGTGCTTGATAATGCTGCCTCAAAGGCCTGCCGATTTTTATCTACAAGGAACGAAAACAAACTAAAAATTAAATTAGAGCTAATTGATGGAAGTTGGTTTTTTATAGTTAGTCTTTGAACAGCCCACAGGTATCCTGGTCAATCATGAGGTCTGTTCCTGTGCAAGGATCTTTATGTGGTAAGTAAATAGCACCTAGTTCAGATTGACAATGAACAAGCAGTGGCTGGGGCCATGGACAACACATGTGTCTGCTTCACAGCTTTGGTACCCACAGATACGCAATGCCTGAATAGGGCTATAATCTCACACTAATCACACTGCGTTCTAATTATGTGCCAGTGTTAGCTGTCACCCAGTAACAGAAACCACAGCTGATTAACAATATGAATCTTAGGTAATTAGCAAGAGTGGATCCATTGCATACATTTGCATGTGGATATTTAAAATGATCTGAGGCATGAATCACACTTCCTTTGTTTTTAGATTATACGCATGTATGATGGTTTGCTTCAGATATTTGTAAACTACCTTTTAAGATTATAACCTTCCTGAGAAGTCACTCAGCAGGATTTAAGTAAGTTGTTGCATGCATGGATGTACATTTGCACAATGGGACTCCCCCCTCCCCCTGCATGTCCACCACACCCTATAAATTTGCTCTGAAAGGACTGGAGGAGTCTCCAGAACAGATATAAGGGGTACACAGGAGGAAGGGGGGGAAGAGTACAGTGGTACCTCAGGTTACATACACTTCAGGTTACATACGCTTCAGGTTACAGACTCCGCTAACCCTGAAATAGTGCTTCAGGTTAAGAACTTTGCTTCAGGATGAGAACAGAAATCATGCTCTGGCGACGCGGCGGCAGCAGGAGGCCCCATTAGCTAAAGTGGTGCTTCAGGTTAAGAACAGCTTCAGGTTAAGAACAGACCTCTGGAACAAATTAAGTACTTAACCCGAGGTACCACTGTACTGCTCAGTAAGTTGGATTCCATCCATTATTTCCTATGTGAAGTGCCCTTTTCAAGATGGTGCTCAGTGCTTAACTTTTTAAAATGTGCACTGCCAGATTAACCAGTGCCACCTTTCTAGATGATGGGGGAAGTGTTTAAAATGCATTCTGATTAATCTATAAAATGTTGCTGCCCTAGGATTTGTGAACGAATCTAAACACATAGAGGTTGTCACCTGAGGTTGTTAAATAAGAAAATAAGGCTGGAATAAGTCTTCCACTCTTTCTACAAGTGGTTCAAGTAAACATGCATTATGGAGGTGGTGGTGCTTTGGAGGAGACTGTATCAACTGCTTCTCTGCATTATTTCACCCCCCTTGACATGCTACACTGTTTACTTAGTTGCTCATCCTTTTTTTCCTGTGATGTCACCATGTACTTAAATTACTACTAGTAAATAATAAACCTCAGTTCACCCACCGGTAGCTGCAGTCAACCAGCACAGCACATACACCACCCTTCCCTGTGTGGAGGCTATAGCTAAGGTGTAAAGGAACAAACTTGATAAGACAACGATCTGGGATTTTTGAAAAATGGCCACAAGTTTATTGATTTCAGGTGTAAGTGAACTTTGGCTCAGCCATTGGCTGTATATGCATTTCAGCCTCCTGATCGCACCTGTTCTCTGGTCAGGGTGATGCACCAATTCACCCAAGACCTTGATGACTAGGATGGGAAGCACAAAACCTCCAGAAGGGCCCAATCTGTTTGAAGGCAAATTCCTTCCCAGCAAACATTGGGAATTGTAGCAAGGTCAGGTAGAGTGCAAGGAGGCAAAACATGCAGCGGAGCATGGAAGGAAGGAAGGGTTTACTCTTCTGCCAACTGTGCTGAAAGTGCCAGGCACACTTGGCTTTTAAGGATAGCGAGAGGACCACAGTGGAAGCACACATGCCTTGGTCTGCCAGTGAAGCTCTGCCCACTAAGGTGCCCATGATTGGGCAGTTTAAATTAAGTATTTGGCAGGCAATCCTGCCTTGCAAGGCAGCTGACCAGATGATCTTCAACAGCTGGTTGTGGATGTGAGTCCCAGCACCTGGGAATGGTGGCTAGCCAATGAGGGGCTGCGACCACCACCTACCTGTAACATGGCAAATGGCCATTCTGACATCACATTTTCCTTAAATTTAAAAAACAAAAACAAAAACTGATGACCAAGTCGATTTTCAGATGTTTCAGGATACCTTTCCTCTGCAATTTCAAGTCCCCCAAAGCCCTAAGTAAAATGCACATAAAACATTAAAAATTATTTTAAAATAATGCAACAATGACATTAATTTAAAATATAACATTACCTTAGTTGAGTTTTTTGGATTTAAGCCAAGCTAGCTCACTGCATGAGTAGGACTGCATGGGATTAGATCAAAGTTGTCAAGTTTAACTGTGTAGTAGATCAGTTTTCTAAAGTCACGTAACTCAGTTTTTAAATGAAGGAGCACCTCTTGTCAAACAAAGGCTGGTACATGACTCTCCAGCTATCCCAATCAGACAGAATAAGCTGCAGTGATCTTACTCTCATTGCATGATTGCTGTTGAAGCAGATGTAATTCAATTGGTTTTGATGACATTCCACCAGCAGGAGACCAGAGTTACAATGGGTAAATTGGCCTCACTGGGCCAAAATTGACAAAAATAACACCACTACAGCATTTTATTAGCATGTTATGCTGTTTACTCTCACTGAGGTTTTAAAGGACACCAAATGTGATTGATTAAGGACTTAATTGCCAATGTAAAACAACCAAGTAATTAACATGAAGAGAAGAGTGCAAAGTAGCACAGGGATTTCATCAAATACAGAATAAATGCAGCAACAGTGTTGCTTATTTTAAAATATTGTAGGTCAGTGTCTAAGTGTTTAGATATGATTTGGTGCTGTTTCAGGGAACAGAGGGTGGTATTCAACTAGATTTTACTCAAAGTAGACCTATTGAAATGGACCATAACTCAGTCAAGTTCATTACCTGAGTCTACTCTGAGTAAAACTTAGCTGAATACCACCCAGAGTACACAACAGATTTATTCCAGAGATAAAGTTGAAGACACTCTCTCTTAGACTGCAGGGTTCTGGAAAAACGCCTGGCAGAATTATTGAACAATGTGAAAATCTGAAACCTTTGGATATGAAACCTATGAATACTGCATTTTTAACCATTTCCCATCAATTAATGAGAAAAGAAATTTCTTTCTAAAATCAAAGTGGGTGGGACATTTTGGTGAAACTGTGACAAGGAGCAAGGTTCTGCACTCTGCAGCCTTCCTGGGTACTCATGTGTCAATTAAATCCCAGATATAATGAGGTAACTCCTTCCATGGTGCTTTTTCAATTCAGGAAGTTCAGGCAGATGAGTAATCTGAAGAGTGCTAAATAAATGTTTACAGGGAAAGGGGGGAAATGCATGCACTATCCTTGGCTACCTCTCAATGTTCAAAACCCAAGATCAACATTCTAATGATTTTTTTTAAGAGCCCTGAAAATAAAACAGAAAAATGGGTACCTTTTTTCACAGGCGAAAAATGGCTTCTGAGAAATTGGAAGACAGGTTTCAGCACAGCATGTTTATTAAGCAAACACCTGGTGAAACCATTCCTTAGGTGAATGTACAAACAGGCCTCTCTTGCACTATGTGTTTTGAATGTGTAAACCAGATGAAATACAGAGTTAGGGGCTTCCCAGCATTAGGAAGAGCCTTTTCTGTGATGTCTCTGCATCTGTGGAATGACCTTCTGCTCTGGGTTTAGGGGGTGCCAGAGCCCTCTAATCCTTGGTTCCAGTAAGTGTCAAAAGCTAAACAAGCCTTCTAATTCCAAGAAATAACCAAGCTAGCTTCCTCGGAAAGTGATGGGGATTAAGGGCCTTCATGCAAGATGGCAAATGGGTGGGGCCCCGTCCTTCAACAGAAAAAGTAAGAGCTGCAAATTTTAAGAGTTTTAGCAGTGTGATGCAACCTAGAAATAAAGCAGCAAGCTGGAGAGAGTCAAAGCAGTGTTTGAGAGCAATGGAAGAAACAAGACCCTGTGTTGGTGTTGATGCTGTGAACCCCTCCATTGCAGGCACAGGTTGTACATATGTGTAAATAAACCATATATCATAAAGACACCAGAGTCTCCCGCTGTGCCGCCTTCCCAAAAGGTATCGTGGACCCTGGGCAAGTGCCTGGAACTCTTGAAATCTTACATCACTTAAAGATTGGGATGGTGCACAACAATATCATTCAGAATTTGGGTTGATTGAACCTACGAGTAGAACTGGGTGATATCTGGTTTTCAATTTCACAATATATCACCAGTTAAATATCATGAAATCTTGATATATCACTACACACACACACACACATATATATATATATATATATATATATATCTGCAGTGGCAGAGGGCCTTGCTGGGCCTCCCCACAGTGGTGGATGGAGCGCCGTGCTTTCCTGTGGTGGCAGAGGGTCCTGCCATACCACCAGAAAATAAAAATAACAACTCTTCCCCCTCTTTTCTTTCACTGGTGAGGAAAGAAAGAAGTGCTTTCCAGTTCTTTGTTTACTTTGCCTCTGACTGTCTAGCCAGGAGGCTTCCTCCTGGATTGTTAGCAGGCTCTGCATAGGTGAGCTCTAAGTGGAAAGATATCAGTGAAGCTGAGTGAGTTTGCTAGTTTGTGTGAGGGCTTATCTTTATTTCTTATCAGTTAGGAGGAAGGAGGGAGAGAGCAAGCAAAGCTGGAGACAACTTGCCTGCAAAGTACAGTGGTACCTTGGGGTTACATATGTTTCAGGTTACATCCGCTTCAGGTTACATCTGCTAACCCAGAAATATTACCTCGAGTTAAGAACTTTGCTTCAGGATGAGAACAGAAATCGTGCAGCGGTGGTGCAGAGGCAGCAGGAGGCCCCATTAGCTAAAGTGGTGGTTCAGGTTAAGAACAGTTTCAGGTTAAGAACAGACCTCCAGAACAAATTAAGTACCACTGTATCTGCAAAGTCTCCACCTTTTGTTCACAGGTATATTGCCTTGTTGAAACACTTACCACAATATTATTTCAATACCGGTATTCAGTAATATGGTGATTTACTGCACAGCCCTACTAGTGAGTGAATATGTGTTTGTGTTCTACAATTCACCATTGTCCACCCTTTTATAACAAGATGAACTATTAGTTGAGAGATCTATACTAAATCTATCATTGCTACCACCACTGATATAATACCCACCATTACTATTGCTGCACCAGGTTCAGATTGTTAGATGAACGAAGTCATGGGTGAAGTGGGCATCATGTGGCCACTTGGCAGTAATACAGATGGCAATGGAAGCAGCAAAATAAGAACATAAGAAGAGCCTTGCTGCATTAGAGGAATAGCCAATCTAGTTCTGTGTCCTGTTTTCCCATAGGGACCATCAAGATGCCTGTGGGAGGCCCCAAGCAGGAAATGAGGGCAATAATACTCTCCTCTGTTTTTCCTTAAGGATCTGGTATTCCGAGACATAGTGCCTCTGATTCTGGAGATCCTATCATGGCAAGATGCCACTGTAGCTTTACCCTCCACTGATATGTCTTAATACCCTTTTAAAGCTGTCCACCTTCCTATGCTCCAAAGGCTGCTCTGTAAATGTATTTGCATGGTAAGGTGTACACAAGCTTTGAATAATATTCATACTCTACTGGCTTTGTGTATATAAATCCCACTTTAGTCTCTGTATTTTGATCATATGGGACAACTTGTGAAGGACACCCGCTTGCTGTGTGGTGTACACGCAAACACCACCCGCCACTCAGAAATTCAGCATGACAAGGCAAAGGAAGAACCAATCGGCTTATCGCCTCTCAATGTATTTCTCACTCAATCCAAGTCCTTGACAGTTTCAACACTATTGTTCTCTCTGCAATCAAGGTGTTTCCAAATGTAATTAATTAATTCTCTACTCTTCAACAAGTTCCTATGGTGACTGAATGGTGGCTACTTCATGTGAATTAACCCTGTGAAGTCAGAGATGATGGTGAATAGGTTTGGTTGTTTCCATTACTGCTGAGAGGGAGGCCACTTTTTGTCTTTGTTTTCACCCAAAAGCATAATGCAACCCACTGAACATCATGAAGATTGAGAATTGTGGGCCAGTTTGCCAAAGAACCATTGTAGTTACTTGGGAATGCAGCTACTGCTGAATTGCTACTCTTAATAATTAATAATTTTATTGGTTGAGCTGATTAGCTAATATCCTCAATGCTTGTTTCCTTCAATAACTATACATTTTCATACAACAATTAAAGGTAAAGGTAAAGGGACCCTTGACCATTAGGTCCAGTCGTGACTGACTCTGGGGTTGCGGCGCTCATCTCGCTTTATTGGCCGAGGGAGCCGGAGTACAGCTTCCAGGTCATGTGGCCAGCATGACTAAGCCACTTCTGGCGAACCAGAGCAGCGCACGGAAACACTGTTTACCTTCCCGCTGGGGCGGTACCTATTTATCTACTTGCGCTTCGTGTTTTCAAACTGCTAGGTTGGCAGGAGCAGGGACCAAGTGACGGGAGCTCACCCCATCGCGGGGATTTGAACTGCCGACCTTCGGATGGTTTAACCCACAGTGCCACCGGCGTCCCAAATAAAACAATTACGGTACACGTGATTAATAGGTATATGAGACAGTTTTTGTTCTAAAATGTTGTATCGCTGTAGAGATTATTTACTGGGTCACCACAAATACATATTTCTTCATATATGAGTCTTGCAGAAATAAATATAATTGAGGAGAAAAAACAATTGCTTCCTTGTTTTGCTCATCACTGATCAAATTACACAAACAATATTCAGAAAGAAATTGTTTTCAGCAACAAGTTTTTGCATATCATAAGCATTTACTATACTACAGTGGCTACCAAATTTCTGAATTAGAACTTAATGGGTGGTTTGTTGCTGGTTTTTGTTTGTTTGTTTGTTTCACTGCATTTGCTTATGTGTAATAAATCCAATTATTTATAGGAATCATTCTTGTGTTAGAGGTTAAATCCTCTTCTTCACCTCTAATTGCTTGGGAAACAGCCTATTGTTAGATTTTGCTTTCTTCCTTGGAAGGTATTCTAGATTAAACGTTTTACAGTTATTTAATTCTGCCAGTGCTACACTATTTTGAAAGTAACTGCAAGGGCAGAGGAACAAGGCAGAGAGCTGTAGTTCGTCATCACTACATATAGTATCACCTCCCTTTTGCCAATGCCAATATCGGGTGCTCAAAGTTGCAATGTATTATTTGCCAAAATCCATTAAGAGAACACACTAGATTTAGTAGATAGCAAAATGCCCTCCAAAAGGCAATCCAATCAACGCAGAGTGTAATTGCAAATAAAATAAAATAAAATAACAAAAGTTACTATATTTGGTTTAGACAGGTGGGGGACCAATAAACAGGAAATACTAATACACATGTTTTCCCCTCCTAGATAATGAAATTTGCAGCCAGAAGCCCTGGAAAAAGAACTGATAAGTACAAAATTGATCATATTTGAATGCCTAATACCTGCTGATGTCCAGATTAAACATTCATAGCCAGGTTAAAATTACACCGTTTGTTAATAAAGAAATGTTAAAACAGAGGTAGCAAAAGCCATAAAAAACTCATCAGTGGTAGTTCTCATCAGTCACTTATCTTTGATATACAAATGGCCAAGGGGGAAAAAAATCAAAAGATAGCGCTATCATCCCCTCTTCTCATAGTCCTTGATTGCTTTTAAATTTTCATCTAACAGCCCATGAAATCATTCCACCATTTTCATTTATTTTTTCGTGTGTGATTTCACGGTGCAGTATATCAGTTTTCAGCACATAGCCTTCCTGGCATCTTCTTTCTGTAACAAATTCCACTGCACATTATTCCAACCTTTTCATTTATTTTTATGGTAGTCACCCTGGCCTGATCTATGATCTGTCTACTTGAGGGACACCCCCCCCCCCAAGATTTTCCTCCTCTTGGGTTGTTACTTGTACAGTATGTCCAGCGACTGGGAAAGCTGAGTGTCTCTAATCTTTGGCCATTGCTCTCATTTCTCCATGTTGGGTTCTGGAGCATGGTATTGATCACCTCATTGTGTCACTGGAAACTATAGACAACTGGTAACCTATGCAACCATTAGATGCTACAAAGATTGTCTAATTGTTGTTTACAATAATTAGAATCACTGGCCCACCCATGAGGCAAAGTGAGGCAACCACCTCAGGTGGCAGGATCCACAGGGGCAGCAGATTTGGCATCAAGGAATGCATTGCCTGCTGCCACGATAACGGCAACTGCAGTGTGCTCCTTAGAAGCCAGATCTGAGGCCTTCTCGGTAGCTTCCCCACAATGTCGTCTCTACAGCAGTCTCTTGGCAAAAAGAAGGTGCTGCCGGTTTTCTCTCACCCTTGTTCCCAATGCAGAATCATAGCATCGTAGAATTGTAGAGTTGGAAGGAACCCAAGAGTCCAACTCCCTGAAATGCAGGAATCTCAACTAAAGCATACATCCAACCTCTACTTAAAAACCTCCAAAGAAGGAGAGTCCATCACCTCCTGAGGGTTAACATTCCACTGTCAAACTGCTCTTACTGCCAGAAAGTTATTCCTGATGTTTAGTCAGAATGTCCTTTCTTGAAGCCATTGGCTTGGGTCCTACCCTCCAGAGCTGGAGAAAACAAGCTTGCTCTACCACCTACCTGCTTTAAGTATTTGAAGATGGCTATCATATCTCCTTTCAATCACCTCTTATCCAGGCTGAACTGTGGGAATGTTCAGGGAGGCAGGAGAGGATTTAGTGTTTAAGGATAACTTGTGTTAATAAGTTCTATATCTAAGCAGAGTTTAAACATTCCCCTTTACACGCATAGCGGTTTGCTTATTACAGGCTAGTTTTGGCCTCTAAATATAGGATTCCTAGTAAGATCCCTTCTTGTCCCTCTTAAAAAGAATAAACACAACAATATTATTAAAGTCAATATAAAAGTAGTTTACTCACATTCATTCAGTTCACAGTTGGATCCCTGAAGGCAGACTTAATGTTACAGAAGTATATACACATGTGGAACTATCCCATAAAGGAGTTAGTTCCTAAGTGACTGTGAACAAGCAGTCACTTTTCCTCACACATAGAAAAACAAACTGGAGAAAAGCAGAAAGAGAGAGAGGTGTGCTCCCTGCCTTGCTCTTGTTCCCCGGGCACAGAGAGGGCCAGATTAGACCACACCCACCTCTAGCCACATGCAAAGGAAGTTTGTCCAGAAAACAAGAAGTTTTCTCCTGAATGATACAAAGCATCCCCTAGCATGTCCACTCTAGGAATGTTGTACTTGACTGTTATGTGTTTCACATCCCACATAAACATACCCAACTAACTCCCTCAACTGCCATAAGGCTTGATTTCCAGAACTTTGATCATCTTGGTTGCCCTCCTCTGCACTTCATTCCCCCCTTGCGGCTGATGTAGATCTTCACTAATCCCTTCTTCCCTGACAGGTTGAGATCTATTTTGTGGTTTGCCTCAGGTGCCAAAATATTTTGGGCCAGCCAGCAGAACTATAATATACATACCTGCTGGAAATATAGACTAGCAGCCTCATGCCCAACATTGCTCAGGAATTTCAAAAAACAAACAAGCAACAGTGCAGGCTTGAAGTCAGTATGTAAAATCAGTGCAAATGACTTATTCCACCATTTTGATTCAATTGTATCTGAACACAAAGAAAAACCTGCTCCTTGATCTCAGGAACCACTATGCAAAATCTATGCAAAAACTCCTTCTGACCCAACTGGGCTGTCCTCATGTTTATGTGGTGCCCATCAAAGTTCCCTCTCCTTATCAGCCTCATAACACCACTACAGTGTACCTTACTGTTCTCTCAGTCCCGATACACCCATTCTCTATGGATTTAACCAAACAGTTGCCTGGCCAATCTGATTTCCGACTCTGTACCTAAACTTTTATTATTGCAAAAAACTGTCCAAACACAGGTTCTTCCTGTACATGTGTAATCACTGACAAGTTTGTTGCATGTGGCAACAAATACTTCAGGTTCTACAGTGGTGCCTCGCAAGACGAAATTAATCTGTTCCGTGAGGCTCTTCGTATAGCGGTTTTTTCGTCTTGCGAAGCAAGCCCATTGACAGCTTAGCGAATTAGCGCTATTAGCGGTTTAGCGGCTTTTAGCGATCAGCTGTTAAGCGGCTTATCAGCGGATCAGCTGATAAGCGGCTTAGCAGCTTAGGAAAAGGGGGGGGGAAGGGGGAAAAAACCCGCAGGAACTCGCAAGACATTTTCGTCTTGCGAAGCAAGCCCATAGGGAAATTCATTTTGCGAAGTGCCTCCAAAATGGAAAACCCTTTCGTCTAGCGGGTTTTCTGTCTTGCGAGGCGTTCGTCTTGCGGGGCACCACTGTATTTTCTAAGCAGCCCAAAGCAAACTTTGCCACATATTTATTAGCGTAGGTGCTACTGAGTCAAAAAAAGCAAAGTTCTATCCTCAAGGAATAAATACACCTGCAACGTGGCAACTCTAAATATATGTTAACACATTCTTTTTTCCCCTGAGAGTGAAAATTAAGCAAATTAAAGTAAATCAATTTGTTTTTTATTGTTGAGTTGCTTGGAGATGTTTTATATGAAATGATTTATAAATGAAAATAAATAAATAATAGTGCTACTTCTGGGTTTTAAAAGACCTGTGATTGCAAGCGGGGAGTTTAGCATTTCCAGATTCTATAGCACTGTCAGGGGAAATGCCATACTTTACATAGTCTTGTTTGCCATGAACCTACCCCAAATCCCAGTGCCATGAACTGATATGAAGAGTTTTCAACCTTAGTCACATGGAGAGTTGTTTACATTGTGCCTCTGATACAGAAAAATCTGGAGTTGACCTCTTATTCATCTGTTTCAGTGTTTGTTCACATCAAACCTTGAATACAAACTTGTTACTGTACTGTCAATATTAAAGCTGCTTCTAAATCACACAGATTTTTTTCCACAACAGGCATCCTGACATTTTTTGCAAAAACCTTAGTTGCTGTCAAAAGTACAACAAAGCTGAAGGTACTGAAAAATATAAGCAGATTAGATTTTATGGCCAGGATTTGAATGGGGGACCCCTGGAGTGGGGGTTGTATAGCTGATGTTATGAAGGGAGCCTGTGGTGTTCAACAGAAGTTTAAGGAGCTTCACCCACATTTCCTTCCTCTGCCAGACCTCCTCTGTACTGATTGAGCGAATAAGGCAGGGCTGATGAAAGGAATAAACTTGCAGCCTTTCAGTACGATAAGGAGTATATTCTAGTAGCACTAAGATTATGGCTTTGTCAGTATGGAGGGGGGAAATGGTCAGTTGACTGTGGATGTGTGAAGGGTGAACATAACAAAACAAAATCACGTACCGGTATTTACCATTTTTCCACAAGGACTGATGGCTAACCTGCACCACCAACTCTTTTCTCCTTTTTCTACCTACTGCCGCTTCAACTACTGTTCCTCCTCCTCCATTTTAAGCTGCTGCATTCCCCAACCAGGGGCTACCCTCACCCTTCAATGTCACATTCTGAGGAAGAAGTCATTCTCAGAGTAAAGCATTGTGGGTTAGGTGGCCTCAGGGTATGCCTGCACGTGACAGTGGCAAACCCTGTTTAAAGTTTGAGACTGGTTAAATTTTAAACTGCGAGTGCTGCCATCTTGGCAAAGTTGTAGTGGCAGCAGCACAGGTGCTGTCTATGGCCATCTCAGCCACAATGGCTCACTCTGAGGAAGGATCCTTACTAGTGGCAGACTGCTTCATAGCTAAGTGGTGTTCCATAATTCAATGGCTGGGTGGGCAGGCAGCAGAAATCGCAGTGGGTAGGTGGCAGGTTTTGCCCTTGCTTGTGGTGATGGCAGTGGTATATGTGGCAGGCAGGCAGCCCATGGGTGGCAGATGGGGGCACAGATTGTTCCTTCTTGTGATCCACTACCTAAGACACATTTTCTTGCTACATACATGTCCTGTGTAGACAATTATATGAAGTCATAGTTATAAAGCTCTTGATACCTAAAGACCATTTGTGGAAAGTCTTATGAACAAACTAGAAATATTCTCTTCTGCTGGGTTGGGTTACCAAAATCTGCATTGTTGATACTCTTTAGAATGGGATGGAAGAAGAATCGCTTGGGACCAAGAGACTGAAGTAGTTTAGATTCAGCTCAATGCACAAGATGAGACATGAGGTATGTGTGTGTGTGATTAACTTTGGTCTCACCAAATTGTAAAAACAAGTGAACTTCAGAGACCCTGTACTTCAGGGCAGCCAAACTCATCAACTTCCAGCTCCCATCCAGACTGTGCTGGCTGTAAATCATAGATGCTGTTTATTTGCCTCATGTTTACTTTAATCTCAGAATCATTAATTAAAAGATGGCAGTAGCAGCATCTCCTCTTGGATTATTTTTGAGGTGCCTCTATAGTGACAGTTGAATGACAAGTAGGTAAGAAAAAACAATCTATATACCGCAAAGTGCTTCAGAGATTTCAATTAAATTAAAATAATTATTAACTATTGGTATTACAAGAACATCCAGAATTCCCAAAGCAGGATCAAGACCTGGTTCTGAAAAGTGCTTTGCAGTTTCAGCAAAGCTGAAAATATTTTTCCATCCTCCAAGTATTTAATACCTGTTCATTACTTTAATGCAACCTGTGTGTATGTGCATGTGATGTAATTTGTTTGTTTCCATAATTCACCCTGGGATCATGTATAAATGAAGAGCAGGAGAGAAATTCAAGTAAAAAGTAAATAAATATCCTTCCTTCCTCTTTTCCCCTCCCTCCCTCCCTCCCTCCCTCCCTCCCACACACTTGCATACACCAATATATGTACTAACATTTTAGCATTAGTATTTTCCTCATTACATTTACATTAGAAATGACATGAACAAGGAGCATCCACAAGTAGCGAATCTGGAAGAGATTTAACTATCTCTTCCTACACCTCAGTCTGTTTTTAAAAAAATACCCTCCAAAAGCTGGCATTTGCCCTGCATAGAAACTTGCCTCCTGGGGAAAAGGTAACTTGGGAAGTTAGTTTTCACCAGAACCATAGTGGGTGGGGCGGAGGGTTAACATCCTTCCCCATGAACCACAAACCCCTTTCTGTCTCTAGGCTCAGGCTCTGTCCTAGGCAGAATCATCTTAACTCTTAGTCAATTGTTTTCTGATGGCAATCAGCAGCATGCAGCCCATATTTTTCTTAGGCCTTGTGAGGTTTTTGAGTCTTGAGTCTACTCCACTATCTTTCATCTGCTACTTAACCCATCTCTCTCCCAGCACCCTCAGATACCTTCCCATTCAAGTTTCTCATTCAGTCCCTATGCATAGCTTCTTATGTTCCTAGACCATGCTGCAGTTTCCCCAGCAGAACTGATCTTACAATTATTTCCCAAGAAAATGCAAGGTATAGGTGGAGCTTCGGCCGCTGACTATTCCAGGTCATTCTAGCAGTAATATTCTCATTTGTCACAGTCTCAAGGTGTTGCAGATTCCATAGTACTTTCCTTCCACCTTTGAAAATTGTGAAATACAATACATTTGGATTTCTAAGCACATATATGTATGCAACCTTGGGACCTAGAATTATATCTTAAGTATGAATATCAAGTTTCACAGCTCCATACTGATGCCCTAGGGAACTATCTCATTTCAAGGGACATAAGTAGTGCCTGAAAACAGATTTGTGGATTGCATCTTCTTTGAACCTGGAATGCAAGTTACATCCTGAATGCACTTACCAAGATACATTTACCCCACTTCAATGGTCAAGGGAGATATCACATTACAAATAAATAAATAAACACATACATACACAATCAAGTTTGGAAACTCTGAATACTTGCATTTAAGCAGACCTCAGCTTCATTTGGGTAAAAAGGAATGGGTCTTTTACTTACTTATAGTGATTTTCTAAATGCTGATGATGTAATGCCTTTTTAGTACAAACACTGGAAACGTCCTTAAGCTTGATGCTGATAACGGTACAACCCTAGTTATAAGAGGAGCAAAAGAGGCCAAGTAAACAAGCTGTAAGTAGGTAGAGGATGAGACAGGTTGGTCAATCAACTTTCAAACATTGGATGCGTCTCCAGAAAACAGGTATCAAAGAGATTCAAAACTGTAAAACTAGCTAAGGCAAAGTGGCAGAAAGAAGCAACCTATACCTATAGGCATGCAGGCTTCCTTCACACTACTGCCAAACACACAGCCACTGGAGTTTGTGGCTAGCAGGTGCTTTAGCATCAAGAACATGGCTAGGATTCTGCTTCTCCTCACATGCTCACTGAAGATATGATGTTGTCTCCATGTCCCCTTTCTTTAAGACAAACTTTGTTAGCCTACTGCCCCCCACCAGATGTTCCCAATACCAATCCTTGAGGGGGGGGTGTCTCCATTTTCTGTTTCTCTCCATTCAGAAAACTGTCCATATATTCCTAGTATTTGCTTCCCACAAGCTAACCAATTCCTGATCCACAAGAGGACCTTTCCACTTATTGCTTTACTTTTAAGCTTACTCATGAGTTTTTGGTATTGAAAGTTGCTTGACAGTCCAAACAGGTCTATAGGCTTGTTGACACTCTCAAAAAATTCTGATAGTTTTAGATCATTGCAGAAGCCATGCTTGGCTCAGTGTCAGTAAGGTCTGTTCTTCTATATACTTGTATTTCCTAGGAGTTTTCCACCACCTTTACCCACAGGAGCCTGAACATTCACAGAGATCTCCATCAGAGACTTTGTCTGGAAATCTTGCCATCTGAGTTTAGATAGGTGATTACCAGGTGACTATATTTTCAGTGATGGCATATCTACCAGCAGCAATCATTCAATGTTCAATTGATGCCATTGAAAAGCATAAAACTATTTCACCTTACTGTGTTCTCTTCTTTTAGTTTGAATGGATTTTATTGTTGATTGCTCTTTTTATTTGATGCATTTTTTTGTTTTTAATTTATTATCGTTCATATTTATTGTTTCATTTTTGCCACCTTAAGGCACTGCCAAGCTGGGACATAAATTGTAGATATAAATAAATAAAATATCACCATAGCACAGTTCTCATTAATTACCAGTATATGGACAAATAAGTGGCCATCCATGTTCGCTTAAATGTTAACAGACCATACAATATGAAGAAGCGTTCTCAAGTGCTGCTCATTTGGTCTGTTCATATTGCTGAAGTTTCCTAAAGAACCAAACCCTTTAAAACAGCAGTTGTTATAATGAAATTTTCTTGTATACCTTAATTACCACATTACTTGCAAAAATTCTGTACTGTGAACATTGGAAGTTTGACTCTATAAAAATCTTCATTCAGCTCCCACACTGAAGAGACACTCATGAACTTGGCACTTTTTCTCCTGGGCTTGCAGCCCAGAAATTGGCTGGAGCTTTTACTTAATCCCCAAAGTGTGTGTGTGTGTGCGCGCATGTGCACGTACACGCATATGCACAAACATTTCTATGTGATTTTCAACTTCTCAGTTTATTCTGTTTTTAAGAAATGATAAGCTGAAAAATGAAAGCTAAAACAAGCACTCTTTTTCCCACTACATGAGCAAAAGCTTTCTGTCTTGGTATGTAACTTTTGTTTACTCCATTGCCAAGGCAGGAGGCTTATTTATTAGACTGGTAAAAACTATGAAAGCTAAGATGGCTATGGCTACCAGACTTGCAACTGCATTAAATCTCTTCCAAAGCTAATCAGCTTTTCCCAGAACATGCAAGGCAAAGTGCAGCTACAGCCACCTTATTTCCCACACAGCTTGAATTTAACTTTGTATTTTCCGAAAGGGGAAAGCTCTCTTCCCCTTTTAAAAAATGCCACCTTCTCTGCTTTTACATATCTCTTCAACCTGCTTAAAATAAATGTTCTTTCAAAAATCAGGGAACAAGTCACATACTAAAAAAATCAGAATGCCCCACTGAAGGCTATTTGCACTGAATCAGCAGCTTATAGGATTGCATATTGGAGACTAGTACTAAAACCCAAATATACGTACCCTCTTCCCTGGCATGGTATATTACTGAACACAAGGAAGGGGGTAGCATTGGAGTCTTGATCAACACTGTAACTGGAATATAAACCCAGGAAACATAACTTCATGCTTCTGTTTTCTGGCAGGCACATAGTAGTCCCCCCCCCCCAACATCAAGGGCATTCCCCAGCCAAAGGATTGCACATGGCAGATAATGGAGCAGTTGCAGCAACAGGGGGGCAATGTCCCCTCCACCAGCTTATGTATCTTCCCAAACTCTGAAACTCCTCCTGCCTCTTGACTTACCTCCTGGCTGGTATAGCTCCCTACAAATCACTGCCCCCACGCCAAGTCAGACTCCAGCCCCACTTCCCCCAGTGTACACTCCTCAGCATCCTTCCAGTCACTTACAATAGAGGGTGAATAACAATCAGGAGAGAATTGAAAATAAGCCACAACTAAGTGAAGTTGGCATGGTATTGGGTAAGGATCCATTATCTGAAGCCAGATGCAGCAACTCAACACACTTGGCTGGGGAATGCTATGGAAACTGACCAGCATACAAGGACCCAGTGTGGTGCCTTCCATGCAACTGGAACCCTGCTGGTAAATTTGAGATGAGTAGAGCCATGCCTTGCCTACTCAAGCTTGCACCATGGTCTGATGTGACTCCTCAAGAGGGCCCCATTATTTGTAGATTCTGCCCAATGGCGTTCCCACCCAAGTTGTGACAAATAGCTAAGCAAAAGACACATAACAACTACCTGTTAGCCACTGCTGCTTACCTTCTATCACTGTTAGCCACTGCTGCTTGCCTTCTATCACTGTGCCATTGAGAGCGTGCTCACTTACGGCTTATGTGTGTGGTACGGAAGCTGTACTACCCAGGACAGGATGGGGTTGTGCAGAGTTGTTAAGGCAGCAGAGAGCATTGTTGGCTGCCCACTTTCCACCTTAGAGCAGATTTATGCCACAAGGTGCCATAGGAAGGCACTGGACATAGTAAAAGATCCATCGCATCCTGGTCACTGTCTCTTCGAGCTCCTGCCGTCGGGACGGAGATACAGGACGATGAAGACAAGAACGAGCCATCTCAAGAACAGCTTCTTCTCCAGAGCGATCTCGGCCCTGAATGGGAAACCTGGACTTTGAAAGTCATCTAACCTTCCTTGCTGTATTATATTGTATTGTTTTAATTAGTGTTTTTATAGTTGTTCTGATTTTGTGTGGAGTGCCCTACCTGGGTGGATGGAGCAGCCAAGTAAATTTCGTTGTCCCTGAGAGGGGGCAATGACAATAAAGATATTATTATTATTATTATTATTATTATTATTATTATTATTATTATGAAAGATGTGCAAAAACATTTCAACCAAAGGCAAGTGGTGGTTAATAGAAAAATTTCTTTCTAGCTCTGTAAACAAGCATCCACTCAACATATCAGTGGAAGACTCTAAAACTGAGGGAGGACTGGGAATCAGGTCACAAAGAGAAAGAAGGCTACAGTTAGAGCCGATTGACCTCTTTAAAGGGGCTCACTGCCTCATTCCTTCCCAATATCTCACTGTAGATGAATCCCCACAATATCTCAGGGAGAATTGGCTCCTTCCCTGTCTTTGATGATGGCTGCACCACTTTGCAAGCTGGTTCTCCATTTGATTCCTTGCTGGGCCATTATTTCTTTTGCAATAAGAGGTAGTTATGGAAATGGAAACCAAGACATTCATTTCCCATTTGTCAAGTCATGGAGTACCTCGATGCCCAAAGGATAATGATAGAAAACTTACAATGAGAAGGGCTGTATGAGTGAGTGTGCTGCAGTCTTCCATAATTTAAATGTCTTCAATTTGAGGCTGGTTGGTCTGCACTTTGAAAACATATGGACCCTCCACCACAACCTGACGACAAGAAGGTTGCATTGCATTCCCTACATGGGAAAATGTATTATTATTTTTTAATTAGATGTATTCTTTTCTAAGAGAGTATCCTCACAAAGCATCTAACACAGAATAAAAGCTAAAGAGCCATCCATAAACAATACACAAATACCATTTCAAACTTATCAAAAAACTACAAATCAATAAAAAAAACCTCAGCACATCAATCTGAAGGCAAACAACAATCAGCCGAGCATAATCATAAAACACGAGATAGAAGAACAGCCCAACGGTTCCATAGTCAAATTAAACTCAATCTATAAAAGCGGAATACAAAAGTCTTCAGAGTCAGTTTAAAAATGCAATAAAGCGTTGGGGGGGGGGGAGCTTCTTAGGAGCCTTAACAAGTTTTAAAACTTTTTATTACTACACAATACTTCTCATATACTTTGTGGGGGCTTACTCCCTAATTTGGGGAAAACATTTGTTTTGGAGGAAATAAAAACAATTTTCATAAAATTAGCCAGGTTTCTCAGAGCAAGGGGTGCACATCTTCAAACACAGAGGTGCATCTTTGCTGTTGGTTGGTTCAATCCATAGAACTGTAGAGTTGGAAGGAACCCCAAGGGTCATCTAGTCTAACCCCCTGAAATGCATCCATAACAGATGACCATCCAACCTCTGCTTAAAAACCTCCAAGGAAGGAAAATTCACACCCCCAATTTGGTGACCTAAATTGAAGTTTCAGGAACAGAACAGGTGGTGAAGTTGTTTCTGTGAGCTCTTCACTGTGTTCTCAGTTTGCAACTCCCTCCACATAGTGGTTGGAGCAGTGACATGATAATGCAGGAGCACCACAATAAAGTGGGATGGGTTGACATGACTGTTTTACTCTTTGCCAAATTCAGACTAGATTCATTCATCCCATGTTCTCAAGTTGCCTCATCAGTCTGGCTAGGAGAATTTCTCTGTCTGTCTGTCTGTCTGTCTGTCTGTCTTTCTATCTATCTATCTATCTATCTATCTATCTATCTATCTAACTAACTAACTCACATGTGCACATGGACATTCACACTTTGTATTTTCAGATAGGACAAATCAATTAATGAGAAGTCAGGGCTTACTAACTGGAGTAGTGAACATTCTGGAGACTGTGCAGCATCTCTTCCAAGTTTACATCCTCTGTTTAGGGATGCAAAATGAACCTGGTGCTGATATACTGCACACCGGTGGCTGCAGCAAGCCAGGCAGATTGGTTTCTATAGCTATGCGCTGTAAAAGGATGCAAGAGTTCCTTTCAACTCCCTGGCTTTAGCCCAAGCCAAAGGCTTCTTAACGCAGGCAAGCTGTTGTGTGACTGCTGAAATGGAAGATTATTTATTTAAAGCAGAGACTTTTTTCTTTCCCATCCCACCCCCTCAACCCCCAGCACTCAGAGAGCAATCAGTGCTAAAGGGAAAGATGGCAAAGCTCAGCGTCTCCAAATTGAAACTCAAGCCAAGGGTAGAGAAATGCCCTGCAGCTCATCCCAGTCTGTGAATGACAATAAATAACTGGCTAAGGGGATGTTATTGAAAAGTGAGAGGAGGGAGCAAGGCAGGTTGACTCTCTTTCAAAGTTTTTACTCCCAACATTAGTCTGAAGAGATTGCGAGGGATGCAAAGGAACCACTTTCCTCTGGCTAAAACACCCCTGGCAGAAACTGAGTGAGCAAAAAAAGTGGTCAACCAGGTTGGTCAGCCATATAAACACAGCTGTGAGTGAGCTTCATGCATCACTGGGAAATAATGGCATCTATTTTATGGGGGGGGGGGCTTGTCAGGTAATGTGACATTTTGGATGGCCTGATAAACATAGTGCTGTAATGCGGATTAGGGAATTCACATGTCAGAGACTTTTGACACTCCTGAAAGTCTGCTCCTACTATCCATGCTTAAGTGCAGGTAGGTCCCATTGGAATGAACTGAGACTGCAAACCTGCCCACATCATAACCAAACATGCCCTACTTCTGAGCGAGCAGAATTGAGGTCATAAGAACGGGTTGCAGCCTAGGTATTTTTTTATTTTTTTGGTGGGGTGTATCCTCAGGAGAACTTCCCTCATCGCGTTGTCATAATACCAAATATTGGGGGGAGGGGCATCGGTCTAAAGAAGTCATATTACTGTTAGGCAGGAGTCTGCAACCACGAAGCACTGGAAACTGGGATCAACTTAGCCCCAACAACGCAAATCGCCTCAGAAATAAGTCCCGGGTTTGGGGTCCCCTGGTTAAGCGCACCCAGGACTGCAGCTTCTGCGTTGTTGCGGATAGCGAGCCCCTGAAGGCGCTTCTCCCACGTCCGCGCCTTCCCCGCTTCTTTATCAACGAGGCGAAGGAGGAGAGGAGCAGCAGCAACGAGCATGTGCAGAGTGCCTTTTCCACAGGGCTCTGCCAAACAGCGAAGAGCGAGGGCGGTCGCCCTCTTTCGTATGATACATACATACACACTGTACTTAAATATAGTAATACATAAAAACCCAGCCTCTACAGCTTCTGCCCTTGGGAGAAGAAGGGACACGAGGCACGTTCACCACCAACGCGCCGCCGTCCACACACACACACACACACACACGCCGTTATTTTTAATTTTCGGCAAGGTGACGTCGCCTTGTGCCGGGAGGAAGGCGCGCGGGGCGGGGCTGGGGGGGGCGCGCTGCTAAAAAGAAAAAAAAAAGCGGCAGAACGTGCGAGAGGCGCGCGCGCCTGTGTGTGCATGAGAGAGATGTGAAGAGGAGCGTGTGTCTGTGTGCGCGCGCCCGTGTGTGGAGGAATCCGGCGCTGCGCGAGAGCCTCCCCTGCTTTTCCCGCGCGCCTCGCTCCGCGCGCCTCCTCCTCCCCTTCTTCTCTCCGCCCCTCGCCCTCTCCTCTCTTTCCCTCCTCGAACATCGCGGTGCCGGCGAGCGCGGCGCTGTTGTCGCAGCTCCAGAAGAGGCGGCGGGCGCTGCGGGAGGAGCCGCACAGGATTACTTACCCAGGCTCGCGGCTGCTTCTTGTGGAAGTGCTGGTGGCGCAGGAGGGGGGGGGAGGGGATAAAACCGGAACAGAGCGCGCCGACGACGACGGCAGGTGGGTTGCTGAACTAGGGCACGGAGGGGGGGGGGAAGGGAGTTTCTGTCAAGGGGTCTAGAACAAAATGGGGGGGGGGTTTGCAACGAACTTTTGCAAGGAGCCTAGTGGGGGTCTTCGCCCCGCCCAGCCTGCGTTGGTGGTGGGCTTCTTCTTCGGTCTTCGTCTGCCGAGAGAGTTGGGAACGAGGGAGAGGTGTCACGTTTCCTAACCGCCTCAAATTGCTTTCTTTCAACTTTGGGAGCGAAGTTTATTTGGGGGGTGGGGGATGTCTTATGGTGGGATCCATGCCTGCCCAGGCTGCTTTCAAGCTGGTGGGAAAACTGCGAGACGTTTCGGCGTTGTTCTTTTATTTCTCGTGCTCTCGGAGCTGCTTCTTCCTGCTTAAGTGTTGAGACAGGGCGCTGCTATGTGATTGCGAGGCGCCAGGCTCAAGTTTTTGTTTTTATTTCTTCCCCATCTCCTCGCCGCTCTCTGCTTGGTCCTTTTTTTATTATTGCCGGCATCATTTCCGAATGCACATTCGCCTTAAAAGCAAAACAAAAAGCCAGCTGTCACCTTTCCTCTTCTGCTGCCGTTCTCAGCAGCCTCCTTTTTTTTTTAGCTCTGCCAAAGAGAGGCGAAGTCGACGAAAACCTTGCATTTTGTGGGGTGGAAAGAAGACTCCAGGGGTTGTTCTCTGAGGCGCAGTCTGTCTGAAAGCAGATCCTCTTGCCTCTCCCTTTTCTCCTTTGCTGTCACTTCGTTTGTAAGAACAAACTCATTATAAAAACATACACAAAACAACTCCTGCGTTAGGTTGATGGGACGGTAAGCAGAGAACAAACAAATAGGCACCTCTGAGAGTAAAGGACATAAACAAAAGTTCACTGGTTGTGTGTGTGTGTTGTGGCATTTTAAAGACTAATAGATTTGCAGTGCAAGCCTGTAATCAGAAGGAAGTGTTTATAAGGATTGCAGCCTTATTGTGGTACAAGCTTCCATGGAGTTGGAACCCACTTCATCAAATGCATAAAGTGTTATTTAGTTGTAAATAATAATGATATGCAAGCTTTACAGCTCTGTGCTTTCATTTCACAGAGCACATTCCTTCACTCCTGTGCTCAAAGGAGGAAGGGGGGGCGGAGTTTCTAATGTGCCCCCAAACTAAAATGGGGACAGGATATCAGCAAGGCAAAATCTCAGGATCAATTGCAGTAAAATAAACGAAGGCAGAATAATCCACACGAGCCCCACCTGGGGCTATATTGCTCTTGTATAACAATATTGCACTTAAAGTGGGGGGGGGGGAATCTGTTTTGGAAGTGTAGATATTATCAATGATTATTACAGAGGGCTGTCAATGACTCACACCATCTGCATTACTCATGGGATTTTATTGTTAAATCACCTGTAAAACAATCACATTCCCTGTGTCTTTAATTTGTGTTTAAATGTTATCTTGCAGTATTGAATGCAGAATGCATTCCCTAAAAATCATTTTTTAAAAGAACAACCCCTGACATTTGGAGCAAGGGAAAAATACTGCTCCATTCTCCTGTGGATCTCTTTAGCAGCATGAGCAATGGAAGATGCTAATGCTGCTCTGTTCGAACCGATCTATAATGTTAGCTTTACTGACTGAATATCTTTTTTTGCTCTCACTTTTGTGAGCACTAGGGGTCAGATGCTTTCTGCTGATGATTAAAAACGAGCTTTCATTGAGCATTGCTTTATTTGTAAACTGAAGTGTTTGTTTTATATAATCCAATTAGAAGGGTGACAAAACTACAGTCTCCCTCTAACAACCCCCAGTCAAAAAGATTCCTTGAGAGTAAACTTGCTCTGCTTCATATTTCCAGTTTTAAACAATAAATTAAATCAGGAATCCTCTTGAGACAAAAAAAAGATAGTTATTTCATGCTTCATAGTTTGCTCTTGGTAAGGGATTGCAGATGAATAGGTGGTCACTATTAAAATATCAATTAATCTTACTGGATCATTTAGATTGGCAGGTCATCCTGCCATTCTAGGGCTGTTCTCCTAATTTTGAATGTATTTGCCGGTCCATTTCTCAGTGTTAGATACTGTGACATACTGATTTATCACTCTTGGATCTTTTGTGGCTGCATTTGATATGGTGGTTCTGACCCACTTATGCATTCCTGGATTGAGCAAGAACCGGCTTTTATGTCGTTTAGGTTGCAGTTTGCAGCCTTATACCAGTTTACCTTGGAGTAAATCCCATTGAACTAAAGAAACATGATTCTAAATAGACTTGTACAGGATTGCACTATTGTTCTTCTTACCAGTTGACTGGACCATCTTGCTTTTTTCCAAAATCACAGAGTGCTCAAGAAGAAAGTCCCAAGTTCAGTCCCTGGGGACTGCATTGAAAATTATACTGTATAATATGGCTTGGAAAATCCCCAGTCTTGGAGAGCCACTGCCAGTTGAGAGTAGACAGTACTGGGCTGTATGAACCAATGATCTGATTTTGTAGGTGGCAGCTTATTGTATACACAGATGGTCAGAAAGACCATTGGATACCTCCCCCCTCCCCCCATTCAACTAGGCTTGTAGTTTAATCCCTTTCAACAGCATGTGATAATGCTGCCAAATGCAGCACAAGCTGCGTTACCCAATTTTGACGGTTGTGGCTGAAGTTTTATGGGCACTTTGGAAACTTGTTATAAAAGAAATTTGATTTCTGACTGAGATGCTTGCATGCAGAGTTTCAGATGAGAGTGACTTTTTTAACGGACAAAGCCATAAACAAGAAATAAGGATTTATAACAGAGGTTCTCTCTGGCGTTTATGGCACTGCAAATAACATTTCTGAGATGCATACAGACAGGTGTGGAAATGTATTCATTATAAACGCATCTTGGTTTCAGAGGCACATGAAACATGATTTAAAAAGAGTGTTTGACAGAATTATTTAATAGAAGCTTGTAACATTAGCTGCAGAAATCCTGATCAGTTCTGGATCTTTAAAAAGTTTGACTTCCTGATAGTCTTGGTCATTTTTGTCTTGAGGGCAACTGATGTGCATGCTTTGACATTTCAGAGTTTTGAGATTCCAGATATGTTGGAATCTAGGCATTATATCTTCATTATGTTTTCACCGACTATTAAGCCTTTATATGACACAAACAGTATGTATCCTATGGTCATACAGAACTAGGGAAAGAAATCCCTATGGAATATAAATACAATAACTTTACAGCCCCCCGCCAAGCATTCTTAGAAATTTAGCTATATGATTGTTTTCCTAATGTAGGATTCTGAACAGAATACCCAATAGTCATGGGCATAACTTCAATGTTGGGCAATGTTGGACCTGTGGAACTGTGGAAAAGTTCCAGTAGGATTGTACTGTGTGTCAGATCTGAAGCTAAGAGTAACTTATTTAAAGATTGATATCTGACTTTCGGTTTAATTTTTGAAAGGTTACTGACAAAGAAACAACTATCATTCTCTTGTCAGGACAAGGTCTAAGGGTAATAAAATTTTGTTTGGGAAAGACAGTAGTGTTAAATTTTGTATTGTGTTAATCAGGCATGTATGAAAAGAAAACTACGCATCATGCTTTCCATGTTCCTATCTTGCCTGGGAAGCTTGTGTGCATATATATGGAAGATTTCACCTTTCACCATCACTTTACATTATTGCTTTAACGAAATATATCAGTATTGCATGCGTGGGTGTGTGACTTGTCCTATCTGTGTAGCCCAGGGATAGGCAACATGGTGTCCTCCAGAGATGTTGTTGGACTTTATTTCCCATAATCCTTGACCATTGGCCACACTGTCTGGGGATCATGGGAGTTGTAGTATAACAACATCTGAGGGCACCATGTTGACTACCTATCATTCCCCCCCCCCCCCCGCTATTTTGAAGTGAGTTGTTCAAAACCCAGCATGCTTTGAGAGAAAGCATGTAGAGTGTGCTTGGCATGCTTGTTTCGGTTGCGAATGAAGAAGAAGGTTTGTAGCGCTGGACCAAAAGACCTGATCTACAGGGTCTGTAATTTTCTTGTCTGCTAATGTTTGAAAGAGGCACTGAAAAGCTCTCTGTAGAGTCACCTTTGTATATGTCTGGTTGATTAGATGAAGACCATTTGATGCACCACACAGTCTATAATTTCTTTTGGATTATGGGGAATTATCAGAAGTTGATAGTAGATTCAGGAGTTGTGGCACTTCCCATGGAATTTGGAGGACAAATTACTACATTTAGTGTTATATCCTTATATTTGAAAAGCCACTGTAGGCCTGCTCAGAAGTTTCCAAAACCTAGAAGAACAAATTAGACAATCCAGAAACCCACTGTGTTTTTAAGTTTAATCCAGTAAATCTAGGGTTGCCATATTTCAAAACGTATAAACCAGGACACCCTGAAAGTTCTTGAGCTTTTTTTAGGAAGATCCCAAAATTGTTGAACTTTTTTAAAAAGAAAATGGTTGTACAAAAGTGCCTAAAACCCTGCATTTTCTTGATTGATTTGCCTAAGATCCAGGACAAAGTGCCACATTTTGGAAATGCTTTAAATGCTTTAAATTCCCAGTAATCATATTGTATAATATGGCTTGGAAAATCCCCAGTCTTGGAGTAAAAAAAGGTAAAGGTACCCCTGCCCGTACGGGCCAGTCTTGACAGACTCTAGGACTGTGCGCTCATCTCACTCTATAGGCCGGGAGCCAGCACTGTCTGCAGACACTTCCGGGTCACGTGGCCAGCGTGACAAGCTGCATCTGGCGAGCCAGCGCAGCACACGGAACACCGTTTACCTTCCCGCTGGTAAGCGGTCCCTATTTATCTACTTGCACCTGGGGGTGCTTTCAAACTGCTAGGTTGGCAGGCACTGGGACTGAACGACGGGAGCGCACACCGCCGCGGGGATTCGAACCGCCGACCATGCGATTGGCAAGTCCTAGGCGCTGAGGTTTTACCCACAGGAGAGCCACTGCCAGTTGAGAGTAGACAGCACTGGGCTGTATAAACCAATAATCTGATTTTGTAGGTGGCAGCTCTAGTAAATCAAATTATTCCTGAATCAGAATGAACAGGCGTCCGTGATCTCTAACAGAAGGACTCAGTTTATGACTGAAAAAGAAGCCTGACTTGGAGATCCTTGGCTTGATAATGTAATGGCAGTTGTTGATAGATTTTCAAGTTTGGTAGTTTAAACAACTGGTAAATGGAAATCGGGGCTAATTTTTAAAAAGAGTTAATGCATGTTTCAAAAGCAACATGATTTAGCATCACTATCACCTTGTGGTTAATCGGAGTAAAATGAGACTTGAGTCAACCCTTCCCAATGATAACACTTGATGGCACTCTCAGCAAGAATATCACTTTATCTAACCAATTACACAGGGCAATCATCATGTTTGTCATGGCAGCTTTTGAGCCATGCACTGCATACATAGGTTTCTTGGTAGGAGATACTTGCATGACCACCTCTATCTATTGCCTTTATCAATTCTATTTCTGTCATTTTTGAAATGCCAACAGAATGATAATAATTTAAAAAGAAATACCATGCACGATGCATTACAGCTTGTTATTTTTTAAAAAACCCAATATGATTTATATGTCTAGTTATTCCTGTATTTTCTTTTATACATTTATATACCGCTCTTCAACCAAAAGCTTCACAGAGCACTTTATAAGGGAATAAAGTAACAATAGCATTGATGTAAGCTTTCACGCAAACACAAAATCAATAAAACCAGAAATTAATAATGCAGATTACAATACCTAACATTTTAAAAGGCTGAGGGGTAAAAGACTATATTTGCAGCTTCTCTGTTAAAACTGGATCTAAAGTTGGTCTGAATTGGATCTACGTAATGCACCATCTAGAAACTTTTGAAGTTGTGTGGCCTCCACTCATTCAAGCAGTTTGCCTAAGAAGGGTATAACTGCCACTGGTTGATAGTTGTTGAAATTCTCAGGATCCAGGGAAACTTCTTGGGTGCAGACTCACAATAATCTCTTGGAAGATATGATATATCTTCTAATACAATGATCAAAGAATAGGTGGTAGAATAAGAAAATTTGTCCTACGTAATTAAAAACAACATAAACAAACTAACTAAATTTATTCCTTGTTTCTTTAGTTCTCTAGCATTTCCAAGCATCCTATTTACTCCCCTGCACTTTCTAGACCTATAGGACATAGCTCGGGAGTATTACATGTTACCTGGTAGTTCTGAAATATGTTCATTAAAAACAACAAGAAAACCTTAAAATAGAGGTTCCATTTAGAATAAATTCTGGTTGCACTGATGTATAAAGCTAGCATATAAGAATCTATAAAGAAAGTAACTGAGTAACTGATTTGCATATTTTGAAATGATTCTTTTCTACTGTTTCATTACTTTTTTGCTACTTTGCGTTGTGCCTTGCCTGCAAAGGAAGTCTCATGAGAGACTGTTAGCTCCCCCTTCCATGCCTGATGCTGTGAAATAATTTGCAAATGGGTTTATAGAACAGGAATTTGTAAAACCCTTTTCCCAGCCTTAGGTCAGATTTTCCCATTTGTTTTGTGGTTACAGAATGAATGGAAAAGGGAGGTTTTAATGATAGGAAGAAAGCAAACTGAGCAGAATTCAATTGTTCACTGTTTTCCTATTTCCAAAGAGCATTGTGACTCCTGATTACTACATCGTGGGTTGAAGTTGGTCAGAGCAACAGTCTAATACGGATTCTGTAAGAACAGGGAAATGGCTTCAATTTGCAGGCATTTCATTATCAGTTTTCTTGGTAGAGATGTTTGGGTGACTAATGTAATCTCCCTCTCATTTTGTATCCTAATAGGAGAGGCCCAGAACTACTCAGTACAGTAGTATGCATTTGCTGGTTGCAGTCACTTTTTGTTGTTGTTGCCTGTTCTGCAATTCATGACCTAGAATGGATCTTTCCATATTACTAGATGTATTTTGCTGTTTAAGAGTGCCTATTCAAAAAGTTGGATGGGAACAGCAGCGGGGCATCTGTTTTACCTTATGAATTGCCATACATCTGTGATGGCCATTCCCTCAATGTACCACGGGGAAATTTGTGCGAATATCACCTGACTAAGCCCTGGCTACACATTTCACACTATTGTGATTCTTTGAATGAGATACCAGCATCTTTAAATATTCTCTTCAGTCTTTGGCTGACAATGAAGTTGCTCCAAGAAATGAACAGAATAACAAAATGCTCAAACCATTTATTTATTTATTTTAAAAAAATTGTTCTTCATTTAAGTTTTTGAAACTTTGTATGCATGGGTGAATTTGAGGAACACTGAAATTAGGCTTTATCGGTTTGAAAAAGGGAATGGCTTATTTCTCCCTCCTTTGCATTAATTTATTTTTTACTTAATTATAATTTTGCTACCAAATACAACAAGTTCAGGGATAGATTTTAAAATTTCTGCAACCAAAGAAGAAGCATTTAGCCATCATATATTTTCTCTACTTTCTTCTGAACATTGTACTCTTGCTAGCGTTGGGGAGATTTGAGACATTGACTTTTAGCTTGGACCTGCAAACCGATCAGCAGTTAAGTGCATGGTTGCATCCAACTATTTCCTACTCACAGTAGACCCAATAAAATTAATGGATCTTAGTTAGTCATAGTCATTTATTTCAATGGGGCTTCTCTGAATAGGACTAACATACAGTACAACATTCCAGTAGTAAATTCCGGTTCTCAGCTCACCTTCCTATTGCAGACTGAGTAAGACAATTTCCTATAAATTTTTATATGAAAATTAAAGGGAGAATAACATCTCTCTCACACACATATCCACACTGTCTACAAATGTTTTCTGTATATTTTTTCCATTCATCTGCCATGCTTACGGGTTTGTTTTGTACAGATTTCACAGTAGTGTACAAAAAGTTCAAAACAACAATATTAAGCAAATATATCACATTAAAATTAAAAGCATCAGTCAAAATCGTAAGAATAGAAACCATCAAGGACAAAATTAGCAGATACACAATGTGATGCTTTTTGAAAAATAAAAGTTTTAAGTTGCCTTCTTAAAGACAATAAGGAGGAGGATTTATGTCATTGTTGGGGAACCTGTGGTTTTCCAGATGTTTATTTATTATTAAATTTATATTCTACCCTTCCTCCTAAAAGGAGTCCAAGGTGGCAAACAACAAGTGATGAAATAATAAGAGCACTTTAAATGTTTTCCGATGCTATTTGACTCCAACTCCCATCAGCCCCAGCCAACATGCTAATTCGTTAGCACCACAGGTTCCTCATTGTTGTTTTATGTGTTTCTTTTACAAGAAGATTCCAGAGCATGGAGTTGCCACTGGGGAGGCCCTGTATTTTATTGAAGATTATTGCTCCCTTGTTCACACATGCAGAAGAATGGAAAATTGAAACATATGAAACTGCCTTGTATTGAGTCAGACCTTTGTCCCATCCAGCTCAGTATTGTTGACACTGGCTGGCGGTGACTCTTCAGGTTTTACCAGCCCTACCAGTAGATGCCAAAGGCTGAACCTGGGACCTTCTGCTTGCAAGAATACCTCCCAGATAAAACACCCCCCCATCCCCAAGTGGGAATGAAGTGGAAAAGTTTTGATGTCATAGAGTGGACTGTGTCATTTTGGGTGGTGAGTGGGGGAAATTGACACTTTCAAATTATTTCATATGTTAAAAATGCTCACACATGCGTGCGCACATGCACACACACACACACACACACACAAAATGGACACTCGGGTTGCGAGGGTGATCCATGCGGGATGCACGCTCGCAACCCGCAGCATCCGCAACCCGCAGCGGCGTGTCTGCACACGCACGGGTTGCGATCTGGCACTTCTGCGCATGCGCAACCGCCGAAACCCGTTCTGGTACTTCCGGGTTTCGGCAGCTGCGTAACCCAAAAAAACGCAACCCGAAAAAACACTGTAACCCAAGGTATGACTATATATTTAGGTTGGCTTACCTTCCTTAAAAAAGCAGATGAGAGTTTTCCTACTTCTGGGGAGAGGAATACCTGTAGTGAGCATGAGGTATGCTTGAACCTTCTGAGCACTCCAGGTTTCCTGGTAGGGGCAGGTGAGGATGTCCATAGACATGCTCCGATTAGATAGCTATTCTGCTCACTACCAGCAGGAGCAGAAGGTTCCAGTGGACCTCAGGCCAACTTATTTAGATGCCCAGAGGGATTATGAGGCATACCTAAAGCTTTTGGTCCTGCCAGATTTCCTGCTGGGATAGCCAGAGTACTCATGGGAACAATCCTATGCATTCTGTCCTGCCCCAGGCATGGTTTGCCAGTTTTTGTGCACCTCACATTTATCGTGGGCAGCCGCACAGGGTTTCTGCCTAAGTTAAAAGTGAGGAAACCCCCTGCCATGTAATTTAAGTAAAGTAAACCAATCCTTTTTCCTCCACCAAAGGCATGCATATTTTTTCTACATTTTGTTACTTTGTTGTGGAATGTTTATTTCTCCCTTACACAGATGACACAACAAAACAACTGAGCTATAATAACAGACAGGCTCTTTGAAAAACTGAAGCTGTACTGTGGGATGTTTCCAATAATTTTCTTGTCCATCCCCACAAATAATAATTCTACTTTTTCTATTATATACTTTGATTCTTAAAAAAACAACCCTGAAATGCAGATTATGACTTTAGATTGCTAGCTGCAAATATTCTGTGCAGACATGTATTACAATGAACTCTTTCTTGGTAATTTAATATGAATTGACTGAATCCATTCTCCCCCGTTTTTACATAATTGTGTTAGCTATTTATGGTTATTGGGTCAGTTTTCCTGAATGTGATTAATATAAAATAAATAAGCAGACAGAGTAACAGAACACTATTAACAATGGTTATACTTTATGCATTCATGAAAGTATAATCTCTATATGACTAAGCTCTTCTGCACTTCGGAATATATTAATTTTAATATATTTTATGTTCTTCAGCTTCTCATTGCAGTGTGCTACACAAGGACGTTTTCTTCTTTTGCATTTGTACTTCACAAATTTGTCACCCCTTCTCATGGTATCTAAAATCTTTCTTGCAACCAAGTCCAAAGCCAAGATTGAAGAGTTAGTTTCACCATTTTTTCAACGTACTTCAAATGCTGATGGAGGTGCAGTAAGATAGTCAGAGCACTATGTGATTGTAAACTGCCCTTCTGTGGTAGCTAATTTTTAACATTAAGTGGATTTGCATATCTTATGTATTTTGAGGAATATTTAAATACACACCTCAGCTAATATGCAGGCAGGCTAATCTGTGTGACTGCAATCTCGTGCACACTTACTTGTGCATTAAGTCTCATTGAATTCAGTGTCACTCCTGTGCAAATGGGGCTATCAGATTCCTGCAGTACAATCAGATTGGAGAATTGGGTCCAAAACTAACAAAATGAATTTCAGTAGGGTCAAATGTAAAGTTGGACACTTAGGCAAGAAGAACCAGCTGCACAAATATTAGATGGAGGACACCTGGCATGCCAGTAGTACATGGGAAAACGATCTAGAGGTCTTAGTAGACCACAAGCTTAACATGAGTCAGCAGTGTGATGCAGAAGCAAAAAAAGTTAATGCTTGCATCAACAGAAGCATAGTGTCCAGATCAAGAAAAGTAATAGTACTACTCTATTCAGTTTTAATCAGACCATTTTCTGGAGTACCTATGTCCAGTTCTGGGCACCACAATTGAAGAAGGATATTGACAATCTGGAACATGTGCAGAGGAGGGCAACAAAGATGATCAAAGGTCTGGAAACCAAGCCTTATGAGGAACAGTTGAGGGAACGGGGTATGTTTAGCCTGGATAAGAGAAGTCTGCCCCTTCATGGATCACTGCCTTGCCATGGTGAAGGGGCTTGAATAACTCAGAGAAGCTATGAACTATGCTGAGCAGGGCACCCATGATGAACAGGTCATAGTGGAGAGTTTTGACAAACATGATCCACCTGGAGGAGGAACTGGCAAGCCACTCCAGCCAAGAAAACTCCATGGACAAAGACAACAGGCATATCAAAGTTATGACGCTGGAAGATGAGCCCCTCAGGTCGGAAAGCGTCCAACATGCTCCTGGGGAAGAGCAGAGGACAAATACAAGTAGATCTAGAGCTGATGAAGCGGCTGGGCCAAAGCCGAAAGGACGCTCAGTTGCGGATATGCCTGGAAGCGAAAGGAAAGTCCAATGCTGTAAAGAAAAATATTGCATAGGAACCTGGAATGTAAGAACCATGAACCTGGGTAAGTTGGATGTGGTAAAAAATGAGATGGAAAGAATAAATATTGACATCCTGGGCATCAGTGAACTAAAATGGACAGGAATGGGCGAATTCAGTTCAGATGACTATCATATCTACTACTGTGGGCAAGAAACCTGTAAAAGAAATGGAGTGGCCCTCATAGTCAACAAAAGAGTGGCAAAAGCTGTACTGGGATGCAATCTCAAAAATGATAGAATGATCTCGATATGAATCCAAGGCAGACCTTTTAACATCACAGTAATCCAAGTTTATGCACCAACTACTGGTGCTGAAGAAACTGAAATTGACAAATTCTATGAAGACTTACAAGACCTTATAGAAGTGACACCAAAGAAGGATGTTCTTCTCATTATAGGGGACTGGAATGCTAAAGTAGGGAATCAAGAGATAAAAGGAACAACTGGCAAGTTTGGCCTTGGAGATCAAAACGAAGCAGGGCAAAGGCTAATAGAGTTCTGTCAAGTGAACAGGCTGGTCATCACAAACACTCTTTTCCAACAACACAGGAGACGACTCTACACATGGACATCACCAGATGGGCAGCATCGAAATCAGATTGGTTATATTCTCTGCAGCCAAAGATGGAGAAGTTCTATACAGTCAGCAAAAACAAGACCTGGAGCTGACTGTGGCACAGATCATCAGCTTCTTATAGCAAAATTCAAGCTCGAACTGAAGAAAGTAGGAAAAACCACTGGGCCGGTAAGATACAATCTAAACCAAATCCCTTATGAATACACAGTGGAAGTGAGGAACAGGTTTAAGGATTTAGATTTGCTGGACAGAGTGCCTGAAGAACTATGGATGGAGGCTCGCAACATTATACAGGAGGCAGCAACGAAAACAATCCCAATGAAAAAGAAATGCAAGAAAGCAAAGTGGCTGTCCAATGAGGCCTTACAAATAGTGGGAGAGAGAAGGCAAGCAAAATGCGAGGGACATAGTGAAAGATACAGGAAATTGCGAAAGTGTTGGAGAAAAATTTAACAATGGAAGAAAGAGAGAGAGATTTCAGAATGAAACAGGCTTGGAAATAACGAAAAAGGTGAAATACCTGGGGATAAACTTAACGTCTAAGAATGTGAACTTATTTAAGGATAATTATGAAAAATGTTGGTTAGAAGTAAAGAAAGATCTGGAAATATGGTCAAGGTTGAAACTTTCCTTGTTAGGCCGAATTGCTACTATTAAGATGAATGTATTGCCTAGAATGCTATTTTTATTTCAGACGTTGCAGATTTTAGACAAGATGGACTGTTTCAAGAAGTGGCAGAAAGACATATCAAAATTTGTCTGGCAGGGCAAAAAGCCCAGAATTAAATTTAAGATTTTAACTGATGTAAAAGATAGAGGGGGGTTTGCCCTGCCGGACTTAAGACTTTATTATGAATCGGCAGCTTTTTGCTGGTTGAAACACTGGCTACTTCTTGAGAACACAGACATTTTGGATCTGGAAGGGTATGACAATAGTTTTGGTTGGCATGCATATTTATGGTACGACAAGGTAAAGGTGTATAAAGGATTTAAAAACCATATTGTAAGGAAAGCATTGTACAATGTTTGGATTCGATATAAAGATCTGTTGGAAAGTAAAACCCCCAGGTGGGTGTCACCAATGGAAGCGAGGGAAGTAAAAAAGCTCAATATGGACTCTAAATGGCCAAAATATTATGAAATTTTAGAATATGATGGTGAAAGGGTTAAACTTCAGAGTTACGAGAAATTAAAGCCCAAGGTTCGAGATTGGTTGCATTATCATCAGATAAATGAGACATTCAAACAGGACAGGAAAATAGGATTCCAGAAAGAGAGGTCAAAACTAGAAACAGAATTGTTAGAACCCAATACTAAGAACTTATCAAGAATGTATAACTTGCTGTTGAAATGGAATACACAGGATGAAACGGTGAAATCAGCTATGATTAAATGGGCACAAGACATCGGCCATGATATTATGTTTGCTGACTGGGAACAGTTATGGACTACCGGTATTAAATTTACTGCATGTAATGCTTTAAAAGAAAACATTATGAAAATGATCTATCGGTGGTACATGACCCCAGTCAAGCTTGCAAAAATTTATCATTTGCCTAACAATAAGTGTTGGAAATGTAATGAGACTGAAGGCACTTTTTACCACCTTTGGTGGACCTGCCCAAAGATTAAAGCTTTCTGGGAAATGATCTATAATGAAATTAAGAAGGTCCTTAAGTGGACTTTTCCTAAGAAACCAGAGGCTTTTCTCTTGGGCATGGTTGGCCAATTGGTGTTAAAGAAGGATAGGATTTTCTTTATGTATGCCACCACAGCAGCAAGAATTCTACTGGCAAAGTATTGGAAGATGCAAGAACTACCTACTCTGGAAGAATGGCAAACAAAGGTGATGGACTTTATGGGACTGGCTGAGATGACGGGCAGAATCCGCGACCAGGGGAAGGAGACAGTGGAAGAGGACTGGAAGAAATTTAAAATATATCTCAAAAACTATTGTAAAATTGAGGAATGCTAAGATGTCATGGGGTAAGAAGCAGAGAATCGCAGCTGTAACTAAAAAACTAAAGGAAATTTAATGAAAGGGAATCAAGACAATTGACTAAAGGGTTGCTAAAGAATCACTAAACAAGGATGCAGGGATGGGGAGGTATGGGGAAGTCAAAAGAAAGAAGGGCATGAAATTATAATTTTGAAGTTATATTGGTTTAATTGTTTTGTATGTTTTTGTCTGTGTTTTGATTTTCCTGGTTTTTTTTGTTTTTTGTTTGTTTTGTTCTGTTTTTATTATGTGTTTGAAAAACGAATAAAAATTATTTAAAAAAAAAAATGAAAGATACAGGAAATTGAATGCAGATTTCCAAAAAATAGCAAGGAGAGACAAGAAGGCCTTCTTAAACGAGCAATGCAAAGAAATAGAGGAAAACAACAGAATGGGAAGAACCAGAGATCTGTTCAAGAAAATTGGAGATATGAAAGGAACATTTTGTACAAAGATTACCATAATAAAGGACAGAAGTGGTAAGGACCTAACAGAAGCAGAAGACATCAAGAAGAGGTGGCAAGAATACACAGAGGAACCATACCAGAAAGATATGGATGGCTCGTACACCCCAGGTAGTGTGGTTGCTGACCTTGAGCCAGACATCCTGGAGAGTGAAGTCAAACAGGCCTTAGAAAGCACTGCAAATAACAAGGCCAGTGGAAGTGATGGTATTCCAGCTGAACTATTTAAAATTTTAAAAGATGATGCTGTTAAGGTGCTACACTCAATATGCCAGCAAGTTTGGAAAACTCAGCAGTGGCCAGAGGATTGGAGAAGATCAGTCTGCATCCCAATCCCAAAGAAGGGCAGTTCCAAAGAATGCTCCAACTACCGCACAATTGCACTCATTTCACACGCTAGCAAGGTTATGCTTAAAATTCTACAAGACAGGCTTAAGCAGTATGTGGACCGAGAACTCCCAGAAGTGCAAGCTGGATTTAGAAGAGGCAGAGGAACCAGAGACCAAATTGCAAACATGCGCTGGATTATGGAGAAAGCTGGAGAGTTCCAGAAAGACATCTACTTCTGCTTCATTGACTATGCAAAAGCCTTTGACTGTGTGAACCACAGCAAACTATGGCAAGTTCTTAAAGAAATGGGAGTGCCTGATCACCTCATCTGTCTCCTGAGAAATCTCCATGTGGGACAAGAAGCTACAGTTAGAACTGGATATGGAACAACTGATTGGTTCAACATTGGGAAAGGAGTACGACAAGGCTGTATTTTGTCTCCCTGTTTATTTAACTTATATGCAGAATTCATCATGCGAAAGGCTGGGCTGGATGAATCCCTAGCTGGAATTAAGATTGCCGGAAGAAATATCAACAACCTCAGATATGCAGATAACACAACCTTGATGGCAGAAAGTGAGGAGGAATTAAAGAACCTCTTAATGAGGGTGAAAGAGGAGAGTGCAAAATATGGTCTTAAGCTCAACATCAAAAAAACGAAGATCATGGCCACTGGTCCCATCACCTCCTGGCAAATAGAAGGGGAAGAAATGGAGGCAGTGAGAGATTTTACTTTCTTGGGCTCCATGATCACTGCAGATGGTGACAGCAGCCACGAAATTAAAAGACGCCTGCTTCTTGGGAGGAAAGCGATGGCAAACCTAGACAGCGTCTTAAAAAGCAGAGACATCACCTTGCCAACAAAGGTCCGTATAGTAAAAGCTATGGTTTTCCCAGTAGTCATGTATGGAAGTGAAAGCTGGACCATAAAGAAGGCTGATCGCCGAAGAATTGATGCTTTTGAATTATGGTGCTGGAGGAGACTCTTGAGAGTCCCATGGACTGCAAGAAGATCCAACCTCTCCATTCTGAAGGAAATCATCCCTGAGTGCTCACTGGAAGGACAGATTGTGAAGCTGAGGCTCCAATACTTTGGCCACCTCATGAGAAGAGAAGACTCCCTGGAAAAGACCCTGATGTTGGGAAAGATGGAGGGCACAAGGAGAAGGGGACGACAGAGGACAAGATGGTTGTATAGTGTTCTCGAAGCTACTAGCATGAGTTTGACTAAACTGCGGGAGGCAGTGGAAGACAGAAGTGCCTGGCGTGCTCTGGTCCATGGGGTCACGAAGAGTCGGACATGACTAAACGACTAAACAACAACAACAAGAGAAGACTGAGAGGATATAAGGTAGTCATCTTTAAATATCTGAAGAGCTGTCATTTGGAAAATGGAGCAAACTTGTTTTCTCCTACTGCAGAGGAGAGGACCCAAACCAGTGGTCTTAAGTTACATGAAAGGAAATTCTGACTAAACACCAGGAATAACCTTTCATCAGTGGAACCGAGTCCCTCAGAAGGTGGTGGACTTTCCTTCATTGGAGGTTTTTAAGCCGAGGTTGGATGGCCGTCTGTCACAGATGCTTTAGTTGAGATTCCTGCATTGCAGGGGTTTGGTCTAGATGACCCTCGGTGTCCCTTCCAACTCTAAAATTTTATGATTCTGTAACCTTAGACAAGTCTGTTCAGAAGTACATCCCATTGAGTTCAATGAGGCTTTCTTAGTTAAATGACTAAAGGACCTCAGTGTCATATACAGCTTTTAACTACTTTTAAATAAATTATTAAGCATTAGAGGATTCATGAATTTCAAGTCCCCTTATTTAAGGTCAATGTGTGCCTTTGTAAGAGTAGTTCCTGAAATTTATGTTGATAAGTTCTTAACTGTGCAGCACGTTTTTGTTTTTGCTTCTGCAGCTCTTCTGGAATTACATTGACATGCTAGTAATTTTGAAATCTTGTTTCAGTCCAACAGAGCTTGACATTCAAAAGATGTTTTATGGCTACATATATTTATCTCTTCTATGATATTAAAGTATAATCAATTGCTGGTTTTTATAGTTGTAGATTTCTCCTGCAATAAATCAGTGAAGACAATCAAGAAGCTTTACAGACTTTGATTTAGTAAAGTGCTAGCAGTGTAATACTACTTTACGCTGGGGATGAAAGAAATCATTGGTGGCATTACTGGTGTAACCCAGCCTAGAGCAAGCAATTATGATAAACTTTGCTTAGCTTACATAATGGAGGTTTCCATTATCCTTTGGCAGAAAATTCCATGGTGCCCAGTGTTACAGGAATTGAGTTGTACTTCATTCAGTAACGCATGTAAGTCAGAATAGTTGGCATGCAAATACTGTACCAAGTTACTGCATTTTAACCATTTTATTTCGTTTTGAACATTTTGTCTTTTTTAATGGGACTAGAATGGTGGTTTACTGGTTCTTTTTGATCTAATACATTTCTATTGCATTAAGCTCAGTGTGGGGGGGGGGGCTGTTTTGGAAGGTTTCTGTATTGAATTCAACATTAAGAGGTTGCATTGCTATGTTTGCACAGGATGGCTTGGTTCACGCTAAACACTAAGGCAAACCATGATGTTGTGTGAATGAGCAAATGCATGAGCTTCGAGAAGAGACTCTAGCTTACTCCTACCCAGTCATTTTGCCTCTGTGCTGAGCCACGGTGGCACAGTGCAGTAGCGGAATGAATGATGAGGAGCATAGCAGCTGTGGGTTACTGATTTGTTTTACAACTCAACATTAAGAAAACAAATGCTTTAGTGATGTGGAGTCTGCATAAACCTAGCAGTGCTTCCCTATTCCAGTCAGCCTTTCAGTTTAATACAGCTGCTGGAAAGTGCAGTAAGGGTAGATGTTTAAATTCTGCGCTTGTCACTATTCAGAGTTGTAAAGGCATTTAGCATTTTCTTCCTATTTTCATTAAGACTCTTAAAGCACCTTGCACTCTACAGTTCACGAATCATTATCATGCTTAACCTTAGGTTATTGCAGGCATAGGCAAACTCAGCCCTCTAGATGTTTTGGGACTACAACTCCCATCACCCCTAGCTATCAGGACCAGTGGTCAGGGATGATGGGAGTTGTAGTCCCAAAACACCTGGCGGGCCAAGTTTGCCTATGCCTGGGTTATTGCATACAACTGACTTCCTAGGGTTCCCACAATAGATAGACTGTTACTGTTTACACCTGTCGAAACATGAAACAGAAATGAACTGTGAGTCCCTGTCCATGACTTTAAATTTGCTCATACAATATAGTGCATGTATGTTTTAATATACAGTATCAGTTTCAGGGTCTGTATGTACAGGATGAGTTCAATTATACTCATAGTGAATATCCTAAACCTAAAAAATAGCAGGAGGTCAGAATAACTCATTCCAAAATCTATTCTGGTGAGAGGAATGGTGTACATCCTTTCTTCCAGTTCCAGGTAATCCCATCTGTAGAGCACAGACACTAGTGTAAAGGCTGTCAGCAGAAACAGTGCTGATTGAATGTCCTTCTCTTGAAATTGCTTTTTGCAGAAGTGGAGGTGAAATGACTCATCAGTGGTCTCCTCCTCTTGCTAGTACCTCTGCATGGCTTGTAGTTGAGGCTTGTTTGAGCCCCCAGTCAAGGACCAAGATGAGTATAGAGATGTGAAAATTACAGAAGTGCAATACTTTCATTACCCTCCTCTTCTGTATGCATACAACTTTTCCTGGGCCCCTCTGTACTTGCATTCTTTCTGAAATGCCTGTCCTAACATTCTAGCCTCAGACAGCCTTTTAAAATCTGTTGTATTTGTAAGCAAACCAGTGGAGGCTGTATTGAGTCTGTAAGTTGTTAACCCAGTTTATTGGTAATATACAGTAATACCTCTGTTTGCAAACCATCCTCCTTGTGAACGCTTCAAGTTATGAGCTCTGCTAACCGGGAAGTAGCTGCTCCCAGTAGCGAACTTTCCCCTGGGATGCGAGCGGAAATCGCGTGCCAGAGGCCCCATTTGTGAAAGCACACCTCTGGATAAGAACAGTTTCCAGTTACGAACGGACCTCTGGAATGAACTAAGTTCATAACCAGAGGTTCCACTGTAAACAGATTCACAGTGACTGAAATCTGACAACTGCTCTGTGGAACAGTGGATGTGAAAGTAGGTTGCAGCTTACAGAAGTTACTAAACGTGAGATAGGTTGAACTCTTGAGTCATGACTTTTCTGTAGACCTTAGGGAACTGCGGTTAAAAGATAATCTTCTCTGGTCCCCCCTCCCCCCTGCATATAAATTAGTTATGGCATGTGGTCTGTGCTGTCAGAAATGCATACTGAAGTATATTTAAGAAAGGTTTGGAAGAATGAATGTGATGTTTACACCACCATTAAAAGATAACTGGGTAAGTATCTACTATATATGGTGTTTTTGAAGAATTGGTTCTGCCTTGGGCAGTGGGAGGTATATGCCTCTAGCTCTTTAGGAAATGTACTAATGTTTTTGAATATATGACTTCAGAGATTATTACTTGTTTTTTTAAAAAAATGTATCTGGCTTGAACTTAATTTTCTTCCCATCTGTTCTAATTTTTGCCTCTATTGACTAAATAGGCTAAGAACATAGCATTGTGCAGATACATGAATTTGAGCCAACACATATTTGAGTTGAAGGAGCTGTGTTTTCCAACTATTCTCTGCATTCTGCTGGATAAAATTGGCATGTAATTTAATTCTGCATCAGCCGTTGAAAAAGTTCTTAAATTACAGCCCACATTGTGTTCAGGAAATAAATCTTGTATATATTTATTGTACCATTCGCCGAGTCCTTTATTCGTAATGCTAAATGGCTATGCAGACGTATGTGGGAATAAATCTCATTGGGGCTGATTGGAAAGTATGGGATTGCAGAGTGATACGGAACTTTGAGACAGGTACTCGGTAAATAGGGGCAGTGTCAGTAACTGGCAGCTTGGGGCAGCCACCGGGCCCCATCACTCTTGTAGGTTTCAAAGCTGATGCCTATCCTGGGTTGTCTTCTGCCATCCAAGGCAGCAGCCCCACCCTGCAAAAGGGCTAGACCCATGTCTCTTTCTGTGTGCTATTTTATTTAGTTGATCTGTAACAGTTGTGCCTCCCTCTTGTGGAAAGCTCTCCCCTGCGGCATCTGCCTGGTGCCATCGTTAACATCTCCCAGTCAATTTGCTGCTGAAATTTTGCTGGGTCATTCTAATTATGGCGTTCGTACAGAGCCCCCGGTCGTTTCACCGACTATTGACCTGTACACCACTACTTTATTCTCAGTCAGGTAGAGTTAACAATGAAGATTAAAGTTTACTTCAAACACAAGCAAGTTTTAAAATATATTCGAAACGCTGTCACTCTATTCCCTCTCAGTCTTGTCCCTGCCTCTTAACTCACTCTAACTCCTCTATCTCCTCTCCCCCCCCCCCCGCCAAAATAACCAACCGAACTAATTGTCAAAACCTCTGGGCTGAGCCTCAAAATCAGGTAGGCTCCGCCTCCGGGCTTTCTTATTGGTCAACCTATTAACCCTTTCTCTCCCGCAATACAGACATATTCCCAAAGAATGGGCAAACGCCACAGTAATGACTTTATTATAAGACATACTTTTTGTTTTTGTGCTCTTCATATAATTAGACATTTTTGTAGTGAACAAACAATAAGTCGAATGAATGATAGCTTATCATGCTAATTATTTATACAATGATAAGAGGACTAAAACGAACAAGTGATACTTTTACATCTTGGTGAATATGTTTGTTTTTCCACCCTTTAATTGTTTAAAAACTGCCTGTTAGGAAAATATACTTACATACAGTACTAAGGAATAAAATGTCAATTTTTTGGCTTTGGCAAATTATTGATATTGGGTTATCAAGTTATTATAAATGTGTTCTGGAATCTGAGCATTTCTCCCTATTTTATATTAACGTCTCATTAAGTGGGCGTGACTGGGCAAAAAGTTACTATGGACAAATTTTACTGCATGAATGAATGATTGAATGGGAAATGTTGCAATGGTATAAATAATTGATACCAACCCTTAAAGAGATTCTGAGTGTTACTGTAAAATGAAATATGCAAGAAGTCAGCAGATGTTTGAATGTAATGAGGTTAGGCATGAGTTAATACGTTTTTTTTTTCATCTACAGACCATACATTTTAGATAAGAGGATAGAGTGCTGGACTTAGCTAAAAATCACGCTCTGCAATGAATCTTGCTAGATGACCTTGTGTTAGTTATAGTCTTTGAGCAATAGCTACTTCACTAGGATTTTTGTGAGAACTGGAATACAATGTATGCCACCCTGAGTTCCCTGGAGGAAGATAGAGGGTGCAAATGAAGCATTTAGCCTCAAAGTCTGACTATGCCAGGCATCCCCAAACTCGGCCCTCCAGATGTTTTGGGACTACAACTCCCACCATCCCTAGCTAACAGGACCAGTGGTCAGGGATGGTGGAAATTGTCCCAAAACATCTGGAAGGCCGAGTTGGGGGATGCCTGGACTATGCTATCATTCTGCAAATAAAATGTTCATCAGAAAGCAGGCAGTGATTGTGATGCATTAATTTGTTTATCGGTGCATATTCAAGGATCCACAATTTTATTTTCCAAGGCTTCCTTCCAGCTCTGGATATGCAGGGGGAGAGATGATGCTCGCATTTTTGGAAGTATATTTTAAGGTTTGGGACAAAATCCTTGAAAGAGAACACAGCTGGCAACCACAAATCTTTAGCTGGTCATTAACGAATTAGGGAAGATTTGTTTACAACATATATGGTTTTCCTGAGAAAGTTGTTCCTGGCTAGTTTGGCTGCTTGTGATGTTCTCTGACAAGTTCCAGCCTTATTTTTGTGTATTCTGAATTGGGCAAGGGAATGTGGTTTCAGCCATTGTCCCCCACAGTCATTTAGTCACAAATGTTTCAAGGTCATCTTTCCCTACTCATATGTTGTGTAATCTATCTTGTCATCATAGTTGTCATCAATTCTTTTCGTTTATTCATTTTCATTTCATCCATTCCCATTTCCATATCACTTTATATTTAAGAAAACATCTCATAGTGGTTTAAAACACATTAAAGCATCAAATAAAACAATCCAAAATAAAAGAAGGTTCAGATTTCTTGAAGAAAATCAGATATATTATATATTCATTCAAAACAACATAATTAACAGGAAACTGAAATAGTTGCTTAAATATTTCAAAACTAAACATTACAAAGGAGGGCAACTACAGAGTGCACATTTAACACATCAAAGTTAACAAAGAAAAATCTTGAGCATTTCAAAAGAAAACATTACTAAGGGAAGTCAAATATAAAATGCACAATTAAAACAGAAAAATTAGCACGGGAATAAAATATCATAAGCATATCTGTTGCTGTTGTTGCCAATCCTGCCAATGGTGGTTCATGGTGGGTGGTGGCTGTGGAAGCTCAGGCTTGATGACCTAGGTCTGCACTAAGAGACATCCAAGATGGCCTCTGGCCTCTGCAGCAGCCTCAGCTTTTGTAACTGGAGTCAGTCAGGACCCCACCCTCCTAGGCCAGGTAGACAAAGGCCTGCAAAGGCAGGGAAAACGTCTTCCAGGACCCCCAACCAAGATGGTGTCTTCTTAGCTTCTTTCGCCACATTTGTCTAACAGAATATGGCTGTTTAATATATGTCATTCTCTTCTCCCTGAATGTGATTATATGGTGGTAAAGGGTTAAAAGGAACTGCAACTGTTGCTCCTCCTATCTCAGTCAGTGGGATTTATGTTTTGTATGTTTCAGCCCTTTACCAGTTCAGTTCTGTATAAGGTTGCCTCAATGCTAGACCTGTTTATTCCCTTGTTTAATGAAGCAACTGTTCTGATGTTCTCTTGGAGTCACTGCTCTGGTGCATGGTTAACAGGATGGTGTGCAACCATGTGAGTACATACAATATGACATTGAAGTATCAAACAGAAAAATAATAAAACAATGCTTGAAAAGCATTGTCAAGACAGCAAAAACAAAACAAAACAAAACCTCTCATCCAGTGATCTCAAGGTTACCAGGAACTGTGTCCTTCAACTATCAGGTTTTTAATAAACTCTTCCTGAAAGTTGTTAACTAGGGAGACAGGCACACCTCACCAGGGAGGGCATTCTACAAATAGGGAAATGCCACTGAAAAGGCCCTGTCACTGGTCAACAGCAACCAGACAACCTCCAGTGGTGGCAGCGCCAACAAGGCCTCACCTGATGATTGCAGGGCCTGAGATGGTTTACTGGGCAGTTTATTTTCCAAATAAGATTGTGGTTTAGTTTCTATTCAAGGCATTGGACTTTTGTGAAACGTTCAAGAACTTGGACCGCAGTTCTGCTTGTTTAGTTTTTTCAAGGGCCAGATCCTTTCATTCATGTCTCTCATCAATCCTCTCACAACTGAGCTGCTGAGCTCAGGAGGTCATAAAAGACTCTCTCAAAGATGAGTTGAGTGTTTGAAGCACCTAAATTATTATCTGCTCTGATTAAAACCCAAGCAGGAGAAGAATTGCCAGCTTCCCTGGTAGACAAATGCTTCACACGGCCAAGTCTTCGTCAGCCAGGGATTGTGTGAGGCACTTTGGCAGCCAGAACTAGCATTGCTTTGGCTGTCAAAGCTTCTACTGTGTTACATTGAACGGGGTTGATTTCATGATATGTATAAACCAAATCTAAGGGTGGGGAATGGCGGGTGTGGGTGAAGGCCTTCTCCATACACAGGGATCATCCACACCCTTCCATTGCATTTGGCCTCCACAATGTCATCTCCCTGCTCTGTAGAAACTAATTGAGCCATTCACTTCTGTGGGGGAAGGAAAAGGCTCCTAAAACTTGACTTTTTGGGGGTTGGGGGCTGTACTGTGGTGGGAAGGACTTGGGTAATTTCTGAATCAATTCAAGAGGAGCTTGCCCAGCTCTAGTACTAATGGTGAAGTTTTGGATCACAATGCTCATGAATTCCTGGAGACTTGTGGCTGCATTGCTAGATTGCTAGGAATGAATGTTGAAGAAATGGCTCTTTGAAGATAACAAGGGTGGTGGTGAATTAAGTGACAAATCTCTTAAAGGCATCACCAGCACTAATACATGTGTTCCTCTTAATGTGGCTTAGTCTACAATCCTAGACTCATGTATCTAGAAGTAAGTCCTATTTAGGGTCATCATGTCCCATTTTGCTGCTTGAGGCAGAACAGGAAGTGCCACCCTGACAAATATGAAAGATCAGGAAAGAGAAAGACCACCCCCATCATTCAGCCCGGACACTGAGGTCCAGCGCCAAGGGCCTTCTGGCGGTTCCCACACTGCAAGAAGTGAGGTTACAGGGAACCAGGCAGAGGGCCTTCTCGGTAGTGGCGCCTGCCCTGTGGAACGCCCTCCCATCAGATGTCAAGGCAATAAGCAACTATCTTAGTTTTAAAATCTAAGTTTTAGTTTTAACATCTGAAGGCAGCCCTGTTTAGGGAAGTTTTTAATGTTTAATGCTGTATTGTGTTTTTAATATTTGGTTGGGAGCTGCCCAGAGTGGCTGGGGAAACCCAGCCAGATGGGCAGGGTATAAATAATAAATTATTATTATTATTATTATTATTATTATTATTATTAGTAATTGATGAGGAGATGAGACGAGAGATTATTGGGTTTCAAATCAGACCTAATATAAATGAGATTACCTGGCAAAAGCAAGCTCACACCTCTCATTGAGTTTGTATACATACTTAAGGTATGTTTATAATTATATTTTGGGAATGTTTCATGTTCTTATGTTGCTGCATTGTTTCACATTTCTGGATGTCCCATGGTCATATTATATAGTAGTTATGTTCTATGTTGCAAATCATGAGATTTCTAAGCTTCCTTTCATTGACTGACTGGAGGGTAGAGGCCTACCATTTCCAATAAAAGCTTGATACAGTACTTGAATGCATGCTGAATGGCAAGGGGTCAAGCAGGGCTCCATTTTTTCTGTTGCTCTGTCACCTCTGTAGGCTTGGATGTTCAAGGCTTTTATTTACAAGAATATAGACGCTTCTTTTTCCACTTGTGTATTTTCAACATTTGTATGTTTTCTTTGTTAGCAACAGATCATCAAGTGTGTTTAAGTCAACTGAAATAAATGGGTTGGATCCAGAGATATATCAGTGGAAGAACCTTGAAGTGATGGTGTGCTGTGGGCAAACACATGTCTTGAGACATCACAAAATACTTTTGCAGATGTCTGTGGAATAGCTGGTGCTAGCAGACCTTAGGCTTCAGAGCGGGATTGAAGGGAAAGGAGGTTGGTTGGAAAAAAAACTGGTTAAAATGCTTTAAATGAATGAAATAAAGTATATAATTGCAAAATATGAGCCGCTAGGAGAGGCACATAGCTGGAGTTTGGTTGTCTTTCTCATGCTAGGACTTTGCCCTAAGTAGGCAAAATCTCTTTCATTCAGAGGACAGCTCTGGCTCCAATTTACTAGTTTTAATCTTGGTTAGCTCTGTGCTGAATTATGTTTCAGAATTTTATTTTTTAGTAGTTTTGAAGGTGTGGATGAGCCCTGTGGCTGGTTTTTTTGGGGGTAGGATTGCATACTGGCAAATTCAGGTCTCACAATTACAGCTGATGCCGCGTTTTTGTGCAACAAACCAACTTCCACTAAAAATTTGGGACTTTCTGTGATAAGGAAAGTATCAGGAAAAAGCACTGGGATTCGAATTGTGCTGTAAGGGCCAATTTTTACAGCTCAGGTCATTTCAAAGGTAACCATGCATAGGATTGCACTGCATGAATGCCAGTGCCTACTTTCTCTTCCCCATGTTGAAGTTGTAAAAGGAAAAGGAACATAGACATTGGAAAGTAAAAGTTGTACTGATGCAGCATGAGATGTTTGTCTCATTCTTTGTGCTTGTATTAGCAGATCCATTATAGATGCTTATAAGAAGGTTAATGTATGGATGCACTTAAGTCTAAAGGTATTATACTTCTTGATTTTTTTTTAATTATCAGCAGCCAATACATTACAGTCTCTGCTCTTAGATTCCCACACAGTTAACCAACAGTGTGCTTGAGAACCTTTGCTTTGTTAATATTTCTACAATTAAAAGATAAATCCATATTGGTGACTAAATGGAAGAATGGTCTGAAAATTGATGTACTGGTGAAAAGAGAGGCTCCTGGTGCTTTATTTTTTCAACCCATGAATAAGGAGAAGTTACTTTTCGTAAAAAAGATAGGCTACTTTGAATGAGCGTGTTTGTTTGTACCTTCTGTTGGTTGTTCTGATAACATGTTTATGATGGTTTGTGATTCCTTCTCTTACACCCAAGTTCACTGAAAACCCTCTACTTCCCACGAAGCTAGGATTTGACAGAATCCTCAGATGCATTTGGCTGGGCCGAAATGAGTTTCGTTTTCCTTCCCCTCAAATATTTCCCTGTTCTGTGGATCCATGTTGTAATCTGCTTGTTGCATATTACGATTGGAAGCAGCAAATCAGACCACTGGCTCATCTAGCCCATTACTGTCTACACTGAATGGCTGTGTTTTCAGGAGGTTGAAACTTATGCATACAAAACATGCACTCTGCCACTGAGCCACCACATGAAAGCATTTTTCTACCATGATTTTTGGGGTTTAGGGGTCATTCCAGTCTCTGCAGCTTTTCTGCAAAGGCAGGTATTCTCTGGTCTGATTCTGCAATTTATACCACTTAGCACCCTCATGTTACAAAAAGGTAAGCACATTATTTCCCCCCTTGATGGTGATAACGGTGTTTTTCATGCACAAAGCAGGACCACTTGTTTGAGATTTCACCTGGTCAGGACATTTCCCAGCAAGTATTTTAGGATTCAGTCAGCTGGCAGAGCCAACCTGAGAATTACTGCCCCACCCCTAGCAAGAAATTTTAGGTTGGTTATTAGTAATGTGAGATTGCTGCTTGCCAAGAGCAACTGCTGTATGTGTGTGGTCATCTGTCAACTGTGCTGACTGGTGATTTATCATCTCTGGCTTTTCCATATCAAGATTTGATGCAATAACACTATGCTGAATAACACATCATTGTTGTCTTAATGTGTCCTTTGTTTCCTTGTCGTGCAGAAATGTAGCGATTTTGTCGCACCACATGGCTAACTTTGTGAAGATGAGCCTTATATTGTGCAGCATTTCCTGTGGTTTTATAAATCATCAGAGCCTTTTTGTCTTAGCTGCACCATTTTAAAAAGAAATGTGTAGCTGAAATCTCTAATTTCCCCCAGGCCATCAGCTGCCACTTAATACTTTTGAGTTAGCCAAAAGCTACATTAAGAAGGCACAAAATGAGTATTTCACATAATAGCCAGCTCTTGCATAACAAAAATGAAAAATCTGCGACCTTGTAAAACATGTCTTTGTCTGGCACGATCTATAGAGCAGTAAATGTCCTGTCTCTCTTCCCAACCCGCTACTTAGTGTTTTGTTTTCTGAGGTTTAAACAGTAAATCAGGGGAATGAAGATTCCTTAGGTGGCTGGCATAATGACAGAACAAACTCTTAATTGTAGGTACAAGTAATCTAATGTTAGTAGCCACAAAAGACTAGTGGGCTATTGACCAGGAGCAAAATCAAGGGCTTATCCACACTTCCCTTTCCCCCACTGCTTTCCCCTAGGGAAAGCAACTCTTTAGCGCTCAGTTGGAGCAAACAGCAATTCAATTTTTCTCTGGATTGACATTTGTGTCGATTTAGCACCAAAGAGTGGGTTTTCCCTGGGAAAGGAGTGGGGCGAGGGGAAAACCACTTAGACCTGTGCTTTCTAGACATGGGACAAGCAGAAGAGTGGACCAGCCCAGTGGACTTCCGGTTGGTCGCCCGGTATGGCGGACGGGAGCTCTTTCAATTGAGTTGAGCTTTGAAATATTATGACTGGGTTCTGTTATATTTTCAAAAAATGTTTACAGGCACAATTCAGAAGCCCATGTTTTGATTAACATTGCCCCTTTGTTGCCTTACCCCAGTTGTAGTGCTTCTTCCTTTGAATTTTAAGGGGGGGAGTGTAAACTCTGTTCCTTAGCAACCTCTGCCCCAGTTCAGATGTAATAATCTCAATAGATGAACCTTGACTTGTCATCTTCTCATACATTCCTTGTCCTTTCTCTGGCACCTCTTCCTTACAAGATCCTGGTTTGTAAGCAGCAGTTAAACCATAATATCACAGACAGTATGGGTGTTATGGGAAACTATGATCCCCTCCTCCCACAAAGTCAGATGATATATGAGGAGGGAGTATGAGGGTATAAGGCTTGTTCTAGATCTGATTGTATTTATTGATGATTGTTGTCTGAAAGAGGCCTTTACCCTAATGTAATTTATATCCAGAAATAGATTGTGGAATCTTCAGACTTAGTCTAATAAAGTGAAGATTGCTTATATGTTGTATGTTTCCATGTTTTCAATTTTAGCTCTTGGTTTCTTGCAAGCAAAAACAACATTGACCCTTGCATTGATTTAAAAGTTATCACAAAATTAATTTCAGCTATATTTTCAGAAATGCTACCCATCCAGTATTCTCAGCAGATGAGTTCATGTTTAGGGGTTGGCATAGCTCAACAGGTGCTCGCTTCGGCAGCACATATACTAAATTGGGAAAGGAGTACGACAAGGCTGCATTTTGTCTCCCTGCTTATTTAACTTATATGCAGAATTCATCATGCGAAAGGCTGGGCTGGATGAATCCCTAGCCGGAATTAAGATTGCCGGAAGAAATATCAACCACCTCAGATATGCAGATGACACAACCTTGATGGCAGAAAGTGAGGAGGAATTAAAGAACCTTTTATTGAAGGTGAAAGAGGAGAGTGCAAAATATGGTCTGAAGCTCAACATCAAAAAAACGAAGATCATGGCTACTGGTCCCATCACCTCCTGGCAAATAGAAGGGGAAGAAATGGAGGCAGTGAGAGATTTTACTTTCTTGGGCTCCATGATCACTGCAGATGGTGACAGAAGCCACGAAATTAAAAGACGCCTGCTTCTTGGGAGAAGGGCAATGACAGGCCTAGACAGCATCTTGAGAAGTAGAGACATCACCTTGCCAACAAAGGTCCGTATAGTTAAAGCTATGGTTTTCCCAGTAGTGATGTATGGAAGTGAGAGCTGGACCATAAAGAAGGCTGATTGCCGAAGAATTGATGCTTTTGAATTATGGTGCTGGAGGAGACTCTTGAGAGTCCCATGGACTGCAAGAAGATCAAACCTCTCCATTCTGAAGGAAATCAGCCCTGAGTGCTCACTGGAAGGACAGATTGTGAAGCTGAGGCTCCAGTACTTTGGCCACCTCATGAGAAGAGAAGACTCCCTGGAGAAGACCCTGATGTTGGGAAAGATGGAGGGCACAAGGAGAAGGGGGCGACAGAGGATGAGATGGTTGGATAGTGTTTTCGAGGTTACCAGCATGAGTCTGACCAAGCTGCGGGGTGCAGTGGAGGACAGGAGTGCCTGGCGTTCTCTGGTCCATGGGGTCACGAAGAGTCGGACACGACTAAACGACTAAACAACAACAATAGCTCAACAGAATTTTTGGCCTTGGCAAAGTGTTACCTTGGTAGACTAAACTATGAGGGTTGCTAGTTTTCTCAAACATTGCTAATTTAAACATAAAATTTGGTCTCAATTTTAAGCAATTACATTAAAAAGTTACTTTTCATTATTTAACTCAATCAGCCTGAAATTAATAAAATCTTTACAACCACAAAATGTGCTGATTAGGGCAAGCCAAAAGCCAGAGACTGCAAAATTAAAACAAGAAGTGCATAGTAAAGTACAATAAAGTTTCTGATATTTCACTTTAGATTTGGGTCATTCCACATAGCTCTCATATTTAATATTCCATGTAATCTTATGTAATTACATTGAGTGGAAAAGTGTGTAATTCTCCACCCCACCCCTCGGGGCCGGGGAAGGATTTAATCTTTTTACATTATACCATAGATTTGATTCTACGGATTTTATCCACACACTCTGGTTTTTGGCATGTAACTCATGGACAGGCAAAGAATATTGATGTGCATCTTTCCCTCCCCTCTCCTTTTGGTAATCATAGAAGTTAGAAGCCATTGTAAATAAATCTTCACAAGAAGAAGAAGAAGAAGAAGAAGAAGAAGAAGAAGAAGAAGAAGAAGAAGAGGAGTTTGGATTTGATATCCCGCTTTATCACTACCCTAACAATCTTCTTTTCCCTTCCTCCCCCACAACAAATACTCTGTGAGGTGAGTGAGGCTGAGAGACTTCAGAGAAGCATGACTAGCTCAAGCATGACTAGCTCACCCAGCAGCTGCATGTGGAGGAGCGGGGACACAAACCCTGTTCACCAGATTACAAGTCCACCGCTCTTAACCACTACACGACACTGACTTCTTGTGCACATCTTGTGTTTGTGCTGCTGAGGAACGGGTACCGTTTGTAATACAATGAAGAACTAAAGCAGTATTCTGTTGCAGAAACCAAATATATATATACAATTCTTTTTTTCCTTTTTCCTTTTATAAAGATGCTGCAAATATAGTGTACAGTAGTGATGGAGACTTCCAGTTGCTAATGTGTGTGTGCTGATGACAGCCTTGCCAGCTAAGATTAACACTTTGTGGCTTCAGTCATTGTCTAATTCACAAACACACCTGTTGTTATTTTGTGTATCTTTTTGCCTTTTATATAGACCAGTGTTTGGGAAGATCGGCTCCCGTGAACACAGCCAGTGGTCAGGGTCAGGGATAATGAAAGTATCATTCTAGTAATATCTGGATAGCCACAGGTTCCCTATCACTGTTTGGACTTTGGAAGATGCCACCTAAGATGGTAGAAGGATTGGCTACCCATGATATAGACAATTAGAAGCTTATCATGAAAAAGAGAGAAGACACACAGCCCAAGTTGTGATTTGGCATTGAAGCAACCACATGTTCCTTATGCTTTACTGATGTGGTCTTATGTTTCTATAGATGTTTATGCATTTTATAATGTTTGCACAATATGGGCTGTTGTATATGTTTTTAAAGCAACCAGGCAGTTCTCTTTAATGCTTAAAATATTTTTTAAGTTTTCAAAAAATGCTCTTGCTAAACAAGATGTAGAGAGAAAACTATATTGACACCGTGTAGGGAGTGGCCCTTGACTATATGTTTAAAATACAAAAATGGTAAAAATAAATCTCCTTTCTACTTGATTGGCCGAACATGTATCGTGCTTTATAGTATGAACAAAAGCGAAACATTCCTACCCCATGGAGTTTCTGTTTAATTTTTTGGCATTGTGGGATGAAAAGAAGTTGACGGAGTTGATAGGCAAGAGCTCAAATTACCTAATGTTCTGGTGAAGGAAAAACCCTTGCACATTTTTTTGAATTTTGAATAAACTCACCTTTGATTTTCATACTGTGAAGTTAAAAATGGAATAGTCCTTTGAATAGTGCCTCACTTGCAATTCAGGCTTGTATGATTTTTTTGGGTATGTGTGTTTAGTACAATGAGATTTGTCACTTATGGGTAGAGAAGACCAAATTCTTTTTGGGAAATCACATTGAGAAAATACAGAATATTATTATCCATATATTATGGATAATATAGTTTCTTTTAAAATCACAAAGAAGAATGAGCTCTTGACAAATTGCTTTAGCTAACCCCGTGAAGCCAGGTTGGTGTATAAAAAAGAATCACTGTTCCAAATACCAAATACTCTTTTTCAATGAAAAGAATCACTCAGTGGGGAAGTAGGTTTGCAAAAGTGCGGAGGGAAGGGCAATGAATGAACTTCTATAGAATGAATATCAGTAGGATTCTTCATGTGGTATGAGCAAGATGTTTTAAGAAATCGAGAATCCCAGTGGGGTAGATATTATTTTTATTATCATTTATTAAATTTATATACTGCCCTTCACCTGAGGATCACAGGGCGGTTTACTGATAGCCTAAATAAGGAGTATGGTATTCAGTGACTGAAGTCCGGGAATAATGTCATCCAAGATATGTAATATCAAGCATTGGGATTGCCCTATGTGGTCTCTGGATTTGGGGGAATCCTTTATATGTAATGGGGTCACTTGATCTTCACCAGAGGACAGTTTGTTCCCTCGCTGTCCTGACAAGTTATCACACGTTATTTTATTAATTTGAAAAACTGCAATAATGTGGGAAAGTGTGATATAGAAACTATTGCTCACATTATCTAGCTGAACGATCACTACTCTTACTTGGCAGATAAGGACATTCAGAGGAAATATATATGTACTGTATTTGAAAATGATCAATGTGCCATTATTAGCCTTTCCAGAAGCACAGCAAATATTCTGTTTTGTTCAAGAGCAGGCCTACCGATCTAATTTTGTTTGTATCATATAGATGCCTGGGGCAGTTTATAATGGCACCGAAGTATTCTAAATAATATCTATTGGGAGGAACAAATGTATTGGTAATAGTTAACTGATAAAGTCATAGGACTGGAAAGTAGTCCCTGATTTAGTAGTTAGAATACCAAGTTAGAATAAATGATTCTTAATCTTTCTGAAATGATAACCAAACCTTATTAAAAAAATTTCCCCCAAAACCAGTACAATTTTTTTTAAGGGCTATATTCTATTACTATTTCTTTTCTTCTTTTGTCTTTACTGTTCAGCTTAATTGAGGTTCCCTGTGTACTGCAGTTTCCTGCTGGGATAGGATCAGCCACAGGCAGCTCAGCAACTTCTACCTGCAAAGGCTGCTTTCTAGTAAGCAATACTGTTGCACAGATGAAGTGCAAAGATCTAATGAGACCTCCAAGGAGCCAAAGTGCCTGGCATTCTCTTCCTTTCTTTGTCCTTTCTCTGTTTCTTCTGGCACAAACATTGTTTTGCCTAGCATGCAATTAGCATTGGCCCTTCATCATATACTGCATGCAGTATTTCTCAAAACCAGCCTGTTTTTCGTAAGTGACTGGTGATATTTCTGTATTTAATTTAGCTGGATACAACACTTGCATATTAGCACTGTTTAGAGATAAGCATTTTACTGTAACACATTTATCTTATTTTCTTATTATATTTGCCTCCAGGGTTCAAAGGTCGGTGCAATTTTAGGGCTAGGCCAAAAGATGGGGTACTTTTCATAACAATTTTCACAAGTGAGGAAAAGCACTCTCCCCCACTTTTTAAGGAATCCACAGGATTTTGCAGCAAGTTGGATGAAGGTGCAGAGAGCAATTGATGATCTAATTAGCTGGTTCATCCAGCAGAAAGCATTGCCTTCATTATCATTGACTTCTTTCCCCTCATTGATGTTGTATACACAATTAGATTTGTATACACAAATCTAATTGGCTAATTGTGATGTTATCATTTCACAAGTGATCCCCGATTCTCTGGAATCACTCTAGGAAAGAGAATTAAGCCATAAGCAGATATAAATGTTGCCGTAACCACCAAACAGAGAAACAAAGTGGCAGCAAATAGCAGCCAGATAGGATTGATATAGAATTAATTTACAACTATTAATTTACAAGCCATTCTCAACTTTTCTCATAATGGGTTTACGCAAAGAAAAGAAAACATTGCTGTTCTAGTCAAAGTGAACTTGGACAACAGGAGAACACTTTTATAAGGTCCATTTGCCAGAAGATCTGTTAATTGTATGATACCATCGCAGATTATGTGCTTTAAAAGCACAGAAAAGCAGCACTACTTTTCAATATGTATTTCCATTTACTTTGCAGATTTGGTCGTGTTAATGACCCCCTTGTTGCTTCTTCCACCTTCTGGGAAATGAAATTGTTAGCGAGGCAATGAAGGAATTTGTTGGACCTTGCAATCTTGGCAGAGTTTGAGTTCCAGCAGATATGGGGGTAGCTAAAGCCTCCCAGGACTGCTATATCTCTCTCTGAATGTTTGGTAATCTGCTCTAGGCAAAACATAATCAAAATCTTCTGTCTTTCTTGGAGGTCTATAGCAGACACCCACAATAAAGTCACTGCTGTTTCCTTCTCCTCCAGATTTTACCCATATACTCTTAATCTGCCTTCCATGCTCCAGGTCATGGACCTCTTTTAAAGGAGGAAATTGCAAAAGATAAGTAGAAGATGAAATTTCAGCCGGTGTACCTTGCATGACAAATTTCAAACTTTTTGGCTCTGGTAGGTGTTTGGCCTGTTGTTCAGATAGTGTTTGGCTAGATTTGGATCTTTTTGCCTGGTCTTCTCTTTCTTTTAGTTTCTTGTAGTTTTATCACCTGGTTCCTACTTGTTGGTTCTTGTAAGTTTGTTGTTTGTATAAACTAAAGAACAATATTGGTTCTTTTTTGTTGTTTGTATATAAACAAAATAGGCCAACTTCAGTGCCTCTTTTGAGGTGGGAGACACATGTTTTTTAATAAATACATAAAAGCTTATTTGCAGTCTAAAATTGGTATGCCAAATCTCATATGGTGGCAATTATGGAAAAGTTTTTCTTAATTAAAATACTTGTACGCCTTACCATCTTAAACAAGATCCTCCATATTTAACAAGATCCTCCAAGACAGTTAACATTACAGGACTGAACCCAAGGAACACACAGTACTTATTTGCCTAATAAAGTTGCTTGCAACTAGTTCCTCCATAGACCCAAAATATGTATAAAGGCACAGTCCTCAAACCACAGGCCTTATTTGCAAATCTTGCTGTCTTGTTTCTGAGCATTCATGGAATACTATCATGATGTGCTTTCATCATGATAACTCACAACTTTGGGTGGTATTCATCTGTGTTTTACTTAGAGTATACAGTGGTGCCTCGCAAGACGAAAAGAATCCGTTCCGCGATTCTCTTCGTCTAGCGGTTTTTTCGTCTTGCGAAGCAAGCCCATTGACGGTTTAGCAGATTAGCGCTATTAGTGGTTTAGCGGCTTTTAGCGGCTTATCAGTTTAGCGGATAAGCGGCTTAGCGGCTTAGAAAAAGGGGGGGAAAGGGGGGGGAGTCGGAAAAACTCGCAAGACATTTCGTCTTGCGAAGCAAGCCCATAGGGAAATTCGTTTTGCGAAGTGCCTCCAAAACGGAAAACCCCTTCGTCTAGCGGGTTTTTCGTCTTGCGAGGCATTCATCTTGCGGGGCACCACTGTACCCTTGAAATAAATGGGACTTAGCCATGCTCATTAATGTCAATTCACCTACTTTGAGTAAAATTTGATTGAATCCCACCCCGTACTTTTTTTAAAAAAAATGAAAGCCACAGACATCTAAAAATCTAATAATCATTTTGAAGTTCAACAATAATATGCAGTGGAGGGCTATGAGTATAATGAAACAACTTGGTATTTATGGTAAAGGAGAGTGAAGCAACATAAACTTTACAAACTTTTTGCACTGCAGTTAGTTTTGTTCTAAAATACCAAACGACAACAACAACCAAAAAGTAAAAAATTATCACTGGAGTGACTGGAAAATGTAACAACATTTAAATTTCTGCTGTATATGGAATGATAGGCATATTATGGTTTTATAAAATCTTGGGCAAAAGCAAGCATATTAACTTTCAAGGAAGTCACCAGTAATTTTGAGGAAGAGTTCATTTAGTGGCTGAAATGAAAGGGAAATAAAAATGAAATGATGCTGCAGATGTCTTGGAAATATATGTGTGAATGGGAGAGCTGGTGGATCGTTTTAGCATGTAATCATAAAACAAGTCATGAACGTCTCTATAAACAGAAAATAGTATAGATGATTAAAATCAAGCCGTTATGTGAGTACAAATTAATTTAGCAGAAACAGTTATTTAAACAGTAAAAGAGTCTCAAGTAGCTCGGATTCTCAAGATAAGAAAAGGCATTTTTGTGATTAGCAGGATGGTGCAGAAATACCTGTTGTTGTGAGTGAAATGAAACAATTTACCAAGATAGTGTAATTGGTAATTACATGAGCACGATTTCACTGGTAATTGTGGATTTTGACTTTCAGCGTGGAATCAGTAATTTGGGTTTCATAATCCAGACTTAATTATGACAATAACCTTTTAGAGATGAAGACAAAGCAAGTCTGTCAGAGGCTTCACAGTGAAGATAATTCCATTTCAGATTGCACCTCTAATTAAGACAAAGGCTGAAAATGTGTCCCTGTAGTGCTTCCAACTCAGCTGTAGGGTTTTCCCTATGCTTCAGGCAAATTGTTGTTGTTTTTAATAATATCTAGTCTGTTGTATTTTTAGACTTCCTTTAAAAATAAAAAAGCAAGGGAGAAGTACCTGTGATTTTTGCAAGAGCCACCCACCCAAAATTCTGCATACTTGGCTTCTCTTTGAAACAGGAGGAATTGTAGCTCAGTAGGGGTGCATGCAAAAAGTCCCAGGTTGAACAGGTAGCATCTCTTAGTAGAACTTTGGGAGACTCCTGCCTGAAACCCCTGGAGAGCCACTGCCAATCAGCGGTATCAAGCTACATGGACCAATCGCCTGACTTGTTATAGGGCAGCTTCCTTTGCTCCTAAAGAAGTTTGTTGTCACAAGAGAACAAAGAGCAGAAAGTGGGGGCTTATGGGTCCAGATCTGTGTGTCTCTAGCCTTGCAAACAAGCCTACAAAAATTTAAAACGTTAACAGCACATCCTGCCCACAAATACATTGATTAGAAATTGGTGACAATTATTACCATACCCTTCCAAACTAGTGGACATTTGCAGGACTTGTGTGCTTTGTATTTTTATATTATTGCCTTTGTTCATCTCAGAGAAATTTGGCATATTGTGAGTTATCATTGGCCTTTTGAGACCTGGCCCCATCTGTGAAATGTGAACTTTCATATTTTTTTTTACTGTGTCCATTTTTAATCTTTTTTTTGGGGGGGGGTATGCAAAGAAGGTCATTGACTTGTATTTTTGATATTTCTGGTGAAGGTGCAGTTTAAGAACATAGTAGAAGACCTGGTAAAGGTAAAGGTAAAGGGACCCCTGACCATTAGGTCCAGTCATGACCGACTCTGGGGTTGCGGCGCTCAGCCGCTTTATTGGCTGAGGGAGCTGGCGTACAACTTCCGGGTCATGTGGCCAGCATGACTAAGCTGCTTCTGGCGAACCAGAGCAGTGCACGGAAACGCCATTTACCTTGCCGCCAGAGCGGTACCTATTTATCTACTTGCACTTTGATGTGCTTTCGAACTGCTAGGTTGGCAGGAGCAGGGACTGAGCAACGGGAGCTCACCCCGTCGTGGGGATTCGAACCGCTGACCTTCTGATCTGCAAGTCCTAGGCTCTGTGGTTTAACCCACAGCACCATCCGTGTCCCAGAAGACCTGTTAGGTTAGACCAAATGCCTGTCCTGTAAAGCATCATAGTTCCCATGATGGCCAGCCTGATGCCTATAGGATTCTCACAGGAAGGACATGGATATAATAGCCTTCTTCAGCCGTATTATCCACGAATTTGTCTACCCCCCTTATAAAATCATCACCTCATCTTGTAAAGACTCACATTATGAACTGTATGAATAAGTACTTCCTCTTGTCTATCTAGAGTCTTCTACCACTTGGCTTCATTGTTTCTCACATTAAAAGAGGCAGAATAAATTCTCTCTTTCTCTATTTTCTCCACATCACTCATACATTCTTTTATATCCTTCACTGATGGGTTGCTCCAATCCTTTGTTAATGCTGGTGGTTGTTTTCTGAACATCCCCCCCCCCCCCCCCCGTTCAATAGGACTTCTGAGTAGACATGGTTAGGGATTGCACTTTAAATGTGTATACTTTTTTCCCCTTGTTAACTTTAAAATGGGCTGCATCATCCATTGTGTTAAAAGCTCCTGGCTCCTTTAAAATAGTTATTTAAACAATGGCCATGTCTAAAATATATATGTCAGAGTGCAGATGTCATCTAGCTATTGAAAATACCAATTTCAAAAGAAATTGCAATGCTGTCTATTCAAACAGGCATTAGGAGAGAAGGAAGATGGATTAGGAAAGAGGATGGGAGCACAAGAGAGATTTATCCAAGCATATTGAACTCTGGGTCTCTATGGGCAAAAGTACCCAGAAGTAACATGTAAACCTCAGTTCTGCCACTACTACTATTTGTAAAAAGAAAGAAAAATTGAAAGAAAAAAATACAGATAATGTTCTCCCTCAAGGACAGTGCCAGAATAATAGCTGGACAATAATGTTATAGGATAAATCCCATGGAGGATTGAAGAGGTTTTGTCTTGATAGTTCTGTAATAACATGTCTGGACAAAACAGAAACCTTCAACAGTGAAGAGTTCCTGTGGATTCCAGGCTGCATCAATAAGACTAAACAAATTTACAGGGTGGTGGTGGTTTTGGCCTGGGGCGCTTCCATAGCATAGATTAATGGAGTTGTAGAATTGGAAGGGAACATGTGGGTCATCTAGTCTACCCCCTGCAATTCAGGAATATTTTGCCCAACTTAGAGCTCACCCACACCCCTGAGATTAAGAGTCTCATGCTCTACCAACTGAGCTACATGTTTAAATGCATTTGCTTTTATTTTTAGAGTGACACTTGAATTAGCCTGTCCCGTACCAACAGCATGATAGGGTGGTGGTCCAGTTTGGGGCGTTCTTGGTGAAAACAGATGATTTAGTCCAGACCCTTTACAAACTAGGTTTGGGCTTGGGTTTGGCAATGAAACAGCCTTGGTTGCCCTCATGAATGACATATGTCTGGACAAAGACGGAGAAGTGTGTCTCTGCAGTTTTGATACCATTGGCCATGGTATCCTACTGGGCTATCTCTGTGGATTGCGGGGACAGAGGATGAATTTGTTTTGAATGGATTTCTACACAGAATCTGGCAGTTTTGAATCAGTCAAGCTTTCCCTGCATCAGGCCATCTGTTGCACTGAGTGCCTCCTTATGTCCAAACCACTCATGCGTCGTGTTTTCTATGTGTGCACCGTAATTCCTTATATCCAATCAATATGCAAGATGATGCGCAAAAATAAGTATCTACGTATGCATCTATTTCTGTGTTGCTTATTTAAGAGTGTATATGCATATAATATTACATGTATAATATGTTAGAATTGTTTGTATTTTTAGTGGAACCAATTAAAAAAAAAACTCACTTCTTGTCAAGATCAAGAGATCAAGATAGTGGAGGTTTGCATTGTGATTTGCAGAAAGATCTGTTTCCAGAAGGCATAAAGATATTGTGGGTTTGCAGAGTTGGTTAAAGAACATACCAGTGATGGGTTCTGCTCAATTCCATTCTACCCATACGATGGCATCCATCTAGGTTCTGTTTTAACTCCTTTGCTTTCTAACATCTCTTTCAGGCTAAGGAACCTTTTTCAGCCACATGCTCTTCTGGGTGATCTTCCAAGGACCACATGCCAGTGGTGGGTGGGGCCAGAAGCAAAAGTGGGTGGAACAATGAATGCATACTTTAGCTTTGTAGACTATACACACTCACATACCCTACTCTGTCCTCCATCCAGAAAGAGGCGTAATCAGAGTTCAAGGACATACCTCAACCAGGCTATCATACTTGAGGTTAGGTTCGTGACATGGGGAGAGTTCTGGTTGCCAGCAGGGTTTGAGGTTCCTCTCTGCTGATCTCGGTGAAGCTTTTGAGTGAGTTCACTTGAGGGTTTGTAGAACAGGTACCATCAGTATGCTGATGACACTGAACTCTATTCTCTTCATTATCCGAGTCAAGTGAGGCTATGTGAGTGCTGAATCAGTGGACTGCTTGAAGACTGATAAATGGATGGGATGGAGGCAGTATTGGTAGATAGTTTTCATGTCTAGGAAACTGGTGTTCAGCCTGTTCTAGACAGTGTTGCACCAGACAGATCAGGTATGAAATGTGGTGTTACTGATTTTGGCCCAGGTGCCTTAGCTCCTCGGGACACCTTTTGGCTTATTTGCCAGCTTCTGCCATTCCTACTTAGGTATAGCAATGGCATGGAAATACATTCTCTGGTAGCCTTTGGGTGGGAATACTGTAATGAGTCAAATATGGGGCTCTTCTTAAAGACATTGTTGGTTTTGCTCTGTATTTGAAGCTATTGTTTTTTCTCAGTTTCTTTCCCCCCTGCTCTTAAGTCTACTTTTCCTAAGTTCAGTTTTCCATAATTCCAAATCAGTTTCTATTTTGTTTGTTTGTTTTGTTATTTAAGTCCTAATGAACCTACAAGTTTACCCTTGAGTTTGCCTTACCCTAAATGTGCCCACTCAAGTGGCCAATGAACTAAGAAGCACAGTCTTGAAGCATGGAGCAGAAGCCAACTGAACTATTTACTATTACAACTCATTGTTGTTATTTAGTCGTTTACTCATGTCCGACTCTTCATGACTCCTTGTAACCAGAGCACGCCAGGCACTCCTGTCTTCCACTGCCTCCCGCAGTTTGGTCAAACTCATGTTGGTAGCTTCGAGAACACTGTCCAACCATCTCATCCTCTGTTGTCCCCTTCTCCTTGTGCCCTCAATCTTTTCCAACATCAGGGGCTTTTCCAGGGAGTCTTCTCTTCTCATGAGGTGGCCAGAGTATTGGAGTCTCAGCTTCAGGATCTGTCCTTCCAGTGAGCACTCAGGGCTGATTTCCTTAAGGCTAGATAGGTTTGATCTTCTTGCAGTCCATGGGACTCTCAGTAGTCTCCTCCAGCACCATAATTCAAAAGCATCAATTCTTTGGCGATGAGCCTTCTTTATGGTCCAGCTCTCACTTCCATCCATCACTACTGGGAAAACCATAGCTGTAACTATACGGACCATTGTCGGCAAGGTCATGTCTCTGCTTTTTAAGATGTTGTCTAGGTTTGTTGTCACTTTTCTCCCAAGAAGCAGGCGTCTTTTAATTTTGTGACTGCTGTCACCACCTGCAGTGATCATGGAGCCCAAGAAAGTAAAATCACTCAACTGCTTAGAACAGCAGAATTGGCAGTTCTACAAATGCCACATTATACCCGTTCCACTTTTGTAAGAACTCAGTCATTTAGTGTGGCAGCACCTGCACTTTAGAACTCTCTGCCTGTTGAGATCAAGCAGATGCCTTCACTGTACTCCTATCCATCACCTGCTAAAAACATTCCTGTTTAGACAAGCCTACCCAGATGCTTAGAAAGTTGAGATTCTGTTTTAGTAGCATAACTTTTGCATGTTTTCCTGTATGGTTGTAATTTTTTCTTGATTTTACTGTTTTATCTTTTGTAAACTGCTTTGAGGGGGGGATTTGCAATCAAGGGGTGTATAAATTTTATTAAATAAATGAATGAATGGAAACTCAGCATTTAAATGTAAACTTATAGACCATCTATGCATATTTGCCATCAGCTGTAGTTTTAGAGTGTTGGCTGACGAAGTGAGTTGCCTCAGAATGAAGTGAGACGCAGAAAGAAAAATCCATACTTCGATTGTTTTAGAGTTTGGGTACAATTCTAAAGATCAGTTTTAATGTCTATGTCCAACCTAATGGGTAATCCTGATTGTGTGTCAATAATTTGGTTATTTCACCGTATGTATGTATGTATTAATGACTTTTGTAAGCTGCTATCAGCTAGCATTCAAGACATTAATCTTAGAAATAAATATATAAAATAATTTCAGTTTTTTGGGTGAGACTGTGGATGACAGTGCATTTCAAAACATCTGAAGGAGTTCTGATATTGGTTAAAGATTGCAACCCATGTAAATTTTAGGAAATGTCCTAGTATATATTGTGTAATTGCTATACAATTTGATGTTGAGATAAATGCTTGGGGAGAATCCCAAGACATTTATTTTCTGCATTTTAAAAGCTGGTAATCTGCTTTATAGAATATATGAAATATATTTCACTTTGAAAAGTTCAGAGACCTCAAACAATATCATTGAATAGTCTGAGGCAAACACCTATATTTTCACGAGCTGAATAATCATGCCAGAATATAATTGGAAACATAATTTTTCATTACTTTTGTAATATAATCTCTTCGTGCACTTGTGACCTCTGTGTCATGGTGATAATACTCCTGTTTCTTCAATGAGTAATTGAATAATGATGAATTTTTTGTTCCCCTCTAAGGTATTATAGAGCAGACTCAGTTATACAAATGGAACAGCAATACAAGCTTTGCCTTTTTTAACCCCCCCCCCCCCGCAAAATTACTGTACCTGACTGAGTATAAATGGCAAGATTATTAATACTCCAACTCAAATTCACATTGTGGCTCTTTTTCTAAGATAAGATGCAAGAATTCTGCAACAGGGGAGTTCTGCCTTAAAGCCTTAGCAAATCTCCACATGCACCCCTTTTAAACCCCGACATTTGAGTACAATTAACACTAACAATGCTCTCTGCATTTTCCCTGGATGTGGCTTTCCCCTTTGTTTAATGACTTTCACTGAGAAGTTTATATGAATGTTGAGATTTCCAATGCACGAAAGCATCAGTTTGTAGTGGATTAAAAGATGTGAAAGGCAGGGAGAACTGCTGGGACTTAACAGTCCACAAATTTATTTCTCTTCAGCCCACAGACATCCAATACATACATACATACATACATACATATTTAAAATCTCATATTGGTATTTTTTGTAGTGCAACAAAAGTCATGGAAGTGTTAAATGTATTAGGCACATTAGCCAGTTCTTACAGAACACTGCAATTTGGCTAACACAACTGGTTTTTAACATAGTTGTTTCTTTGAATAAACCTAATCATTTAAACTAGCCTCAGGCATGAAATATAAAGGAAATGGCATATTTTCACCCCTGTACTGTAGCCAGGCATTAAGGTTCATGGAGATTTGTTGGGCTAACATGGCAACATTAGTTTTGGGTTGTTGTTGTTTTTTAAAGAAAACCTGTTTTGATCTCCAAATGAAGATAATTCTTATAATGCTGAGCTGCATAAGTACCAGGAGGAAGACCTGTTTCCTGGCTGCCTTTCATATGATCTTTATTGTATATCTATGATTGTGTCACCAGGCAGAATTTAGTAATACCATTGATTGTTCATGCTGGTGGAGAAATAGGAAAGATGCTTTCATCTGTTAGGGGCTGGATGGAGCCAGCAAAGGTGAGGTACATTTCAGAATGTCTGAGGAGAGGAAAGAAGAAGCAAATCAAGCAAATGAAAACCCACAAATACATATGAACACTGAGGAAATCTACCGTATGCCTATGGGTGAAAGAGCTGTGGCTATTATCTGTGAAGGAGCTGTAGTTGTAAAACATGTGATTTCTCTGTGGAGCTCGGTCTAAGGTTTAAGAAAGCTTGAGTAGGTCTGTTGATGGGATTACTGTGTGCACTTTAAAATTCTGGTATTTGACTGACTGAACCATTGCTGTGCTTGAGAGTATTGCTTTACGGCAATTATTCATTTATTTATTTTTCTAAATTTGAGAATGAATTTGCATACACATGTAGATTATTTTCCTTTTGTAGTCAGAGATGCTATCCAGGTCACTGGAATTCCAGTGCAGATATAGTAATTAACAGAATATTATGTTAGGATCATAGAAAATAACCTTATTCTAAGTTGGAGCCATTGATCCATCTAGCTCAGTTATTGCTTACATTGACTGGCAGAGGCTTTCCAGTCTTTCAGGCAGGGGGCCTTCCCAGACCAACCTGGAGACTCCAGGGACTGAACCTGATACCTTCTGCATGCACCTCTGGGTCTTGTTTGAACTCCTTCTGGGTCCAGTTGGAACTGCCTGGAATAACCTCTATGTCTACCATTTCCCCATTTCCCACATTTAAGATGAGACTCCTCTCAGATGGTCCTTTGGCATTGGCAAGATAAAGTAGATTTTGGAACACACCAACTCTACTTATTGAAACCAGAGCAAGAACAGCACTCCCAAAGAAATAAGATTACTTGATTGCTAGCTGGCACAGTGTGTAATTTTCTAATTCTAAGTATAGTTTTTTTACCGAGCCTGAATTGAAGAGTGAATAATTTTTTATGGCCATGAGGGAGCATCAATCTTCCTTCCATTAAAAAGTTCATGTGACAGGTAACATGCTTTTCATGTGGTGAATCCTATAATTAAATTATTTGTGTATTCGTGTTGTTTTAACAGATTAAAGGTACTGTGTGGAAGACTTAAGTGTACTGTTCATTTGAGGCTGGACAAGAACTTCTAACTTTTGGCAGCTGAAGATGTTGTTACTATGGAAACAGATGTTCCTGCTTTCCTTTGTTGGCTGCCTTGGAGGTGAGGATATATGTTTATCTATAATTTCCAAATTAGAGCTGCAACTGAATCATTCCTTTCAAAATAAAATGTTGCAACAGTAAAGCTAAACTTTTCAGTCCATTAAAAATAAGTGCATTATAAATTTGGAACATTAATGGAGTATAAAAACAACTTCATTTTCCTGTGTTGGTTATTACATGCAGCTTGCAAACACAGTCATTCAAAAGAAGGAGGGCCATTCCCTAAAAGTCACAAAGAAAAATATGTGGTGGTGATAAACCTAGATGCGTGCATTAAAATGAACACCGATATACTGAATAAATAAGAATGTATATTTAAAATATGACATCCAATGCAAATAAGCAGACAAATCAGCATAAATACCCAAGTGGTACAGCAACAACAAAATTGTTTAAAAGTTTGGCAAAGGCTTCCACCATTACAAAATGATTTCTGCACAGCTCAGGGGTGGCTCAATCTATCCATTTTGAGAATTCTTAAGGTAAGGTAAAGGTACCCCTGCCCGAACGGGCCAGTCGTGTCCGACTCTAGGGTTGTGCGCTCATCTTGCTTAAGAGGCCGGGAGCCAGTGCTGTCCGAAGACACTTCCGGGTCACATGGCCAGCGTGACGAAGCTGCTCTGGCGAGCCAGCACCAGCACAGCACACGGAAACGCCGTTTACCTTCCCGCTATAAAGTGGTACCTATTTATCTACTTGCACTTAGGGGTGCTTTCAAACTGCTAGGTGGGCAGGAGCTGGGACTGAACGACGGGAGCTCACCCCGCCGCAGGGATTCGAACCGCCGACCATACGATCGGCAAGTCCTAGGCACTAAGGTTTTACCCACAGCGCCACCCGCGTCCTCACCCGCGTGAGAATTCTTAGCCATGAGCAAAACCGGAGTATCCTTCACTGATAGTATGATGTTTCTAAAAAGCATAAGGAATAAGGAGCTGGGTGGAATTTAGTGCACTCAGGGTGCAGGGTCTAGAAGCAATAATCCACTCAAGGAGCAACTTTATTTTGGTTTTGGAGCAGTAAGAGTAGTGTGGCATAGAGCAGGGATCCTGTCATTGAGCAGCACTCCAGTTAGCTGATGTTCCAGTCCTGCCCAGTTGCCAGGTCCACTAGCACAGGCCAATCTGATGAGCCCCATAGGCAACCTGGGGTGCTGTGGCCCAGCAGCAACCTTATCCAGCTGAGCTTTTGTGCAGACATCAGCTTGCCAAGATCCATGAAGGAGACCCACCCAAAGGGAAGCAGTGTGCACCCGCCCCCCCCCGCTCACCCCTATCATATTACATACATATACATTCTCAAGTTTCCTAATTTAATCAGCACATAAACCAGTACATACAGCAATGCATATCACTGTGTAAAAAAGTTGTGTTATCTATAGTATAAAACTATTCAGCAGAAATACAGTGCCACATGGAGTTTGACTCTATCACATGTATTAACCATATATTTGCATATAATTTTGCATATTGTTTGCTTTTTTGTGGGTGGGGGGAGAGAAATCAACTAAGAAAAGGGCTAAGATATAAGCCAGTGCTCAATGGAAGAAGTGGACTGAAGTAGGCAAAGACTGATCAGGTTGAAACCACCAAATATCATGTATAAATACAATTAAAACAGACTCCTTCTCTGTTGCTAGTAAGGAACCACTGAATTTCATTGAGAAAGCTGTCTCCAGATGATTTGTTTAACGTTGCATGAGGTCTTCAACAAATAAAAAAGGTATAAAAACAAAACCATACAGAGCTGTTGCAAACACTGCCTTGTGCACTAAACTACTGTGCATTGTACAGTGAAGGGAGATGAAATACACCTTCTCAGACTTCGCAAGCTGAACTCAAGTTATGAAAGGCCACATATATACACTTCGTTCATATGAGGACAACAATCCTGCGATCACTAAAAATAGATGGAGATGATGTACCGTGCTTATAAAAAGCAGCTCAATTCCAACAGTTCATATAATCATAGAATTGTAGAGTTGGAAGAGACTCCAAGACCCATCTAGTCCAACCCCCTGCAATGTCCACAACAACCTCTGGTTTGGCTCGAACCACCACCCCTCTGGTTAACAGCAAGATGCACCAAGCCATTATGTCACTGGGGGCTCTGAACTCATGCTGCAGTGCCTTAGTGTCCATATCCATCAAGACATGGGACTTGAGGTTTTCAATAGCAAACACTTTGTCAACATGAAGTTGGCAATATCTAAATACGAGGAGGACAGTAGAGCACATGCTTTGCTTGTGAAGGGTTCCAGGTTCGGTCCTTGACATCTCCAGGTAGAACTGGGAAAGACAGCTGCCTGAAACCCTGGAGTGTCACTGCCGGTTGGAGTGAATAGTACTGAGCTTGGTGAACCAATGGTCTGATTTGGGATGGCATATTTCATCCCTATGGGTGGTTCTCCAACATTGTGTGAGGAGACTTTTCACTCACCTTTCACCCCCAGTTTGATACAGAGTTGCTCGCAACACTTGCACCTTTACTGATGCCGTTCAGGTTCCCTGCTGTGCCTAACTTTACGGTATTGTTATACTTGCCTTTGAGAGGCGTTGGAATTCCTGATTTTGTCTGCGGCTTCCTTCACTGAATGAGCAAAATGAAGGGAAGGGCTATAGTTGTTGCAAGTAGTTACGCCTGGGAGCTTCAGCAAGCCTAAGTGCTTCTCTGTAGCGACAAGGGCAAAATGAGACTTTACTCATACACTTCCACATATTGTTTAGCCACCAATTTGCTCTGTCTGTTCTAATTGTTCTCATAACAGTTCTTGCCCCTAAAGGATTTTGAAGGCTATGAGTGAGATTATAAACATCCTGAAAGTGCAAAGGGTAAAAGAAAAGACAACGTTTCTCAATTTTCAATAAGTGGGAAAGCCCTTTGAGATGTAGGAAGGAGGGAACTGCTTGGAAAGCTGCAAGAGAGATCCTGATACAGCTCTGAGCTTTTATATAAGAAAGACATTCTAGCTGTGCTGGAAGTTTGACTGTATGGTGCATTTCATGGTGTCTGTTTCATCATGTTTGAATGTAAGCTTTTTCTGCAGGGGTTTTTTAAATGACAGTTAGGTTTAAGCTATTGGTTCTGCTTCTGAACATGTATTGCACATATTTTCTGGCTAATGTTTTCCCCATCTCGAATGAGAATAGTTTCAAGGAGAGAAAAAAAATACTTGTTCTATTCTAAAACATTAAAAGGCTGCTGCAAACAGAAAACCAATAATGGGATCTGGGCCAAAATTTTATAAATTATAAAATTAGAAACTGCAGCTGAGTGAAAGAGCACTAAGATTGCACACATAATGGCTTGACTGTTAAGAATAATCTGTGTTGAAGAGTGTACCTACTTGGTTTAAGGTGTGGAGCAAGGCATTAGAAAGAAATTCTGAAAACTTGAATTCCGCCTCTGAAAACTTGGTTTAACTGTCTTGCTTGTTGTCAGGCACCTGCGTTGTAGGAACAGTCTTTCAGATGGTGAGGGTAGCAAATGCTGTGTCTCTCCCCACCCCAAAGCAGGAGGGTTCAATCCTGCTAGGTGCAGGAGTTTGATTTGACCACCCATTCCAAATAGGACTCCTGCAGGATTGTGCCATCTAAACACCAGCGATCTTTAATCTAATTGTATAGTTAATCTCATAATCTATTTGTATATTTCCTCAAATTCATTCTTCCTTCAAATTGTGTGTGTATGTATATGTATGTGCATGTGATACGAAGTTTGCTTCACAATCTAGTTGGCATTCTTGTATAAAGATATAATATTAATTATTGATATTGACATGAATTAAAACAGAATTATAAGATTTTTCTATTGAAAGTAAGCACTACAATTCATTGTAAGGAGGAATAGTCAAATTTCCTACACACTATGCAGTCGATAAAAAGTAGATTTTTAAAGAAAGGTTGTGATTGAAGCACGCATTCATATGTTTAGGCCACATTTTACTATTGGATATTAATCTTGTTTTTCATTAGGCACTGTTCCTTAAGTAAATACAAGCAGTATATTTTCATGTCTCTCCAGCAATAAATCACATTTTGGTTTAGTAACAATGCTCAAGTTATTTATAGTACAATGAATGAATTTCTGTAACTGAGAGCAAAGTTCTGTTTTGTCCAAGGCAATTCTTCTGGGTATGAACATATAAAGTAATAGGAATTAATTGACCTTTGACCATCTTATTGATACCACTTGTATGTTTGTCAAAGAAGAATAAATGGGCATATTTTTGCACCTTTCAAAGAATACTTCTCAGTAAAGCACATAATAGATTGTGAGTAGATAACCAAGGGATTAATAGTTTTAAAAAATCAGTTAAGATAGAAGGTAAGGGCATTATTTTATATATGCAGATCTGGATTGCTAATGCTTTCATACACCAGGCAATGGATAGATGTTTTCTCTTGGTTTTAAAATCTTGATCGTTCTCCTGGGGAGTGTAAGAAGTTGTCTGCAGCTCTCAATATTTGCTTTCCCCTTCCCTGCCCATTTTGTGGATTTGACATAAGAGGGAAATTGGAGAGAAATAATACACTGGTGATAGTGACACATCATCTGTCTTACCCAGCTTTCCTGCCAAATCCTCAAGATACCTGGGAGTGTTTGAAGAGCAACTGTGGCTCATAGTGGAGGCAGTTTCTAATACGCAAACTGATGTACATGTGCACATTTTATCAATGTAAGGAATGATTCAGAACCCTGATTTTATGTTGCGGGACAGTTGAACCCTGCTTTCAACCTTTCTGTGGACCTTTCTAGGATATTAATGGATATTAAAGTATACCTTTTGTTATAATTGCCCCACACTGTGCCATGAGAGACCTGTAATTAAGAGGATATGCTGCTCCAGTTTCCAATAGGACTTTTCACTGTATTTTTAAAAACAACCTCATTCATTTAAGGCACTGCTTTAAGTTTGCTGCTTTCTAAATAAACATTGCGAAAGTGCCTAATGTCAAGGCCTCTTTTGGTGAGCTGCATTTGCTTACAGAAGACGATTCTTTCTAATACTGAACCTAGGCTGGATCAAAGAAGTTTTTCAGTTAAACACGTTGTAAACTTTGTATGAGAAATCAGGTTGGCAAAAACAGAACTCCACTGCACCATCTGGTGTCACAGTGTTATAATGCATATATAATACATTTAAAGCGTTTTTTTCTTTGCCAATGTAGCTGAGTCCTTATAGACATGGACCAAATACTAGACTAGTTTTCCCCAAGTCTGGTTTTCCCATTGTACTTAGCCGTTGTAACATTGCTGTATGAATCCTTTGGTGTGATTCATTATTTGCTATTTACTATAAATCATTTCTATCCTATATTTCTATATTTAAAAGTAGGAAAGGCAGAAAACTATGCTTCAGTCTCCGATTGAATTAACGTGTGAATACAGCCACCTGATCTGGTTCTTGGGAGTCAGTGCACACTACCATAATGGGGGAACAGGGGGACACACACACACAAAATTGGTTAGGGATAAAAATTATGATGATAACTTGTCCAGTCTACACAACTACCTGAGAGAGATAGATCAGGTGAATTCAAACACAAAAAAACAGAGCCCCCTAATTCCTCTACAGCCCTAATGTGGACCATTTCTTTCCAGAGCAGTCTCACATCAACTTGCTTCAGAATGGCAGGACCAGGATTGGGCTCGCTATTATACAAGGAGAACTTTATTCAGAGTTTGCTTGGGTTTTTTTTGGGGGGGGGGTAAAAATTGTTTTCCAGTATTTTTAGTACTGGGGTAAAACCGAGGAGTTCTGCTCTTGGCTCTCCAAACACATACATAATTTTATTTGCAGACTGCCTTTCCTTAGTTAAAGCCATGCTCAAGATGGCTTACAACATGTTAAAATTTGCTAAATTGCAAACAAAACGAAATTAGTAAGAAACAATGAATAAAATTTTAAAAGTATGCAAACAGTTACCACATAACTCATAAGGTAAAGGTAAAGGTACCCCTGCCCGTACGGGCCAGTCTTGACAGACTCTGGGGTTGTGCGCCCATCTCACTTAAGAGGCCAGGGGCCAGCGCTGTCCGGAGACACTTCCGGGTCACGTGGCCAGCGTGACATCGCTGCTCTGGCCAGAGCCAGAGCCAGAGCCAGAGCCGCACACGGAAACGCCGTTTACCTTCCCACTGGTAAGCGGTCCCTATTTATCTACTTGCACCCGGAGGTGCTTTCGAACTGCTAGGTTGGCAGGCGCTGGGACCGAGCAGCGGGAGCGCACCCCGCCGCAGGGATTCGAACCACCGACCTTTCGATCGGCAAGCCCTAGGCGCTGAGGCTTTAACCCACAGCGCCACCTGCGTCCCATAAGGAGATCTAAAATAAAGATACAAAATATTAATCTAAAGAACAATAACACCCCTAAACAGCCCGACTGTTTAGCAGCCTCCACTTTTGTAGCTGGGGTCAGTCAGGGCCTCAGCCACCCAGGCCAGGTGAGAAAAAGCCTACAAAGCAGGATCACAGCTAAGGTGGTCTCTGCCCATCCTATTCTGCTGAGTTGTTTGGCTGGCATGATCTAGGGAAGGACTCTTGAGGAAGTTTTTTTCCATCTATTGTAGGGCTTTATGCCTCCAAATAAAATATGCAATAAATTGTCCCTTTTTGAGGTCATGTTTAAAGAAGCTTATTTGAGCTCTTGTTTTTGTTGTCATGGGATAATTACAATTCTCAGGATTAAGAATAAGCTGCAAAGGCAATTTATTCTAGATGTATTATTTGGGATTCTGAATTCACTGGGATAGAAATAGCTTTGCAGAACTGTTGTTCTTCTAATATGCCAACTCAACTTTAGAGATGATGGTGTAATGAATCAAAATGCACAAGAATGGCTTAGTGGCAATTACATAATGTAATAGCAAATCTTATGTAATTCACCATTAGCAGCAAGACATACATGTTTGGGAGTTTAAGAGCAAAATGTATAACTTGTGAGGAAGAGAGCAGCTCTTCAGCAGTAGGATTTGATCACTAGCTTGAAATTCACAAATGTACTATGAGCGAAAATGTTCAGTTTTCTTAACTTACCTGCTTCAAAGTTACATTGAACAGTTAAATGTTTAAGTAACTTGCACAGTAAAAGTAGAATATATTTCCAATGTTCTGGTCCCTTCAGGACTCAAGTTCATTTCCCTGCCCTTCTGGGAATCAAGCTTCCCCTTCAGAGATGCATCACAAATTAGACTATATAAATTGCTACTGGAGTCTATAATGAAAATGTTTTATGAGGTCTTCATAAATAAGGTTTTATTATCTATTGAGAGCAGTGAAGTCCCTTCCAGTATTCATATAACACTGTACTAGTCATAGCTGGTAATACAAGCCTATTAATCAGATTAGCCTTGGTATGAAATGCATAATTTACAGTGACTAATATAATGCCAAGAAAATGAGCCACAAGCATTTGAGGTACAAGAGATTTAATTTGAATAATATTGTCTCTTGCAGATGGTAATTTTAATTAATACTTTTTACAAATTATGCATTGATAAAAACATTTTAGGTTATTAATTCATTGTCAGTTTCAATAATAAAATATGGCTTGTAGTAAACTTTGTGAGTAGTGGTGGTGGAAATAAGGCAGATAAAATCAAAACTCCCAAAACAAATGAAGACTGCAATCCTGTTACACATTTATCAGGGAATAAGCCCCATTGTACACCAACAACATATGGAAGTTTATGGAACTCTTTAAGCACAAAAAGCCTTGATGTCAAATATCACTGACCAGTAACTTGGGGGGGGGGGGGGCTCTGTGCCACACACTGTGGACAGACAGAATAATCAGGCTGAACAGCAACCATTGTTTTATATCTTATGTGGTTTATTTACTTTTATTACTTTCTGGGGATTTCTCTCACGTGTTTGTTGTTTATGATTTGTAGCCTTATCTTTTACAAGATTAAATAAAAATTAATTAAAACAAACAATTGATCATGAATCACTGGCATGTATTCCTTAACAGTTAGCAAAACTGCTCTGCCTCTAGGTTAGCCCAACTCAGAAAGAAATAGTCCCCTCTTGGTCTGTTGCTTTGCACACATGTGCCAGCTAGCCTAAATTGCTTAATTTGTGAAGGACCAATCTAATCAAAATTAATCACAGTCTAATCAAAATTAATCAACGATCCATTGACTTCATGAGAAATCCTCAAAGCCCATTGAAATCAAATGATATATGCAAATATTGCTTCTCATTTCAGCAGCATTTCCTCCTCACCTTACTTCAAGGTTGGGTGAAAGGGAGTGGGTAGAAACAGCCACAGTTGTTTATCTCACAGTGAAGAAGTGCATCCAGTGAGCCACAGCTGAGTCTCAGCAGAAGGGGAGCAAAATAAAAATATTACCGCTGACTGGCAAAGATTCTTAATACAGTCATACCTCAGAAGTTGAGCGAATGTTTTGGCTCCCGCACGCCGCAAACCCGGAAGTGAGTGTTCCGGTTTGCAAACGTTCTTTGGAACCTGAATGTCTGATGCGGATTCCGTGGCTTTCAATTGGCTGCAGGAGCTTCCTGCAACCAATCAGAAGCCACGCCTTCTTTTCCGAACGTTTTGGAAGTTGAACGGACTTCTGGAATGGATTCTGTTCGATTTCCAAGGTATGACTGTACATAGTGCTATGGAATATATTATTTTTAAAAAAACAACAACAGTTTTCTCAGAATGGTGGGTTGTTGTGTGATGAGATGGTGTGCCTTAAAATGGATACATAAGCATCCCACAGCCAATAAGCTGAAATAATATGCAATGCTTTTCCAAGTTTTGTCTGACCTTTTGTGATGTGATCAGCTCAATTCTGGGGAAATGGAGATGTTGCTGGTCTTCGCTTATAAACCTTGACCTCCTTTATGTTCTAACAGATGGACTTATTTGAAATTAGCTTTGCTGATGGTTTATTTTCTGTCTTGAATTGGTTTCGGTTTGTCATTTAGATCTTAATAGGAAGGATAAAGGAGATCCCTTGACTTGAGAATTTGGATGAGTTTTTGACGCTTGCTTATTTTGTTTTAAATGCAACCTTGAATACTGACTTCGTGGTAAAGGTGAGAAAGCACCGCCACTTCAGTCTGCAAGGCTGCAACACTCAGAAGTGGATAATGGGTTCTACAGCACCAGTAAATGAAAAATTTCACTGACTTTCACTGGTTCAACTGATTGTGTGTCACTGCTAATGTTAAGCTTCGGCTCTACCAAAGGTAAAACTATATAGAATTAATAGGGTTCATGGGCACCACCCACTGCTTTACAACAGTTGTTTGGGTTTATATAAAATGTGTGGTTCTAATAGTTAACATGTCTTACACTCTTTGTGATCATATTTTTGCTGAGGGTTTTTTTGACCACCTGTGTATGGGGTGGGGTGATCATAAATTCCATGGAAAAGAGAGAAATGTGCATGTACACACAGCAGCCACACATAAACACTTGTGTGCTCATTTCCCCTGCTCCTTGCCAGCAACTGGGTGTGGAAAAAAAGTTTAGCAAATTTAGTTGGGAGGGGCGCAGTGATATCAGTGTAGAGTGCAGCTGCAGACAGAAGAGTTAGCCTTCCTTCCTTCCTTACCTGCAGGCTCTAGGAAGATACCCACTCCCCAAGAAAAAGAACTAGAACAATTAGGCTTGAAAAAAGCCTTCTACTGGAGCTCATAAAAGGCCTCTTTAAAACCTAATTGCAGTGGAGAAGGGGTAATTTTATTGTAATAAATGGAGGAGGGGGGAAAAAGTTAACTCTTCCCAGTTATAACAAAATAAAAAAATTCCTTCCAGTAGCACCTTAAAGACCAACTAAGTTAGTTCTTGGTATGAGCTTTCGTGTGCATGCACACTTCTTCTTTAAGGTGCTACTGGAAGGATTTTTTTTATTTTGTTTTGACTATGGCAGACCAACACGGCTACCTATCTGTAACTGGAACTCTTCCCAGTTATGACCTTCCACACCACCTCTCTGTCATTGCAATTAGGGGTCCTCCCCCTTGAAAGAACACTTATTTCAAGTCAAATTGTAGGGTGGGGGGGGGGGTAGATCTTGTAGATTGTAGCTGGTGGGTGAAGATTACCTGTAGCTCTTTTCTTCTCAGCACTCTCTGCAGGAAGATCTCTTCATCCCCCCCCCCGCCCCCGCTCCAGAAAAAAAGACTTGGGGAAAAATGTGATCAGGACCAACTTGCATTTTTTAACAATTGTGTAGTTTCAGCCTCAGATAGCTGTTACTACAACATGAACCTAGGAAACATAGAGCATATTAAGTGAAATGAGTAACTGAGATTGAGCTAGGTAATGGTTCTACAGTATATATATCAATAATTACTAGTAATGTATTTCATCCTCTATTTTTTATTAGATACAACGAGGAATAGCTAGTGAATATTCTTTAGCTCTTTCATTGAGTCTAATCATCCCCCCCCCCAAAAAAAAATACACATTTCCTGAGGTGATGACATCAATTATGTCCTGGGTGAATGAGTTCTGGAGGTTAATTTCTTGCGTTTTTAAAACAACACGGTTTGTAGTACTTCTTTAATCTGTTGTTTCCCCATTTTGCTACAGCCCTTTGGGGATTTGTTTGTTAGATTTCTTTGAACAAAACATGTGTAAAAGGATCAACCATAAAGTCAATTGCATATTGAAAAGGGGAGCAGATTGCTCACACTTGCAGCTGGCTGTGTCGCCGAGAAAAGCATTGACTATTCTATACATTTGGCATATACAGAAGATTTACCCTTGCTTACCCAATTCTGGCTGCTGGTGTTGGTTGGTGTGACCTGTCTTATTACTGTATTTACTCGAATCTAATGCTCACTGTTTTTGGCCAAATTGCGTTGTGAAAATTAAGGTGCGCATTAGATTCGATGGCACATTTATACTCGCCAGCAAATACTTTTTTGCTTTCAAGGTTCTGAAAACTGAGGTGCACATTAGATTCAGTGGTGCATTAGATTCAAGTAAATACAGTAATTATTACATGGCTTTATTTTTCTTGTACACCACTGTGGAATCCTAAGATACAAATCACGGTGTTTTGTTTTGTTTTGTTGTTTTGTTTTGTTGTTTGTTTTGTTTTGTTTTTTGTTTTGTTTTGTTTAAAAACAAATTAAAAACTGATGGCTTTGTGCCAGTTAGCAGAAATGGACATTATAAGTTTTGCAAAACATAGTTGAAATTCATTGTATTGAATAGCCAATCATTTTGTAATGATAAAGACATAATAGGAACCCTGGGGCTCATCATGGGAGTTCCGAGAACAATCCCTAAGGAATCTTGCATTTCATAACTGTGTATCCTTCTTTTGGACAGTGCAGTGTATCTATTTTTTTAAGAGTGTTTGAGAATGGCCTTGCTGGATCATGCCAGAGGGGCATCTAAGTCCAGCATGCTCTTTTCACGGTTGCCAGCAAGGTGTCTATATGGGAAGTCCACAAGCAGGTCCAGAGTACAGCAGCACTCTCCTCACTTGAGATTCCCAGGAAATGGTATTTAGAGGCATAGTCAGTAGAGGTGTTGCAAAGTGTTGTTCATCTGCCTTCCAAGTGCCAGAGTGTTACTGCCAGTTCCTAGATGGGGTTGTGGTGGTGGTACTGAGGCATAGGGAGCTTACCTCCTGTGAGCAGCCATCATGGCTCCACGCATTTGTTTATAAATAGCAGACTTTATGCATTAGAGAGAGAGAGAGAGACTGGGTTTCTTTCTGTGGTATATAGAACATTTACATGGTTGTGTAAGGAACAAGCCGCGTTGAGTGCTTTTGGCATCAATTAAAGATGCCTGCTTCTTGGGAGAAAAGTGACAACCTAGACAGCATCTTAAAAAGTAGAGACATCACCTTGCCAACAAAGGTCCGTATGGTTAAAGCTATCGTTTTCCCTGTAGTGATGTATGGAAGTGAGAGCTGGACCATAAAGAAGGCTCATCACCAAAGAATTGATGCTTTTGAATTATGGTGCTGGAGGAGACTCTTGAGAGTCCAATGGACTGCAAGAAGATCAAACCTATCCATTCTGAAGTAACTCAGCCCTGAGTGCTCACTGGAAGGACAGATCGTGAAGCTAAGGCTCCAATACTTTGGCCACCTCGTGAGAAGAGAAGACTCCCTGGAAAAGACCCTAATGTTGGGAAAGATTGAGGGCACAAGGAGAAGGGGACGACAGAGGACAAGATGGTTGGACAGTGTTCTCAAAGCTACCAACATGAGTTTGACCAAACTGCGGGAGGCAGTGGAACATGGGAGTGGCTGGCGTGTTCTGGTCCATGGGGGTCACGAAGCGTCGGACACGACTAAACAACAATAGTCTGGCATGGCAGAGAAAGGTAGAAGCTGGAATAAAATAAACTTCTTCAGAATACTCAGGAGTTTAATGCCTCTCTGGGCTGCAGCAACTCTTCATTGTATGAGGAGCCATTTAACACTCACAAAATTCCCAAGACCTCTGTACAGAGCTCTCCACTCTGGACAAGATTTCCGGTGAAAGCCAGAAACAATCAGTGAGTAAGAAATGGAAGGAGGCAGCAATAAAGGGAATCATGGTGCTGTCTTCCAGAAGGAATGACAATTTCTGCTGGATGTGAGGGAAAGATACACATTTAAAAGTTCATCATTGTATGTGCATTTAACTCTAGAAGGAAAACTGTGTCAGCACAGCAAAATCTGTTCAATCAGTCTTTATGGTGCGCACCAAACAAAGAGAAATCTGTTGCATGACAACTCCACAGTACCATCTATTTCTTCATCTGCAGGTAAATTATTGGTGATGACTGAAAACTAATCAGTTGCCTTTTCATTTCAGCAATAGGCCAAACCCTTGAATAGAGAGCAAGGTGCTGCTGACAGCTACTGTTTTTTCTCACTGTGCAGCCTTGAATCACTGCAGCGCTGCCACTGTGGTGATGAAAATTACAGGGGAAGAAATATCTGCTTGTGTTCCATTTCCAAGGGAAAGTGAAGGAGACGAAATGACATTTGTGAAAAGACACAAGCAGTACATGCCGTGTGCCTGGCTTGATAGTACTATTGACATTGCCATTATAGCTAACAAGATACACACCAGAACTATAGAAATGTATGATTTGACAGAGTAGCTGTGAAGCAGCAAGCGCTGTCTTTCTGCCAGAGTCTCCTAATGGGATACTTGTTCCTAAAAATCAAGCAGTCTACCTGATTACAACCTGGTTGCTAGAAAAGCCCCAAGGTGCTTGTGGGTGGCCTGACTTTGAAGATAATTATTTAAGCAGAAAATGTGGGTATGCAGTATTGTATTCTGACGCTCTGCAGAAGCTTTACAACTGCAAAATGAAAAGATGCTTTGGAGAAAGGAGGGCTTTATATACACCCAGGAACTTTTCCTAGTATGGTCTATTGATTTTATGATGAAAAAGAATTGCATCCATTTCCTTTCTGCAATAGAATTTGGAAGTAACCTGTTCATCATCTTGAAGGAATACATATTACAGATAGCACTTGCCCAGTTTGCAACTGGAAGTTTGAAATGCATCAATTTAATAGGTTTCCTAATTATGTCAGAGACCTTCAGGGCTTTAACTAGTCATATATGTATATGAAGCACAGTAGAATTATAAAAGCAGCAATTAATGATTAATAGTAGAACGCTATCAGATTTTTTTTGTAACCATCAGTTGCACTGAATTATGAATAGATTAAATTCAGCTCTGAATTTTCTGGTCTGTCTTGGTTTCCTCCTGAAAACTCAGGTGGTGAACTTACTAGGATCTGGTAATGTTTCCAGGAAGTCACTTGCCTTATTTCTGCTGCATCTACTCAGAACAGCCTGGGCCTAACATAGGCCATGTCTTGAGTTGATGTCAGTTGATGTTGTCATCAACCTGTACCTTATGCATTAGTTTATGTATATAGATGGCAAGGCAATTGCCCCATTGTGCTGTGTTTTGCCAGTTCCAGAATATAAACTGGTCAAGAAAACTAATAATAATAATAATAATAATAATAATAATAATAATAATAATAATAGTGTCGTACCTTGGTTCTCAAACTTAATCCATTCTGGAAGTCCATTCCAAAACCAAAGCGTTCCAAAACCAAGGTGCACTTTCCCATATAAAGTAATGCAAAATGGATTAATCCTTTCCAGACTTTTAAAAACAACCCCCAAAACAGCAATTTAACATGAATTTTACTATCTATTAAGACTATTGATCCATAAAATGAAAGCGATCAACAATGTACTACAGTCACACAATCAATCAATCAATCAATCAGTAGCTGAACTCGGTTCCACACAGTCACAAAAACAAAACAAAAAAAGCCACAAAAACGCAAAATAAATAGCAAAAACAGACAGACCTCAGCGTAACACTCAAAACAGAACTGTGGCACTCAAATCAGAAGCATAACACTCCAAATGGCGCATGTTCAGCTTCCAAAAAAAAAAAAAGTCTGCAAACACTTGCTTCCGGGTTTGCAGTGTTTGGGTTCCAAGTTGTTTGAGTACCAAGGCGTTTGAGAACCAAGGTACCACTGTAATAATAAATTTATTATTTATATCCCACTCATCTGGCTGGGTTTCCCCAGCCGCTCTGTGGCTATGGTCAAGAAAGAATTTGCCTAGCTTAAAATGGTGTACCAGCTGTACCCATTCCTAAATAAATAAATAAATAAATTTGGACTGGCCACAGTCCACATGCTTCTCACATCCTGATTGACTTATTACGATGGGCTGCATATGAAGCTACCTTTGAAGTGTCTTTGGAAATTTGAGTTGGTCCAGAATGCAGAAGCAAGGATATTATTGAGTGTGGTTCCAGGATACCTTAGGGGCTGCATCTTCACATACCAGCCAGCCTGCCTGCCCCCTATGATCTGGTAGAGAGGTCCTTATGCATGTCCTGTCTGTGACACAACTGTATGTGTCACATACAATTGGCCCCTTCCATTGAGGTTTTCCTTCAATTGGTGAAAAGGTCCCTGTTTTTATTTGTTGAACTGTATACAGGGCATTTTTATCTGCTAAGCCTGGGATATTTAAAGTTTCCCCTGAGACTGGTTTATGTTGCTTTGTTATGGATTGTGGTCTTTTTCTTGCTTTAAGGCCCTTCTAATTAATGGGACTGCATTAGAGGGAGGGGATGTGCATTTTTTAAAAAATAAAATAAAATCACGAATAATTCTATCAAATTCATAAATTCCCTCACAGTACCCTCCTTTACTAATATAATGCAGCTAAGGTATCCTCTTTTCCATCACTCTGGGATGCCATTTGGCTCATCCCACTTTCCCAACTCATCCCCCTTTCCCCTATCCCTTGTTGTAATCTTTAGAAGTCAAGTGCAACTCATTGCTTCTTAATTCAATAATAGCTAATGATGTTTTCCCATGGCAGCTTCTACTTAAAGGGTCAAGAGGCAGACCCATAATGTATATAATTACACTGGCTGTTGAGACGTTGCTTCACTCCGCAGTGTTGTTTGTTTGTTTGTTTGTTTGTTTAAAAAAGAGGATTGAATTTGGCAATAATAAATACATAAGTTAGTAAGAGATGCTGGTACTGTGTACTTAGTGAGTACAGTGGTACCTCGGGTTACAGATGCTTCAGGTTACAGACGCTTCAGGTTACAGACTCCGCTAACCCAGAAATAGTACCTCGGGTTAAGAACTTTGCTGCAGCATAAGAACAGAAATCGTGCAGCAGCAGCGCGGTGGTAGCGGGAGGCCCCATTAGCTAAAGTGTTGCTTCAGGTTAAGAACAGTTTCAGGTTAAGAACGGACCTCCAGAACGAATTAAGTACTTAACCTGAGGTACCACTGTACCATCACAAAAAAGCACTGGCAGTATGCATTCTTGGACCATGATCTCCATCCTGGGCTGTGTAATTGAAAATCTCATTTGGAGATATTATTTATTTATTTCATGAAAAATGTGTACCACTTTATTGCAAAAAAAAAACCTCCAACCAACTTCTAACTGGTTTCCGATCACAATTACACAACATTGATTTCTCCCATTTAAGGTTTTCAGTTCGGAAAGTTAGGAAATTCTCCCATGATCTGATGAATACCAGGAACCTTTCAGTGTTAAGGATTTGGAAAAGTCTGACATATGTGGTAATTCTGTGCCAACTATAGTTAAGCCTGATTATTAGGTTCTATTTTCATTTGTTAAAATTTCTCAGTTCTAAAAATTATTTCTTCAGGATGTGGGCTCTAACTAATGATAGTGAAAGCCACGTGACCCAGAAGTGTCTTCGGACAGCGCTGGCCCCCGGCCTCTTAAGCGAGATGGGCACGCAACCCGAGTCGGACATGACTGGACCATACGGGCAGGGGTACCTTTACCTTTACCTTTAACGTTTCCTGGGTTTTTACATTCAGGTCAGGAGAGAGGTTCGCCAGGTAATAGTCACAGGTGCATTGCTGTTATTTATTTTTGTCATGGTCACATATGTGAGAATCTGGCTTAAAGCGTTTTTATCATCCTAGGGAAGTGCTGTGACACCAACAAATGAAACAATGCATTTTATTCCCTAATCCCAGCGGCTGAAAGCCTACATCTATTGGCACCATAATGTCATTAATTCAGCTGTGACTCAGAGAAGAGTCTCATTTGAAATATTAGAAGTTCTCTCTCTCTCTCTTTCTCTCTGTGTATCACATTCTACTTCTAAAAATAAAACTTGTGTCAACAAGGATCTGGTAGGATGAATTTGTAGCCATGTATCCATCCATCCCCGGGAAGCATAAGGGATTAATTTGTTCTACATGCCCAGCTTCCTTATTGCTTCTATTAATTATTTATATAACAGTTAAGGTGTGCACATATGCTTCACAAACTGCACAGTACCATTCCCTGGCTAGTTGGACTTGGAATTACTTTTAAGATATAGGGCACAGTTGAGTGCGAAAATTCAGGAGGGAAAAATGGAGGTAGTAGAATAAGGAATAACTCTGCAGGCTAATAAGTGCCTAGTAAGGGGGGGGGACGTTATGTGTTCCTTGAGATGTCTTCTGGTATCCCTGACAAATGTCTTAGCTAGGTAAGAAAAATAGTAGCAATATTGTTTAATAGGTAGGTGGAAATTCTTCGGTCTCTACAGCACAGCTGTGCCACTAAACTCCACCAATTTTTTTCATTATGGCTCTCTTTCAGCATTAGGTGTCCAGTAGCCAGCCAGTTCTGCCAGTTCTGCATACACTTAACCAGAGCTGGAACTGGCGAGGGTATCATATAGATGGGTACGCTATAGGAACACTAATCCAACCTTCTTTGGGTAATATCTCAAGCATCTTATCATTGGAGTTGTTTAGAGGACATGGAGATATAGAACCAATTTCCCCCTTGTGGTCATATTAAGCACACATATTTCATTATGAGTGGATCAGCTGAGAAACTGAACTTGCAGTTGCTTCCTGTGGTCCATGCCCAGCTATAAATACCAGCACAGGCTGTGGGCTGCAGCAGCACATTGCCAGTGTCCACTTCCTCTGGTTGAGCTGTCTTTGGCTAGTAAGTAACCAGGACAGGAAGAAATGTAACTCACTACCAAAATAGACCTGGGCCATGATGTTTTCACCTTTTCCATAGCAATTGCTGAGCAGGTTGGGTTGCAGGACTATGAATTTGTCACAACTTTTGCTCTGGTGATAGATAGGGTCCTCCCTTAAAGAGGGCACGTATTGTGGTGAGACCTGGACAACCAACACCCTGTGTTGTGGGTGGGTACAATTGGTAAGCCACAACACCCGACTGGTAGGTCCCTCGAAGCTGGGTACAATCTGGCCAATAGGACGTAGTTCAAACAGTTTGAGGGACCTATTTATGCCCATGCACGTGACCCAGAGCTTCCTCTTTCAGCGCGTGCATTCGGAACACCCGCCCACCTCTCCCTACTTTTATGGTTTTGCGCTTGACCTTGCTATGCCGTTGTGTGTCGCCTGTCGTTGGGAAGGGGCATGGCAGGAATTTCCCCACTTGGCTGATTGGCTGTTGCCATTTGGGTTTCGCCTGCCGCGTAGCAAATCGTCACAACTTGTAAGGTTGTGGATAGGCACTGGTTCAGGTGATAGGGATGGGAGAATGCTCTCGTCATCCCTATCTGAAGAGTATTCCATTAAAGGAATCCAGGGACTTGATGGTTTGGTCAACCCTGTGAGGGGGTTGTGCCCGTGCCTGAGTCCAGGGGGTGTATGGATGGTGGAGTTAGCCCGTTCCCGGCTTTCTGCTTATCCAGGTGTTCACCCTTGACTGACCTATGCTGGTGCCCTGGTCAGTGCTATCTTCATGGCAGGGAGCTAGTCGAACCAGAGCCTATGCAACCAGTCACTTTCTGTAATCAATAAAGTTGTGGCCTAATTTCTGCCAAAAACCAAACCAAAAATTTCGGTCAAGTGTGAATTTATTTAGGGGGGAGGTTTCTGGGTCTGAACACGCAAACAGTGCTGGGCAGGATCCATAGCATATGAAAGAATCCTCATAGGAAGTATTGTGGCTTGTGTTGTAAACCCCTAGCCCTAGCTTGGAGGACTGCGGTGGCTGCTACAGCAGGTTGCTTGCCAGCTTACTAGAGGGATCCACTGGAACAGCCCATGCCACAGTGTGGCTTCTTGCCTGGCAACTCCTGGTTACCTAGCAAGTGGGTGAACCATTGGCCAGCAGGCTGTCTGTCTGATAGACAGATCTTTACTCCATTCTATGGCCAAACCTGATGTGCTGTAACTAGGGATGTTAAATTCCCCAGAATAATCTTTTGGAGAATATTCTCAAGAATATTCTCAATTAATGAGAATCTTAGAGAATTTTCATTTAAAATAGGAGAATATTCATTTTAATGCATTGAAAAATGATATAATTTTAATGCATTGAAAATGATATAATTAGTTAATATACATGTTTATTCATGGGTAAACTTGTTCAGATGGCAACCAAAAACTGTACAGATACTTTTATTCAATGAGGTAATACAGTGAATTCACATTATTTGATTTTTTGCACCAAACTTGAAATTGAAAATTCATCATGAATGACCTTAGTCACTAAGCCTGCCACTAACTGTATATTTACCATCAACTTTGAATTCTAATTATGTTGTGCATGTATGAAATGTAGCTTTCAAAGTAAAAGGAATTTAAAAAACAACTTCAGGTCCATTACATGAGTATGTTCTTTCATAAGCATATCTACATGGTACAGTATTTTCAGTGCAACGCTAATAAAATCAATATAAAGTTTAAAATAAATGCTATTATTTCCAGAAAATAAAACACAAATAATCAGTAATGACAAGTTACATAACACCAGGCACCTTGTATTATTGAATGGCACTGCAAAAACCAGTTACTGGCACTAAATAAAAATATAGAAATGTCAATTGTTTAAATCAAGGCCACCTCACATGCTGTTACACCTCACTTAATTGTATTGGCCTAGGTACTTTAAATGTATAAAGCATTAAAGCTACTTTCTGTTTTTAAAAAACCACACTGTATGGCCAAGGGTATAGAATTGCTAAGAATAAGGTCACACCAAAATAGAAAAAAGGCTATTACATATAGTTGAAATACATACGAATTCAAAGGTTCATCAAATTAAATGAAAAGCATTTTTAAAACTAAAACTGTTTTCTGTAGCTCACATTTCAGAACTGCCAATGGTGAATGACACAATGCCCAGTAATGTAACTAGATAAAAAAATAAATAAATTATTCATTACTTACACTGGCAGTATAAGAGCTTGACTTATTATTTACTAGATTTTTTATATGTGGGTTGTAAAACTGGTTCTTACAATAGAATTTACAGTTTGTGGAGAATATTCTCCGGAGAATTTTCTAGCAGAGAATATTCTCAAGAATATTCACCGGAGAATATTCTCACCTAACATCACTAGCTGTAACCTATAAAAGGTGTCTTCATGTTTAACCTATACACTCATATTTGCCTGAATATTGCTCCTGGATATGGCTGGTGCCTGGTACACACTTCAAGCTTTGCATAACATAAGATAATATCAGTACAGTCGTACCTTGGTTTTCAAATGGCTTAGTTCTCAAACGTTTTGGCTCCCAAACGCCGCAAACCCAGAAGTGAGTGTTCCGGTTTGCAAACTATTTTTGGAAGTTGCATGTCCTACGGGGCTTCCGCGGTTTCCGATTGGCTGCAGGAACTTCCTGCAGCCAATCAGAAGCCGTGCTTTGGTTTTTGAACATTTTGGAAGTCGAACGGACTTCCAGAACAGATTCCGTTCTACTTCCAAGGTACGACTGTAGTGTAATTTCTGCCAAGTTGTAAGCATTAGTATAGGGAATAACATATTTCCTCTGTTTCTTTGTTGTTATGTAGATCCAGCCTGCCCTTTGTTCCACTGCTCTTGAATTCCATTTATCTAGGCACATTCTAAAATTAATTCTAGAACCGGAGCATGCAGTTTGCTGCAGCTTTTAGTTCAGATCGTTTGCCTTCTCACACTTTCCCCTTTCAATTAATTCATGAAATTGCTGAACATTTCAATTCCCATAAATGTTTTTGGGGTTGCTGTTGTTGTTGTTTTTTTTAAAAAAGCTATTAGTATTTAAAGACAGGCAGTTGATAAAGAAAACTTTCTTGTAGTTGCATCTAAATTGATCCTCATTTGCTCTCTCTGTACAGCCAGAAGAAGAGATTGGCCTATAAAAGGAGAAATCATATTAGAGATTTCAAAGGTACAGATGAAAAGAAAAGGGTTTATAGTGATGATTAATGCAGTCTTCTCAGTAAAGTGCACAATGACCTTATTGGTTTTCACCTTCTGAACACTCAAGACATTACATAATAATAGAAAGGCAGTTGGATGATTTTTCTCTTTGTGAGTAAATAGAAGTATTGATCTCTTTTCTGCACTGCATTTAGTGTGAAATTCTTTCTAAAGAACAAAGCAGAGGACTGAACCACATAAATGCCAGTATCCTAGTACTGTTATTTCTGTGAAAACAGACAAGATTGGACAGTACAAATAATCTTCTTTAAAAGTAAAACTATGTGTGTGTGTTTTAAAAGAAGACATAAAATAGCTTGATAGTTCTAAAAAAATAACAAGTAAAAGACTTGATCCAGTTTCAGGTGTGCAACCTACCTGGGACTGCACTATTTCAGATGTAGAACCATTTGTTTTGATGTTTCAACATGCAAAAAGCCAACATATTTTTAGCTTCCCCTTCCCCTTATGTGCTTGTTTTCTATCAAACAGACTGTAGTTTTTGGGATAGAACAAGTATTCAGATATGTTACACCTTCCTCCCATCAGCAACCTGTATCCTAAAGAGAGAAAATTCCTAGATGACTGTATCACATAGTTTCTGAAGATATATATTATCCCTGAAACAAGGGTTTGGAGTTTCTCAGCTATTGCTCAGGTGATACGATTGTGAAGTGTGGGTTTAGCGCTATGTGAGTTGCAATTAGCTCTGAGGACTTGGATAAAAATATATATGTTTAAAGTAAAAGTGTGCACTTGTAGATGCGGAACCTTGTTTCACATTACAAGCTGTACGAGAACTTACAAGGGAGGCACCAATCTATCCTTATTGGTTGCTTAAAAGCATAACAATCTAGGCAAATGCATATTCTGCACCAGGTAAGTACAAGGTTTCGCACCAAAAACAATGCCCCATCACACACAGATCACATACCAATTTCCTGGTTCATGAAGATCCTGAATGCTTTCAGTGGTAATCGGTGAATTTCTGTGGTCTGACTTGAAATTATAATGATAATATAAGACTTCGTTTATTTATTGTGTTGCTATCCCTCTTTTATATCCTTTGCACTCAAAGTGATGACCCATCTGGAAAATATTTACTTGTAGTGGGTCACCTGTGGCCCTTCAGATATTGTTGTTCCTATCAGCCATAGCCAACATGGCCAGTAGTCATGGCCAATGGGAGACGCACTCCAACAGCATCTGGAGAACACCATGTTAGTCATCCATGGTTTATTGGGCGCTCAGAATCATTGCAGTGCTACATCAGGCCAATTCTAAATTAGTACAACACCCTTTCTGCTCTGCTTTCCAAGCAGTTCCCCCTCACTTTCTTTTTCACCCATAGAGAGTTCTCCAACATGGTAGACCTTAGTTGGTAGTAGTGCACTAATGCACAGGGCCACTAGAAATTACATAGAAATGGTATTTTGAATATGAATAGTAGTATCTAGGGCCTGATTCATTCCAGACAGAAGAAAGTACTTTATAGCATATAATTTCATTTTTGGATTTCCCGCTGTAAGCCGTGGTGATGGCTTAGATGGTTTTAGATCTTCCTGCTGTTGCTCTGCTTAATCACTATCTTTCAGACTGTCCTCGAGACATATGGCTTTCCTTTTAAGAAAAAGTAGCTTAATGTAGTAATTTTAGATGAGACCTCAATTTCACTGAAGCTTGTTATAGCTGTAGATTTTGTGTAGCTCAGCAGTTTTCTCACTAGGTCCTTTAGAAGAGACCCTTAGAGATGATCGATAATGGTGAAAAAACTTACTGAACAAAGGTATGCCCATCATTAATGATCTTCCTCTGCAATGTGCTGCTGCAAGGGAGTAACAGATGTGTACTAGGTCACACTCTCACTTCATATGGACAAACACTGGTGCCCCCAAAGCCTGCGTCCCCTAGAATTTGTCCCCAAACACTGCAGTGAACTGTACTTTCATGTGGATTCCTAGCCAGCGCACTCAATGTGGAAAGCATTTCCTAAAAAGACATAAAGTTTTGGTGGGGGGACTAAGCATCTAGTCAGATCTCATCTTCTCTGGGAGTTTTAATTATGTGTTGAAATTGCTCTTTTATTTATTGCATCTGCCACTATAATAAAATTCCGATTTTACTCACCGGTATATATATATATGAGTGAGCTATGTACATTACAAACGGAATCACCCGTATTCTTCTTTTAAGCAAATACTGAACAAATGTGCACAGCCAAACTGACAAGGCCGAATCGATACAGCATTAGTCATGCAGCCTATAAAATATATGTAAAGTGTGTTGTACTGCTTGAATACTAAATATTTGTGGATACACGAGCGCTTGGTTGTTCATAGCTGCTTGCCATTGTTTAACAAACTGTTGTTCATTCACAACGAGGTTAAAAACTTTAATGCAATATAAAATGACACCACCAAAGCATCACTGCTGGGTGGATTAGCACTTTTTAATGCAGAAAAGGATACCTTGCATTTCAGAAGATTTCTTTATCACAGTCTGGGATGCTGGGCTAGCAAAGGAAGTTCATGCACAATAGGTTCATGATAGGCAAAATAAAATATTTTTTTTCACACAATGACATGGGGCTGGATTTGTTTACCCTGTTCCTCTAGCAGCAGTCAGCACAAGGATTCCTGCTAGCACAATGGGCTTTCCCGTGTCCCCCTCCTCTGACTCTGGAGTGCTAGGGGAAAAAACCCCAGAACAGCATGTAGGGAGAGTAAAGGGGAGATCATTCTGTTGGGCTTGCACTAATAGAACAGTCACCTTAGCACTATAATGAATCCCACCCATAGGGTGGTATTTAACTATGTTTTACCTGTAGAAATTAATGGACTGAACTTAGTCATCTTCATTAATGTCAGTGGGTCTACTCTGAGTAAAGAATTAGTTGGGTTGATATCTACCTATTGGGTTGATATCAGCCTCTTGAAATGAATGGACAACTAACCAGTTCACTGATTTCAATAGGTCTACTCTAGATTTTGATTTAGTCAGATACAATCCAAAATAGTACTATATTAACCAGTACACCTGCGATGGTAACTTGAGATCCCTTAGGAGATGCATGACTTATGCTGTATCGATTCGTAACCATCGATTCGTTCACCTCACCAGCTCTGTCAGCAGAAGTCCTGAGCTAGAACTCGCACTTGTGCAATGGGGCCTCCACCTGCCCTGTTCCTTCTATGTGCCCCCGTGACACCTGCAAATTGCTTGGGGATGGAGGTCAGGAGATCCCTTAGAACAACACCCAAGGGAGGAGATGGGGGGTCGTTCAGTGTGGCAAGCGGAAATGCTTGTGCAGCTGGAATGACTGGGAGAGCATTATGTTGAATTCCACCACATGAATTAAATTTTTGCTAACAGCAAAGCAATAACATTTTTTTTTGGTCACTTTTTTATGGCAACTCATTCATAAAAGCATGTTTCTATGTAAGTGAAAGTGAGACACAGTTAAAAGAAATGCCACTTTTGCAAACTTATCACAAATATGCTTTGACACTTAATAGAGTTATATTAAGATATTTACCGAATTCCGTCTTTCTTAAAGGTTCGTAAAGTAATGACTAAATATGTTCACCTATTGTTATTTGCATGTAGGGAAAGAACATGTCCCTAGGGACTCAACTAAAGCATAGAAAACTGCCTTTAAGACCGTTTCCCCATCAATCTTTTCATGTACACAATATGCCAATCTTTTAAAATGTATGAAGGAATGCCATTCTAAAATAAAAAGCCATTCGTTTCTTTTATAGCTTGCTTTCTAATTAACTACTGTTGTGTTCACTATTGCTTTTACTGGAAGTAATGGAAATATAAACAGCCCCCAAGAGATGAATGCTTGGAATTTGCATATTTAATTTTTTCCCTTTGAAAACATAACAAATTAAGTCTGAGCAGTAATTGCCAGAGAAAGATGTGCAAGTGTTTCTAATACTATAAAAGAGACAGATTTTCTGGGCCACTACCGCCCCAATTTTACTCCAGAAACATCAATCCAGAATTCATCAATCATTTGTTCCATGAGTCAGAAGATTTATTATTGAGCATGATACTCTCTAAATATAACTGACCAAAGCAGTTGCCTAGTTTTCTAAATGATAATACATCTGGCAGAAGACAATGGTTCCCAAGTAAAAATTATACTGTACAGTTGTACCTCGGAATTCAAACAGCTTGGTTCCTGAACGTTTTGGCCTCTGAACATCACAAACCCGGAAGTGACTGTTCCGGTTTGTGAACTATTTTTGGAAGCCGAACAGCCAACTGGGGCTTCTGATTGGCTGCAGGAGCTTTATGCAGCCAATCAGAAGCTGTGCTTTGGTTTTCGAACGTTTTGGAAGTCGAATGGACTTCCAGAACAGATTCAGTTCGACTTCCCTTCTTTCTACCAAATGGTGTTCATGGTGGCTAACAGCAATAAAATACCAATGCACTAAAACAGCAGTAAAATACAAAGAGACGCTGAAGTCCAAGTCACTTTTGCACTCAGCTGGGGGAAGGAGTCAACTAAGTGGAGGTGCCATTGCCCACAGAGTAACATCAGTGTCCACATGTGTAAAAAAAAAAAGTTAAATATTTTGTTTCAGGTCCCAAAAGAGATGAACAGATACCAGAACCAGAAGTCCCCTGCCTCAGTTGCACTTTCATACTCAAAAATCAAAGAGGAGAAGGCACATCTCATGTGAAAGCCGTTTAAAATTTGAAAGGCCTCCTTTTTTTCATTCTTTCAAGATTCTGTAGCTAATCTACAAAACAAACCCTTTATCTTTCAGTGATACAATTCCAATACCAGAAAAAGTCCCTGATAGACGATTGTTGCTTAGGCTAATCACAGTGTCTAGGGCTTCCTTGTGACAGTAAACAATTCATTTGTTAGAACTCTTTCATATTAAATAAAGTTCTTGGCACTAAAGTGAAATTGTCAGGCTTATTAAGGACTTTGGGAAGGGTTTGTAATTCCTGTTTTCCTTTGAAGTATAATGCAAGCCAGAGGGATGAGGGGCAGATATCAATGTAGGTTCAAATTTTTCCCTTAACACAGAAGGATGCTTTTGAATTTTGCTGTCCTTCTAATACCCTCTTCAGTCCTGCTGAGACGATGTCCTAATTAACCTATGAATAAAACTTCTGGGCATGGCGGGGGTGTGGGGACATGATAGAGATCCAATGACACATCTAATTAAAACTCTCAAAGGGCAGGTTTGTCTTGAGACTCTCTGAATTTTATCTGCTGAACAAATGCAGCCAATTAAGAATCTCTTCATTCAAGAAGGCACCAAAGGCAAGTTAAGTGCCATGTTATTCAGTTCATATTTTCATCACTGCGGGGGCTTTAGCCTTGTAAGTGAATAAGAATACACAATTTTTAATTTTATTTTTGCTGTTGACCAATTTGGTGTAAGAATCTTACTGTAAAAATATTATTCCATGCATAGTTAACTGTGACATTTTAAAAATGGAGGCAGCTGGAAAAAAGAACAGAAATTGTTGCCCCTGAAAGAAAGTGTTGTGAAGAGAACTATTTACATCATGTAGTTTATTCTGGTTCTCTCATTCCCCCTCCCCACCCACCCACATCTATCATCAGCTAAATTTAATGAATGAATGTAAAACAGCATTAACTTCAATGAATTGGCTTTAACAAATATCTAAAACTAGAAGAGCTTAACTGTAATGTTTTTGTTTTGGACATTACATACGTTACATAAACCTCATTCGATTTTCTTTTGAGTAAACTTACATAAAATTGGGCAGCATTCTGATAAACCCATAATGTATCCATTTTTAACTGGACTGTGGAATAAAGTTGAACAAGGGCCACATTTTATGAATAATGAAAGTTGTGTGCAGCTGGTGGGACCTTATCTCCAGAATATAGTTTGAGAAATACATTGATCCATCATCATAGTTTTCATAAACAAAAGATGACCCTAGTATATTCTCGATAAATGTTTATTGCTTATGTTAAAATTCTGCATATCTTAAGCCAATGTCTAAAAAACCTTTGGTATATTTCCCCCATAATTGATAGTGCATACTCTCTACTTTCTGGATTAGCTGAAATGAGGGAGACACCTAACTGGTGTGCATTTTACTTCATTCTTGACTTTTTGTATGTGCTGTATTTCTTTAGTCAATCAAAGATTTATCACTGTAAAAAATAATGCTGAAAGTATCATGCTCCACGGAAATTGAATAGCAAGGTTTTGTTTTGTTTTTCCAACCAGCCAGGAACTGTGGTTAAAACACTTGGGAATGATTTTTGTTTTAAACAAGAATGGTTATCTCAAAATAACAATTCCAAATCTTGATGATTATTGTAAACAAATCTACAAACCATACCTACAAACTACAGACGAATATACACAATGATATACAAGACTGTCTTGTGTATCACTATCAGTTGACACAAAGCAGAAAGATACAAACTTTCCTAATCTTTACATATTTAGGAGGAAAACATTCAGTGTTTGGTTTAAATAATGCCAATTTTCATTTGCCTTTGGTAAGCATTTTTATTCTGTACCCTCAATTACTTTATCTATGATGTACTGCCTAAAGCATTCCTTGCATATTTACAAAAAGGAAAATCAGTGCCTCTCTAGTGTAGCAGGTGCCTGATGTATATTATAAAACATAATATTCTTCCAAATAATGTCACATGTTAAAGTGCAGTGTAATCTTAATAAATAATGGAAATACTGAACATGAAAATTTATGTAGATGTTTAAAGAAAGCAGGATGTTAACTCAAATATCCTGTTTGTTAAATTATCACTTTTTGCGCAAAGTAGAATTTTTTAAATAAAAAAAAACAGATTCTGATATTTATAAAAAGTAGAAGTTATTCATTGTGCAAATGCAAAAGGTAAAAAAAAAAAAAAGGTAAAGGGCCCCTGGATGGTTATGTCCAGTCAAAGGCAACTATGGGGTTGCAGCACTCATCTCACTTTCAGGCCAAGGGAGACAACATTTGTCCACAGACAGCTTTCCAGGTCATTTGGCCAACACGACTACCGTATTTTTCGCCCTATAGGGCGCACTGGCCCATAGGACGCACCTCGTTTTTTGGGGGGGAAATGAATAAAAAAAAATTTATTCCTCCCCCCCCCCCAGCTCGCAAGGCTTGCGGACACCTGCTCGAAGCACGGAGCGCCCATAATTTGAGTCATGACTTTGACTCATCACTTTGCAAACCAAATTGAAGACAGCTTAACATGAAAAGCTCAGACTGTGGCAGGTCAATATTAATAGCAGTGTGGTGTATAATTTTTACAAGGGGTGACCAAAACAGAAACAAGTGCTCCAGAAATGTTATTCCCCCCCCCCCCAAATCAGAAATAGTAACCCCAGTGAAAGAACATGGTTTCCTCAAATACTGACTGAGGGAGCACAATCTCTGAGGAACCCTTCTTAAGGAACACTGGTTTTAATAGATATAAAGATTGAGGGCACTAGGAGAAGGGGACGACAGAGGATAAGATGGTTGGACAGTGTTCTTGAAGCTACCAGCATGAGTTTGACCAAACTGCGGGAGGCAGTGGAAGACAGGAGTGCCTGGTGTGCTTTGGTCCATGGGGTTACGAAGAGTCGGACACGACTAAACGACTAAACAACAAAATAATTACATAATGGTCCATTAAAACCAGTTCCAAACCGTAACAATACGAACTGTATCTGTGAGCTTTTTGGCAATCACTCCTTTGCCCAACAAGTCAGGGTAGCTCTACTGATAAAAGACCCATACAGTTTGATAATCTTTGTACCTTCAATTTTTTATATTGTACAATTGATACTTTACTTGAACATATTGAAATAAAATGGGAAAATATATTAAGTAGTTAAATATTTGCTTGTTCTAAAAGTCTTATTTTAAATTTAGGCCAAATATTATCACTGTGCTTGTCAGAGTTTTGTTTTGTTTTTTAAATGAATGCTAGGGAGTCCTAAAATGTATTGGTACTTAACAATGTCTGAGATTTGCTGATGGCTCTTCCTTTATATGTTCCTTGGGAGCACTGTTGACACCTAGATATATAGTTATGTTTTGGTTTTCCTTGAATATTAGTTATCACAGTGCTAGGTACTTATCACAGTGCTAGCTACTTAAAACAGAATTTTATGTTTATTTGTGCCTAAAGTGAAAAATAAGGCTGGACTAATTAGCAACCATCGCAATGCCACAAGCACTGAGAATATGGCCTGCTGTGAAATTAGAGTGGTGATTCCCTCAACATAACAGGGCAGCTGGAAGTACAAATTTTTATCTTTCTGTGTGTCTTTGATGTACCTGGAAGCTTAATTTCTTTGATCCTTTTATACATTTTGCTTTTATTTTCAGTGAATAGGCAATGTATTACCCTTGAACATGAGTTGTTTCTGTTGGAGAGGGGGAAATTACCCATTTAACTAAATACTAACTAGAGCATTAAATTTTTTTTAGAATAGCATTGTCTCTGTACATCAATAGTTCTTGCAGTTGACTAATACTTTTGAACAATACTTCTGAACATTGGAACAGTGACCTTTTGATTCATCATAATTAATCAAAGCCTAGTTTGTTTGTTTAAAAAAATAGAAATGGAGAAACCTTAAAGTAGACAAAGACTTCATATTGTGTAGAGAATGGAATCTTGGCATGGTTTGTAATTGGAACATTGGTTTTCTTGACTCATTAGCTACTTCAAATATATCTATATCTATATCAATATATCTGGAAGAGTCTAATATGTATTTTGTGCCATTCCAAAAAAAGAGTCTAAATTTCAGTGTGAGCACATACAAGTCTGAATCATACATGTAGGATCATGTAATAGTTTGTCCCACCATAGTTTTGCTGTGCAGCTCTGAACAGAACATTCACATTATCCACCTTCTTTAAAATGGAATAAAGTTTTTGTTCTTGTTATGACTGGTGTATTCTCCTATAATGACCAAATGAGCCATTTGGCACCTGCAGTTTTCAGAAATGTGGTTAGAAAATGAATATCCATGTGCACAATTCAGAAAAGTCAATGCTGTCAAACTCAAGATTGCTGCGAAAATAAGAAAAAGGAATTGTTTGTCTGTGATGTCCAGCTTCCCAGTCTAGTACTCTCACATCTGATATTTTGGACTACAATTGCAATCAGCCTAAGGATGCATGCATGGCTAATGGTCATGGATGATGTGGTTGTTATATAAAACATCTGGAGAGTGCCAGGTTGAGAAAGTATACATAGACATTGACTGTGTGTAAAATATGAACAAATATGTATTTATTCTGTAGATCTGTTAAACAGCCTATCTTTATCATCTAACAAATATGCACAATTTGTCTCTAAGATCAGCCTCCATAACATAAGGTCTGGAAAGTACCCAATATAACACCATATTTTAAAAAAAAAAAAAATGGAGCCAGGGTAGATATAGAATATTACAAGCTGGTTAGGATAGCTTCAGCTTTGTGTGTACTATTTATAAACTTGGTATTAAAAAATAAATCAGAAAATAGTGTAAAGAATGATTAAAGAAAAACTTATCAAGCATTTGGGGGTCTTTTTGGAAAAGAATTAACGTGGCTTTAGCAAAGGTAAGTCTTCTCTCACAGACCTTACTGAACTGAAGGGCCAACAGAGCAATTCAGGTTTGTTTGTTTGTTTGTTTGTTTGTTGTTTGTTTGTTTGTTTTGTTTTTTAAAGTACAATTCTGCTTGCAGGAAAGCTTTTGACCAGAGTTTCCCCACCAAAGACTACTGATTACTCATGTGATAGGAGGACTTATCTTCTTATGGATCAGTAACTGTTTAAGGAAAAGAAACTAGAGAGAAGGAATAAATGGACAGTTCTTTCAATGGACAAATGTAAGATGTGGGATCCCCAAAAGATCTGCATTGGATCTAATGTCTTTTGTTTATAAATGATCTCGAGGTAGAGATGAGCACTGAGGTGCCCAAGTTTGCAGATGACACAAAATTAATCAATATGGTAATACAACGGTACCCCTGGCTGCGGATGGGATCCGTTCTGGAGGTCCAGTCAGATCCTGAGGTTGCCACAACCTGAGAACCGTTTCTGCGCATGCACGCGCAGCGAAACCCGGTAAAATACTTCCGGGTTTGCCGCTTTCGCATCCTGAAGTTTACATAACCAGAGGGTTACGTAACCGGAGGTACTACTGTACTACGAAAGTTTCAGAAATGGTCTTTCCAAGCTGGGGAAATGTCATTAAAATAACAAATACATTTCATTGTAAGAAAGTGTGAATTGATCCATGGTGGGGCAAAAATTCTCAGCTTTACATCTGCACTGGCAGGGTCTCCGCTGGCAGTGACTGACCAGGAAACAGGTGATCTTGAACAAGAAGTATCTAGCTTTATGAAAATGTGACCCACACTGTGGCAGTAGTAATTATTTTTAGAAAAACCAAGTTAGGGATCATTAGGAAAGGAATTGAAAATAAAGCTATCAGTATTGAAAGTGTGACCCTACTTGGAATAGAGTGTACTGTTCCGGCTGCCTCACCTCAAAAGGATAATGTGGAGCTGGAATAGGGGCATAAAAGGGCAAGCAAATTATGAGGGGGCTTGACATGTTTGAGATGTAAAATATTATTGAGGGTGTGGGAAAATGTTAATGCATGCATTCCCCCCCCCCCCTTCCTCATCATTGTGGAACCTAGGGTCATCCAATGATAGTGGGAAATTCAGGCTTCCTGTAGGCATCTAGTTTAGCCCTGTGATAACAGTATACTGGAATAAATGGGTTTTGCCATGATCCAGCAGGGCTTTTCCTATCCATGTGTTGTTATTTGAACAAGTAATTCCTTAGGGTAGGGCAACATTAGAAAAAAGAGGAAAATGGCATAAAACTGTTCTGAAGAAAACAATGTTTACCTAATTATTTGAATGTTAAAGTAAAATATTTCTGTAGGCAACAATTTTACAATATTCAGTTTTAAAATGTTCAACTGCTATAATGGCTTATTTTAAAATAATGTGATAATGTTCATTGTTTGTGACCACATATTATATACCAATTCTAATAGGTAAAAATGAGTGTGAATTGGAGTTATACTGGGCAGCATATGCATTAGTTTCACATAGAAAATGTGTTAGCATTTGTTCTAACTAGGGCTACTACATTGCTTATGCATACTCTGAATTGTCAGGAGCATTATTTTCACAGGCTTTTGACAAGATACAGCGCATGCTGTGCTTTCCTCTCTCTGCTGATGCCTTGCCTAGCACTATGTGCTAAGGCGTCTTCATTCTTTTTTATGTAACAATATTTTTGCTTTCTGTAGCTCAAGGCTTTTTATTAAATAGTTGTTAACAGTATGCTTCTGAGGATTACACTACCCAGCATGGAGCAATTTAGCTTACGCTAGAGATCAGTCGGTATATAGTAGATTAATTACTTAAGGAATCTGTTTTGACGGCAATAGAAAGATTTTTGATCTCTGGAGTGTTTTATTTTGTTATGTACTTGTCTCTCACTGTGCAAACCTTCTTGGTAGCACTGTGTCTTTTATATAAGAAACATCAATAGTTAGAAACTAATGAATAGATAAAACAAATCTCCACCATTAATTGTATTGTTGGAACATCTAGATGCCTCATGGGTTCTTTTTGCTTTATTTTCTCTCTCACACCAGAAATAGTTGCTCTGGCAAGATGCAACTTTGTATTCAAACACATTTTTGCAACCACAGAAAGCATGTATATTATCCAATTCAATGTTCATGAAACGTTAAAAGTTTTTCTAAAGACGGCCTCTGCTGTCATCTGTTGGACCTTTCCACAGTCTTTGCCCTAATTTTGCTTTCCATCATGTGGTGTTATTTTATCAGAAGTGTGACTGCAATTCTCCATTGACCTGTCTTGGTTAAAAGGTTTAGCTATCAGACAGTTTCCACAGCTGCCTGATTGAGCAATATCCAATGTAATGCCAGCGAATGCAAAGAACTTCCATGAGAACAAGCAATGTTGGATCAGGCCAAAGGCCCATCTAGTTTAACATTCAGGTTACTCACTTGCCAACCAGATGTCCATGGGAGTCCACAAAGGAAGACCTGAGTGCTACCCTTTTGAGATTCCCAACAACCTGGTAGTCTTCAATGTCTTTGAGCATTGAAAATCTCATTTCACATACCTTTTATATCTTTACTGCATAGTGGAGGCAGTTTCCTCTTGAGTGAAGGAAAGTTAATATTAACTTTTAAACTTTGCTGCCATTCCTTAACTTTAGTTTATTTCTCTCCTTTTCAATGGGGTATGAACATCTTTCCATTGTTTCTGTTTTTCAGTTAATGTAAGTTCCCTGTAAACTCTCTTACAATGCTATTGCTATGCTTCATGGTTTGGGGTAGTGTTGAATTATTTTCTCATTATCTCTTATGGCTTCTATAACTATTTAGTCAATTTAAATTGGTTAGTTTAAATGGGACATACTTTTAATCCAGATATTCTTGAAAGCAATTTGAGTGTTTTAAAACTCATTTATTTAAATTGGTGTTCATAATTACAATAGAGAACAAGCTTTCTTGCTAGGCCTTCATAAAATCTTGCTTATGGTATCAAATCAACAATCTTGTTGTGTAGACATTGCATTATGATGTGATAGGATATGATATGCTATGCTTCAGTTTGTCTGAGTTTATATATATTCACACTATAATGTAAAATTGAATACCATTATGCAATCTAACAGTGCAGGAATCATGTTTTCATTTCACCAGATGAATTACTGGGTAAAGTATTCTTACTAAACTGAGTTGTTGGTATCATGAAACTAGTAATGAAGTTCTTTCCCTCTGGGACAAGATGAGGGGGTTGCGGCTGTACAAGCCCAGGCATTATCAATGACATTTATTAATTTGATCCACCATGTGAACAATAACGGACTGCTAATTCACTGGATTCCTGTGCCTTTTGATATACTGACCATGGTATCCTTCTGCACTGACTGACTGAGACAGAAATTGGAGCTATTCTGTTCCAATGATTTTCTTCCAGCTTTGCAAATTGGTTTTAGAAGGTGGTGCAGGTAGATAGACCATTGCTCTGCACCATGCTTCTTCTGTTACAGTTTTCTGCAGAGTTCTGCTTTGTTTCTCGAGCTGAGTGGGATCATCCCATTATCTGCTATATTTTGGAACAGCCAGTTCCTCCCAACGTCCTGATGTCACACACCTTAATAAACTAAATCTTAATCAAAGTGACTTTTCTGTGGTAGACTCTGCCATGCTAAAATCTTTTGTTTTTCTGCCCAGACTTTTAATGTTAATAAATTTGAAAGTGCTGCTTTAGATCTGACTGTTTGACAGCTGGTTGGTCTGTTTTATGTTTCGTTAAGGAAATTATTTTAAAGATTGCTATTGGTTTACTTGGTGCAATCCATTAGGATATATATGTTAATGATAAAGTCAGGGTATAAACTGCAGAGAGAGAGAGAGAGAGAGAGAGAGATGAGTAAACCAGCACTTTTGCTTCAAAATAGTAAAATCTCAAGCATATTGTAAATACTTCTAAAAGAAAAAATCCCAGCTTCAGAAATGTATGAGAGATGAGATTCAGAATGAGGAAATGTACAATGATGAACCCTGCAACATATAGGCCCAGTTTATTAAGCTGCGATATGTATAAGCTTGTGCCCATTTTCTCAATCTAGATGCCATCCTTTCCCTTCTCAGAATTTGCAGTTAATCCAAGATCCCTTTGGTTCACCATAAATGCCTGTTAGAACTGAAAAACTTGGGAACCAGTCAGGATTGTAAACTCAAGTTCAAATAGGGGGCGAAAGGCAACAAAAGAGGAAATATAAAATCTAATTTGTTTTACATCATGCATCATCAATCCATTTCATTTCCAGGGCTGGAGTGAAGTATGTTCTGATAACGTTAAATAGCTTAAAAAGTAAAGTATATTGCTTTGCCAATGTTTACCCCATGCCGTGAACACTTCTTTGTAAACTGCTGTGAATGTACTGATGAAAAGAGAGGAAGAACAACATCAACTTGTTTATTGTACACTTCTGCTTTAGCTGATAATGGGCAAAACAGTTAAGCTGTGTGAGTTCGACTTGCTGTGTTTGTTTAAAGGGATTGTTGGTCATCAAGGCAAGCTTCTTTCAACAGCTAACTGGGATGCTAATCAGGAGCTGCGAAAGGAGTGTGGTGTGGTGCCATACCTGTCTCTGCTGAATTATAAATCTGCATGAGATACAATGCAATTTGAAATTTCACACTGCAATTCAATTCCTGCAATCCAATTTCATAATTGCGAACAAATTAGAGTTGAGAAGGAAGAAATGTTACTGGTAAGGCAGACGATTTATTGTTCAGGCAGCAGAAGGATTACCTGTGCAAACCTCTTGCCTACATTTCTAAAATGTTTTCTATGCACATTTTGGAAGATATTTTTCATTCATATATCAAATGTGCGCTCACTGAAGCCCTAAAGCAATTTTTGAAGTTATTTCAAATGTCTTCTGATATTTCTGATTTTTTATAACTGAACTTTTAACGCTATTATTGTTAAACTCTTCAGTGAGGAAAGGGGGTCTTTAGTTTGAGGAAAGAATAAATTATGAGTAAAGAAGGTAAAGACAGAGGTCTTTCTTCCTCTCTCACAATATTTGAACTCAGAATCATCCAGTGAAGCTGAACGTTAGACACTTCAGGACACTAAAAGAAGATACACAGATAATTAAACTGTGGAATTCTGTACCAGAAAATGTATTGCTGGCCACCAACTTTTACACATTAAAAGGTTAGATTCACACATAGAGGATAAGACCTTTAATGGCTACTAGTCATTATGGCTGTGTACTCCCTCCTGTATCACAGATGGTATGCCTCTGAACTCCAACTATCGGAGAGCCCAAGTGGGGAAAATGCTATTGCATTAATATCCTGCTTCCTAGAAGCATGTAGTTGACCGATCTAGCAGGGCTCTAGTGAACTTCTATTTACAATGCTACCTTGGTTTCCAGATGGCTTGGCTCCCAAACAAATCAGCTCCCAAACACCGCAAACCCAAAAGTGAGTGTTCCAGTTTGCAAACATTTTTCGTCAGGTGAACATCCGACGTGGCTTCCGTGGCTTCCTCCAGCCAATCAGAAGCCGTGCCTTGGTTTTTGAACCATTTCGGGAGTCGAACGGACTCCTGGAACTGATTAAGTTCGAGAACCAAGGTCCCACTGTATCTCCATGAGTTTTGATTTTTAAACAGTGTTTAATCATCCCTTCCTTCCCTATTTGTTTTGGGTATTAATGCATTGATCCAGCTCTCTTCTTTCCTTTCATTTGTGTCTAATACATCTCCTCCAGTTCTTTAGATTATAATTATGGGGACAGGGCTTGATATTTTTAACAGTTGCTTTTATAGAAGTATATTAGCATTAGATTTAGTTTGGGTGATACTTTATAAATAATAATTATTAACTCGCCCACCCCGCAATGAATTGCCAAACTTGTAATAGAAATAGATTATGTGCTTTGCCTCTTGGGCTTCGCCGCATCAGAAGTATGTAACAAAATGTTGCTGTAAATAACACTGGGCCCATAATATTTATTTATGCAGAATGCTTTCCAGGAAAACTGCTGTGCCACAGCTCATTAGCATTTGAAGGTATTTGTTTGTTTTTTATGTTGCTTTCATCTAGCTGCATAAAGGTGGTTGTGCATACAGATCACCCTCCCTCTAGGCATCAGACCAGACTGGATTTTGTTTTGTTTGTGTGTGTGTGTGTGTGTGTGTGTGTGTGTTGGTAAATGCTTTTTAAGCTAGTGAATCCTTCTATGTAGTCAGTATCATGCCTTTGTCAAGTAAGGTTATAATAATAATAATAATAATAATTTATTATTTATACCCCGCCCATCTGGCTGAGTTTCCCCAGCCACTCTGGGCGGCTCCCAATCAGTGTTAAAAACAATACAGCATTACATATTAAAAACTTCCCTGAACAGGGCTGCCTTAAGATGTCTTCTGAATGACAGGTAGTTCTTTATCTCTTTGACATCTGATGGGAGGGCGTTCCACAGGTCGGGCGCCACTACCGAGAAGGCCCTCTGCCTGGTTCCCTGTAGCCTCACTTCTCGCAATGAGGGAACTGCCAGAAGGCCCTCGGTGCTGGATCTCAGTGTCCGGGCTGAACGATGGGGGTGGAGATGCTCCTTCAGGTATACAGGACCGAGGCCGTTTAGGGCTTTAAAGGTCAGCACCAACACTTTGAATCGTGCTCGGAAACGTACTGGGAGCCAGTGCAGATCTCTCAGAACCGGTGTTATGTGGTCCCGGCGGCCACTCCCAGTCACCAGTCTAGCTGCCGCATTCTGGATTAATTGCAGTTTCCGGGTCACCTTCAAAGGTAGCCCCACGTAGAGCGCGTTGCAGTAGTCCAAGCGTGAGATAACCAGAGCATGCACCACTCTGGCGAGACAGTCCGCGGGAAGGTAGGGTCTTAGCCTGCGTACCAGGTGGAGCTGGTAGACAGCTGCCCTGGACACAGAGTTAACCTGCGCCTCCATGGACAGCTGTGAGTCCAAAATGACTCCCAGGCTGCGCACCTGGTCCTTCAGGGGCACAGTTACCCCATTCAGGACCAGGGAATCCTCCACACCTGCCCGCCTCCTGTCCCCCAAAAACAGTACTTCTGTCTTGTCAGGATTCAACCTCAATCTGTTAGCCGCCATCCAACCTCCAACCGCCTCCAGGCACTCACACAGGACCTTCACCGCCTTCACTGGTTCTGATTTAAAGGAGAGGTAGAGCTGGGTGTCATCTGCATACTGATGAACACCCAGTCCAAACCCCCTGATGATCTCTCCCAGCGGCTTCATATAGATGTTAAAAAGCATGGGGGAGAGGACGGAACCCTGAGGTACCCCACAAGTGAGGGCCCAAGGGTCTGAACACTCATCCCCCACCACCACTTTCTGAACACGGCCCAGGAGGAAGGAGCGGAACCACTGTATAACAGTGCCCCCAGCTCCCAGCCCCTCTAGACGGTCCAGAAGGATGTTATGGTCGATGGTGTCAAAGGCCGCTGAGAGATCCAGCAGAACTAGGAAACAGCTCTCACCTTTGTCCCTAGCCCGCCGGAGATCATCAACCAGCGCGACCAAGGCAGTTTCAGTCCCATGGTGAGGCCTGAATCCCGATTGGAAGGGATCCAAATGGTCCGTTTCCTCCAGGCGTGCTTGGAGTTGTTCAGCAACCACCCGCTCAATCACCTTGCCCAAGAATGGAAGATTTGAGACTGGGCGATAGTTGGCCAAATTGGCCGGGTCTAAAGATGTTTTTTTAAGAAGCGGTTTAATGACCGCCTCTTTCAGCGGGTCTGGGAAGGCTCCCTCACAGAGGGAAGCATTCACCACCCCGCAAAGCCCATCGCCCAGCCCTTCCCGGCTCGCTTTTATCCGCCAGGATGGGCAAGGATCAAGAAGACAGGTGGTCGGTTTCACTCGTCCAAGCAGCCTGTCCACATCCTCGGAGGTAACAGATTGGAATTGATCCCATATAACAGGACCAGACAGAACTCTAGCACTCTCCCGCCCTGGCCCTGCTCCCACTGTGGAGTCTACTTCCTTCTGAATCTGAGCGATTTTATCTGCAAAAAACTTTGCAAAAGCATTGCAGGAGATCTTGGGGTCCCTACCAGGCCCCGGTGGTACAGGTGGTTCCGATAAACTGCGAACCACCTGAAAAAGTCTCCTGCTGCTGTTTTCTGCAGATGCAATGGAGGCGGCGAAGAAGGCCCTCTTCGCCGTCGCCATTGCCACTTGGTAGGCTCGACGTTGAGCTCTAACCCGTGTCCGGTCTGATTCGGAATGAGTTTTCCGCCACCGGCGCTCTAGCCGTCTCAACGATTGTTTCATCACCCTCAGCTCCGGGGAGAACCACGGGGCTGTCCGGGCTCCATGCAATCGGAGAGGGCGCTTCGGAGCCAGACAGTCAATAGCCCTGGTTAACTCCGCATTCCAGCGTGCCACCAGGGAATCAGCTGAAAGGCCATCAACTTGGGATAACGCATCCCCTACCACTCTCTGGAAGCCAGTTGGATCCATTAAGTGGCGGGGGCGGACCATCCGAATCGGTCCCACCTCCCTGCGGAGGGGAAGGGTTGCGGAGAAGTCCAGTTACCTTGTCTCTAATCAGGTACACAGGTTATCTCTATATTAGTTGGAATTAAAGGATGCCATTTAGGTGCCAGCTAGGGGAGCCTAAAAAAGAGAGGCATTTCCAATTTAATAGGCCTCTTAAAAACAGCAGCAACAACTTTTGTAGACCTTCAAGATGCTGATTAAGAGGTCACTGTGCCTCTATTTCTGATCTTCACTTAAAATTCCATTCCAAGGATCAGCATATACAGACTACTGTAGCAGAAATAGATTCATTTCTGGTAAGCCAATTTCCAGGTCTTCAGTTTGCCTTGCCTTACCTATGTGAATAAATGGGCATCTCACTTGGAAGCCCCCATCTGCCCTTTCCACAATTCATTCAACAATTTATTCTCCATTTGCTCTGCTTTATTTCATTATTTTACACTTTATTATTTCGTGTTTAACTACCCAAGCTAGCAGGCAGGGTTGCTCATATTCCTTGATTCTCATATAGGGCTCCTAGCCTTTTCACAGTTGCATGACACAAGCAGCAATCTACTTTTCCATTTCCTTGCTGTGAGGATATGGTGACTGAGCAGCCACTTCCACCATAGCAACAGGCAGAGGTTCACCGCCATTGCCTTTGCCATTGCCATCTGCAGCTACACATGTCAACCTATAATGCAAAAATAGTCAGGCACAGCCCTACCATTAGGTAGAATGAGGTGGCCGCTGCAGACAACAGATGCTGGAGAAGACCCAGGGGGCAGGAACATGCTGGAAAACAGCTGTATTTTCCATATAGTCAGTCCTGCACCTCATAGGCTATCCTGTTGCCCACAGGTAAGGTGGGGGATGCTGTCCCACCACCAGTCAGATTAAAATGATTGGGTGGCTTCTGTACAAGGAATGGGGGCATGTGCACCACCTTGTCCTTCTCCCACGGAAGCAAAACGCCCTGAAAATGACAAACTAGCTGTCACCCAAGTGTGTCACATTCAGAACTGCATTCCCCAAGATGCCATGTGAAAGAAAGAGGCACAATGCATTCGGAAATTTATGTGACTCCTGCTTCATGGAAGGTCCTGGTAGAGGACAATTTGTGGAATGGGGGAAAGTGGAAAAGGACTGGAGCAGATAGACAAATGGACTATTTTATTATTATTATTATTATTATTATTATTATTATTATTATTATTATTATTATTACCCCACCCACCTGGCTAGGTTTCCCCAGCCACTCTGGGCGGCTTCCACCAAATATTAAAAACAATACAGCATCAGACATTAAAAACTTCCCTAAACAGGCCCCCTTCAGTTGTCTTTTAAAAGTAAAATAGTTGTTTATTGCCTTGACATCTGCTGGGAGGGTGTTCCACAGGGCGGGCGCCACTATCGAGAAGGCCCTCTGCTTGGTTCCCTGTAACCTCACTTCTCGCAGTGAGGGAACCACCAGAAGGCCTCAGCGCTGGACCTCAGTGTCCGGGCTGGATGATGCGGGTGGAGATGTTCCTTCAGGTATACAGGACCGAGGCCATTTAGGGCTTTAAAGATCAGCACCAATACTTTGAATTGTGCTCAGAAATGTACTGGGATAACGAAATGAAAAAGGAGAATCACCATTGTCTATAACTGGAATATGTGACACAACATATGTTATGGAAAAAGTCGCCAAAAAAATCACTTTTTTAAGGAATGGAGATGAAAAATATAGACTGGAATAAAAGATCCTAAAACGTGAAAACTTCTATTTGTTTTGTACTGCCTACACTGTTATAGGACCTGCTTCTTCTCTGCTGTTCTCCCAATCTTTAAGTATTCTTTTAAAATAGTTTTTATTAAGATTCTCTTGGGTTACAAAAATGTATACATCACCTCTGTTTTCAGATAATAAAGTCCTTTCTTAGTTATATTCAGTGTGAGACATTAATATTGTAGATCAGGGGTGTCAAACTCAAATTCATCGGGGGCCGCATCAGCAGTTTGGTCACCCTCAAAGGGCCGGTTGTATCTGTAGGACAAGTAGAGGTTTCCTGAATGCATGTAAAGTGGAGGTTTCCTGTGTAGAACGGCCGGCGCCGCTAGAGGGCAGACGTTCTCTGGCTTGTAGGCTGCCGCACATGCGCTGAAGAGGCGGTTTTCTTGTGTCAAAAAAAAAAAAAAAGCGAGAATAAAAGGTGAAGGCTGGCGGCCGGCGGTGGCTACACGGGCCACATGACGAGGTCTGGCGGGCCGGATTCGGCCCACGGACCTTGTGTTTGACACCCGTGTTGTAGATGGTATAAGGTTGGGGGATGTTATGTACTGAAGTTCTCACCCTGGACCAGCAGGGGGATACTGTAGATAGTTTTCACTCAGGTCCACATATGCAAATAAAGGATCGAAAGTGATGTTCGGGGATTGGATAGTTACAGAAAATGGTTACTGTTGCGTTCTAGTGGAGCTCTATATAAGCAGGCTGGCTGAACCCTTCAGTTCAGTTCTGTTCTGGCCTGTGAATAAACAAGAGCTGTTTGAAGAATCGCTGTGTTGTCTGATATATTCACCCACAACTTAACAGGGGAGAAGAGAGGGGGGTGGTAAACTTTCATTCTTTTACATAGTGTATGTGAAAGTTTTTCACAGCAGCATCACGTGGGTAGGTTCTCTTTCTATTCATTTATTAGTTTTCATTGGCGGTGAGAGAACATTGTTTAGCTTCCTGCAGATTTTCTGGCAATGGTCAACTAAGTTTTTCTCAGAGCAAATTCATTAAAATTAATGGACCTTAGTTTATCAAATCAATTAATTGAATGTGTCTACTCTGAATAGGTCTACCATAAGGTTATATCTGACCAAGTCATCAAGTTATTGCAAGGACTTCCCCTTGCGGATCAGAACTTCTCTTCTCTGTGCGCACCATAAATTTGTTGTAGGGGTTACCCTAACCCTCCATAACAGATTTGGGGTGCATACGGAGGAAGGGAGAGGAAGTTCCATTCTGCAAAGAGAAGTTTTTGCACAAACCAGGTGACTGTGTTTTGAGTTGTACACAGCATTTACTACTCTCTTTGCAAGTTCACCAAGTAGGAATATGTAAACCTTAATAGAGTATGACGCCTATTTTTGCCATTTATGCTGCAGTTTAAAAGATAAACACATTTCTGCCTGCTTCTCATGTAAAATAAGATGCTGTCTTGAAGCAACTGAATCCCATTTTTGTGTGCTATTTCATAACACTGGCATATGCATTCCAAATAAGCAATACCAAATTCAGTAGTAAAGGAAATGTAAAGTAGATATATATGTTATGATGGAAAAGGAAATGAAATTACTATTTCAGAATCTTGGAACGTATACAGCTTCTTTCTTCGGTTGTTGTTAATTTTAAATGTCCTTCAATTTTCCAAGCTGTAAAATAGCAATAACATTTCTATCTCTTTTTGAGAATCCGGTTTTAGGACCTTGGTTTTCAGCCCAGTCATTCAGTTTTTATAAAAGAAGAAACACACACCTACCTAAGCGCCATTGCTGATAATGAACAGTTTTTACCACTTCAGAATTATTTCCCCTGAAATTACAATCTTAAATCACTGCTCATATTTAGGCATATCTCTATCATTTGCCATATGGAAAAAGATACACTTGTTTTCCGTTATGGACAGAACTGCTTCAGTACTTGAAGGAGAGGCTAGTTGTTTCAGTATCAAACCATTCCCAGTGTTCCAGAAAGCCCCAGCACCATCAAGGAAATCTTGTTAGCCACAAATCGGTTCTAGATCTCCAGAAGCTGTAATTTATTATGAATCTTATTATTGGGTGACATTCAGTGAGGCCCACCTGATGTTGCAATGGACTTCTGCTTACGTTACAACGTTTCCCCCTCTTCTCCATCAACCCCTGCACACCCTCAAAATCTTGTCTAGAGAGGTGTGTGCTGTGGACTGGAGCGGGGGAGTGTCATTGTATGAGTGAAAGTCCACTTACTCAAAGTTTGGATATCACTCTGCATTTTTAAAAATATTTATAACCTGCTTTTGTCTATTGATATCAGGGTCAGATACAGAACATAAAATGAACCATGCATTAATTAACTATGCAACAATAAAAACATAATTAAAACAAACGGAGGCATACTCTAGAATACCAGCAATCCAAATTATTAAAATAAAAGATATTCTAAGACTTGGCAATGGAGCCTGGGCTGCTGTTAACTGATGAGAGATAAATTACAGTATTTACTTTTCAAGTCCCATTCAGTTTCCATATACAGGTTCAAAAGCACCAGGTGGAAAGATAGAGCAATTGTTTGTTTGATCTCAGCAAACACCTTATTCCAAAACTGAGCTGGAGCTAAATGATAATATTATTTTTTAGACATACATCTATAAGAGGAGAACATTCTATAAAAAATATTCTTCTGTTACAACATGGTTACATACCATAGTCTACTTATTATTTAGTTTGCTAGTTAGATACAGTGGTACCTCGGGTTACATATGCTTCAGGTTACATACACTTCAGGTTACAGACTCCACTAACCCAGAAATAGTACCTCGGGTTAAGAACTTTGCTTCAGGATGAGAACAGAAATCGAGCGGCAGCGGCGCAGTAGCAGTGGGAGGCCCATAAGCTAAAGTGGTGCTTCAGGTTAAGAGCAGTTTCAGGTTAAGAACGGACCTCCGGAACGAATTAAGTACGTAACCAGAGGTACCACTGTACATCCCAAGAAAAGTGACTATCTTTCAGTGATTTTTTGCCCCCAGGAAACATCAGACATTTTGGAAAGTGTTACTATTCTCACATTTTGCAAGGACTGTGACTGCCCCATTGGACAGAGAGGGAGTTTGGGTATGGGGAGCAGGGCATGCTGGATATTGCAGGTTGCCTAGTGATGGGAAGATGCCAGGGAGACTCATCTCAAGGGGGCTTCTAACCAAAGCCACACCTTCCCTCTCCAAAGGCTTAATAGAAGCCCTTCCCATAGTCCTTGACAAAACTACCTGCTCCCTATACTCCTCCCCAAAGCTGCTCCCTCCCCATGCTCTATTCCAAAATCCCCCCCCCCCCGAGCTCTCCAAAACAACCCAGTCGTCTCCTTTTAGACTTCTCCCAACTTCCACTTCCTGGCTTTTGCTGCTCACCAGCCTCAACCACCTGTTAGCCTGCCTGCCTGCCTGCCTCTGGTTCCTTCTTCTGATGCTGCTGTGATAACCCAGCAGGTCTGAGATCCTAGTTTGTCATTGTGCTGTAGTTTGCAGTGTCACCTGTTGGTGACACTGCAAATTGTAGCATGACAACATCCTTAGGAAAATATATATTAGGAAAGAAACACTGCCCTGCACAGAAGGGGGAAACTAGGACAGTTGCACACAGGTACAAAGGTATGATCAGGGAATCACAGGCAGCTGGAGGAGGAGGACAGAGGGTGAAGAAGGAGCTATGAGTGGAGCGAGGTCCTCCTCCCATCCTTTGGACCGCCTGGGAAACTCAACAAACCTGCTGTACCTGGAACTGGGTTTGGAGAGTGCAGCTGAATTGGACACAGCTGTGGGCAGCCTGAGGAAGTCCCATCCACCTTTCCATAAAAAGCAAGTCTAGAGTGAGAGACTAGGGTGATGTCCACTGTTTCCAGGTACTCTTCTCATTGTCAGACTTTTGTGGGTGAGCTGAGAGGTTGTTGGACCCGGGGTGAGAACCCAAAGGCTGAGAGGGAGAGAGTTAGAAGGAAAATTAATTGATACTGATTTTTATATATTCGTAACTTTGTTTTAACATAGCTTTTTATATGTAACTGTGTATATTTCTAATACAGTGGTACCTCAGGTTAAGTACTTAATTTGTTCCAGAGGTCTGTACTTAACCTGAAACTGTTCTTAACCTGAAGCACCACTTTAGCTAATGGGGCCTCCTGCTGCTGCTGTGTCGCCGGAGCACGATTTCTGTTCTCATCCTGAAGCAAAGTGCTTAACCTGAAGCACTATTTCTGGGTTAGCGGAGTCTGTAACCTGAAGCGTATGTAACCTGAAGCGTATGTAACCCGAGTTTTCATTAAATACCTTTAGGCACCAGCCAAAAACATTCCTTTTCAACCAGGCCTTTGGTTGAGTTAATTGACATCTTCTGCCCTTTTTAAAATTGGAGGGGGTGGGTTGGGGGGTTATTAGGTTGTTGTTTTTATTTTGATTGTGTATTTTGTGGTTTCATATTTTGCTTTTGTTCTGTGAACTGCCCTGAGACCTCCGGGTATAGGGTGGCATAGAAATTAAATAAATAAAATAATAATAAGTTGTCTGTTGTTGCTTCAGTTTTCTGTACACCGCTTATAGATATTTTTAATAGAAAAATAGGAATTAAAGATTCAAAAATAATCAAATATGTTTCCATCTTTGCTTTGTGCATTTGTGCATTCCAGATGAAACCTGCAACTATGAAGGAATTAAGAGTGCTTGCTAATATGATATATTACACTAATAATGCTTTGCATTTTACTAACCCTATTATCAAGAGCTCACAAGTGTGTTATTTATGTGTTATTTATTTAGTTAGCTATTCTAAAAGCTTTAAAATAACTGGATGAGGTTGCAGTACACCAGCAGTGGTGTGATTGCATTCAACAGTTTGTTCTTTAGAATAATGAGGCATTGAAATGCCAAATTACTGTTGTTTAAGTGGCTTCGGTGAACATCTGCTGTTGCTTTTTAAAAAATGTTGGGAAAGACTTTACATTGCACAGAATAACTATTTTTGGTCACTCCACCATTTTCATTATGTGTTGTTGGAAAGATAGTTTACTTTGAAGTGTCCTTTGGGTGCATCATTGAACATCTGTACCTGAGTAGCTATGCTTTATATAACTGTAAACAAAAATACAGGCTGTTGAAACTGTTGCTGCCTGGCAGTTCTCTGACCTGACTGAATTGAATTTACCTCCCTTTACTCTAGTTTATAATTTGGCGAAAACAGAGGCTGTATGAGTGTGTCTATGGCAGGGTGACATGCCCCAATAAACATGGGGGAATGTGCAGTATATATGGAGACATCTAGATGAGAAATGCACTTGAGGTATTTTAGAAAAATAGCTGGCTTGGTCCTTTAATCCTTATGAGTGCCTAGGCTGTTCAGCTGAGCACCATAGTCCATATTTGAAATAGCTTATTTTCCCCCTATCAATTTACATCTGCCCTGTCCTACTCCGCCCCCCCCCCCCCCCGCTTGTATCCTATACTAATTTATGTTAAAGCATTATAACTTTTTAAAATGCATATGCGCTCTCTCGCGCTCTCTCTATCTCAAATGACACATTGTTGTATGCAGTGCTAGTCCTACTCAGAGTAGACCCACTGAAGTTAATAGACCTGGGTGGCCTATGTTAATTTCAGTGGGTCTACTCCCAAGTAGTACTTGTTGGATACAATATTAAAATATAAGCAGACATAAAACCATTCCCAACCATAGCAGGAAAGCAAGTAATCAAGCTGCAGTATGCCCAGGAAATACAGTCATTGAGAAGCTATTTTAAGTAGGTATATTTTAATGTAATTTTGAATACTGCAGATGAAGAATCCAACAATACATCCTTTGTGGGACAGTTTGATAAGGGAGTGGCCTCTACTGAGAAGGCCCTGCTGTAGTGTCAGTATTAGTGTCTGTTTGCATCATATCATGCCCATACATGCCCATGCATTTGTGTATTGCCCCAGAAGCACAAAAAGAGAAAACAGCTTCTTTGTATGCTATCTGGTGAAGTCAACCTTGAAACACATTTATATGAATTATTCTGTAGACCAGGGGTCAGCAAACTTTTTCAGCAGGGAGCCAGTCCACTGTCTCTCAGACCTTGTGGGGGGGCCAGACTATATTTTGAAAAAAATAATAATTAACCAATTCCTATGCCCCACAAATAACCCAGAGATGCATTTTAAATTAGGACACATTCTACTCATGTAAAAACACGCTGATTCCCAGACTGTCCATGGGCCGGATTGAGAAGGCGATTGGGCCGGATCTGGCCCCCAGGCCTTAGTTTGCCTACCCATGCTGTACACTCTACTTCTGTTTTTAAATGTTGCCCGATTGTTGTGTTAAGGGCGATTTTACTACTGTTTTAAATCAATATTAGATCGTTTTTATTGTTAGTTGATGTATGTTCCCCATGAGAGGAAGGGTTGGATAGAAGACAGATGAAATAAAACAATCCACACAGTATAGTTAGCATAAAACTGGAATGTGCAAGTTACAAAATACCATGGCTTGCTCTTTACAAGAAAATGCTGTTATCTCTTTCTAAGCAATATCGCTTATGTTTAAAATAATCTGATAATAAATTGCTTTTTCTTTCATTCTTTTTACTGCCTGATTTTTTAAATTTGCTTCAGGACAGTATAAACGTAGGCTTTAAGAAACTGTGTTCAGAAAACTCTGCCAGACTTTATTCTGGTTATGGCCAATAATTATAAGTGACACTGGAAAACACTCTCAAAGAGTTTTCCTTCTGTGAGTTACCAAACCTCCCAAAACTTTAGCTTGCAATTGTTACTGCTTTAGCAGCAGCTGGTGTTCCAGTGTTGAGGGAAATGTGATCTATCTCTCCATTTTCCTACTCTTCTGTCTAGGCCCTGGAAAATATACCGTATTTTTCTGTATATAAGACGCCCCCTATTTTGGGGGACTCTAATTTAATAAAATTTAGTAAAACCTCAGCGCCTAGGACTTGCCGATCGCATGGTCGGCGGTTCGAATCCCCGTGGCGGGGTGAGCTCCCATCGTTCGGTCCCAGTTCCTGCCCACCTAGCAGTTCGAAAGCACCCTTAAGTGCAAGTAGATAAATAGGGACCGCTTACCAGCGGGAAGGTAAACGGCGTTTCCGTGTGCTGCTCTGGTGCCAGTGCGCCAGAGCAGCTTCGTCACGCTGGCCACGTGACCCGGAAGTGTCTGCGGACAGCGCTGGCTCCCGGCCTCTAGAGTGAGATGAGCGCACAATCCTAGAGTCTGTCAAGACTGGCCCGTATGGGCAGGGGTACCTTTACCTTTACCTTTTTAATTTAATAAAACGGGGGAAGATGGCCCAGAGTTGTTGAGCTTTGGAGGGGGAGGAATGCCGAAAATCACTCACCAGACTGACAAACGCTGCCAATGGCACACATCACAAGCAAAGAAGCGTCTGCCCGCTCACCAGCCAGCAAACACACACCCAGTTGACGCAGCAGCAGCCCTTGCCACATCCAAAAATCACCCACCCAATGGCCGCAGCAACAGCCAATCCAAGGCAGATCTTGTTGCAGCCACCAATCAGCCACCCAATCGCCACTAACGAGCTCCTGCTTGCGGCTGCAACCAATCACCCATCCCCCCTCTGCACTATCCATGTATAAGACGAGCCTTGATTTTGAACATTATTTTAGAGTAAAAAAAGCTTGACTTATACACGGAAAAGTATGGTAATTTTCCTGGGTTCCTGATGTTAATATGGTTATTAAGTGCCCTGGGGAAGCTCCAGGTGCCCAAGCGTTGTGACTTGCTGAGGTTTGCTCTTATATTGAACCAATGACTGATGAACCTTGGAAACACCCGTAGTAATAATGGACATTCTGTAGAAGCATTTCATGTGGAATGACCAATTATCTCATTGAAATTAATGGGGAAACTGCCCATTTTTAGGACAAAGCGTACTGAAACAAAAACCTTGCTCTTTTTGTTGATATCTGTTTGCTAACACGTTTATCTCCCTTCTTTTGGAAAAATAAAATAAACAGATCTTGAAAACTTAAAGACAAAAATGAGAAGCACTGTGTCTGTACGAGAAGGACAAGGGGTTGTTCTGCTGTGTGGGCCACCAACTCATTCTGGAGGTAAGAAATGTTTGGAAATATTAGTACTCTTCTCTGTGGCAGTAAAAAAACCTAAAGACAAATACTGAATGGTTGCAGTATATTCAGGTGGAAATGTTATTCATGCTATGAATACTATCGGTGTTTGCATTGGCCTATGTTGCTCTGAAAGCATGCATTTCAGAATCAAATTAGGCATGACCTAATTTGGCATCATTTGTGTCTTTCGTCCTTGTGTGTTGATTTTTATTAAATAAACAAATAGCTGGAATTGGAGGGCGTGTGTGGAAAATTTCCTCCCATTGTAAATAGGTGGAATGGGACATTTTGGATTGGGATTAAAGTGGGGGGGGGCTTTAAGCCCCCTCCTCAATGCTGTGGTTCAAAACTGGCTTGGGAGGCCCTGTGCTAGTTATTCCTTTTTTGTGGGGGGGGGAACGATGACAGGGGCTTTCATCTAAATAAGTTTATTAAGTTTATTCTTACTGGTTTCAGAACTGCAAACTCTGTTCCCCCCTTCAGATTACTTGAATCTAAAATGCTTGCCACCACTTCAAAACAGGCAGTGGCAAATCTAGCAAAAAGAATGAGGCTTCCCCCCCTTTTTGTGCTCCCACCTTCTGCCTGCTGAATGGGCCGGCAAGAGTGCTGTCAGTGGACTATCCACAGACAGAACCCAGCAAAAAGCCCTGAAACTGGGCATTCCAGGAGTGGGGGTGGGCTGAGCCAGCCTTGGATCCACTAGATCCGGAGCTGGTCATGTGTTGGCAATGGGGTTGATTGCTGCACCAGCCTGTAGCCTCGGTTGGTCTGCTTGTCTTTCCCTTCCCATCTTCCATCATGGCTGCCATGTGTGGCAGGGCTACAGATATTGGGGTAGCCCAAATATTCTGCAAAACCCCACCAGCTGCTGGGGGAAGGGAGTTTGGATTACACTCTAAAAGTCATAATGGATTTTAAGGCCTACAGAAGCTTAGCGTCTTAAAAAGTGATCACTGGTTTTCTGTTTCTTTTTTTTCCGCACATTAGTCAGGGCCGCATATCTAAAAATAGCTTAGGTGAGATTTCCAAACATATGGACATCAAATGTTTTCTTTTTAAACATAATACATTTTTCTTAAATTATATTTGCCATGGGGACCATAAGATTATTCCATGCCACTAAGTAACAGAATTCAAGCCAGACATAGTGAATTATTGAACACCAAATCGAGATCAAAACAGGTCTGCTAGTGCAGCATTTTATTTTACTTTCTTTTTGATCACAAAGTGTGAAAACGTATCCTGATAAATATATAGTTGGCAATATCCTGGTCAGTTTATATTAAAAGTCACTTTATTTACATTCAGCAAATTGTAAATTGGTTTATGATTTGGAGTAATGTATGAGGCGGAAGCTCACACAACTGTGCTGATGCACCTCTGTGAACAAAATATACTTCCTTGTTCATGGCAGCTGCTACAGCGTTGTTAAAGGAATGCTTGCTCATCACGTGTTGCACTGCTCATTTGGGAACATCGCTTGCATAAGTAAAGTTCAGAAATAAGCTGTTATTAGCTCCACAAACAGAAGTCCATTTGTGCAATACAACAGACACAAGGCTTTGTGGGATATTCTGTGATACAATCCCCCCCCCCCCCGTAATAAATAAATAAATATTCAGGAGAAGAAAAGCCTAAGGAGTAAACCCTACACAAATTCAGAGTCCTGTCCCTAGGGCAGTTGGATGGCACCTTGTACGCCTCCTTCCAGCAACTCCTGCAGCCAAGCTGTTGCCAGACATATTGCTCTGCTTGCTTTTGGACCATATCAGTGAGACCAAGAGGGAGTTCTTATCATCTGGGCAACCCAGGACTTACATCCACACTGCCCACACTTGTACTTTCTCTGTTCCTAATACAGCTGTTTGACTTCACCCCCGGAGGCACACTTCATTGTCTCTCAAGAGAGATGGATGCCAACATATAATATAGGCCAGGGGTGGGAAACCTGTGACCCTTCAGATGTTGATAGGCATATATCCATCACCCCCAACCAGTATGATGGATGATCAAGGGTGATAGGAATTGCAGTCCAGCAGCATCTTCATGTTACCCAATCATGACATAGACAGCAATCACAGGTAGATATAGCTGATTTTCTTAGTGTGATTGTTTAAGATAATCTTTCTCCCCACTAAATCTTTCCCCCACTATATTAAAGGTAAAGGTACCCCTGCCCGTACGGGCCAGTCTTGACAGACTCTGGGGTTGTGCGCCCATCTCACTTAAGAGGCCAGGGGCCAGCGCTGTCCGGAGACACTTCCGGGTCACGTGGCCAGCGTGACATCGCTGCTCTGGCGAGCCAGAGCCGCACACGGAAACGCCGTTTACCTTCCCGCTGGTAAGCGGTCCCTATTTATCTACTTGCACCCGGAGGTGCTTTCGAACTGCTAGGTTGGCAGGCGCTGGGACCGAGCAGTGGGAGCGCACCCCGCCGCAGGGATTCGAACCGCCGACCTTTCGATCGGCAAGCCCTAGGCGCTGAGGCTTTAACCCACAGCGCCACCTGCGTCTTCCCCCCACTATATTAGGCACCAATATATTGATTTCTACAGAACCTGGTCTGTGTTTTATCTTTCAGGAGTGCCAAACAAATTTTATCTTTCAGGAGTGTAAGGCAAATGCTGATAAAGAATAATTAAAGTGACATGACCTACTTCATTTGGTATAGTTTAAATTGTCACAGGTTGTTTTATTGACAACTTCTGTAATGAGCTACAGTCTCCTGCAAGTTGCAAAGTGAAAAACATTGATGACAACTTAATGGGATATTTGGAGAAAACCTATAGATAATGAAGTAGACTGAAACTTGGTGTACTTAGTGTCAGTTCACCAAGTACAGCCTTTATTGGTTTGTTCATTTTAAACTTTTGTAGCCACCCTTCCATTTCACAACTTCCAAGACAGGAATATAGGAAGCTGCCCTGTACCAAGTCATATATATGTTATAAGAGCCACTATCCTGTAATATTACATATGAGCTTGTTCTACTGATGAAGCCTAGGATGGCGAAACAAGGCTAATATTCCGGAAATCCTTGTCTTAGACTCTGTGAAAGGATTCTGTGGAACTGTAACAACCCTTCATGTGGATTATTGGACTCTATGAACAGACAGGTGGAATAGACACTTATACATGTATGGACCTTATGCATGAACTGACTAGAGAATGAACTAATCTACTGGGTCTTCTGCTTTTTTTGTTGAACTTTATGAAACTTCCGTTGAAATCTACAATTTGATGCAATGAATAGTATACCTTATTTATTCAAAAGTACAGCCGGTTATGTCTTGTGTGTTTATTCAGCAACCTCTTTCCAGCAGGATGTGGAAGCCTGTAAGTAGGAAGTGGAAACAGCAGTGTTTCTCATTGTCTCACGCCCAGCCCAGTCTCATCTCCTGAATAAGGGGTGTTTGGCCCCTTGCTGGTTTATAGGAAGAGAGCAGTACCAAACCCTTGGCAGAAACAGCAGGGTGAAGTTCTGTTTCAAAAGCCTTATCTGAAGCCCTGCTGGCTGTCTCTGGCCATCAAATGTGGCTGCTTGTTAGCTTTCCAGCTCCAGGGTTGCACTGGGCCCATCCCAGAGGAACTGGCCCATGTAGATGTTGGCCTATGGCATGTGCCAAACGAGTGCAGCTCCCCAAGCGTGTAGGTTCGTGGCAGTGCAGTTTTGTGCTGGAAGAAATTGAGACCAACTTCAACTCTCCAGTCATTTCAGTCCTTTACTGACAGGTCCAAAGCCTTAAGGCAGTTTCACTATATAGAGGCTTCCACTAGATCCCTAGTAGAAGGTGCAGGCTTCAAATGCAAAGCAAGGGCACCTCACAGCATACATACAGCACAGAGTTCAGTATCAATCTGGCAGAGCTTCCTTGCAGTGAAGCAAAGAGGCAATGTACAGCCCCCTCTTAATATACCCAAGAATGACCACACCAGTTGCCAGGTCACGGTGACCTACTTGGCTGGTTGTCAGGTCAGTGACCTTCAAACACTAAATCACAAGACCTGCAAGATAAGAGAAGCACATGCACCAGATTTTCCTTAACAGCAATTAAAGGAACCTCAACAGATGCATGGGAAGCTGTTATCTGCCGCCCTGCCCCACCTCACCCCCATAGGAGCCTGATACTGCATGTGAAAACACCGCTGGTGCTGTTTTTTTCCATGGCTCATCTTGTCTCAGCCCCTCCAGCAGCAAAAATCAGCAGGTGGAGATTGGTGTACTCTTCAGCTTGCTTGAACTTTCCTAACTTCCTGTATACATTCTAGCTGAGCTTATATTGTCTTGGTTTTAAATGGTCTTCCAGCATTCTGATTTCTCCATCTTTGTCTCTTCCCTTTCATTTGATCCTTTCATTTTTGACAGGTTTTTTCCCCTTTGAAATTAAATAAGACAGAGTTTAATTGCATGAATGTTTTGAAACATGCAGGCCACTAGAGCTGTAATTGCCGGTCCTCTATGTTAAGTGCCAATCATTCTATATCAAGTGCACTTGCTTCTGACACTTAAGTCAGTGGGCCTGAGTTAGTTTAAGTGAATCCATTCTAATACTTAGTGCTTTGTGCCCTAGGTTTCTATTAACATATTTAAAGCATAAGTATCCCTAATACAAATTCCACTTGCCTTTTAAAATGTTTTGGGGAGTTATCTATAAGCAACAGACAGTGGCATATCTTTTTGCCATGTGTTCCTATAGATAGATGGCTGTCAATCATCTACCTAATAACATCATGTGTGAATATGTGCACTGACTTTTAAGCTTTGGACTTCTTCAGAAAACTCTTGTGTGAGGTGCCAAACAGAAGCTGATACAAAAAATCAGGATGATATTACTAAGCACTGCAATCCAAAAAAAACACATGGTGAAAGGTGAGAATTATTTCATAATCTACAGATGGGATCTTACTAACACCCACACTAGAAAGCTGTTTGTTCACTGAAATGCTTGTGCAGGAAGAGACAATTTGAAGATAGTTTCCCCCTCCTTTTTGAAAACGAAACTCTCCAGTAACCATTTGGACAGGTATTGGTCAGGATATCTGTCGAAGAAAAGAAGGCAACCAGTATCTAATGATGGGTGAATTCCGTTAATTTTGAAATCTCAAGTATCTGTGTTTTAAAGAACTTTTGGGGGTGTCTTTTCTCCAAGAATACTAAACTGACTTGTAATGTTGGTTTCACTTTATTAAATTGATACGTTTTTGTCTGTTTGTGATTAGCCAAGTGACAAATAAGTCATAACTGTGGGGAAACAATTCAGAACCTGTAATAAAAGCTTTTGCACATGATATTGGCCCTTGCTCTGGGGAGGTTTCTAGAGCTTCATCAGATAAGCTCCTGGGCTACAAAGCCTTTTAACCCCTTGGTAGCTTCCCTGGGCCTGCCCATCAATTTTTGAAGTCTTTAAAGTTTCCCACTGCAGCTGTTTACTTAGCACCTCTTGAGCAGTAAGTCATGTCTACAAAGTGAACTATGTTACTGGTTTTTATTATTTTAGTTTGTGATTTATTATCTGCCCTTCAGTGTAAAGTGAAGGGCTAGTTACAATAACATGGTTGTATAATTTAAAATCAGATAAAAGTACTTAAATAAAAAAGCAATGCAATTTAAATAAGAACAAATGCAGTTTAAATCCAGGGATAGAGGTAGACATGAAAACGCATCTCAGCTGTCAAAGGCTGAGGGTAAAGAGGTTCATCTTTAGTACCTGACCAAAACAATACAGTGAAGATGGCCAGACGCGCCTCTGTGAGGAGGAAATTCCACAATTCAGCTGCTGCCAATTTAGGTGCTCTCAAGGGCCGCCACTCCCTGTAGTTCTTAGGGTATTGGAACTACCTAAAAGCCTTCCTCTGTCAATCATAACACCCAAGAGGGTCTGCAGGGAAGGAAATGGTGTTTCAGATATTTGAGGCCTCTGTCATTTAAGGCTTTGAACACCTTGAATTGGGCCCAGAGATAAATTGGCAACCAATGCAGCTCTTGTAATACGTGGGTTAAAAAAAGTTCAAAATGGAACCCTGGTCACTGCATTCTGGTCCACCTGAAGCTTCAGAGTGGTCTTTGGGGATAGCCTAATACTGTATAGAGGCAATAATCCAATCAGAAAGTTACCAAAGCAATGGAGTGCAATGGCCAAGTCATCTCTTTCCAAAAGGGACCATCACTGGTGAACCAGCTGGATCTGGAAATAGGCACTCCTAGCCTCCAGTTGCAATACACTTTAAAATAATTACCTCTGCGTGTGCAGACCTTTGTTTTACATTCCAAGCTGTGGAAGAACTTTGAAAGAAATAATATCCTATTTAAACTGGCTTTACAAAGTAAGTAAATTGTACTAGGTAATTGAGTTTCATCAATGTCACAACAATTGATATTTTTATATAGGTTTTTCATATCTCGACACAGAGTTGAAAGTGTTGTGAAAGACGCTAATAATTTTCATTGGTGTATACGTTCATATCTTTTGTTCACTTATCTCTGGTTAAACAGACTCTGCAGGTTTTGGATGTGTAAAACCTATGTATGAGAGGTGAACAGTGGATGAGTGTACACACTGTAAGGAGTGATGCCTTTGTGAAAACTGCCTTCAGAGTTCTGGGGGAAAAAACAATTTTTGGTCTCCTACCAAAGATTCTGACCTCACATTTGCTGTAATATTTTGTATATGTAGCAACAAGTTATTGTATTCCTCAGTGGCCTGAGTTCATTGACTGAACTTCAACTTTCCTTTTGGTTTTCCTTTGGGACACTATGTAAAACTGGCAGTTCTGTCCTGAAATAGACAGTTAAGGAATTGCTGTAGGTATACTTGTGGGAACTTGTAAATCCCCTGTGCATTTTAACAAGGAGGCTGTGAGGTTATGCTCGCTGTTACAAACCTCCCTGTCAGTTTTCACTGTTTTACAGCAGAGCAGTGTTACTTCACAAGGGGCCCTGTGTATGACTTCTTACAGTCTTTGTATCATACGTCCTGGAAGAAACTTGCTGAGTAAATCATTTCCACTACAATGTGAAGAGTTTGTTTGGCATACAGTGCATTTTTTGTTGAAAGAGGAATCCCCTTTGCATCCTGCGTAGTACTGTGAGCAGTAACTCTGAAAAGAATCTGACAATTTCAGTTCCCATCAGTTTTGTAATTCAACAAAAGATGGTGGAATGTGAAGAAGGTATGTTTGGAGAGGGGAAAGTCTGAGCTGACTTCACATTATTCTGAAAAGTAAAGAACCACCTGCCACAAAATCATGCGTTTGATGCCCAAAATCTCCAGTTATAATTATGTTACCTCCTTGTTAATGTACCTCTCATAAGCCATAACCACTGGAATTGCCATGCCCGTGGTCATGGTGCTGGACATCTAAGGGGTGTTGACCATATAAACAGGAATTATGGAAGGCATGAAAAGTAGAGGGGGAAGATTTGACTCTGCAGTAGGCTGCAGATCTCCATCCCTGATAATGCCATATTCTTTTATTTTCTTTCAAAACTTTCCACAGGATTTGTAAAGTTAAGATATCATAAACTGTAACAAGGGGTTAATGCAAGCTCAAACTCATTAAACTCTTTTCCAACTTTCTCGATTCTTGTTTCTTGTTCTTTTTCTATGGGTTGTAACCAGCCCCAATATATTTGTATTGGATTTAGTGTAATTTTACTTGATTTAGCTCTGTTTTTATCCTGTATTGAATTTATCTAAATGGCGACAGACAGGAAATAGGTTGAATATGTGAATGAATGAATGGTTCCATCCTCATAAACCACTTTACAGAAGTAGTTTGCTCCTGCTCTAAAAATTAAATGGGCTGCCTTGACTCAAAGGCTTACAATAAAGTTCAGAGTGTATATACTGTCTAGAGGATTGTGCCTGTTGTATATAACATGGCATCACCATTTGGGCTCTGAACATAATACTCTGAATGAAAATTCAGAGTATATAATATAAGTTGCATTTTAACGAGGCCTTTCACAACATTAACACTGCAGGCCACAAAAGAGAGATTAGTTTTAAGAAAAGAATGGTAAATTCTGTTAAATACTATTTTAAACACTAAACATTTACCCTTAGGTATATTTTATGATGCTTACATAGCTTTATGTTCATAAGTTGTCTCATTTCTTTTACCTAAGAAATTAGAATAACTTTTGTCTTTTAATAATTAAAAAAATCATTATAGACAGGAGGCAATTTATACAATCTTCAACTACTAAAGGCTATTAACTATTAACTATTAAACAGTGTTGTTAAAAAATGTTCAAAGCAATTGACTGCAAAGTTCTTGGGAGTTGATTAAAAGATCCATTTGTCACTTGAAATGGGATATGGTTAATGGAAATGTATTTTTAAAATTGCTTCCCAAAGCATTTTTTCACTTTATACATTCAGAATAAGATAAAAAATGATCAGAGTCATAGCACTTTGAACGACATTGTTAGTCTGAAACAATTAGCTCAGGAATAAGATAAAAAGGAATTAATCCGTCATATCCTTACAGCTACAGGGGAAACTAAATGGACATTTTGTTCATTAGTTCTGCCCAAATGTGTAAAAGTAGTTTTGCTGGACTATTCCATTTAGAATCCCGGCTTCACTCATAGCAATAGGCAACATTTAACTTGTCAGCTAAGTAACACTTTTTTTTATTACAAGGGCAGAAGTCCCATCTCTCCTTGGAGATTTATTTTTCCCCTTTTCCCTCAGCAGTGCTGTTAAAACAGAAAATGATGCTACCAAAGTTTCATTTGAAACAAATGACTAACTAACCATCAAATTTCATATATGTCTGAATAGGTTTTTTGTTGTTTTTTAAAGAGCAGATGCTGGCAGTTTTCCAGTTTTTGACAGATGTTGCACAAGTGCAAAATTCTTCCACTGTTCCTCCTGATACGATGCCTGTAATCTTTACCCTCAGTTGACTCGCGATTTCTCTTGTTTACCCAAATGAACGCTACTTTGCCTGAGAAGTGAAAGAGAAAAGTAACTCTGGGGAACGGGGAGAGAAAATCAAGGACAATGCCATGAACTTAACATTTCCAAGGATACACAGGGCAGCCTTCAAAATTCACCAGGTTTACCTGGTTATTGACAACTTGTGACCAAGTGAAGATGCCCAGGCACCAGGACGGCACTTGACGTCTCCACAATCTGGAGGTTCATGCCTGACAATCTTTGGATCTTGCCTGTTTTCACACATCAACACATCCTTTAGAATTTTATCTGTGATATGTTATCTGCACAATTCAGAGCAAATTTCAGGAACCAAAAAGACCTATTGAAAAATAGGACTTTCGAGCCGCCCAGCCCTAAAATGGCAGCTAGACATTCCATTTTGGCGACTTCAACCTTGGCTCAAGAAGTCACTTGGCACCTAGCTTATATATCTGAGTTTCTAACGCTGCAGGGTTAAAGCCTTCAGTCAGCTTTGGGGTAGCCATATTCCACCCAATATACAGACTGAACTGGAGTGCTTTGCAGTGACTTCCACAAATCCCAAGGTGTTTGTCTCTTTAGTCTAAGAAAACACACTGTGTGTACCTGAAAAGTATCCCAGTCTTGTCACCAGTAAAAAGTGTCATGAAGAGGACTCCACACAGCAGATGTAGACGAATGACTCTTTTAATACAAAACAGTTTGTGGAGGGAGCAAACCTTGCAACAGGTTGCCGTTTTAATGCAGAACTAAAAGTTAAGTGCACGCTGCCTGAGAGCTGACACAGCAATTCCTGGTATGGCAAGCCGGGATGGCCAATGCGCTACACTGAGGTAGTTACAATTCCTAAGTTAAGCAGGGCTACTCTAGAAGGCATCCTAAGGGGCAAATTAATGGCAAGATCTGCAGGGGTGAGCAGTTTAGGATGCAGTGGATCTCCAGTGCAGCCAGTGTCAAGTCCAGCTCAGCCACAAATAAACCACAGATAAGCTGGCATCAGTTTCTCATCTTGGCTGAGTTGAATGTGGCTGAACCGTGGCCAGTGTAAGGCTCCAAAAGAGGGTATTCTGGGGACAGGACCAGACTTAGGTTGCATCCTAAGCCCGTTTAGCTTGTTCACATGACCTGTTCACCCCACACACGACACTATTTTAAAGGCTTGGTTTCCCTCTGCCGAGCATAGTCAGAACAGCAGCAGCCCTACTGCTGAATGGGGTTTGGTGCTTAACTTATACTGGCTTGCTTTACACCAACTTCTTGTGTATAGGATTGCACCTTAAGAGAATTACTGTGAATAGTACAGTCCACAAAGAAACGGTAGATGCAGTTGGTGCTTCTGCTCCACAAGTACCTAACAGTGATTTGCCATACTATTCTCTGTTTAATATTTTAACTTCTCCTGAGGCAAACATGACTTTCATCTTATTGCCTTGCTTTAGTTTCTACCCTAAAAAAAAAAAAAAAATCTGAGCTGCTACACCAGGAGTGAATAACCTTTTCCAGTGCAAGGGCCACATTCTCCCCTGGGCAACTTTCCAGGGGCCGCATGGCAGTGGTGGGCAGAGCCAGACAGAAAAGTGGATGGAGCAATCGAAGCCTATTTTATTTTATCTTTGCACAATAGGCTACTTTCTACACAAACTCTGCATTCCCTCTATCCTCCATCCAGGCAAACAAGGGGAGGCATTTTCAGAGTTCAAGAACACATTTTACCCGGGCAAAAACACTCAAGGAGGGCTGGTTGGAGAGGGGTGTATGGCCCGTGGAGAATGCTGAAGGCCAGATATAGAAACCCGGAGGGATGTATTTGCCTGAGGTTCCCCACTCCTGTACTAAACAGATTTGAGAAAATCAAGTAGCAGCTATATGGATGGAGCCCTAGATATAGCACGAATGAGTGTGTTGTGTCTCCTTTCAATATCCAGTTTTGGATTTGAATTATGTTGTCCATTTGACTGTAGGTGGAAACGAAACATTAGGAAGATTCCTCTTTGCTTCAGCAGAGAATTTGCCAGCCCTCTTGGAGTTAAATTTTCCACATTTTACTGCACATTATGTAGGTAATTGCTCTCATAACTTTCCTTGTTCTGGTTTTCTGAAGAGATGACATGCATTTTCATTCTTACATCAAGCTGGAAAGTCACCTTTTTGGATTTTATCTGCTGAATAATTAACCTTTTATGCCAAAAAGATTAATGATTTGCATCTGTTTCAAATCAAAATGGTATTGTAAGCATTTCAGAGGGGAAATGGAATTTTGCTTCCAGGCTCACTGTTAATTTCTGGTACAGTTTAACATATATCTAAAATATGAATTGTCCACATTTCTAAACCATTCTATATGCATTTGCATTTGAAGGTTGAATGCATTTTTGACAAATAAGGCAATGGCAAAGAAAACAACATTGCATATGGTTAATTCTAAGTCCAACTTCTGCAACATTTGTCATAAACTACATTTAAATGTGGAAAGGCAAATATCATTACATACCTGTGGAAGTTCAGGGGTATTTTCTGAAACTAAAATGGGGACAGACACACACACATACACACACACACACTGCAAAAAATAAAACTCCACAATCCTCATGCTTGATTAATTCCAATGTTGACACCTTTTCTAACCAAAATGTTTTGTTTAATTAATTAATTAAAATATTTATAGCTCAGCTTTAATCTCAAGAGCTCAGGGCAGGGAACAATAGCTTCATTTTAAAAAGCAGAAGAAATATCACATAAGGAAATAAAAATCAAGGGTTCAACTATGTATTACCCTGCATTCAAAGATCATAGGGCAGTTCAGAACATAAAATTACAAAATAAGAACACAAAATAAATAACCAAAAATCAAACAAAAGGACCCCCCTTTAAACACATTTAAAAGGTTGTTGTTGTTGTTGTTTAGTCGTTTAGTCATGTCCGACTCTTCATGACCCCATGGACCTGAGCACGCCAGGCACTCCCATCTTCCACTGCCTCCCGCAGTTTGGTCAAACTCATGCTGGTAGCTTCGAGAACACTGTCCAACCATCTCATCCTCTATCGTCCCCTTCTCCTTGTGCCCTCCATCTTTCCCAACATCGGGGTCTTTTCCAGGGAGTCTTCTCTTCTCATGAGGTGGCCAAAGTATTGGAGCATCAGCTTCACGATCTGTCCTTCCAGTGAGCACTCAGGGCTGATTTCCTTCAGAATGGAGCAGTTTGATCTTCTTGCAGTCCATGGGACTCTCAAGAGTCTCCTCCAGCACCATAATTCAAAAACATCAATTGTTCAGCGATCAGCCTTCTTTATGATTGTTTAATCAGTCAAAGCCCTAGTTATAAAGCCCCGGGTTTTCACCTGGCACCTTCATAAGTGCTGTTACAGATCAGGGGCAACAGAGTTTGGGGGCGCAAGGGCACCCATAACTGTTAGGGTCAGTGAATGTTAGAAATTAATTTAGCTGATTTTGTGAGTATTGAAGGGAAGATGCCAGGCCGGTGGAAAAATGCAGGCTAAGCTTCCTTTCCACGCCATGGCCATTAACATGACAAAAGAAATATGGAGCAAGGACTGAAGGTAGACAGGATTTAGTTTTGGATTGAAGCTTGCCACTCATAAAAATCCAGAACTCAGTGAGCTGGGTTTTCACAAACAGGTTAAAAAGAGAACTGGTGGGAATAATGTAATGTAAGTAATTTCACTTCAGCCATTACTGCACACTGGACATACTGAAAGCATCCATGCTCAACTCTGTTCTCTCAATTAGCCCAGTTACACATAGGCTTTTGTAAGTTTACAAATATTATATGTTGTTTCACTAATTAATTTTGCACATTTTATACTATTCATCAAGAAAACATCTGCTCAGTTTCATAATTAGGTGTTAATGGGGAAAACAAAAAAGTGGGTGGATCTGTAGTCACAAGAACTGTCAAGGTTGATCTGCATTTTTCAGTGTACTGCTGTTTAGCAAGTTTTTTAAAAAATATATATGCAAGAATTGAATCACATGTATAATATTTGCATCCATATCCCTGTTAACAGTGCTTTGGAGATAACCTGATTTTACATCTAGCTGAGCATCTTGAAGTAGATTTAGCAGAGTTACTAAAGTAGTGGAATTATCCTGAACAAGGCAGCAGAGGAATACCATTTTGATTTCCCATTCACCATCAAAGTAATAAGTTTAGTTCATGTGCTTTTGTTATGTCTGCCCAACTACTGTATTTCTGAAATGTATCATACAATTCTGCTTGCATTCTCACTCACCTGGTCTGCTATGTGTATTTGTCACCAGACTAGCAGTGTGTGGGTGTGAGAGAGAGAGGTGTCACAGGTAGTATCTATCCTATTCCACTTCTCTTATTTTTCTTTTTTTGTCTACACACACACACTGCTAGTCAACCAGCTAATCAACCAGCTTATCAATCAATATATCCATTTACATTTTTCCCCTTTTTTATCCCCTCTCCTCCCTTCCTCTCCCCCACCCAAGGACTTCCCTCAGCTTGTCTCTCCGGTTTCTTTACACATATTATCCTTTGTATTTTGTAAAATTGTACATATCATTGCCTTATCTATCATATATTCAACAAATAAATTTGTGTATGTTTATTCAAAACCTGCCAAGGAGTCCAAATCATTTTGTAGTCTTTTTTTGTGCATAGGCCATGCTTATCTTCTCTGTATCGTTCCAATTTTAGTATATGTGCTGCCGAAGCGAGCACTCTTTTTTATTAATTTTAATAAAACATGTTAACATAACACAGGCACCACAGAAGCAACAGTGCATTAATCTACAAGCAAAACACTGTACTAAATCACCCAAGAGAGAAAAGCCGATTCCCAGCCATGACTACAAGAATATAAGATTATCTTTCACAATTGCCTTAAGTACGATAATAGTTTATGTGTTCTGAAAGTGCTGTGTCCAACACTCAAGACCACTACATGTCCTTAGAACGTGTGCCCATGGCTTTCCAGCTTTGAGCGACTTCCAGGCTTGCAAGGGTTAAGAGGAGTGACATAAGTTATTTGTGATGGATAATGGGGTGCATTGAACAATGGGGTTCATTGACCAGCAGGGGGTCAGAAGGAAAGGTGCTGGGTTGTAATTTCAGAGATTAACACAAAAACCCACAGCCAACATGGATCAGACCCTTCCTGGGATTGGTCTATCTCCAACTCCCCTATTTCCTCCCCCTCATCATCTGATCACTCTTTCCGCAATGCCTCCAGAAGACTCTCATAGACTATGTTATAGTATTCAAAACAGGGTTCTGATCCTAATCTGTGCCTGGATAAGAGATTGCCTGCAACCCCAAATGTGTCACTTCAAGCTTCCTCAAGGAAGAGCAGGCTGTAAGCTGATTAAGTAAAAGATAATTTTTTAAAAAGAAATAAAAATGGAGTTCTGAAAAAAATACTGTTGAATAGTGTATGTCAAATCTCCACTCCTTATGCAGCTTTGGGCCTGAAGACAGTTCAAAAACATCTAGCTGAAGTAGAGGAATGCATATCCCAGGATATTACTAAAAGAATTATTTCTATGTTTAATGGGAAATCAACTGAAGAAATGTAACTGACAAGAGAAGTTTTATTTTCCTTGAAGTAATCTCACTAGAAAAGGGTGTTTGTGGGTGTGTAATATATGAAAAAAAAGTCACATGAGAGGTTGTTTACTACAGTTTTATTTAGGAAACAATACAATTTTGTTTTGATTTCACCAATACAAAATTAAGTTATTGCAGATGGTTACAGACGGAATGTTGCACTCTGTTTTAAAGTGCAATGAACATTTGATTAAGGCTGTAATCCTGTGCATATTTTTGTTTCTTGTTGTCGAAAAACAACAGAAAGTTTTGCAACAAAGATTACTCGTAAAATTATGGTGTGATCAATTCTTGTTTTGTAGTAGCGAGAATCAGTAAGGAAGATTCCTTGAATCCATTTTTTTATTATAAATTTGTACTTTCTCAATAAAACATAGACACTGAAATATAAAATAGCCCAATATTAGAAATGACCTATACAGTGGTGCCTCGCAAGACGAAATTAATCTGTTCTGCGATTCTCTTCGTCTAGCGGTTTTTTCGTCTTGCGAAGCAAGCCCATTGACGGCTTAGCGGATTGGCGCTATTAGCGGTCTAGCGGCTTTTAGCGATCAGCTGAGAGGCTGCTTATCAGCGGAACAGCTGATAAGCGGCTTAGCGGCTTAGGAAAGGGGGGGGAGCGGAAAAAAACGCGGGAACTCGCAAGATTTTTTCGTCTTGCGAAGCAACCCCATAGAGAAATTCGTTTAGCGAAGCGCCTCCAAAACGGAAAACCCTTTCGTCTAGCGGGTTTTCCATCTTGCGAGGCGTTCGTCTTGCGGGGCACCACTGTACATCAATGCCGCACTCACCTCAGTGCTTGGCGGAGGCCTCCTCAGTCCAGAGAGCTGAGCAATATGATGCCTCTGCTGAATCCAAACATCCCACAGCCTGGAATGATTGTTCTGCTAGTGTAAGAAAATGCAAAATTAAGCAGTACCAGCCTTTAACATTGCAGTCTGTGGGTTAAACCACAGAGCCTAGGACATGCCGATCAGAAGGTCGGCGGTTCGAATCCCCGTGACAGGGTGAGCTCCCGTTGCTCGGTCCCTGCTCCTGCCAACCTAGCAGTTCGAAAGCACATCAAAGTGCAAGTAGATAAATAGGTACTGCTCCAGCGGGAAGGTAAACGGCGTTTCCGTGCACTGCTCTGGTTCACCAGAAGCGGCTTAGTCATGCTGGCCACATGAGCTGGAATCTGTACGCCGGCTCCCTCGGCGAATAAAGCGAGATGAGCACCGCAACCCCAGAGTCGGCCATGACTGGACCTAATGGTCAGGGGCCCCTTTACCAGTGTTATTTAGTAAAAAGTAAAAAGAACCAAGACTTCTGCAAAATTAAAACAGAAGTCAAGCCCTGTTAACGGCCTTGAGAAATGTGGAAATGGGAAAATATATTCTAAATCAGGTTTAAATATGCTCATCTAATATTTTGTGGTTGAAGAAATAGAGTATTAAAAAACCAAAAAACCATTATTGCATTTGCACTCTGTGAGTGTCATGTCCAATTAACAAATGTTTTATGGAACTGGCTGTGGAGGAAACACCTTTACCTCTCACATCCTCAGGGTGCAGGTCAGGGCTAAAGTTGCTGTGCTCTTTCCTAAGCTCAGGTATTACTCAGATTTGCATTCCTACCTTTTGGCCACCTAAAATGTCCCAATCTTCTGCTATGAATATGAAGCAGTCTTGCCTCATAAGCTTACCTACCTTGACTAAGAATTAGAATGATAGTTTAGGAATTTGAATTTACTGTAAGTAGAAGGTTTTGTGACACAAATGGGATTGTCAGTGAGATAAATTGCAAAAAGTGCAAGGAAAACAAGTGGGAACTGTTGCGTTGTAAGAACTACTTTGCCCTCAATTAATAATGAAGATGATATTGAAGAATAGTCTCGTTAAAGGGTGGTTAATTTAAGTGAACACGGCAAATTGGACATGTCACTATGTTAATCTCTGTCCAAACTGTTTGAACGCTGTTAGCACATGCGACAATTGTTCCAATTGAGATACTCATTTTAAAACTTAGTTACCTAAATGATATTGCTAAACCCTGCTTTTAAAAGGAAGGAAAAATGCCAGAACAAGCTGTCCCAAAGTTTGAGGAACCACATACAGACATAAATATTGTGGAAAAGCCAGGGAGGAATGATGGAAAGCTATGTTTGCACCTCAACACATTTCTTCCTTGTTATTCTGTTCTTAGTGCTGTATCTGTTTTCTTGAGAGGGGGCGCTATCTATTGTTTACTACAACTCTTTGCTTATGGGTGCAGTTGATCCAAGCGGTAGTGGATTATTTGCAGGCACAGCCTTTCTCATCTTGTCATGTTCAAATTTCACTCAGTTTGTATGCTGCGGTTGATTCAGAATCTATACCTGGGTGCCAGAAGTCACCGCTTGTCACAGTTGCTTGAGTTGGTTTGATCCAATTTTCCTGGAAGGCCTTCACAGTGCACTGGGAATATCACTGATTTTGCAGCTATTACATGTTGAAATAATGTTGGTTATTTGTTAAGTACTAAACTTTTCTTAATGTATTGTTTAATAGTTGGGAAGCTTTAGGCTACTTGTTAGCCACCTACATCTGATTAAGACAGTTAAGCAGTTTCACTTAGAACTGGTTTGGTGTGTTCAATTCTTGATCCATAGTAGCAAGAATTAGTAAGTAAGGATCTTTTCATGCCAATTTCAGTTTTTTTTTTTAATAAATGTATGCTTTTCCAGTAAAGCCTAGACATCAAAATATAAAATAGACTAGGATAATAAATAATAGTTACAATACATTTCTTATACAAATGTTTACATCTTAGAATTTCAGCAGAGTAGCATTTCTAGGAGAAAGTAATCTTGCCCATCCCTGTTCCAGCTGGAAGGTTTACAGACAAGGAGCTTAAGATGGTAGAAAGCTAATTTGTTTAGAACTTAGAGCATATTTGTGCAATTTCTAAAGATCGCATCATGTTGAATTAATCTTTAACATAAGCGAAGAATCCCATAAATTTGGGCTTATTTTCTTATTATTCTGTTATTTAAATGTTCTTAAATAATTAGAAGATGATTGGACATGGACACATCTGTTTCTTATAGATAAGTTTTACATTTGTGCATTTCATTTTCTAGATAAGAATTGACAGGTCTTAACGCAGAGCTACTACTATCTTACCCTAACATGGGAATGTAAATGTTATGGCTTTTAACTGATAAACAAAAGTCCAAGTAAACCTCTGACTTTGAGTGACAGTTTTACAACTCAACTTTCTTCCTGATTGCCATGATCTTGTTTATATAAGTTACCCAGAAGACATCATTAACATGAACTGCTTTTGTGTCTTCCCTTAACATAACAGCAATAACACCTTTAAATTTGTGAATATTTTCATATGAATCATGTCAATTTGCCTTCTGTTTGCCCTTTCCTTACAAGATACCTTGTATCACTGATGGAGATGAATCAGCAATTTCTCCGGTGTCTCTTCTCATCCAGAAGTGCTAAAGCAACTGATTTTGCTAATTACGGACAGTATCATGGCTATCAGCTAGATGGAGATTGTAAACAAACTTTATTTTAAATATGTGGAGCTGATGCAAAGTTTTATGAACAGAAATGATTGTTTTGGTAATAGCCACACAGAGACAGCTGTGGACAGGATTCCTGCCTTGCAGAGGGTTGGACCAAATTACCCTTGGGGGTCCCTTCCAACTCTACTGTGATTCCACCAGGTGGGGGAAATGGGTCCCTCTCTTCCTCTTAATAAACTTGTTTGATGCGGGTTCAGAAACTTCAGCTGGTTCAGGGTGCATCAAAGTTGGCTATAGAAAACAGGTGTCTCCCATGTTGCAACAGTTTCATGCCTTACTGATGCATGTCCTGTGGTTCATTCAAAAAGTGCTGATTATGACCTACAGACCCACTTGGGATCTGAAAAACTGTATTCCGATTCTATCACCATATGAACTTGCCCATGGTTTAAATATCTTCATCATCAACTGAGTTCTTGTGGACATTGTAAATATGCTGCAATTTGTTCAGATAGAATTAGATTTTATTAGTATGATTGATTTATCTGGCTTCTTCGTTTCTGATATTCTGTATTTTAGTTTTAGTCTTACTGTTAGACGCCTTGTGTACCTTTGGGTGAAAAGGCAGGATATAAATTTAAGAAATACATAATTAGAAACACTTTTAAATTACCCAAAATCTACTTGTTTGCCATTGTTAGCTTTTTTCTAGCTTACATAATGGTATAACTTTATAGTTTAATAAAGGGCAATTAAAGATAATTGGAAAAGCAATCAAATTTTGAACTTCTTTCTGTTGTTAACAGATACCATAAATATTTCAATAATTTGCATTAGTTTGTTTTTAGTTTTATGCAACATTTTACATACTGCGAATTAACCTTTCTGTTCTCTTATTTCTTGGCAAAGCAATACTAATACCATTCAGTAATTTTCTTTCCCTGTAGCTGCATGAAAATAATTTCCCAGGCCCACTTGTAAATTACTAGGTTACACACAGGCAAGATTTGTAAAGGCAGTGAAGAAGTTTGGCAAGATGTGTTAATGACTACTAGGCAGGTCAGTTAGATTATAATTAACTGAAATCAGTTGCTATAGAAGCTGCAAAGGCTTTTATATTCATCTACTTATTTTTTAAAGATGAAAATTATATCTACCTTTGAAACCGTGTTTTAAAAACCTTACTCAAGCATATGAGCTTGAAGAAAGATTGCATACCAGCTCCTATAGGAAATGGCTTTTGATACACACACCCATATTCTGTCCATAAACTGTGATCTATAAAACTAAATTACATAGTAACTGCAGTTCTTCTCGGATCTAATCCCATTGCCATACTACTTCAAATTGACTAGATGACAGTGGCACTGGTCCAATACCAATTTGCATGCTGCAAATCCTAATGAACCTTTGCATGTGCAACTGCACTGGATTATGGTTACTGAAATTTGTGACATGTGGCAGGCTAGTGCCACATTTTTGGCCCTTCTTATCATCTTAGAATTGCCAGAATGGACAAGGGATGGAACCAAATCCATTTCTCCTATAATCTAACAACTTGCCCTAAGTGCTGAGTCACCAAGTGAAGTAATAGGGAGCCAAAGATATACATGTGTGACTGTTTTCTTAAAGTCACACACTTGTTCTAGAAAAGCACCAAAAAGCTGTTGTTGCTTTAGAGATGTGAATAATTATGGGTGAAATCATATACATATGGTGCTATATTATTCCTACTAGGTATGGGTTCTTTCCCATAACTGTATGCAAGCAAACAACCTTGGGATTCATCTGCTTAAGAATACATCTCATTTAATGCGTATTTTCATATATTGACTTTCAGAACATTCTTATGCTTGGATCTTCAATGAATATCCATCATTTGTGCAAGAAGACAGTCGTCGATTTGTTTCTCAGGAAACTGGGCATCTCTACATAGCCAAAGTAGAGCCATCTGATGTAGGAAATTATACATGTGTTGTGACAAGTACCGTAACAAATGCCAAAGTTCTTGGCTCACCAACACCTTTAGTGCTGCGTACTGATGGTATGTATGAGTTTATGCTTATATAATGCAGCAACTAACAGTTGCTTAGTGTAATGCTCAATGGTTTCTAATTCTTTGGAATACACACTTTTTTCAATGCATAATTTATCTCTAACAAAAATATTTATGTTGCCTTTGCCTTGCTAGTTATGGCTCTTGTACTTTCCTTTAGTGCCCCATTTTTGGGGTGTAATGTCATCATGTAGGATACTGTTAAGTGGTGATTCTGATGAAGTATATTGAAAGAACCCAAAGACAAGAGTGGCTACTAGGAATTGTCAACCAAATGACGGTTGTCAACCAGAAGACTACTAGGAAGCTAAAAGAAATAATACATAATAAATCCCTTCCTTAAAATATCCAAAGAAGCCTTATTGCATAGTTGTTCTCTGGGGCTCAAAGATACAAGCCTCCTTCCCTAATCACTCTTTTCCTTTTCTGAAATAATAGGAGTAATGGGGGAATACGAACCCAAAATAGAAGTTCAGTTTCCTGAGTCACTTCCAGCTGCTAAAGGTTCGATAGTAAAACTGGAATGCTTTGCCCTTGGAAAGTAAGTTTGTATTCATTTTTATCCATATTGCAATAGTTGGAAACAGAAAAGTTATGTTGTACGTTAAATGGATGATGTGAGATCCTTTTAAATATGCCATAATTTTTTAGTTGCATATAAATAGTTACAATTGTTGTGTCCAGTTATAAACTAAACAACTTCTCACTATTATTGCACATGTGATACATTAATAAGATTTTTCTGCTGCCTTGTTTAAAACAAATAAGTACATACTTTGCCTCCTCCCCATTCTATCCTCACCTGTGAAGTAAGTTATGCTGAGAGTGAATGACTGGCTCAAGGTCACCCAGTGAGTTTCATGTCTGAGTGGGAATTGAACCATGGTCTCCCATGTCCTGCTACAGCACTAACCACTATCCCACACTGATTCTAAGGTGGTATGACTGGTCACAAAAACACATGTTTGATAACCTCCTGAGCTAGGATTATAGTGAGAAAACATTGAACTATGGGAGTCTGCAAGATTTGGGCTAAATTTCACTTTGACCCATGGATTCCTCCCCCCCCCCACCCCCACCCCCCAAAAAAATAATCTGATTCTCGTGACGATGGAATTAGAACTGAAATTAGAATACCTCCTGAGAATTTCCAGAGACCAAAAGACTAAAACAATAACACATATTTATGCTTTTGGACCTAGAGTGTCTGTCAATCCTACCTAGGATTAATGTATCCATCCGACAGCAATGAAGTCTTGGCTCACTTGACTATGTCTCAATCTTAGATAATGACTGAGTATCAAGTTCTAGATTCCCAGTCAATGAAAGTGTAACAGGTACTCTAGAATAAATTATCACAGTGGTGTGTTGGTGTTGTTTTAAAGTACCAGATATTGTTAATTCCTTCGTATGCTGCAATATTATGTTTCATTTTTAATCAGTTCTTTTAAAATTATCTTCAAAAGCCTTAATTGCATTTGGTTTCTGCAGCCCAGTACCTCGGATTAACTGGAGAAGAGCTGATGGGATGCCATTTCCAAGCAAAGTAATGTTGAGGAAATCCAATGGCATGATTGAAATTCCAAATTTCCAACAAGAAGATGCTGGTCTCTATGAGTGCATTACTGAGAACTCTAGAGGGAAAAATGTTGCCAGGGGGCGCTTGACATATTATGGTAAGAAACCTTTTTTTTAATAGAAAAAAAATGTTGAAATAGTTTAGTCATGCTGGCCACGTGACCAGGAAGCTGTCTGCGAACAAATGCCAGCTACCTTAGCCTATAGAGCAAGATGAGTGCAACCCCAGAGTCGTCCACGACTGGACCTAATGGTCAGGGGTACCTTTACCTTTACCTTTAAAATGGCAAATGTCCAATTTTAATGTGATGCAGTTGTATAAATATGAAGTCAGAACAAAGCCCAGCTACCATTCAGTGGGACTTTATCACTAAACTGAAAACTATGGAGAGACCTGGTCTTAATAGAGATATTGGATTCCTGTCTCATTACATATGCTAATCATCTGCATACTATCCCTTCCTTTTTTCTGTAGGACTAATTGCAGTCGTTAACAGTCGGTCAACAGGTTTACCATACCCATTGAGCCAATCACCCAACTCCTACTACCCTCCTGAGAAAAACCCCACCCCACCCTCCCACTATATATAAGGGTTTGGTGACTTCTGTTTCAGTGTATCTGAAGAACTGTGCATGCACACGAAAGCTTATACCAAGAACAAACTTAGCTGGTCTATAAGGTGCTACTGGACAATTTTTTATTTTTATTATTTTTATTTTGACTGCGTCAGACCAACACAGCTACCTACCTGAATCTATTTACACAGGGATCTCAGTTTGTTAATCTCACATCATAGAGCTTTCCTAAATCAAACCCCCCAAAGGGTGATGGGGCATTATGTACATTATGATGAGAACCAGGAGAAATATATTGGCTATAGTTCACTGCCCTCTAGGATCACAGGAATATAGTTGGAGTGAACTGCTTGCAGAAATCCCTTCCCCGGTCTACTTCACCTAGCGCTTTCCTTGTTGGCTTCTAGGTGCCAGCTGAAACACTGCTCTTTGTGTAGGCTTTTAATGTGCAAGTTTTTAAAAGAGACTGGACTCTTAAAAGTTTTGTTATTGGTTTCAAACATAGTTTTAAGCTGACGTTGATTGCTATTGGTCTCTGCTTCCATTTCTCTTATTTCTGCTTTTAACAGAATTTCTTTCTCCCAACAGTCAGTGTGCAACTTCCTCTAACGGGACAATTCTCAGTGTGGGCAGCCAGGCAGCCAGTATAGAGTATATCAGGTCCAAACAGGAGCAGGACTACTGCTGGCTGAGCTGGATTAAGGAAAAGCAGACCTTTAAAATAAACTTACACCCTTTTTGCTGGCATATTTTCTGCTAGATTGCCAGGCCACATGACTAAGCAAAGGGGATGAGACTAGTGAATCTTGGGTTTGTATTACTCCCTAATGGGGCTTTCTCCAATGGTGAAACATTTCCTCTGTTGAGGATTATTCCTCTCACTGCAAAAAGACTTCTTCCATCACAGAAATGGATATTGGGACACTTTTATGTCCATATTTCTTTACAAAACATCAGGAACCAGTATCTTTCGTACTTACTATCGGTATATGAGAACTTGTACATGAAAAGTGCTTTTTCATATAATGATGTCTATGGTGATCATATTGAAAACATAACCCCAGTTTTGATAATATCCTTTAAGTATATATGTTTTAATCTCTGTACCAGTGAGCAGGTTATCTTTTCGTTTTGTCTCAGTGGAAGCTGTGTCTGGTGTGATTACAATGAAGGAGTTATAGTCCAGATTCCACTGTAGAGATCTGCATTCCTTTTCACGTCTATATGTGAGCAATTTGCTCTCTGTTACATTTGGTTGATCCCTGGTTCATAGGAAATTATTTCCAGTAAATAACAACAAGAAGAACAAAAAACAGTCAGTGGCAGTGTTTTAGTGATTCTGGAAGACTGGTAGTATCTAAAAGGTCTTAAATATGACATGTGCTGTTTCCTGGAATAACGTCTGACAGGAAGTTCAGAAAAGTTGATGTTGCTACTTTATTGGAAGATAAACGTACAAATGGTTTAGCCTATTCATAAGATTTCTAAGCTGTGATATCTCCCACATTGTGACAAGTTCATATTTTGAGTCACAAGGTGATATCACCCTCAATTATGGAAAAGATATATTAATCAAAAAAAGAAAAAAAATCTCCCAGTGTGCAGAAAAGGATGAAAACCTTAATTATAAGTAGACATTTTCTAACTATAAACCAGTTAACATTCTATAAGCGTCACCCAGGCAAATGTCAAAGCAGGAAAGATTAAATAAAACTGGTTAATCCTGTCATATGGATTACAGTGGAGAACTGATAATATAAACTCTGTATCACTTTAACATATGAGGTGGTTATTTATGGCTAGCATAGCAACTGAATCTCACCCAACCCAAACATATTTGATGGACCATCTGAATGGTTGGGGCACTGTGTGATATGGAAAGCTTCATATACAGCCAAACTATAGATGTGTGGGTGCACACATGAGCACGTGATGTTTCTTGTTGTTGCTGCTGCTGCTGGTGGTACATCATCATCGCCGCTGCACAGCATACTTACTGTATGATCTGTTATTTTAATCAGTGTAAGAACGTAAGAAGAACACTCAGGGCCAGATTTAGGTTTGATGAGGCCCTAAGCTACTGAAGGTAATGCGGCTTTTTATATGTCCAGCTGTCCTTTGTCAGCAACAATTTTTTGCTGTTTTTGTGCTGAATATATGCTATATGGTAATTTATGGACCTAATAGGTATCTAAAGCCATTTGCACATGTTGCCGTGCAACCAGTCATGCAGAATGTAGGCACCCTATGTATAAAGGTAAAGGGACCCCTGACCATTAGGTCCAGTCGTGACCGACTCTGGGGTTGCGACGCTCATCTCGCTTTATTGGCCGAGGGAGCCGGCGTACAGCTTCCGGGTCATGTGGCCAACATGACTAAGCCGCTTCTGGCGAACCAGAGCAGCGCACGGAAACGCCGTTTACCTTCCCGCCGGAGCGGTTCCTATTTATCTACTTGCACTTTGACGTGCTTTCAAACTGCTAGATTGGCAGGAGCAGGGACCGAGCAATGGGAGCTCACCCCGACGCACGGATTCGAACCGCAGAACCTTCTGTTTGGCAAGTCCTAGGCTCTGTGGTTTAACCCACAGCGCCACCCGCGTCCCTATATATAGCAATGAGCAAACCAGTGATATTTTAGGGAGAAGACTAGCAGGCGGGGCCCATTACTTAAATCATAGGAGCCTACACAACACAAAGCACTGTTGCTGTGTGTAGGTTTTATTTCATTTGTTTTTTATCATATGTTTTGGAAATGTACATCCAGTAGTTTTTTCCTTCAAAATTTTTTGGGGCCCCTAAGAGAGTGGGGCCTAAGCTATAGCTTGTTTAGCTTATGCGTAAATGCGGCACTTAGAACACTGCTGGATCAGGCCAATGGTTCATCTCATCCAGAATCCTGTTCTCTCAGTGGCCAACCAGATGCTTGTGAGAAGCCCCCAAGCAGGAACTAAGGGCACCAACCCACTTGTGATTTCCAGAAACTGACATTCAGAAGCATACTGCCTCCAACAGTGGAAGCCAGCAGATGAACAACCTGTTTTTCATCTCAGACTTAATTGTCACAAGTGTCTAGAAGCAGCGGTGGACTAGCAGATTTGACAACTGCACCTGAATCCCTGTCAGTTTGCAAAGGTATAGGATTCTGTGGCATTTTTTACTTTGCCAGCTGACGGTTCCAAATCAGGCTCCCCACATGATAACAGATCCAGCAGTGTTGTGGCTGTCACCGTAACACCCCTTCAACATACATCCTAGTCAATATTCTATGCCATTTACTAATGACAAGAAAACCATTGACGATAGCGTTCAATCCACCATGCTCTCTCTGCAGCTGCAGGAGGGGCCCACAATTGACAGACCTTAGTCTCTCCCAGCAGCAAATATAAGGCTATGAAGGACTGCACTCTTATTATTTTATATATACAATACATAGCAGACTGTAGCATTATATTCCTTTATGGAACAATATATATCACAAAGATTTTTGGGACAGCATTTCTTATGCGCTGCCTGTGTGCATTGCTTAGCCTTTGCAATGGGAAGTGAAACATTCCTTAATTTGCTATTTCTACAATAAAGAAATGCCTTTCTTGGGGACTTTTTTTTTTTTTAACAAAAATTGTCAGCTTGCAAAAGTTTTATATTAAGAAAACAGCAATATAGTCTCTTGGCGTTCAGTGTGTTCATACTTTAAAATGCACAAGAGGTTATCTTGGTATTCTGCATCTATTTCTTACATTATATTGCTTCTTATCTCATAGCAACTTCTCTCAAAGCAACAATTATGTTAAAAAAGAGAGCAAAGGAGGGCAACAGTGCCCTTAAGATTCACAAAAGGAATCTGGGAGGGGGGGGAAATCAGACAATTGGATAAAAAAACAAAGAATGGCTTCTAAGACATAGTACGTTATGGACAGCTTGTGGGGCAACTGGGAAGCTATGACCTTTGCATCAAAAGAATAAAATGCCACCTTCAGATATCTAAGGCTTCAGTTGCTACAGTCAATTAGTTTGTTATATTTCTTCATACAGAATTTTCAACATCACATTACAGAAGGATTCACAAACGCTACTGCTAAACTTTCAAATCTGAGGGAGCAAGTTGGCTTAAAACAAACTGATGTAAATTAAGCTGGTGTAAAGTGATGCCAGGTCCAAACTCCATCCATCAGAAGTTCTGAACTCTGTTTAGGAGTGGAGTTACTGTTGGTTGAGCCAGCCTAAGCAGAGAGGGAAAAAACAAGCCTTTCAAATAGCGTTTCAGTTATATCACCATTTAAGCCACCATTTTGCTGGGTGCCAGGTTGCCAGATCATGTGACTGAGCTGAATAGGTTTGGGATGCAGCTTAAGACCTGCTTCTCTGGTCCTCCCATGCCACACCTGTTTTTCCAGATCTTATGCAAGTTTGAGAGCCACTGAGATGGGCTGGGTTATGCCCAGCTGAGCCGAAGATGAAAGAGTGAAGTCAGCATAGCCTGGCTGTGTCAGAAACCTCCCAGCTCAGCTGGAGACCTGCTGGATCCTAACCCACTTGTCCTGGTATAGGATTTCTCCTTTGTACTGTAACCCTATGCCTTAGTCTCCAATCCTACATGTGCTTACCTGGGGGTCCCACTCAGCTCAGCATGGCTTACTGTGGGTTAAAGCCTCAGCGCCTAGGGCTTGCCGATTGAAAGGTCGGCGGTTCGAATCCCTGCGGCGGGGTGCGCTCCCGCTGCTCGGTCCCAGCGCCTGCCAACCTAGCAGTTCGAAAGCACCTCCGGGTGCAAGTAGATAAATAGGGACCGCTTACCAGCGGGAAGGTAAACGGCGTTTCCATGTGCGGCTCTGGCTCTGGCTCTGGCCAGAGCAGCGATGTCACGCTGGCCACGTGACCCGGAAGTGTCTCCGGACAGCGCTGGCCCCTGGCCTCTTAAGTGAGATGGGCGCACAACCCCAGAGTCTGTCAAGACTGGCCCGTACGGGCAGGGGTACCTTTACCTTTTACCTTTAAGTAGACTTGTATAGGATTGCACTGTTAGTCACTGGTGCCAAGGTTAGTCACTGGTGAGGTGGGGTATTTCTCAGAAGTGTAGTAGGAGATGGGTGATTGGCTCAATGGGTATGGTAAACCTGTTGACGACTGTTAACAACAGTTAATGACTGCAATTAGTCCTACAGGAAAAAGCAAGGGATAGTATGCAGATGACCAAAAATAGCTTTAGCATGTGTAATGAGACAAGAATCCAATACAGTGGTACCTCGGGTTAAGTACTTAACTCGTTCCGGAGGTCTGTTCTTAACCTGAAACTGTTCTTAACCTGAAGCACCACTTTAGCTAATGGGGTCTCCTGCTGCCACTGCGCTGCCGGAGCACGATTTCTGTTCTCATCCTGCAGCAAAGTTCTTAACCCGAGGTAATATTTCTGGGTTAGCAGAGTCTGTAACCTGAAGCGTATGTAACTAACCTGAAGCGTATGTAACCCGAGGTACCACTGTATCTCTATTCAGACCAGGTCTCTCCATAGTTTTCAGTTTGGTAATGAGTTGTAATAGTAAATAGTTCAGTTGGCCTCTGCTCCGTGCTTCAAGATTGTGCTTCTTAGTTCATTGGCCCTTCCGAGTTCTGGCTCTACTTTACCCTTATACTGCTTCTCTCTGGATCAGCTACTGCTAACCTCAGTTGCACGTTCCCGACAATAGCAGAAGCACAAGGAGCTCTGAATGTCTTTCTCTGTTTAGCTCTGGAATAGCGAGGTCACAAAATTTCAATGAAAAGTTAAAATAGATCATTGTCACTCACTCCTAGAGCCCTACTATATGGCTTCAGCTGTGCTAAAGGGCAAAAACTAATGCTTGGACCCATATATACTGACTGTGCTAAAGTCATGGTACTTCCTTCTGAATATAGACTATTGTGGTAAAACAATGGAGATGCAGTAGCAAAAACATTCTTTCCTAAAAAGTTTAATTACAAACATAGGCATTTAAGCATAAGTTCTATGCTCCATAAACTTAAAAGCTGCATTATTTAAAGGTTTACTTAATGATGTATTTGAAATGTGATGGAATTACAGATTTTCCCACTGATATTAAAAAGTACAAGAAAAGTAATACCCAAAATCTATGGGCTTGCATTCTCCTCCTGTTTGATTGTAGTAGAGCAGAGGCTGAAGAAGGAGAAAGAGGTAATAAATTTGTGCAATTGCAAATGTAGCTATTGAGTCAAGGGCACCCTAGACTAGGATGGTGAAGGTTGAGCATCAGCTGCATTCTCCAGGGTTACAGAAATTAGATATTAGAAGAGTTTTAGCAGAGCTCTAAGACATTGCCAGAGTAATCCTGTCTGTGAGTTATGCCCACTGGTCAGGACTACTAATTCTCCTGTGTGCACAAAGCACAATTCTGCACTGGCAGGAAAAATTACGACAATGTGGTAGTAGAGGAAAAATACAACCTTCAGGATTCAGCCACATCACAGAGGAAAACTAGGATGTGACCTGGAGAGGAACAGACTTAAATTAGAATCCCATGTTCATTTAGGATCTTTTTCTCAACATACATATAATCTTAAACCTGCAGAATAACTGGTATAGCTTTGAACATTCCCATCAGAATAATTGGAGAACCCCGGATAATTCACCCCAAGGTTGAAACACAAAGGGGATAGGACTGAGCATGTAGCCAATTATTGCTATAGCACCAGAGGTATAAATTTCAAATGGGGAAGATAGATCTGTCTCTATACACACTGATACGGTTTTTATTATGGAATGTTAATGTTAACCATTGCAAGGTACCTTGAGCAGCTATACACATTAGAAAGGTACAATGAAAATCTCAATATAAATAAAATACATACAGGGATGAGTGGTGAGGCTACAAGGCTTCTTGGCCCATGAACAGGATAAGCAGTTACTGTTGTAGAGTTACAGCTCCACGTGCCAGTCATTGTGGATAGCTATCACAGTACATCTTTATGGCCAGATAGATCTCTTCCTGACACCTAGGAACCACTCACCCACAATGGTACCCTTTGCCACACCATAACAGGCCGGATACATATTCCCCCCACACTCTAAAGCTGGCTTTCTGGAGCAGGGGACATTGCTTCTGGTTCTGCTTCATCTGCCTCCCCCCGCGCCTGCCTTTAAAGTTATTGCTGCTGTCAACCACTTCCCATGATGTAGGCATTGCCTTCATCTGTGCATTTATCTAAGTTGGGACTCAAACCCATGGTTCATGTTGACTGCTTCACTCTCCTTTCCCACTGAGCTACTGGACAAATCACAGTGTTACCCTCCCCTGGGTTTGCTATTATAGTTTTCATTCTTCTTGCAGGAGTTGTGAACATGTATGCATGAGTTCCACAGTAAGACTTGTATCCTTCTCCCAAGAAGCCTCTAGTTTTCTGTGTTGGGCCTTCTTGTACAATGAGTAGCACAGTAGTCTCTTTTCCAATGGCCTAGTTATACATTGTAAGAGTGCACTGGATTGTGTTATATCATGAGCTCATTTGACTACCACCGTGCTTTGATTAATGCCTTCTGTCCCTGGGTGATGTAGGCATATTAATGTTCCGCAACATCCTTATTTCCAGGCACACTGTGGTATTGCCTATCAGTGCTGCTTCTGTTAGCTGTTCCTGGGTGTGCATTGTATTGTGACTACCTTATGTGGGCATGAAGCCTGCCATAGTAACCCCATATTATGTAGTGGAACAAAAGCATCAGCATGCTCATCTCACTTTTACATAACAGTTCTTTGGGTGTAGAACAAATAGTTGGCGTCTTAAAAAAAATGACTTAAAAGGCTCAATAAATCAAAGATGCAAGGAACTATTTTGCTGGGTGAGGAAATTTCATGGCTGCATACTCTCCTTTATATGGAAACTTTCCTCCTGGCTGCTTATGCGTCAGTGAGGCATGGCATCGAAATCAGCACCTGCCGCCGTAACGTTAGTCATGTTAACAGGCCTAAGTAAAAACACAATGTGACATTAATGTATCATTTAAGGAACTTTTTTGTTGTTGTTGTTCAGAACATTCCCTGCATTTACTGTTGGTCAGCTGCTTTCCTAACATGCTTCTGTTATCACCTTCTTGAAGAACAATACCCCTCTTTATTAAGGCTTTCTTATCCTTTTGCTTTCCTTTAAAGCAAAGCCTCACTGGGTTCAACTCATAAAGGATTTTGAAGCTGCGGTGGAGGACAACTTATACTGGGAATGCAGAGCAAGTGGCAAACCCAAGCCATCCTACAGGTGGCTGAGAAATGGAGAGCCTCTGGCATTGGAGGTAATGGTGGCTGTTCTTTCTTTGGGCAGGGGGTGGGGTAGGTATTCTTGCATATATGTAGACCATAGACTCTGCACAAATAACTCAAAACGAGCTGACAAAGGATAATGTTATGCCTCAAACAGCTTCTGCAGTTAATTGTTTACCAATAGCAAATTATGCTTAAGAGGATTTATTCTTTGGCACATGGGCTAAGCTGCATTGCCAATGTACATGGTGGTGTTGGCACATGAAGGTTGTGCGCCCATCATTTCTGCCTATTCTTAAAATTACTGTTGAATTGCTTGGGTTGTACTGTATGTAATGCTAATCCGAGTCTGTTTATAAATGCGATAAATAAACAACTCAGAGCAGATCCATTAAAATTAATGAGCCTGTCAGTTATGTCTATTAATTTCAGCGGGTCTATCCGGTGTAGGACTAGCATTGTATACAACTCATGGTTCTTACATTTATATGAGCAGTTAGCCAGGTTATCTATCCTACAAAGAAGGGTGCCTCCAGGCTTAATGGAAGTTATTTTCATCCTGTATCACATTGCAGGGTGAGAGATTGTCTTCTGGCTTCCCTCATATATAATCATTTCTGCACTGTTTATGTTGCTCACTTATGCAAATCAAATGGAAAGATTGCACATAAAAGCACAAGAAATCAAATCTATTGAGAAGTGTCATTTTGCCAACTCAATCAGCTTCCCCTTCCCCTTGCTGAATAGACAAAAGCAGTAGATGGGGAAGGCAGGGGAGGGCAGAACGGTACAAAATTTATTGGCAGGCAGTTACTATGAAAATTACAGTCTAACAGATGTTTGTTGTCTCACTTTTAGTATCATCTACGTATGTGAGACTGAGAATATCAACTTTATTCGAAGTATACTACAGTGGTACCTTGGTTTAAGAACAGCCCTGTTTACAAACTATTCGGTATACGAACTCTGCAAAACCGGAAGTAGTGTTCTGGTTAGCAAACTTTACCTCGATCTTAGAATGGAATCCAAACGGTGGAAGGGCACCGGCGGCGGGAGGCCTCATTAGGGAAAGCACGCCTTGGTTTAGGAACGGTTTCGGTTTAAGAACAGACTTCCAGAACGGATTAAGTTTGTAAACTGAGGTACCACTGTATATCACTTTTGCACATTCCTAGTTGCTGGTTTCAAGATCAGCATTTGTCACGCAACTGTTGTTCAGTTGGACAAGATTCCTAGTAGACCAAGATAACTAACTGAGTAGTAGGATGATAAATAACTAAGAGAGGAATTCAGTGTAGCGCTAAGTTAACGTCCCTTAGCACTAGCAGAATTTTTTGCGCTAGTGGAATGGTACTCATGGCTGGTTGCACAACAATTTGCTGGGTTTCGCTTTAATTCTGATACTTCCTATTGTGCAATCTGTTGCACAACAAGCTTTCTGCGCGCATAGTTGTTGTGCAGGATTTCATATTGTGCCCCCATTATTCTTGCCCTTCTGTTAGCACAACAACCCTCCCGCTGGTAGTCAGAGAATGCTGAATCTGAGCCTAGGGTTGTATCTAGTGCTAGTTCAAGATTCTATATACATGTATGGAGGACGCGGGCGGCGCTGTGGTCTAAACCACTGAGCCTCTTGGGGTTGCCTATCGGAAGGTCGGCGGTTCGAATCCCCATGATGGTGGTGAGCTCCCATTGCTCTGTGCCAGCTTCTGCCAACGTAGCAGTTCAAAAGGACACCAGTGCAAGTAGATAAATAGGTACCACTGTGGCGGGAAAGTAAACGGCATTTCCGTGCGCTCTGGCACTCGTCACAGTGTCCCTTTGTGTCAGAAGCAGTTCAATCATGCTGGCCACATAACCCCGAAAGCTGTCTGTGGACAAACGCTGCCTCCCTCGGCCTGAAAAGCGAGGTGAGCGCCGCACCCCATAGTCGCCTTTGACTGGACTTAACCGTCCAGGCGTCCTTTACCTTTACCTATACATGAACATCAGTAACTTAATAGGAGGTGATTCTGTTGGGGGGGGGGAGAGAAAACTGTACACAGACTTATATTAGGTCTGCAAAAGGATGTAGGAGGAGGGGACTCTATAGTCTATAGACTCTGAATTTGAAGATAATCCTGGATCTCCCCAGCCTATGAAAACATGGAAAGCAATATTCTTAAATGAAATGGGCATTTTAAGAGGATATATTGATTACAAAATTGAACTGGCAAATAAAAAAAAGTTCCCTGAGAAAGTTAATGAGTTTGAGATTATGGATTTTAGAAACCTAATAATTGCAGATAAATTAAGTGGGCTAAAGTGTAAAGTTCCCCACTATGATGAGCAGTTTCTTCGTGCCTTTGTTCACAGACTGGATGATCTGAGAAATAAGACTCCTAACTTTATTTTGCCAGCAGTAGCTGAAAGGATCAGAGTCGAAAGCATTGGTTATAATTATTTCTCACCTCTATGCACCTTTGAAGGTGAGGCAGATACAGGAGAGGGCCTTTTCTATGGTGGGATCCTGTCTTGGAAACTTACTCCCCAGGGGAACTTACCTAACACCATCTCTGTTATATCTTTATGCAAGGCAAATACTGTTTTTATTCGCCTAGGCATTGGAGGATGTTTACATCTGCTGATGGGATTGCCAGACTTCAAAAGTCTCTTTAGTCATATCTTCTTCTATCACATTGTATTGTATTCTTCTTCATTGCTATTACTAGTGGGGAGTGATTTGTAAGGATTTTAGTGTGATTTGTAAGGCTCTATTACTAATTTCTCTTCTAGTCATGTTAGTATTCTTTCTTTCTCACAACTGCAAAATGAATCCCTCCGTAGCTTAAAAAAATCATTCCTAAGTGAGAATCATGGACCACAAAAGTGATGGTGGAAATGTGATACTGGCCAAGGGGGCTGAGTCCTGCTGCCCAGATGATCAGGCAAAAAACCCGTGCTATTACAGTCAAGGCTGATTGATGTTCTCTAAGTGCCTCTAAAGATAAATTATAAGTTCTTAGGTTTCTTTCTTTTTATTCAAGTGTGCATAAATTGTGATAAACTGATTGCTGAATGTGATAGCATATAACATTATTATTTGCATATTCAATAAGCAATGATATAAACTTCCATCTACAGTCTGAATTCGTGCTTCATGTATATATACCCTGTTCAAGGTGAACAAGACCTCTGTTTCTTTCTCAAAACACTACACCCAGTCTCTGGAGTTGTAATATGACTTGACATTCCGAAGGAGCAGAATTGAACCCCCACCCCATGCCAGGCTGCAAAACCATTTTATAGAAGTAGGCATGCTTGTAAGCACCAAAATTAAAGTGAGTTGATCCCCAGGATTGTTAGGAATTGGGCACATTGACAATCAAATCCAACTCAATTTTCTCAGAATTCAAAAGAGGATTTTCAAAGCTGGTGTTCCAGTTTGAGGCTTATATCTGCTGGATAGCACATAAAGCCTTGTAGCTCATAAAGGCCATTATTACTGTTATTATTGTTGTGCTACTCTCTTTGGTCAGAGCATGCCAGAAACTTCACAGTTGACTCAAGCATCAGTTAAGCTACGTTTAAACTCTTCAAATGAGATTTGATAAAAGCATGGGGTATAGTTGTGCAGTCAAAATAGCTTCCCTTGTCTGTTTTACCAGTCATTTAAAGGCATACACATTTCTAACTTTTGCTTTTGCTGTCCAGGGAAGAATACAAATCGAAAATGGGGCTTTGATCATAACAAACCTCAACTTGACAGATTCTGGCATTTACCAGTGTATTGCAGAAAACAAACACGGGACAATATATTCCAGCGCAGATCTCAGAGTTGTAGGTAGGTCTAAAATTTCCTATCTCTTTCACAGAATCATTGGGTTGGAAGGGACCCTGAGGGTCATCCAGTCCAACCCGCTGCAACGCAGGAAACTTGCCCACAGTCATCCCTGAGTGGGCTCGAACCACCAGCCTTCTGCTTAACAGCCAGATGCACCAATCCATTGTGCCACTGTTACTAAATATGTATTTCCAAGCCATGTAGTTGTCAGAATGATTGCCTTAAGAAAAAAACAAGTGGCAAAACTTGGGGTGTTGTTGTTTTCTCATCGCAGCAAAGCAACTTCTAATTGTGGTGCTGCAATACTTCACTCACCTGCATCTAGAGGATGTATTAGATGGGTGCGGGGGTGGAAGATGAAGCCTGGTGTGTTTTACAGCCCAATCATTCACTGCTTTAAAACAAGGACACCAAGATAAATTATTAATTAGGGGGAGAGCAGAGACAAAGGCTTGGATGCAGTCCCAGAGATTAAAACTAATCACACGATCTGGAAGCAACTTCGGTTCAGCACATTACTCAGGTGTGCTGACCTTCTGCATCACGGCCCTGGTATTCCTGGGAGAGCAATGTCATTTAAAAAGCAATAAGATGGGTTCCTGTGACCCCTTCCTTGATTATGGAGACAGGGGCCAGTTACTGAGGTTATGCCAACTTGCTTTTGAAAACAAATGGCAAACACTCATCAAGGCTGAGTGCTTGACTCTCGGCGCTTCCACAGAATTCTAATAACAAGCACCCTTTTTCACTGATAAGGCAGTTGAGAGAAGTCTTGACGACCACCTCGTGCAGTTTCCTTTTAAGCATTTCTAAATAGTTACCAGCACCTGTTCATTGTTACAATTCACAAAGGTCACATCAAACTATCCTCACAGCTATATACAGCACATGGGGTCGTATCCAGCCAGTGCAAGTTCTCAATCCTCTCCTTTCCCTGTGCAACCCCTAAATCTCACCCACAACAGATTTAGGGGCCATGCTGGGAGAGAGAATGGCAGGGAAGTTCCACTGCACAGCCCAGAATTGTTATGCTAGCAGAACTGTGTAGTTGGAACGACACACGGGCTATATTTGGCCAGTTGTCTCACTCCATTTGTCACTTGTAATATAACCTGCTCTATTTGTACTGAAGAGCATGAGGAAGCCAAGTGGAGCCTGCTAATGGTTTGAGGTTGATTGCAAGGTTATTAGTTTGAGAGTTTTTGTGTGTGCCAAAAGCAGTTCTCTGATATTGCAGCACTCGATAAATTTGAAAAAAAAATTAAAAAAAAATCACTTAAATATGAGCCCAAAATCAAACTAAAGGTCAGCTCACATGGCATCATTTTAACATTGCCCTTCTGCTCTTTGAAGTTATCCTAAGCTGTGTATTCCAAGGAGACCTGTTCTGCTTCCATTTTGTGTTCCTTCATTAGCACCTTGGCTGAAGAGGTTCCATATTTTCCAAAATGGTTGGCTGGCAAAGAACTCGCAAACCAAGCCTTAAATGCGCTTGAAAGCCTCCTGCCAAAATCTTCTGCTGAAATGAACAAGGAAGTGCTTTTGCCTTCGGTCCATTGCCGTAGCACTTCCCAAAATTGTTAATGTTATGTCTTCCTCATGTTCCTGATGTAATCAAAGCAATGCTGTCACCTGCTGATTAGCCATGAAGAACTCTGATATTATTTTGGAAGAAACGATCATTTTGAACTCCACCTGAAGCCTAGACCAATTGTTTTGGGGCCCTTCCCAGTCTTACTAGTAACAGCACTATAGTATGTGTTTCTTCGCCGCCACCAAACTGGTAAAATGAAGCAGTCATCAGCATTATCCCATTGTAACCCACATCCTGACATGCTAAAAGTTGTGTCCTTATGCAGTTTCTGATATCAAATTATATTCAGAAAAGCCAGTTTCTCTGGATAGCAATCGCTGGGAGAAACTGGTGGAAGAAAGATGTACCCCGCTTGTGAGCTTCCTGCAGGCATCTGGTTGACTGTTGTGCAAAATGGAATTCTGGACTAGATAGACTTCTGGTGCGATCCAGCAGGACTCTTCTCATGTTCAATGAAATGAAAATGAAGTATGCGTTTAATTCCAGCTGAATTCAATGACAATTTAATGTGTGATAATGTGCAATGGTAATTCAGATTCTTCAGTGGTTAAATGAAAAACGGGCCTATTTTAACTCACGGGATCCACTGAGGCCATGGCAGAGAAAGTTGTGTTTCATAGTTAATATTCTTTTTTCCGCTGCTAGCCTCTGCTCCTGACTTCTCTAAAAGCCCGATGAAGAAGCTGATTCAGCTTTTAATTGGCAGCACAGCTCATTTTGACTGCAAGCCGAAATCTTCCCCTAAAGCGACGACTACTTGGAAAAAGGGAGGTGAGCTGCTCCAAGAAAATGAAAGGTATTATGTGAATCATGAGTGCTTCCATACTACAATTTAAACTATTATTCTTAGTCCCTATCCTGAATAATAATAATAATAATAATAATAATAATAATATGCACTAATCTAAACGAGGTAATAAACATGCAAACACAGCTTTTGTAAAAGTAATTGAGCTTCTCTTTTCCCCCTTTTTGGATCCACCAGAGTAACATTCAAGGCCACTGAAACAACATCCTGTCTCCCCAGTTCCCCAGCAGATACACTGCACATACATTTGGTCTTTTTCTGATTATATGGCTAAGAACGGTAGCTACAGAAGTGTTGCAACACTTCAGAGAGCGATTTCTTGTGAAGTGGTCTTTCATACACGCAACAGCCTGCCTCGCAAAATGCATGAGATAGGGTGTGTGCTTGTTGTAATGTAATATATAAACACAACACACAAACGCACATAGATTGCAACAGCAAGGAATTTTAAAAGATAGGAAGATACCAGGGTTACAAAAAAGGAGCAAAAGCCTTAATAGCTAAATAACTTCTGCTTATAATACGAAGGCTGGAGGTGGAATCCTACACACTCTACTAAGGAAGAAGTCTGACTGATTTTTTTCCTGAGTAAACATACTTTTGTGAGTTTGCAGTGCGGGTTAGGCTGTATACCTGACCAGTAAAGTGAAATTGAAGTATGTTCCTAAGCAAACAAAAACAAAAATACTTTATGCCCCAGGAAGCTTATAATCTAAATTCAGTTAGTCATGCGCAGGAGAAAGAATAGTGGAAAGTAAGCAATAGGAAAGGCGGGGAATGGATGTGAGCAAATGCAGAACATGTACCTGGGCTTTGTTTCACTTGAGCGTGAGACCTAGGGAATTAAGACAAAGACTTCTCAGATGGACATTTTCAGCTGAATTTGAAGAAAGGGGGTCACTAGGTAGGAAATTGTAGCATCAAATGAGGTTTAACAACTTGACAGCATTGCTCCAGGAAGCCTTGCCAGGTTGGAATTTTATCAGCAAAGAGCAATGGGTGGTTGTTGTTGCAATGTTTGAAGCAAAACTGAAGAGTCCTCAGCTGCCTCATTCAGTTCCTAAGGCAAGTACACAAATCTTGCCCCCTTCCTCCTTTTTTTAAACATTCCCCCAAATATGGGGAAATACTTCCACAGGAAGAGAAGTTCTTTTAAAAAACACACAACTCAGTGTGGTTCAGCACAGCACTAGGCCAGCAAATGCATGATGCCTTGATCTAGTTGGGAATACAGCTTCTAATGCAAATAAGGATGCACATCCCATTGAAATGTTCAGTTCAGTGCTGACCAACACTATGTTTCCATCTATCTTGTGCAAGACTTGATGCATTTAGATACATTTTTTTTTATCTCAACTAAATTGGATAGATCTGAACATGAGGAAAGTTAGGGATAACTGTCAACACCACTAGAACAACAATATCAATACTGAAAATGCAACATCATGAATATCTATATATCCCCAAATACTAAATTGTGTCACCAAGATACTGTCTAGGTGACAGAATATAACTTGCCTGAAGTTTGTAAAGTTTTGTTCCATGCACTGTGTGTGAGAGGGAGAGAGTGCACAACTGATTGGGGAAATTAGAGGGGGGAATTACAGTAGAAGCTATATGTTGAGAAAAAGGTGACGTACTCAGGTAATACTGCAGGCGTAATATCATTTCATACAAACTCACGCCCTTTTCCAACAGTTGGGCGTTTTAGCACAAATTGGCCTTTAGCACAAAACTGATGAGACGTTGTCATTGTCTCTGGAGATTTGATTTGTGCCATAGTGTCATCATAAGCAATATTTGAAAAGTGAGGCATGCACATAAAAGGAAGAATATATGGTAGAGATTTGTGTTAAGAAATGACTGGTGCTTAACAATGGGTCGCCTCCTGTTGTTTTCTAAATAAAATGCATTGTGAAGAAGTTGCAACGCCATAGCAAATCAGCAGATGATACAAATTATTCTGGAGAGTCAAAGTGGTGCCAAGGGAGCTAATAAAGCCAGGCAGCCTAGCAGCACCTTGACAGTTCAGAATCAATGCTGACAAATGCAAGGAAATGTGTGTTGGAAGGGAAAAATTGAACTACTCATGTACAGGACTAGGTTGTAATAAATTAACCTGTAACAGCTTAGACTGGAGCATCACTTGTGGAGAGTTCAATGGAGATATGTGCTCATTCTGCAGCAGCAGCAGCAGTCAAAACAAAGTGAACTGAGAAATGAAGAACGAGATAGAAAATAATACTGGAAATCTCGTTCTGTTGTTACATAAATTGATTTTAATGCCCTTAGACCTTGAATGCTGCACACTGTCCCGATCATCCTAGCTCAGTGATATAAAGAGACTAAGGGATGGCAGGTGAAGATTCAAAAAAAATTGCAAAGGCATCCCTATGAACTGCGAGTAGGAAGAACTCAAGACTGATTTAGTCTGAGGAAGACTAATTGTATGGGAATCTCTAGGTACAGAGAAAGCATTATCAGAAGCTTAATATTTACCTAACTATAGCTTCCATTACTAGGAACAAATGAAAAGCAGTGCATTTAAGGCAGCAAGGAGCTTATCTTGACATATTACCATTAGCATATGGTATGGTTGAACCAACATTGTGGAGCGACTAGTGTTTTCTGTTTGGAACCAAACTGACAAGTTTGTTGTTATCCAGAAGTGTTTCATTGGGATTGTTGAAGGAAAGATGGGACATAACAATTGTTCTAAATGTGCCAGATTACTGAAAAGATTGAGATAAGTGGGGGGGGGGGGGAATCCAGTATAAATAATTGTCAGTCGTGGTACTATGCACTATGAATGGAGAGCATGAGAAATGATTTTGAAATATACCACAAGAGTTATTTCAGCCAATTAAGGTAATTTCTCATGAAAAGATTCACATAGCATCAGCATTCATAGTTGCAAGTTAGGTTATTTGTTTCCAGTAGAGTTATCTGTGCAGAAAACTACCGATTATTCTTATGTTCCCTTATTCTCTTTGACAAGCGTTGACATGTCCTTCATTATGACTAGCAACCAAATGGTTTTACTCTGGATAGGCAAAAGCAATAAGGAAATGCAGAAGTAATGTTGTTTTTACTGCATCCATGTCTTTTGTCTTTGGTACGAGTATCCTAATGTAGGGGGAATGGTTTATCAATTCTTTTTATTTATTTATTTTATCTCAGACATTTCTATGCTGACTTGCCTTTTGCAGTGCACCAGGAAAAAGGTATTCATAAAACACTTCACTGGAATCCTTCCCTAGCCATTATGGTCATACATTGTGTGGTTTTTAAAAAAATAAATAAATAAAAATTGTTTTATTTTCTGTAGAGAGAGCAATTTAGACCAGGAACTGAAAGATGAAACCAGAGACCAACACAGCTTTTATAAAGCCATCTACAAATTTCTGTGACCATAGCCCTTATACTATATTTGGTCTTCTAGGAAGAATTTGTAATACTCTGATCATAAGGAAACCTACCTGTGATTAATTGCTGCGTAGGACTTCTTATCCATGAGCTATCCAACTAAGTCATCACACGAGTAGAACAAATTTTGCTAATGTAACAGTATTCAGCCCTTCTCTGCAAGCCCCTGCACCACTCCCAGGGCAGATTTTGGCATGTGTGGGCTGGGAGCTGGGGTGGAACAAATATTGTTACTTGTTGTTCAAGTAAAAGTGCAATCACTTAGATACAGCCCCAGGGCTTCAACAGCAGCACAATCCTCTACAAGTTTACTCAGAAGTAATCCCTTTAGAGTCCAGTGGGACTTACATGCTGGTAAGCGAACTGCAGCTTATTATAAACTGGCAGTGTCCAATTCAATTGCATCTATCAAGAAATGAGGAAGAAGGTAAAATATGCAGAAGCTATTCAGCAAGTTGAAAGCCACTGAATTGACCCTTTTCCAGAGACACATCTGTTTTTAACATTCCATTGTCAAAACACAGTTATTTTTATGAAGTGTTGTTTGTCTAGCCGTATGCCCCTGCTTGAGCTTGCATCATTGCTTTGGCTAGGAAAGAAACCCAGAGGGAAGTTGTTTCTTAAAAATACAGCAGCTGAATTTCTGACCTAAATCTTGCAGTGGCTTATGAAATGAATGTATTAGATTAACCCAGGATTAGCTACTTAATTAAAAGTGAAGTGTGTTCAAAGCAGAATAAAACTGTGTACATTTTGATGGAAGTACTCTAATTCTTTCGCTTCTTTGAAGTGGATGATCTGAAGGGCTGTGTAAACCCCCTTGTTTTGGGTGATGGACTGATCTCCATCCCAGCAGGAAGGCTCCCTAGCTCTGCCCTAACTTTACATTTCTTCATAGAATGCAGGAAAACAGTACTTGCACTTCTATCAGCTTCTTGCTTTACCTACACACAAGACTGCTTCCTTGGTGGAAGATGAGGTGGAGATGAGATCAACTTTTTCAAGTGATATTTTGAGCTTCCACTAATATATAGCTACGCTGGAAGTTTCTTCAGGGAAGCTAATTTATAGGGCAAAGCACTATTAAAATCTGGAGAGCACATAATCCCTGCCCCTTGCTCCACCTTGTACTTTCTTCATAAGTATTATGCTGACCTTTGGGTCAATGTACTGAAGAAGGTGGAGTGGCTGTTCAGGTTTGAGGCATGCTTGGAGGAAACTTGATTGCTTGGATCCATTCCAGCCTGGTTTCATGGCACTGAAACTGCCTTGGTCGCCCTAGTTGACAGCATTTATTGGGAGAGAGATGGGGAGAGTCAGTCTCTTGGCAGCTTTTGATACTGTCGACCATGGTATCCTTCTGGAGTGTCTCGGGAAGGCAGGAGGTGCTAAATAGCATGGAGAACAAGATGGAACCTTGTGGGACACAATAGGACAAGTCCTATAATGCCAAAGTTTAGTCTTCCATAACTGCTTTCTTGAAATAACCTTGGAGGTAGTACTGGAACCATTGAAGACGTGCCCCCATCTCTAGGAAGCCTCTGAAAGCTGTTGCCAGGAGTGAAGTGCCATCAATATGCAGATAATATCCAGTCACATTTCTCTGTACCATCTGAATTAGGGGAGGCTGTTAAGGTGAAAGCATCATGTGGCTCATTCTCAGACTGGAGAGAGACGGATCTAGTGGGTGAGAAAAATGGGAGGTGCTTCCTCTCTTTTTTGAGTGAGTCATTCAAACTTGCCTTTAAGCATATTCTTGTGCTATTCAGTATCTGTATATGAACTGAGCTACAGTCTCAGGGGATGCAGGTGGCGCTGTGGGTTAAACCACAGAGCCTAGGACCTGCTGATCAGAAGGTTGGCGGTTCAAATCCCCGTGACGGGGTGAGCTCCCGTTGCTCGGTCCCTGCTCCTGCCAACCTAGCAGTTCGAAAGCACGTCAAAGTGCAAGTAGATAAATAGGTACCACTCCGGTGGGAAGGTAAACGGTGTTTCCGTGCGCTGGTCTGGTTCACCAGAAGCGGCTTAGTCATGCTGGCCACTTGACCTGGAAGCTGTACGCCGGCTCCCTCGGCCAGTAAAGCGAGATGAGCACCGCAACCCTAGAGTCGGTCACGACTGGACCTAATGGTCAGGGGTCCCTTTACCTTTACCTTTACAGTCTCAAAACTGACATACTAGAAATCAATGGATACAAAAAGAATGTTGCAGGTTTTCTGTTCCAGCAGTGGTTTCCCAGGGTCACATCAAATGCTACTACAGAGGATGCCCCCATCTTCAAGATGGGATACCTAGGGAGCATGAAAGGCTCCTATGGGAAAGAGCAGTTTAAAAAGACTTGGTTCACATATGGTACTTCATGCATAGTCCCTCTGGCCTCTGGAACCCTATGTTTTACAGTAACAGAAACTGGTTGCGCAAGAGAGCCATTCTGCTTCCCTTCTGCACTCCTGCCACATACACAAAAATGTAAAACATCCTACGGCTTTGTAAAAGTGATATGATGAAGAAGAAGAAGAAGAAGAAGAAGAAGAAGAAGAAGAAGAAGAGGAAGAAGAAGAAGAGCAGCTGTCAGAGGCAGCAGCATGCCTCAGAATACCAAATACTTAGAATTTAAATCAGGACACATTTGTTCCCTTAATGTCTTATTTGTGAGCTTCCACTATTGTAGCAGAAATAGTGACTTGGTGGACCTTTGTTCTTTTGCAGTAAACTTCTCCTTATGCTCTAATGGAACCATTCACTCTGCTCTGCTTTCACAACCGTTGCTTTAGGTAGCATAGCTGGAAATAGAATGCTGTGCTAGCTAAAGGGACCTCTGGTTTGATCCACCAAGTCCCTTGGGCTCTTATAAAGATAATAGTTCTGACCTATAATTCCACAGTGTCAGAGCCATGGATTTTGACAGTGTAGATTCTCGTGTTGATATATAATATAATGTCTTGCCTTGGTTTCTAGACCTTGTATACTTACAATATCCCCCTCAGTAGATAAAATGCTGTGAAAACAGATGCATATACTTTTTATCATGTTGCAAAACCATTCTATCTCTATTACACAGGGAGAGAAATTGCTGTTTCACTGGCAGTTTTAGGATCATATATAATCTTATTGTACAGCCATATTCAATAACTGTCTCACAAGATTCTATTTATAGGCACCTAATAACAAGATGAAATTCCTATTAAGGTACTCTGTATTCTGTTTAATTCTAGTATGCAAAGCAAGGTTTCTCCTGAAATATTTTCCTCTGGTGTCTGTGAAATAGTTCAAAAAAGTTGGGTGATAGCAAAAAAGCCAATTACTTTTGAGCATCAGTATGTTACTCTTTGATTTCTTATGCAGTCATACCTTGGTCGTTGAACGCCTTGGTACTCGTATGTTTCGTCTCCTGAACAATTGGAACCCAGAAGTGAGTGTTCCAGTTTTCTAACTTTTTGGGGGATGCTGAACATCTGATGCGGCTTCCGATTGGCTGCAGGAGCTTCCTGCAGCCAATCAGAAGCCATCCTTTGGTTTCCAAACATTTTGGAAGTCGAATGGACTTCCAGAACAGATTTCATTCGACTTCCAAGGTACGACTGTATTATAAAAGTCATTTCTGCTGTCTTCTGAGTTGGTTTCATCCATCTTCCCAAATGTTCTTACATATCAAACAGATATAAGCAATTATTCATGGTGCCTCATTGACATCCCAGTTAAACTGGAACAATTTGATTAAACATGTTTTGTTTCATCCCATTGCAGCTAACATGACAGCATATGTTCAAATCCATAAACTTTAGCTTAAATAAAGGATCCTTAGGAACCATTGATATTTTGGTCCCATATTTATTTCAGCCATCCTGCTATAATTGTTTAGGAAGGTTCATATTGAAAATCTGTTCCTTCTGAAAGAAAGGGAGAAAGATTTCTGATTATGTATGTTTGCTGATGTGCCTGTATACTTGATAAGCATGTTATTACGGGGGAGGAGAGGCATTTTGATCCTGGTAGTTAGTGAGGCCGCAGTTCAACTTTCTGCAAATGTTAAGCATTTATTACAGTTTCATTAGTGTTTGTACCCCCTTCAAAGTCTACCAACAGTCCACTTATAGCTGCTTAAAATTGAAATATAATATCTGAAAGAATAGGCAGAGCTCTTTAGGTACTAGACATTTCAGTAGAGAACCGTACTGTAATCCATGTCTTTCACTTATAAGTGAAGCATAAAAACTAGGCCATTCCCAGTCATTTTTAAATGAGTGCCATATTAGACTATGTGGGTTATTTTCTCTCTTAAGTCATCAAACATTTACAATTGGGCTGGCTCCTCTTTCAAGCAGGAAGGATTGTTGATAGCAGATATGTCAATGTCTTCTTTGAAAATCAGCTTAGATAGCTGGCTTGTGGCGGGTTTCTTTGCTAATAAAGGCCTTTTTTAGAATACATTCTTTCTGCCATCGATTTGCTTTGTGTATATCAAAAAGGGTGATACTTAAATATAGGCAGTTGAAACATACATTATCAACTCAGACACGTGTTTGACTTCCAAGTACCTCAAAGTACTCTACATTGTTTATTTTAATTAAACAATAGGCATTGGTGTAATATGCCAGGTCTTCTTTCTGTGCCAACTCAGTGCTGCTGTCAACATTGTTTTGCATTGATGTAGCAAAGCCGATATATGTGAACCACTAGAATCCTCTGAAAATGGAATTTGAGACTGTATCACACCAACCAACCACATACTGCTATAATCTGTGGTGCTTATGAAATGCATCAGTCATTTTTCAGTTCCATTTATAAGCAGCTTTCAGAGGTGCCCTTGAGAGCAAAGACAAATTTTGTAGCACAGATTTAATGCACAGATAGCTAACTAGCAGCATGAGAGGTAGATCTAGTCCCAAGGTAAGTTTATCTGTTTTTTCCCCAAATTTTAATCATTTCATCTGGAAGGAAAAGAAGAATACTTAATATAAATTTGGGGTGGAATTTGAAGTAGCACTAAGGAGACCACTCCATCATTGCAAACGTTTCAGCTTGCCATACAATCTCCCCCTCTTCCACCACTTATTGTTCTGGGCATTCTCACAACCCCCTAGACCTGTGCAGGGGGAGAAGAGCAGGGAAACCCTTTTGCACTAGTGGGACTCATACTGGTTCCAGCTTTGGTTGAATCTGTGCATTAGTCTGGAAAGTGTAATACAGTGGTACCTCAGTTTCAAACGTAATCTCTTCTGGAAGACAGTTAGAGTTCCAAAACATTCGAAAACCGAAAACTCAATATGGAAGCCTCAAAACGGAAAACTCAATACGGAGAACTCAATACAGTGGTACCTCAGGATGCGAACGGGATCCATTTCGGAGCCCTGTTCGCATCCTGAATAGAACGTAAGACGCATCTGTGTGTGCGCGGGTTGCATTTCGCTGCTTCTGCGCATGTGCGTGATGTCATTTTGACTCTGCGCATGCGCGAGCGGCGAAACCTGGAAGTAATGCACTCCATTACTTCCGGTTCACCACGGAGCACAACCCGAAAATACTTATCCTGAAGCATATTTATCCAGAGGTATGACTGCACAGAATGTTCAACTTCTGAGGTGAGTTCAAAAACCGAAGCATTTACTTCCGGGTTTACAGCGTTCAAAAACCGAAATGTTCGTCAACTGAGACGTTCGAAAAGCGAGGAACCACTGTATATAGTGCTTTTAATGGTTTTATCCCATTCACTCCCCACTACTGCGGCTTCCTCCACTACCACTTCATCCTTTAGTCTAGCATTCTGTTCCCAAACTGGGTGACCAGATGCCTATGGGAAGCTCATAAGCAGGATGTGAGTCTAACAGCCCTCTCCCTACATGTGATTTCCAGCAACTGGTATTTAGAGGCATAGGACCTCAAAACACTGGAGGGGGGACAGGAGGCAGTAGTAGTCCAGTGAAGAAGCCAGCACAGACTCTGAACCAGTCTCTGCTTGTTGTGAAGGCACTCTTGCAGCATGCAGCATGGCTGAAGTATGTGCTTTCCTATTGCATCCATTTGTAGCCTGAATTTATTGCTTTCTTACAAACCTGCATAGTGCAGCTGAGTGCTGGATGAGAGCTGGGGCCAGTCACTATCCGAGAATGATAAAATAGGATGGGGGAGAGCTCTGCACTCTGCCATGAGGTCCTTAGAGGAACAGCAAGATATAAATGTTAGAAATAATAATTCCAAAACCCCTTAAGCTCCCTTTATTATTCTGGAGCTCTTTTCAAGAACTTTCTGTTCCACCATTGGGTAAACACTGTAAAGCAGAGATGGAAATGAGCTGAGGAAGTATTATCTCATGCCATTGCTCTTCTAAAAGCAACTCCCAGCTTGAACTCATCTATACTAAAGGGTTACATAATTATTATTTTCTCAGAGGAGTGATTAATTTTAACGTTTTTTGTTGCTGCAAGATAGAGCTAAAAGGACAGAATTTAAACTAATTTTTGAAGTCATATATTTTCAGCTTGCATTACCATTTCATTTACCTTTTAGCGGATTGTGCATTAATCATACACCTTATACATAACGTTTTCCCTTCTTGAATATATGTATCTGACTGCTGCTTGTAAAGTATTCTGCAGTTAACAAGACAAAGGGGCCCGGTGCTCCCTGTTCAGTGCCGCACAGTTGCTTTGTCCAGTGCACTTATATATCCAGGTATTGTATGCTATGATTATTCCAAACTGAAATATGCCATAAATTGTGGGCTTTAATTTCCCTTCGTTTCCTCCCTTGATTTCTCTGATGCCTCTTCCTCCCTTGACAGTCTTACCTTCTTCCAAAAAATAAAAATAAAAATCCTTCTCCTCTGTAGCTTTATAGTCATATCCATTACCGACTTATAGCCACTGTGTGCAAAGCCTTTTTCCTCTCCTGTGTGGAACAATCCTGTGATAGTGGTCTTTTCTGACTCTGTAAAGTAGCCCGGTGTATCCCAGAAGTTGATGGACTCAGCTCCCATTAGCCCAGCCAGCATGGTCAATGGTCAGGAATAAGAACATAAGAAGAGCCTTGCTGGTCCTTGTCGTCCAGCACTCTGTTCTCACTGTGTTTAACTAGATGCCAGTGGGAAGCCCAGTAGCAGGACCTGAGTATAAGTGCGCTCTCCCTTGGAAAGGATGACTTTTGTTGCTGTCCAACAAGATCTGGAGGGCACTAGAAGGTGGCTCTAAAGAACACTAATCCAGGAGTTTATTTAGTTTGTTCAGGAAGCTCTACTCACTAGTACAGTCCAGAATACATCATCTGAAATTCCTATTATCCAGACCAGCCTTTCTCAGCCTTGGGTCCCCAGCTCTTCTTGAACTTCAACTCTCATCATCCCTGACCCCTGGCCATTCCACTACAATAGGAGTTGTAGTGCATGTTGAGAAAGGCTGACCCGGACTGCTCCTCTCTTTATAACTTTTTCAATAGTTGGAGAATTTTAAAGGTTTTGGGTTGCTGTTTTGCTGTGTTTTCACTTCACATAGGCACAGCATCTCCAAGGCTTGTAAATGTAGGGTTGATGAAGCTGCCAGATAATTTTCTTACTCTGTAGCCAGAGGAGGTTGGAATAGAATGTATTATTTCGCTTTCTCTTAAGAACATTATTGAGCTGTGTGTGTATGTGTTGCAATTAAAGCATTTAAAGAATACACATATTTCTCTTTGCAAAGCTACACTCTTTTTTTCCCCATCTCTCTTATTTTTAGAATTTCACTATTAAAAGATGGAGGCCTCCGAATAGCTAATGTGAGTAAATCAGATGCTGGAAGTTATACTTGCCTGGCAGAGAACCAGTTTGGAAAAGCTAGTAGTTCAACTAGCTTATTAGTTACAGGTAATTAGATAGCTAATTGTCTATCAGTAGCAAATTGTATGAACTGAGAAATTTGTGAAACAGACATTCCAGTTTTATATTTTCAGTTTACTTTCAATTAGTACTGCAAGCACAATTCATGTGAAATATGTAATCAGTGCTCTTGCTAAGCTCATAGGAAAATGATTTTATATATTAGACTGTTTATATTGAATGCTCTATCTTTCAGAGTTTTTTATATGGTGACGTTTCAGCTTTTTCTATGAAACTTTCTGATAGTCTCCATGGACAGCCATATGAAATCTCTGTTGCCTTAATCTTAGTCTATACTTGACCATGCATTTGTAGAGAGGGAACAGGTTTACAGTTTTGAAATGGAACTAATTTTTGCTTTAAAAATATATATGACAATTCCATTACAAAAAAAAAAAAGCGGGAAAATTGGGTTTGTGTCAAGGACAGTACTGGTGATTTGAAATGCTTTTTCATAATACATAAAAGAGTGCATTCCATATCCTCTGGTTGTCATTCTCAATCCTCAATTCTCTCTTAGGTTTTTAATTCTGCAGTATGTTTATGCCTATATTTTTTCACAGTGCATTCTTGTTTCAAAGGCAGATTTTGCACAGTTTCCGGTTTCATCAGATTTCCTCTCTACTTTTGAGATGTTTTCTAACATTCCTGAAAGATGCTTGATTGGAGTTTGGAAAATCTTTGAGGCAGGGAAACTGTACTTAAGTCTTTGACTCAGTTTTGTGTGTGTGTTGTATACAAAATTATACTTAAAAAAAACACAACTATGCAGGAAAGTAGAACAGTAATTCAGACAGCTGAAACTGACTCTTCCTGTTCTTCACAGAACCAACTCGGATAACTCTGGCACCTTCAAACATGGATGTTTCAGTAGGGGAAAGTGTTATCTTGCCCTGTCAAGTTCAACACGATCCACTGCTGGACATTAGTTTTACATGGTATTTTAACAGCGCATTGACTGACTTCAGAAAAGACGCATCTCATTTTGAGAGAGTAGGTGGGGTAAGTTGTAAAGTATTTATTTATCTTCTGGTTGTTATCGTTAACTATACTGGTCATCTGGAAAGGGCAAAAAATGATTTTACTAAACTTAGTACGTTTGTAGCTTTTTAATGACAAAAACAGTACATAACCATTAAACTGCTAATGATAGTGTGGGGTTTGCTGCATATTATTAATGGATTCGACAGTAGAGGAATTTCTGCAAAATAAATCTCACCTTTTTATTAGTTGTAGAAATGACTTACAAGTGGGTTGAATTTACATATTCTCTTTTGCAATAGCCCATCCATTTTGCCCAGATATTATTTTGTTCCACTCATTTATATACCCTTTTTGGGGTTTGAACATAACACCTCCCGTCCCTGGAAGATATAGCTGCTCCTGTTATGTCTAGGATGACTCCTACCATAAAAACCTTCTTGTAGTTTATGATCTGCTTTGGCGGCTCTGCCACAAAGGTCCGGTTTTTATGTCACAGTAAACCAGAGTATGGTTTGTCATGATTTCCTGAATGTTCTTTTTTTATAATTATATTTTATTAATTTTCCATCAAAAGAAAATACAAATCACACCACATTACAACTTCTATAATTTTTTCCATTTTTGACTTCCTTCAGCCTCTCTGCCAATCATCCGAATTATATCTTCTTTAATTATACATTTCCAAATTTTGCTATTGCCTTTATGCCTACCCCCCACTTCTATTTTCCCTTTTTACAATATTTCTTATGTTATTACAGAGCTTCTTTAAATGCAACTAACGTAATTCCATTATCACTTATACATTCCCAATACTCAACTAACTTTCCCCAGTCCTCGATGAACTTTTGATCTCGTAGATATCTGATCTTCCCAGTCAGTTTATCAAGTTCTGCATAGTCCATCAGCTTCATTCTCCACTCCTCCAGCGTTGGTATTTGTTCTTGTTTCCATTTCTGGGCCAGTAGATTTCCTGAATGTTCTGCCTCCTTAATAGTTGCTCACACCCACTATGTTCCTCTCCAAGTTTTTAGATTAGCCCAGGACCACAGCTAAGGGATCATAGGTAAGCTATCTTCTTAATCACAACCTATAACCTTGGGGCAATCCTTGGCTACAATCATGTTTGAGGAAGAGGGACCTTAAACCACAATCCTGGGTTAAGATGGCACAGTAAGTGGCCTATAAATGCCTGAGAAGGTGCAATCTCCTCCTTGGCTTTGTGCCAAGCCATGGCTTAGCATGACAAGCAAATGCAGCCCAAGTGAGGCTAATTGCAGAGAACATTGGGCAGGGGCTTTGCCAGTGATATACCAGCTGTGGAACTCCCTCCCTAGGAAGGTTAGATAGAGTGGCTTCTTCTTTAGTTTTAGGCAAGCTATTAAAGCTTACTTGTTCTTTGTAGCTTTTAATTCTGCCCTTTCTCTTTAAATGTGCATTTTTCTTCTTCTTAATCTGTTCCTCCTAATATTGCTTTAAATTACAGTTTTTGAATTGTGTGTTGCTTGGCTGGTGTGCTTTTGGATCAAAATGCAAATTCATAAATAATTTTATGAATAAATAAGAGAGTCCAAGTACCCATGGAATTGTGTGCTATATTCCCCTATAAAGTTTAAGGCTAAATTGGACCTGACATGAATCACATGATCGTGTCTCCCCCTCCCCCTTACTAAACATTATGCTTTTTTCTGCTTTTCTTTTGCTACATTCAGCTGGGGGGGGGGGCAATCCAAATTGGGGCAGCTGGAAAAGGAGCAGGGAGATTTAAACTATCTGGCCACACTTTTACAACTTATTTGCAGAAACAAACAAAAAAAAAAAAAAAACTCGGCAAGATTTAAATAAACACAATTTTATTTACAGAGAACAAGAAATATAACAGGTGATAACATAGTATTATGTACAAACAGCAGAATGCAACATTTGATGTAATAAACCAGAAGTTGGGGGAAGTCACAGGGAGGGGGGAAATTGGAAAATGAATGTTAAGTAATGATATTGGATAGTTGTTATCAGAAAGGAAAATCAATAAAAATTGTTTTTTAAAAATAAAAATAAACTTTCTGGCCACACTGTGGCACCAACGGTAGCCTCGCTCCCAGGTAAAACAGCAGTCAAGAATGAACTCTCCTCTTGTTATAATGAAACTATCATTTTTCCTTTTTTTCAAATAAAAAAGACTAAAATTATAATGAAGTTATATCTAATTATAAGACTGGATTGTTTTAAAATGCAATGTTGGTACTATACAGCTTTATTCCACTAATTGCTAATGGCAGGAATCCAAAGCACGGCATGTAGTGTTCCACATACGTGCGTGGGCCAACTTTTTTCACTTCCAGTCTGCCAGCAGTCAATTCCCTCCCACCTCTTTTAAAACAAACAAACAAAGCAGAGGTTTTGGAAACCTCTCCAGCACAGCACCTCTTGAGGCCTTGAAGAACTGGGAGGCGGGGAGGGGCAGGGAAATCACATTACCATCATACCTAACTTAACAAAACCTGGCCTCTTTTCAAGTGGCCGGGTGTCCTACCCCAGTGTTAAGCATCGTTTGTTAGAATTATTTTATTCAGCTTTTATTTTAAAGGGCGACGTCTTAACGATTAGCTGACAGGGGCTGATACAGTGAGTGTTCTTTCAGAATGAGACACAGCTTACTGTCTCCTGCCTAATTAAACTTCTCACCCTGGTTTCTAGCACCTGAGATGCAGCACCCATCTTCTGCAACTAGTACTGCAGGTCTTTTCAAGCCAAAAGAAGAAGTCTTGGGATCAGCTTGTGTCACCGCATCCTATTACGCTAGGCTTTCAGTTCTAGCCAGCGCTGCCTCCTTGACTTTTAGAACTGCATTGCTTGAGAGCAGGGTAGCTTTTCAGAGCACATATGCCATGAAGCAGTTGAGGGAAAGAGGGCTGGAATTTCAAAGAGAGAGAAGCTACTGAGAGGCTTGGACACTTAGACATAAAGACAGATCAAGTGATCACTGCTTGACATGTGGCAGAAACTTAGCAAGTTGAACGTGTTATCCCAGCTTCTAAGCCCCACTGTATTTCAACTTCCACACCACCTCTGAAATAAAGATATAGGAAAGTGAATGGGTTGCACTATGGGCCCACAGGGTCTAACAAACCCTGCGCAAGGACCTGTACACACACCCTCTGAAATTGACTCTTGGGGAGTCAAGTGAACCCCAAGAACGGGGGGGAAAGGGAAGGGGGGTCATTTCACCTAGCAAGCTGCAATGCTTGTGCAAACAGAATGATTGGTAGAGGGTGACATTGAATTCCACTCCACAGTAGACCTGGGCGATATATCAGTATATCACCCAGGACAACTTTGATGGGCAGACCACAGTGACTGTTTAATTTGCAGTGTCCCAAGCACAGCGGAATGATGAGGAGTACGTGCCACATACTCTATATTACTTTATTTACACTTCAAAGCTGGTAGATTACAGAAAAACATCTTGCCTCTGCCGGAGCAGAGAAAGCATCCTCTCTCCTCTAAAGCACAGAGAGAAAACACACTGAAAAACAGGAAACCAGTGTACGTCACATCCAGTCTCCTTTCCCGTGAGAAAACCCAACAGCACAGACTGTGGAATGTAAACACCTGTCTCGTGACAAGCACTTCGCTGCACAGTGAAGAGAGCAGAAACCAACAGTGACAGCTTCACTCAGCAGTATATTGCTGGTGAAACTGCTGCTGCTTCTGAGTCCTCTTTCCTTCAGCACACTGGGCACTGGAGGAAAAAAATCTGCCGGTGCTGGAGGCAGATGGACTCAAGCGGTGGCAGTTTCACCAGCAATATACCACTGAGTGAAACCGCCACCATGGTCTGCCCCTCATACTGGCAGAGGGAGATACAGCTGGTTCCTCCACTTCTTTAAACTGCTTGGCTGAGGAGCATGCCACTGCCCTTGTCTCAGCCAAGCAGTTTTATGGAGCCTCCAGCCCACCACCAGCTTGCACAAGCCAACTGTGCAGGGGGGCTCTGCTACAAGTGCTCCCGCTTCCCAGCTGAGGGAGCCTGAACCCAACTCCTGTTGCACGGGAGCAGAAGCTGGATCGGGTCTGCTCAGCTGGGGGGGGGTGCAGGCTCCATCACACTTTTCCATTGAGGGGTTCCCGGCTGCGTTCCCCTCAATGGAGAAGTTTAAAGGAGCACCGCCTGGCAAGGCTGAGGCAGACCAGCAGCTGCATCAGAAGCAGTACAGGAGCTCTCAGATGCAGCTGCTGGGCTGCTTCCACCTTCCCCAGCGCCAGTTCCGTCTGGCTGCCTTCAGGTGGCGCAGGGGCTCTGAGCAGCCCCGATCCTGCTCCTACTTGCATACAAGCAGGAGCGGGGTCAGGGATCTCTCAGCTGGGAAGCAGAGGCTTCACGCTCCCCAGCTCAGCAGCCCCGATCCCGCTCCTACTTGTGTGCATTGCTCCCAGCGCACCAGATGCTGGGCTGAAAGTGCCTCAGGTCCCGCCATGAGACAGTTTCTCCCAGCGCCTTGCCAGCTTATTTCAACATTGTGGTTTATTGCCATACCGTGATGTTTTGCTGGTGATGCACCGCGATGTTGAAAACCTAATATCGCATAGCCCTACTCCAGAGCTTTATTCATTTATATGTCTACTCTGGAACATTTGTAACTAGTTAAATCCAGTCCAACTTATGCACAGGTGTACTTCCTTTCCAAGCTGAGGTGAGCTCATCTCTTTAAAAGGAGGGGATTAAAATTAGAAGTTTTGCCCAGATTTCTCCAGTACTGTGGGAGTGAACTACAGATGGTCTTTGATAGCGTATGCTAATTGAGGTGACACTTCTTCAGAAAAGCACGAGACAGGCTAGAGAGCACACATGCATGCAGACGGATATGTATAGTCCTTAAATATTACATTTTGCTTGGTGTGTAGTAAGCTAGTCTCCACCACCACCACCACCACCCCAGATGTCCAAGCAAGTAAGGATTAAACAAAAATTGCTATACCATTCTCTTGACAGATGATGCACACAGCTTCTGAACTGTTAACATGCTGCCTGTATGCCACTGAAGATATTACTGTGTCAGAAAGCCTATTATCAGCTGAAACTGGGTAGACATCAGTATTAGAAATTGTTACAATGTGGTTACTGGTTTTAATACCACCCAGAGTGCTGGTGATTTCTGTTTCAAGAGTCAGCGTAGTGCCGGTCAGGGAAGGTGACCTTCCTGTCATTGTGACTTGACCACAGCAACACATATCTATTTTTTTTTTCTGCATAATTTTTATTGTTTTTTTTAAATCATAACAAACAAGAAAGTAAAACAATTTACGCCTTGTTATCACAGATTTCTTTCTATAAGACTTCCTTCAGCTTCCCCTGAGATCATCCATACGCTAATTTAACAAATTCACACAAATCCTAGCTTATATTGACATTATTTTCTCTTTCCTTCTTTTTCTCTTTAGACAATATTCCAACCTTTTCACAGAGCTTTTTTAAACACAGCTAGCGTTATCTGACCTTCACTTATATTTTCCAGATATTCCACAAATTTTCCCCAATCCTCAATGAACCTTTGGTCTTTTAAATATCTAATTTTCCCCGTCAATCTGTCCATCTCCGCGTATTCTAGTAGTTTTGCTCTCCATTCCTCAAGCGTCGGTATGTTCTGTTGTTTCCAATTTTGGGCCAATAGGACCCTTGCGGCCGTTGTTGCATATTGAAAGAATTTACTATCATTGTTCTTTATATCACTTCCTGCTAGGCCTAGCAGAAAAGCCTCCGGCTTTTTCCCAAAGTTATATCTTAATATACTTTTCATTTCATTATATACACTTTCCCAAAAGCCTTTGACCTTTCTGCAGTCCCACCACATGTGGAAGAAGAATCCCTCTTTTTCCCTGCATTTCCAGCATTTATTGCAAGTTTTATATATTTTTGCTAATTTTGCAGGTGTTATATACCAACGGTAAAACATCTTCATGAGGTTCTCTTTTAACGTTATGCAAGCTGTAAATTTAAGATTTTTTTTCCAGAGTTTCTCCCATTCTTCATAGTATATATTATGGCCGATCTAATTTCACTGGCTGAAGATGTGAATGAAATCTCTCCGACTGCCAGGATTCCAAGAAACGTTGGCAGTTTGAGAGCATGTTGCTGCACCATTTTTGTAGTGCTTTCACAATACCCAATACTGAGTTACACAAAATGCTAAGGCTTTGGTAGCACATCCTTCGTGATATGGTGAATGATTAATATTGGAATTCAACTTTCACTCTCTCTCTTGCCAACATGATATTGTTCACCATGATTAGATACAGCATTGTTTTGTCTATTCAGACTTGTCATCGGAGAGGTGCACAAGCTTATATATAGAGTTTGACAATCCCACAGGCAAATTTATACTTAGTGCAAGATTTATTTCAGCAAATAAATTACCGCACTGGAAAGGGTGAATGTGGGTGTCTTAGCCTTGAGGGTTGCTTTACACTGTCAGTTCTCACTGTTGTGTGAATTTATATGTTGTGCTCTCTGGAAGAATTTTGAGCCGCAGTTTTTTACACCAAACATCACACTCTTTCCCATTAATTGTATACAACACTTTTTACAGATATTCCAGCTTGTATTAAACATAGAAATAGTCAATCATTACCAAGTACTTAAGTTTTCAATTAAGCTAGTCACTTCAAAAAACTGGCAAGGAGAATATTACATTTGGTTTAAGACACTTTCTTTTAGATAAGACGTGACTTTGCATTTTTGGAAAGCAAAGGCCACTGAAAATATTTTAATCAAAAGATTAAAGTGCTGCTGATTGAGATCATAAGGGAAACAGAAGGAAAATAAAGCATCTAAACCATATCTAGGGAACTTTTTTGAGCCTGAGGGTTGTGTTTCCTGATTGCCAGTGTTCCAAGGTCCTTATGTAAGTGGTGAGTGGGGCCAAAACGTGGACAAGGTGTGTGCATGAATGTAGCACACATAGAGTGCACACACCACCCCCAAAACGCAAAAACTTTCCTGCAATATAAAGAAGCACAATCATTAACATTCCCTCTTTCCATCGGTTCATAAAAACTCTCTTACCCAACCATCCCACCACAAACGAGAAATCTCCATCCAAAAAAGATCCAATAAACTCTTTGCAACAAAGTCAGCATTTCTTTTTCTTATGAACGTGGCTTCGTGCTTAAGAAGCTCCCAGTGGGTCGTCCTGTTATCTTCTCTCTCTCTCTCTCTCTCTCTCTCTCTCTCTCTCTCTCTCTCTCTCCGTCTCTCTCTTAACGGGATTGATTTTTGGTTCTTATGCACTGCTGTTTTTGTAGCCTTAGAAAAGAAAATGCTTGCCTAACTCCTGTCCTCTGTTTAGTTGTTATTCTTCGTTTCTTTCATTATTTATTGTTGGTGTTATAGATTTTGAACAATCAAAATAAATTACTGGTGGTTTCCTGTAGAAGCATACATGCACAGTGTGAGATGATTTTATTTGACAGAAACACACAAGTGTCTATCTGACACTGATGCATTGTTAAGGGTCATACAAAGTGTGATGTCTTGAAGTGTGAAGTCACAGTAGACATTTGTGCTTCGGGAAGATAAAGTTTTGCAAGTTTGAAAAATGAGACACAGAGAGAGAGAACCACTTGTCAGCCTTCTGTCACTGGAACTGGAATTTTTAATGCTTCTAAGAGCTGCTTTCTTTTTAAGGAGATCCTCATTACAAACATCTCAGGATAGAACAATGAGTATTCAAGTCATTTGGCTTCTTTTTTTTATAAGGTCAGTTTTATATTTGCTGCGCACCTGTCTGCCCAATTTGGGACTGGATGCTAGTTTCAGCTAGTAATTGGGGGCATAGATAATATCAGAGTCAGATGGCAGGCAGAAGGTTAAATTGCTCAGGCTAAAGAGAAGAAGCAAAGACCTTGGATAATAAGAGACCCATTATCCCCATGGATAACTTGGCTGGTTATGTAGTTAACAAGGCTCAGACTGGGCATGGCAGGTAACAGGTGTTTTGTGCCCATAGTACATGGTGGCACCCAGCAGCAGAGACCTGGCCTTCCGTACTTACTCCTCTGTCTTTTGCCTTACTTGCACAGACAGAAAGAAGCCAGAGTTTGGCTACCAGGACTCCCAATTCAAAGTCCCATAGTATCTTTAGACAGAGTTTCTTCCACTAAAATGAAAGTTCCTCCCTTTACATGTAGGACCCTTTGACCCTTACTTAGAATCCAATCTGGGGCTGGAGTTGTTATGTTGTATGCTTGCTTTTAGCATCTTACATTTGTACTTGACATTTTTATTTATTATTTTTATTATTAACTTTCTATGCTTCCCTTCATTTGAGGATCACAGGGCAGTTCACCACAAAATACAAATTCAAAATGAGAACACAAAATACACAATAAAACAGAAACAAACCAATAACACCCCTCCAACAAACACATTTAAAAGGCCATAGAATGTTAAACAGCCAAAGGCCTGGTTGAAGAGGAACGTTTTCACCTAGCGCCTAAAGATGTGGAATGAAGGCGCCAGGCGAGCATCCCTGGGGAGAGCATTCCACAAGCGGGGAGCCATAGCCTCCACCTCTTGTGGAGGAGGCACATGAAGAAGAGCTTCAGATGATGATTGCAGGGTCCAGATCAGTTCATAAAGGAAGTCAGATCACATCCACAATCCCAGTTCTTTTATTCATCTAAATTTAAAGGGCACCTTTTTATTATTCCCCTTCAGCTTTCTCAAAATTCCCCAGGGAAACAAATCTATCTACTGAAAAGAATTTCATCTTCCTCTGTCATATTCTGTTCTATCTCTGTTGTGCATGCACACGCTAGTGCACAGTAGACAGACTGCATTCCATGCAAGCAATTATTATTAGTAGAAGTGTTACTTCAAAGCTGGTTTCTTCCTCTTGGGGACAGGTTGCAGCTCAGTGCGTACAGCACATGCTGTCATGCAAAAGGTTGCAGGTTCAGCTCCTGACATTTTCAGTTAGGGCTGAGATGGGCTCCTGCATGAAATTCTGGTGAGCTGCTGCCAGTCTTGTGTCAACAGTAGTGAGCTAGATGGACTAATGATCTGACTCAGCACCAGGCAGCTTCCTCTCTTTCTCTCTTTACCTGAAAAAAACCAGATGCTGTTGAACCAAGAACAAGCAAGCTAACTGAATATAAATTTTAAATATATATATTTATCTGAACAGAGTGCATCGGGAGACTTAATGATTAGGAATATCCAACTGAAACACAGTGGAAAATACGTGTGCATGGTGAAGACGGAAGTGGATAGTGTGTCATCTGCAGCAGATCTCATAGTTCGAGGTATGAACAATGCTACTTACTTACCTAGGCGTAAGTAAACACCTCTTAGGGTGTTTCCAGATTGAGTTTGAGAGTTCTGTTGTTGTATCTAAAGTGTCAGACACTGCCTTGCAAACCTCAAGAAAGTGTTCCTTTTTGCCATGTTGATTTCCTGCTGGTTCAATATGTACATTGAGATCTATCAGGACCAGCAGTAGTGACAGAAAGAGAGAGACTGTATGTTGGAACTCTGGTTGATGTCCCTGTCAAAGAGTGCTAAATTAGCAGTGGTGGGAGATAGTTTCTGAATGTTTCTTTCTAGCTTCCCATACTTCCTGAGATCTGAGGAAATGAACAGTACACAATACACATATTCAGTTTATATGTTGCAGTGGGGGGGTGCAAACACAGCAACTTGTTGCTATTGAAAGCAATAAATCTTCTGGAGGCTTGGGGAGGGGACCCAGCACAGGTTTAGGGGGCACAAGGCAGAGGGGGAAGGTATTACTGTGCAAATATACATCAATTCATGCTGTACAAATTAATACTAATTTGGATGAAATTTGTCTTTGTGTGTAAAAGTGAATGTGACAATCTTCATCCGTGGCTACACTATTTTACTTCAAAATAACATTGTATTAGCTCTTACTTGATGTTCTCTCTGTGTGTTTTTATTTTAAAATGTATTTAAGAAGAAGTAGAAGAACACAGTAGTATATTTTGTAAACTGAAGCAAATCCTTATTTCCAGAAATGCTTAAGAAAGCTTTCAGGGTTAAATTGCTGTCCAGGGTGCTGATGCGGTTTTGTGCAGGGAGAAATGACTACCAAGCGAACATCATGGCAAAAACTGCTTTAGATAACAAATTGTCAAACCAAAAAGATGTATTAGCAGATTAAAGCAGGACATCAAGGACTAAAGTAAAAGACGCTGATTTGAAAAGGTAGTGAAAAGTTGCTGAATAAAGGTCCCCGGAAGAATACATCATCTGCTCTCTGCTTGTGAAACTGCTGTTTCAGAACTTGCTTTTACAACTATAAAATAACCAAGCAGGAGTTTACTAAATGTAAAAAATGGCAGTTTTATTGCAATCTAAATTGTTTTCTTCCCCCCACAGTGCTGGCAAAATAGAAATCAGCTGGCACTGTGTTTAAAGATTTGTAGAATAAGTGCTGCCTTCATAACACCTTTCCAATTTAAAAATCTAATATCTTATTGCATTAGGCTCACCTGGACCACCGGAACGTGTAAAAGTGGATGAAATAACAGCTACCACAGCCCGGCTTACTTGGCATGAGGGCTTAGATAATCACAGCCCAATCGCTAGTTATACAATACAGGCCAGGACACCCTTTTCAGTGGGATGGCAAAGAGTCACAACAGGTAGAGGGAAATATTTTTGAAGTGTTTATGAAGACTGCATTTTAATATTTTATTGTTGTGGAGGAAACCAGGAATTTGCAATTTCTTTCAAAATACTCTGTTACAGTTCCTGATGTCATTGATGGGAAGACGTTCACAGCCACTGCAGTAGACTTAAACCCTTGGGTTGAATATGAATTCCGTATAGTTGCCAGTAACAAAATTGGAGGTGGAGAACCTAGTTTACCCTCAGAAAAAGTAAGAACTGAAGAGGCAGGTTAGTGGGTTTTTTGTTTGTTTGCTTGGTTCAATTGATGCAAGTTCAGTGCAGCAGGTTTTCAAACCTTTACGTTTTTTAAAAACATTTGTAAAATTATTTGATTTTTTTTCTGTTTTTAGGCAGTTCAAGAGATGAGTGCTTGGCACTCAGTGACTAACCAGATTTATAATACACAAGTGCTTGTGTGCTCAGACAACTTTTACATGAAGTTACATATTAATGCATATACTGAAAACCTTCCCCTTGTACTAAATGATGAACTAGGAAGCCAAATTGTAACAGTGGGGTGCTTGCTGCAGTCCTGAATTCTGTTCCATCCAAAGTGAAAAGTGTCACCTATCTGTTCTGCTAGAAGTTGTTGCCATAGCACTGCTTGACAGAATGGCTTTTGCTGGCATGTCTAATGCTTTGCTTTTGGCACCACTGAACATTCTTAGGTGAGGCATAGCAAAGCGCATATACTGTAGACCCTCACATCCTAAGATAAGGAAAACCAATTTCAGTCACCACAGGTTGGAGATTACTGGAGAAGGTCACTAAATAGTGGTGTTTGATGTGCAGCCCTGGAATATTTTAGGTAAAGGCGAGAAATAAGCCTACACAGGAATAAGAAAATTATTCCACAGTATTGCGGCTTTGCCATTGATGTTTAGAAAGTAGAAAAATTGTGAATACAAGTGAAGATCAGAGTATTCTTTGCAGTAGTCAAAACAACTTGTTTATATAGTTTTAAAAAATGGTAGAGAATAAAGTAGGTTTGTGTGAGTATTGAACAGGAGCACTCAGATAGAAATTGCTTAACAATTGTTTTTTCTTCTTCTGAGACTCTGCCACCCACACTGACAAGGTGACTGCAACCTTTATGTAATGCTTGCACATGCTTCACGGGGTTCCTTTCCTCTTTGTAATGCATACATATATTTCCTCTCCTTAGAATGTGATTGTGCAGTTTAATCAGCAGAGCACTGAAAAGCAGGATGTCATAATTCTACTATGATAAGAATTCAGAATGGCCTTCTTAATTTTTGTGCTGCTTTTTTTAAATTACTTGGCATAAATGTAACATAGAAACCAGCTCTGTGTCTTTGAGCTACAAGAATTCAAGCACTACCTGGGAGAAATCTGCCAGTCAAGCAATACTCATAGAACATACTCAGCACTTTGTAGACTTTGTCTGAAGAAGGGTTCCCTTCTTTCAGGAGACTTAGTATGGTTTTTAAAAAAACAGCTTAATTCACTTCTGAATATTAAGAATGGTTATTCCCACTAATAATGAATTTTGACTGTTGAGCACTCATTCGGGTGACTCCAAAATAAGATAGTGGCTTTTAGATAAGTTGGAGACTCCCTATGAACACAGAAACATATACCGTATTTTTCGCTCCATAAGGCGCACCTGACCATAAGGCTTGGGCGGGGGGGAATTCAAGGAAAAAAAATATGTGGCTCTTGGGGGCTTTTGCGGGAGGTGGGGGAAGTGAGAGAGAGCCTCGCTCTGTCCCTTCCCCCACCTCCTGCAAAAGCCAGGGATAGCAGCACGAAGCCTCCCCAGGGCAGAGGGATGAAGGCTCCCTGCTGCCCTGCAGAGGCTTCGCGGGCTACCCCAGAGCTGCTCGACCCAACCAGCTCTTTGGGGCTGGCAGTGGGGAAAGCCGAGCTTCCCCCACCTAGATCATGTGCTCAGCCTTTCCGCCGCTTCCTGACCTGCTCTTTGGAGAAAGCCACCGCCAGCCCCAAAGAGCACGTCGGGGAGCTCCCCGAGCTTGTCGGGGCTGGCAAGGGAAGCCTGGGTCCCCCCCCCCCCAGCCCCAGGGACCACACATTCAGTCCATAAGACGCACAGACATTTCCCATTAGATTTTAACAGGAAAAAGGTGAGTCTTATGGAGCGAAAAATACGGTAAATACAAACTTATGGCATCTGTCTGTCTCGAGTGAATATGGAGTGTACCTCCAGGGGTGAAGTCAAATTGCTGTGTTAGCAGCACCAAAGTGACCTCCCCAGGGTGCAAGCCTAGGAGGGCAGAGAAAGAGAGGAATTGACCTGCTTGAACCCTCAACATCATAGTAAATCTCCTGGAGAGGGAGAGTTGGGGCCAAGAGAGATATATGCCATGAGACAAAAGAACTCCTCTTTCTTCACTATGCAGGGATCTAAATAAAGTTCTTTATCATGATACAGAACTGATACAGTTTCACCTCTGAATTTCTGGGACCATTCAATTAATGCGCCTTCTGTTATATTCATGTGCAGCTAATGTGTGTTTTCCCTGTACAGTTCCTGAGGTACCACCATCTGAAGTGAGTGGAGGAGGTGGCAGCAGGTCTGAACTGGTCATCACATGGGATGTAAGTGTTCTGCTTGGAATTTATTTCCCAAAAGTTGCTTTTTTTATTATCTACTCAGTAAAAAATTACCCAGTAACTGACATAAACATTCATTTATCTGATACAGCTGACTTGTTCTGTCGTCTTAATATGTATGCTTTTCCTGGCCTCTTTCCAGAATATTATCAGAGCAATATTTAGCTAAGCTTATTATTATAATAATCTCATAGGTTTTCAGAGTTAACACAAAAATTAAAACAGCTATTTGGATACTGAAAGTACCTCTTCTCATCAACTTTATGTCCCCAACAAATAGCATATGTTTTCAGAGTTTTGGTCTGAGATTTCCTGTAAGATTATTTGACACATAAACAAAATCACACAGATTTATCCCAGTCTGGCTGAGGCCATCTGAAAAATACTGCAGTAGGAGAAACCTGTAGATTGAAAGGGTGCGAAGGCCTGTCATTACTTCCCTTAGTGGTATATCCCTTTGATGACAGTGATGACATTGGAAATAAGCTTCTTAAGTCAACGTTCTGTAAAATCCTGGATGTATTTGCCTTAATAAACCCAACTTCCAACCTTCCAAGCCTCCACATAGTGGAAACCCAAACATGGTGTCTCTTACTAAGATTGTCATCCTAAAACTAGTTAGGAATTGCTGTCAAACTAAATGGGACTTGCATCTGAGTAAACACACTTCGAAATTTGTTCATTTAGGGCTAATGAATGCACTAGTCCTTGGTCTCTTTAGGGATAAAGCTTATTGTATTTCTGTTGTGGCTTTGTTTTATGTTCCATTCATTCCTATTCCCCAGGTTACAATCTTCATTCATTTAGTGCTCCTTTCTTCCCTTTATAGTTTCTTTTTTCTCATTCCCACCTTTGTTCCTTTTCCTATTCTCTTCCTTGTAAATGTAATAATCTCTCTTTTGCCATCCATCAGGCTGACTCCCCTCTATCTTTCAAACCCTTTTCAAACAAGACACTTTCTTACTGTACCTAATGGATGTTATCGCTTCTCTCCCTTTGTTGGTTTCCTGTGTCATCTTTCTTTTGCACTGCACATGTGTTTATTAGATTATAATATTAACTTTCTGTGTAGTTGATTATTATGCTTTTTGTGTTACTGGTTTGGATAGGGAATGATCTGTTTTATATTCTGTGCAGCTCTTAATTAATCATCTGTGCTTAATAAATGACTGACAATGATAACTCGTCTTAATGCTGTATGGAATTTATGCCACTGAATACTGGGGCTGAACTGAATGTCCTCTCTGTGAAACATTTAGTGATTAAAAAAACTTTCTAAATCAAGCAATATGCATGCTTTGTAAAAGCCCAGAATGTCGCTGGAAATGGTACTATGAGATCGTGTTGCAGTAGTTCCATTGTACAGGGGAAGAATGAGGTGCCCCTAATGGTAAGTCAGGTCTGCAGACTTCCTTGGGATATACTGCTAAATATATATGCTAGCACATGCATTCCTAATGTGCCCTTGGGTTTCTTAAATTGGATCCCATTGCCCCTTTGGCTAATTTAATAAAAACCCTCAGGAGTCAAGCTTCTCTTCCTCATAACGTTGATTAGACAAATGAGACTTCAAATAATTCTTTTACTAGATTTTTTATGTTTACATAGATTGAATTTTTTGTTGTTGTTATTTTAGTATTTTATTCATTTACAAATTTTTGGCTTAGCCCGTTCCTGAAGAATTACAAAATGGTGAAGGATTTGGCTATGTCGTAGCTTTCCGACCTCTTGGCGTTACAACCTGGATACAGACAGTTGTCACGTCACCTGACACACCCAGATACGTCTTCAGAAACGAAAGCATCTTGCCCTTTTCACCATATGAAGTCAAGGTTGGTGTGTATAATAATAAAGGAGAAGGACCATTTAGCCCCGTGACCACAGTGTATTCTGCTGAAGAAGGTGGGTTTTTGAATCATCTCTTACATACCTGTCGTTATTTCCCATGTCAATGAGTGAAATATAAATATTTGCTTTGCTAGTATCTGTGAAGCCATGTTAATTAGTTGGCCAGTGAGTTCGTTAAGTTTCTTTGTTTTTCCTGATTCCCCTTCCACCCTGGGTTTTCTTATTGTTTTTGTTTCCTAATGCAGAACCCACCATAGCACCTTCTGGTGTATCTGCAAACAGCCTCTCATCTTCTGTAATTGAAGTCTCCTGGGTTTCCATTCCTTGGAAAATGAGTAGTGGAAGATTGCTGGGCTATGAGGTAAAAATAAAACCCTGTGAAAATGTTCCTTTTCCTAGAAGCTAACATGACTGTGATAAGGTGTTTGGGTTTTTTTTACTTTCAAATCATTATTCAGTTGCCTGTTGGAAGCCAAAGCTTGCTGTTAAAATCAGCTGCTCTGTCTTTGCTTCTTTATGGAAAAATGAGTCATGCAAACATCTGGTGATGTACTTTTTTCTCTCCCCCAAATTTTGGAAGGGAAGTTGCTAAACAGGCCTGCTGTTTGAAACTAGAAAGGGAGCTTTCTGCTCCTGAATCTAAGCGAACACATAGCATAGTCACAAATAATCTGTTCTTGGGGAGAGTATAAAAGCCAAATGTAACCATTCCCACTTTTTGTATGTGTAAAACTTGAGCTTTGCCTTATTTCCTGGCCTCATGCCAGATCAATTACTGCAAGCTCACTAAAACTGCATTGAGAATGGAAATCAGTTGGCAGTCAGCTCTGCTTTTGCTATCTGTATATGCCTGCTTGGTATCTACAGCATCTCTTGCTGTTTCTCCAGCAAAGATAAGCACCATACCCAGTTTCCATTAATAAAAACCCAGTTGCATTTAAATACCCATGGTTGTGTTCCTTTCTGCTTTGGGAAAGGTAGTGAAATTGCATGTGCATGATGACTTTATGTAAACTGGTGTTTAAGCTGACTACAAAACAAGCCAGGCGCAAAATTCGATACTGACATTTGCAATGCTTAATAGCAATAGTGTTGTGTGCCCATGTAATGGTAGAGAGCTGCTGAGTAACTACAACTTCTACGAAAATGAAAATAGAGCTGTTTCTCTGGGTTTTAAACAAAAACATGGGGGGGGGTCCCGTTCAATACTGTGCTATTTCCCATAATAGTCTGAAAGTAAAATTGCATTCAGACAGTTGGACCTGCTAAGCAATAGGTGATAAACAACTATATCAGAGTACGCAGCAAGGTCAACAATATGTTCTAAGTAGCCTACTCTTTGTACCCTTTAGGTGAGGTACTGGAATAATGGTGGAAAAGAACAGTCTTCCAACAGAATAAAAGCCATTGGAAATGAGACATCAGTAAGAATAACAGACTTGATGAGCAACCTGGTGTACTATACAGCTGTTCGAGCATACAACAGTGCAGGAGCAGGTCCTTTCAGTGCCACTGTCAATGCTACCACAAAAAAAACACGTAGGTATCATCGCTAGGGACAGGAGGGGGAAATGTCACAATGGGGTTCCTTTTCTTGCAAGGAAAACAAAATAAACTTTTAATAATGCTACCATAAGATCTCTGTGATGCTTTGGAAGCATGCTTGCTAACCAAAGAAGTTTCAATAATAGACCTTGTTATCTTTTTTTTGTGTCTGCTGGGAAGACAATAACACAACTCGTACATGGACTGTTTTCAGATATAGGCAGGCAACTGGGCTTCAATATACTTAAACCAAAGCATTCTCTGTGCACCTGAAACAACATTCCTGTTATAAAGGTAAAGGTAAAGGTACCCCTGCCCGTACGGGCCAGTCTTGACAGACTCTGGGGTTGTGCGCCCATCTCACTTAAGAGGCCAGGGGCCAGCGCTGTCCGGAGACACTTCCGGGTCACGTGGCCAGCGTGACATTGCTGCTCTGGCCAGAGCCAGAGCCAGAGCCAGAGCCGCACACGGAAACGCTGTTTACCTTCCCGCTGGTAAGCGGTCCCTATTTAATCTACTTGCACCCGGAGGTGCTTTCGAACTGCTAGGTTGGCAGGCGCTGGGACCGAGCAGCGGGAGCGCACCCCGCCGCAGGGATTCGAACCGCCGACCTTTCGATCGGCAAGCCCTAGGTGCTGAGGCTTTAACCCACAGCGCCACCTGCGTCCCTAGAAGCTATACTGATAACCAATTTGTTGCTCAATAACTTAAAGCTTTGGGATTCTAGAGCTACATATCAGTCATGTATCGTTGGAGTTTGGTTCTGATTCCTTCTGATTCCTTTAGGAAGAGGGAAGTCTTTCAAGCTGTGAACCCTGTCACTGCTGAAGAATATGCCTAGCTGTGTGTGTGTGTGTGTGTGTGTGTGTACACACAGACACACACATCCAACAGTGAAGGATACTGTTTCACAGACTAGTGGGCATGTATACAATTCTGATGTGGGTGATATGCGTAATATATTTGGATTTGCACCTGCTGCATTCTGCCAGCTTTGGACAGGTAAGAGCACGGAGGTTGTTGTTATTACTATTACTACTACAATTGTTAGCATAAATGGAACTCTCTGGGGGGAGCATTCCTATTACTTGCCTTCAATATAGCAGCAGTGTTGTGGTACATATTGAAACATAGCTGTATCTTACTGTTGCTACGTGAGATGCAGGATTCTCCTTGAACTGTTGCCTCTTGATTTGACTAGAAATGGGCAAATTGCCCCCATATAGTACTCAGAGTATCTCAGAAATAAACCACTTTGTCCTCCAATATATCAAAAACACATTGGCTCCTTTCCCAAGGCTCTTGAAAAATGAAGGCATCTCCCCCCCCCACCGCCCCGCCATGCCAAAAGCACTCCCACCTAATGAGCATCCAGTGCTGCTCTCACTGCCACTCAACTTCAACATAAATTTGTATACAGTATAACTCAGATGGATTAGATTATTCCTCTAGATGTTAAGATGGATGTTAGAATTAGCATCAAAATCTATAGTTTAGAAACCTGAAATACCTCCCCTCCCTGGTGGTCAGAGGACTCTACTCCCTAGTGGTCATTTATTTTTAAATTTTATTTATTTGAAGGTTTATAAACTGCCTCACAGCCAAAAGATACCAAAGCAGTGTTGAGTAAAATAAAGTAAGATAAAATATAAAAGAGAATGGTGTACAAACTTAATAAATTGATTCTCTAATTTTAGCCACCTACACACACACACACACACACCCACACCCACCCACCCACACACACACACACACACACACACACTCAATACACACACTGTGATCATGTGCAGATTTTAAAGTTGCTGCCTGGTGATTGACAGATTGGCAGGTCATCTGTATGCAGAGCTTCCAGGGGACTGCGGTGGGGAGGTCATGGGAGAGGGAAGTCACCAATTTGCCTTTTAAAACTTGGTTTTACTGCTGGCAGATCAGGTAGAGCCCAGTATAGAGTATCAGTTCTTCAGAACTACTTAGGTGTTCCCACAGATATGCCGGTAAATTTCACTTTTTGTCATCATTTCAGGAATTTAGCCTTATTAGAACGCTTGGGGGCGGGGGGAAGCTAACCAATCCAGTTTAATTTCTGACACTCTCAGATTCAGCATGAGTTTCAGCATTCTCATCACAGTCTATTATTGCACAGTGGGTCCGTAATAATTGAGGCTCTCTCCTAATTGCAACTTTCTGATGTGATGTGGAGAGATGGAAATGTATATTTCAATATTGATTTGGGAACCAGTGAAGAGGCTCGTAGAAATTAAGCAAGGAGAAACTAGTAATGACCCCTGCGGCTGAACACGGCTATTCAGGTTATGATGTTACAATTCCGTAGTAATTGAAAAAGTAAAATCATTTTCAATGACCTTTGTCTTTTTTAATTATAATCCTAATGTAAGATTGAAAACTGCCTATTTATCTTATAAAGGTTGGAGCAAGTCAAGGGCACATGCTACAGAGTTGATTGTTATCTCTCTCCACCCCTGCTCATCCCTGCAGTAGGCACTGTGGAAAATGGAAGTTCCCTTTTCATGCTTGCTTCCCCTTCCTTAAAAAATATTTGAATGCTAAGGTTGAAAAACACTTGCATGCAGGACTATTGTTATTATTAATTAATTAATAAGGACCACGACAAGGGACTGATGTCCATATCCCCCACTTTCAGATCACTCTCACTCTGCTCAGCCAAGAAACAAGGTCCAGAATTTGGCCTGCCATATGCAATCTACAGGTCTGCAATCACAAATGGGGCAGAGCCACTGGCCTAGCTCCCCAGCAGGTTGGTCACTTGTGTTTATTGGGGAGGTGTGGGGCAGTGGGAAGCCATGCTTCCATCAGTATTACTACACCATGCTGGCTTTCCCACTGCCTCACCCATTTCCCTCCCAGTAAGCAACAGCCACCCACCTAGCGGGAAGTTAGTGCAGTGAGACACTTCTGTCTACAGTTACGGCCGTGCCCTGCACTTCGCAGCTTGAGCAACCAATACACATTTCCCCAGGAGAACATTACGTATAACAAACCACAGCATAGATCATTAGCATGCTTTGAAATCAATGCCGCAACAGCCAGGCTTAGCCATTTATCACTTTAGCGGATACTAATATAATTATCTTGCAGTTTTAGGAGATAGTGATTTGTTACAGAAGCTCTGTGGCTGAAAACCCAGATAGGACTGAGCTGAAAATAGTGGTGGTGTGTGTTTGTTTTTCTGAACAGTTTAGACAGTATCTAAAAAGAAGCCCCACCCTTAAATATTTTTGTTGCATTGAGTGCATTCACCTATTGTTGAGTTGTTAACCTCTCTCAATTGACTTTGTTTGCTCTCAGTTTACATAAGCTCATAGACCAACCTGATTGGCTGCACAACATTCTGTTGGAAATGTTTGCTACGTGATCAGCAATCACATAACTGAATAATGCAAGGAGATGAAAGAAGCCTAATAAAGTCTAATTAAAGGAAGGCTAATAAAAATGCTGCCAAAGCAGCAGCCAACAGAGAACAATGACACGAAACAGCAATGTCTAAATTTCCTGGAAGCTGAAATGTTCAATACATCTCTAAACAGAGTTTAAAATGTTGGTTGAAATTTCAAAATTGGGCTAATAGGACCATTTACGCTTTATTTGTGTTGAGTGCACACACTAACTTTAAACAGTTAGAAACACATTCAAGTTCACCATCTCTTGACTGAATTAAGCAGTTCTCATTCCTACCCAAAATGACAGCTTAATATTCCTGGACTATCTGGACTATGATAACATCATGATGGGAGATATGAATGGAGTGGTATCAACCAATATGGATAAGTCACAAAATCAAAATATATCAAAAGATGGCAGACTACCTAAGACTTTTTTTGAACTGACTGACAATATGGACTTGATTGACATTTGGAGGACAAAAAAACCCTTGGGAAGAGAAGGAACATTCTTTTCTGAAGCCCAGCTGACATGGACAAGAATAGACCAAATATGGATATCTAGAGGCCTGGCACCGAAGACCAGAAAGGTGGAAATCTGCCCAAAAACCTGCTCCGACCACAATGCTGTAAAGATGGATATGACACTACTACCATCCGGCTCCTTTAGGTGGAAGATGAATGACAATTTGTTCAGAGATCAGGAGATTGTTAAAAAAGCCCAAAAAGTTTTGAAGGACTATTTTGAGATAAATTTGAACACTTCAGTGGAAAAAACAACTATCTGGGACGCAAGTAAAGCGGTGATGAGGGGGTTCTTGATACAACAGAATGCTGTAAAGAAAAGGGCACAAAATGAGAAAAAAGACAAGATTTTGGAGAAAATTAAAGAACTGGAGAAGAAATTAAGATCAAACCCGAAGTCACAGCCGATTCTGAGAGAAATTAAATTATACCAAGCACAATATTCTAAATTGATGAACCAGGAAATAGAATGGAGAATTAAATTAATGAAACAAAAAACATTTGAATCGGCAAATAAATGTGGGAAACTGCTAGCATGGCAGTTGAAAAGGAGACAGAAAATGAATACAGTTACCAATTTAGAGATTGAAGGGGAAAATGTTCAGAACCCCATGGAGATCAGAAAGTGCTTTCAGAGGTATTTTAAACAACTATATACTCAAGGTCCGCAAGATGAGGCACAGATAGAACAATTTCTGATAAAGAATGGGCTGCCAAAAGTGTCACAAGAAAATAGATCAATCCTGAATAGCAGAATAACACGACAAGAGATGGAACAAGCCATTCAGAACATGCAACTGGGCAAATCTCCAGGGCCAGATGGGCTGACCTCCAAGTACTATAAGACATTGAAAGATTACTTGATACAACCACTGGTGGAGGTCAGCAATGAAATTATGGAGGGGAAGAAGGCGCCGGAAACATGGAAAGAAGCTTTTATCACATTGATACCAAAATCAGAAACTGAAAAGACACAACTTAAAAACTACCGCCCCATCTCCCTTTTAAATGTGGATTACAAAATATTTGCAGACATATTAGCAACTAGATTTAAGAAAGTGTTAAATGAAGTAATTCATAAGGACCAAGCAGGCTTTCTCCCTGGCAGACATTTGTTTGCTAATACAAGGAATATTATTGACATTTTGGAACTTTTACAAACAAATATTAATACAAAAGCAGTTTTAATTTTTATAGATGCGGAGAAGGCCTTTGATAACATTTCTTGGAAATTTATGAAGAAAAATCTGGAAGGAATGGGAGTGGGACGGGGCTTTGAAAATGGGATAGAGGCAATCTATTCAGAACAAAAGGCTAAACTGATAGTTAACAATGTGATTACGGAAGAGTTTAAAATTGAAAAGGGAACAGGACAAGGCTGCCCTATCTCCCCATTGTTATTCATTTCGGTCTTGGAGGTGCTCTTGAACATGATTAGGGGGGACCGGATGGTTGAAGGAATTCAGGTCGGAGAGAAACAATACAAATTGAAAGCGTTCGCAGATGACCTAGTTTTGACCCTACAGGAGCCAGAGCCAAGTACGAAAAAAGCATTACAATTGATCCAAGAATTTGGCCGGGTGACGGGATTTAAATTAAACAAACAGAAAACTAAAGTATTGGGAAAGAACTTGACAGATACAGAGTCAGAATGGTTTCAGAAAGAGACAGAGTTAAATGTGGTTAAAAAAGTGAAATACCTAGGGGTAAATATAACATCAAAAAATCTAAATCTGTTTAAGGATAATTATGAGAAATGCTGGTCAGAAATTAAGAGAGATTTAGAAAGTTGGACAAGATTGAAACTTTCTTTGTTAGGCCGAATCACCGCTGTAAAGATGAATGTATTGCCAAAAATGTTGTTTTTGTTTCAAACATTACAGATTGTGGATAAAACAGAATGCTTCCAGAAGTGGCAGAGAGATATTTCCAAATTTGTCTGGCAGGGCAAAAAGCCCAGAATCAAGTTTAAGATACTAACTGATGTGAAAGAAAGAGGGGGCTTTGCCCTGCCAGACTTAAGGCTGTATTATGAACCAGCAGCTTTCTGCTGGCTAAAAGACTGGCTACTTCTGGAGGACACTGATGTATTGGATTTGGAAGGTTTCAACAATGCGTTTGGTTGGCATGCATATCTATGGTACGATAAGGCTAAGATTCATAAGGCTTTTAAGAACCATATTGTCAGAAAGGCAGTGTTTAATGTCTGGACAAAATATAAAGACTTATTGGAAAATAAAATTCCAAGGTGGTTTTCACCATTGGAAGCTAAGGCCCGAAAAAGACTCAATATGGAGGCCAAATGGCCAAAGTATTGGGAAATATTAGAAAAAGAAGGAGACAATTGGAAATTGCAGAGTCAGGAGAAAATGAAAGACAAAGTGCGAGATTGGTTACACTACGCCCAGATTAAAGAAGTTTTTAAACTTGATAAAAAATTAGGATTCCAGGTGGAAAAATCGAAATTAGAAACGGAATTGCTAGAGCCTAAGACCAAGGTACTTTCAAGAATGTACAACTTGCTGTTAAAATGGAACACACAAGATGAAACGGTTAAATCGGCTATGATAAAGTGGGCACAGGACATAGGGTATAATATTATGTTTGAGGACTGGGAAAAGTTGTGGACTACTGGGTTGAATTTCACTGCATGTAATGCTTTGAAAGAAAATGTAATGAAAATGATATATAGATGGTACATGACCCCAGTCAAACTTGCAAAAATATACCACTTGTCTGATAATAAGTGTTGGAAATGTAAGGAAAATGAAGGAACGTTCTTTCACCTTTGGTGGACCTGTCCTAAGGTGAAGGTCTTCTGGGAAATGATATATAATGAGCTGAAAAAGGTATTTAAGTATACCTTCCTTAAGAAACCAGAGGCCGGTATTGTCGGCCAAGGGGTGTTAAAGAAAGACCGAACTTTTTTCATGTATGCAACAACAGCAGCAAGGATACTTATTGCTAAACACTGGAAAACCCAAGATCTACCCACACTGGAAGAATGGCAGATGCAACTGATGAACTACATGGAACTGGCTGAGATGACTGGCAGAATCCGAGACCTGGGAGAAGAAATCGTTGAAGAGGACTGGAAAAAAATTTTTTTTTAGATAATTATTAGGCTAAATTAAATTTTCTTTTGTAAGGATTGGAATAAACGTATCTAAAATTTGAAATATATTCAAAATTTGACAGTAAGGATGGAGATAAGGGAATAAATTGTTGTTTTAAGTGTATTAAACTAGAACGTAGGAGCGGGAGATATGAGGAAGTCCAGAAGTGATAAGAAAATATGTGATATGCAATGTTATGTTCATTTTTTTTTTTTTACTGTAAATGAAAAATTCTTAATAAATATTTAAAAAAAACAAAAACAAAATGACAGCTTAATAAATAACAGTTTTTCTTTGACTTTGAATTTACTTTTCATTTTATTTTCTTAAAACTAATAGTTACACTTTGAAAAGCACCCCCATTGCAAATTCCGCCTAAACAATGTTTTGTCATAGTATGATTGAGTCTTTAAAATGGTCTCTGTTATTTGTCGCAATTTGTAGGGTTCCTTTACTAATCACTTAAGAAAGAACAGAAAGAAGTACAGCGAGAATGAGACCTCCGGGTATAGGGCAGTGTAGAAATTGAATAAATAAATAAATAACCAGATTCCCCACTTAATGAAGTACATGTAACAACAACAAAACAAAAAACAAAAAAAGTTGCAGTGTTTTATGCTGATACGTCTCTGAGGATATTTAATGGAAGGTCCAAAGTCATTTTAAAACATAATAATATTTACATGCCTCTCCATATTTTAAGAAATGAATCTAGAGTACAAATGAGATGGTGCTTTGTGAAAGTGCTCCTACATCTAACATGTCATGACAGTCAATTTACCTGGGTTGTTATTTGCTCGCACGTAATAAATCTCTAATGCCAAGTAAATTAAAATCATGTTTTCATTATGCATTTCAAGCACCCAGCCAGCCTCCAGGAAACGTTGTGTGGAACGTTACTGACTCCAGGGTCATGCTGAATTGGGAGCAGGTGCATGCAATGGAAAACGAGTCAGAAGTCATTGGTTATAAGGTAAGTAACCAGCGAGACTGCAGTGATACCGTTCAGAGTGCTTGCTTAGAAACAGGCTGTTTGTATCAGTGCTGGGAAATACTCCTTTTCCACTGATTATCTTTTTTTATTAAAAACCCCCAAAACCCTCCTGTAATATCAAATGTAGGGCTAAACAAAAATGTTTCAGTAACCAGCACTTAATATCTCCACAACCTCAGTTCTTAGGAAACTTGTATAGGATTTGGCTGCTTCATTTATTTATTTTCTTACATTTATATTCCATCTTCCTCCCTTCATGGAGCCCAAGGTAGCATGCAGTTGGTCACCCATCCAGGCACTGACCAAACCCAGACCTCCTTATCTCCTGGTGGTCTTATGTGCCTTCAGACCATACATGTAATTTTGATCGTCATTGCTAAAATACACTACCAGTTTGTATGGGTGTCTTATTTCCCTTCGGATTCCCATACGTCCTTTTAAATCTTTATGTTTGTCCCCTCTTTGAGCCAAGTACAACCTGTGAGCTTTTCCTTTCTCAGTACACTGCACACACTCAGTACAGTGTATGAAGCCACATAGAGTAGTACCAACAAGTCACTTGCTTGTGGCCTCAGAGTAATCGTCATTTCTAAGCAGGGATTTTTTTTTATTATCCATTTCACCAGTCTAACATCCAGCACTGCCTGTTATACTACATCATGGGTAGGCAAACTAAGGCCCGGGGGCAGGATCTGACCCAATTGCCTTCTCAATGCGGCCCATGCACGGTCCAGGAATCAGCATGTTTTTACAAGAGTAGAATTTGCCCTTTTATTCAAAATGCATCTCTGGGTTATTTGTGGGGCCTGCCTGGTGTTTTTACATGAGTAGAATGTGTGCTTTTATTTAAAATGTATCTCTGGGTTATTTGTGGGGCATAGGAATTCGTTCATATTTATTATTATTTTTCAAAATATAGTCCAGCCCCCCACAAGGTCTGAGGGACAGTGGACCGGCCCCCTGCTGAAAAAGTTTGCTGACCCCTGTATTGCATCAATTCTTTGGCAGTATCAAATGCTCCTGCACACATTCATCGGTATCTTCATGGCAGGCTCCCTTTCGAATGCTCTAATTAGCAATTGAATTAGGCCTTGAACAGGGAAAACAACCACTTAAAATGTTTTCCTTTGTTTAAAGAGCCATACAATTTTGTGCAGAAAATCCCAGGCATTCGCACTTCTGGCTGAAAGCAAAAAAGAATTTGCCTTTAAAAAAAAAAAAAAGATTTGGAAAGGACATAATTGTGTGTTCCATTAGTTGCACAGGTCATTATGGACTATATGCCTAGAATTTTCTGCACTAGCCCTTAAATTATACAGTTTATCATGCTTGATGCCTTGCAGCCATATGGGTTTGCTCCATTCATGGTAATCAATTCTGCAGCAGATTGGGAACACACAAAGCCCAGAAGAGTAACCATTGCACAAAATTTTCACACAACTTCATACCTTTCTCTCTCTATCCTATTTTACCCCGATCCCAGTTTCTGATTTAGTATCAGAGTGGAGAATTACCCACGGAGTAAGCGATCTGGAAAGAACCAGTGTGCGCAGGTGTCTTTCTCTAACTATTAATAACACTAATTATATTGTTTTTGAGTATTCCAAATTCATTGGAGGTGACATGTGGTTTAGGTTAGTCTTCAGCTTTTGCTTTGTCAGCACAATTTTTTTTAAAAAAGAAAAAAAGTGGTGGGAAGAATTTTCACTAAAATCTGAACTTCTGTATCTCATGAATGGCCTTAGAAATCCCAATTGCCTAAATCACTTATTTGTTAATTGCATCTTGCTGTGAGGTTTATTGCAGTGGAACGCAAATGTTGTTATAACTGCATGAATTTATTATTTTTAAAAACCCCAGCAAGAAATACTCAGTTTAATTCGAAGGAAGAATAATGACTTACTACATACAAACTTTCTCTCCACATAGCCCATAATTCTTCACTTTCTTGTGTGTTTGACACTCCAGTATCCTGACCCTATTTATTGCTTAGAGTCATTGATCAAGCTAATGGCAAGCTCCAAATAGAGTAATAATTTATAGACGACCCCATTACTGAGAAACTCAATAGAATATATTATGTATTCGTTGTTGTGTATTCTTGCATTCTAGATCAAAGCTTGATAAAGGTACTTGACTGATGCTGTATACTTCCAGTGCCTTGGAAGAGATTAGGTAGAATTCCGTAGTGTGCTATGCCTCCCCCTTCTTCTTGTGTGTCCCCCCCCCCTTCCACCTTAAAATGACATTAAATGCATCATGTTAGATGAAATAACATCTCTAAAATTATCAGCTTTCTTTTCCATATTTCAGATTTTGTATCGGACTAGCAGTCAAAATGAGCTCAGTGTCCTTATGACAAACAGAACATCTGCAGAACTTCTGCTCCCTTTAAATGATGACTACATTATAGAAGTGAAAGCAGTGACTGATGGTGGAGACGGCATTAGCAGCGAACAGATTAAAATTCCTAAACTAGCAAGTATGTTTACTAGATGCTGATGAATGGATAAACATTACAGTTTATCTTTAAAGACTGAGAGTTGATGTGAGATATGAATTTCATTTAGTGGAAAAAACTAACTTAACCCTTTGTCATGAAATTGCTTCAAAGCAAGGTCACTTTCACATCGTACTTTTGAAGCACTATGATGCCACGTTAAACTGTCATTACTTTCTCCAAATAAGTATGGGAGCTGCAGTTTCTTAAGGCTGCTGAGAGCTGTTAGGGGACGCCTATTCCCCTCACACATACCCAGCTTCCAAAGTTCCCTGGGAAAGGATTGATTGTCAAACCACTCTGAGAATTGTATTCTAGGGTGTTGTTATACAACGGAATCTTGTAAATATAGGCTTAGATTTCAATTTCATTTCACTTTCAGTTTGTATCCTGCCTTTCTGGGATACAAGCGGAAGACACAACAAAATAGGCAACAAAGATCACACATGTTAAACTCAGAATTATAGGTGAAGAGGCACATAATTTGGTGAAGTCAATATCTTGGAGGGAAGCAGATGACATGGAGGCCCACTGCTCATTAGATTTAAATTGAGACTAGTGGGAAAATAGGAACAACACAGGCCTATCCTATCAGCAAACTGAAGGCATTGGACCATGTGAACAGCATGGAAAAATTATAGATGATATTGGTGCTGGGGGTTTATAATCTGGTGTACCCCAGCAGAGAAATACAGGTAAATCTCAGTTGCAATCCATTTAACTTGAACTCTGCAAAAAGTTGTTGGGCAGTGCTGTTTTCGAAATTGAGTTTATATTGATTAATAAAAGGGTGGGGTAGGGGATTTATGCACTACATTAATGTTATGAAAAAGAACCCAATTAAAATTCTTCATGTTCCTATGCATGACAAATTGCATTCAGTTGAGCTAGTAAATTACCATGTAAATTAGACAGCGGTATGTGTAGGAGAATCAGTTTTTAATTTTTCAGTCTGTTTTTCAGAATTGGAGATAGCTAAATAAATATTCCAAATATTAATTTGTTTCAATTGTTTTTAAAGTATATACAATATATCACTTCTCAATTGTTTGTCTAAGATCAAGGGTAATGACTGTAGAATAGCTGGACAGCATAACGTCGTTCAGGGGAAACGTAAAGCTATTTCTTAATAGTTCCTGGGAACTAATGGAACATTGTCCTTACAAAGGTCTATGGGAACTAATCCATTGCAAATGAAGCTTACCAGTCAGTGGTCCCAATAGAACAAATGGCTCTACAATCTCAGAAGACCCTCCTTTTTATATGTTCTTTCACACCTCAGCTGCTCCCAAGCCAACCTAGAAACATGTTTCGGATTCTGCCTATATGGGTGCTCTCACCAGTCACAAACATGCAGTTGATTGCATTTTCTAGAGGATTTGGTGCTACTTTACAAGACATAAATATCTATTATGATTTTATTTATTTTAAATAGTTCTAAACCAGCCTTCAGCAAGCAGATTTCATGCTGGTGTGCAATAAACATGCCAGTAAAAATATCAGTAAGGGAAAATGCAAATAGGTCCCTGGCCTATATACACAGCTACCTGAAAGAAAGGCTCATTGAATTCCATCGGTTTTACTACTAAGTAGACATGCAGTGCATTGCACTGTAAATGCATAAAGCTATGGCATATGGAAAGGCACTTCTGGAGATGAGCAGTTGGGGAGATTTCTATGACTAGTAAGCACTAGTGAGAGCCAAAAGAAAGGGTTGTATTTTTGGGTTGGGGGGGATTAAGAACATGCATATTTTGCTTTCCAACTAATCATATATTTTCCCATTTGTTGTAGGTATGGATGCAAGAGGTTCTGGGGCAGCAGTCTTAAATGGCCTATCCAGCTGTATGTCAATAACACTATACTTTATCTTTAAAGTCGTATTGTGTTGATGCATTTTCACAGATAGGTGGAGGCCAGGTGAATAATTTACTTTAAAAGTGCTTTTTAAAAGAACAATAGCAACACAACTACAAATGGTGGTTATGCATGGATCTGCTACCATTGATTTTAAACACTTTCTATGAATTTCATTCAAAAAATAAAATGAAGAGCAAACCATATACATATTAAACAGTTCCTTCTAAAGGAATATAAAATGCCTTAAAATGTAATGAACCAAAGGACTTTACACATTACATGCTTCAGAAATGACAAAAATAAGAGGATGCACATTGCAAAAAAAAAAAAAAAAGATGCGAGAGTTCCATTTTCCAAGCAACTCGGAATTATTTTAATGTAAATTGCAACAAAATCCTACACATACACACAGATGGTAGATAAAAACAAATCCGTATTTCAGCAGTATCTGATGGGAAACTTTGCGTTATTTTCTAAAAGCCGCACAATGGTGAATGGTAACTGGATAACTATCATTCTGGCCTTTTGTTTTATGTCCTTTTTTTCTTACTAATTAAACACCACAAATATTTAGTTTACTATTTAAAGTCCGCCTTGCCCCCATTTTTTTTTGTACCATCTACATGAATGTTCAACTGCTTGTTCTTACTTTGTTTTTTAAAAATATAGATTTAAACAGTCAAGTTCTTTATGGTTTTTAAGCTTTTTTCAATCGTAAAAAAGAGGAAACTTTCTTCTAGATGCTGCACCGATGGAAGCTCTTAGAATTTTGTTTTTGAAGGATTGTATGTCTGTACAGCATCACATAAGAAGTGCCTCCTAGATTGGGCCAATGGGCCCATCTAGCTGAGCATCCTGTCTTCACAGAGGCCAACCAGATTCCCATGGGAAGCCCAAAATCAAGACCCTAGCACAAGAGCACCCTCCCCACTTGTGATGCCCAGCAACAGGAATCACAATTTGAGTATCAAGAGGCCCGGGGCTTATTTTCACACTGGAGCACTTAATGGTCCTTGGCCTTTTCTACCAGTCTGCATTAGTGCAGCACAGAGTGCTCCTTTTCGAAATTATGAATCAGCAGTTTTAGCTTAGCATTATAAAAGTACAACGATCAAACCTCCTAGTGTAGGGGGTGCTAGAATGTTCTGGAATATCAGGTATTACTTGGATTCCAGTCTTTTCACCCAGCAAGTATTACTGCCAAGAGAGGAGCGTTCGCCACAGAAAGACACAGCAAATAAAATATGACCACTAGCCCTTAGTACGGACCTACGTCCGTTTTCTATTCAGCTAAAAGTTGGTAGCTCTAATATTGTTCAGCCATGCAACAATTACAGCATCTTGACCCTAATAGAAAAGCCTTCTGTCGCATGAGTTTAGACTTTTCCTAATATGTTCAATACACTATAAGATATCTTTACATAGCTTCCTTTAAGATAGGTTTCCTTATTCTTTCTTTGTAACCTACAACTCCTCCAGTTCCTTATATTTTGACATTCTTCTCTATACATCATATTTATCATTGTATTTTTAAAAAAAATAAAATAAAAAATAAACACAGATGAAGTGCCCAGAGTAGAACATCACACTTTTTGGTGCAATGCACCAGAGCCTTATAGCCAGGGAATATTACCGCCCTAAATTATTTGTGGTGTATCTGAATATGCAGCCCTAAATCTGTTGCCCTTCTATATACCACTGCTACATTTTGTGTCTCGTTCATTGGATGCTCTTTGAATATTGGTCCTGCTGCAATTTATCCACTTTTTAGAATGATCCTGGATGATAACAGCTTCACTGCCATTTTCTTATTTCTCAGCAGAGACTTTTGTCAGTATCATTAACTGGACTGTTTTAAATCAACATTTTCATAGCAATGGGTATATATATATACAGAGAAATCTATTCTTGGTACATTTGAATGACTACAGTTTCAATGTTTACACAGTTTTCATCTCAAAATTTCTTTTTCACACTTACTCCTGACAGGTGTCAGCCATAGAACAATTCAGATATCACTCTAAATTTTATTATGCATTCAGATAATATATCATCATACAGCCCAAACTTTAAAACACACTCCTTTTCCCAGTGTCTTGGGGAAATCTGTATATATTGTACATAGTAAAAGAACGTAAATAGTTACTTGCTCTTCAACATGGCAAACTACTGATGCTTCCAAACACTTTCCAATAGGTGGGAACAAACTCCTTTTTTGTGTAATTCATACTCATGCAATGAGAGGTGAACCTGTCATTCTTGCTATAAGAAAGTTATACATCATGTTCCTGTATTGCCATTGTCATGACCATCCTCTTGAATTTAAATCCTTGCTCTATTGTCTCTATGAGATGTGTGCAGAGTATTTTGTTTCATATTGAAAAGTTTTATCAATTTCCCCTTCAACTCCTAGCTGTGTGTGTATATCCTATGGTTATCTGTATGTATTTTTTTTATTCTAATAAAATATTTATAACATTGAAAAATGCCTGTGTTGCATCATGTTGCTATAGAATCACAGACATTTCGTATTCACATTGCAGGCATGTACAGGTCTATTCCTTATGCTCGTAAGAACAGCCTGGCAAATGATACTTCTCTCCTTTTCTGTCCATAAATGAGTTAAGCTGGAGTGTTTTGATTTAAGCCAGTGGTTTTTAAACTGCATTTCCAAGAACTGTGGCATTCTAAATTCCCTCAATGAGCTGATGTCCTCAGACAACTGAGACAATTCCTGAATAGCAGCCTCCTCAACACTCCTGGTCTTCAGTCAAATAGAACATAGCGCTTTTAAAATTTAATTTATTTAATTTTCAAAAGTTTAACATATGTGCTCTAATACATAGATTTTTCTTTGGTTTTGTCAATTTCCCATCCTGTTTTCCATGATGTTTTTTATTTCTCCCCCTTTGCTGTACTCTATCTTCTATCTCTTATACCATAACAACAAAATAATAATAATCTCTAATTCCTTCTGTTGCTCATAGTTCAAATCCTGCTTCATAGTATAGTATTTATTTAAGCAATCCAAAAAAAGGCTTCTATTCTTCCATAAAACAGTCGTCATTAGGTTCTCTTATTTTGGCTGTTAACTTTGCCAGTTCTGCATAGTCCATCACCTTGCTTATCCATTTTTCTTTGTTGAGAACCAAATGGAACATATCTTGTCAATGTTGAAACAACTGGCTGCACATTCCAAGGTGCTGGGTTTTGCCCATAAGGCCCTAAATAGCTTGGGATCCAGCCATTTCTTCCTGCATGAACTTTCCTCAAACTCCTCCCACTGTCTGAAATAAGGTGGGTGATACTTGTGGTATCACCCTTTCCTATTGTAGCACCCTGACTGGGGAACACTCCTAGGTAAACTTACCTGGCACTGATTCTGGTGTCGTCTTTGTGCCATTTTAATGCAAATTCTTGGATCTTTTGACAAAATCTTGCTTGTTTTGATGACTGGTGCTATTTTAAAACGATCAATATATTTATGCCTTCATGAAAGAGTTAAAGAATACTGCAGTCTGTTGGTATATTCTGGGCTCGGTTGCCTGATGACACCCAACAGACCTGGCCAGGGTCCTACAGAAACCAGTTTATATGCACTGGAACATGAACCCAAAGTAAAACATTTTAAACCAAGAAATTAGGCTGTCTAAACACTATCTAAATTAGGATGTCACTATTGATGAGACTGGCAACACAATCCTATACATGTTCACTCAGTTGTAAGTTCCATTGAGTTCAATGGGGGTTACTGTCAAGTAAATGGGTTTGGATTCCCACGTTGAGTATTTGGGACTAATTTGTGGATTGGAGAACTGTGCACAAGGATCCTTTCTTTCCTTCTAAAAGCCATCTTGCAGTCTAGCACTCTTAATATGAACATTGCCTACTATAAAGTAGAAAGAAAGAGTGCCCCCAATTTGTTTTCCTGCTTATTTCCAACTAATGGCCTGTTTCAGTATTCTTCTTACAAATGTAATGATTTTCAGCATATGAGGAAAGAGAAAACAAATTGGCCTTTTCTTTCCTTCCTCATTGCTCTTCACCTTATACTTGACTCATTGAAACAGCGAGATCCCTTCCTTTGCTGTGTCCCTCTAATCATCGCAAAACATGTCCATGCACAGAAGCCAGACCTACATTATCAAGCCAAACACGAGGGAAACGAAATCCATTTTTGGCTTTTCTGCCTTGTTATAGAATGGGTTTGGGAGTCACTGGGCAATGTTACTAAGGAACAGCACATCCTTCATGTGTTGCCAGTTGCTACCAAGCCCAGCATTTAGTCCAATGAAAGAGCCAATTAGAACAAACTGCAGTTACATGGCCTTTACATGAGTATTGTGATGCCGATCCAAGTGCTGGAAGACAAATTGTTAAGTTCAACATCCATTGACAAGGTGGCATGATAGGAAATTTAACAGCAAACTGGGTGCCAGGTTCTGAAGGACTGAAGAGAGGAACCTTTTGAATAAGATAGGACCTTACGCTTAAGTATCTGCCTATGATTTGCATTTGTTGCAACAGGACTTACACAGTAGAAATCAACACTCTACAATTACAGGTAAATAGGTTGAAAACAGGCTCAGTTAGATGCACTGTTACTGGTTCTTTAAACCATGGTTTGTGAAACTGTGAATACACATTAAGCCCACACTGTTCTCCCTCAGTGCAGAGGTCTTTGTTTGACTAGTTAAACAGATGAGCTGGGATTCAAAACATGAAGGGGTAGACGTATATGAAAGCCTTAAGGGACTGTAGCTCCACTTCTAAGGGCTGGTTCAGACATGCAGCACGACTGTATCATCAGGTCCTGACTTGTACATGTAAATGACACATCGCAAACTGGGGGCGGGGAGGGAATACCAAGGTCAACATTGCTTACATAATACTTTCCTAGTGGTGCAGCAATAAAACTGCTAGCACATTTGCAAAGCTAAGCAGGGTCCAGTATGGTTTCAAATCAGATGGGAGACCATGTGTTGAGTTTTGATTACCCTCATGGTCCCTTCCAGTTCAATGATTCTATGATTCTTTAAGCATTCTATATAAGTTTGTGGTCTGACTGTCATGCAAACTCTCTTAAGAAGCCCTTTTGGCTGAAACATGAATAAATACCCCCACGGTCCTTCATTTTGGTATCTATTTCCTGGAGGGGTTTTGTTTTTGTGTCTTCTAGATTTGTGATAGGCCAGTTTCATGCACAAGTTGTGACCTCATAATACACAAGCTGACGTTTTACTGCAATTGGAACTTGCATGTCATCCACTGTTGAGTAATCAACGGTTGTATCCAACTAAACCCTACGCAGAGTTGAACCACTGAAATCAGTACTTGGGTTAGGTATGGCAATTGATTAAGGCTTATTTGGATACAGCCCCAGGTGCTTTGGCTCCTTTTCAAACCAAGCTTATTTTTACAACTTATGGACAGCAGTGTCCCGTGAAAAGATTGGTTCTCTTAGTGAGATACATACTTTTATTTTTTTAAAAATATTCTGTGCCCAGCTGGCATAGCTTTCAGAATAGATACTACAGTATCATAAACCATGATAAAAACAAATAATAATAAAATGAAGGTAAAGGGACCCCTGACCATTAGGTCTAGTCATGGACGACTCTGGGGTTGCGGCGCTCATCTCGCTTTATTGGCCGAGGGAGCCGGCATACAGCTTCCGGGTCATGTGGCCAGCATGACTAAGCCGCTTCTGGCGAACCAGAGCAGCGCACGGAAATGCTGTTTACCTTCCCACCGGAGCAGTACCTATTTATCTACTTGCACTTTGGCATGCTTTCGAACTGCTAGGTTGGCAGGAGCAGGGGCCGAGCAACGGGAGCTCACCCCGATGCGGGGATTCGAACCGCCGACCTTCTGATTGGCAAGTCCTGGGCTCTGTGGTTTAACCCAAAGTGCATAATTAAAACAGAAGGGAAGACAAAATAGAAAAGTAACGCAGCTGACATATCAAAAGGCCTGTGGACAAAAAGAAAAATGCCTTCCCCTAGTGCTGGAAAGACACAGTACTGAGAGCAGTATCAGCTTTCTTGGGGTGAGCACCAGGGAAGGACTTCTAGTAATAGATTTAGTGTATGTTGTTTATTTAAATATTTCTATCCATCCCCTCATTGTCAATGAGTTTCAGAGCCAAGTACCTACCACGAAGCCACAAACAATCACGTTTAATGCAGAGTTCCATGAGAGCAAATAAAACATGGTCAAAACAACAAAGTCTACAAGAGAACATCAGGTAGCATCCTTCCAGCCTAAAGCTGCAATGCCAAGAGCCAGCAAATACATCTTCAGTGGGTGCTGAAAATAGCAAAGAGGTGGTGTAAATTAAGAGTAGTGCAAGGGAGTAGAATGGAGAGTGGTGCATGAGCAGGTATGGTTGCGTGCATCATCTTAAGCTGAGTAAAGGCATCCTTTTTTGTTTCTCAAGGTTCAATAAGCAAAAGGTTCACAGAGGTGTAAATTCTTGGGAGCTGTTTGAATTCCTGTTGATAGGAATGCCTCCTGACGGCACAGCTCCTGAATCTTTTAAGAGATACACCACAGTCAGGAGTTCAAGTGCTGAACATTTACCTGTGGCTGCATTTCTATGACAACCAAACTCTCTCCTTCTGAATTTCTGATATACTATGTTTTTAAGTGGACGGCTGAAACAACAAGATCTGCAGCATAAGACTAAAAGACAGAACATGTTTACCATGTTATATACCACAGTCATTTTTCAACTTATGACCATACTGCCTTCCGTTCACCTGTTCATCCTGTTGATGCTGCCCCTACAAGTACTGTACAAAGGGCCCAGTATACCTGAAGGAGCGTCTCCACCCCCATCGTTCTGCCCGGACGCTGAGGTCCAGTGCCAAGGGCCTTCTGGCAATTCCCTCACTACAAAAAGCAAAGCTACAGGGAACCAAGCAGAGGGCCTTCTCGGTAGTGGCGCCCATCCTGTGGAATGCCCTCCCATCAGATGTCAAAGAGATAAACAACTACCTGACATTTAGAAGTCATCTGAAGGCAGCCCTGTTCAGGGAAGTTTTTAATGTGTGACATTTTGATGTATTTTTAATCTCTGTTGGAAGCCACCCAGAGTGGTTGTTGTTATTATTATTATTATTATTATTATTATTATTATTATTATTCCCAATCATCACACTATTCATACCAGGTGCTCATGAGTTCAGCTGTAACTTCTGCAGCAGGAAACGTTTTCTACTCTTTACAATGTGGAACCCTGATCTATCCAAAGTTACAGCTGAACTTATGAACACAAGCTGAACTCGTGAACTCAGTTAAAGCTGAACTCGTGAGCAGCACAACAATGTGGGGGTTGGGAGCAAAGGCACTGCTGAGGTCCAAACTATCTGAAAGACCATACTCCCACATATGAACCTGCCCAGGTTTGAGATCTTCAAGGGAGGCCCTTCTCGGTGGATGCTCCCAGACTCTGAAACTCCCCCACCCCCACCCCCCGCCAGAGAAGCTAGACTGGTTCCCTCCTCTTTTTGCCAGCAGGTGAAGACTTTATTGTTCCAACAGGCTTTTGGGAATTGAGTGCTTTGAACGAAAGGATTGGCGCCTGCTGTTTTTATTGTAATTAGCTATATGTTTTAAACAGATTTTATATATGGTTAATGTTTACACTGAGCTCATCTAGCTTTGGTCCACTGACTGCCAAAAGCTCTCCAGGGTTTAAGGTGGGCTTCTCTAACAGCCGCACCTGGAGGTGTGAAGGATTGGGCCAGGGACCGTCTGCCTGAAAAGCAGATTGTCAAGCTTCAGGGAATTGGCTTCCTCCCTCGTGGTCGTAAATGATCAAACGAAAGGAATTCTTATCAGTTAGTTTCTTTAATAAACACGGCAAAGAACAAAAGAAAGCATCTACCCAGAATGGCGGTGCTCCCAGTTAAGGCTAACACCCCTTCCATCCCTATTAATCTACGTCACTCCTACGTTTTTGTAAACTGAGCTTGTACCCTCTGCGCTTTCTGTTCTGAGACCTTCTGAGCTCTTCTGGACCTTGGGCTATTCTGTCCAACGACTGTGAATCTGTTAACCCAGTGTTTCTTCTCCTAGCTGTTCCCCATCCAGTATTTCCCAGCTTCTGCCTTCTGAACTATGCCCCTCTGCAAACCACTGTTCCAAATCTCTACTGTCCTCCTGCTCCTGGGAAGATGCAGGAGCAGGGAGAGCAGGTGGCTCCCACCATGCCTCCTCAGTGCAGCGCCCCTCAGCACAGTCCCTGACACAGATGCTCGACCACTGAACTATGGCACTTCCCCACAGAGAGACGGATCACAGAGAGACGGCTACTCACAGAGAGATGGATCAACCATTACTAACCTCTGTAAATAAGGACTTTAACCAGTACGGGGCTATTCACCACACTGCTTGGGGGGGGGGGGGATGGCCTCTCCAGGGGAAGGTAAAATAGCCACGCTGGACTAGGCTGATTGAGCTGTAGTCAGAAGCCACTTGCAAGATGGGGCTGAGCCACTGCAGTAGCTTTCTAGCAGAGGGTTGCTGCTACTTAATGGGAGGAGGAGAGGTGAGATGGCAAGGAGGTCGGTATGGTGCAGACGCACCAGCAGGAGTGCTAGATTAGCTCTGCTGATGCATTCCCCCCTGCAAACCCACCCCCAATTTTGCACCTTGTCCTCGCAGTAAACAATAGCAGCACACCTGACAGGAATCAGGCATAGCCATTCCAGCAGGTTGCTTCTAGTTCTAGTCCACAGCATCTGGAGAACAATGGGTTAGTTCCACCAAACAGCCAAAAGACATTTCATTACGAACATAGGCTAAGAAGGAGACAATTTCAGTATCCGTATATTTTCTCATGAATGTAAAGATCTTAATTTTGATCATTTGGAGCAAATTTCTTCACCTTGCTGAGCAGCCAGCCCCCAAAGCCTTGAAAGGGTGTAGTTATCTCTGTGTCAAACTGGAATTCCTAACAGAACAAAACTCTTCACACTTTTAAAGTGCATCCAATTCTGGGGGCACTTACCCCTGTGCCTCACAGTTTTCAGAAGTTAATATGCCATGTTATTTTTAAGAAAGATCAGAAATTAACATTTCTGTCCTTTAAAAAGCTGGTAAGCAGCAGCATCAGACAGAAGTGGGCAGCTCCTGACAGCATCTGCATGTAATACCTTAACAACAGGCAGTAAAAACTAGCAGCTCTGCGTGAGAGGATGCATTAATCTGACAGATTTCAGACTGGGAAATATAGCTGTGAAATAGTGGGAAGGAAGGAAGGAAGGAAGGAAGGAAGGAAGGAAGGAAGGAAGGAAGGAAGGAAGGAAGAGAGTTGTGGGGGGAGGCACAGGAAATAAAGAATTGCCCTGCATTATTTTACCCAAATCATCTCCAGGACAGAAAAGCAAAACTTGGCATAGCAAATGCAGATATTTTTACATGTGCATTGTCACTTTTTGATCAAACATAGTAGTAAGTAGATACATTCTTTATGCAGCTGCACACTTACATCAAGTTACTATATAAACAAAGATGCACTGTCATTATGCCACTTGAGATCTTATTTCGTTCATATTTACCAGCCTCCCTTTTACTTGTATGATAGCAAACTGTCCCGTAGGGATCTCTGCTTTCTGCCTCTCCCTTCGATAGAAACTGCTTCAACGCTAGGGCTGGTTCTGCTTCCTTTTTTTCTTGGCTTTTGGCTCAGAACAACAGAGAACAATAGCAGGGGGTCCTGAGTTATTTTCCCAGGCTGGTTCCCCCCCCCCTTTTCTGCACTCCCTTCTGTTCCAATGTATGCAACTATCATATGCGTATGATGCAAACTTGGTTCTCCATCTATTTTTGAACACCAAGCGTTGTGGACAAAGCTAGTCCAACTCAGAATAGACCCATGGAAGTCAATAATAGGTTTATGATTTATGTTTGGAGCCTATGGTGCTTGTTGTTGTTGTTTAGTCATTTATTCGTGTCCGACTCTTTGCGACCCCATGGACCAGAGCACGCCAGGCACTTCTGTCTTCCACTGCTTTCCGCAGTTTGGTCAAACTCATGCTGGTAGCTTCGCAAACACCATCCAACCATCTCATCCTCTGTCATCCCCTTCTCCTTGTGCCCTCCATCTTTCCCAACATCAGGGTCTTTTCCAGGGAGTCTTCTTTTCTCATGAGGTAGCCAAAGTATTGGAGCCTCAGCTTCACGATCTGTCCTCCCAGTGAGCACTCAGGGCTGATTTCCTTAAGAATGGAGAGGTTTGATCTTCTTGCAGTCCGTGGGACTCTCAAGAGTCTCCTCCAGCACCATAATTCAAAAGCATCAATTCTTTGGTGATCAGCCTTCTTTATGGTCCAGCTCTCACTTCCGTACATCACTACTGGGAAGACCATAGCTTTTACTATACGGACCTTTGTTGGCAAGGTGATGTCTCTACTTTTTAAGATGCTGTCTAGGCTTGTCATTGCTTTCCCGTGGTGCTTAGAGCCTATTAAATATTTTTAGGATTGCAGTCTGAATGCCTTATGTTGTTGGTAATGTTGGGAAGAGGATGGAGTTTTATTTATTAAAGCAATTTTATCCCACTCCAGCAAAAGAAAGAAAGAAGCTGGCAGAGTGGCCTAGATTATAATAAAAGACACAGTCTACCTGCAAACTTTACTTCTAAAAGATATTTCATAAAAGAAAAAGGTATTAGGAGGGAAGAGAAAAACGAGGAAACTCAGGCACCAGTAAAAGGTCTTTTTGTAGCTGTATCTTTGTTGTTGCCAATTATTCTGGTCCAGTATAATACATGGTAGCAAAATTTCTCTGAACACAGACACATATTCACAAATGGACCTCATAATTTCAAGGACTGGCTCAAAAAATATGTGCTATATCTCCCTCCTCTTGCCCCAAATCTCTTTGTGAAAGAAGTTAAGAATTCAGTTATGAGATACCATCTCCAGCTAAGTTACAAAGATATGTGGCTCTTTGTCTGTTCAGAGCATCTGCATCTTCTATTTTGCTTTCTCAAAATTCTATTTGCTCAACTCCCAGGTTCAAGTTCTTTAGTTCAATGAGAAATAGAGATTATTATTATTTTTTTTTGTATTACAAGATACAGTACTTATATAACAATGAGCCACATGGGTAGCAGTCGAGCCTACTTAAAAGTCCTTGGAGCTCAGAATGCAATTGTAATAAATAGGCCTCTGCTAAAGAGCTACAACTTCATTCTGTCACAGGCATGTACAGTTTGTGTGCATGTCTGAATGTTGCAGATGTGTGCTAAGAAGCGGAAGCAAGATGCTTTTAAATCCAATGTACGTGCCAATCTACGATTGATTTTTTTTTTTACAGTGCAGATATAGGGACAGCCCCCTCCTCCTCAAACAGAAAACAAAACAAACAAACCCTGCAGAGGAATCTATAGTTGACTCAATAAACCCGAAAAGACTAGGCTTTGTTTGGGAACTGGACGTGTGAAGGCAAAAGTATGTCGAGGGATGGCGGCACATGTAGGGACACTGAGAGGCAATTACAGCAGATTCTGAGGTACTGGATCCCACAGCCAATAGGAGCTCCAGACTCTTACATTTAAAAACCCCCACAAATCTCTAGTCGTCTTAGAAAGAAAGTTATAAATCAAAATGTGCAGGTAACCTTCTAAGCTATTTCTGAGAGATAAGACTAGCTTCTCCTGCATTTCAGTGCTTTTAGCCAATGAATGAAGTCAGCTGTGATTGACAAGTGAGTTGTTTAGACATCAGGTGAAAGGAACCCCTGGGGTCCTAAAGAGCAACCATTCCCCCCTCCCCTTTAGTGTTCTTTTCTGTTTCTGTGAAATCTATGTAGCAGCTAAGCACCAGGCACTTGTAAGAAGTCACTGCAAAGTTAATTTACAGTTTATGGCATACATACTCATAAGTAAGTCTCCTTGTGTTTAATGGGCCATACTCCTAGGTAAGTGAGTACCGGACTATAGCCTGGGCTTTGGTTTAGAGTTGGCATTGGGGAAAAGCAGGATTCTTGTGCCTTTAAGAGCAGTGAGGCAGACAGAAATTAACCAGGCCAAGCTTTTTCTAGTCTGGAAATACAATTATAAGGGAAAGTTTCACCTGTCAGACATTTTATGCTATGTGTGGATTTGGTGGCCCTCCACATCATCTGCAAAAGAGGATGCAAATTTCCGTATGACATGAAGCAAATACAAACCCGACACAAATCTGAATCCTGTTTTGTGTGTGGGTCAGAGGGCCCAATCCATATACAGTGTACAGAGCCCAGAAAATCCTGTTGACCCCTCCAGGCACATGCTGCAGCATCTACCCCCACCATTATATATCTGTGGGGATGCCTGCTCCACTACAACCCTTGTGTATTTAGTGTGAACATCTGAAGGGTCGTGTAAGCATGTTTGTCCGAACATTGTTTACAAGCCTTCCAAGGAATATTGTAAGTGGGTGCAGGAAAACATGCTTACAAGCCGATTTCGCACCCTTGCACTAAATCCTTGGAGGTTGGGAACGGATAAAGTGTGTTATGTGTGGTGTGCCTCTGCCTCATTGCCTAATTTTGCCCTTACCTGCCACGGCTGAGTTCCTGAGGGGAACAAAAGCAGCAGTTCACTCAATGACCCATATATTAGGCACGGGACTTTACACAGTTAGACATGTGGCTTTAGGTGGGACACTTTTAAGAGACAAACATTCCTTAAGCTCTTACTGGTTCCCACAGCAAATAAAAAGGGCAGAGGCTGACAGATAATGGCTTACCTAAAACCACCTATTAAGTCCTACCCACCAGAGTCTTGATTAACCATTTCCCTCCAAAAGTTCTATTAGCTCCTTTCCAATGGTGCCAACAGAAGATTTCCTCCCAGGACTTAGAGCAGCTGGCAGGACGATGAATGCTAAATGGCAATGTCTTCTGCACACCGTTCAAAATGATTTCCTGGCATTGCAAAATTGAAGACTGCCATCTTCCAATTTCTGTCTGCTCTCTGATACCCCAAGAACCTGCCATGTTTCATTTAAGGTATGGGACAGATCTGGGTTGCAAGCCAGACTCTGATACAGTGGTACCTCTAGTTGCGAACTTAATTCGTTCCGGAGGTCCGTTCTTAACCTGAAACTGTTCTTAGCTAGAGGCATGCTTTCGCTCATGGGGCCTCTTGCTGCCACTGCACTGCCGGCACACGATTTCTGTTCTCCTCCTGGGGCAAAGTTCTCAAGTTGAGGTAACTCTTCCAGATTAGCGGCGGAGTTTGTAACCTGAAGCATTTGTAACCTGAGGTGTTTGTAACACAAGGTACCAATGTATTTCAGAGATGGAGGGTGGGGGAAGCCATTATTACTTCTTTATCCCAGAATCTATATATGTCATGTGATATCTGTAGCACTTGGCTGGGAGCAGGCTTGTTCACATGTCGTGTGATATTGGTAGCACAGGCCGGAAGGAGGCCTGTGAGCTCCATAATGATACTGAGTCTACAAACTAACTTTATGGCTACGACTTCCAGATTAACTTTGTTTCTTTTCTTGTTTTTAAATCTTTCATTGCCCTTTGCTTTCTGAAGAATTCTGCAAAACTCAAAAGCTTACCACATTTGGGGGTGGTTCTAATACAGGCCTTGTCCAACTACAAATGCCCAGACAACACATTTAGGATTCTCCTTAGACTCAGCTACATTAGTGAACAAAAAAAGTGTTTTAAATGCATTATAACACTGTGACACCAGGTGGCGCTGTGGAGTCTCATCTTTCAGCAACATGATTTCCGATTATGAGGTTTACAAAGCGTTTTCCTGAAACTTTTTTTTTTTTTTTTAATGTGTCTAAAGCCACAAGAGTAATTGCCATAATGATCACCAGAGCTATCAGCCGATTCATATAATTTCCATATGGTCAAAGTGAATCGTTTCTTTGAACTTTGGACGTTTTTCAGAGCATGGTGCCAAATGAAAAGAAATTGTCAACGTAGAAAGATTACTGTTATCTCTTCTGCAGTACAAATACTGCAGTTGATTTAGAGAAGGGAGGTCTTTATTGAATTGACCCCAGCCTTAGAATTTGTATTTTGGGATTATCTAAACTCCTTTTTTAGCCTCTGAATATGAATTCAATGTGAATTCAATTATGCATATCATATAGAAAAGTAAAATCCCAAATGACTATCAAACCTGATCTGCCTTATTTGAGCTCATCTCTGTCATAAATTAGAAGGCCTGAGGTCAGTATTTAACTTTGCTTCCCTGCAGCCACTCATGCCCACTCTTTGAGCTTTAATTTTCTGTCAGAGGAGCAATGGCTAAAATCATTGGTGTCACTGCTTGTGTGCTTGTGCTTAGCCCTGGTGCTAATTTTACTGGGCAATGCAGTTGAGAGAGGTGCCTGAAAATGGGATATGCTAACAATTTTGGAAGAAGGCTACCTGAGCACAAACCATCATTTCCCCCAGGAAAAATGGCACCCAATGGCAACCCTTTTCTAGGCGTTATATGCGTTCTGTATATGCTCCCCCATAAATAAATTTGGCTGTGGAATTCTGACCTAATCAGAGCTTCTGAACAGCTTTCCAGGGTGGTCCCATGGTAATAGTCATTAAAAACACTTTAGGTTGCCATCCTATATATACATTCCTGGGAAACCTCATTGAATACAAGTATGCATGCATAGGATTTCAGTGTTAGCGTTTGATGCCAAGCATTAGAAAGAGCCTGTACAGATTACCATTTTCTTTAAGACATAAATATAGATGCAGCACAAGGTAGTCCTACAACAAAGATCTATTGAAAATGAACAGCATCCCAAGTAAGGCTTTTTGGCTGGAAGCAGCAGCCTTTTACCACACATTTCACAGAACTGGATGTTAGGGGCACATAAATGTCCCCTTGCAACATGGCCACAAGACACAGCTTTAATAACACAGGGTGACAGAGATCGCCCTGGACCACTTTGGTCACCTCTATGAATTTCCAACGTAGACAAAATTAACCTTGGATTCTTCTTCCTATCATTCATGATTCTGGCAATTGTCACACTTTCCCCCTGCCTCCTGTTCTATGAACACTGGTGTTTGTTTGCGGATTTCAAATGCCATTAAAAGGGAGGGAGCATTTAGGCCAGCACAAGAGCTCAGCAATGTTCTATTGCGCTGAGGGCTAAAGGGGGATAACAATGACTGTGGACTGGGACTTTCGTAGAACCAACTAATCTCCTGCTACCCTTTTGCCCACAAGAGATGCTTGTTTTTGTTTTGCCCAAGAAGAAGAAAAAGCACATCATTATGAGACACGTTGCTGATAACCAGACGCAATCAGGTGGTGCTTTCTGTGAAATGACACCTCTCCATAGCTGTGTTTTTCCATCATCCTCTGTTCCTCCAGATGACCTGCTTATTGTGCATTCACCCTGCTTTGCTTACACAAACCTTACACGGAGTTCAGGCTGCACTCAGCCTTCATTGAACATTCCTTCTGATTTGTCAGCAGGGCAGTAACACAACAGCGAACACTCCTCCTGATTTGCTTTTGGGATGCTCAGCAGCAGCACATTTCCTGCTCACTTTCCTAACCGCAAGAAGTCTTAGGATTCCTTGTTTCGTTTTTTAAAAATGGAGATTTGTTGCACCACTGCAACAGAGCACTTAAAACATAAGAACATAAGAAGAGCCTGCTGGATCAAGTAGAATGGCTCTTCCAGTGTGGTGTAGTGGTTAAGAGCAGTAGACTCGTAATCTGGGGAACCGGGTTCGCGTCCCCACTCCTCCACATGCAGCTGCTGGGTGACCTTGGGCCAGTCACACTTCTCTGAAGTCTCTCAGCCTCACTCACCTCACAGAGTGTTTGTTGTGGGGGAAGAAGGGAAAGGAGAAGGTTACCCGCTTTGAGACTCCTTAAGGGGAGTGATAAAGCGGGATATCAAGTCCAAACTCCAACTCCTCCTCCTCCTCCTCCTCCTCCTCCTCCTCTTCTTTCCCAGCACCTGGTTCTCACAGTGGCCAGCCAGTGGGAAACTAGCAAGCAGGAGCACAAGAGCCTTCTCTCCTCCTGCGGTTTCCAGCAACTGGCATTCTGAAGTATTACTGCCTCTAGCTGTAGTTGCAGCACAATGTTGCCACCATGACTAGTTGCCATCAGTAGCTTTCTCCTCCATGAATTTGCCCAATCCTCTTTTACAGCTTCCTGAGTTGGCGGCCACCACTTCCTCCCGTGGGACTGAGTTCCACAGTTTAATTCTTCGCTGAACATTAATCCATCTTAATTGGACAAACCCAGAATTCTGGAATGTACTTGTTTCCCTCTCCAAAGCAACTTCTATTGACAAGGGAGGTTTCTGGCCAAACTAGCCCTCTGCCCTGGCTGTTTGAAAAGAAGTAGATGCAAACCAGCACTATTTTTCTAGAAAAAAAGTTGCCGGAACTCACCATGAACACCTCCCATTCTCTTACAACGGCAATGGCGCCCACCTGAGAGGTGCCAGAACTCAGTTCCAGTGAGTTCTGGCTGGAAAAACAAGCCCTGGATGCAAGTCATGAGTTACCATAATCTATTCCCTTCAGCCTGTTGTCTTTGTCGTCTTTGTCCATGGAGTTTTCTTGGCAGGGATACTGGAGTGGCTTGCCGGTTCCTCCTCCAGGTGGATCACGTTTGGTCAAAACTCTCCACTATGACCTGTTCATCTTGGGTGCCCTGCTCGGCATAGTTCATAGCTTCTCTGAGTTCTTCAAGCCCCTTTGCCACGGCAAGGCAGTGATCCATGAAGGGGAGGCAGTCCAATGCTGTAAAGAAAAATATTGCATAGGAACCTGGAATGTAAGAACCATGAACATGGGTAAGTTGGAGGTGGTCAAAAATGAGATGGCAAGAATAAATATTGACATCCTGGGCATCAGTGAACTAAAATGGACGGGAATGGGTGAATTCAGTTCGGATGACCATCATATCTACTACTGTGGGCAAGAAACCCGTAAAAGAAATGGAGTGGCCCTCATAGTCAACAAAAGAGTGGCAAAAGCTGTACTGGGATGCAATCTCAAAAATGATAGAATGATCTCGATACGAATCCAAGGCAGACCTTTTAACATCACAGTAATCCAAGTTTATGCACCAACTACTGGTGCTGAAGAAACTGAAATTGACCAATTCTATGAAGACTTACAACACCTTATAGAAGTGACACCAAAGAAGGATGTTCTTCTCATTATAGGGGATTGGAATGCTAAAGTAGGGAGTCAAGAGATAAAAGGAACAACTGGCAAGTTTGGCCTTGGAGATCAAAACGAAGCAGGGCAAAGGCTAATAGAGTTCTGTCAAGAGAACAAGCTGGTCATCACAAACACGCTTTTCCAACAACACAAGAGACGACTCTACACAAGGACATCACCAGATGGGCAGCATCGAAATCAGATTGATTATATTCTCTGCAGCCAAAGATGGAGAAGCTCTATACAGTCAGCAAAAACAAGACCTGGAGCTGACTGTGGCTCAGATCATCAGCTTCTTATAGCAAAATTCAAGCTTAAACTGAAGAAAGTAGGAAAAACCACTGGGCCGGTAAGATACAATCTAAGTCAAATCCCTTATGAATACACAGTGGAAGTGAGGAACAGGTTTAAGGATTTAGATTTGGTGGACAGAGTGCCTGAAGAACTATGGATGGAGGCTCGTAACATTATACAGGAGGCAGCAACAAAAACCATCCCAATGAAAAGGAAATGCAAGAAAGCAAAGTGGCTGTCCAATGAGGCCTTACAAATAGCGGGGGAGAGAAGGCAAGCAAAATGCAAGGGAGATCGTGAAACATACAGGAAATTGAATGCAGATTTCCAAAGAATAGCAAGGAGAGACAAGAAGACCTTCTTAAACAAGCAATGCAAAGAAATAGAGGAAAGCAATAGAATGGGAAGAACCAGAGATCTGTTCAAGAAAATTGGAGATATGAAAGGAACATTTCGTACAAAGATTTCCATAATAAAGGACAAAAGTGGAAAGGACCTAACAGAAGCAGAAGACATCAAGAAGAGGTGGCAAGAATACACAGAGGAATTATACCAGAAAGAAACGGATGTCTCATATACCCCAGGTAGTGTGGTTGCTGACCTTGAGCCCGACATCCTGGAGAGTGAAGTCAAATGGGCCTTAGAAAGCACTGCAAATAACAAGGCCAGTGGAAGTGATGGTATTCTAGCTGAACTATTTAAAATTTTAAAAGATGATGCTGTTAAGGTGCTACACTCAATATGCCAGCAAGTTTGGAAAACTCAGCAGTGGCCAGAAGATTGGAGAAGATCAGTCTACATCCCAATCCCAAAGAAGGGCAGTGCCAAAGAATGCTCCAACTATCGCACAATTGCACTAATTTCTCACGCTAGCAAGGTTATGCTTAAAATTCTACAAGGAAGGCTCAAGCAGTATGTGGACCGAGAACTCCCAGAAGTGCAAGCTGGATTTAGAAGAGGCAGAGGAACCAGAGACCAAATTGCAAACATGCACTGGATTATGGAGAAAGCTAGAGAGTTCCAGAAAGACATTTACTTCTGCTTCATTGACTATGCAAAAGCCTTTGACTGTGTCGACCATGGCAAACTATGGCAAGTTCTTAAAGAAATGGGAGTGCCTGATCACCTCATCTGTCTCCTGAGAAATCTCTATGTGGGACAAGAAGCTACAGTTAGAACTGGATATGGAACAACTGACTGGTTCAAAATTGGGAAAGGAGTACGACAAGGCTGCATTTTGTCTCCCTGCTTATTTAACTTATATGCAGAATTCATCATGCGAAAGGCTGGGCTGGATGAATCCCTAGCCGGAATTAAGATTGCCGGAAGAAATATCAACAACCTCAGATATGCAGATGACACAACCTTGATGGCAGAAAGTGAGGAGGAATTAAAGAACCTTTTATTGAAGGTGAAAGAGGAGAGTGCAAAATATGGTCTGAAGCTCAACATCAAAAAAACGAAGATCATGGCTACTGGTCCCATCACCTCCTGGCAATAGAAGGGGAAGAAATGGAGGCAGTGAGAGATTTTACTTTCTTGGGCTCCATGATCACTGCAGATGGTGACAGCAGCCACGAAATTAAAAGACGCCTGCTTCTTGGGAGAAGGGCAATGACAGGCCTAGACAGCATCTTGAGAAGTAGAGACATCACCTTGCCAACAAAGGTCCGTATAGTTAAAGCTATGGTTTTCCCAGTAGTGATGTATGGAAGTGAGAGCTGGACCATAAAGAAGGCTGATCGCCGAAGAATTGATGCTTTTGAATTATGGTGCTGGAGGAGACTCTTGAGAGTCCCATGGACTGCAAGAAGATCAAACCTCTCCATTCTGAAGGAAATCAGCCCTGAGTGCTCACTGGAAGGACAGATTGTGAAGCTGAGGCTCCAGTACTTTGGCCACCTCATGAGAAGAGAAGACTCCCTGGAGAAGACCCTGATGTTGGGAAAGATGGAGGGCACAAGGAGAAGGGGGCGACAGAGGACGAGATGGTTGGATAGTGTTTTCGAGGTTACCAGCATGAGTCTGACCAAGCTGCGGGGGGCAGTGGAGGACAGGAGTGCCTGGCGTTCTCTGGTCCATGGGGTCACGAAGAGTCGGACACGACTAAACAACAACAACATTCCCTTCAGCTATCAAGATGATACTACTACTTTGCACATATTCGCAGTATCTGAGCTACACTTATGCAATATATTGTGCAATGCAATACCAAGCAAATTTTAGAGCACTTTTAGGTAAAGGTAAAGGTACCCCTGCCCGTACGGGCCAGTCTTGACAGACTCTGGGGTTGTGCGCCCATCTCACTTAAGAGGCCAGGGGCCAGCGCTGTCCGGAGACACTTCCGGGTCACGTGCCAAGCGTGACATCGCTGCTCTGGCGAGAGCCAGAGCCAGAGCCGCACACGGAAACGCCGTTTACCTTCCCGCTGGTAAGCGGTCCCTATTTATCTACTTGCACCCGGAGGTGCTTTCGAACTGCTAGGTTGGCAGGCGCTGGGACCGAGCAGCGGGAGCGCACCCCGCCGCAGGGATTCGAACCGCCGACCTTTCGATCGGCAAGCCCTAGGCGCTGAGGCTTTAACCCACAGCGCCACCTGCTTTTAAATCCTGTGCATACATTATCTCAGTAATAAATATGGCAACTGTGTTAAATTGCAGATGGGAAGAGGTGTCAAAGCCTGCTGAATGCATTCGTATCAGTTCCAGTTCAGCCTTTTCTCCTCTGTGCTATACCCACAGTTATTTGCTACATTCCTGCTTCTTTTTAAAAGTTTAACTTTTGATTTCATGGCAAAACATTGCTCAGCATATTCTCTCTGTCTAAACAGGGGGACATTTCTCATTTTACGGCAAAGCCTCTGTGAATGCCCCAAGCAGAAATGCTGTTTTGCCAGACTCATTTTCTGTCTTGATGCAGATGGCATCTTTTTCAAGGCACCTGACAGAAAACCTCTAGGACTTGTACTTAGTTCAGTCAAGAGAGGCAATACTGGATGGCATTGAAATGTTATGGGTCACCAAGTTGTGACAGGTAACATTCGTGATTGACCAGAAGGGCATATAAAACTGGGATGTGATTGCTTTAAGTGCTGTGGATATTAATGCTTACAAGGCTCTAGTGGGAAACTGGCACACAGAACCCATAAAAGGCTTGCCTTCCCCCTGCCCGACGACACACACATATGAACCTAGCAGGACAGGCTTAGACTTAGCATTACTGGCCACCGGGAGTTGGGTCTAATGCTAGTCCTACTCAAAGCAGACCCACTGAAACTGATTGACCTAAATTATTAAGACCCATCAACTTCAAAAGATCTACTTTGAGTATGACTAGAACTGGATACAGCTGTTGGCAGGTGAGCACCAGGAGGAGACCCACTGCCACTCCAAGGAACCTCCTGGCTAGAGTTGCCACCTTTGTTCTGGTAAAATTCAGGATGGAGGGGGCAGATGGGAGGCGATTTACCACCCTCCACTTGGTTCTGAAATGACTTCAAAGAAATCCAGCACAATCTATTGTAGCCTAAGAGGATGGCCCCTCTGGAATTTGTCACACACACACATAAATTTGTAAATCTGCCTGTGCTTTGCTACGCAGAACTTAAATACATGACCTTCCACCATTGGCATGGTTCTGCATGAGAGAGAGAAAAATTGGGGCAAAGAGGGAAGCCAAGCCTTGTGGGGAGCTACTTCCTACCCACCCTCCTGTGTCATGCAGATAACTATGTTCAGAACTGGGGCTCTCCCACTCTCTGACTATCTCCACTGAGCCCAGGCCAATGCCAATTTTTGCCTCTGGTCCTGACCAGCACTGGGAAACATAGTAAAGAAGTAAATGCAGCCCTCAAGCTGAGAAAAGTTTCCCACAGATCCTGGGTTGTGTCACTGACATTAACTGGGGTAGGGTTAGTGCACAACCTTTTCTATCCGGGCAGAAAGGGGTTTGTCATCACCACTATTCGTTTCCCTCCCCCTCCAAACACATTGGAGTGACACTTGCCTTTATTCCTGTCACAGACTTGTCAACTAGGTAATTAATGTTTTGAAGCTGTAATGGTTTGATCTTTATGAATATTGAAAAGCGAAAGTCACTGTGGAACACTTGCCAGTATAATAATGTTTTGGTTTGGAGGGTTATTGAAATTCCAGGGTATTTGTTACGTTTCTTGGAAACTGAGGTAGCCCAGGCCAAGCTTTCAGGAGCTCTTATATAAAAAGACAGTCCTCTAATTTAGATACTGTCCTGTTTTAATGGACCGAATTAACTTTTAAAAAATAAGAACTAATCACTACATATTAACCTTCCAGCTGTGATAAGACAGCCAAAGATGTGATGAAACCTGGAGTTAAGAGTCATCAAAATGAACCTCAAAGTAGGCCATACCTTTACATTATTTCCTGAGGCAAAACCAGAATGCCTTTTATATAGTCTCTGTTGAACTTAACCAGAACAGAAGTTTTACATTATATTATGACTGCAAACCTAAACAAACTTCTAGGGAAACAAGGGAACACAGTGCTGACCTCCCCACCAACTCACCCCCCTCCTTCTGCTAAACGGCAGCAACAGAACTGCCCAGAAGCTAGTGCTGCAACATCACCCCACCAGATGACCAGCTTCTTCTTCTCCTGATGTACTTCCTCCCCACCATGCATTATTGTATACATCTCTATCATTTTTTAAAAAATGATATTTATTCAAATTTTAAAGATTACAAAGAGAAAAAAGAAAAAGAAAAAAGAAAAATAGAAAGGACAGAAAAAATACAAACAATTAAAAAAAACAAAAAAAACCCAGATCCAACCTTTACATCACTTGCTTTCATTCACTTACTTCCTTGACCTCCTCACACCTCCCATTTTTGTATTCTAATTCAGTTAGATATTTCAGGAAATCCTTTCCAGCTTTGTTTTTATCTTAATAGTTTATCTTAATATATTGTGATTTTATTTTTTTATTTTTTTTATAATATTTTTATTAAATTTTCACATTTTATAAAGACAAACATACACACACAAAGACAAAGACAACACGTATAAAATTTCATAACCTTACTTTCCTAACCCCAGTTCTTGACCTCCCCCCACCCCCCCTTCATACATCCTAGTTCAATTACATTAACTCAGCAAATTCAAATCTCTCATCCATTACATATTATTACTATATCTATATATATATGTTGTTGTTTTTTTTATAAAAAAGACCATTTACTTGGCCAGATTTTACTTATCCAATTTTCTTATAAAACATTAAAACCTTTTCTAAGGTCGTCTCGAGTTCCTTCCACGAATTTCCCTTTAATCTTAAAAATAGGTCATAATAGTCAAACACAAAAGTCATAAAGATTTAAAAACAAGTTCTCTTCCCCCCCCCCAGCCCCGGTTTCTGTCCCTTCCAAATGTCCCCCCATCCATAACAACAGTTTTTAGCCTGGGTTCCTCACATCTGAGGCCTTTAAGTCCTTATCAGTCTCTCTTTGCCGATCTTGTTGGTAACCCTCCTCATTGGTCCTCAGGTTTCGGGGAAATTTCAGCTCAGTCTCATCAAAATTTCTTCCATCCAAAGTACTTGACACCAGCTGCTGCAGAAGATCAACCAGTCCATACTCAAATAGGAAGCCCCGGTCATATTTCTTATATCTTTTAAAATCAGGTGTTCCAGATGTTCCAGGGGCTTCCTCCCTCCTCTTTCGCATCTTTCGCAGATTTGTAATCCAAGGGTCTTCTTCTTTGTATTCTAGCAATGAAGGCTTGTGGTTGGTAGTCTCCATCTGTACTAGCCCTTGTTCGCTCTCCCCCTGTTCCAAAGTTATCTCTTCTGATTTAGCCGCAGATTTTTCCCCAGTCAAATCCATTGTACCTTCAGCAGAGTCATTTATTTTAGAGTTCAAGGTTATGAGTTGTTTACTCATGACCATAGTCTGCTCCTCCAGTTTTCCCACAAGAAAAAACATTCTTTCTAGCTCTGCCTGTAGTTTTCCATCTGCAGCCATTGCAATGTTTCAATGTTTCCCCTAGGGGGATTCTAGTTACTTAGTAATCTTTTCCAATAGTCCTTTACTTTGTTATTTCCCTACTTTGTTTCCAACCACTTTAGTTCAAATGTAACAAATTAAGTCCAAAAAGTGTTAAATAATAGAGTTTTTCACTTTCGCTGCCCGTTTGACAGCTCCTTTGACAGCTGTCAAACTCCTCGTTCCTTATTCTCCAGCTCACATAAAAGGACACCCCCGGGTCTGGGGGGGTTCAAACAAAAACTTCTAAAAAATCACTCTTACTCTCCAGCACACATCTTCTTCTGCCAAATTCATGCAAATCTTATCTTTTACAGAACACCAAGGAAAGAACTCTCCACCTTAGTTCTCCGATCTTTGCTTTAAATTTTCTGTAGGCAAGGGGGGTGCAGACTTCCCTTTAGCACATCCCCCGATCGTGCCGAATTCAAGGATAAGCTTTTTAGAGTCCAAATTCCAATCTACTCACGGATTAATTAGAGTCCAAATTTCAGGGAAGAAAGTCAGCGGTCTCCGGCCATGGCTCGCGGCTTCGCTCCACTGCAGTAGCGGTCTACTCACAGCACCACGCCACTCCCCGTACCCTCTCCGCAGCCTTTAAAAAGGCTCTTCGTGGGTCGGGGGGCGCTTTAGGTGCCCGCCGAGTCACCAGGTCCGCAGGCTTCCGCGCCTGCGGTTTCTAGGGGTCCCCGCGTCGCCGTCGCGGTAAGACCCGTTTGCAATGGAGCCGATTCCCTCCGGAGCTCGGAGGGAATCCGCCATTACTCGGATCGCGCTAACCCGGAAGTCCAATATATTGTGATTTTACATTCTCTTCTTTCACCAAATTATTTTTACTTAATCCTTTATATCTTTTCTGCTAAAACCAGATAATTCTATTCCAACATCTTTCTAACATTCCTTAATTTTACAGTATTTCTGAAGATAAACTTTAAATTTTTTCCAATCTTCTTCCACCGACTCTTCTCCTTGGTCTCGGATTCTGCCAGTCATCTCAGCCAGTTCCATATAGTCCATCACCTTTGTCTGCCATTCTTCCTGGGTTCTGCCATTCTTCCCGGGTTGTATACATCTCTATCATGTCCACCTTACACTCTCTCTTTTTTTTCCTATACTAAAAAGCCCCAACTGTTGTAACTTTTGTTGTTGTTGTTTTCTGTTCTCATGGCAGAAGTGGAATTCTGGGAGCACAACTTCTGCAAATTTCAGGTTGAAGATCTTCCGATATTATGAGCATTTTTAGGAACTTCAGTGTGATGCTAGCATAGTTGCACAACCTGCTTTTAGAATGTAAGGAAGATACAATGTCAACCTAAAGTAGCACTGGGTTGTACCCAAAGTAGCACTTTGGTTGTACCCAAAGTAGCACTGCAGAGCTCATCCCCTTGCACAATAAGGCTTTTCTCCCCCTGGACCTTCTCCCTAGATCTGTTCTAGGATTGCCCCAAACAGGTTGTGCTTAGGGGGGAGGAAAGTGTGAGAAGTCCCATTGCATGAGCAGAGGTCCTTGCTCTGGTGGGATGTGTTAGTTGGATGGCACCCTTTAGGAAGGAAGGCTAGCTGGGAGACGAAGATTGGACCCAGAGTTGCAAATTATATGTAATTTATACAATTGAACCTGTTGCACCCCTGACACTTGGTGACTTTTTAAATTTATTTACAGGCATTTGCAGGTGAACCATTATAAGTGCTAGTTATTTCATCTTGCAAAACAATTAACGCCCTTCAATTTATTTCAAACATCTGATCATGACTGCTTCTAGAACTTACTGTCCACCAAGGAAGATAGAACAATGAAATTGTGTTACAGCCACTGTGCAACTGTCAGAAGTGTTCACATCTGCTGTGCAATTAGTCGTGAGTAATATTTTCACCTCTATGTTAGCATAATTTCTGTGTCAAACTGAGTTGTTTATACTGGAATTCTGAGTTGTCTATTCTTTATCCAGCTTTCCAAAACAGCAACTGGCAGGCTTCCCCTGTCTTTTTCTACGTAGTGTTTTTGTTTTTTTTAACCCTCTGTTAAGATTAAACTCATTCTTGGAAGAAAAGGTATGATCAAATAAAAATCCTTTTATCTTGGAAGCAAATAGAAAGTCCCCAATCAGACATGAGAGGCTTGAGGATTCCATCCTCAGGCTAATTCCATCTGGCCTAGGGGGCGGGGCCCAGGCTCACCTCCGCGATAGTTTTAAGGACATTGGTGCTGCTGCAGCAAATGCTAAAGATGTTTTATATATTTTAAGGTGTTTTAAACGTGTTTTTATTGCTTATTTTGTTGTACCACCGTGAATGGTGGTTTTTATCTATGTATTTTTGTTTTGTTCCATCTTGTTTTGTTTTGGGGTGGGATATTGAGTGGGGTGGGGATTGGTTTTTGTTTGGGCACAATTGTTTTTGGTTGTTTTGTTTTCCATTTTGTAAATGGAGGTTAGTATGAGGCTTGGGATTGCTACCGTGGAGGGGCGAGGGAGGTATGGCGGTGGGGGCAGATGTTATAGGCGAAGGGGATCGAGATACGGATATGCTCGTACCCCTTCCAATCTGCACCCCATCCCAAGAGACGAGGGTAGGGTGAGCAAGGATTACTCACCTCCTTCACTGGTGTTGTGCAATGCCAGGTCTATAGGTAACAAAACCGCCACCCTGCGAGATTTCTTTACCTCGCAGGGGGTCGACCTGGCTTGTGTGACGGAGACCTGGGTGCGCGAAGGGGTAACTGTTACCTTACGAGAGATGGTGCCCCCGGGTTTCTCTGTCCTCCACCAGTCACAGACTGTGGGCCGGGGGGGAGGGGTGGCATTATTAATCCGGGAAGATTGTTCTTTCAGGGCTCTACCATTGCCATCGATCCCCGGCATTGAATGTGTTGGCCTAGTGTGGGGCTCCGAGGAGAGCTTGGCTGTCTGGCTGGTGTACCGGCCACCTAGCGCACCAGCAGCCACCCTGTCAGCCTGCTGGAGGCGGTGGCCGGCTGGGCCTTGGAGTTCCCAAACCTATTGGTATTGGGAGACTTCAACTTCCATGCTGATGCCACTCCCTCCTCACAGGCTCTGGACCTGGTGTCTTCCATGGCGACACTGTGAAGAGATTCAGAACTTACAGGGTTAAGAAGTTCTGAGTGACATCTCACATTCCTGAGGCGTGGCTAGGTTTTACAGAGGGGAGTGTTTTTCTCTGTGTGTTCTGTCTGTTCTTCCGTGCTTCTGACGGTGAGACAGCAAGATGAGTGCTCTCTCACCGGGTGATCTATGAGTTGTTTTTCTACCCGATTAAAGACTGAAAGAAATACGCACGAACGCCTGAGTGTGTTTGATTTGGTACACACACACACAGCAACAGTTTCTACACTGCGGAAACTCTGCTACAAGTAGCTGACGGAGGACAGAGAGCAGAGCGGCGCAAGGAAGTGTGCCAGGCTCCATCCAAAGGCTACGCTACTTCCATAGGTTATGGGACGGTCACAAAAAGCTTTGAAGCTGTTGCCAAAGTGTGCCGGTGTGTGTTGAAGCCAGCTGAAGAAGACGCTGGAGCCAGCAAGGAGTCCTGCCTAACGTTTGAGGGCAGAGGAACTTGCTGGGAGGAGCTGGTCTGCTGAGCCGGGTGCCGGAGAGCTGCTGCTGGTTACGTGAGTACGCTGAGCCCCGGGGAGAAGATGGCAGATGGCCAGGAGTTAGCTGTGATCCCGCTTGAAAAGCTCACCACCCAATCCTGGGATATCTGGGTTAGAAGAGTGAGGGGTTGGTTTTTGGCTACAGGGCTTTGGAGTGCAGCCCAGAAGGAGCCAGCACCCCCCACACCACTTGCTGCAGGCTGTGAGGCTGCTTTGCTGGAAGATAGCAAGCAGAGAATGCAAAGGGAATTTTGCATGTTGAAATCATGCGTGGACGCTACGCTGTTGCCCCATTTGGAGGGCGTTGAGTCGCCTAAGGCTGCCTGGAAGGTGCTGAGGGGTTTGTGTAAAAGCTCATCAGGAGACCAGAGCCTTGAAGAAGGAATGAGCCCAGAAGGGGCAGGTGCCCATGTCCCTGAAGTCTCAGCCTCAAGGAGCGCTGTTGGCAGAGTCGAGGGGGCAAAGAAGTCCAAAAGCAAGTTTGTAAAGTTTTCCACTGTGTGTGATGAGGAGGAACGCCATTTCAGAGGGGGCAGAGCTGGCACAGAGAGCCCATCCGGCAGAAGGGGAGCCAGGCCAGCTGGAAGAAGCCCAGTTCAGTGTTTTTCCACTCGTCGCTGCTATGTCTGCAATTCTGCTGACCATCTGCGTCGCTCCTGCCCCCAGAGAGCCAGGGAGGCTGGGCAGGATGCTTCCAAGGTCGCTTCCCATGGGAATCAGCCAGGTTTCCATGGCAGCCAGTCCAGGAGAGGAGGCAGGTGTGGGAAGGCGCAAGGAGTACGTGACTTAGAGAATGAAGACGGTCCTTATCAGCTTACGGCCTCCATGGCAAAGCTTGAGGACTACTCCAGTGAGGACAGAGTAATGCACTGGATAATTGACTCTGGAGCCAGCAGGCACCTGATAACAGCAACACCTGGTGTCGAGATGTGGAACTGCAGAGCTGTTTCAGCTGGGAAAACAGTTGAATTTGCTGATGGGTCACAAAAGCCTTTATCTAATGTGGCAAATGTTTATGTTTCTGTCTTGCAGGCGGAGTTGGAAGTCTACGTGGCACCTGGGATGAAACATTGTCTTTTATCTGTCCCTTGTCTCTTACAGGAGGGGTATAAGGTGTGCTTCGAAAACAATGTCTGTACAATTTCCAGAGGGGGGAAGCAACTGGTCAGTGTTGCAAAAGGGCAGAACAACCTCTTTGTTCTGGAAACACCTCTGAAGGGTGAGGGGAATGCTGAGAGGGCACAAGCAAAGTGTGCAACCGTTCCCACTCATGTTTCATGTGCTTGTGTATGGCACAAAAGAACGTCACATGGTTCTTTGGAAGAGATCCAGATGTTGCCAGAGTGCACTAAGGGTTGCAAAATAAAGGAATGTGGCAGATCCCTAAATTGTAGGGCATGCAAAATGGCAAAGGTAAAAGGGTGCAGTTATCCCAGGGTGGAGAGGGTAACCACAAAACCCTTTGAGCTTGTGCACACAGACCTTTTTGGGCCCATGCCAAAGCCAAGTCTGGGCGGGGCCAGGTTTGTGCTGACACTGCAGGATGATTTCAGCCGAGTTAGTTGGTCTTATGCGCTGAAATTGAAAGAAGATGCGCCGCAACTGATCAAAGACTGGGTTGCAGAGGTGGAACTAAGGTTCTCCACCAAGGTGAAGGGGGTCAAGAGTGACCGATGTGCAGAGTTTACTGGGTCTGCTCTGCAGAAGTTCTTTCGCCAGAAAGGGATACTTCACAAGGTGACGGGTGCTACTTCTCCTCAGGAGAGGGGAATGGCAGAGCTGAGAAGTAAAACTCTGATTCAAGCAACAGAGGTTTTACTGTGTGACTCTGGTCTGCCTCAAAGTTTTTTGGGGGAGGCGATGAGGACTGTGAATTTCACGATGAACAGGTCCTACAATTCAGTGGTAGGTGAAACCCCGTATTTTGTGCTCCACTGAGAGAAACCGAAGGTGCATTTCTTCCGTGTTTTCGGGTCACAGGCCTTGGTGCCGGTACCAAAAGCACAACAAAAGAAAGGTGGCCCTAGATTCCAGAAAATGATCTTCTGTGGGTATGAACCTGCAACAAAGGGGTGGAGGTTTGCATATCCAGAAGGTGATCAGACCAAGCTTCTGATCAGCAAACATGCTGAGTTCTGTGAGCAGGGTGGTTGGTCAAAGCGCAATGCGAATCCTGTCGTTCTCTCAGAATGTCTGTCTGATTCTAAGGAGGAAGGAGAGCCAGAGGCTGAACCTGTTGCTGAGGACCAAGTCTCTGACCAGGGTCAAGAACAGGGTTGAGCATCTCCACAGGTTGTTAAAAGAGAGCCCAAGAGTGAGCCTTCGTCTCCTGTTAGCAAAGTACAGAAGGCCTGAAGACGCGCTAAGTCAGAGGGGGAGGATTCTGATGGAGAGGACACACTTGCTGACCACAGTGAGTCAGAAGGAGCACCTGAGTTTGTGCTCAGACGGTCCACTCGCACCACAAAGGGAATTCCACCTGAGAAGTTTCAGGTCACCAGTACGTGGGTTGGTTTGGCACAGTGCGAACCTGGGTGAGGAGGTTCAACAGTTGCCTGACAAGGACGCCAGGAAGGGGCGAAAGGCAATGGGAAGGGGATTGAACTCTCAGAGGTCTGTAAATGTATGTTCACAGTTTCCCTCAGGATATGAGACGAGAGGGGGTGTGAAGAGATTCAGAACTTACAGGGTTAAGAAGTTCTGAGTGACGTCTCACATTCCTGAGGCGTGGCTAGGTTTCACAGAGGGGAGTGTTTTTCTCTGTGTGTTCTGTCTGTTCTTCCGTGCTTCTGACGGTGAGACAGCAAGATGAGTGCTCTCTCGCCGGGTGATCTATGAGTTGTTTTTCTACCCGATTAAAGACTGAAAGAAATACGCACGAACGCCTGAGTGTGTTTGATTTGGTACACACATGCACAGCGACAGTTTCTACGCTGCGGAAACTCTGCTACAAGTAGCTGACGGAGGACGGAGAGCAGAGCGGCGCAAGGAAGTGTGCCAGGCTCCATCCAAAGGCTACGCTACTTCCATAGACACTAGGGTTCTCCCAGTTTGTTTCGGGCCCCACACATCAAGCAGGCCACACGCTGGATTTGATCTTTGGCGCCGGTATAGATGTGATCATGTCTCCTTCGATGAAGGTGCCATGGTCTGATCACTAAGCTCTGAAAGCCAGGATTGACTTTCCACCCCCACCCTGCTTAGGTGGCGAGCCGATTTGGGCTCGCCTGCAGAGGCTGATGGACCCTGATAGATTCCGTCAAGCCTTGCAGCACCTTGCTCCCCCTGGCGACTCATTGACTGAGCTTGTTGAGGGCTGGAATACCCAGCTCCTGGCAGCCATCGATGAGATCGCACCTAAGTGCCTGTGAAGATCTGATAAGATCTTAATTGCACTGGCCATCTAATTGCTTTATGGCCCCAATTAGCCCCAGTGGTCCGGCACGCTCCCAGCCAAGCTGCGCAGACCTTTTTCTTCTCCGGTTTCGTCTAGCAGAGTAAAAACACAGCGGATCAAAACCGTTGCAGTCTGCTTCAGATCCAGACAAACACCAAGCACTGTGTATGTCCAAATTCAACAGTTCTTTATTGCAGCAAATATTTACAGCTCAGCATTTCTCAACTTCTCCTGGACTGCTAGCATTCATGGCGTCCAGCTCTCTCTCTCAGAGACACAGAGAGAACAACAACTAGAGCCCCTCCCTCCTTCCAAACGTCAGAAGAATGGGAGGCACACTCAGAACAAAACATTAACCCAGTAAGTTCTGAACCCCAACACCCCCTCTTGCCTCCATTCCTGACAAGACCTGTGGATGTACCTTTGCAGACCTCTGTGAGATCAATCCCTTCCCCAATGCCTTGCGCCCTCTCCTGGCGTTCCTGTCAGGCATCTGTGGAACATCCTCACAACTTACAGATTCGCACTGTGCGAAACTTGCCCACGCACCTGTGGCCTGATACCTCTCAGGTGGAATTCCCTTCGTTGTGCGACTGGACCTTCTGGGCACAAACTCAGGCACTTCCTCTGACTCACTGTGGTCAGCAGGTGTGTCCTTTGCATCCTGGGATTCCCCCTCTGACTTAACACGTCTTCGAACCCTTGGAACTACCCTCACAGGAGAACTAGGCTCACTCTTGGGCTCCCTTTTTACAACTTGCGGAGATGCCCCATCCTGCTCCTGACTTTGGTCAGCGAGCTGATCGTCATCAGCAGACTCAGCCCCTGGCTCTCCTTCCTCCTCATCAGAACCTTCCTGCTCTGAATCAGAAAGACATTCTGAAAGAATATCGCGTCTGGCAGGGGTCTTTGACCTTTCCTCCTGCTTACAGAACTCAGCGTGTTTACTGATCAGCAGCTTACTCTGATCACCTGACGGGTACGCAAACCTCCATGCACGAGCCGTTGGCTCATACCCACAGAAGATCATTTTCTGGAACTTGGGTTCACCTGGCCCTCGCAAAGCTTCAGGCACCGGCAGCAAGGCCGTTGATCCGAACGCACGGAGGAAGTGAACCTGCGGTTTCCTCCCGTGAAGCATGAAAAACGGTGTGTCTCCTACCACTGAATTGTAGGACCTATTCCAGGTGAAGCTCACATACTTAATTGCCTCCATCCAAAACCTTGGAGATAACCCAGAATCTGACAGCATCACCTGTGCAGCTTTAACCAGAGCCTCACTTCTGAGCTCTGCCACCCCCCTCTGTTGAGGAGAAGTCACTGTGTGACTTATCCCTTTCTTGTGAAAGAACTTCTGCAAAGCAGACCCAGTAAACTGTGAACCTCTGTCACTAGCAATTTCCCTGACTCTGGTGGAGAACATTAGTTCCACCTCCTCAATCCAACGACTAATCAGCTGTGCTGCATCTTCCTTGGATTTGAGACCATGTGTCCAGGTGTTCTGCGAAAAATCATCCTGCAGTGTCAGCAGAAACCTGGCCCCTCCCAAACTTGGTTCCTTCATGGGACCCAACAGATCTATGTGCACAAGATCAAAAGGTTTTGTGGTTACCCTCTCCACCCTGGGGTAACTGCACCCTCTTACCTTTGCCTGTCTGCAAGCCTGACAATCTAGGACTCTTGCACATTCCTCAATTTTACAGCCTTTGGAAACCTCAGGTAGCACCTGTAGTTCTTCAAGACAGGCATGCGCTGTCTTCTTATGCCACACACAACAACATGAAACATGAGTGGGAACTGTAGCACGCAGGGCTTGTGCTTTCTCAACCTTCCCCTCACCCTCCAGAGACGTTTTAAGAATGAAGAGATCATTCTGCCCCTTTGCAACTCTGACCAGTTGCTTCCCTCCTTTGGAGATTGTACAAACATCGTGTTCAAAGCAAACCTTAAACCCCTTTTTCAACAAATAAGGCACAGATAAAATACAGTGTTGCACTCCTGGCACAATGCAAACTTCCATCTGCTCCTGCAAAACAGAAAACAATACATTTGCAACGTTATTCACATTTTTCTTTGTCCCATTTGCAAACTGAACAGTTTTCCCAGCCGGAATTGCCTTGCAATTCCATATCTCGACTGCAGGGGTCTCTGAGATCAGGTTGCAGTTCGCTGCTGAGTCGATTACAAAGCGAAAATCAGTGTGTCTCTCAGAGCTGTCCTCAAACAAAGCCATACTGGCAACAAACGGCTCGCTGCCCCCTCTCTTTGGGCAGTTGCAGCAGTTCTGTCTGGTTGTCTTGGCAACCAACTCCCCCTTGCTCAGGACCTTGGCAGCTTCCGTAGAAGTAGCCTCCTCCGTTGCCTTGGAGACCGGCCTGGCCTCTGCGTTCCCACGCGACTCTTTAGGCCTTATCTTCACTTTGTCCAGGTGGCCGACCTTGAAGCGTCTAGCTCTCCGCCGCTTTCCAGACTTTGCATGACGACGATCCCCAGTGGAAAAACACTGCCCAGGGCTCCTTTCAGCTGGCCTGGCCCCCCTTCTTCCGGAAGAGCACTCTGTGCCAGCCCTGCCCTCGCTGAAACTGCGTTTCACTTCAGCACTCACAGTGGAAAACTTTTGAAACTTGCCTTTGGAATTCTCAGCCCCCCCGACATGCACCTCAGGGACTGGGGCTACAGCCATTTCCAGGCTCTCCATGACCCCTCCAGGGCCCTGGCATCCTGCTGAAGTTTCACACAAACTTCTCAGCACTTCCCAGGCAGCCCTTGCTGACTTTACGCCCTCCAAACTGGGCAAAAGTGATGCATGTACGCATGCTTTTAGCATAGCAAGCTCTCTTTGCATTCTCTGCAGGCTATCTTCAGGCAACGCAGCCTCAAAGCCTGTAATGTCTGTCCCTTCAGGACCTGAATTCAAGGGAAGTGGTTCTCTCTGGCTTACATTCCAAAGCCCAGTAACCAGAAACCAACCCCTTACTCTTCTGGACCAGGTTGCCCAACTTCTTAAAGTGAGCTTCTCAAGCGGAACGTCCTCAAAGACCTGGCTGTCTGCCATTTTCTCCTCTTTCCCGGGGCCCCAGCTGCTGTACTCACGTTTCACCAGTCAGCTCTCCGGCACCCGATTCCTCAGCTGCTTTCCCAGCTCTCTGCCTCAGCGACTCTTGCCTCTCTGCAGCAGGCAAAACACAGAACGCAGACCTCTGCCGCCTCAGTAGCGTCTTCCAGCTATTGCCAAGCTGACTTCAAGACTTCAAAGCTCACCGGCAGACTCTTAGCAACGGTTTTATTAGCGCTAATTAGGTCATCCATAACCTGTGAAGATCTGATAAGATCTTAATTGCACTGGCCATCTAATTGCTTTATGGCCCCAATTAGCCCCAGTGGTCCGGCACGCTCCCAGCCAAGCTGCGCAGACCTTTTTCTTCTCCGGTTTCGTCTAGCAGAGTAAAAACACAGCGGATCAAAACCGTTGCAGTCTGCTTCAGATCCAGACAAACACCAAGCACTGTGTATGTCCAAATTCAACAGTTCTTTATTGCAGCAAATATTTACAGCTCAGCATTTCTCAACTTCTCCTGGACTGCTAGCATTCATGGCGTCCAGCTCTCTCTCTCAGAGACACAGAGAGAACAACAACTAGAGCCCCTCCCTCCTTCCAAACGTCAGAAGAATGGGAGGCACACTCAGAACAAAACATTAACCCAGTAAGTTCTGAACCCCAACAGTGCCCTCTGTGACCCCGCAGAAACCGGGCTCCCTGGTTTACCGAGGAGCTGCGGAAAATGAAGCGGGACCTCAGACAGCTAGAGCGAGTATGGCGGGGTGCCCGTGACGGAGCCTCAAGAACATCTTATAGGGTTTTTATGAAAACCTATGAGATGGCAGTGAAGGCCGCTAAGAAGTCTTACTTCTCGGCCTCCATTGCATCCGCTAGCTCTCACCCGGCGCAATTATTTAGTATAATTCGGTCTTTAACGTCCCTTGAAGGACAGCCAAATTTAAATAACAATCTGACACACAGCTGTGAGGCATTTGCGAGCTTTTTTGCGGAGAAGGTCCTGTTGCTCCGCCATGACCCCCCTGCCAATTTGGATACAATAAAGGAACTGGAGGCCCCTCGACTGTCCTCAGGTCCAGTATTGGACCACTTTGACTGGATATCTCCAGCCGATGTGGACAGACTCCTCCAAGCTGGAAAGCCCACCACCTGTCCTCTTGACCCATGCCTGTCATGGCTGATTAGAGCGTGTCCAGACGAGGTGCGGGCCCCCCTGGGGGATATCATCAATTTGTCCCTTGGCACCGGGATATTTCCAGGGGAACTGAAGGAGGCAGTGGTGCGTCCGCTCTTAAAGAAAACATCATTAGATCCCTTAGATCTATCCAATTACCCCCCGGTCTCGAATCTTCCATTCCTGGGTAAGGTGATTGAGAGAGCGGTTGCTGAACAGCTTGGTAGGTTTCTGAATGAAACATCTGCTCTGGATCCATTCCAGTCTGGCTTCCGCGCTGGTCATGGGACCGAGACGGCTCTGGTCGCCATAACAGATGATCTCCGCAGGCAGCTGGATCGAGGCGGGTCGGGGCTGCTGATTCTTCTAGATCTGTCAGCAGCCTTCGACATGGTCGATCACGAACTCCTGGACCACCGCCTTGCCGACGTGGGGATCCAGGGCACAGTCCTTCAATGGCTGCGCTCGTTTCTCTCTGGTCGGGGACAGAGGGTGGCGCTTGGGGGGGAATTGTCATCGCGCCACTCCTTGGTGTGTGGAGTGCCTCAGGGTGCGATTCTCTCCCCGATGCTTTTTAACATCTTTATGCGCCCCCTCGCCCAGCTTGTCCGGAGTTTTGGGCTGGGTTGCCATCAGTATGCTGATGACACCCAACTCTATCTGTTGATGGATGGCCATCCTGACTCGGCCCCAGACACACTGGCGAGATGTCTGGAAGCTGTGGCTGGATGGTTACGTGGGAGCCGGTTGAAGTTAAATCCTTCAAAGACAGAGGTCCTCGGGCTGGGGCGGGACGATATGGGACTGAGGGGGCAACTCCCATCTCTTGCGGGGGTGCAATTAGTGCCAGCACCGTCCGTTAAGAGTTTGGGTGTAATCTTCGATACCTCCCTCTCTATGGAGGCGCAGATTACAGCTATAACAAAGGCGGCATTTTTTCATCTCCGCCAAGCTAAGCAGTTGGCCCCTTATCTCTCTCGCCCTGACCTAGCCACTGTGATCCATGCGACGGTCACCTCCAGACTGGATTATTGTAACTCGCTCTACGTGGGGCTGCCCTTGAGACTGATCCAGAAACTCCAGCGGGTGCAGAATGCCGCGGCGAGACTCCTTATGGGGTCTTCGCTGCGAGATCACATTCATCCAGTACTATACCAGCTGCACTGGCTCCCGGTGGAGTACAGGATCAGGTTTAAGGTGCTGGTTTTAACCTTTAAAGCCCTATACAGCCTAGGACCCTCGTACCTACGGGACCGCCTCTCCTGGTATGCCCCACAGAGAAACCTACGGTCTGCAAAGAATAACATCCTCAAGGTCCCAGGCCTCAGAGAGGTTAGGCTGGCCTCAACTAGAGCCAGGGCCTTCTCGGCTGCGGCTCCAATCTGGTGGAACGCTCTCTCACAAGAGACTAGGGCCCTGCGGGACCTGACATCTTTCCGCAGGGCCTGCAAGACAGAGTTGTTCCACCAGGCCTTTGGTCAGGGCGCAGCCTGACTCCCTCCTCTGGCAACCTGCACAGAATTTTGCTTAATTGGTTGCCATTAATTTGATTTTAATTAATTTTTATAATGAAATATTTTTAGAATGTGTGTTTATTTGACGCCAGGCACTTCTGTCTTCCACTGCCTCCCGCAGTTTGGTCAGACTCATGCTGGTAGCTTCGAGAACACTATCCAACCATCTCGTCCTCTGTCGTCCCCTTCTCCTTGTGCCCTCCATCTTTCCCAACATCAGGGTCTTTTCCAGGGAGTCTTCTCTTCTCATGAGGTGGCCAAAGTATTGGAGCCTCAGCTTCACGATCTGTCCTTCCAGTGAGCACTCAGGGCTGGTTTCCTCCAAAATTTCTCCCAGGCAACTTTAATTACTGTTAATTTCCAACAGTTTTGAGATTGCTTGAGATATGGGTGCCACTCAGCTGGCTAATAGCATGCCTGTTGGCCTAATTATGTCTTGACCTGTCTTACCCATCATCTCAGATAGCTTCATCAGTCCTGTGTCGTCACTGATATCATCTACATTTACTGTGCAGTGGGAGCAGCTGTATATTTGGGTGACTCCACCAGTCTTTGACTTTGTTATGCAGGTTTGGGGTGAGGGTCACCATCATTCTCATTATCTCAAGAAGCTTTTTGCAGATCTTGACACACATGCAACCATGCTTCTGCATCATACTTTATATAATGTGGGGCTGCATAGACAATGTATACTGGCCTCTGCCCCACCCTCCTTCAACAGAGAACAAGTGCTCTCAGTGAAGTGGGAGCAAAGCTGAAAGCGTACCTCTCTTACTACTCCATCATCCTTACAAAACAATTGTTTTCTTTTCCCCCCTTTTCCCTGCGACATGCTGTTAGTTGCTGCATTTATCCTTCATCTTTGCTCCTTGCTGGTAAGGAATAGCAAATGCATTCTTGCACCATGGGATTCCTGAGACTTAAAGAGATCAGCTTCAAAGACAGCCATCCCTGTTTACTTGGGAGGTGCGAGGCAGGAATCCTTGGCTTGTAACACAATTTGCAGGTGGGCCTGGCATAATGTGACAGTTTTAAGCATTTCATTCTCCGGCTTTCCAGAATTATGTGAAAGATACACATCTCACTGCCTCCCAGAAAGGAAAATTTAGCTGCCTTTGGTCAGGGGTAATTGCCTAGCAGCAGCCCATCTCAAAGTGGGTTTGCAAAGTGGCAAAAAAGCAAATAATATATCATTGCCTATCCCCTGGAAGAGGCTGAATTGAGCCCAAAGAGACCTGCATGACTCCCGTTCAAAGTTATTAGATAGGGAAACATAGTGCAACTCTCTTCACTTCAGTAAAATCACTTGGCTGCTTTGGCTGCCTTTGTTTTGTAACTCCAGCCTAGATCAGATCAGATCAGATCAGTGTACATGCAAGTCCTGCTTTCTGAATGCAATGTGTAAATTGTTTATTAGGTGAGTGTTCGCATAACAAGCTGATAATTTCCAGAATTTCCTGTGGGAACATTTCAAACCCATGATTTGTCCAACCTCTCTCCCCACCACACTCGGCCCCAACCCTACATGGTTTCTTCCTGAAATGGCTGCAGCCAACCAGCAAAAGAGACGCAAAGGAAAAGCTTATTTGTTTGAACTCCCTTCCTATATAGTTTCTGCCTTTGGCCAGCAAAACACAAACAAGTAAGGAGGTGACTGAAATTCCCAGGTGTCAAAAAAGGTTATTTATCTATGCTACTACTGCGGCCCGTGTTTTGTTAGCCCCAAAATGGAAAGCGATTAAGGTCCCAACTAAAGAAGAATGGCAACTTAAGTTGACAGAATATGCACAACTCTCAGACTTAACATATAGAATAAGAGAAGAAGAATTTACATTTAAAGAAGACTGGGAAACGTTTATTGAATATATGGGAAATAATTGCGTACAGCTGAAAACGCTGGCAGCATTAGGGTAAATTCAACAGTATAAACAAGTTTTGATGGATGCAATAATGGAATACTGAATGGTATAGTTTTTGTAAAATACGCACTGGATTTATGATATGTTAAATGAACCATGGAAAGAGAAGAAGGGAAGTCATTGATATCTTAAGAATGTAAAATTAGTATTTTAAATTGTAAAACAGAAAATTTAATAAAAATTGAGAGAGAGAGAGAGAGAGAGAGAGAGAGAGTAAGGAGGTGGGCAAATTCAGGCTGTTTTCATAGCTGAATCTTTGGTATGTTGGAGTACTAATTCCTCTTGTTCAGAAGTGAATATTCACATAGCGAACATTCAGAAAGCAGGACTCGCATGTGTATGTATCTAGTCACCAGACAGAATAGTGCAAAGGGACCACATTGCCATATGAAGGGGGAAGGTGAGAAAAATTAAACATAAAATTAAAAATTATCTATAAATAAAATTATAAATTTTTGTTGTTGTTTAGTCATTTAGTCATGTCCGACTCTTCATGACCCCATGGACCAGAGCACGCCAGGCACTTCTGTCTTCTGCTGCCTCCCACAGTTTCATCAAATTCATGTTGATAGTTTCGAGAACCTTGTCCAACCATCACGTCCTCTGTCATAAAATTTGCACATAGCCATATATATTATGTAAAAACATAGGCAAATTTTAAAATCTGAAAATCCCTGGCCAGACACAGCATTCTCCCTTAAAAAATGCATCCCTAACATTAGCACAGGTTAAAATAAATAACATTTACTGTACTCAAATTATAACATTGCATAAAAGCATAAACAAATGTGAAATTCTGAATCTCCTTGGCATGAGACAGGATTCTTTCCTAATTTGATTGCTAATAATTTCTATGCTTTCCTTGACCATGTTCATGTTAATCCTGCAAGCACATTGCTTCCTGGCTTGGACATGCCAATGATTTTTCAAGGTTAAAAATGCAAATGCACTGCTTTCATCTCTGAGCCATGTAGGAAATATGCATCATAATTTAGGATACACAGACTTTAATCTTGAAGATCAGAACAAAGCTCTTCAGTTTGCTGGGGAGGATTATCATCCCTCTTTCTATGAAATACAAAACAGCCTATAATCCAAGGGAAGCATTGCTTTAGTCATATACATCTAATAATAATAATAATAAACTGGAACCCTTAGACATACTGGAACATTTGAAATAATGAAAATTATATAGCAAGGCACAAATGTTACATGGCCTTCCTTCCACTGCTGCTGACTGGATTTTGGACCGTAATATAAAAACAAGAACACAGTCTTGTGGCACCTTAAAGACTAACATGTTTATTATGGCAAAAGTATAAGCCTCAGTTAGCAGGTATAAATACACAGGGGTATAAGCAGGAAAATGTAGATGCTGGGAATGGAACTGGAAAGCAAAAGCAAAAAACAAACAAACGCAGCCTGTGGCAATTCAGATAGAGCTTAAACACATAGAAAATATGCCCAGAAAACCATTCACAGCTACAGTAATTGGTTAAAACAACAATCATTTCGGCGATTACTGCCCTGGATCCTCATGGTGATGGGTGGGTGAAAAATCTACTGAAATAGTGATGATGATAATTGCATAAATTAACACTGGTAGTGGAATTGGAAGACATTGTCTCTATTGATACCAAATTGAATAAAACTGAACTTCTTGGTATGTTGTAACTTGGCAGTAAAATGCACATAAGAAGCGCCTGCTGAATTAGGTCAATAGCTCATCTAGCCCAGCATGCTGTTCTCACAGTGGGCAAACAGATGCCTGTAGGAAATGGGTAGGAGCACAGGAGCACTCTTCCCTCCTGTGGTTCCCAGAAACTGGTATTCAGAAACATTACTGCCTCCAACATATTGATAGACATATCCTCCATAAATTTGTCTCATCCTCTTTTAAAGCCATCCAAGTTGGTGGCCATTACTTCCTCCTATCCCAGTACTGATGTATGGAAGAGAGAGCTGGACCATAAAGAAGGCTGATCACCGAAAATTTGATGCTTTTGAATTATGGTGCTGGAGGAGACTCTTGAGAGTCCCATGGACTGCAAGAAGATCAAACCTATCCATTCTGAAGGCAATCAGCCCTGAGTGCTCACTGGAAGGACAGATCGTGAAGCTGAGGCTCCAATACTTTGGCCACCTCATGAGAAGAGAAGACTCCCTGGAAAAGACCCTGATGTTGGGAAAGATGGAGGGCACAAGGAGAAGAGGACGACAGAGGACGAGATGGTTGGATAGTGTTCTCGAAGCTATGAACATGAGTTTGACCAAACTGCGGAAAGCAGTGGAAGACAGGAGTGCCTGGCATGCTCTGGTCCATGGGGTCACGAAGAGTCGGACACGACTCAACGACTAAACAACAACAACAACAACATGCGAGTGAATGCCATAGTTTAACTATGCACTGCATGAAGAAGTACTTTCTTTTATCCGTTGTTGTTATTATTATCAAATTTATATACTGCCCTTCACCACAAGATCTCAGGGTGGTTCACAGAATAAAATACAAGTGAAAAACACAAGTAAATAATTAAAACAAAAACAGCAAAACAAGAATCTTTCAACATCCCAATCACCATCCAATCACCAATCGATCAGGTGCCAGGACTGATACTCCTACCTCTGTATGTGCAAGGATAACCAGCAAGAGGACCAGACCAGCCATGCAGCAGAGCCAGGTAGCATTGCTTCCAGTCATGCGGCATGAACTTATACCTAGTGGAGCAAGAGATTTTGAACAATTGGCCTTGGGCATGGGTGGGGTACCACCTGAACTTTGCTTCAGGCAGCAAAATGTCTTACAGAATCCATTTTTTACTCTGCCACCCCCATGGCAGCCATTTTCTGACTGGCACCCACAACACTTTCTCGCATTCCCAGTGTGCCCACTGGCCCAGAAAGGTTGGGCCAGACTCCTTTGGGGACTTTACACACCAATAATAATACGTTGATCAGTCATGTCCTAGCAGCCGGTGAACAGCTTTTAGCAGTGATGTAATATACAGAGGTGCTTTGGCCAAAAGCATGATATCTCAGAAAGCAGAGTCCTAGATTGCCTTATAAACTTGATTTGTGAAAACCACTCTGGAAAATCTATGCCTCAGCTCCTGCTTTTGAACACTCTTCTGCCTGTCTACCTTGCAGGTATAGCCATTTCCTTACTTAAAGTTCACCTCTCGCTAAGTAAGTCTTGAGCTGCCTCTGTGGAAAGCCGACTTAATGTGTGGCTTGAAGTGAAAGCTTCTCGCCTGACCTTCGTTGCCCTGCCAACTCCAAAGCCAAAAATCTAGGAAGAGAATGAATGTGTGCGCATTATGACCCTCTCAGGCACATCCAGGCTTCAGAATGGTTATCCTTTCCAGATATGCTATCAGAGGGTAAAATAAGGGGGGAATTACAAGCTGGTAAGTGATTTTATTCTTGCTTCATCATGCCAAGAAGTTCAACGCTTGCCTTGTTCTTTGGCCAAAGTCAGAGCTTAGATATTTGTCATGTCTATGGCTAAGCCTTTAAGAAGTGAAGTGATAGCATACAGTGTGTTTGCCAGTAATGGTACTGTGCTATTAGTTAGCTGCTGTACTGATGGTAATGATAATGGGCAGAGACCACCTCCCCATCCTGACCCTTCCAGGGAGGAGGAAGAGGAAGAGGAAGACAGTATAGATTTATAATGGGGGTATGCGGGAGGTCACAGCTCAGAGGCAGATGAGGGGAAAAGCTAATGGGAGAGGAGAAGCAGGCAGAGCAGCAGCTGGCTGACCCGTTGTCACTAGAAAGCATTCCAGACCCACCATCTCTCAGAACCTGGCAAGCCTTAAAAGTAGGAGAGCAAAGAGCTCAAAGACAGAGGGCACTTAGCTGGCGCCCATAAAGGAGATGATGATGATGATGATGATGATGAATTAGGAAGTGGGAGAGAAAGGGGGGTGGAGATTCACTTGGGACAATGCCATTTTCCAAGAGGTTGAGTTCTATAGCCTCTCTGTGTAAAGTTTGAAATAAAAAGATCTGTGAGGAAGATTTATTGGGGATTCACCCCAGTGTAAAAGAGCAAACTGACCTTTGTAAGACACCCCCCAAAAAAAATAAGCCTTTAGGAAGAAGCACCTTCCCTCCTTACTAAGACATTTCTAAGAATCTCATTTATTTTAGACTCTAGAGCCTTCATGTTTTATATCAGTATATCTCTACATCAACGCCATAAGATGAGTCAGGTACTCTCCTGGCACGCAATTCGGTCTCTCATCCTACTATACCAGAGGCAGAACTTGAAAAAGGAAACAGCAATGCCAAACTGAATAGGCCTACCTGCCTACCATATCTTTCTTCATTTGGATCAGTCCCATTCTTTTGACAACAACACAAAATGGCACTTAATATTGATTTGCTGCACACCAGTAGAATCTTGTCCATTGCATTTAATTCCAACTCATTGCTGTTGCTCATGGAAACCATAATCACCATCCCCGGGGAGTAAATTGCTATGGCATTCATGCTTGTTTCCAGCCATGCATTTTAAAAAGTTTTTAATTTAATCCCACTCACCCTGAAAAAGTTATTCAAGCTTCTCAAGTGCATCATAGAAGCACAAAAAGCTGCGAGGAGCTTTTGGATTGCCCCATCTGAATACTCAAAAGAGCCCCTGGGTGCCTGCTGCTTCCACCTTTTCCAGCCTTCCTCCCTCTTCTTAAAGGCAATCCATCCTACAATTCAACTTGAGCAAGGAGATGTGGAACAAGATGTTTGGGAAAAGATGCACCATGTGTCAGTTTTTGCCCAGGAGGACATCCTTCAGAGATGTCCCTTGGGCAAATGAAGCACATTATGTCTTTGCCTGGAAATGAACTGGCAACCAGATTAGGGGTTTGGATTGCTCTACCCTACTGTAGAAATACCGGAACACAATACAGAGTTGGACTGATCAATGGTTTGATTCTGTACAAGGTTCTTGTTGAAATAAACGAAGCCTCACAAGATCACAGTGCCATCGGATAATGCTGCGCCCAAAATAAGTAGCCTAGAAAATAACGTACGATGCTATTTTATGTAAATGAAAAACTGCATCCCACACCTCCTTCAACTGAGAAATGAGCTGTGGCCATAAATGAATCCATATAAATACCGGAACCCTGTTTCATTACAAAACAAATTGAGAAGTCTACTTGAAAACATTTGCACATTTTAAATAAATGTACTTCATCTGTTTAAAACATTACGCATTTTGCTCAGCCCAGAGAAGCAGGATTCCCAGAAAGGAGCACAATGGAAGGGGAAATGAAAAGATTCAGCAGCTGCTATTTAAGGCTGCTGTAAGCCTTTGCTTGAAGAAATAATTCTATGTACCATGTCCCACTGCTTTAGAGACAGGGATTATTTAAGTCAGAGCCAATTTTTGGCAGCAAACAAAACTGCGTTGTGCAAATTCTCCCGAGAAAGAGAGTTCAGTTCTAAAACATGCAGACGAAGTGGAGGGGGGTGGGAATGCCAGACAGGAAGCAGTAAATCCAAATGAGCTCCAGAGGAGTTTTTATTCTGGGAAGATGCTAGCATTACTTATACTCTGGTCTTCTGCCCATAGGACTCACAGACCACAGTATAGAAGAAATACATACAGCAGAATGTAGATCAAACTCCCCACCCCCACCCCCCCAAAAAACCTCACATGAAAAACACGACCAAATGTAAACTGAAGAAACTATAAACTAAAAAGAAAAGAAAAACAGTGCAAAACCCAGAAACGGGAAACCTTTAAATATTAAAAGCCTGTTGAAAGAGAAAAGTTTTTAGCTTAGAGCAAGACAGGGCCGGGGAAGAAACCTGATGTATCTCCACCAGAGGGGCATTGCAAAGTTGTTATTGAAAAAATATTTTTGAACAATTTTTTAGTATTATTTGATTCATTGATTTACAGGATTTTTTATCCTATCCCTCATCACCTCTGGGCAGTCCAACACAATGTTTCATGCATACATAGTTGAGATCTCTTTTTCACTCTCTTTTGAAAATGGTTTATCTTGAGATTTTCCCCCCGCCTTTTACTAAAAAGAAAGAAAATGCCCTAGCTCTTGACTTGTATTATTTTATATATTCAGAAATTTTGGCCACATTTCACTTCTTGTGGAAAAGTTTCCACTCATCTGGAATCGAGAGGAACATATACTCCCTCTTACAGGCCACTGAAGAAGAAGAAGAAGAAGAAGGAGAAGAAGAAGAAGAAGAAGAAGAAGAAGAAGAATAGTAGTTTGGATTTGATATCCTGCCTTTCACTCCCCTTAAGGAGTCTCAAAGCGGCTAACATTCTCCTTTCCCTTCCTCCCCCACAACAAACACTCTGTGAGGTGAGTGGGGCTGAGAGACTTCAAAGAAGTGCGACTGGCCCAAGGTCACCCAGCAGCTGCATGTGGAGGAGCGGGGAAGCGAACCCAGTTCACCAGATTACGAGTCTACCGCTCTTAACCACTACACCACACTGGCTCTCACTGTAGGAGGTTAGAGATAGGATTTCTTAAACAAACAGAAAGAGGAAGAGCTGGCTCTTTCGTTGCACCTGTTCTGTTTCCTTCTGGGTTTACACAGGTGTTGTGCTGATGATAAAACAAAAGAGGGGGGGGACTTGGATTCCCCCCTATAAAAATTAACTTTAAAAAATCAAACCAAATATTTATATAAGAGCATAAGATTTGGCGTGGGCATGCTTAATAGTGACAACCCCCCTCCTCTTAAATTGCTTAAAAACAACTTTAGCAATTCTAAAGCCTTTTAAGAATGTTAAGGAGCCAGTTCTTTCAGTCAAAAGTCTTACCCCAGCAGATTTTCAAGCTGCCTCATTGAAGAAAAAGTCAAGGCAGAGGAACAGGTAGCAGCTTCCTAAGTACAGGGGGCCCTAAAACTCAAATTCAGATTTTTAAACTCATATATAGAATCATAGAATTGTAGAGTTGGAAGGGACCCCAACCCCCTGCAGTGCAGGAATCTCAACTAAAAAATCCATGATAGATGGCCACCCAACCTCTGCTTAAAAGCCTCCACGGAAGGTCTGCTTGAATCACTAACCCAAAAGAAATACCAGAATAGAAGTTTTCAACAACGGTTTAAGTTTCAGAGTATAAAAGACAAAATAATTGCATTATTCATAATGAACAAAAATAATGTAACAATTAGTTTATATATCATACAATGAATCTCTAGATGATGATGTACACTACTATAACACAAAAAAAATTGGGCCAGATTCAACTAATGGATCCCATTAGCAGAAACCAGCATAAGGACTTGCAGACCCTCCAAGTGTCCCTATTTTCCAAGGACATCCCTGATTTAGAGAAGCCGTCCCAGTTTCTGATTTGATCCCGGAATGTCCCATTCTTCCTTAGGATGTCCTTATTTTCACTGGAGAAATGATGGAGGGTATGGATTTATCTGACCCCCTGAGCCATCTGAAGGCAATCCTTCATAGGGATTTTTTTTTAAAAAAATGTTTAATGTTTTATTATGTTTTTATATATGTTGGAAGCCACCCAGAGTGGCTGGGGCAACCCAGTAAGATGCGTGGGGTATAAATAGTAAAATTACCATTATGGAATGGGATGTCTCCTATTTTCACTGGAGAAGTGTTGGAGGGTATGGACTTCTGCTAACATAGTGGGGCTTTGCACCTTCTCCTCCCACCCCCTTGTGTGCCCCATGTACATAGCTGTCAACTTTTTCTTTTTTTTAAGAAAAATTCCCTTAGTCCGAATAGGATTCCTCACAAGAAAAGGGAAAAGTTGACAGCTATGCCCATGTACCCACCCCCAAAATTTGGTTCGGGGGTTGTCAGGAGAACCCCAAAACACTCTGCTTTGGGGGGGGGAGCTATATTTCCACCGGGATGCAAAGAAAATTACACCGATGCAGTGAACTCCTTTATCTCCATAGCACCATGTTGAATTCCTTCCATGATGTATAAATAAAATATAAATAGAAAACCAAAAACCCATCAAATACAAACACTTCAAACCTAGCCTAAACACAAACAAGTATCAGCACTTCCTTTTCTTATTTCATCATTTGTAAACAATAAGCTTCTTCCAGTTCCAAAACAAGACACTTGACCTTAGATCATGTTAATAAATTTCTGTTCTTTGATCCTCGATGTCCCTGGGCTAACTCTGAAATTAACTACTTAGGACTCTTGTTTATTCCTATGATATTTCCTCTCATCTTCCTGGAGATTATCTTTGATTAGCCTGCTCTTTCAATGGTTCTATCCTTACTGAAACATTTGCTTTTTTTTCTTAATAGATAGGCCAAGAGAGCAAGAGATTGGAATAAGAGAATACAAATAGGTAGCCGGGGTTGGTGGGTAATAAGCTTTGTGTGAGAGAAAAGACTAGAAAGGCCCCTATCTCTATACCACACCAGTTCAACTGATCTTGGAGGTGGATCCAGGATCCAGATCCTCGAGGCCAATTTTGATCCCTGGGCAGGCTCACTGCTGGTCAAAATAGGCAATACTTTGGTCCAGGAATTGGACCATTAGTCTGAGAATGCAATTTCATACGCTCATTCATAGGAAGTGACCTTAGATGTCGGCAGAACCTGGATATAAGAACATGATGATCCTATACAGAGTGCAGGAAAATAAATGCTGATGACTTGGGAGTGTATTCATTCTACCAGTGTTCAATTTCTTTTAAAGCATTAATGAAATCACATGGGCCACCTAGATGAAAAAGGAAGGTATGAATCAAACAAACAAACAAAGGAGGTCAGCAAGGATGTGGGATGCCAGGAAAGCAGTTCCCTACAACATGAACTTTCTATATTATTACTGTTCAGTATTATGCCACCACTCCAGTCATGTAGACTATTCATCTGTGGTCTCTGGTGAAGCTCATCAAGTACAAGCGCAACATAGAGATGCCATGTAGTGTGGCATAGATGCACATTTTTCCTCCTCTGGATGCTCTTTGCACATTTGTGTGGCTGTGATGGCCATGCCTGTTGCCTGCAGGGCTGCTTCGCTGACACTCTCAATGGATCAGACACAGCTTCATCTATCACCCCAGTCTCACAGCTTCTCCTATGAAGTTCCTAGTTCCTGCCTGTATGGGCACACTGAGACCACTGATACACCTGGACAAAATCTTCTTTGAATCACGTGTTTGTGTGTGTGTTAAAAATCACTCCGTGAAAATAGCTGCTCTCAAAACACACACAAATTGGGAGAGCTGGAAAGAAAATTGCATGCTGGGCTGCCCTGGGATTCTCTTATTTAATTTTAACTCCATCTTCTAATCATGCATGCATTGTTAAATGAACTAACACATGGGGTTGAAAATTACCAGGCAGGTGTCTGAAAGACTTCCGTAAGCAATTCTGCCGTGGTCTAATTAGTGTTCTAATATATTTTACAATGCACAGTCATCGTTATTTCCTCTTCATTAACTGCTGATATACAATACATGTTTTTGGTTTTGTTTCCATTAAAAAAAAAAGGCAGCAATTTCGGGGGGCCCTATACAAATAACAAAACTACTTGTTTTTCCTCTTCAATTCAAAGGCAATGGGAATATGATTAATGCAGATAATTTAAAGTATGTGCATAAAACATTAAAAATCATCATACCGTCACAGCTTAATGTTCATTTGCAAATTGTCAGATTTTCTTGTCAACATTAATAATTTCAGTGTCTGGCGCACTTCTTGGAGCACAAGCAAATGCAATCAACAGTGTTCTTAAAACTGTTATTCTGTTAGCAAAAGCTTCACCAGGGTGCAACATGGGCAGAGAAACCCTAACCCTAACCTTGGTGTCCAGGGAGGCACCAAGGGGCAGATCTGCTGCAGCAGCCAAAGTCCAGGGCAGACGTTCTGGGGAGTGGATTTTTGCCCATTTTTGTTGTGCCAGCTCCATCCTGGTGTAGCTAAGAGGTCCATGTACTGGGCCTATCAGGGAATCTTTGGGGCTTTGGTTGCAAAATCCCTTGTACACTCCTTGAAGCACTGCATCTCTGAGGCTTTCCACTAGCAAACAGTGGCTGACCACCTGCTCCTCCTACCAGCAATGCATCTCTCTGACGGCAGAGGCCATTGAATGCCATCCCATTCCTGCCTCTGCCCCCGGAAGCCATCAACGTACACTTGGGGATGCGGGAGTAGGATTGCTCTGTAACAACCCAATCCTATATTCTCAGGGGCTTTATTCTCAGATAAGTATCTATAGGTCTGCAGCCTCAATGTAGATGCTCGAGATATATCCCACTAAAGAACAACAGGCTTGATATCCAAGCAAGTCGTGTCACATGGAAGTTGCTGGGTTTATGATGGTTTTTTTAAAAAATTCTGCCCCTGACATGCTCACAGGTGCTTAGCTTCAAACCCCGCTACATCTACTCTCAGAATAAATAGACAGGGATGAAAGCTTAGGGAACAAAATGTATTGGTTTTGATATAAAGGAACTGTCCATAATTTCATTTTGTTTTTGGCAGGACTGGATTAAATTTACAGGCTTTTCAGCCCCTTCTGAGAGGATGGATAATCCAAAATTTCAGATGGATAGCATCAATGGTTTTCCTGTATGGCCAGTACTTAACATTAAGAGGAGTCACTTAGTCTCCCTTATTGTTTTGTGGGCAATTTGTATGAAAATAGTTTACACGAGAGAGATGCCCCTGGTAGGAAACCTGCAAAATTATAGTCAAATTGGTCCAGGGTTTGTTCTGTGCTAGACAACTTTAAAGTTGATGTGGGGGGAGGGAATTTTCTTCCATACCTGTGGTTTTGTGGGCAACAATTGCATTGTGAAAATGACATACAGTGTAGAGATATCCCCAAGGAAAGCAATATTCGAAATTTCAGAGGAATGGATGCAAGGGTTAGGGAATGATGATGTACGAGAAAAAAATAGCTCCAGGCTTTCCTCTCTCCCAAGATCCAGGTCTGAATTGTTCTCCATGGGAACTTTTCTTAAAGTAGCAAAAAGTCCAGATTGCTGAAATCACAAATGTTTCCAGCTTGCTCATCTGCTAAACCAAACCTACTTCTTGTTTCTTAGTCCGCTGTAAGGAAAAGCCATTCACGCACACACGTAACTGTTCTGTCCTGGTTGCTATGCAGTTGCTAAGGCTTGGAACTATTTCTTATCAAAGTTGGTGCATTCTGCCCTGCAAAGCTCACAACTTAAGTTTTCAATACAACGGGATTAACTTTATTTAGTAGTGCAGCAATAAAACTGCTAGCGCATTTGCAAAACTAAGCAGGGTCCAGTATGGTTTCAAATGGGATGGGGGAATTGTGTGTTGAGATTCCTGCATTGAGGGGGTTGAACTAGATGCCCCTCAAGGTATCTTCCAACTCTATACTTATATGATTTGATGAAAAGTCTAGAATAGAATATATGGGGTTTTTTAAAGCCTTATATTGATAAGCCTTTTAAAGCCTTATGGTTTTTTTAAATATAAATATAAATAATATAAATAAATATAAATATAAATATAAATATAAATATAAACAATATAAACAATATAAACAATATAAACAATATAAACAATATAAACAATATAAATATTAATATTAATATTAATATAAATAACAAACATTAAAGCTAACTAGGTGGCCAAATGCACAAATTGGTGTCAGTGCTTCTGCTCATTAGGGTTGCCAACTTACTAAAACTATGTTTAACAGTACAAAATTCATTTTAATTATGACACCTTCCTTTCCCCCCAACAAAACTGCAAAGAGGAGGAATAAAACAAAAACAGACTGTGTCTGCTTCGCCTAAACAAAGACAAAGTGCGGGGAGAGGTAGCAAAAGAGAGAATAACATATTCAAACAATCCACAAATGCATCTCCAAGGCCCACAAACCCACTCCTCTTTGTCTTTTCCATCAGCCCCTGCAAAAATTCCCAGTTACTTCACCCTGGTTATTTGCTCTGACTGTTCATCCTTCTCGCAAAGCTTACCTGGGCTGATTACTCCTATTTGCAGACTGTTAATTAGATCTCACAGGCTAGGCATAGGGCTCAATTTCTCAACAAAACCAAATAGGACTCAGGTTAAATATTATTGTTCCATTGCTTCTGATCCAAAAAAATCTTTTTATATATATAAAATTTTTATTATGGTTTTTACATTACAAAAAATAAAAAGGAAAAAAGAAAAAAGAAAAAATACAAAATACAAAATAAAAATTGTTAAAAACAGTCAACCTTTCCATCACATTATTTTTCATTAACTTGTTTCTCGGACCTCCTCATACCTCCTTTTTTTGTATTCCAAATCAAATTATTGATTCAACAATTTCTTTCCCTCTTTACGCTACCCAAATCTTATTTTTAAGTTATTACAATCTTGAATTTTTACTTGTATAAACCCATTTTTTTCATATTCTTTTAACCCATTACAGCTAAAAACCACTTAGTTCCAATCCAACATTGTTCTAACATTCATTAATTTTGCAATGTCTCTGTAAGTAGTCTTTAAATTTCTTCCAGTCTTCTTCCACTGACTCTTCTCCCTGATCCGGCCAGTCATTTCCGCTAATTCCATGTAGTCCGTCACCTTCATCTGCCATTCTTCCAAAGTGGGTAGATCTTGTGTCTTCCAATATTTTGCGATAAGTATTCTTGCTGCTGTTGTGGCATACATAAAGAAAGTTCTACCCTTCTTTAACAACGATTGGTCAACTATGCCCAGAAGAAAGGCCTCTGGTTTCTTCAAAGGGGTATATTTAAATACCTTTTTCAGTTCATTATATATCATCTCCCAGAAAGCCTTAATCCTTGGGCACGTCCACCAAAGGTGAAAAAAATGTGCCTTCATTTTCTCTACATTTCCAGCATTTATTATCGGGCAAATGATAAATTTTTGCAAGCTTGACTGGGGTCATATACCACCTATAGATCATTTTCATAATATTCTCTCTTAGGGCATTACATGCCGTAAATTTCATGCCGGTGTTCCACAACTGTTCCCAGTCAGCAAACATGATATTATGTCCAACATCTTGTGCCCATTTAATCATAGCGGATTTAACCGTTTCATCCTGAGTGTTCCATTTCAACAGCAAGTTATACATCCTTGACAAATTCTTAGTTTTGGGTTCTAACAATTCTGTTTCTAATTTTGATTTTCCCACCTGGAAGCCAATTTTCTTATCCAACTTATATGCCTCCATTATCTGATAATAGTGAAACCAGTCTCGCACTTTATCTTTTAATTTCTCAAAACTCTGCAATTTCAATTTATCTCCTTCTTGTTCCAAAATTTCCCAATATTTCGGCCACTTGGCCTCCATATTGAGCCTTTTCAGAGCTTTCGCTTCCATCAGACAGCCACCTTGGGGTTTATGATCCAAAAAAATCTGCCAGCTAAGAAATCTGGACAATGGCAAGCTTTGAGTCAATTGGCTTTTGAGATATCCTTACCTGAAAAAGCGTTACAACTTCTATACCAGTAAACCACTGATGTTGAAGAGGCTTCATTTTATGACTCTGAAGGTCAATCAGGTGTTTGAACATCACAGGAGGAATTAAATCATCAGCAAACATATCATTTTTTTACTCTGATCTCACAATGCTGAAGAGAGAAACATTTTGTTGCAGTGTGTTTTGCATCTTTCCCAGATCCCTTGGAAATGTATAAAGGAAATAGTTTGGAGTTTGAACTTTAAAAGAATTACGCCACGAAGATATATGTCAAAGCTCACTCTCATCTCTCAGCACTCCAGGGAGAGATAATATTGCAGTATGTTTTCTGACCTCCTTGGAAAGAGATGTGTTTATTGAGCTGTGATTTGAACCTGAAGTGGAGAGCTGTGTCATAAACATGCATACCAAGTTTCTTTGTGATCTCTCCGTATGATCAAGGAATACATCACACAGTAATTCGAGTCTTACGTAAGATCATAGAGCATAAGAAGAGGCTGCCAATCAGGCCAATGGCGGATCTAGTTCAGAATCCTGTTCTCATAGTAGTGAATCAGATGCCTGTGGGAAACCAGGGAGCAGAGCATGAGAAAAAGAGTATTCTCACCTCCAGTGTTTTCCAGCATTGCCACCTGTGGCGATCACACAAGGCCCCTGGACATTTGACAGTCTATTGACCCTGTGCCACCACTGCGATTGCTTTTTCCGCTGCCACCACCCCATATCTCACGGGGACACACGGAGTCCAGTCAGTTGTTAACATTAACAAATAATCAAGTTTATTTTTAAATGCAGGAACAAGCTTATGATTTCAGTTAGTTTTTCTTGACAGTTTCTTAATATTAGTTCCTAACAACTTCAAACTGATTATCCCCAACTTTCTATTTGACTCCACCTAACAATTCCTCTCACTGTCTCACAATACAACTCGACTAACCCACTGCCTATTCCTCCCTCTTCCTTCTCCAATTCCCAAACCTCAACTGACTTTCAAAACCTCCCACTCTAACTTTTACTCCACCCCTTGCATTCCCACTGGCCAATCACATCACACTCATTTAACCCTTTCCTTATGACCCACCTAGGAGGCAAACGCCACACCACCTCCAGCCAAGGAGGTAGAGAATAGCCATAAGGGTGACCTTGGGCCAGTCACTGCCTCTCAACCTAACCTACCTCAAAGGGTTGTTGTGGGGATTGAAGGAGGTGGGAGAGAACAGTGTGTGCCACTTCAAGCTCCTTGGAGGGGAAAAAGGTGGGATATAACTGCAATAAATAAATAATAGATAAAATTAAAAGAAGACTAGATTTTCTGTTCTGCATTACTGTCTGAAGATGCTTAATGATGATAGCAAGGTAACTTGTAAAATTAATATTACTTAAGAAAAGTGCTTGAAAGCCAGGGGAGCAAAGAAAGAAATCCCCAAAACAATTGGGTTACCTTGAATGATTTCTCACATACTCAGAAAAATCAATGTACCGGCTGAAGAAGCTGAGCATCTATCTTAGGTAAGTATTGGAAGACAGTAGCATTACGAACCTTGAAAAAGGGCATCATTAATGACTTTAAAAGGGAGGGATGGATAAAAGATGGATTCCACCACCATCACCATTACTCCTACCCCTCTTAGTGCAACTTAACATTATGTAGTGCCCAGAATGTGCTGGTTTCTGCACAGAAATGTAGGCCTTTCCCCAGAGAACCTATGATCTATGCTGGACGAGCAAGACAAATGTATGGTGGGGTAGTGAGAGAAAGAGAAAGCATAAGCTAATAGAAGTCTAGGGCAGATGGAGTAGGAGTCAAGTAACAGATTAGATACAGGAAAGTGAGGCTATTATTAAGGATGAATGGATCCGTCTACATTCAGTTCGTGTCAGTTTCACATGTACTGAAATGCTTGCTCAGGTAAGCTTTGCCTCAGAACTTGGTTCATCAAAAGTATGGCATGAGGGCAGCCATCTTTTTTCCTGAGAGGGATAGCACTTCATTATACCCCATTGTTCCCTCAAGCATTTGTGGCTCTATTTTCAATCTGTGCTGCACTTATGACCCCTTTTAGGGTTTATTTAAAAAACAAGCAAAAAGCTCATAGATCTGTAGAACAGAATCTGTGGTTCAGATTCTGAAGGAGACCTATGTTCTGGCCCTCACATTAGTGTGGGAAGTGTGGATCGGGTGAATTCGCTTCAGGAGCCAAATCTATGAATTCCTAAAGCACCCACAGCTATTGCAATGTTTGTTCAATAAAGGCTTTGGGGAGGAACAGGAAGGAGAAGAGGGAAATGATTTGGCTTATAGAGAGTGGGGAAGGTTGTTGTAGTTCGGCTTTCACCAACCTGGTCCTTTCCAGATGTTTTGGGCCACAAATCCCATCAGCTCCAGTCAGCATGGCTATGCTGGCTGACGCTGATGGGATTTGTAGTCCAAAATACATTGAGGGCAGCTGGCTGGCAAAGGCTGCTGTAGACACCGGAAAAAGCATGGGGAACATCATTACAGAAGAGACAAATCTCTGCTTGTTAAATATTTAAAGCTAGAATAGTCAACATGGCCTCCATTGTGCCAGGGGAGACAAGATTAAGTAACTTGCCCAGGCCTACAGCCAGGATTATTGGAGGCACAGAGCAGATATCTCTTCCTTTCTTTGCCGCCTTCATGCCCACTCAATATTGCTCTGATGGAGTTTGTCTGGGAACACTTGACGTTTGCTTGTGATGCAAGGCATAACAATTCAGCATGGCAAATAGAATAAATGAGTGTGTAATGGAAACGTTTGATAGGATTTTGGCCTCCTTTGCTACAGCCGGAGAGCACAAAATGCTGATGCATCAGGAATAAAGGCTGCAAGCCAGCACCCCCTCTTCTAAAATGGTTTTCTAAAATGAGGAGGCAACAGTGTCAACACAATGTAACATGAAATCTATTCAGCGCAGTGTTGTATTAGCTGTATTTAGACATTTTGCTTTCTTTGTACCTCAACTCAGAGAAGCTACTGAATTCCTCCTAGGTTGAAGCACCTTTCTGCAACTCACTACCCATTAGAGCAGATTAAAACTTGGCAAGATGTTGTAACAAACAGTATGGAGTTCCCATGATTGGTTTTCGGTGTTGAATGAACTACACACAATAGTTTGTAGAGTACATGCTTGCAAATGGCGTTGGTTATGGCACTAACTTCTCATAGTAAATACAGCAAAGCAAACCACTAAGTATAATAAAACAGTTGATGGCTGATGACTTCTGCAGTACTGTTCCACCAACTCCCAGCAGACTGCAATAGCAGCATTTGTAGGTCATAGAAAACAATGGGAAGCTTTCAGTTGATTTCCCCTATAATTCTTCTTTCATGGTGAGTCGTTTGGAAGAGACATATGGAATGCAGACACCTCCTAAGGACATCCATGCCTTGCCTCAGAACATGAAACTGTAGAAGCTGGAGAAAGATAAGCAAGATCTACCATGTCTCAGCGTCATAATTTAACAATAAGACACCTCTAGGACTCAAAAGCAAAAGACTTGCAAACATCATGTCAGACCAGACAACAATTGCTTATGATCTTGCTGGTATAAAACCACACTTGCACTTTAGCAGCCACCAAATCATCCCTTAAAGCTTCCTTGATGGTGAGCTGTTTGAGGTGGCCAACCCAGGAGCTCTTCACCGATGCTTTCATGCTGTCGGTGGCCTTAGGAATTTCAGCAGGAGTTAGGGGAGCCGACTCAACTTTAGCATAGTACCAAATGGTGACCAGGTAAGGCTTTGAAAAAGCAATAGCAGCAGAGACAAGCTTGGGCTCTTCGGTGGTGATGGCCATGGCCAGCTTCTGTGTACCCTGTGCCAAGCCAAGACTGAGTGATGAAGGGAGGAGAATTAGAAGGGAAGGATCTGCTACAATATGTAATACTGGGGAGTAGCCTCTGTTCAGGATTCTACCCAATCGATTTCCCTGGATTTCTGTATTTCCTCTAGCAGCCAGTTAGCATCCCAGACCTACTGAACATGCTCAACAGTCCTTATTTAAATGCCCCTCCCAAAAAATGCATTTCTGCAAACCTCGAAGCTCCCCCAGCACTGCTGATTGTCTTGTGCCTGGGTAGTGTCGTTTTTGCTATGTAAGGACTGCCAGCACAGGAAATGCTATTAGAATATACAGTGGTACCTTGGGTTAAGTACTTAATTCGTTCTGGAGGTCCATTCTTAACCTGAAACTGTTCTTAACCTGAAGCACCACTTTAGCTAATGGGGCCTCCTGCTGCTGCCGCCTCCTGCTGCTTTAGCTAATGGGGTCTCCTGCTGCTGCCGCCGGAGCACGATTTCTGTTCTCATCCTGAAGCAAAGTTCTTAACCTGAGGTACTATTTCTGGGTTAGCAGAGACTGTAACCTGAAGCATATGTAACCTGAAGCGTATGTAACCCAAGGTAAAGGGGCTCATAAAGGGAACCCCTGACCATTAGGTCCAGTCGTGGCTGACTCTGGGGTTGCAGTGCTCATCTCGCTTTATTGGCCAAGGGAGCCGGCGTACAGTTTCGGGGTCATGTGGCCAGCATGACCAAGCCGCTTCTGGCGAACCAGAGCAGCACACAGAAACGCCGTTTACCTTCCCACTGGAGCGGTACCTATTTATCTACTTGCACTTTGATGTGCTTTCGAACTGGTAGGTTGACAGGAGCAGGGACCGAGCAATGGGAGCTCACCCCGTCGCAGGGATTTGAACCGCCGACCTTCTGATCGGCAAGTCCTAGGCTCTGTGGTTTAACCCACAGCGCCACCCGAGGTACCACTGTACAGTTGATGCATAATGTAGCTTCATGTTTAATATTTTCACTAAAAAATATCCTGTTTATGAGCCGAACCATCAGTTTGGATGACCTTCACACAACTTGGCTTTGCATCTCTTCTCTAAAGTTTTGACTGCTTTCACCCACTCACCCTGGTCCCTCTTTTTGCAACTTGAACAAACAAACAGTTACCTGCCCCCTCTGTCTCTTTCGTCTCTGACCATCAACTATGCAATCGCCTCTCAGCGTGCAACTTTTCAGGATGAAAGCCCCAATGCATCAATTCCTATTCATTTCAAAGGGTTTTTTTCCTTATTTTTACTGTGCCCTACAAATTATACATACATGGAAGACAGATTACTTACCCGACAGGGGAGATACCATGATCAAGACTGGAAGACAGATTTTCAGATGAAGTCTTGCTGGAACTGAACTCTTGCAAACTTGGTTGTGTGATCATGGTCTCTGGGGACTATTTGTTCACAGAGATCCATTTTGCCACTGAAACATGTCACGCCTTCCTTAGAAACTAATTGGATTGATGGTGCAAATGTTTGTCAATTCCTCATTGGGAATGTTTTTTTGCAGCTATCCTGTAAGAAATATCTTCAAAACAGTTCTGTAATGGTTGTAAGGGGTTACTTGTGCGTAAGTTGCCTTCGGTTTTGGTTAGGTTGCCTGGGCCAACCGTGCCTTGGCTGACAGCCCGCACTCCGTGGCTGGTCAGTCACTTGCAGAATCCGTCAGTGGGCGTTTCTTGAACCTCTTCCAGCATAAGAGCTGTTTGACACCAAGTCTCCTCCTACTTTCCCTGCACGGAACTCGTCTGCGCAAGTAAGGGGAAGGCAGAGGCGTGTCCGCGCTCTCCCCAACTGGTCTCGGGTGAAGGGTCTTGGAGACCTCTCTCCGAATCCTCCATCTCCCTCCCTTCTCCACCGGTGTTATGCTGAATTCCTTCCCCCCTGCTGGTCCCCTCTCCTGCATCGCTTTGGAGCCTTGCCTCCTCCTCTCGCTCTGATGTCAGTTCCCTGACAAGTTCCTTATCCAGAAGCCCGTTGTCAGCTGCTTAGAGGATTCTTAAATACAATAACAATATTTTTTCTGCTATATGGTTTTTTGGACACCTCACTGAAATGTACTTTACAGGCTTTTGCAGGCCAAATACGGAGGTTCACTGCATACAGCTGCTCTCAGAGCCACTTCTCCCAGAGTCAGCACTCTGACACATCTGCAAACTTGTAACTGGATGCAGGCCTGTAAGCCTGTGTCTCTTACCAATGCATGTCTTTATGACCCATTTTTTTAAATTTCCAACTATGCTAAGCAGACAGCAATAGTATAATTCTTCAAATCTTATAACGATTCCATCAGTGTAAAATCATTATCCTTGGGCATGAAGCAAGCCGATTCAATTATGATGTTGGTTGAAAACCTGAGGATGAAAAGTTGTAGTACATATTAAACTTGGGGGGGGGGGAGCACACACACACAGAGCAGCACGTATTAAAATAGTATTACAGAAATCTGGGCATTGAGGCTAACAAATGCTAATATGTTCTTTTGTTACCATCTAATTTATATGATTCATGTAAGCCTGCAGCAAGAGAAAACTTGTTCTAAATTTCATAAGTGCTCCACACACACACACACACACACACACACACAAATAGCCATGCAATGAATTGTAAAGGTATTAACATTCATGTCTAGTTGTGTTATTAAGCTGTACACATCAAATCTGGTAGTACAAGTGGGAAAATGTCATAATGAAGTAGAACAGCATTTAATCAGAAAAATTCTAAAGGTCATCGGAGCATTATACAAAACCCATCCATGCAAGGCAGACTTCCAAAATAAATAACTGAAAGTACGCTGAGGGGAAGAAAATGGAATGTGAATGGTCCAAGCATTCTGCATTTTCGCAAAGGATATATCCCGATTCTCATGCTAATGCAGATTAAGCCTTTAACAGTCTCAGAAGCAGCCCACAGCCACACACTTAACACGTGTTCACGTTGCGTAAAATCAAAACCACCTCTGCGTACGGTGGTCAAAACAGCGGGTTGTGCTGCTCTCTCGTCATTAGTCAGAGTAGACAAAAGCTGTGCACTGTAAATAGCTGATGATTTATTCATATTTCCCCATTTTCAATAGCAATAGTCTTACCGATCTCATCCTTGGCAGCTCTTTCAGTCCTTTAAATATTTCATATTAAAGTTCTGAAGAGTTTCGGTTTTTGAGGGTCCCAGCGCAGCACAGTGCAGCCGAGCAAAGGTGAGCACAAGCCGAAATATGTTTTGGGCATTCTGCAGCTGAGAGCAGGACCTGTGCAACATTCCTTTATATGTGTGGTTTCCCCTGCCCCCACCTACGATTCAAGCACTTTTTAAAAAACAAAAAACCCATATCATAGAAGTGCTGGCATGGATCAGGGTTCTTTTGATGAGCCTGAGAATATGCTGAAACTGGGCTAACCCTAAGAATTTAATAAATGTGCCTTCCCAGATAAAACCTTACAATGTATTTGCAGGTGTCAGTGGAATTACATGTGCCTGCCAGTAAAAAAAACATTATCTCTCTCCGGTTAGTTTTCCACGCTTTTCTTTTGTAATGTACAGTAATGTCATGAGGTCACAGAATTCTGCCCCTAGGAATAATGAAAGGCGGATGCTGTGCTGCACACAAACACACTTGTTACATATACCAAATGTTCCTCTTTTCTTCCCACAGCCCTTCAGTTTGTTTCCATTCCTATGACTGTATCAGACTAAAATGCAGATATTGTTTTGCATAGGAACTGTGCAGAGTAGAACACAATCCTTACATATCCTCTGACATTTCTCTGATGAAAATAGGGACTCTGGATAGCTTCCAACATATATAAAAACATAATAAAACAGGCTCTCTGGCCCGCCCCCCATCTAGAAGCAGGTTTTGTCTCCCTAAAAGGTAAAGGTACCCCTGCCCGTAAGGGCCAGTCTTGCCAGACTCTGGGGTTGGTGCGCCCATCTCACTCAAGAGGCCGGGGGCCAGCGCTGTCCGGAGACACTTCCGGGTCACGTGGCCAGCGTGACATCGCTGCTCTGGCCAGAGCCAAAGCCAGAGCCAGAGCCGCACACGGAAACGCCGTTTACCTTCCTGCTTGTAAGCGGTCCCTATTTATCTACTTGCACCCGGGGGTGCTTTCGAACTGCTAGGTTGGCAGGCGCTGGGACCGAACGACGGGAGCACACCCCGCCGCAGGGATTCGAACCGCCGACCTTTCGATCGGCAAGCCCTAGGCACTGAGGCTTTTACCCACAGCGCCACCTGCATCCCTTTTGTCTCCCTAGGCTGGCCCAAATGTATTCCCAGTACAGTGGTACCTCGGGTTACAGATGCTTCAGGTTACAGACTCCACTAACCTAGAAATAGTACCTCGGGTTAAGAACTTTGCTTCAGGATGAAAACAGAAATTGTGGCGCAGCAGCAGGAGGCCCCATTAACTAAAGTGGTACCTCGGGTTAAGAACAGCTTCAGGTTAAGAACGAACCTCCAGAACAAATTAAGTTTTTAACCCGAGGTACCACTGTAGCAGCATTCAACTGACCTCCCAACAGCTGAGTCACTGGTACTTACTCAGAGGGAGGGAAGGAGATTGTTGAGGCAGGAGGGAGGTCAGTTTGTTTACACAGTACCAACCTTCCTGCTGCCTCTCCCGTCCCCTCCCTGCTATTTCTCAGTAAGCATCACTGACTCAGCTGTTGGGAAGTCAGGTGACTGCCACCCCTCCGCCCCACTATCTCCTCCTTGGTTTCCCCGCAAATCTCAGCTTTCCCAGATGTTCTCTTCTTTGGAGTTATGGTTTCCAAAGTAGCAAACAAACAATATCTGGATATTACCAATATATGGAATGAAATATGGATAAGGCAGGGAGGGGATCTTCTTCCAGATTATTGGGCCATCTAAATCATTGGTTTGGAGTAGAGTTGATCTAAGTTTGTGAGTTAGGAACAGATTTTATAATTACAGAAATTAATGACCCATATGCATGGATCAGACAGGACATTTAACTTACAGTCCTAATTAATTGCAGACAAATAGCTGACAGTACATTAGGAGGAACATAAAAGCAACATCTTTCGCAGGCTAATCCATTTTCTATAACTGGGGCGGCCAGAGATCATGGCCTTGAGAGTTGCACATTTGAATGATTGCTTTGCGTCATAACATGCCCCTGTTATGCCCTGGAATGCTACCACAGCAGTGCCCTCAGCACCAGGGGGGCTGGGAAATGGACCAGGAATCCTGGGAATCCTCTGCATAGAACTTACAGTATCTACATTAGCTGTAGTGAAGCATCAGACCACACAGGGTGGCTCCAATTCTTCTGTGGTGTAATGAGCTGAGGCCCTCAATCCAACTTTGCCATAGCACATCTCTGATTGCTGTACTCCACCCTGTTGAGGAAATTCAAGGGGCTCAGCTAGCATTGCCCCAGCAAAACAAGCCAACTTTGTCTTCTGTGTTCAAGGCCAGCAGGCACCTTAGAAGCAAAGCTTGTCTGGAGTTGGCTGTAGACACCAGCGTGGCAGGGAAAGGGGGATGAAGTGGAATCCAAGACTCCAGCCCTCTTTTTCCTATGATACAATTGAATGAGCCCTGGTGTAACAGCAGCTTAGAAAACTGGACCAAAGCATCATTCTACTCCGTGTAGAGAACTTCTACTGGCATCAACAGATATTGATTGTCCAAAAAAAATTGTTTAGAAATACATTTTGGGGGGAAATGAAAATACCCTTTGAAATGTTGCCTAGGCAATGTTTCTAATAATTGGTGACTGGTGACTGCCATTATTTTAAGGCTTTCTTTTGTCATACACATATACACACACCAACTAGGACAAACTGAAGAAAAGAAAGGAACAGCTGGATGGAATAAGTTCCTATTCTTCTTCTTAATGCTTTGCAAGTTCCTATTAGAACAAGGTATATGAGTATTTACATCTCTCTCCCTGTCCCTCCTTTTTAATGGTACAATTTTATCTTACAAATGTAATCTCATTGTTTGGAAGGGAGCACAGAATGCTCTTTGATTGTGGCTTCTCCCTCGACTTTCTCCCATGTTCTTTGTAACAGAGAGGCAAGTACCATCACAAATCCCACACAACAAATCATGTTCCAAGCACCCAAATGCAGTCGCTATATTTACTTTCATTCCCATCTTTGTTTGCTTTTGTCTGAGACACATAATAGCTTCATAGAGCAGGAGGAAAGGCAAGGGAGCCACTGCAATTTCAAGATTTCCCTGACCTACTAACAAGAAGGGAAACAATCAGATAGAAAAGCAGCAGCTTCCATATTGTGGTGGGCCCATTCCCCATTGCCATGTACTACACTCCAACTGCAATGTCATGAGGATGTAAACCCAAGGCGAGGATGTGTGTTATTTGCAACACAGCTGCACGGGAACCCCCAACAACCCTTTGAGACCAATCAGATTACATAGGAACACAGGAAGCTGCCTTATACCAAGTCAAACCCATCTAGATGCGCAATGGGTCAGTGTGTCTGGCTATTAACCAGAAGGATGGTGGTTCGAGTCCACCCAGGGATGGCTGCGGGCAGGATTCTTGCATTGCAGGGAGTTAGACTAGAAGATCCTCAGGGTCCCTTCCAACTCTACAATTCTATGATTCTGTGCTCTAGATGCAACACAGGTCCATCTAGCACAGTGGTTCCTGATAGGAGTCTCTCCAAGCCCTACCCGGAAACATCAGCAGGGACAGAACCTTAGATCTTTAGCAAGCAAAAGAAGCATAGCAGTTATTTTCTTTATTGGGCTAGATTTATTAATATGAGACTATTCTATACTTTCCTATAAAGTGGTACCTCGTGTTAAGAACTTAATTCGTTCCAGAGGTCCGTTCTTAACCTGAAACTGTTCTTAACCTGAGGTACCACTTTAGATAATGCGGCCTCCTGCTGCTGTGCCGCCGCCGCACAATTTCTGTTCTCATCTTGAAGCAAAGTTCTTAACCCGAGGTACTATTTCTGGGTTAGCAGAGTCTGTAACTTGAAGCATCTGTAACCTGAAGCGTCTGTAACCCAAGGTAACACTGTAACTGGAGATGAAGATACCCGTCGTGGTACCTGCTATAAAGATGCACTGTTCGGGAGCCTATGAAGGGGGAAACCTAGATTTAAATCTAATGTTATCCAGGGTACAGGGGAAAGCAGGGTGGGTGCTGGAAAGCTGTTTATGTTGCCATGAACCTTTGAACTGGACCTACATTGGGGAGGGGAACCGCTACAGATACTGTTTGCACCTGCAGCTCTCAAAGCTTCTGTGCAAAGAGCCAGCTGAAAGCATGGCTCAGCAGAGTAAAATACGTACAGAAGACAAGTGCCTTGCTCTCCACCTGAAGACCTGGTTTTATGTTCAGCTAAAAATAGGATGATGGGGAGGGAGAGAATTTGATGGGTCGGGGGATGGAAGTTGACCAAAGAACATAGTTAGCATCTATGGGGACCCGGTCAAGGTTTGTCTAGTATACCATCGCACTTCCACCACAGAAGTCCTCAAGCTTGGGAAATCCTCAAGCAAGACTCATACCATCTATGTCAGTCCTAACCCTTCAGCTGGGGCACAGATAACTCAGTGACACTACCACCACCCTTTCCTTTTCAAGGATTCCCTCAGTCCCATTCTTAACATGTTTCCAATGTGGTGGGCAGAAGGGTGCAGAGAGAAAAACACACACAGCACCCTTTGTGGCCCACCCCATCCTCCTCAAAGCAAAACACACTGGGTGAGTGGAGAGTGCCTTTGCAGCCACTGTTTTTTTATGCAATGGCTAGAAACACTTTTGAAGAGTGAATTTAAAGTTCAAGGAGTTTTAAACTTTTAGTTAAACTGAACAGAGAACTTCCAGCTGCTGTGGAAAAAGGGAGCACCAGAGCAGCCAGTCTACGGCGCCACCTAGAACAATACACTTTGCTCTGAAGAAGAATCTCCAGCCTGGTCTGCACTATACATTTAAAGCAGCATCATTGAAAGCTATGGCTTCCCCCAGAGAATCTTGGTACCCCTGTTCCCCTCCCAGAACTGCAATTTTCCAGAATGGCAGTACAGGGTTTTCTGCCTTGGGTGCCAAGCTATTGTGGCCAGACTTGGTGCCTTCTACCTTGACTTGGTGGGTGGGGTGGTTGTGTTGACCACTGGCAGAAAAATGTTTTGGATTGACCAGGGGACCAAGACCTGTCACCTCCACCAACAACACTGCTGCACTTTTGAACCCAGCTTGTCATTCTTATCTTTGGCAAATGTCAAAGAGGAGCATCACCTACACCCTGCCTCTTTGATCCAATCTCTGTCTCGCTAGTTTCCCTCCCCCACCCCAACAAATTTGCTATTAGCTTTCCAGATCAGTCAAACAGATCAGTCACCTTAAAGCCTCAGCTTGTTCGTGATGTGTATTTTTATCTTTTAACTTCTCCAAAGCCCCAATTTGTCTCTTTTGAATCCATCCAGTTTTACTTTATCTACCAACAGATCCAACAGTCCCCTATAGTTCTGCAGTTATTGTTATGCATTTAAACAAGTCTCACTTAGTATAGCCTTTCTGATGGGTATTAGCACTCATTATTCTTAAGCTGGCTTTAACTTGTCAGGCTGGTGGCAGCTTGATGGAACACCTAGTAGTTAACTGGAGCCCAATAAACCACCACAAAGATTTTCCTTGCCCAGTTAACCCTTCCTGCAGCAGTCGAAAAATATGGGGAGTAGTAGATACACACCCAAACACACAATTAACTTCAAATACTTTACTAATTGCAGTGTTCATGGAGATGACCCAAAAATGCTTTTCTCCCTCTACAGATGTGTTGTTGAAATTACCTGCTTTGAGAGTTAGAGAGAGGGGGAATGAAAGTTGGGCAGGAAATTCTGTACAAGCAAGCTTGCTGCTCTAGCATGTGCCACTGCTGTTGTGCTTCTTGTAATTACCTCCTGGTCTGCAGAGGGTAGGAAAACAAGCCGCTACCCACAACGGGAAATTCTTTTTCCTTGCTTGCTAGGGCAGACTTGCTGTGAGGAACTGCTGAGAGCAGCATCAGTCTTTATGTTGAAGAAGACACAGAGGAGATCAACAGCCAAAGAGAAACCTTGGTATTCCTGAGTGGTGTTCAGGATGAAAAAAGTCTGTTGTAGTCAGGCGCAGTGAACACAATCAGCCACCAGACTCTGCCTTTCCTCTCTACTCAAGAAAAGCAACAGCCAGCGCCCCTGCTGCAGGCCTGTATTTAGAACCATGCCAGGGAGTTGTATACAATAGGGTTAAACAAGCCAGTTACATTACCAGCATCCATGTACAGCATAAATCAGCAGCTGAGATTCTGCAAGAAGCACAAAGTAGATGCACTGTGTTTGCTCCCACATATAAATATTGGCTTATTCTTTGGGTGTTATCAGTAAACTTGGCTTCCTCTGTGGTCATCCTGATTCCATATCTTTATGAACATGTTAAATAGTACATGCTCCAGTAGAAACCCTTGGAGGAACCTACTCTTCCTACCGTTTACCTAACATGCTAACAAATTGCTCAGAAAATCCAGAGTTCAAGATAATTTCAAAATAAAGAATTTTGTCAAAAATGAAAGGATGCTTTAAAAGGAAGACGAAAGTGGCTAGAAGCTTATTCATCAACCAGATTCAGGCATTCCTAGATGAGACTAATTTTCGGGATTTGTTTCAGCTGGAGTTTGGGCCTGGTTTGGGCACAGGTAGATTACCTTTGTTGTAAGAAAGACAAGGAGTGTGAGCCTGTAGATCCTTCTTACCCTCTCAGAGATTTCAATGTCATCAACCATACTATCTTTCTAGAATGGCTTTCTGAGTTTCGGGTAGGCGGTACTGCCTTGCAGTGGTTCCTGTCCTACCTCGATAGTTGATTTTAGAAGGTGACAAATGTTGCTCAGCCCCACAGAGCCTTCAGGGTGTTCCAGAGGCAACAATCTTATCCCTACGCACCATAAAACTGCTGAGTGGGCTCATCTGGAGTTTGGGAGTGCATTGTCATCAGTATGCTGATGACCTGCAGCTCTGTTGTGCCCTTTTCACCTCAAGCAGATGTGTCAGTGGATATGCTGAACTGGTGCCTGATCATGGTAATGGACTGGATGAGACCCAAGAATCCAGTCCACATAGGACAGAGTTATGGTTAGTAGGTGACTCTCTTATCAAGGTAAGTGAAGGGCAACTGATGCTGAAGGAAAGACACGTCCCCTGAAGGAACAAGAGGGCAATTTCAGGACAGTCCTGAATCTACTTCTCTTACTGGAGATACAAGCAACCTTCATGGTTTGGAATTCCTTCTATTAGCTTTGGCTGGTGGCCCAGCTGTGACTTTATTCAGGTGCAGATGGCCTGGCCTCAGTGATTTACACTCTTACTTTGTGTAACCTCTTGCTTAGATTACTGCAACATATACATTGAGCTGCCTCTGAAGATCTTTCAAAAGCCTCAGTTGGTGCAGAATCTGTCTGACAGGGACCAAGCTATAAAAACATATGACACGAATTCTGGCCTGGCTACAGTTGCTGCCAATTCATTTCTAAGTCTAATTAAAAGTATTGATTTTAGCCTATAAAGCCTTAGGTAGCTCAGGACACCAATAACACCAACGTGAGATGTTATTGGGAGAGAGGGGGGAAGGTAGGAAAGAAGAATGGATAGATGGCCCCTTTTATCCATATGAGCTTACCTGGACACTGAGATCACTATCAGGAGGCCCATGTTTGTGTTCCACCCAGGGCCAGCACACCTATGAGGTTCAGCACCGAGGGCCTTCTGGCAGTTCCCTCACTGCAAGAAGTGAAGTTACAGGGAATCAGCCAGAGGGCCTTCTCGGTAGTGGCGCCCGCCCTGTGGAACGCCCTCCCATCAGATGTCAAGGAAATAAACAACTATCTGGCTTTTAGAAGGCATCTGTTTGGGGAAGCTTTTAATGACTGATGTTTTTATTTTAAAACTTTTGTTGGAAGCCGCCCAGAGTGGCTGGGGAAACCCAGCCAGATGGGTGGGGTATAAATAATATATTATTATTATTTATTATAGCAATTATTATTATTATACTATGAGGCAAGGTGAGGCGACCACCTTGAATGGCAGGATCCACAGGGGCAGCAGATCCCAATGTAGATCTTCATTCCCCACCTTGTTCATGATGTAGATGTTGACTCATTCCTTCTTCCCTGGTGGAGAGAGGGCCACCATTTTGTGGTTCGCTTCAGGTAGCCAAATGTCCTGGGCTGGCCCTGGCTCCACCTCTAAGAGAAGCTCAGAGGATGCTAAAGGGAGAACAGGTTTTTGCAGTGGAACTCACACTCCCAGCTTCTGTGGAATATTTTCTGAGGGATGTTCTCCAGGTGTCAACGCTGACAACTTTTTGTTCCCAGGTACTTTATTCTTCTCCATGCATTTGCGCACTAATAGTGTTGTGCCTTTTTTCTGTGTTCATTCAGGTATGGAATGTGTAATCAATCTTTAATCAATTGTTGTGGATGAACATCTGTAATTGTTGCATTACTTTTAAATTATGCATTTGTGATAAATTGTATGATTGTGTATTTTTACTTTTGTAGGTTGTTTCAAGCTTGTGTTTGAAATGAGGCAATGAAATAATAACAATAATTCTGTGACAATGAATGTTCTGGGAAATGTATGTTGTGCAAAACATCTTTCAGCAAGTTAGTACTGAGTGAATTTCTGTTTTATTCCTTTTTTCTTCTATTTACTATATTGAAGACTCAAGAGTCTGCACTGGAGAAAATTGACTTCTGCTCTTCTAAAGAGCCTGCCAGAGCTATTTATGTTTGTTTGGTGAGAGAGTCTACAATCCAAAGAGTCCATTTAGGGGTTCATTGTGTTCCTGGAGTGAGTTTTTCCTCTATTTCACACAGCAGTGCTGCTTTCAGAAGTCCAAATTTCAGAAATTGCTCCCAGTGTGATGCATGGTGGGGATTGGGGTGTGTATGTGCGCATTTTGTGGGGTGTGGGCTGCTGTCTTGGAAAATAACCCATTGTATATGTGTGTATAAGCACTTTCACGGGATCCTGGTCAGTGGCCCTGATCTGGAGACAATTGGGCAGAACAAGGCTGTTACAACTTGAGGCCTGTTTTTCCATTTACACTGCAATATGTTTTGAAGTTACTTCTCATCTATACATACCATTGTTTATGTAAAAGATGCACACGGCAATGCAAATTGCATCATCCCAGTCTAGCAAGGCCATGTGCCCTTGCTCTGAAGCATGTGCACCAACCCTCTTCAGTCATTGTTTCCTCCATCTGACTGTAATTGAGGGGAAAAGTAGGGATGAGCCTTTTGGAGTGGCTCGGCACCAGGTTCATCACCTTTTATGTGCTGAGAAAGGGAACAGGGGACTGTCACTATTTCTGTAGATTTAGAGTCTAGAGTCTAGCAGGCTCTGTGGTTCAAGGGTGCCCACTATACTAGATCCAGCCAGAATACAATCACCTGACCTGAGAGACTAAATATTGCCAGCTGACCCCCACAAACCAGCTGCGGCCCACCAGAGTTCATGAAATCCTTGCATGATCCAAGTGTGCTCCTCAGTCTGAGCGATTGATCTCACTGAGTGGTGACACAGATCATCTTTGCCTCACTTCACCCTCACTTGTGTTTGATCCAGAACTTCACCTTCAGCCCCTCTTTAATCGCATCACCTGCCTCTTCTTCCATCAGAACTGGACACCTCATTCATGGCATGTGACAAAATGCCATGTGTGAAACCACCCAAAGGGCCAGTTTGTATACTGTCAAAACTGTGGCATCATGATATATGCCACTGTGATTTCTCGCAGAGACACATGGGGCAAATTCCACTCTGTGTTGTTGTTAAAGATGCAGAAAATGGCAACCAGGGGCAGGATAGGCACTGGAGGTTTTCTCTACCAAAACCGCAGTGTGGTTCATAATAAAATTGTTGCTTCATGCCTCTGTAGTCAAGGCGTACAGCATATAATGTGTTTATTACTGTATTAATTCATCTTCTCCCTGTTTTTCAAATTGCCCCTAGGCTTCCTTACAGTGGGTAGATTGGAATAAGCTTTTCAACCAGATGTCTTTTTAGCATTCGAAAAACCGAGTTAATAGTTTTTCTCAATGTAGGGCATTACCAAGATCACCCTGTCACTCACCTCCACAGATTTTCTTGCTGTAAACATATGCAGGATTATAAATGCTGAGCCAAACGCTTTTTATCACTTGATCGATGAAAATCTTTCATTTCAGCTCAGTATTACCTGGGGATTCTGTGGGGATAAGAAAGGGTTGCTTTCTGCTTTTGCATGCATACTTTTAAGGAACAGTTCCAATTCCTTAATGCCCCATCGGGGATGCCATTCGGTAAAACCACAGGTGCCTTAAAAATAACAGCAGAAGCAGTGCTTCAGAGAACCCTAAATGTCATCTAGTCTGGACACTGATCTCCAAAGCAGCATCCCTCTCCCCACAACACTGTATGAGTTGGAGCCATCATGCACTAAATCACATCCCCTCGCACTAATCCCTGTCAGTTGTGGCTGACGTTGCCTGCCTTCACATGCAATTACTTATTTACACATTTTCATACCATTTAATGCAATAAGAAAGCGGTTTACATAAAAGCAACGAAAACACAACATTCTATAAAAATGATTTCTAAAAATGGCATGTAAGCAAAGCAACGATGTATATCGCAGATGAAACCGAGCAGTGTACAAAACAGAGAATTAAAAATTAATAGTCCAGGAAAGCTTGAAAAACATATCAGTTTATAAGAGGCATTTAAGCATCATTACTGCTCCCACCTCACCAGTTACCTGAGGGAGGGCAGCTAGAGAGTGTATGCTATCACCAACAAGGCCTCTTTCTGCTCTGTCCCTGTTGTGCTGGGACAGCAGAAAAACACACCAGGAGGAAGCAGGCCCCTTAAACAAGACTGTTCTCTATTGCTACAAAACAAGACTGGAAAATGAAACTCAACTCTCAAACGCTGCAGTACGCAAACTACAGGAGCTCAAGAAGTACAGGGAAACACAGTGCCCCTGGGTGTGGGACGGCCAGCTTGGTCTCCTCAGGAAGATCTTCAAGATCGCCTTGCTCTGTGCTGAGAGGGTCATTCTGCTAGGTGTCCTGGTCCCAAGTTGTTTAGCACTTGAAATGCTTTTAAAGAGCCTGAGTGTGCAGGGTTCTAAATTGTATGAAGGCCCACCACTGAGTAGAGAAGGCTCTCTGATTCAGCGCTTTCAGCTGCAAACTTATGGGGGGGATGTAAACTGGATGAAGATGATGAGCCACAGCTGATGGGGCTTGGCTGCACATTGCCACTTCCCCTCATGATCTCTTTACACATGAGTAAATAGAATGCACAAACAGGGCTTTAGAGAATCTGCAAAATTGGAGTAGTTTATCTTGCAGACAAAGTATATTGTGCCTTTGCATGACTGGAAATCCTTGAACCATAATCCGCTGCAATACCGGTACCAGCAAATCTGGGGTGTCACTCTAATTTTTAAAAAAGCTGACTAAACAGCTGTCAATACACAGAGAAGTCGAAAGACAAAGGACACATTTTATACAAGTTGGCAAAGTTTTATTGCATATAGAGCTGATAAGGAACAAGATTGGCAGCTGCCACCTGCACATGGATTTTTGTGGAGAGATGTAGTGGGATAAGGAGATGGAAGGCAAATGTAATGCCTTTCTCTTTTGTAAACACAATGATGGAAAGGAATAGCAGGCTGATGTAACCATGAGAAAACCAATTTGCCTCTTTCCTTTTCTTCCTTTTTGTTGATCTGTTGCATATTTTCTAATAAAAAATAAATATATAATGTAAGAAATAACATTCTAATGCTTCCATGAATTAATGTGAATGTTAAAATACAATTTTAACATAATATTAAGAAATTAGAGTTGGAGGCACAGGAGACAAGCATTAGCACTGAGTGGGTTCATTTGCTCCCATGAGAGTTTTTGCTTTTAGTCATCTGTGTGAAATCCTTGCTTGTTATGGGAAATCACTTTCATTCAAATGCTGCACTATTTCTGACATTTCAGGAGGGTGAGTAAACAAGGTAAAATGGAGAGTGGAAGAACTAAATGAAAATGTTTGAAAATTGCGATTCGCTGTTATTACCCCGAGGCTCTGATTTATGCTGTTCTTTGTCAGAAACACATCTATTTCGATGTTTATGTCAACACTCTCTATAGATTACACCACTGATTGAAAAATGACAGTGCCAAAGGATAGATTCTGCCTCCTCCAGAAAGCAGTCAAAAAATAGGATAAAAATTATGGCTCCACAGAACCAGTGGCAAAACACAAGACACACCGCTCAGTGCTATGATCTACTCTGCCTGATGGTGTAAGTGCAATGTACTGACTTGCAAAGATACCATCTGCCACCATCCTGTTATATGGGAGACTGAGGACTAATCCACACTTCCGTTCACCTGGGAAAACACATGTTTTGGTGCTGAAATGGAACAAACAGCAAGTGGGTTTTCATCAGATTACCCTTTGTTCCAATTTAGCATGAAACCATGGGCTTTCCCAGAGAAAGCTATGGGGCAAAGGCAAAATCGCTTGGGCCCATGCACAAGACAAGAAGAAACTCTGTTGGACTCACAGGACAAGCAGAAGTGTGGACAAGCCCTCAGTGCAAGAAGTGGATGTGGAGCCAAGCTGTCTCCAAAAATATTGGGGGGGGGGAGTTTCCATTGTTCTTAATAGCTTGGAATCTCCCCCCTCCAAATTCTAAATCATCAATAACCAAGAAGTTAAAGCTGACATTTCCTTCCCTTCACTGCTTTCAGGTGTGGTTAGATTTTGATTCTAGGAACTGAATAAGAGCTGTTGCAAACCATGACTTTTAAAGGACAACAACAATGAAGAACTCTCACAGGTCTTTCAAAGAGATATTCCATGTCAGATGAAACTTCAAAATGTGGGAAATTTTAACTGATCCACCACCATTTTCAATGAACTTCAATCACTCTCCATTTTGATAGCTTAAAGCAGCAATGTGGAATCTGTGGCGATCCAGGTATTGTTGGACTACTGCCAACATACCTGACCAATGGCCATGATAGCCAGTTCTGGTGGAATCCCACAGCTTCCCTACACCACAATTCATTCCGGAAAGTTGGTGGAGAACTTCAGTATATCATAACTGTAAACTGAGTAGGGAACTTACCAGGTGGGGATATAAAAGTACCCCCTGGAGATATTTCAAACCTTCCTTGAAGAATTACTTTTCCTTTTCTTTTCTCTCTCTCTTCTCCACCTTGGGCACTCCTCATGCATTGGTAAAGAGCAAAAATCTGTGCTGTGTCCAGCAGTGTCCCTTACACTGATGGGAGGTTCTTGGATCCAGAGAAGACTTATGCCACCCACAGCCCACTTCACCACCACCCTCATTCTTCCAAAGAGCCCCCTAATCCTCTGGAGCAGGTTTTCAGGCCACATGGAAGATGAAATAGGGAGAAGGAGCTAGCCAAAATTACCTCCCTCCCTTCCTTCTGCCGATAGAAACCTCTGCTGAATCAAAGAGCCTTCTACCTGCAAGAGGGATACCACTGGATTCAACCCCAATATTTTGAAACCTGATAGCAAATACTGTATACTTAAAAAGATTGGAATTGCCTTTGTCCTTTAAAGCTAGCCCCACCAAAGAATAAGAATGGCTTATTGTTTCTGGGAAAGGTTCAGTCTTAGAACCTCTCTAGCAAATCTCTGAAGAATCTTTGCTTTCCACAGTTGTGAGGCAGCCAGCTATAGCACATCCCTGATTTTTGTGATGCTGTTCAGACTTGGAACGGGCATATATATTGTTCTCCTTTTGCCATATCTGGGTTCCTAGGATGAAGTTAAGCATCAAAAAGAAACAGATACAAGATCCTTATCCTTCCGTTTCATTTTTTTTAAAAAAAAATAATGTTTTCTTGTCATCCTCTAGAGTGAAATAAGAAGTGGAAAGAAATAAGCAATAGAGATAAGATGAAACGCCCACAAAGAAAGGATTCCAACTCAATGGAAATACAGAAGGATCTTTAACAGCACCCTTGCTCTCCTGTCCCTCTAATAACTGCAAGATATGCTAATGGATCATTTCATTCCATAGCAGTCACTGCCTTTAAGTAATCTTGTAATCCAAAGAAAGTAAAAAGACCTCATTTTGCTCACCCCATGTTAATTATTGCTCATCTCCATGCCTTTTGCTTAGGGCTAGACTTCTCCTTGGCAAGCATGAAAGATAACTCAGTTGTCACATCCACCAAAAATTACTCGCATTTATGGAGAACCAGAAGCTGATGTTTACAATACATTCAAAAGAAGGTGTCCCTATCAATGGATAGTTCCAACAGTTTTTAAATGTCTGTTCACCTGGGATCTCAAATTACCATGCAGGGTGCAAACTGGCTCGTGCTTTTACTCCAGGCATGTGCTTTTTACTCCTCTCTTCCAAGAGGTTGGTATATTCAGCATCATTGTATTTGGGTAAGTTAAGAATAGTTGATGACATGGGAGCAACCGGTGTCTCCCAATGTGCAGGCAATGCAGAAACAGTCTCATTCTGCCAAACATCTTATTATTTTTATTCCTTATTTGCACTTAGAGCCTGCCTTTCACCAAGTGGGTCCAGAGTGTATTACGAAATTGAACAAACAAAAGACGAAAGTCTTGGAAAAAAATCTTACAATGGCTGAAAAAGAGAAGTTTCAGAGTGAAACAGGCTTAGAGATAACAAAAAAGTGAAATACCTGGGGGTAAACTTAACATCTAAAAATGTGAATTTATTTAAGGATAATTATGATAAATGTTGGACAGAGATAAAGAAAGATCTAGAAATATGGTCAAGGTTGAGACTTTCCTTGTTAGGCCGAATTGCTGTTATCAAGATGAATGTGCTGCCTAGAATGCTGTTTTATTTCAAACATTGCAGATATTGGACAAGATGGAGTGTTTCAAGAAGTGGCAGAAAGATATATCTAAATTTGTCTGGCAGGGCAAAAAGCCCAGAATAAAATTTAAGATTTTAACTGATGTAAAAGAAAGAGGGGGGTTTGCCCTGCCGGACTTAAGACTTTATTATGAATCGGCAGCTTTTTGCTGGTTGAAACAATGGCTGCTTCTTGAGAATACAGACATTTTGGATTTGGAAGGGTTTGATAATAGATTTGGTTGGCACGCATACATATGGTATGACAAGGTAAAAGTACATAAGGGTTTTAAAAACCATATTGTTAGAAAAGCATTATATAATGTTTGGATGCGGTATAAAGATTTGCTAGAAAGTAAAACTCCCAGGTGGTTGTCACCAATGGAAGCCAAAGAGGTGAAAAAACTTAATATGGAGCCTAATTGGCCAAAATATTGTGAAATTTTAGAACAAGATGGTGAAAAAGTTAAATTACAGAGTTATGAGAAACTAAAGCCTAAAGTACGAGACTGGTTACACTATCATCAGATATATGAGGCATTTAAACAGGACAGGAAAATAGGCTTCCAGAAGGAGAGGTCTAAATTAGAAACAGAATTGTTAGAACCCAATACTAAAAATTTGTCAAGAATGTATAATTTGCTGCTTAAATGGAATACACAGGATGAAACGGTGAAATCAGCTATGATTAAATGGGCACAAGATATTGGGCACAATATTATGTTTGCGGACTGGGAGCAGTTATGGACCACCGGTATTAAATTTACGGCATGTAATGCCTTAAAAGAAAACTTAATGAAAATGATTTACAGGTGGTACATGACCCCAGTCAAGCTTGCAAAAATATATCATTTGCCCAATAATAATTGCTGGAAGTGTAATGAGACTGAAGGTACTTTCTACCACCTTTGGTGGACCTGCCCGAGGATTAAAGCCTTTTGGGAAATGATCTATAATGAAATTAAGAAAGTCCTAAAGTGGACTTTTCCTAAGAAACCTGAGGCTTTTCTTCTGGGTATGGTAGGCCAATTGGTGCCAAGGAAGGATAGGATGTTTTTTATGTATGCTACTACAGCAGCAAGAATTCTCCTCGCAAAGTATTGGAAGACACAAGAACTACCTACTCTGGAAGAATGGCAGACGAAGGTGATTGAATATATGGGACTGGCAGAGATGACCGGCAGAATTCGTGACCAGGGGAAAGAGACAGTGGAAGAAGATTGGAAGAAATTCAAGATATATCTTAAAAATTATTGCAAAATTGAGGAGTGTTAGATGACAGGGAATAAGAAATAGAGAATTGCAGATGTAACTAATAAGCTAAAGAAAAAGGAATGTAATGAAAGTGAATTAAATAATTAATTATTGGAGAATTGCTAAATAAAAATGTTAAAAATAAGGATGCAGTAAAAGGGAGGTATGGGGAAGTCGCAGGAACAAGGGGTATGAAAACAGGATTATGAAATTATACATGTTTTATATGTTTTTGTTTGTGTACGTAAATGTGTTGTTTGTTTTTATTTGTGTTGGGAAACCAATAAAAATTATTTTTTTAAAAAAAAAACAGAGTGTATTACGAAAATATCTCAGTTGAAACTAGCATTTGTTATAATTAAAATGATTATGTTCATCAAATAAAACCACAAAAGGTGGCTACATATGCCACCACCCTAGTGCATGATACAAATTAAAGCCAATATAATTTCCCTACCAGTTCAGCAGTGTAATCAGCTTTCTGAAGCTGAGGTGGGGAACCTCAGACCCTCCAGATGTTGCTGAACTACAACTCCCATCATCCTTGACCGTTGGCCATGTTGGCAGCAGGGTGACATGTTGTTCACCCTTGGCCTAATGAAAAATCACAAAGCAAAATCTTAAGCACATTTACTTAGCAGGAGCAGCCAGCATGGAGGAGCAGCGTGGAGGGACCTTCCTGACAGCAGGGTCAATGCCATTTCCTGGGACAATAGGGGAGTGGGGCTGAGCAGCCGTGGGGTCTGGGCTCTGTGTGTACCCTGGCAGATGTGCTGGATTTGTTCCACTGTTGTGTCCGTATAACCCTAACCTTGCCACCGCCCTGCCACATTCCTGTACTATCCTGGTAAGTGGTAGAGATGCAACACTGCCCCTCCTGTCACTCAAAAGTAAATCCCACTGAGCGCAAGGGGACCAGTTCCTCCCAGTGTTTAGGACTTCAGCCTAAGCGTTTCACTAATCCTCGTTTGGAAGGTTAGCCGGAACAGAGGAAGCAACATAGCAATACGCTGTGTGTCACTGACCCGCTGCCTCGTCGGCTCGCTTATACTGTTTCCATCTTTCATTTCTTCATCTGCTTTGGAAGCTGTGTGCGAGCGGGAAATGAGCCGCTGTGCCACCTTCCTGTTTGAGGCTGGCTGCTTAATAAGACATGCTTTTAGATTACTGGCACCGATTTGTCTCCTGTGTGTCAGTATGTTGCTTATCATTATCATTAGCCCAATGCAAGGCTGGTAGGTCTTTTGATGTGGGAAGAGCAGCGATTAGTTCAAGGCTTCTAACAGACTGGGGGCGGAGTAACTTCTGTTAAGAATCATCTGCGGGCTCAATTTAATATGTATTTGTGCCATATGCTGCGCTGCAGAGGGGGAAGGAGGGAGAGGGAGATGCATTTGAACACACAAAGGGGATATTTTTGTGGGGAAGGCAAAGGGGTTTGCTTTTCCTTGAAAGCTGCTTTCTGTTTAATTTGTTTGCAGACATGAAGCTGTTCAGAAACCGATCGTCATACTGTTGGACACGCACCTCGCTGGAAAATGGGGCCCCAACATTGGCTTAACAGCCACCTGTTCCCTTGCTTACTGTGGCATGCAGATTCCAGCACTGGGAGTGCACGAAGTTGAGGGTGTTGTTCTTGTTTGCACACATATGTATGTTTGCACACACACATGCCCCCACACATGTGATCCCCATGAATGGATTGGCTCCACACAAAAAGTTGGAATCCCTCTGTGGAGAGTTGGAAGGACAGAGCTGAAGCTTCTTTGCTGGGGAACTGAAAAACATTTATGGGCTCTTACCTCAGTCAACCAGCTTTGTGGGGTTTGATAAGGATGCTTTGACCATGAGGGAAGAGAAGGCATTTCTGGAGGAAGCAGGTCACGGAGGCAGCTGATAGGACAGGGGTGTGGGACAGTTTTCAGCTAGACGGCTACATTCCCTTGTGAGCCACATTCTGGGGGCTGCTGGCCAGGATTGGCTGCCAAGGCCTGGGGTGTCCCACCCCTGTTGTAAGACTTTGATAAGAGTAGAAGCAGGGAAATCAAGGAGAAGATTCTTGCAATGATGAAAAATGCTAAGGGATGAACTAACCTGTCCCTTTGTCCTTCTTTTGTTGCAATTGTGCAACAGCTGTACAAAGCTTTCCCAGTGCAGAAGGTTAGTTTTTGAGAAAACAGAAGAGTGTGTGTGTGTGTGTGTGTGTGTGTGTGTGTGTGTGTTGCAGGCATATGGCATGGATTGCCAATTCCTATGGAAAGCCTGGCGGGCTCTGGTCCATGGGGTCACGAAGAGTCGGATACAACTAAATGACTAAACAACAACAACATGGAAAGCAAAGCCTGGAGTTTGGGGTTAGAGCCATCCTGATGTCCATGGCGGGACCTGACCTTTCTCCTCTGCCCTCTTTCAGGACATCCTGGGGCAACTGGGCCATTTTGAAGAGAACCACAGGATCCTTGCATTGGCACTTGAAGCAGTTGAGGTGAGTTATGTCTTTTTAAATGGATGGGGGTTGTGGTGGTAGTGGGATAAGCTGGGGAGGCAGTTCTAAGGAAAGGGCAGTTTGTGTGCTGAAAAACAGGGGTGGGAGAGAATGGGGCAAGGGAGACTTGGAGGGGCAGAGTCTCCAGTTTCATGAAGGTTGAATTCTAGCTTTTGGGCAGTCTCAGAAGAGGAGAATGAGGCAGACAATGACTGGCCCATTGCCCACTTCTTGCAGCCCCACCTTTTTTTGCCTCCATGGGCTTCCATGTTCTCTCTTAGATACATGTGATTTGGGAATCAACTTGAACATCGTGAGATAATAGAAGGAACTGGGGTTAAGGCTCCCTCATAACAATTTCACTCCTTCCTATTAGGAAAGAAGGGGGATCCATTTTGCTGCCTTGCCACCAGGAAGGGGGGAAATAGTAGGCTTGAAGGGCTGCAAGATGTCTGCATTGCTCGCAGCTCTGTCTCACTTCCAAACTGTAGCTTCTTTCACACACAGTACAGGCCTTAAACTTGTGTGTCGGGGGTGGTGGTGTTGTGAGGGCAGGGGAAGAGAAACCACCTTCCCTAAATGGCTCTCCCATTCCAGAGACGATTTCTGTACACTTCCACCAGTAGCTGCAAATGAGGTTATGTTCTGAGTCACTAACAATCAATTTGCCCACTCAAAGGCCAGCATGGCTTGGCTAGCATTGGGAATGGCAACAGCACTGAGAAATAACCCAGCTGCTACAGGGGTCATAGATGGTGCAAAGGTTTTGCCACACAGTTCAATGGCTCCAAATGAGTGAGGCCTGGCGGGCAGAGCTAGCAGGCTGCAATCTGGAACACAGTTCAGCTGAGGTGAACCCTCAGTGGCTGCCAAGGAAAGGACTATTCCCACACAGAGAGATTAGTCTTATTATAGGTATTAGTATTAGTCTGCATTTCATTTCAAGAAGAAATATGTTATGCACAGACATTATTTCTCCCTTCCCCTCTCCCCCCCATCACACACCAAATACCTGAGTAATAATACCCCATTGTTGTTTTACCATCAGAATGCCCGGCTGTTGTATTGGGATAGTATGGAATATGGATGGGTGAATCTGTCAATTTTGGTTTCTCTTGGTTTCTCATTTTTCCAATCTTAAATTCAGTTCACCACATTAGTTTTCCATTTCCATTTCTTTTTAAAGGCTTCATGAAAGTCCATCATTTCAGTGCACCTGTCTCTTGATATAAACAAATTTTAACGCAATTTTGCCTAATAGGTACATTTTTGCAAGCATTTCCCCCTACTATAATTTTTTTTTCTATGTTATTTTCACTAACCTATGCATTTACATGCACACATTCCCACTGAAATATACTCGGAGTCGAGTGTAAAGTCCATGCTCTTTATTCAGATCATAGTAGCAGTGAATGAAACTTTCCCCCAAACATCTAGCTATATATACATTATTTACACAATGGGCCCCGAGTGATTTGCTAATTCCGGGCTCCTCCTGTAGGCCAATCAGCTTGTGGATTCACCTCCTCCAGAAGCCTGATTGGCTGCTCCTGCAGGTCAATCAGGATGCTGATTCACTTCATCCAGGAGCCTGATTGGCTGCTCCTGCAGGCCAATCAAGTCGCTGATTCACTTCCATCTGGAGCTGGATTGGGTGGCTCCTGCGGACCAATCAGACTGCTGCATTCTGGATCCTATTGTTCTAGGATTCAGCTCACTACATAACACCCATAATGTATGGATTTTTGTTCATGTTTTTATTATTGGGGAGCTGCATCACAACATTTGGATCAGCACAGATTTCAAAGAATAGCTGTGTTTTGGCCCACATAATGCTTCAGGAAGTGCAGTCTAAGTAGATTTGCCTTAAAATGTGAACCAGGCTGGATTTCTCTCCCACACCCTAGCAGGGAAAGTATCGAGCTAGCCTTTCAGATGCAGCTGTCCTTTATAGCTACATACATACTGTGTCTGAAGAAAACTCCACCTATGAACCACTGCAGCAAACAACTACAGAGGAGCTCAAAATGTCCAAAAAGCACATTTAGTGGGACACAGTGCTCTTCTGGCATACGTAACAATGGTTTGCTGTGAGGGGCTGCAGCAGTAAAGCACCTAGGGCGGGGTATAAATAAAAATTATTATTTTGATTATTATATTCCTCCTTGGTTCAGTCACTGCCATCTCCAGGCATGGCCTGGGAATACAACCCTGCTGCTGTGAATGAGCTGAATGAGCCAACTCGGTGCAAGGCAGCTTCCTGGTGTTTCAATAATTGGGATTTCTATTTGAGTTCAAATAAAAATACTTCATGTCATTATTTTAAAAACGAAAATCAACATCTGTTTTGTTCTCCAGCCCCGGAATACAATTGTCCTTAGAACTCCCTGGAACAGCTGGACAGTGACTCTTCTCCCAATCCTGCCCCCAGATATTTACAAATTTGCCAGCTTGGTGATTTTCCTTTCTTCCTTTTTCTGCAGTAGGAGATCTGCACTGAAAGGCTTAACTTTTATGGAAAGAGAGAAGGTTGAATCCTGCCTTGGCCAGCGATTAAAGCAGCCTTTTTATTCAGCAGCTTACTTGGAAACGTTCCCTAATCATAACGGCTGCACATATCTCTGATGATCAGAGTTTGTTTCTGCATGCATGATATTTACATAACTGTATGAGGCCATTAAATGCCTGCACCCAATTAAAGCCAGAACAATTCACTGAATAATTCCTATGCTGACCAAGCTGCTCAGTTTTCGGGTTGCCAAACCGGTTCTGTAGTCGCTGAGCCTTTTGCCACAGCAATAAAGTCCCCCCCCCCTCCCCATCCCTCAGCTAGGGAGATTAATTGATAACTATTCTCACAGCTGGAAATAGCTTTGCCTGACTTTGAATTTCCCAGTTCCTCAATGCAGTGTAGCCCATTGCGGAAACTATTCAACACGCCATAAATCACAGAATGGGATACATTTTGCTTTTTTCCACTTTGTATTTTATATGAAAAAACTAGCCTTCTGTCGTTCAGAATGATATGCACTTAATTTCAGCTCAGAAAGTGGCTAGCTGTTTTTTGGAGTTCCATTCCTCCAAGTGCCCTTCTGCATCATCCAAGCAGTTGATGTGCCAAATGCAAAAGAATTTGGCCAAAAAGGGAGAAAACACCAAGGTCAAAGTCAGGATATCGCTGAAATCAAGGATGCCCCCCCCCCAGTTATTTACAGAGCCAGTTGCCTAGATTCAAATATCAGCTGCATTCTGAATTGAGATGACATAAAGAACATAGTTGCAGAGGTCATGTCTTGCCTATAGAAGGTTTGCTAGATATGGGCTAGAACTGTGGGTTGTGAATTGCCAGTGGTCCGTGAGCTTCATTCAGGTAGTTCACAGCATGCCTGTAAAAATACAATTAAAAATCATCCAGCACCTAGCACAGTACATTACAATTCCTATTACAGTGGTACCTCGGGTTACAGATGCTTCAGGTTACAGACACTTCAGCGTACAGACTCTGCTAACCCAGAAATATTACCTCGGGTTAAGAACTTTGCTTCAGGATGAGAACAGAAAATTCGCGGCGGCAGCAAGGAGGCCCCATTAGCTAAAGCGGTGCTTCAGGTTAAGAACAGTTTCAGGTTAAGAGCAGACCTCCAGAATGAATTAAGTTCTTAACCCAAGGTACCACTGTACAGGCAGAAAATATTATTAATTAGTCCTCTGAGACCCTCCAGGAACCACTTGGCTAGATGAATCAATAACTGGACCCTCTTTTTGAGAGAGCCCTTAAACTACAGTTTCCTGATTTGGACATCACAGGAAACAGTGGTTTAAGAGAAGAGAAGGAAAGGACTGGAGTGAAAGAGAAGGGAAACACCTGGGAGACTTTGGCCTGCATTCTAAGCTTGTGCTTGTTCTTCCCACCCTTCAGGTATTTATAGGAGCTATGGCCCATGGGCATGCAGCTCTGGCGTGAGTTCAAGGGCTTCTGAACTAAAGGACTCTTGATTGTGACTCTCAGTCATCAGCCAAGCATTCCCTGTTTGCCCAAAACTGTGGAGAGTTCTGCTTCCAGTTTGTTGTGGCTGTTTTAGTGTACCTGATGTAATGGTTTGTAAATTGCACACTTTATTGATTTTTATTGTATTGTTTCATTTGTTGTTTTAGATTGTATGCCCTTCAGGGTAGAATTCCTATTTTGATTATGTACAGCACGATGTACATTGATGGCACTATATTAAACAAACAGACAAACAAACAAACAAACAAACAATAGAAGATGCCAAATATTTAGTAGTGATAAAGGAGTGGGCTTTGGGAAAGAATTCTCAAGGTTCAAAAAAGAATTATTGGAGAACAATGAGAAATTATTATCAAAAATGTATAAGCTACTGTTAGAATGGGATACTAAAGATGAGAAAGTTAAAGCTGTAATGATACACTGGGCAAAAGATGTGGGTTACAATATACAATTTAATTTATGGGAGAAGTTGTGGAAAGAGAACTTAAAATTTATGGCTGTTGTACATTGAAAGAAGACTATATGAAAATGATGTACTGTTTGTATTTGACTCCAGTAAAACTAGCAAAAATGTATAAAAACACCTCCAACCTATGTTGGAAGTGTAATGATAAAGAAGGTACTTTCTACCACATGGGGTGGACATATAAAATAGTAAAAGACATCTGGGAAATGATATACAATGAACGGGGGGGGGGGGAATGTTTAAGATAACTTTTATCAAAAAACCAGAAGCCTTTTTACTAGGGTTAACAGGAGACGAAATACCAAAAGAATTAAAAAGACTATTTATGTAAGCAACAACAGCTGCAAAAATGCTACTTGACCAGAAGTGGAAGGAAAAGAAAGTCTCAACTGAAGAAGAGTGAATAACCAAGATTATGGACTGTGCCAAAATGAAAAAGATGACCGTGAGGATCAGGCACCAAGATGACAAGAAATTTAGTCAAGAGTGGGAAAAGTTTATAGAATATCTTAAAGACCACTGTGTATACTTTAAAATGTTAGCGGGATTGTTGTAGCATGTATAATGTAATATTAGCTAAGGTAAAAAAGGAGATAAAATGGATTAGAAAAAATGTAATTAGATGCAAAAAATAAAGGGGGAAATTTGGAAATCGGGGGGGGGGGGGAGTCTGAGGGATTCAAGTAATCCCAGGAGTGTACAATTTGAAAACGATGTGACTGTATAAGAATTTTGCTTAAAAAATGAAAATAAAATATTTTTTAAAAGATGCCAAATAAATGGGCAAGCACATAGTTCATTTCTCACTCAATAAACCACTGTTTATTACACTTGGGTCATGATGTCTGAATCAAGCATAAGCACACTGGATAGGCTAACCTGTTTCAGTGTTTTGCAATGCAGTCCTGCACATATTTCTTCCCACAGCCCACAAATAGTTCGAAAACACTCACACTGCCAATTTATTTTAAATGCACAACAAGCATTCTTTCTAGCAACACACATTTTCATTTTCTCTTGTAGAAAAGGAATGGAAAGTAATAAATGGGCTGGTGACCCAGTAGTTTTACACCCTGAAATGCCTGGGTTGGTATGGAATAAGGTTACGATGCCAAATGCACAAGTTATTGGAAGAATAAAGCAACGGAAATAGGCTCTCTCGGAACCAGGAGATCAGGGTTCATTTCCAAGCTAGACTCAAACACTTCCCTCTTTTGCTGTTTTCATTTCATATGAAATGTATGAGAGCCAATCATGGAAGGGATGCATTACTAGACCTGTACTCTTAAATTGAGAAGGTTGTTCGATTTATAGAGGCTCATAGAGTTTGGGCAATAAAGTCACAGAAAACTAAAGGCGGTCTTCTACAAATCTGTGTTTCATCAGCTCTCCAACATGTCATGTATATCGTGTCTTCCTCCCAGAGAGCAAGTGTTGTTGTGAGATCATCAAGACTGACCTCACTGCTGTTGTGGGTGGGAGCGATTGGATAGCCACAACAACCTGATTGGTGGTCCCTCACTTGCTGGGGTAATTCTGGCCAATGGGATCGTTTCATGCATTAACCGAGGGACCTTTATGTGCCGCTCGCTGCATGTTGTGTTGAGCTTCCTCTTTTTGCCCTGTGCACTGGATCACCCGCCCACCCACCCTATATTTAGGGTTCATGACTTGCTATGCCGTCGTGGGTCGTCTGTTTTTGGGACAGGGGCCCAGTAGGAATTTTCCCATTTGGCTGATTGGCTGGTGCCACTTGGGTTTTGCCTGCTGCGTAGCAAATCATCACAACTTTGTAAGGTTTGGCAGTGAGGCATTGGTTCAATGTGGAGGGGAGGGGAGGTTGTCACACATGCCCCTCCAATGCGGGAAAGGGTATTCTGTTAAAGGAATCCAGGGGCTCACCTTGCTTTTGTCCGATCCCCTTCCAGGGGTTAGGGCCACGCCAGAGCCCCTGGGAGCATTTGGGGTGAGCCTGAGTCTGAGCCTGGTCCAATGCTCCCCCAGGATGTTTTCCCTCACTGATCTCTGCCAGAGTCCAGTCGCCAGTGCTGCCCTGCCAAGGTCAGGTGCAGCTAGTCAGGAACCAATGCCTAAGCAAACCACTCACAATCTGTAATCAATAAAGTTGTGGCCAAAATTATGCCAATAACCCTAAACTAAATTCTGTGTCAATTGTTTCTTTATTTATTGGGGGAGGTCTTGGGATCTTAACACGCAACTCATGGGCTCCTTTCTATACATAGGCCTAGTTTAAAGAGTTGCATATCAAGACTCCTTGACTCTGGTTAGTGCAACAAAATAGGCTGGAAATGGCCTGGTTTGTTTGATAATAGTAAGCCATAAGACAATCACTTTGGGGGGCAGATTACCATTGGCCTGATGTAAACTACAGGGAAAAGTGCCTATTGCAATGGGCTTGAGAAACAGTGGTTGCCAGGGTGACCAGGTGGGAGGGATGCTAGAAGCGGAACAGGGGGGAATTGTTTTTGGCAAGTGCTGCTGGGAAGGAGAAGGAGGCAGTGACTCTAGCAGAAGCCATGCTGGCTGGCTGGAGCAAACTGTTACAGGGAGACCCTGGGATGGGGGTTAGGATGCCTCTGAATCTAGTGCTGGGAAGGACAAGCCCCGCTTAAAATGTACCTGTAAATGCTGTGTCTCTCTCCATAAAATTCAGGTGTAAATGTATGTGAATAAACCATATTTCATAAAGTCAGTAGACTGCTGTTCCTCATTCCAAAGGAACACAAAACCTGGTTAAGTACCAAAGCACCCCCCCCACACACACACAAACTTGGAATCTTGCTACCGCTCAGCAGAGATTGGGATGGCCTGCAACAATATGTCTGCATCGTAAGTCTGCTGTAATATGCAAATTGGCAGCTCATCTAGAATCATAATGTAGCCACACAGATTAAAAATGCCCTCGACTGCAGGTGGGCAGCATCAAAATTAATTTTCCCTGGAAACGTAAGCCAAAGAAAAGGGAGAGTGGAGGTGTCAGGGATTGAGTCGACATCAGGTAACTGGAACCATGTCAAAGCTGCTAAAAGTGAAACAAGCAGAAACCTTGCTCGTTTGTGGATGCTGGTCATCCACGGAGCTGAACGTATCACAAAACAAATCACCCTAATACAAAGCACAGAAAATCAGCTAGTAAACAAGACAACTCTAATTATTTAACAGCAGACTCCGGAATAATTAAATGCTGGTAACCCAAGTAGCTAAAAGCCAATTATGTAACCACAGGATCCAAAATATTACAGCCGCGTTATCTAAATGAGTAACTAGCAGCTATTTATTTTAAAGTTCTTCCCCAGGCACCTCTCTTGAATTCCATATGCCCAGATCTTTATCATTTATTCTTTATAGCAGGGGTGGGGAACTGGGTCCAGCTAGCAGACCAGATCCAGAAACTCCCATTCCTGTACCCCCCCCCAAACCCTTTATGGGGCCATTTTGACAGGTTTTATGAGAGCAAAAATAAAAATAATAAACCAAATCTGCCCAATATTTGATTGTTTATTGTTTAGATGAGAACATTCAGGAAGCTGTGTTCAGGAGTGGAAGAATGTTGGGAGGGGGTGTCCCTGCTGCTTTTCAGCTTAAGATGACAGGATACATTTCATTTCATATGCATCTAATGCCAAATTTTTGCATCTCTAGGGACTGAAGAAACCAAGGCTAAGCACCACAGATGGACACATTTCCACAACTAAAATAATATGTCATTGTCTGGATCATTGTAACAGATGGTTTTACGAATAAAAGTGTTTATTATTATTCTGCATTCATGCCATTCAAACATGGAATCTGATATGGGCACAGACTTCAACATCCTGGGCACTTCTGGTGTTGATCCTGTATAGATCTGCTCCCCAGCAAGTGGCAAGTCAGAATTTTGCTGGCTGTAGACCCCAAAGAGACATTTAGCCATGACTCAGTGCAGCAATTGGTAGACTTCAGATAGATACATCCATCATTCTTGCTTTCACAGGCTGTGAAGCGATGTGGGTGGAAGAGTTTGATCTGATATATATTTTAATATCTTGAAATATTCATGAATACAACTAGAAACAAATATTTAAAAATAAGACATGAAGGAATTAACCATTTTGTATTTTTATTTGATCAGGAGAGTCAAAGTTCAGCCCAGGAAACAGAAACTTCAGGATCCAGAAACTTAAAAGCTCAGGTGGGTGGGGGAGAGAAACCAAATAAATTGTGGGGAACTATACTGGCTTTCTGATTGGCCAAGAGGTTGAGAGGAAGTGTTAGAACAATCTCCTCTCTCCTCTATGTCATGTGCTGTTCTGGGGATTTTCCTGACCCCCCCCCCCACTTTGGGGGAAGCATGGGGGCACAGCAGAAGCAGCCCCATTGAGCTTATAGGACTTATTGTGCCAGTTCCTACTAGCACAACTGTTTAGTTGAATCCCCCCCAATGCTTTTTTCAGGGGGTACTCAAGGGTATGCAGGACCAGTACCTCTTTTTGTTGTTGTTGATAAAAAGTGTGGCACTTACTGTAACAACTTCATGGTGAGTACTGGCACCTATTTTTCTAGGAAAAAAGCACTGAATCCAGCCCATAACTTAAGGGGTACCGATTGTTGTAAGGACATCACTGGCTACTACTCCCGAGTTCCCTGGGAACAGGGGTTGCTTGTTCATCCGCTCTGCCATTGTAGCTCTGGGATATTGATCGTAGGCTGGTATTGCAGTGGAGTGTTCAGCAGCAACAGAGATAGTGAGACTGAAAGAAAAGTTGTTAAGCACATCCTACATTAGATTTGTGATGGTGGCATTGCAGTCAGGAGCTTATTTGAGAATATCAGTGTGATGTGTGGGATTAGCTGCCTTCAGCTTCAGCACCCACTGAGCTTCTGAGCTTGATGGACTTACATTCTAATCCTGTTTTAATATATTTCCTATTTCCTCATTTCTGATGATCTCCAAGCCCCACAAAATTCTACCCTCGGTGCAATTGCAAGCCTGCTAATAAACAGTGTGCCATTATTTTGAGGTACTCCGCATCGTTATGTTGCTTTTGTGGTACTGATCATTTCAACTTCCTAAGATGGCCACTGTTCCATTTGAACACCACTCTGATGCTTAGGCGTTAGCATGTATTATACTTGTCATAGAAGGATAACAGGAAGGAAAATATAGGCCCAATTCTCCAGAGATGCAAATGAGAACTAGGCAGCAGCTTGTAGCTTGCCATTCTGTTCTTCTTAAAACAGATATCAGTATATTCTTCTCTTAATGATATCACTGTGTGTCCTTTGTGAGGGGTGTCGGTACACATGTTTTGCCCTGAGTTGCATGGGAGTCTCTGATGGGATCATTCCCATGGTTCTTATCCATAATACATGAAGTACATTTAGGAGGGACAGCAGAAAATGCTGCTCTCCTGCAACAAGCAACCAAGTTTACTGCCAGGGAAAGGATGATGTATGGAGCTAGCCAGAGACTTCAAGATTACTTATTTAATTCTCTACTCTTTGGCAGTCTTGCTGGACAACTCATTTAGCTGCTCCTCGCTTTGGATTCCTAGATGCAATACAGAGATAATAGCATGCCTCCAAAGACCAGCAGTACTTTGATGGCAGGTGCCTATGGATGCTCTTCAGTATAAGGCATGGCAGGAGGGAGCCTCCATATGATTTTATTTTGAAGTCCTTTGACTGATGTTGCAGGTGCTATTGCACAGTGTTAATAAACCACATAAGCTGATTTTTCCCGGTGGGTGGAGTGGTCATGTTTGGTTTCCCCATTTTTTATTTTTTATTCTTGTCCCATAGCTAGAGAACCAGAGTGGTGATATGTGCAAAGGAGGGGGGCATTCTCTTTTTGGGAGCAAGGAGTCTCTTGCATTTCCCAGATAATTCTTCCCATAAAAGACAGAGAAGCCCTCTGTTTAGTTTTTCCACACTTCCTCATGTCCTGCTGCTTGCTCCCAGGGAAAGAAACCGCTCTTTAGTGCTCAACTGGAGCAAACGGCAATCAGGTTTCTGTGGATTGCCATTTGTTCCAATTTAGAGCTAAAGAGTGGGTTTTCCCTGGGAAAGGAGCAGGGCAAACTGCTGAGGGGTTCAGTGAGATATCCCATTCAACAACCTAGCTGCTTTCTGCACCTACTGCAGCTTCTGTATTAAGCCCACAAGAAGCAGCTAGATGCTCACCATGTGCAGGTGTAACGTTTGAATAGGCTTAAATACAACCCCCCCCCCCCGATGCACACCAGTGTACAGTGGTACCTCGGGTTAAGAACTTAATTCATTCTGGAGTCCGTTTTTAACCTGAAACTGTTCTTAACCTCAGGTACCACTTTAGCTAATGGGGCCTCCCGCTGCCGCGTGATTTCTGTTCTCATCCTGAAGCAAAGTTCTTAACCCAATGTACTATTTCTGGGTTAGCGGAGTCTGTAACCTGAAGCGTCTGTAACCTGAAGCGTCTGTAACCTGAGGTACCACTGTACAGCTGATCTCTGCATTGTTAAATGGAAGTAAATGTTTTTCAGGACATGGTGGTCTGAAGATTACACATGTATGTCATATTCAAATGTTATACCATGCCATGAACCTTTGGGTCGGGAGAGATTTTGTCTTTCCCCCTTTACTTTGTGGAGCCTGCCAGTGCCTAAAAATAGAGCATGATACAATACTACAGTATGAAGGTGAACTCTTCTGGGAATGAGATGTGGCTGAATAGCTGAGGTTTATGTCCCTGTCTCAAATGTACCTGAAGGGAATTCCACATCAGAGCTCAGAAGGGAAACAACCTGTGAACTAAATGGAAGGCAAGGCTTGAATAGGCTGTTGTGCACCAGTCTCTCTCTCTTTAGCGATCACTCATAGCCAAGTAAGATTGTCTTCCAGGAATATGGTCTTAAAGGTGTATCCGTGACTGTCAACTGAGAGCAGAAGGCCATGAAGGGCAGAATTGACAGCAAATGACTCAGCCTATCTAACTGACAAAGGTTTAATGTTGCTGCCATAATTGCATGCAAAATCACAGGAAATTTATTCATATGGTTACCATGCCCTACCTGCCAGAGATGTCTACCTGTCAGCAGGTAGACCCTGAGTAACATACATGGAAACTATCATGCAGGCTAAATGACACTGTCTCACTCATCTAACCAGCAGCCTCTAAGTTGGGGCTTGGCTTGAGCTATTAGAGCAGAATCTCAACACCCGGTATAAGTCAAAATATTTCACATCTGGCTACCAGATGAATTTTTTGCAAACCCTTTGGGAAACATTGTTTTTTACACAGCCCAGAAGTAGCACATGATGAACTTTTCAAAATGGCCTGGTGTGTAATCGGAAAAGGTTCAGAAAAGAGGAACCCAAATGTTCAAGGGGGTGGTGTGACTCCCCTATGAGGAGTCCCGATGAGGGACTTTTTAAAAATCCAGAACTCACTGGAACTCAGTTCCAGCATCTCTCAGGTGGGCACCATTTTCTAGAAAAATAACACTGGTTGCAACGTTTGGTACTTCCTAGTTTAGAGAAAAGGCAAGTGAGAGGTGACATATAGAAGTTTATAAAATTAACGCATGACATGGAGATAGTGGATTGTCAAAATGTTTTTTCTTCATCTCTCATAACGTAAGAATTTGTAGGGATCCCATGAAGCTGAACATCAGAAGATTTAGACAGATAAAAGAAAGTCCTTCTTCATGCAGCACATAGTCACATTACGGAACTGGCTCCCTCAGGAGGCAGAGATGGCCACCAAACTGATGGGCTTTAAAAGAGCATTAGACAAATTCATGGAGCAGGGGGAGGGTTATCAGTGGCTACTAGCAATGATAGTTATGCTTGGCCTCCACAATTCGGGGCAGCTAAGCTTCTGAATACACCAGTTGCTGGAAGCCACAGGAGGGGAGAGGGCTCTTCTGCTTAAATCCTGCTTGCTGGTTTCCCACAGGCATCTGTTTGTCCACTGTGAGAATGGGATGCTGGACTAGATGGGTCATTGGCCTGATCCAGCAAACTGTTATTATATTCTTAATTCCACAAGAAGTGTTTAGAGCCAAGACACTGCTGAGCAGGACAAAAATGTACTCATCTCCCCGGCTTGAACTTGCTCCCTGCCTTGCAGGTCTTTTCCCACCTGCCGTGGGAGGGCGGAGCCCTGACTAGCTGCAACTGCAAAAGCTGAACAGATTCTTAGGCTGCGGTATTGCTTAGAGTTTTGTTTGGGGGGAGAGGGGTGTTGATGTTATTGATATTAATTTTCAGAACTTTATTTTGTACCTTCGTTATGATAAGCGTGGAAATTGATCGGTTTGGTTGTGTATTTTTATGACTACTTTAGTTACGTTTAAATTATGGATTTTTTTTCATGTTGTAAGCCAACTTGAGCATGGTTTCCCCTGAAAAAACATGCTGTTTGCTGATGAATCAGAACAAGCGACAGTCTGCAAGAAACTTGATTGCCGTTTGGTCTGATTCAGTGGTAAACTGTGGGATTTCCTGGGGGAAGCAGTGGGGCAAACAGAGGTATGGATGAGTTCTAAGTGCATGTATCAGAGGCATCAAATTTTAGTTTGTACTATGAAGGTCCATATTTTTCTCCAGCCCTGCAAATTAGTACATCTCCAAAGCTTTAACCACTCTTACGCTAGCCTGATTATTGCATGTTTTGCCAATGTATAAATTCTTCTTGTGCTCAGTTGCAGAGGGGATTGTGTCTTCGGAGGATTTATCTTAGGTCTGTAGCCACTGCAGGAGGAAGAGACGCTGTGGAAAGCAAAGTGATGTACTTTAATTTTTTAAAAAAATTTTTACTATTTTAATTTTATGGATAAAATAGTAAGTATTTTTTTCCTAATTGCCCAATAGAAACAAAAATAAAACCTGCTCCCAATTTCCAGTCTTCTTGTGTCCTAGCAGCAAAACAAATGAAATAACCAACAGGATTGTTAAATGTTATAGAATAATGTTTATTTTATTAATAATAGTGTAAATGTATTAAAATTATTGTTTTTATAACCGTGTTTTTTTAAAACTAAAAATAAAAAATAGCATTAAACATAAAGGTAAAGGTAAAGGGACCTCTGACCATTAGGTCCAGTTGTGACCGACTCTGGGGTTGCAGCACTCATCTCGCTTTACTGGCCGAGGGAGCCGGCGTACAGCTTCTGGGTCATGTGGCCACCATGACTAAGCTGTTTCTGGTGAACCAGAGCAGCGCACGGAAACGTCGTTTATCTTCCCACCAGAGCTGTACCTATTTATCTACTTGCACTTTGACGTGCTTTCGAACTGCTACGTTGGCAGGAGCAGGGACCGAGCAACGGGAACTCACCCCATTGCGGGGATTCGGACCGCCGACCTAGGCTCTGTGGTATAGACCACAGCACCATCTGCATCCCTAGCATAGTGGCCTGCTAATAATTCAGAAATGCGCAGGAAGCCAAACAGTGTGATTAGTACCATAACAACATCAGGATCTGCTCTTTTGATACTTTCTTGCACTGTGGTCTAAACCACTGAGCCTCTTAGGCTTGCCAATCAGAGGGTCGGCAGTTTGAATCCCCGTGATGGGGTAAGCTCCCGTTGCTCTGTCCCAGCTCCTGCCAACCTAGCAGTTTGAAAGTATGCCAGTGCACGTAGATAAATAGGTACCGCTGTGGCGGGAAGGTAAATGGCGTTTCCATGCGTTCTAGCTTCTGTCACAGTGTCCCGTTGCGCCAGAAGCCCTTTAGTCATGCTGGCCACATGACCCAGAAAGCTGTCTGTGGACAAATGTCAGCTCCCTAATATTTGCAAGATTTGAGATTTGACGGGGTGGTGGTTAAAAAGAGGGCCAATTACATACAGGTTTAGCATTCGGATTACTTTAATTTTTAGCCTATGTGCTAAGCCAAATGTTAAACTTCATATATAACGTGTGTGTGTGTGTGGGGGGGAATCCATATGAATACAATTTTCACCTGCAATATGCAACTTGAGGCTAGAAAGGAAATGTTCTTGCCCTACATTTCTCCACTGTGTCAAATACTGCACCTGAGGGAATCCCACACAGTGGAATGGATGTCTTTGTTTAATAATCTGTGCAGTCCCTCTATGCAGAGTAGTCTCATGGAGACAAAGTCCACCTCCTTCTGCATAATAGACCTTGAACAGAGAAATCGGTACTGCAGACCAGTACATTTTCCTTAATATTACAGCCGACTCTTCGGTAATAGAGTTAGAACTAGCCTCCCTCTTGATTGGTTTTGGGGAAATCCTGCTTGAGAACACTTCCAATCTTAATGTGTTAATACACATTGCCGTTTCCCCCCAGGAAAACCCTGGGTTTAGTGCTGAATCAGAACAAACAGCAGTTGGGTTTTCCATGGATTCCTGTTTGTTCCCATTTTTGTGAGGATAAAATGGGGAGGGGAGAACCATGTGTACTACCTCAAGCTTCTTGGCCGAAAAGCTAGTACTGTATATAAATGTAATAAATAGCTTTATCAGAAGTGGAAAATATCACCTGGGCGTCACGTTACATTCCTGGTGTTTATCTTTATGTGTAGCTATACAAATCTCCAGGTAGGCAAAGTGGGTGTTTTATAAACAACAGCTTGGTGACATTAATGTAAGATGAGGGTCTTAGAAAGATTGTGCTTCTTGAAAGAAATAAATGCTTGGAAAGGGGAAATGTGGCCAGATGCATATTTTACAATGTCATATTTCATTTGAAGCTGAAACAAACAGTACAGTGGTACCTCGGGTTACAGACGCTTCAGGTTACATACGCTTCAGGTTACAGACTCTGCTAACCCAGAAATAGTGCTTCAGGTTAAGAACTTTGCTTCATGATGAGAACAGAAATCGTGCTCCAGTGGCGCGGCGGCAGCAGGAGGCCCCATTAGCTAAAGTGGTGCTTCAGGTTAAGAACAGTTTCAGGTTAAGTACGGACCTCTGGAACAAATTAAGTACTTAACCTGAGGTACCACTGTATTTTTCAGCTTGATAATGCCAATATTGTCATAGTATTAATATAACTTTTTTGCAAATGTTTCTATCTTCATTTATTAAACTGCTTTCTTTTTAAGTGGCTTGATTTATCTCTTGATATAAGGGGAAATCGCCTCATATGATAATATCCATCAATTAAAATAATACTTAAACTAATCTTGTACACAGTTTATTGGACCAGTTTATTCAATACGTGCTGGTGAAACCTTGACAAAAATCACATGGAGCCAAGGACTTTCAACCCATGAGAGCCAGCCAAATTCTCCAAGGCCAGGTTGCATATTTACATTTCACATTTCACTGGATTTAATTATGCATCTACAATAGTTCTTTACTGTGATGAATAATAGCCGTGAAACACATTAACTATTTGTTCATAGTGTATTTATTAAAATAAATAATATGCTAACTAGGCTTACTTAATGGTGACTTTGCAATAGCCATTTCTCTTTGGCATCTTTATTTTCTAAGATTTGTAGTACCTGACCTATTTGCTGTATTTTACTTCTAATAACATAAGAAAAATCTAAATCTAACTATATCCTATGGGAAAAGATATTGAATGTAGTTCTAATGCTAAAATTAATTCAGGGTCAAACAGAAAAGAAAAATAATCACCATGTCCCAAAATTATTAATTATGTTTCTACTTGCATTTATTTATTTATCTATCTGAATTATTTATATCTTGCTTTTCATTTTTAAAAACACTTAAAGGAAAAAAACAATAAAAGCATCCTTTGACATTTCAAGATAAAATACTTCAGCATTAAATCAGCGCGTGCACACACACACACACACAGAGAGAGAGAGAGAGAGAGAGAGAGAGAGAGAAGGGGAAAAAAATGAAAACCCCATTTAATTTTAAACAAAAGAAATCAATTAATAATTTCCTTCTGGAACAAAATGTTTTCAACACTAATCCAAAACCAAGAAGGGGTGGGGTTTCTTGCAACCTACCAATCAAATATTTGCCAGTGACAGATCACAAAGGAGGGGCCTGTGAGACTGATCTTAATGCTCAAGGTGGGTTCATGTGGGTAAAACTGGTCTTTAAGATAAATTTGACCTGGGCCATTCAGTTGTGCTTACCTCAATAGATGTTCCTGGCCTCTGTTGTACTGAACAAGCACAATATTAAAGGGCATTCTCACACAAATGGATTGTGTAGAGCAAGGACAACCATTTTTCAGGCTGAACTGCCTGGGACAAAATACTTGGGCAAGTTCTGTTCCCCATCTATTTGCTATACCTTTGCCACTCTTGACTTATAACATATTGCTCTGGGAGGTTGGCCAGTTGTATCCAGGAGGTGATAAATGCTTTTAAAAGAACAGAGATCCCTGCCACTTTGAGGGACATGGTCCTTAAACCATTCCTAAATAAAGCATCTTCGGAATTGGACCATTGATCGAAACATTCTCGCAAATATTTTGTTTTCATAGAGGGTGGTGGGAGCTCAACTTACCGTCACTTTTTAAGAATACAGAGTATGCAAATTCATTTCAATCCTGCTTCCAGTCTCAGTTTGATAATGAAACTGCCTTGATCTCCCTGGGAGATCATTTAAATGAGACAAATGCAAAATGAGTGTGTCCCTGTTCATTCAGATCTTAATGCCATAGAATAGGGTTAAACAAGGGACGCGGGTGGCGCTGTGGGTTAAACCACAGAGCCTAGGACTTGCCGATCAGAAGGTTAGTGTTTCGAATCTCCGTGATGGGGTGAGCTCCCGTTGCTCGGTCCCTGCTCCTGCCAACCTAGCAGTTCAAAAGCATGTCAAAGTGCAAGTAGATAAATAGGGACCGCTCCGGCAGGAAGGTAAACGGCGTTTCCATGCGCTGCTCTGGTTCACCAGAAGCGGCTTAGTCATGCTGGCCACATGACCCAGAAGCTGTACACCGGCTCCCTCGGCCAATAAAGCGAGATAAGCGCCGCAACTCCAGAGTCGGCCATGACTGGACCTAATGGTCAGGGGTCCCTTTACCTTAGGGTTAAACAACATGGTGACCTCCAGGTGTTACTGGACTAGAACTCCCACCATCTCTAACTATTGGCCCTGCTAGCTAGGGCTGAGGAGAAATGTAGCCCAACAAATATCTGGAGGGTACCACATTGGCTTCCTTGGCCAATGAACATGGTATCTTTTACATCTGGGATGAAAATTGTTGCCACTATGTTCTGCTCGCTCCCTGACAGATTGGTTCCTAGGGGTAGTACAGGAGGACATTTATTGTGTCCCATGGCATTTGTGCTTTTGGATACCACAATACTCTTTCATCTCCTACTGCAGTGGCCCTGGGAAAGCTACATTTCCCAAGAGCCAGTGAAGCCTGTTGTGAGCATGCTGGCTAAATCACTGCTGCTAGAGCTTGGAAGGTGTGATGAAGGTGTTGGGTGTTGGGTGAGTGACTATGATGGGCCTGGGAGGAATTATTCTCTGGGTGAGATTTTACTCCAAGCCAGAGCAGAATTTATTGGATCCTAATACTTGCTCCTCTTTGAAGTGAGCATTCCAAGTCCTCAAAAACCCATCTTCATGCTGCAAAGGATAGCCCTTTAGCCAGGATTACTAGCTGGGAAGTTGGTATAATCTGTAATTCTGGAGTGGCAATAAAGTAGACAGGAAAGAGAGTGTCTGGGTAGCAATGTAAGAGCTGCAGCAAGTTTTGGGAAGCTGGGTCAAGCAGTGCCATCTCTATGGTTGTTGTATGAGGACCTAATAATGTAGAATCACTCCAAGAGCCATGCTATGGAAGCAAAATGTTATTTTTGAAGTGGCCCTTGTTCAAACAAATTATGAGCCACAGCTGTAGGTAATGTTTTTTATATCACATCCCGCACTTTATTAACTAAATGCGCTTTGTAAAAATGAGATCATTAGTTTTTTTAAAAAATCATGGAAGACACGGCATAATGTGAACTAAGAATGTTTTATGTAGTAGTTTATTGTGGCTTACCTTATTCCCTGCTGAATCAGAATTTCGCCAGGAAATGCAGCACTTGCTCTGAATGTGAAGTTGTCCTCTGGAGGTCTTAAACTGTGTTAAGCAATGCAGTTTAAATTCATGCCTTCTAGTTTATCTGAATGCATATATTTCCTCATGCAGGCAAGGCTTTTGTCTCTCAATTTTTAATGAGAGACTATATGGGCTCCCACTGGTTTATGTTTTGTCAACTTAGCTGCTTCTGTAGGCATAATGGCTTTGTAAAATTTCTGTGACTCCTGGAGGGAATCTAAAAGTCTCTCTGAAAGCCCATGCATCTGGTTATTCATGTCCCCATTACATTGCCATGTTGATGAAAGGGAGAGGATGTGCACTGAATGTACATCAAGGAGCTGCTTTGCATATGGTTGTGCTGCATTGCTTACCGCTTGCCCCCAAGAGTTGACAGTGCAATTTCAGGGTCATTGCTCACCTTAGAGGCTGCATGGTTTGCCTTGCAGCATGTGAGCATACAGTGAGTCTTCCTAGACTTCTACATCTGTGCCAATGAACAGAACGCAAGAGTTAAACATAAATCTGATGCGTGCAATTAATGTTGATTAAAAAAAACAAAAACCAAGAAGGCTATCATCTGATAGAGAAATCATTTCCAGATCCCCCCCCCCCCTTTTTTTTTTTTACAATTCCAAACAATGGAATGGAGTTAAATCCATCCCATCTGACAACACGGAGTGAAGCAAGTATTGAATTAATTTTACTCATAAACTAGAGGGCAGTTAGAATGAAACAAAAATGGCAGCCAGGCACAAAGGGCCTCAAAAAAGCACAAATAGAAAAGCCAGTAAAGGCCAGTTAGGCACTAAGAAGTGGCCCCAAATTTATCAAGATTTAAGGGCTGCCTCATGGAATTGTAGATGTTACCTTAGCTTTCTGCATAAGCTCAGAAACCCTGATTAAGAATTGTTGTTGCTGTTGTTTATTAATCACTTTCCATATATGCCCCAAAGCTATGTACAATACAGTGGTACCTCAGGTTAAGAACTTAATTCGTTCTGGAGGTCCGTTTTTAACCTGAAACTCTTCTTAACCTGAGGTACCACTTTAGCTAATGGGGCCTCCCGCTGCCGCCACACGATTTCTGTTCTCATCCTGAAGCAAAGTTCTTAACCCGAGGTATTATTTCTGGGTTAGCTGAGTCTGTAACCTGAAGCGTATGTAACCTGAAGCGTCTGTAACCCGAGGTACCACTGTATATAACAAAAAGAGCTTAAAAACAGTTTAAAAACAATTTTAAAGGTTTTCCATGTGCAAATCTGGTGAAATCTGAGCTATGAGATCTAGCAAGAGATACATTTAAGTTACACCTCTACAAATCACCCCATCAGCAGGCTTTCTAGAGATGAAAACAATAACAGATGATGAATTTTAAAACAATACAAAGAGGACAAAGTTGGAAGGAAAAAAATGCCACAATTGTTACACAAGGGACTGTTATGTGCTTGTTTCCCAATCTGGAAATTAGATTGTCTTCATCATCTGGTGTCTAGAGGATTTAATCAAACTCTCTGCTACCACTTCCACAAACAAGTTGTCGTACAGCCCTGTCCCTCAATGGGATTTCTAGTCTTGAGAAAACACATCTGCAGTACCTTTACATCTCTCTCCCCCCACCCCCACCCCCGGAGCTAGGGATTGTTTAAAATATGTTTTGATTTTATCTTTAAATGGCATTGTTTTAAAATTTTGATGTTTACATCCCTGGGCTGCTTTGAGAGGAAGAGGAGGATATATAAATTTAATAAATAAATAAATAAATGCTCCATTTTTTAAAAAAAAACACCAAACCAATATATACTCAATTTAATTTCAACCATAATCAACCAGTTTAACAAATTCCACCAGCACAAAAGGAACAAAAAACAGTGAAGATTAAAGCTTAAGTCCCTATTTATTTATTTTTTAAATAAAGTCTTCAGCAACTGCCTGAAGCAGCATAGGCATGAGGCCTCACCCTCGCTATTGGTGAAGTATGACATGAAAACAGGAAATCCAGAGGTAAATCGGTGACAAAACCATGGTGTGTGGACAGAAGCTTGTCTATGATGTTTGCTTCATGCATAGTGATCATTGTGATGCCTAAAAAGTGTCAGAAAACCTCGCAGAGTTGTTGAAGAAGAAAAATAACCCTTGAATGTATAGGGTGAATAGTATCAGTGATTTCTATGACTGGGACCTAGTAGAAGTGATAAGGCTACTGCCCTTTCTATTGTCATTAATGAGGAGGGGGAAAAACAATGGGTGCCACACAAAGGTATGTGGCCACAAGCTCAAGCTGATCAGTTACTTGCGGTATAGATTCTCATTAGGTATGACATAGATTTTTGTTACATAGCTCAGCTGGCTGCAAATTGGACTCGTCATACTGAAGTGTATGTTCTCCGGTTCTTCATTTCCTCTGTTCTCGTTGCTATAGTGACCATCAGAAATCACAGGGAGCAAACAAAAGGCAAACGCAAAAGGAGAGTTTCTAGCTTTTAATAGTTGTCTCCTTTTTTGGAACCTTCTGCAATTTTCTTTTCTTTTCACTCTGCTCCTTTTTTCTTTTCTTTTCTTTTCTTTTTTTGTGTTCCAGGGATAATCACGCACAGAAACTACAATTTTCCAATATGCTGCAGGAAAGTGTTTTGCACAAAATGAGGACTTTGTTGTTGCAAGATTTGGTGCGAGGCCTTCTCAGAAGGAAATACAACACATGCACTAGAAGAGAACCCCACTGCCTTTGCAAAACTCTCAAAACGAATCCCTAAGCTGCTTTTTTGAGCTTGAGAGAGTTTAAACAGAAGATTGGATGTTCAGCATAGGAACCTTTCAGAAAAGAAATTTTGGGGGAAGTTGGATACATGCATTAAAGGTGAAACAGATTTATTCAGAAATTTCATAGCTATTCTCCTAACACAAATTCGCTTCAAAAAATAATAATTCAGATTTACTTCCTCCAAGAGTTCTATTATGGATTCTGTTGGATTTAGAGGGTGGGGAGAAATAAATAAAAGTATTGCATTATTGCCTTAAATTTCAGAAGCAAAAGTGAAATGTGTGAGGGGGGGGGGAGTGAATTCAAACTCTGAAGGTGTCCATGATCCCTGAAGCCAGCAGTGATCTGGATACAGAGCCAGAAACTGCAGGGGCGCCAGATAGGGAGACTCTTCCACCTGAGGCTGATGGACAGGAGTCTTCAGAGGAAACTTCCAGACCACCTGGCCCTCATGAGCAGTCTCCTGAGCCTGAAGATCCAGATGGCTCCTACCACACATCACCAGTCCTGCAGAGCAGAGAGCATACCAGGAGGAAGGCTACTATACCTTCAAGCCAGTGGGTTGACCCTTTAAGAACCTGGTGTCCTCTACAAGGGGATAGAGACAGAGGCAGATTTAGGGCAGCACAGCCGATTCCACCATGCTGGGCACCAGGCCTAGGGGGACACTGCAGGATGTCACAACTATGATGTAGTGAATTTATTATTATTATTTTCTTTTTTAATTTTTACTTTTATTTTGACAAAGTAATAGTCACAAATAAATAATAATAAAAATGTGCACCCCACCACTGAGTCCATTGCATTGTAACTATTCAACCTCCCAAAATTTCAACACCTCTTGCGATGGTTTGACCCCTTTCCGTTTTGACAGTAGAAACACCTTACACATCACCTCAAAATCATTTATCCTGCATATTCCCCATTCTACCTTAATGGCACATGTTAATTTATCATTAATAGCTATATCCTACACCTCCATATACCATTCTTCCATTTTAAATTCTGCTTGCCCCTTCCACTTCCTAGCTATAATAATTCGTGCAGCTGTCAATAAATTTGTGAGCAAGTCCTTCATAGCCTGCAAACCTTCCACCCCATCGTAAATTGATAATAATGCTACCTCTGGACTTTTGGTCAGCATTAACCCAGTGAATTTTGTTATCTCCTTAAACACCCTTTGCCCATTTTTATTTTTATTTACATATTTACATCCATTGTTTTTTCTGGGGGGATGCAGGGGTATGCATACCCGTAAACATTTTGTGAATCTAAGTTTGGCCTCATTGAGGGGCAGTGTTTCAATATGAGTAGGAAAATGGGAGTATCCCTAAAAAATTTTTTTAGGAAAAAAGCACTGTTTATCTCCCTACCACATGTGACCATAATGATGTAGTGAATTTAGCAGAATGGAAGGTGAGAGGTGGGAGCGTTGAATTTTGGGCTCGCACCAAAGTCTGCCTCTGGTGGAACCTGCAGGAGGTCATCTGCAGAGGACTAAAATCCTTACTCTAAGTCTACACTTGTTGGAGCAAGTTGCATGCTTGGAGCTCTCCTTGGTCCAACCTCTAGTCACTTTCTCTGTGGGATCTAGCACAGGGCCCAAACATAACAGAAAGTGTGATTAATCTCACATTTGTGCAAGGGGAAAAAATCAGTTTAGCATATTCAAATGAGCACACAAGCTTGCTACAGCTTTGCTTACCATAGCCTCTTGCATTTATCTTCTTACAACTAAAAATAGGTTGTGTTGATTTAACAGAAACATGGTAAGTGTCACTTCAGAACAGGGATGGATGGATGAAAGAAAGAAATCTATGACATCTTTAAAATATGGGCAACACATTTAACCATTGCATATGACAAAATAAAACTGTCATTAAGATAACTCTGTTGGTTCTGTTGAAACAGGCTAACCCGAGTGCCCTTCAGAAAAATGGATCAATGATCATTCAATGAAACTGACTTCTGAGTAGACGTGGATAGGATAGCTCTGTCCGGGACATTAGGGAGTGGAAGAAGAATTCTAGGAGTGTAGTCCTGGTTGGATTGTGACAAAAAACCATGTCCTCAGCATATAGGCTAACCAGAATGAGGGATGTTTGAAGAATTTGTACATTTGTACATTGATATTACTTGATGTTTACCTCTTGGACTAATGTGCAGATTTGAATGTAGCCATTCACCAGATTTTGCACTTCTTTGAGTGCTGAGGTAAATTTCTCCATAGATCAAAGGTACCACAATAATCACATGAAAATGTGCATTAAAAGGTTTATTTAAACAGATATTTTGTAATTTTTAAACAAAATTCCAAGTTAATACAGAAATGGAACAAAATGGATTGATGGGTAAAAACATGTGAAAGTGACATGGATTAAAAATAGACATTTTCCCTCGTCCTTAACCATAATATTGATGCTAATGCAATGAAGTGTTTGTGGTGGAGGGAGAGAGGAAATAAAGTCACCTCCTAGTCTCTCTATCCCCCCAATATCTGGGTGGTGCTCTTGACAATGATCTGATCAGTGCTATTTTATACAGTATAGCCTTTATATATTTGCATTCATGTTGTCAGATCAGGGTGCAAATCTATATGTCCTGGACTATGATATCTCTATTTTCTAATCTTCACAATGAAAAAAACATTTCAAGGTGAAATAGGCTTGTTCCTCCCCCGCCCCCCCCCCCCCCCGCCCACAGTCATCATTCTGCTTTTGACAAAGATGAGATATAAGTCATCAATATTTCTGTGACTTAGCAATTCATTTATACTACTTTACTGCTTGGGACGTAACACAGACTAGTTTTGAGCTTGATGAAATATTGTTATCTGCGTAATTCATTTTGTGCCACTTCAACGAGGTATTTGAATTTGTGGCTGCTCCCATTAGAGGCTGGAAATTGAATTGAAAATTCATGTGCAGGCGGCACGGATGAGGCAAACCGGAGCATCAGGAAAGTGTCAATTAAATTCACCTTTCTGCTTTCAGGCATAAAAATCTGGATCAAAAGCCTTGCCAAAAAAAAAAAGGAAAAAGAAAAGTTCCCATTATCGTATCAGCCAAAGACTACAGAAATTATTCCATGCAGAACTGGTCCACGAGCAAATGCTTCTTTGATAAACTTCCAGTTTATTTTACCAAAGGATACGAAATTGTTAAACGGTGAACATGAGAGCAATTTGTTGTTTTCTTTCTCAAAATTTGATTCTGTTGAAAAGGTTATTGATTAGTTGTAGGAAAACACTCAGCAAATTGAGCTTCAGCCTTTCCTAAATATTTTTGTCATGAAACATATCAGTTGAAATACACCCAGGCACACACTTGTTGTTGTTTAGTCGTTTAGTCGTGTCCGACTCTTCGTGACTCCATGGACCAGAGAACGCCAGGCACTCCTGTCCTCCACTGCCCCCCGCAGCTTGGTCAGACTCATGCTGGTAACCTCGAAAACACTATCCAACCATCTCGTCCTCTGTCGCCCCCTTCTCCTTGTGCCCTCCATCTTTCCCAACATCAGGGTCTTCTCCAGGGAGTCTTCTCTTCTCATGAGGTGGCCAAAGTACTGGAGCCTCAGCTTCACAATCTGTCCTTCCAGTGAGCACTCAGGGCTGATTTCCTTCAGAATGGAGAGGTTTGATCTTCTTGCAGTCCATGGGACTCTCAAGAGTCTCCTCCAGCACCATAATTCAAAAGCATCAATTCTTCGGCGATCAGCCTTCTTTATGGTCCAGCTCTCACTTCCATACATCACTACTGGGAAAACCATAGCTTTAACTATACGGACCTTTGTTGGCAAGGTGATGTCTCTACTTCTCAAGATGCTGTCTAGGCCTGTCATTGCCCTTCTCCCAAGAAGCAGGCGTCTTTTAATTTCGTGGCTGCTGTCACCATCTGCAGTGATCATGGAGCCCAAGAAAGTAAAATCTCTCACTGCCTCCATTTCTTCCCCTTCTATTTGCCAGGAGGTGATGGGACCAGTAGCCATGATCTTCGTTTTTTTGATGTTGAGCTTCAGACCATATTTTGCACTCTCCTCTTTCACCCTCAATAAAAGGTTCTTTAATTCCTCCTCACTTTCTGCCATCAAGGTTGTGTCATCTGCATATCTGAGGTTGTTGATATTTCTTCCGGCAATCTTAATTCCGGCTAGGGATTCATCCAGCCCAGCCTTTCGCATGATGAATTCTGCATATAAGTTAAATAAGCAGGGAGACAAAATGCAGCCTTGTCGTACTCCTTTCCCAATTTTGAACCAGTCAGTTGTTCCATATTCAGTTCTAACTGTAGCTTCTTGTCCCAGGCACACACACCTGGTGTATAATTCAAAAGTCAATTTCCTCGCACCAGCAATGGCATGGAGGTAGAACATTTTAATCGGGTGCGGAAGGTCCCAGATTCAATTCCTACCATCTCCTTTCCACAAAAGGGTGTGGTAGTTTGTGATGAGGAATAGCTCTGCCTCATACGCTGGAGTGTCAGTCAGAGCAGTAGCTCAAGGATATCTGAAAGGTCGTTTTCCCTCATACAAACCTGTCTGGGCTCTAATATCTCTCAGCCCCATCACCATCACAGGCATGCTTGGTGGGGGCACAGGAAAGGGCCTTCTCGGTGGCTGCTCTCAGCCTTTGGAACTCCCCTCCTAGAGAAGTGAGACTGGCTTCCTCCTTGTCCTTTCGCTACCAAACAGACTTTGGGGAACTGAATGGGGTTTTTTAAGGAAAGGACTGGTGCTGTGATGTTTTTATTGTAACAATCTATAGGTGATCTTTTACGTGTATATATTTTAATTCTACTACTACTACTACTATTAATAAATAATAATAATTTATTATTTATACCCTGCCCATCTGGCTGGGTTTACCAGCCACTCTGGCCGGCTTCCAACAAAATATTAAAATACAGTGGTCTGTTAAACATTAAAAGCTTCCCTAAAGAGGGCTGCCTTCAGATGTCTTCTAAAAGTCTGGTAGTTGTTCTTCTCTTTGACATCTGGTGGGAGGGCATTCCACAAGGTGGGTGCCACTACCGAGAAGGCCCTCTGCCTGGTTCCCTGTAACTTGGCTTCTTGCAGTGAGAGAACCACCAGAAGGCCCTCGGCGCTGGACCTCAGTGTCTGGGTAGAAGTTTGGGGGTGGAGATGCAGCTTCAGATATACTGGACCGAGGCCATTTAGGGCTTTAAAGGTCAGCACCAACACTTTGAATTGTGCTTGGCAACATACTGGGAGCCAATGTAGATCTTTCAAGACCAGTGTTATGTGGTCTCGGCAGCCACTCCCAGTCACCAGTCTAGCTGCCACATTCTGGATTAGTTGTAGTTTCCTGGTCACCTTCAAAGGTAGCCCCACATAGAGTGATTGCAGTAGTCCAAGCACGACATAACCAGAGCATGCACCACTCTGGCAAGGCAGTCCGTGGGCAGATAGGGTCTCAGCCTGCATACCAGATGGAGCTGGTAAACAGCTGCCCTGGATACAGAATTGACCTGTGCCTCCATGGACAGCTGTGAGTCCAGAATGACTCCCAGGCTGTGCACCTGGTCCTTCAGGGACACAGTTACCCCATTCAGGACTAGGGAGTCCTCCACACCTGCCCACCTCCTGTCCCCCCAAAACAGTACTTCTGTCTTGACAGGATTCATCCTCAATCAATGCTTAATTGTTTTTTAATGTTTGCTTTTTAATATGTTTTAGCTGATTCTATTTTAGTTGTAATGGGACGCAGGTGGCGCTGTGGGTTAAAGCCACAGCGCCTAGGGCTTGCCGATCGAAAGGTCAGCGGTTCAAATCCCTGCGGCGGGGTGCGCTCCCGCTGCTCGGTCCCAGCGCCTGCCAACCTAGCAGTTTGAAAGCACCTCCGGGTGCAAGTAGATAAATAGGGACCGCTTACCAGCGGGAAGGTAAACGGCGTTTCCATGTGCGGCTCTGGCTCGCCAGAGCAGCAATGTCACGCTGGCCACGTGACCCAGAAGTGTCTCCGGACAGCGCTGGCCCCTGGCCTCTTAAGTGAGATGGGCGCACAACCCCAGAGTCTGTCAAGACTGGCCCGTACGGGCAGGGGTACCTTTACCTTTACCTTATTTTAGTTGTAAGGTGCCTTGAGTCCTGTCAGGGAAAAAGGCAGGATATAAATAATAATAATAATTAATAGAACTTTATGGTATAAGGCATCTACCCCTGGAAGCACATTTTCATAAGTCACTTCTGAATTACGGTACCAGCTATATTGCCATGCTAAGCATTTGTTCATTCATTTTAAAAAAAAATTAATTTTTATTTTTAACGGTGGAGAACTCTAATCTGGGTACTATATTTTTGACTGGTATGTTTGGAGAAATCTTCACAAATCATCAGGATTTTTTTGGCTTAGAGAAGCACGAGGGGGTGACAGGGACACTGGGGGCTAACTTGGTATTTTGTTCTAAAGAAATGTACAAAAAAACCTGTTCATTTTTAGGATGGTTGGGAGTAATGAGTAGCTTCATTTACGCATTCGGGCAAGGGTACCATTAAGAGAGGTCTGTTGTTTTGGTACAGAATGGAGCTGCAATTTACTAGGCACCAAGGCACAATTTTTATTTTCTTTCAAACCATGTAGTCTTGCTATGTTTACCTGCAATTGTATGTAAGATAACAAAGCTTTACTTGCCATTGCATCCCTGCACCTTTGGCAGGGAATAATGACTTCAAGGCACAGGTAACCTGTGGGAAGAGGCAACCCTTCAGGTTCTGTCGCAGTCCCAACTGTGAAGGGCCCTAAGAGTCAATACTAGCACTTGGAATAGGGCTTGGAATTGGAATTGGACCTGGAGCACGTGAGAATGTTAAGATACTGATACCATGTTTGCAACAGAGGCAAATTAGGGCAGCACAACCAAGTTCTGCTGCATTGGGCACCAAGCCTAGGTGGTGCCACAGGGCACCACAACTAGAGAATTGAGCAGATTAGAAAGTGAGAGGCGGGGGGTGCTGAATTTTGGGCTCACACGGGGCATTGCTGAAATTAGAAAGACCCAAGTTCACCCGTGTTCGTAACCAGGACTGACTCCAGATATTTTACTGAGAAAGAATACTGACTGATGCTCCCTGCTTGCCTCAGGGTAAGAGTACCCAGGGCCAGGCATCTGAGGCAGGAAATCCTACAAGCACCTCTGCCCCCTTCCTAGTAGGAAACTTGTATTTATTTATTTATTTATTTATTTAAAAGCCGCTTGCTGCTACCTGAAGCTACTGCCTCTCTCTTTCTAATTGCAAAGCCAGCACTGCTTGCAACAGCAGCTCCCAATTAGTACCCTCTCAGCCATATTCTGGACCCATTGAGGTTTCCAAAGGCAGTTCTGCTCCCACATACAATGCACCGCAGCATTTGAAACGGGATCGCTGATGCCAGACTATCTCAACCCAGGTTGAGATAGAAGATGTACCAACCTATGCTGATATAAGGCGATTGGAGCCACAGAGGCTGCTTCTGCCTCTAGTGATAAAGATGGATCAATGAGAACACAATTACAGTTGTGGTCCAAAGAAGCCATCTGCAGATATATCCTCTGAGAAGAAAGTTTGAGGACAAAATAGAGCCCGAGCGATTTGGACCAAGATAGCTGCTACTTAGAAGATTTTGGCATTATTTAGTTGCCCCAGAGAAATAATCATGTGTCCCCAAAACTTAGGGGCAATTGCCTCCCATTTTCTGCAAAACAGAATCCCTGAATAAGGCATGAGTGAGAGGCCTTGTACCTGAAGCCGCTAACTGTAGAATGGTTTTCTGAAAGCTTCTAAGAAGGGTTACTGCAACTCAGTGCTGAAATAATATTCTCCCTCTCCTTCCCCCCCAAAAAGCTGGTAGCTTGTTTCACTATTGAAAAGATCTTATACAATTAATAGATTGAGTATAGGCTGGCCAATCACCACACACTATTATTTCAAGGAAACCAAGGCAAAGAGATTTGACTTTTTTTTTTTTTTACATTCAGAAGTGGTTTCAAAGTTCTGCAAGCCTGACAAAAACTAATGTTCTTCCTAAGATTCAGTACATATGTTCGGGACTCTATAAATACGATGAGTGAAGGGCAAAAAAGAGATGCCTTTTCAATACAGGAAAGAAAAATGCTTAAATGGGACTTGTGTCAACAGATTTTTTCAGACTAGGGTGGAGGGAAGGTGCCAAGCTTTTCTGAGAAGATGATCGAGAGAATTTCACAAGGGGAACAAGCATATTGCATGCCTACCTTTACCCCCCCCCCCGATCAATCCCCTTATCCTGAGATGCCGTTTGACAGTTTTCAATGAAAACCAGATTGTTTGAATTCTAGTATAAGATGCTCTCTGTGGGACTGTCCAAATGGGAACATCCTGTACCATTGAGATGAATCTTAATTAAAAGAACCTTGTCCTCATCATTAAAACTTCTAACACTGGGTTTTTGGTTTTGGCAGTTTAAAAACCTTCTGATACTCCCACTATAATTGGCTTTAAAATTACCCACTATTCGGTACATTTCAGAGTGTTCAGACATTTACATTCCAATAACCTTCAGACTGATGAACTGCTCAGATTGGAGGAGGAAAGCTGATTCAGGTCAACAACCATGTAAGCAAATATTCAGTGTAATAATATATTACCGTAGAGTTTGCATTTGCAAAAAATTGCCTTTGCATGTTCTGTAAGAGTTTTTAAAGAAAGTTTTATGAATTCATCCATTTGCACACAAGAAAAATGTTATTAAACATGTTGTTAAGTATGTTGTTGTTTAGTTGTTTAGTTGTGTCTGACTCTTTGTGACCCCATGGACCAGAGCACGCCAGGCACTTCTGTCTTCCACTGCCTCCCGCAGTTTAGTCAAACTCATGCTGGTAGCTTCGAGAACACTATCCAACCATCTCGTCCTCTGTCGTCCCCTTCTCCTTGTGCCCTCAATCTTTCCCAACATCAGGGTCTTTTCCAGGGAGTCTTCTCTGTTGGTTTCTGCTTTCTTCACTGTGCAGCGAAGTGCTTGTCACGAGGCAATGTTTACATTCCACAGTCAGAGTTGCTGTTGGAGTTTCTCACGGGAAAGGGAGACTGGATGTGACGTACACTGGTTTCCTGTTTTTCACAGTTCTCTCTGTGCTTCCGAAGAGAGAGGATGCCTCTCTGCTCTCACAGAGGCAAGATGCTTGTTTGTAAGCTCTCAGCAATGAAGTGTAAATAAAGAAAAATAAAGTATGTGGCACGTACTGCTCATCCTTCCGCTGTGCTCAGGACTCTGCAAAAACAACATTCTCTTCTCATGAGGTCATGAGGTGGCCAAAGTATTGGAGCCTCAGCTTCAGGATCTGTCCTTCCAGTGAGCACTCAGGGCTGATTTCCTTCAGAATGGATAGGTTTGCTCTTCTTGCAGTCCATGGGACTCTCAAGAGTCTCCTCCTGCACCATAATTCCAAAGCATCAATTCTTTGGTGATTAGCCTTCTTTATGGTCCAGCACTCACTTCCAAACATCAGTACTGGGGAAACCATAGCTTTAACTATACGGACTTTTGTTGGCAAGGTGATGTCTCTGCTTTGTTGTTAAGTATATTATTATTTTAAAAAAAACAACAACTCAGGAATGGGCAGCCTGTAATCCAAATGCTGCATGGGGACCTTGGTCCAATTTCATGTAGAAGGGAGAGCAGAAACAGGTGGATTTGAGGAAGTGGGGAGGGTGGAGGGAGCCCTCTTTAAGCTGTTAATTCAGAATTCTGACAGAAACTACCTGTCCCTTCCCATGGCAACCCACTTGGAGGGAGAGGGAAAAGAGAAAGAAAAGTGGGTGTCAGAGAGGAAGGGAGCAGGAGTGAGATTATGGAGGGGGAAGAGGGAGATTTGGTGTGGCAAAGTGGGAGAGAGAAGGGGTGGCAGAAGGAGAGTAGATGGCAGAAAAAGTGAGTGAAATTAGAGGGTGGGAGAAAGATGGAATGGCAGAAAAAGAGAGAGAGAAAATGGATGGGGGGCCCCTAACCTGCTACTGGTTTCAGACAAGACCGCTGAGGTGGGCCTTCCAAGAGATTACCCTACAAGGGAACGCAGCCTTTCACAGAAAAAGTTCCCACACCCCTGTCTTAACTCATATCCTGTTTAGAGGAGGAGAGTCCACACTTTCTGTCAGCAAGAAATGTTATTTGATAGAGCTAAAGTAATAATAGAGCACCTCAAAGGGAAATCTGCCAAACAGAATACAGTGGGACCAAACAGAAAATAATAGCCAAAACAAAACGACTTTGCTTATCAGAACTACTTGGCGAACATCCAACCTGTTCAGCTAATTAGGTGTTTCATTGAAGTTAAGTAATATTTGCATAATGTTACATTAACAAGAAGAAGGGCAGAGGAGCAGCATAAGAAATTAAACTAATGAGGAGATAGGCAAGGCTTGGAAAACAGCTGAATCTGCTTTATTTACTTATTGTCTTTGGAATGAATATGTTATACTTATTTTAAAAAATTGACATAAGTTTTACAGCCTAATGAGATGAGGGCTTCCTTGCACCAACTACTGTTGAACTAGAAAATGCACATACAGTATAAGTGGGTGATACATTCCAGGAGTAGGAAACCCCCAACCTGGAGGCTGGATATGGTCTTCGGCCTGATTGGTCTTCAGGGTCTTCTCCCATCCATCAGCTGCTCAGCTGGGAGCAAATGAGAGTGAAAAGGCCTTTGATGTTGTGCCCACTGTGCAATTTTCAGTTTATTCCCCTGTAAGAAGATCTGCTTCAAGAACATCAAAGCAGAGGGGGAAATGTCTCAGCAGAGAGGTAGGCTTGTGTCCCTTGCAAATATGCAAAAGAAGACGTGTGTATTCATTTTGCAACTGGATGCACACAACCTCACATTTTGAAATCGGAGGCACTGAATAGTTGCAAGAAAGTCTGCAGTCCAGTTTTGCATTGATCTTATTTGTATTTTGCTGGTAGAATTACTATGGGTTTTTTTAGCCATTTGCGCAGTGAGGCCTGATAAAGGGGTTTTTTGGGGGGAGTTATTTATAGCATAAGGGACTCGGGTGGCGCTGTGGGTTAAACCACAGAGCCTAGGACTTGTTGATCAGAAGGTCAGCGGTTTGAATTCCCCGTGACGGGATGAGCTCCTGTTGCTCGGTCCCTGCTCCTGCCAACCTAGCAGTTCGAAAGCACGTCATGTGCAAGTAGATAAATAGGGACCGCTCCGGCGGGAAGGTAAACGGCGTTTCCGTGTGCTGCTCTGGTTCACCAGAAGCGGCTTAGTCATGCTGGCCACATGACCCAGAAGCTGTCTGCGGACAAACGCCGGCTCCCTCGGCCTATAGAGCGAGATGAGCGCCGCAACCCCAGAGTCGGTCACGACTGGACGTAATGGTCAGGGTTCCCTTTACCTTTACCTTATTTACAGCATAGAAGGTTTAACTTGTGTGGAGTTACAGAGAATTAAATGCCGTAGATGCCCCTATTTCCACAAGAAACAGCTTTAGTATCTATGTAGTTGTCTTTGTGTGATTGCGTGAGGATCTGGCTCAACCCCTTTTGACTCAGGCCCTGCCCACTCCTAGAATACAGCCCCTCATGGCTTTCCACTGCGGTAATGTAGGCCTTGGCCCCAGAGAGGTGCTCTGACCTTGCTATGTATGATGCTTCTGATTGCATTCATCTTTCAAAGCTGCATGAGTTCCAACATTGGGTTGGGAACCATGAGTCATGAGATGCTCATGGAGTTGATGGTGCTGACCTTGATTGGCAGGCAAGTATCTTCAGCTGCACCTTGTCACATCCACAGCTTGCTGAAAACGTAGCTGGTTCTGGTCAATTTGATTTAGATATTCAGTTTCTTCATTTTTAATTCATAGCAAGTTTCTGAAGTAGCATTTTCTTATTTATGTGCATAGTGTCCCTTAGGGCAGGTTGCAAGTTAAATTAGCGCACATCCAAATAACTCAGAATATAAATACAGGCTTTTGAAAAGTCCCAAACTTTTGACTATCCAGAGCCAACTTAATAAAAAAAAACTGTGATACTTTTCTGAGAATTGCAAGTGAGTGTGCAGGATGAAAAGGATGTTCTCTTAGAAAAATAATTTGTACTAGAAAAGCAATTCAGATTCCAATGGTTCAGGTGGGAAAGTATGGTTGATGCACCATTTAAACCTGGCTGGTAGTCAAATAAGTTATTCACTGGCAAACACTGTTAATGGAGCTGATTAATGCACCACATCCTGTATTTGCCAGGATGACAGCGAGACACAAAAGCCCCATTTGTAAAACACTAACAGACTGAACTAATATCTGAGTGGGCCCATGCCGATTAGCTCTGCCCCTGATGTCCATCAACATCTGTAGGGAAAGAAGTGATCACACAGACATCTGTAGGCATGAAAGCATCCTCTCTGTGGACTTTCGAGCTTTGCATACAGACACCAGGATGCAAGCCATGCTAGTGTGTATGAGGTTGGTAACCCCGATATTACATCTTAGACCAGTCATCTGTTTCTCTTGTAACCAACAATAGAGGAGGTTTCCAGGAGCAGATTCACTGTTTCCTTCTGCATTGTGCAAGAGCTGCCACCTAATTCTGCCTAAAACAAATTTTGAGGTGGATGTGGAAAATTCATCTCTCGCTTGGGTCACAATGTCAGCATGAATGGAGAAGCAAGTTAAAAGGAGTTCAGGAAGATTTGCAGAAGGAATTTGAGGGGAAAACACTTCTTCTTGCTGCAACTGTTTTGGGAAGTGGTTCTGACACAAGGAATCCACCCTGATCCAGATGCTACAGGGAGAATCAATTTCACAGCTGGAGTTAAAAATACAGACAAATGTTTGGCTCAACCCCAGCAGTTTGGAAAGCTTCTACAGCATGTATCAACTCAACAATTTGGTGAAATCAAGGGAGAGTGAATGTCTAATTTTGGGTCAGATGCCAAAAATGCCTTTCTGTGTATCCTTGAATGTACATAATAAAGTGAGTGTCCCATTTTGATAATAAAGTTTGCGATGTGAAATAAAGAGAAAATGAGCAGCCAGCCCATTAGGAATTCTCTCAGTGCTATCAGGAGTACATTAAACAAAAATTGTTCCTGGAAAGCTGCATGAAACAGTAATTATGCAAGCGTTAGGATAATTGGGAATTGCCTCATGCAGGGCAAAAGGAAAGGAAAAATTGGTGGGCACACAAGTCTGAATAAAATTGAAGTTCTACAGTTTACCTGAAAGAGCCCAAACCTCTCCAAAGTTGTTTAAAATGAAACCTCAGAGCAAGCCAGGGGGGAGCCACCATGCCAGAACCAGGCAAGCAAAGAAATAAGGAGGCCAAACATCTGGTCACCTTCAAAAGGCATGCAACCTACACTAACTTTTGAATCGCAACTGAGATTAAGCTAGATGTATATGACGACGATGAAGTGATTTGTACATACCACGTAACGACAAAATAGGCTTCTACGCCCTTCAGAAGTATAAAATCAATGGCATAGGCATTAAAATATAAACATCCATAATTAAAACACACAACAAAGCAACCCCACTAAAATCTAATCATCCATTAGTAAAATATGCAATAAAACAATCCCATTAAAAGAGTACAGTAATTATAACAGGAGGCGTGGGTCAAAAGATCAAGGGAATGCCTGTCTTGGGATCAAGGGAATGCCAGCAAAAGGCCAGTGTCGATGGATTCTCTTAAATTTCATAAAGGGAGTGCATGCCACAACCCCAGTGAAAAAACTTGCCTCCACCTCACTGCAAGATGCTGAGCAGTAAAGGTAAAGGTAAAGGTACCCCTGCCCGTACGGGCCTGTCTTGACAGACTCTGGGGTTGTGCGCCCATCTCACTTAAGAGGCCAGGGGCCAGCGCTGTCCAGAGACACTTCCGGGTCACGTGGCCAGCGTGACATCGCTGCTCTGGCGAGCCAGAGCCGCACACGGAAACGCCGTTTACCTTCCCGCTGGTAAGCGGTCCCTATTTATCTACTTGCACCCGGAGGTGCTTTCGAACTGCTAGGTTGGCAGGCGCTGGGACCGAGCAGCGGGAGCGCACCCCGCCGCAGGGATTCGAACCGCCGACCTTTCAATCGGCAAGTCCTAGGCGCTGAGGCTTTAACCCACAGCGCCACCTGCGTCCCCTATGCTGAGCAGTAGGCTGTGGCAAAACAAACTGGGTTCCGTTTGTTCATCTTAATGCCCTTACTGAGCAATGGAGGGGAAATTGGTCTTTCAGATAACTGATGGTCCAGAATGGTTCTGGGCTTTGTATGTCAGTAACAAGATCTTTAAACTGGTTCGATAGCTAACAGGCAGCCAGTGCAGATCCATTAGCACAGGTGTGATATGGGCCTGGTAAAGGAACATACTAAGTAGATTCTAGGCAGGTTCTTCTGCAAAGTTGTGCTCTTTGGGAAACGCAACACGCAGCATACTTAGATACATCTGTGAGAAGATGAAGGCATGTTTTTCCACTGTTATACACTTTGCCTTCAAATCTCTCATGATGAATTCTGATAGAGTAGAGCGAGGGGGAACAGTAGGAAGTAGAATAATAAATGTAATGTATGCTCCTGTTTACCAAAGAGAGGGCTGCTCTTTTCTGATCTCCGTCTGACTGAAAACAAAACTAGATGTGAAGGGTGAACAGAATCTCCCACATATTTAAGAGTATTAATAGCAGCCATGAGGATGGGCCATTTCCCAATTAAAATTGGCTACCAAACTTGCTATTTGTCCTATTTTGCAAAATGCAAAGTACTCATTTGACACTAATATGGTTTTTTGGGGAAAGAGCAGTTTTGTGACAAGAGGGGCTTTTTAAATAGCAAAATACAAAGCAACAGCAACAGCAATGTTTTGGCACTTTATGGGAGCTCCAAGATCCACCTGCCCAGTAATCTGAGCATTGGGGCACAACATTAAAGGGAATAGGGCAGGCATCAGTGATTGCTGTGCCCTGGCAACTACCCACTGATGTTGTGTCGAAACAAGGCATGCACAGGATTAAGCAGGCATATCTATTCTTCGAAATTTGGCTTAGTTTCTTCTGCTTCAAGAACCTGCCTGAAGGGTTTTGCTGCTGAGGGCACACACTCATGTCATGGAGGCATCAGTAGGGATATCAGAAGCTGCCTTATACCAAGGCAAACCATTGATCTCTCTAGCTCGGTATTCTCTGCAACAACTAGCTGCGGCTTTCCAGGGTACAGGTGAGGAGCAGTTTCCAGCCCTACTTTAAAATATCATAAATGAAACCTGTGACCTTCTACATACAATGCAAAAGCTCTAACACTGACCCGCAACCCTTTCCTATTTTGCCTCCGAATAGGCTATGTCATGCATTAGGACATAATTAGCACACAATCATTGCTACATTCATAAGTTCCGTGATTCCTCTAAAAGGTGGGTGGGGATTAGATTTCACTTGTAACTTGCAATTCAGGTGTGGCAACTGTGTTTGGTCACTTCATGAGCTGCAACTCTTTCATTCTGTGCCTGCTGTTATTTTAAAAACAGAATGTTTCCAATGAGCAAAAACAGCAGCAACTTGGAGGTGAAAGGGGGAGTGAAACTGAATAGCCCCTTCCGGTGGCAAGTCTCAGATCCACCTGAAAAGTTGCCTTTGGCACTCCTGCGGAATTTCTCTCTTCCACAGACTGACTATGAACAGTGAGCAACGGCTCTACAGCTTAACACTTCTCTTCAGATTTGATATTAAATGAGAAAAGGTAGCTTGAATTAGCATAATCCTTCCAGAAGCTCCTTGGCAATGAAAATAATAGGCTTCTGCCGCATATTCCAGAGAGGTTTAAAGCGACTGATTACAGTAATGTGCCTTATTTTAGTTACTAAAATCTTCAGCTGTCTGGTCATTTTGCCATTAAGGGATGGCATATGATGGATTTCCTAAAATCCACAGCCTTTTAGCAGCTAGCATCCTGGATAGGGGAACGCAAAAGGAAGCACTGAATATTAAGCACTTTGAAAAAAAAAAAATCTCCTTCATGCTTAAAATGAAGGTGAGATCTGTTCAAAATTTCGACACACTTCACTGTTACATCGTGTTGATATATCTCTAAATATCTAAAGGGTGATGAATTCAATCCATTCTATTTTTTCTGTAGGCAGGATCTTATGTAAACAAGTATCCTAGAAGAAAATGTAAGAAGAGCCCTACTGGATCAGTCAGTCTTTGGCCCATCTAGTCCAGCACTCTGTTCTCATAAAGGCCAACCAAATTCCTCAGGAAACCCTTAAAATAAACTGGGGATAGCGGAGTTTTTCCCATTCTGCAATTTATCCTTGAATTGATCTAGGAGCAGGATTTTGGGACTTGCAGTCTATCTTACCTCTCAATCAAATTCAGCACGACAAAATCTGTGTGTGTGTGTATGTATGTGGTTTGCAGTTTGCTGGTGAAGATAGCTACTGAAATCAAGGGTTGCTCCACCATGTGAAGTTTATTTATTTAAGTTTTTTTATTTACGGCAGAGAGCGTCAGCCTTGGTTCAGTCTTGGATGCAAGAGCCCTCATTCACCAGCCGTCTGGGCAACTGTCTGGTCGGTCTAGGATAGAATAATCTCAGACCGACTTGAGGTATCTGTATTCTCAAGGCAGAAATTACCGGTGTTCTTTTTCTTGAAAGAGAATATTGTAAAAAAAAAATAAAAAATGGAAACTCTTGCAGCTAAGGAAATGTGACTCCCAACTCCTGTTTTGAGTCAACTTGTAGGCGGAATCTCAACACGACACCCAAAAGTGATATAGGAGTTGGCAATGTGATGTGGTAGCAAAATCCCGGGAAGCTAAGATCAGCATTACATCACGTACTGAGCAAAGGCGGCATGTCTGCATTTGGAATTCTGTGTTCAGTTCCAGCAGACACATATTGACAAATGGAAGAGGAGATCAGCAAAGAGCAGGCAACATAATTAGTGGGCCAGAAGGATTGATTTAAGAGTTAATAATGTATCACTTGGCAATGCAACGAGTGGGGAGGGGACCTAGTCTACAAATACTTAAGGAACATAAATGCTGAGGATGAAGGGGAATTATTTAGATGGCTGCCAGTGAAGGCTCTGGGAGGAAATGGAGAAAGAGAAAAATTACACTGAAACACAGAAAAAATATCCAGAGCCTAATCCATCTCACTGACAAGGAAGCATTGCTTAAAAGAAGCCACCGCATCACTCGTCAGTGTGCCATGAAAGGCTTCCTGAGTATTGGACAACATGCACTTACAGAAACACAGCAACACAGGCATGCCAGCAAATTGTCAGGGCATTTTCACACATGGGGCTTAGTCTGGCTTGGGAAGCGGGGGCTGGGTATGGCTCCATGGTTTATAGCACATAATCTCTGCGCAGAAAGCCACAGGCCCCATTTGCAGCATACACTCTGAAAGGATCCCAGGTAGCAGGGCTGAGAAAGACCACAGACTGAGATCCCAGAGAGCCATTGGAAGATGTATTATGCAGCATAGGGTGGGATGGAACCAGCAGCAGCTCACACATAAAATGAGTCCCTATCACAAGTGCAAAGCCCGCAATGTATCTCCAACGTACATTTTCCAAATTCTCTCAATTGCCTCTTGGTGTTAGAAAAAGCACTTGAAAACCCAAGTTTCATGACCTCGAGAAACCCAGAGAGATGATCATTCAAATCCACTGCTACAATAGATGGTAGCAGTGAAGCAGCAGTAAATCACACTGAGCAAGTTGGAAATAACTCTTCATTAGCAAAAACAGGATCTGCCCAGGAGTGTCAGGCCTAAGGAGCACAGCAGCTCATTTCTGGTAGGTCTTGCCCCCATGAAGCAGTTGGTCACACTGAAGGTCCCTGCCTCCCCAAAGCTGCCCAAGTCCCCTCCTCTCCAGGGTCCCCCCCCACCAATATGGGACTGTGCCTGCGTGCAGCTAATTTTTCCTCCGCTCTCTTCATGCCTCTCCTTGTTCTGGGAGACCAGGGGGAAGGGTAGCCTGTCGTAGCGGCAGCAGGAGACACCTGTGCCTCTTCACCAGCTGGACTCATCTCTGCTTCTTGGCCTCCCTCCTCTCCTGCTGCTGCCCCTGATTTTGGACTTCTTTCTGCCACAGACTCTCTCTTCTCACTAAGCCCTGTTACCTTCTCAGCTTCTGGCACCTCCTCCCAGTCTTTTCCTATCACCAATCCCCAGGCGCTGAGCCTTCTTCCCTTGGGGGTCCCCCAGCTGGTGCCTCCCACCATTCCTCTGTGTCCAGCCAGTCCGTGACATCAGATGCATATTTCTCTCCTTCCCCATATTTACCTAAAACGTGGTGGCTGTTCTCTTGCTACATGAAAGGCCTGCTTCTTCATTCCAAGCTTTCATGAAATTAGTCCATATGCCTGGAGTGAGGAAAGATGTTTCTGGAATGAAAAGCATGCTGGGGTGTCAGATAATGGGCCCTCCAAAATGTAGGGCTTTGGCAGTCTTGAAAATATTAATGCCAGAATACAGTCAGAGCTGAATTGAAAAGTCCCTGTTGCCTCCTCCTTTCCTTTGTGATTGATCCGCAGCAAGAGGCAGTGGGTTTTTCTTCCAGTCTGACACTTCCTGAAGCACTTGGCACCATCACAGGCTCGCACAGGTGCTGCTGGGTTTACATGGCCCACCCAGGTGCAGCAGCAGTCAGCCACAGGAGCAGAGAGTGTGCTTTGCATTCCAGAAGCCAGATTCAAAGAGACGTGGCTGCTTTTCAAAGAGGTCAGAGCATCGCAATAAGCTCCATCCCTGAATTCATTTGCTTGCATTAACTTTAAAAGACTAGCTTCTGCTACTCGGTCGCAGCTAGAGATTGGGGAGAAATTTAGCGTGGTTTGGGATTTTAGTGCAAATCTTCCTAATTTGCATTACGTGAACTGAAACACAGCTTTCCTTCGTCATTGACACTTCTCCGAATTTTGTGATGTGGGTAGTTCACCAACCAAGCCATGTTTACAAAAATGTATATTGAAGGGTGTTAATTTAAGGTCTGCTATGTAGACGTTATGCATGAGGATTAGCCAAATTTAGGTATATAACTGTACAGAGAGTTCCTCCAAAACTTTCAGGGAGATAGATTCTAGATTTGTAAAGGACTGAAACCAGCTATTTAGAGGAACACTAGTATGCGCCAGACAATGTTAGTAATGAGATTTTATTGAGTTAGGGTACCCTATAACAGAAATAATCTTTTAGGTTCCAGCAGAAGGTTAACATACTTACATAAAGTCAACTGAATTGTGTTTTCAGAAGCACGAATTCTCAGCCTATGCAGAAATGTGTGTATCTGCATTGCAATAGTGAGAAATTTTTGTGAGGATTTTTTTTTAAAAAAAAATGCAAATTGATAGAGAAATGTGGAGGACTGAGCATAAGGCTGAAAAAAATGAATAAAATAAGAAAAATTGAAATGGATAGATTTGTCCATCTCAAGTATAAGCAAACAATTGCCTGCTTACAAACATTAATGCAGCAACTTCTACTGGATAAACAGCTGAATCAAACAGGCTTTCCTTTTTTAGGAGTCATTCTGAATGGTGTGGAAGCTCTGCACTGTTTTGTGCTTTATGATGGTTTTACTGTTTTATTTATTTGCTTATTATTGATTTTTGGAATTCTTAATGGATTTTTTCCAACTCCCATAGAGAAATTCAAGAAATCTGTCATTCAGAACTGGTGCCATTCAGAACTGTCTGCCTAAAAGATGCAACTGACAAACTGAGAATGAACCAAGCCTTTCTGATGATCCCTGAGTGAACCAGATTAAGGCTGCAGGTCATTGTTCTCGCTACATTGAAAGATGAAGTAAATTAAAATTGATGCAAGAAGCCATGACACATTAGTCACTGGTGTCTTTGATGATGATGCCTTGGATTCTGCTACAAGTGTTGGGAAGAAATTGGACTGAATTTGAACCATCTGTCAGAGCCAGTATGTATTTCAATCACTTCCTGTAGAGCACCACTGGAAAGTGGAGTGTTGCTCTCAGGTCCTGCTTATTGACATCTTGTTGGCCACTGTGAGAACAGGATGCTGGACTAGACAGACCTTTGGCCTGATGTAGCAGGGCTCTTCTTGTGTTCCTCTGTAATTTTACCACAGTGTTCCTTGCAAATATATCCCAGTGAACTTCGCCTCTGGCTGGTCACGATGTAGGCCCTACACTCATAGCAATATGGAAATGCAACATTCTTCAGTGTTAACAACAAAGAGCCTTGTGCCGTCTTCAGTGTTACTCATTGAAAGTATGCATGATTTAGGTTGGCGTTAATTTTCACTACTTCTCCATCTGGGACAGATTGTAAAAGTGACCTTCAACTTGTTTTGGGGGGAGATTTACATCTAGCTGAAGGAAGTGCCATATGTAAAATTTACACTTGAATAGATTAGTGACAAGAGCAGCAGCAGTGTTAATGACCTACCCCCAAAAAATTATGTATAAAAAAAATGCCAGTAGAAATCAGGCAGAGTAGAATGACTCAGAGGCTTGGAATCTCGAAGAACATGTGACATACTGGGTTGGAGTTTGACAGTAAATTGTTTTCTTTAGAAAGAGTGCAGATAATGGTAAACGAAGCCATACATGTGGTGCCGTATTAAATCAAAACAGCAATGGCAGATATTAAATAGAAGACCATGACTGAAAGATAAAACACTGGCAGATAAAGGAAAGTGAAACTGGAATATTTTAGGGACTGTGTGTGAAATAGAGGCAGACAAAGACAACGTGAAAGGAGACAGCTTAGGGAAACTCATAGAATTTTAAACACATGCAATTGGCAGAAATGGCAAAGCAATAAAGAGTGGAAGCCGTTGGAGTTCTGTGGCTGGAAAGTCCAATATAATTACCTTCCCATAAAAGGAAGTGGTCTGGAGAATTGGACTGAGCCACTGTGGGAGAAAGGGACATAGCCCTGTGACAATTCCCTGGCTTTAAAAGTCGTTCCCCAAAACTGCTAATTTAGGGCTCATAGGCGGACATTATATTGGAAGTTCCAACCATGGAACCCTTGAAATAGGGTGCAGTTTGGCCCTAAGATGCTGTTGTCAGGGTTCATCAAGCTGATATCAATATCTGAGGATGAAAGAATCACTTTTCCATGTAAGAAATTCACAGCACACAAACATTCGCTGTGTCCTACCCTGGATTAACTGAAAACAAAGGTGTCTTTGAGCTGAGCTTCTAGTCTGTTGTAGAACGAGACTATTTGCTATGACAGACCAGGTGGAGCAGTTCTCTCTTCAGCAAAAGGCTAATTAACCAGGGGTGATTGTGTAATATCAAAACGTATTTGTCAGAGCTGCCTCTAGGTCCCAGCTCACAGAGGACCAACGCTAGGCTGTCGTAATGTACAAAAGTCTTTATTGAAGTTCAATTTCCATTTCAAAGCCGCAGCGCGCAGCCCTACATCTTAAACCCTAGATCGGCGAAGTCCCGTCTGAATCTCCTCCCCTCTGACACCAGTTTAAGATCCTAGCCCTGCTCCACCTTTTACACTGCTCTCTTCTCCTCTGGGTCCTCCTGCCCGCTGGGGCATTCCCCTTTCTGGACTCCTCTGACACTGAGTCGCTTAGCTCCTCCCCCTCCCTCCGGCGGGCTTTAGGACCCGGTTCCCAATCCTCATTCTCTGCTGTCCCACGCTCCTGTACATTTGAACTTGCCTCTCGCGCCAACCCAGTGACCTTCCTCCTGACCGTTACACTACTTCTGTCACTGCTTCCCTCTTCCGGGATACTGGCCGGATCTGACCTCCCCTCCGTTGTCTGACTCTCCGATGGAGGCGTGGTCAGCCCTGACTCCTCTCCTCTCCCTGCTGGGGGAGACGCTACTCCCGATACCTGTGACTCTTCCCCCCCACTATGCTCTGGTGGGGAAGCTGGTCCTGATTTCCAACTGCTGCTCTGGGAGTCCCCGCTGGCCCCTTGCTTCTGGGGTGTCCCCCTTGGGACCCCCCTTGCCCTGGCCACTGGCGCCCCCTTCTGTGAATCTTCCAATTCGCTGGAGAGGCTCATGGAATCTCTCGGGCCACTGTCATCTTCTCCTACGCTGCCCTCAGATTCTTCCCCTTCGCTCTCCATCTCCCCTCTTCCCTGTGCTTCTGCTCCTGAACCCCTGACAGTATTTTTTTTTTTAAAAAAAAAGAAAAATTCCATTGAATGAAAAGCACCAGGCCTTATGGAAAGAGTGGCAACATAGAAGTGGCCTCTCACGTCTAGCTGTCAACTTGTTTCTGGTGACATCCACATCATACCTTTAAAATACATGGCTTTCCCTTGAAAAATTCTGGGAAATGTAGGTTAAGCCTCACAGAGCTGCAATTCCTTGTACCCTTAACAGACTACAGTTCCCAGGATGCTTTGAGGGAAGCCATGTGCATTAAGTGTGCTTTAAATGTGTGGTGACATACTACCCAGCAGCCCCAAAGCTACACATGCAAAGTGGTGAAATCCCTTTTCCTCAGTAACCTCCTTAGACAACAGGGGAATGCAAATGTGGACAGAAATAAGTTGATGTGGGTGAACTCTTGCATGTCAGAATTCACCTGGGTTGATTCTTTTGGACCAGCATCTTTTCTTATCTGAAACTGTACATCTTCTTTTGATGAATACTCCCTTTTCTAGCTTGAAGAATTCTATTGTTCCTGAAAGCTGACACCCTTTGCCAGCAAAGCCCTAGCAGGCGCAATAAGAACATATCAGCTTAACTATTTTGAGTTGGACAATGATTTGAGTGGCAGATTCCCCAATAATGTGAGATATTATAGTAAAAGGAAGCTGCACTTTTGCCCTGAGAAGAATGACTCCTTGCACCCAGCGTATCGGCATAGAAAGATAAAAGTGCCAGTCCACTCACACAAAACTCTGTTTCCGTTTAATTCAGCAGAAGGGAGAGAACAAGTATGTAGGGAAGTAGCTTTCAGTATTATTTAGGATATTATTTTGCACCATAAATTGTATCTATAGGAAAAGAATCTTACAATCTCCCTCTAATATACGAGACCCATAGAAGGAGTTTCCATAACAGTATGGGAAAACAGCTACTAAATCAAAGTTCCTCTGCAAGTAAGTTAACATAAACATAACTGACATCTGTTAAGCCAGAAGCACCAACTTGAGCAGAAGAATGGGGGCCCGATGACTTGTGTATGATATGTGCATGATGCAGGGATGCCAGGAGGAGCCGGGGGTGGCACTTAACACGGAGTTAGCACGGCTTCAATGGCTGGTGGCTCTTCCTCTGGTGCTCAGCCTCCTCCTCCTCCTCCCATCACCACCACTGGCCAGGGACTGCTTTCCCCTCCTTCCCCTCTGCAGCAACAAGAAGAGGAGTAGCCACCAGCCACTGAAGCTGCACTGTGCCACGATTGGCTCCATGATCGGCCTGCTCTGCAACTGATTGCCCCCCCCCCCAATATTTTATGGAGGGAGCCAAAGGGACCTGGTCCCCTGAGAGCTGGCACCTATGTGTTAAGTCAATTAATACAAGCAAAGTAAGTGTTGCAAACCTATTAGAGTTTGCAAACGGCACAGCAAAATGAAAAGCAAAACAGTTCAGGGTGCTTTGAAGACTTGGACGATGGTTTATTGTTGACACTTAATGTTTTAAACTGTTTAACTTGCTGTTGTTTCACCACCCTCAGGTGCCACATAAATCTGGACAAATAGGAAGTGTGCACATTTTGTGGCTTGTTTTAACATGTTACTATGTGCTTCCAGACTTCCCAAATGCACCTGGTTGGCTGCTTGTGAGAACAATATGATTGTGAGAACAATATGATTGACTAGATGGGCCTTGGCCTGACCTAGGAGAGCTCTTTTGATGTTCTCCCCACTTCCTCAAGCAGCAACAATTGACAGGGGCTGGGTTTGGAGGTGTATAGAGTATGTATGCATGTGTTTTGGTATAGTTTTATAATTCAGTATTTTCCTGCATTTTCAGGCAGCAGTTCTAGTACTCCACATCCGATCCCCAGAAAGAAATAACCTGCACCCACAAGAGTCATTAGCTTGATCCTGCAGGGCTGTTCTATAGCCATTTACTCCGATCTGGTGCCATCCACATGTTTTGGACTACGACTTCCATCAACCCCAGTGTATAAGAGGGAACGTCCTGGACCCAAGGAGCCCATATCCCAAACTTTGGTGCAGAGAACACAACTGAGGAAGAAGGGGACGTGGTGGAAGCAAAGACACTGGTTATAGAGGCTGCTTGTCACTGGGTTCATCTGCTGCTTGCATAGCTCATTAAATCACAAAGTTTATTGCTTAGACATCTCAGAGTACATTTCAGTACCCCAGGTCTACCATTCAGACTGTTAGACAAATGAGACTCCAGGCGTTGCTTTGTAATCCTGAAATGTTTGTCTCATTTGCTTTCCCTTTGTATTCATATAATAGTGTGCATCTGTTACCATCACTTGCGTGTACCTAGAGAATAAGGAGGTATCAGATGAGAATGTGTGAGAGGCTTTCAGATAATTTGCAGTTCAATGTGTCTCTGGCACACTGCTGTACATCTTCATAGCTCCTGCCTAAGATGCTGCCTTTGCAAGTCCATCATGCACATCACTGTTCTTTTCTCTTTACCGCATGCCCCAACTTCCCATTGTGCTTGGAAGGAATTTTAAACAGCCTGTATACCATTTTCTTCCCTCCCCCACCCAGCCCCGCCAGCAATGTTTACCTTTTAAAATAAGAGAATGCAAAACACTTCACAAGGACTTGCTGTATTAATCTTTGTGGAGCCGTTTGCATGCAGGTTCTATTTCAGTGGGAAGATTTTATCATAGTCTCTCTATCTATCTATCTATCTCACGTCTGTGTGTGTCTGCAGTCAAGACTTCTGTCAGTCTACAATGGGTGTCTTGATTTTGGTCTGCGCAGGAAAGCTGACAGACTCCTTGGTACGGTTCCATGCTATGGAGTGATTTCTTCATTCAGCTCTGCATATAAAAAAGCACACTGCTCTATCTGTGTGTGTCAGTAGTCTGGGTTGTGCTCATCTTTGCCCTGCTTTTTCAAACTCATAGTGCAATTTGTGTCTTAGTCCCAAGCTCAGGGCCTAGTTAAAATATTTTCTTGAAGTGAAGTTTTGCCTCTCTTCAGTGCTACTCCCATGCTGAGTGCTGAGTAGTATAGCATTGGAGGGGCAGGGGTCAAGTCCACAATGAAAGGAGAGAACTCAGTGACATTATGTATTGGACAAATTGGGGATATATCTGATACCAAACATGAGAAAAGAGCTTGCTTAGATGCATCCATATAGATACAGGCCGAGATATAAAGAGTTTTTTCAGGGTGATGCCTTCATAGGACACGTGAATTATTGACTTCTTTTCTTTAAGCAGCTGGCTAACAAGTCATATCACAAACGAGAGAGAGAGAGAGAGAGAGAGAGAGAGAGAGAGAGAGAGATCTCCCAAAAGATTTTTTAAAAATGTGCCAGGCAGTGTCCTGGAAAGGGAAGTACTGCCATTCAGAATACAGAAGGAAAATAAATAATTTTAGCTCGAAATTTGGGGGCTTTGAGAGGGTAGTTGATTTCCCAGTACTGTCATTGGGTTCACACCCACACCCACATACAGATTCACTTTTGCTGTCCATTAGCCCAGAAAACAGAAGTCTATTATCATAATGAACCAGAATGCAAGTAATGCTTTTTGCTTCACTCTAGGGAGTCCTGGCAGGGAAGGCGAGGAGAGAAATCGTAGCCACCAGCTACGCGAGCTCCCATGAGCGCCGTTACTGGAGGGCGACAAGTTTTTCACAACTTTCATCCCTTTTTTACTGAAATGATTCTCTCAACTTTGCAGCCTGCTCAAATGGAGTTGTGAAATAGGGGGGGGGGGGATTTCAACTTGGCCTTTGTCTAGCAGAGAAATCCAAACTATAGGAAGCCAGTGTAAGTGATGTTGTGGTAAATTATGCCTGTGGAAGTTGCCCCTATTCCAAACTCCATTCGGGAGCCAGGCTACTGCCAACCCAAACCTGGCAGAGGGGAAACAAGGCTTTAAAACAAGGGTTTGACTTAAACTTCTTTTTTACCAGTGCAATTTCCGCCGGGTTGTTAAGTCACATGTATTTTGCTCTTTAGATTCGCTATACACTAATACGATGTCATGAAGTTTCAGCTTCTGTAGCTGCAGCTTTCTGTTGATATAAATCCTCAAACATCATCTCAAGATAAGTTAATTGCAGGGTGCGATTTAAACTGCCTACCTCAAGTTTTTATCTTCCACAATGCAATAATTCTTTTAAACTGCATACACCACCCTGTCAATATAGCATAGCTGGAGAAGGGATATGTATCAGAGTATCTTCTTCCAGCAGAACCTCTTTCCGTACATTACAAATAATTTAATGTTTGAATATTTCTGTTAATTTGTACAGCCTGAACAGCAAGCTATAGAAGTATTTTATTATTATTGCAGGAGCTGCCTTGGAAAAAGCACTACTGTGTTTTTGGGACTGATACCTACACCTACCAAAATCTATTCTGGCAACATTTTCTCTATTCTTTCCCCCCTTTTTTCCTTTAAAAGAGAGAGATCTCAGAGTTATCACAAACAGTAAAACATAACGGAATACACAAGCTGATTTTTCAGTTAAATGTGCAATCATTCTCGCATACTAGGGGAAAGGTTTTTCTATTCTTTGCAACATAAAGTGTTAAGTTCCGTAGCACATTAAAAACAGTGCAGATACTCAACACTATCTGTGCTGATTTATTTATGCTTTAAAACAAGTTTTCAAAAGTCCTTAAGTTTTTTTTTACTGGTTCATCTTCACAGGCGCCTGAGCTGATAAGATGAGGAGTCTAGATGTAGAAAAAACTCTTCAAGCTTGGCAACCAGTTATACAAGGTGGTTCCATAGGCTTCAATGAGGCTATTTCAGAGGATGCCTTTCACTAAATAAATTCTAACCATGCTCTTAGATATCCAGATGGCAGAAGTGGCCAGGAGCACTTTTTAACAGCGTCAAGTGGTGTGTCAGCTGTGCCCTTTTGTAGATAGGAAGGCTCTGGTCATAAAGGTAGAACACAGCCATCATGGTTAAGTGCCATTGATGGCCTTAGCCTCCAAGAATTTGTCTGACCCTCTTTTAAAGCCATCCGAGGAGCAAAGTCCCACACGGTGAAAGAGGAGTCCAAATTCAGCTAAAATTTAATTCCCATGCAAATGTAAGACCAGGATGGTAGTGTCAGTGGTGGAGCTTCATGCTCTGGCACCGGGGGGCAGAGAGCAGGTGGGGGCGGAGCTGACGTGCATCCTGGTGGTGTGACACACTGCCACGGAGGTGTGGAAACTAGTGGGGGTGGGGGCAGCCGCAATGGCACCCCACCGGGATCGCGCTGCCAGGGGTGGTGCGCTCCCCCCACATCCCTCTTCCTCCACCAGTGGCTAGTGTCAAGGGCAACTTAGAAATGAATACAGATCTTCCTCTTTTGAAAAACCTGAACTCTGCTTACAGACGACAAAAGGTGCAGGTAGCTGAACTTGGCGGAGAGGCTGCTTTCAGAGCACAGAAAACTCAGTGCTTCTAAATGTTATTGGGAGTACTTCTATGGCTATCAGGAGACAGCATGTCCATCCATGCCTGTAATTCACTACAAATCCCAAAAGGGGGAGGCAGAGAGAACGGAAGGTGGTTGAACTGCCCATCCAACGCCATGCTAGGACTCTTGTGCTCATATGTTCTTTATGAGGGTTTTTCTTTTCAAACAAACTATTCCCCTCCACACCCCATCAGAAAGAATAGGAAAGAAATCCACTCTGCTTGTTCCAGGACTGACATGGCTACCTCCCTGTGGTTTCTTTTGAGGGGGATGCTGAGAAATGGGAAGGCACTAGATCCTTTTTTTTTTTTTTTATAATGATTTTTATTAATTTTCCACACATAAAATGAAGAACAATGTAACACAGTATTACTTCATAATCATCAATTCATAGTCTTTTTTCTTTGACTTCCCCATACCTCCCTATCCCTGCATCCTTGTTTAAAATTCTTTAGCAACCCTTAAGTCCATTGTCTTAGTTCTTTTTCATAAATATTTCTTAAGTTTTTTTTTTTGTTTACTGCTGCAATTCTTTACTTCTTACCCCCTGACATCTTAACATTCCTCAATTTTACAATTATTTTTAAGATATATCTTGAAGTTCTTCCAGTCCTCTTCCACTGTCTCTTTCCCCTGGTCCCGGATTCTGCCCGTCATCTCAGCCAGTCCCATAAAGTCAATCACCTTTGTTTGCCATTCTTCCAGAGTAGGTAGTTCTTGCGTCTTCCAATACTTTGCCAGTAGAATTCTTGCTGCTGTAGTGGCATACATAAAGAATGTCCTATCCTTCCTTAACACCACTTGGCCCACCATGCCCAAGAGGAAAGCCTCTGGTTTCTTAGGAAAAGTCCACTTAAGAACCTTCTTAATTTCATTATAGATCATTTCCCAGAAAGCTTTAACCTTTGGGCAGGTCCACCAAAGGTGGTAAAAAGTGCCTTCAGTCTCATTACATTTCCAACACTTATTATTAGGCAAATGATAAATTTTTGCAAGCTTGACTGGGGTCATGTACCACCGGTAGATCATTTTCATAATATTTTCTTTTAAAGCATTACATGCAGTAAATTTAATACCGGTGGTCCATAACTGTTCCCAGTCAGCAAACATAATATCATGACCTATGTCTTGTGCCCATTTAATCATAGCTGATTTCACCGTTTCATCCTGTGTATTCCATTTTAACAGCAAGTTATACATTCTTGATAAATTCTTAGTATTGGGTTCCAACAATTCTGTTTCTAATTTTGACTTCTCTTTCTGAAATCCTATTTTCCTGTCCTGTTTAAACGTCTCATTTATCTGATGGTAATGCAACCAATCTCGAACCTTAGGTTTTAGTTTCTCATAACTCTGAAGTTTCACCCTTTCACCATCGTATTCTATAATCTCATGATATTTTGGCCATTTAGAATCCATATTAAGCTTTTTTACTTCCCTAGCTTCCATTGGTGACACCCACCTAGGGGTTTTACTTTCCAACAAATCTTTGTATCTAATCCAAACGTTATACAATGCTTTCCTTACAATATGGTTTTTAAAACTTTTATACACCTTTACCTTGTCGTACCATAAATATGCATGCCAACCAAAACTATTGTCATACCCTTCCAGATCCAAAATGTCAGTATTCTCAAGAAGTAGCCAGTGTTTCAACCAGCAGAAAGCTGCTGATTCATAGTAGAGTCTTAAGTCCGGCAGGGCAAACCCCCCTCTATCCTTTGCATCAGTTAAAATCTTAAATTTAATTCTGGGCTTTTTGCCCTGCCAGACAAATTTTGATATATCTTTCTGCCACTTCTTGAAACAATCCATCTTGTCCACAATCTGCAGCGTCTGGAATAAAAACAGCATTCTAGGCAATACATTCATCTTAATGGTAGCAATTCGGCCTAACAAGGAAAGTTTCAGCCTTGACCATATTTCCAAATCCTTTTTAACTTCTGACCAACATTTTTCATAATTATCCTTAAATAAATTCACATTCTTGGATGTTAAGTTTACCCCCAGGTATTTTACCCTTTTTGTAATTTCCAAACCTGTTTCATTCTGGAAACTCTCTCTTTCTTCCATTGTTAAATTTTTTTCCAACACTTTCGTTTTTTGTCTGTTCAATTTAAAACCTGCTACTCGACCAAATGTTTCAATTAATTCTAATACTCTTTTAGTACTAGTGTCTGGCTGTTGCAAAGTCAATACTAGGTCATCTGCAAATGCTCTTAATTTATAATGTCTAACTCCGACCTGAACTCCTTTAACCAACTGGTCCTTTCTAATCATGTTTAACAAAACCTCCAGGACCGATATAAAAAGCAAAGGGGATATTGGGCAGCCCTGTCGTGTACCTTTTTCTATAGGTATTTCTTCTGTTACCACGTTATTTACAATTAATTTGGCCTTTTGTTGAGAGTATATTGCACCTATACCGTTTTCAAAACCTTGTCCTACCCCCATCCCTTGGAGATTCTTTTTCATAAAAGTCCAACAAATGTTGTCAAAGGCTTTCTCCGCGTCCACAAAAATCAAAACTGCTTTCCTGTTAATGTCAACGTCCAGCAGCTCCAAAATGTCTATAATGTTCCTCACATTGTCTGACATATGTCTACCTGGGAGAAAGCCTGTTTGGTCCTTATGAATCTCATCTGCCAACACTCTTTTCAATCTTTTTGCCAAAATGTCTGCAAAAATTTTGTAATCCACATTAAGTAAAGATATAGGGCGGTAGTTTTTAACTTGGTTCTTCTCAGTCTCTGTTTTCGGTATAAGTGAGATGAAAGCCTCTTTCCACGATTCAGGTGCCTTTTTCCCCTTTAAAATTTCATTGCAAACTTCCTTCAATGGTTGTATCAGCCATTCTTTCAGCAATTTGTAGTATTTGGCCGTCAGGCCATCTGGTCCTGGTGATTTTCCCAATTTCATATTTTGAATGGCACCCTCTATTTCTTGTTCTGTTATTTCCTCATTTAAGATCCTTTTACTTTGTTCTGAGATTTTTGGTAAACCGTATTTTCTGATGAATTCTTCTATTTCTTGCTCGTTAGTTGGCCCTTGTGCGTACAATTTCTTAAAAAAGCTTTGAAAACAATTGTTAATCTCGTTGGGTTTGTGGATAATCTTTCCATCCATTTCTAAACTTGTTACCGTGTTCATTTTCTGCCTTTTTTTCAATTGCCATGACAGAAGTTTCCCACATTTATCCGCTGACTCAAAAGTTTTTTGTCTCATTTGCTTTATCTTCCATTCTATTTGTTGGTTCATAAGTTCCATGTATTGCATCTGATGAAACTTTATTTCTCTCAAAATCTCATGAGACTTTGGTTTAGACCTCAACTTCTTCTCTCCTTCTTTTATTTTTTCTAAAAATTTTTTCCTTCTTTTCATTTTGTTGCTTCCTCTTAATAGAATTTTGTTGAATTAGGAAACCTCGCATCACGGCTTTGCTTGCGTCCCAGATTATTCTTTTTTCCACATCTGTTTTCCTGTTGATCTCAAAATAATCTTTTAATGTTTTAAGGGCCTTCTTATGGATCTCTTCATCCTTGAATAGGGTGTCATTCATTCTCCATCTAAAGGAACCAGTTGTTGTTAGTTTCATCTCCATCTTGACCGCATTATGGTCGGAGCACGTTTTTGGGCAGATTTCTACTTTTTTTGTTCTTGACGCCAGACTACTAGAAATCCAAATTTGGTCTATTCTTGTCCATGTCATTTTTGCTTCAGAGAAGAAGGTTCCCTCTCTCTCTAGAGGATTCTTTATTCTCCAAATATCAATCAAGTCCATAGTTTCAGTCATTTCGAAAAAGATCTTTGGTAGTCTCCCTTCTTTTGAAATCACTTGTCGGGAAGGCACTAGATCCGAGCCTTCCCTTGGTCTGCCTCCAGAATGCCCCCAAACTTCTCCCAACATGCCTCACTTTGGGACCTAACATTGGAGCTTTGTAGGAGGAAAGGGTGTCTTCAGTTGCCTCCTGTAGCCCCTATAAGGCACCATAGGATTTCAGGACCCAGGACTGGTTTCACCTTCCTAATGGTTCTCAGCTTCCATTACAAAAGGACTAGCCAGTTCAGACTAGTAAAAAAAAGGAGGGAGGGGTTATTAAATTGGGGAACTAGACTGTAAATGAACAAACATAGGATATTTGACCATAAGGGGTTCTGTGTAGCAGTTCAAATTCTCAGGTGCCCTAGATGACACTATTGGTCTATTGTCATTAGAATATAAGAGTTGATCACAGAGCCACTGTTCAAGTGATTTTGGAAAAAAAGTAATCACCCTGTTGATATTAGCTAAATTGGAGCAACTGTGGTGTAGTAGATGGGCTGAGCTTGCAGTTTTCCAGTGACCATTTCATTGTTTCCATCTTAATTTTAATCCCCTCCCCCTCCCACACTTCAGTACTATCTCTATTCCACAGTGAACCCCAAGTCCCTTAAGAAATTGCCTTCTATTGCAGTTCTGTGGCAAATGTTATCATATGGAGAGCAAAATGAGAAGTCTCTTTCCTAAAGCCCTCAGCAATTACTAGGCGATGAAATTGGTCCTTCCAGGAAAGCCTCACAGTATCAGAAGGCAATCATTGCTAGAGGCAAAAAAAGGAAAAAATTAAGTTGTTCTCATTAAAAACAAAACTCTCTATATCATTCACTGTATGAGTCTGAGTAAGATGTTTATCTCCTGCAAGGGTAGGGAAGGGTGGCTAGCCACCCAATTATTCAATATTTGCCTTTTCTCTGTCTCTTCAAGCCACTTCATACACTACGTAACCAACTAAAACATGAGGAGAGCCTTGCTGCATCAGAACAAAGGCCCGCCTCATCCAGCATCCCACAACAGCCACTCAGATGCCCTTAAAGGCCTCGGCCCAGTATACCTCAAGGAGCGTCTCCACCCCCATCTCTTAGCCAAGACACTGAGGTCCAGCTCCAAGGGCCTTCTGGTCGGTTCCCTCACTGCAAGAAGTTACAAGGAACCAGGCAGAGGGCCTTCTCAGTGGTGATGCCCTGCCTGTGGAATGCCCTCCAATGAGATGTCAAGGAGATAAAGAACTACACAACTTTTAGAAGACGGCAGCCCTGTATCGGGAAGTTTTTAGTGTTTGATATTTTATTATGTTTTATATGTGATGGAAGCCACCCAGAATGGCTGGGGAAGCCCAGCAAGATGGATGAGGGACTATTATTATTATTATTATTATTATTATTATTATTATTATTAATATTATTATTATTAAAAAGGAGAAATGTGCTAAGAGGAAGGCATGCTTGGTAAACCCTCACCATGATCAACTCCTGCCCAGAAACCTATGTCCCCACTGTGGAATGATGTAAGAATCCAGAATTGGCCTCCACAGTCACTTCCGGACTCACAGTTAAAACTGGTGGCTACGAGTGATCACCAATTTATTATTATTATTATTATTATTATTATTATTATTATTAGGACTTGAAGCATTTCCCACTGTTGTCCATCATCACCAAATATTCAGTGGCATGGTGCTTATGAACATAGAGTTGGGGTGGGGAAACAGATGTTGTTGGACTACATCTCCCATCAGCCCCAACCAGCATGGCCAATGGTCAGGGAGGGTGGGAACTGCAGTCCAGCAACATCAAGAAGGCCACAAGTTTCCTATGTCTTATCCAAAGTTTCCAGTTAGCCATGAAAGGTATCAGCTTTTAGCCCTCTTCAGTTGTTCGGTAATTGTGTGTAGCAAATGCACGAAGGGCTTCTGAATGTATGAGGCGACTCCCAGCTGTTTGGTAGATGCCTGAACCAGCCATGCCTCTTGGCCAACATGTGATCTGTGTCAGTCTGAAAGTGGCCTGCACAGATACAGAGGAACAGACATGCAGGGCTTTCTGCACGGAAAAGCAAAGCATGAGTGACCAGAGTTAATGACCCCATGGAAAGAGTCCAATAATCAATAGGAGACTATTGAAAAAGTATGTGACAAACCCCATAGGAATGACACCCAGAGCAATTCAAAACAATGAAGTTGGATGAAGATGTCAAATAGCAGGGTGCTGTCAACTCAAAGGGTTGATTTAAATTATAAATCCCATTTTAGACATTTGTAAAGAGTGCTTTCGTTTTATTATGATCATTGTTAAAAAAAATAAGGATATATATTGAATATTGCAATGGATTGTGCAATCAGTTTGTTTTAGTCATATATTAAGCTGTGTTCCACTTTTTAATTTAGTGTTGCATGGCCAGCAATGGCCTTTGGCTAACCAATAAAACGATTGTATTTGGTGTCAGCTGCAGGACCATGTTTTGTTTGCAATGAATTTATATCATGAAAAGAAAAATGGCTAAGTATTGTCATACTACCTCTCTGCTCCCCTGGTAGTCCCAGGTTCAGAAGAATAGTCCTCTGCTAGTTTCTTTTCATGGTCACTATAAAGTGTGGAAATAGCTCTCCTGATGAGGTGGAGCTGCAATTCCACCATCCTATCCATGGAGTCACTTATGCTTACGGAGAGGGGGAGAGCCAAGGCAGTGAAGAGATTGGAACAGGTGAAATGGGGGAGGGAATCCAACACTCGAGATGGTGCAGCCTTGCAGCATCGACCTCCCTGTTCCCCCCCTCCCGCCAAGAAACTAATGTTGGAGCTCCACCCCCCTGGGCCAGTCACTTCTCCTGGAGTGGGACAGAGAACTGGCAAATAGATACATTTTTATATGCATTACACAAATGCATTAACTTCTGTAGCAGAGTTAACTATAACTAGTTACAACAAAAAAATTTCCATATATGAAGGCAAAAAGATACATTAATTCAAACTTTGAGCTGTGTTTCATTAAACCTCTGGCCCTGTCATTATGCAAATGAGTTGTTGCACTGTCTGCTTTTCTGCACAGCTTGATTTAACCCGTGCATCTTGCAATGATGTGTTTGGTTGTCAGGAAACACAGCCTGGCCTTTGTGTCCACAAACAACCTATAATTTCAAGATTGCAAAGAGAATTACTCAGTTTTGGGTCATTAACAGATACACAGATAGATCTTTTGTCATGAGAGTGAACTGATTTTGTGCCATTTTCTTTTCTAATTACAGTCTGCCCAGGAGATATGGGAAATGATGGGAAGCCGTGACCAACAAATCAGATCTTTCCTTTTTGGTAGCTCTCTGAATAGAAGCAGTCTGAATTCTAACTTAATCTTGAGAGTCAAGGATTGGCGTGAATGATACAGGCTTGCGATAAACATCTTGAATGTGGGAAATGGTGAAAATTACTTTCCCCCCCCCTCCCACCCACCTTACAGCTTTCAGACGGCAAGTCTCTCTTATTCTCAACTGATCCCCAGTCTGCTAAATTAGATGGAGGGGGGATTGGAACGTGAATGTTCTGATTGTTAATCACGAAATGTACTGTAATCCTTCGCAAGGCAGCTCTAACCTTCTCAATCAACAGCCTTTTCTTACTTAATTACGTGAAGCTCAGCGCATCAAAGGAGGTGCTGTCAGATTTACATTGGAATTATTTTAAATGTTACCGCCGTAGTCATGGAGATGATATATATAAAAGGACAAAATGCCAAAGACTGGAGAAAATGTCAGAGTTATGTTACACCCACCGCTCTTCTCTGCCTGGGAGTTCATTCAGCAGTTCCCTTGTCTCTTGTGGATGAGGCAAGAGAAGTTGGCCTATTTAAATACCCCAAAGAGGGCTATTGAGGTAGGAAGCCAGCTTATCAATCTTCACTTTCATACAGGCTCTCCCCACTTTGAAGAGCTTTCATATGTATTAGGTAATCAGTCCTCACATCTTCTTGTTAAGGAAGGAAATAGCTCCATATGTGGTTGGCATCCATGTGTCTCGGGAGACAATGGAGGAATGCGCCTTTGAGGGTGCGGTCAAACTGTTGGACAGTTGCAGTGCCTCCTGTATCTGTGCAGACCAAAATGGGAGAGAGATGTTTTGTTGCAGCTGGGGCAGATGAAGGCATCCAGTTGTTGTGCTGCTGCAGACGCACCATGGTGTTTCTTCTCTCTGCACTCCTCCCAGCAGCCATTTCTCCTCTGGTCACTGCTATGGATACACGACTTGACTGCCTGCCTCCAGGCACTGCAGTCATTTGCAAGGGATTTCCACGTGGCAGAGCTGATGTTGCCAGCCTTCATGTTACAAAATATCATGCCAGCTCCATGATGTTGCCAGCTCCATGATAGCTCCATGATAGATGCAGTGCAAGTGATTCCCTGGGGCACCAAATATTAAGGGCTCTACGGTGTATGCACACACTGACTTCTTTTCCATCAGGATTTCCCCTTGATTCAGTGGTAGAGCACATGGTTTGCATGCAAAAGGTCTCCTGTTTAATCTACAGCATCTCCAGGTAGGCCAGGGAATGCCCTCGGCTTGAAACCCTGGAGAGACACTGCCAGTCAGTTTAGACAATACTGAGCTAGATGGACCATGTTCACATTTCCATTCCTCCTTAAGGAACAGGCATGCGATTGTTGCGTGTCACATGTCTGTTTACACTCCAGCACAGTATGCCGGGAACTTCCGTTTGTGTACAGCTTTTGCTTTTGCTGTTCTCTCTGAGGCGACATGAGGGAGAGGTGACATGTTTCTTTGTTGTGATTTATGTTTAATAAATCTGTAGCTGTAGAATGACTTCACAAGCCTCACGCCTATTCTGTGTGCACCGAACACTCTGCTAATAGTGTGCCCTGGCTTTTGAAGTCTGGGTCGCTGATTTATGTCAGAGCATGGGCCAATGGATAGAGATGGCACAGCTGGGGCTTGCCAGTTGGCCTCCCAGCCCTCTGCATGTCGACAGACCAGTGGTCTGATTCAGTGTTAAGCAGCTTCCCCTGTTCCTGTTTCTCCATCCTAAATCACGAGGTGCTTTCCACCGCTTGAAAAATGTGTTCAGTGCTGGAGTGATGGTCCTCTCTCAATATCTTCCACCTACATTTTGAAATCTTTGTGTATCCCTTGTGGAAAGAAGGCAGAAAGTCTGAGGCTTTTGATGACAGGCTTTTCATGTCTGTGGAAGGAACATTGATCATTACTGTGATCCCAGCCCACTTTGCTGACCATGTGCTAATAAGGGGCACTGTTGACAGTCAGTTTCAAGACCGCCACTCTCCCTTCCTAGTGCATTATCTTTAAACCAGAACTGGACTGGTTCAAAGAGAGGAGACTTTCAAATACAGGACTGTCCTCTACAAAGTTGGACACATGCCCATCCTAACGCACACAAATTCCAGCTGCAAAACGGAAACTTTTCCACTCAGTTCTCTCGTATGGCCTTTTATCAGGCTAAGGCCTTCTGGGTTTGGCTGTTAGGGAGGCAGTGCCAAGATACCTCCTCCTTTAAAAAACTTCTCCCATTCATTTCCCATGCCTCCATTTCTGTTTAAGGCTAAAGTGATACTGCAAGAAGCTGCTTGCAAATAGGAACAGCTTTGTTTACCTTTTAGCATCAGACTGTGGAACATGAATTACACGTCCCTGACAAATAGTTTTTACACTATCTGAAGTACCATTCGTGTTAAATAATGTTGTGGGAATGAAAGAAACCACTGTGGCAAATGCTTACTCCCGTAAAGCTAAGTCACATTAAAAATTAGAATAAATTCCCATATCTGAAGTCTCATCGGCACACAATAAATCTTTGTTATCCAAGTTCCATTGTGTGCTTCCTCCATATGGCTTTAGCTAAACATAGCTGTGTGTAAAAGAGTGTCACTGTTCAGCAAAACAGCTGCTGATCCAAAATATGTAAAAACTGAGGCCCCTCAGGCTACTCACACGATGAGCACTGTACTGTATATGGCTTTATGAAGTACAGCAGTCATCAGTGATAACAGTGCCATTTGATGCTTCGTGAACCCTGGGCTTCAAAGGGAAACCACAGCTGTGAAGTTATGACAGAGGAATGAGGCAGTAGTCAAATATTGAAAGAGGCTACGAAGCTGTTAATAAAGATGCTCTGTAATATTCAGTCACATTAGGAATGCCCAAGTCTGTTTTGTTCTTTTCTTGTGAGTTTGTTTGTTTTTACACGGTGTAAAAAAGTGGGGCATGGTGAGTTCCCTGTGCAATAAATCAAACAATTCCACCAAGAATTCAACAAATTATTGTGCACTGCTCTAGCATTAAAGAGAAAGGATAAATGTTAGTTATATTTGCTGCAATGGCTCAGTTTGCATATAAGTGCATAGGTTCACAGAAAAGGAGATGGCAGCTTCTGAACTCGTCCTCCGTTGTCCTGGCACATACTACCTGAGTGTGCTAATCCATGGATTGGCTTAGCATGTCATCTGACACCAACCTTGAGGTTTGGATAAACCTTGGTTGTAGCTCATTTGTCTGGAAAGTCCCATTTCAGAAGTAAATAAACCAGGAATGAGAGTGAGAATTGATACATGGCTTTTCCACAGGTGGGCAAGACTTCCTGATTAGAAAATGGAATAACAGAAACACAAAACTGGAAGGGATGACGTGTTTACACAGGAAGGGGCATTCTCTGCAGCAGCTTCTCTGTATTTTTGGACCTATGCTGTTTTCTTGATTTTAATCTGTTTTAACTGCTTTTAGCATTGCATTTTTAACCCACTCTGGGACCTCAAGGTGAAGGGTGGGTGGTAATAGTATGATAACAATGACAACAAAGCAACAACAATTCTGATGCAATGAGCATTTCGACAAATGCTTGTCCAGCCTTATACTTAAAATCTCAAAGGAAGAGCATTTCATAATACTAGGAAGACACTTGTTTCATTGCCAAGCTATATTTATAATATGACCTAAATCTGCTTTCCTACAGTTTTAACCCTTCCTTCCTTCCTTCCTTCCTTCCTTCCTTCCTTTTCTTCTTGTGTGTATCCAAGAAGAGAATGAACAATTAATGTCCTTCTTTTTCCTGAAAGCAAAAAATAATGGAGCTCTTTAGCACCACACAGAAATATTCTTTGACCTTGTATTTTATTTTTATGTAGCATTTCTATCCCTCTATGGGATCCATACTAGGCAATATTTCTAATGCTCGTTTAAATACTTTTGTCATTTTCTTTTAAAAAGGGCAACTGCAAAAATTTTGGAACAAAGCAGCAGAGAACACAAAATACATCCATTTCAAATCGAGAAAAGGCTTAAGAAAAGAGCCAAATGCATGGATGCAAGGAGAAAATAGGCACTCAATTTAGAAACACACACACACACACATTGGTTAGGAAAAAATAACGGTCTTGAAATCTAAATCCCGATGAGAAGACGGTGTAGAACGGGGAGATAATATAAGATCCAATTGGCAGCTTTATCACACGACAGCAATATGTCAGAGCAGAAAGCAGCAATATGAGCCCCAGCCAGGAAACGAGGCCCACGAAATGATGAGCATTCTGTGTGACTTATCTACATAATGGCCCCAATGGGGGAAAGGATTGAAATCCCTTTTCCTACTGCTAAAGAAGCTGCCCTCCATTCATTGGGCTCATCACCACTTTCCTTCATCCAGTTGATCACTGATAAGCATTCACTTATTACAAGCATCTTGTCAGACACAAAGGCTATCACAGTGAGCTAATGATGTACTGTTCGCCTGGGCTGATTTTTTTTTTTAACTGATCTTTTCTGTCTACCTGATAGGAAAAGTTATTAGAAAGATTAGATGGTTGGTAGTAAAATACATCTTCTGCCTTACTCCAGTGGGTGTACTCTCTTGGCTCCTTGTCTGTAGGCAATGAGAGAAGGAGGAGGTAGGGGATGGGCAGAGAATTCAAATGCGAACTTAACAGGGCTGAGTTTGTTTTTGGCTGCTGGTTTATTAATGGTGCTAATACTGTTTTGTGGAATATGAGTGCTGTAATGCTTTGTGAATTTTATAATATGGCTCGTCTTGTGCTGCTTAGCCTACTTTTAATAGTGTTTTGTTAATAGTGTTTTATAGAAGGTGGTTGTTTTAGTGATGATCTGTAATTGTTTTGTGGCCGATTCGTTAATTATTTTATATTATTTATGTTGTAATCGTGGTGTTGCTATTTATTGTATGGACGCTGCTTTGTGCAAGTGAAAAGCAGCATTTCATAAACGAAATGAAAATGAAATGAAAATTATGGCAGCCCCCCCACTCCAACCCACCCCCCCCCCACCAAAACAAGATTAACAGTGGAATAAGAATAAACTGGTAGCAATTCCAAAAGACAATGTTGCCCTGCAGCAAGTTGCATAGAGAAAATCCAAAACATCACCGAAGCAATGGAATTGATGTACAGTATATAGGATTAAGCAGTTTTGTATATTGTGGCCTTGTTCACATCTTTCAGTCAAAAATGGAAACTTGCATAGGAGCCAACTGTTAGGGGCTGTGGGAGTTTCAGTCCCCACAATAAAATATTTGAGGGGGCCAGGCCCCCACAAAGTTGATGCGCATTCCCATTCAAATGGTGTTTGTGTCATGTGATCAATTCTGTGGGGCGGGGCCAACCTGGGCCCCCACAATATTATATTCAAGTTGGCATCCCTGGAAACTAATGAGAAATGATTTCTTTAGGAAGATGCCAGCCACTAATGTACATAATTGTATTGACTATACCACAATATAAAAGCTTTGTTGCATGTGTGTTTCACTTTTACCATGGTTTTGCCACCATCAAGCACTGCAAGATATCTGCCAGCAACTTTATTACTGCCATATATCTGTTCTATCTGTTTTCTTTTCTGACTGCAGGGTTAGTCATACATGTCATGTAGTATAACTAACAAAGAGCAGTCTCTCTTCTTCTTTGGCGATCACTCGTAGCCAAGTAAAATTGTCTTCCATGAACATGGTCTTAACAGTGAGTCCATAAGTGACTGTGGAGGCCAATTCTGGATCCACATGTCTTTCTACAGTGGGGACATAGGTTTCCAGTCAGGAGTTGATCATGGTGAGGGTTTGCCAAGCGTGCCTTCCTCTTAGTGTGCCTTTCTCCCTTTGGTACTGAGTTTGAGCCTCTTCAAAACCCATGACATGTTTGGTGTTCTGAGGCAGAGCTTTCCCCGCTTCTCATGCTGGTGACACGTTTTTTAGACATGGACCTTTTCACGACAAAACAATTCAGTTTTACTAGCAAATCAGAGGTTAAACTAAACCCTTTCCAGCCCCAGGTGGAGCGAGAGGAACATTCGCATGACACACCTACACACTGCTACCAACACACTAATGTGTCATGACACACAGTTCAGAAAGCTCTGCACTAAGGAATCATCCACACTTAGCTTTGCTCTCCACTTTCAAAGCACAAGTCTGGGCTTTCCATGTCCATGACTGCCTGTTGCTGCTGTTCTTTTATCCCCGCACTTTCCCTGGGGAAAAAGTACAGCCAGAACTCACCAGAATTCAGTTCTGGCCCGTCTCAGGTGGGCACCATTGCCATTATAAGAGAACAAGGGAGGTGTTCATGCTGAGTTCTGACACCTCCTTTTCTAGGAAAAATAACACTTATGGGAGCAAACAAGTTGTAACAGTTGCTATGTGGTAGGCAAAAACCCCTGGACAGGCCCAATTTGCTCCAGTCTAATTCAACAGGGACACGGGTGGTGCTGTGGGTTAAACCACAGAGCCTAGGACTTGTCGATCAGAAGGTTGGCGGTTTGAATCCCCGTGGCGGGGTGAGCTCCCATTGCTCAGTCCCTGCTCCTGCCAACCTAGCAGTTCAAAAGCACGTCAAAGTGCAAGTAGATAAATAGGTACCGCTCTGGCGGGAAGATAAACGGCGTTTCTGTGCGCTGCTCTGGTTCGCCGGAAGCAGCTTAGTCATGCTGGCCACATGACCCGGAAGCTGTACGCTGGCTCCCTCTGCCAATAAAGCGAGATGAGCGCCGCAACCCCAGAGTCGGCTACGACTGGACCTAATGGTCAGGGGTCCCTTTACCCTTTACCTTTAATTCAAAATGGGCAAAAGTGGATTGACAGCTAAGCAATGTTCCAGTCTAAGAATTATGATGAGATAATGCATGTGGAGCTGTGCAGTGTTTAGTATACAAATATAGAGATGGTGGCAATTTTATCTGGGTAACCCATACACTGCTAGTGAGAAGATCTGCTATTTCTTGAATGGGTGACTTGTGAGGATTTGGGTAAACCACCACTGCCTTGAAAGGATGCCGGAAGAGCCTGTGTGTCACGAGCAAATGTGCCGTGTCAGCAGCACATCTGTGGCGTGAGTCTCCTGCCGCTTTGTCACTGCCCGCTTTCCGGCAGCTCTTGGGGTCATTAAGAATTAATCATCTCTAACAAGCCGTAAGATCCCAACCAGCGTGAGATACATTTCAAGAGACCTCATCGAGAAGCAGTAGCTGCACACTGCAATCCCAGTTCGACAACTGCAGGATGTCAGTCCCTCAGTGGCCATTAACATCAAGTCAGACTTCTCTTGGCGCTGGGAACATCCTGTGCTATGCATAACTGCAACCTTTAAGTAAAACTGTACAAGTGGACTGGGGAAGGAGTTTTCCAGGAGGATGCTTCTTCACTACCTAAAATTGACTCAGCCTTCATGACGGACCATTTTTTGGGATGGCATGGCATGGCCATGGCCTCCGTTATGTGATCTAAACCACTGAGCCTCTTGGGCTTGCCAATCAGAAGGTCGGTGGTTTGAATTCCCGCAACAGAGTGAGCTCCCGTTGCTCTGTCCCAGCTCCTGCCAACCTAGCAGTTTGAAATCACACCAGTACAAGTAGATAAACAGGTACTACTGTGGCGGGAAGGTAAACGGTGTTTTCCGTGCACTCTGGTTTCTGTCATGGTGTTCCGTTGTGCCAGAAGCGGTTTAGTCATGCTGGCCACATGACTCGGAAAGCTGTCTGTGGACAAATGCCAGCTCCCTTGGCCTGAAAGCAAGATGAGCACCACAACCCCATAGTCACCTTTGACTGGACTTAACCATCCAGGGGTCCTTTCCTTATAGCATAGACCAAGGGCACAGGGTGATTTACACCTGCATTGCATTTTTAAGCAAACTGACCTGATATTGGACCTTCTTGACCTGAACATGGGTCTGAACATAAAAGTGGTTTATAAATAAACAGAATATAGCAACTTCCTTATCTTTCAGGTTTTGCACTTTCCTAAATTTCACTATTTCTCAGCTCAAAATGTACACCAAAAATTGTAAAACAAAAGTGTACTTTAGGATAAAATGGGTTTGCAAATGTACACATCACAACGAAATACATATTTATATATTTTAATTAAATACATATTTTAAATATATATATAAATACATTAATTACTGGGGTTCCAAGTCAGATAATTATGCAAATTCTTTAGCAGATGGACAGTCCGATATCTATGCCAAATAAAGATATATATAATTACTTCTTACCCAGGGCAGAATGTAACAGGCAGAGTTGTCCAAACCAGTGTAATTTCATGATAGGGGACTGGAATATGATGGCATATACTCCAATTTCATATATATTTTTTTGCACACTAGAAATATTTCAAGAAAGCACATTACTAGCATTTATAGTATACATTTCAGAGGCAAACTATAGTTCAACCATCCTCAAAGCAACCATGAAATGTAAACCATTTTGATGACTGTTGAACCAATAAAGAAGTGAGACTGTGAAACTGTGTATTGTCTGGAACAGGGTAAAGTGATGGGACACCTTATGCCAAGCTTGGTTTGTTTTTTGTTCCTATTTTTATTATATATTTTGTGTTTTTTTATATTTTATGTTGTTTTTATATTTTATGTTGTGAACAGCCCTGAGATCTACGGGTATATGACAGTATACAAACAAAATGATGATGATGATGATGATCATTCAGACTGGTGTGATTTTAAGCACAGAATCATAGTTCAAGGTAATAGACTCTTTATTTTTTTCAGTTTTATCCACCATCCTGGGGTACACCTGGGGATAAGATTTATGATTGATGGTATCTAGATCCTGGAATGTGAGCAATGATTCAAACTCTTGCACCCCTTCTCAGATGGAAGGTTCTCTTCAGGGGACATACACCCTACCTACACACTCTGACTGTGTTACTTTCAGGAGGCAGTGGTGCCAATAGCAGCAAATTCATATGAAAAGGCACACTTGTTGGGGACGCAGGAGCAGGTCTTCTCGGTGGCTGCTCTCAGTCTCTAGAACTCCCTCCCAAGAGATGTTAGACTAGCTCCCTCCTTGTTGTCCTTCCTCCAGCAGGTGAAAACTTTATGCCAATGGGTTTTTGGTTTTCACCTGCTGGAAATTCCCAGATGCCTTTCCCCCCCTTTTAAAGAAAAAGTATATGAAATGGCTGTTTGTACTATAATGATCTGTTTGCTTTTAATAGCTCATAGATAGATAGATAGATAGATAGATAGATAGATAGATAGATAGATAGATATAGATAGATGATAGATTAGATAGATGATAGATGATAGATAGATAGATAGATAGATAGATAGATAGATAGATAGATGATAGATAGATAGATAGATGATAGATAGATAGATAGATAGATAGATAGATAGATAGATGATAGATAGATAGATAGATGATAAATAGATAGATAGATAGTTAGATAGTAGATAGATTAGATAGATAGATAGATAGATAGATAGATATAGATAGATAGAGATAGATGATAGATAGATGATAGATAGATAGATGATAGATAGATGATAGATGATAGATAGATAGGTAGGTAGATAGATAGATAGATGATAGATAGATAGATAGATAGATAGATAGATATAGACAGATGATAGATAGATAGATGATAGATAGATGATAGATAGAGATAGATGATAGATGATAGATAGATAGATAGATAGATAGATAGATAGATAGATAGATAGAGATAGATGATAGATATAGATAGATGATAGATAGATAGATAGATAGATAGATAGATAGATAGATAGATAGATAGATGATAGATGATAGATGATAGATAGATAGATAGATGATAGATAGATAGATAGATAGATAGATAGATAGATAGATAGATGATAGATAGATAGATAGATGATAGATAGATAGATAGATAGATAGATAGATAGATGATAGATATAGATGATAGATAGATAGATGATAGATGATAGATAGATAGATGATAGATAGATGATAGATAGATGATAGATAGATAGATAGATAGATGATGATAGATGATAGATAGATAGATAGATGATAGATAGATAGATAGATAGATGATAGATAGATAGATAGATAGATGATAGATAGATAGATAGATAGATAGATAGATAGATAGATAGATGATAGATGATAGATAGATAGATAGATAGATAGATAGATAGATAGATACTGGGAGCCTTAGGGATCTGACATGCCATGTAAGTTTTTCCTGAAAAGCAAAGCTCCAAACACTATTCCACCAGTTTGTAATACCAAAATCAAAAAGTGTCTTCCAGCGCTGAGTTATAGTCTAGCTGTGAGAATCAGGAAAGTAAGTGTATCTTTGGATTTAATGTCATCATTTATTCCTTCAAATATCAAAGGAAAAGCAAGTTTTGGAGAGAACTGAATACTGTCTTTAATAATTTGTTAACTTTCTACAGATATCTCCAGAAGCCTTTTCCCCCTGAAAGGTCAGCTGGGCAAACATTGTCCCCTGACTTTCTGGTCACATCAGCCAATCAATATCTTACAAATTAGACGGAATCTTGCCAGAGGCAAGATTTGTTAAAAGCCACTCAGGAAGGCTTATGCTAATATGAAATTTCCATTCCTCTTGTTAATGAACGTTGATTCACATTACCAAGAAACTGTTTTTAGCTGAGACCCCTTCACCTACCACCTTTTTAATGCCGGGGGATTCAAGGAGGGTTCAGTATGTCAGACAAACGCAATTGACAACTAGCGCTGTTGCCTCTCCAGTGACTCTATACAAGATGGAGGGTGCTCTTCTGGAATGGGGAGTCCCCCATACTTGTGAAGGCTTCAGAAGATTGTCTTCTAACCAGGGCCGGCCAGCCCATTAGGCGAGGTGAGGTAGTTGCCTCAGGCAGCAAAACTGGCCTCCTCCACGTCTGCCCACCACCACCCACCGTTTCCTCCACACTTCCCTGCCTCTGCCTCCTTTGTGTCCACTTGCCTCCTCTGCCTCCACAGGTTGTGTCTACAGAGGAAGAGGTGGTGACAAGGGGACTGTGGGTAGGTGCGGAGGAGCACTGGTGGTGGGCATGTGTGGAGGAGGCCATAGCAAGAGCAGGGGTAGCATTTTCTGTTTTGCCTGAAGCAGCAAACATCCTGGGTCAGGCCTGCCTCAATGAAGGTGGTGGGAACACTGACTAGAACAGAGGAGCTAGTGTGCTCATTCCCACTGCCCTCCACACTTGTTTACTTATTACTTAATACTTGAGGAGGTATTAAGATGAAACACCATTGCTAACTCCCCAAATGAAACTGAGACCCAGGAAAAACATTCCTCTTCAACAAAGCCTAGGGCTGATTAAACAATCTATGGCCTTTTAAATGTGTCCGTGCGGAGTTCTTTTTTGTTCTTGTTATTGCTATTATGTGTTTTGTATTATATATTTTGTGTTTTTATACTGTAACTGCCATGTGTTCTTTGGGTGAATGGTGGTATATACATTTAACAAATGATAATAATAATAGTAGAAATAGTTATTTCAAGCAACCTCTGCTGGAAGACTTGCATTAAAAAAAATATCTCCATGTTAAGGTAGTTTTTATTGACGATTTATCATTAGGATTAAAGCTGGGTTTTTCCACCTTAGAAAACAACAAGGATTTACAAATGGTATCTTCCTCGCTTGTATGAATATTTGCAAAAGTAAGAGATTTTTGCACCCATATCCTTTTCGGATGAAAGAAAACAGTTATCAACTCTGAGGCAACTCATCCTATTTAATGAACGTGCAGGGTTTTATTTTAAGTGCCTGATTAGAAAGCCTTCCTCTATCAATGGCTTCACATTCTCTTCTTTTACTATCTCTGTAATTTTCCTGTCTGTGAAGAAGAAAAAAAGAGGAAGAGAGGAATCATGACCTGGTATTTATAAAAGCATTTTAAAAATTACAGAATGATCCTTTTGTGCCTGCTTCATCATGAAGCCGAAAGAAAACCCACAAAAGCATTATTTTTTCTCATTTCACATCACTTCTAATATGATGATCGGTTTCCCCTGTAGATCAGTGCTGCTATTCAAATTGCTGTTTGTTTTCTCGATAATTGCACCCACTGCAGATCAAATTATCTCTATGGCTGTTTTGAAAACACAAGGATGGAGGGAAACACTTTCCCATTTCCATCCTTGAGAACATAGATAGCAAACACTTTTTTCAAAAAAGACAAAACACTTTAAAGACCTAAAACTGAAATGCATACACAAACACACAAGCACAAAGACACAATAGTAAGCCACACTTTGCAAAATTCATGAATAAGACCTAGTTACAGCATATATGTATTTCTTGAGCCTGCATGGTTTTGAATCCTCTCACTGCCAAGTCCAGTTAAAATAATCTGGAAACAGGTTTTGGGAATGACCTTTGCCTAATACCCTAAGAGCCACTGCCATTACCCCAAGAGTGCACAATGCCCTAACTGTACAGTGGTACCTCGGGTTAAGAACTTAATTCGTTCTGGAGTTCTGTTCTTAACCTGAAACTGTTCTTAACCTGAAGCACCACTTTAGCTAATGGGGCCTCCCACTGCCGTTGTGCCGCCGCTGCACGATTTATGTTCTCATCCCGAAGCAAAATTCTTAACCCAAGGTAATATTTTTGGGTTAGCGAAGTCTGTAACCTGAAACGTATGTAACCTGAAGCGTATGTAATCCGAGGTATCACTGTACTTACTACTGCTTAGAGTACACAGTGCAGACCTAGAGGCAAAAATAGCTTGACCTGATATAAGGCAGAGCTTCTTATGTTACTCAGAAGGAAACCCCACTGATACTAAAAACTACATGTTACATTTAAGAATTGGGGCCCACCAGTGCAGAGTGTTAAGGATGATCAGGGTGATACAGTTTTATATCCCTCGCTGTCCCATATATCATCCAGGCAGCAGTGTTCTGCACCAGCTGCAGCTTTCAGGGCATCCTTTGAAAAAAGTTCCCCTGAGCCAGTTGACACCTCCTACTTATGCATGGATGGTACAATTTTGTCTGTACCATTGGAAAATGGATTTCACCTTGGGCATATATGCTAATGAGAAAAGCAAAACAGGCAAATGGATCATCAGCTGAACATAAAAGTATATGGGTGGATAAGTATATTTAAGGCTCAATGGTACTATGTATGATAACTGGAAGTATGGGTGACATGCTTTTTATTGGTTATGTGTGCCCATGCTCTTTATACATGTATATCATGCTGCATCGAGCTGATACTCTTATAGATGTAAATTGTTATCTAAAATGACTCTTTATGGTGCACATGTTTCTGGTGTAATTGGTGAGGCTTTCCTTTCTCTCTCTTGCACCCACCTGCAGTTTGAATTGCACCTAATAGGCATTCCTTTGGTGATATTAATACCTAGAGGTTGGGAATAAAGAGGGTTGCCCTATATAGAGATATAGCTCTTGCCTCCTGCAGTAGCTAATCATAAAGAACAAGAACATCATCTCCGTAAGCTGACAACCAGCGTGTACTGCAAGTTCCCAACGCAAGGTAACGTCTTTTCATCTTTGCCTCAAATCAATTCATTAAAGTAGTTTTCGAAAGCAGGAAGATCTGCATTATTAAAACTTCAGACGGAAAATGAAGCTGCAGGTGAAAACTCAATCCATCTTAATAATTGCCCTGCTATTTAGATGTTTGTAAATAAATGAGATAATCCTTCTTTTTGTGCTTTCTTGACTGAGAGTAGCTGAAGCAAGCTACGATTTGCTTTGTAAACATCCTTGGCAGAAGTGACAGGGCAGAAGAAATAATGAAACATGCAGATAACCAAAGCAGGTGGTTCCCCCCCTCCTTTCAGGATGACCAAGGGTGCTGAAGTCTGAAAATGTCACAGGATGCTCTTGGCCTGCTGTTGGTCAGCTTTATGGTGCCCTGAACTTCCCATGGACTGCAAGAAGATCAAACCTATCCATTCTCAAGGAAACCAGCCCTGAGTGCTCACTGGAAGGACAGATCCTGAAGCTGAGGCTCCAATACTTTGGCCACCTCATGAGAAGAGAAGACTCTCTGGAAAAGACCCTGATGTTGGGAAAGATGGAGGGCACAAGGAGAAGGGGACAACAGAGGACGAGATGGTTGGACAGTGTTCTCGAAGCTACAAACATGAGTCTGACCAAGCTGCGGGATGCAGTAGAAGACAGGAGTGCCCGGCGTGCTCTGGTCCGTGGGGTAACGAAGAGGCGGACATGACTAAACAACTCAACAACAACAACAAACTCCCCAAATGTTTAGAAGTTAGAAAAGTTAGAAAGTATTCAGTGTTACTAGATACACATATATGATGCTTTTTCCTTAGCTTAATCCTGTCCTTCATGCATATGCAAGCAACTCTGAATAAGTTCTGCCTGCCCTCCTAGGATTCTTAGTTAATTTCTGAGTATTTCTGTTCTGTTCATTATGTCATCCATGACTTCCCTGCCTCTAATTGACTCAGGGACCTGGAGGCATGAAGGCATGGTCCTATTACCCATGTAGCATGTTTTAGGCTTTAAAAAAAGGCAGGACCAGTAACTCCCTCTCTCATTTTGAACTAAACTCCATGTAGCATTTGCATAGAACCATGTTCCTCAAACTTATAATAATCACGTACCCCTTTCGAGAGTTTAGTCTTCCCGGTGTACCCCTTCTCAGGTGACAATAATTTGGGGGCCAGCCACACCACCCAGTTAAGGCAGAAGGCAGGGGAGAAACAGAACATGCCGCCCCTGGGCATAAGCAATCTTTTCTGGGTGGGTGGGTGATCCGCTTGGTGCCCAAGTCTAGCAATAAAGCAAAGTATCCACCTTAGTAATCCTTTACCACACAGAAAGCCAGTGTGGTGTAGTGGTTAAGAGCGGTAGTCTCGTAATCTGGGGAACCGGGTTCGCGTCTCCACTCCTCCACATGCAGCTGCTGGGTGACCTTGGGCTAGTCACGCTTCTTTGAAGTCTCTCAGCCCCACTCACCTCACAGAGTGTTTGTTGTGGGGGAGGAAGGGAAAGGAGAATGTTAGCCACTTTGAGACTCCTTAGGGTAGTAATAAAGCGGGATATCAAATCCAAACTCCTCCTCCTCTGCTTCTTCTTTATCTTTTATAACTTTTTGTGTTATTTCTTGCTGCTTTATCTCTAGAACAGACTTTGTGCTCTCTCTCTCTCTCTCTCTCTCTCTCTCTCAGTTTAGCACCCTTTTGAAACAAAAGACTCTGCGTTCGTTGGCTGGCTACAAGCATATTGTTTTCTTGAAAAGTGCATAATATCCAGATGCATCCAGATGTATCCATATCTAGGGAAACCTAGAACCTTGCCTAGAACGGACAGGAGGTCTCAAAGTATCCCACTGCTTGTAATAGACACCTGGAACGCCTCTGTCTATTGAATCACAAATCAGCCCATGCCAAATGTCCCAGGTGTGCACAAACACTCCAAAGACAAGAGAAGGCTACTTGGTGGAAGTAGTAATGTGCTTTCCTATCACTTCTGTGTTATTTTCAAGCAGGAGGGAGTGCTTTGGTGGCTTCCAAATAAGTATTTGTGCACTGCTGAAAATTGTGAAAGTGAAAGGCTTAGTGGCAGAAGGTCCCAAGTTCAGTCTCTGGGATCTCCAGGTCAGGCAGCAGATGATGGGAAAGAGATCTACTAGAAAACCTGGGAAGATGATCTCAATCAGAATAAAGAGTCCTAGAGGAGCCGGTGGACCCATGACCAGTATAAGGCAGCTTCCTATATCCATAAGAATCTCATTAAGGATGACTAAATTTTGAACTTGGCAGGAAAATCAAATCCTGGATCAATTATGGACCCTCTCAGTAACCTTTAGCAAATTATTCCGTTTGAGCGCCACAGTTTCTCCAACTATAAATTAATCTAGAAGTCACCATGACCTGCCTGACAGTAATGCAGTGGAGTCAACTGCAATGGAAGCTGAAGAATTGTTTACATACTAAAATGTGCCGCAGGTCTGATAAATAATAATGCTAAACATCAAAGCTTAACTGAAGACAGAGAACTCTGCTTGCCTTGAAGACACATAAGGATGCTCTCCAGTCACCTGTGGTACTCTGAGCTAATTTTCAGCCCTAGAGAGCAGGAAGGGGCTTGAAGGATCTGAGGTTCACCCACAGCTGGATTCAAACTCGCATTCATCCTGGTAAACTGAAGCCTGAAGGGTTTGATATTTTACTGGGGAAACGTACTAAACAGTACCCGAGTAGTACAGGATAGATTCTGGTTTGGTGAAGATCAATCCCATAGGGAAGTTGCTTGCTGCGAAGATAGGCCACAAACAGCTTAAATAATTCCACCCACCTGCTCACACTTACATGGATAATGTTTTCCCACCACCTATCGTCCCCACCCACACAACCACTCCAGAGCATTCCCTTCCCATCCATGAACAATGTTCTCTTTGCTGTCTTTTACTGAAGTGCAGTTGCATGCTGTTCGGATTGGATAAACAACTTGCAGAGTTCACTTCCATTGGCAAGCAATTTCAGGTTGTTAAGTGGGCCGTTCTATCCAGCTGCTAAACAACGCTATTTCTCTTGCAGGCTACCCTGAGCCTCTTCCACAGCTGCCAACACTTCCCTATGGCTCACTAGTGAGATATTATAACTTTCAGTTCCCTGTCATTGTAACATTATGTGTGTGTGTATACACACACAAACACATTCACACGAACAAACAAACACACACACACACATATACACACACATATATATACACAAATATATATACACTGTGTATGTATGTGTGTGTGTATACATAAGAATATATGAAAGGTGTTTTAAATCTCTTTACTGGTGATCTGGACTCTACACTCTTACTGACATTCTTTTACTTTTTTAGTATAATTTTATTCTAATTGCATTTGCACCCCACTAGGATCTCAAGGCCACATAGATTCCTCTTCCCCTGCCCTGCTTTGTTTTATCTTGACAACGGCCCTGTGAGGTACACTAGTGACATGGTTACCTGTGGCTGAGTAAGTCTCCCCAGTGCTTGTTGAAGATGCCTGTCCACTTCATTCAGAACTTGTTTTCAAGGTTAGAGTTCAGTCCTAAAATACATGACTAAATATAGTACAGAGAGGGTGCCTCTGATCATAAAATAGTACATTTTATTCACCACTGAATAAATATAGCAGGGATGGGAATTTGTGCTGCTCCAAATGTCTTTTGACTTCATCTCCTGTCAGTCCCAGCCACCATAGCCAATAGCCAATAATAATAATAATAATAATAATAATAATAATAATAATAATAATAATAATAATTATTATTTATACCCCGCCCATCTGGCTGAGTTTCCCCAGCCACTCTGGGCGGCTTCCAACAAAATATTAAAATACAATACTCCGTCAAACACTAAAAGCTTCCCTAAACCGGGCTGCCTTCTGATGTCTTCTAAAAGTTTGGTAGTTATTTTTCTCTTTGACATCTGATGGGAGGGCGTTCCACAGCTACTACCGAGAAGGCCCTCTGCCTGGTTCCCTGTAACTTGGCTTTTCACAGTGAGGGAACCGCCAGAAGGCCCTCGGCGCTGGACCTCAGTGTCCGGGCAGAACGATGGAGGTGGAGACGCTCCTTCAGGTATATTGGACCGAGGCTGTTTAGGACTTTAAAGGTCAGCACCAAGCATGATGGGAATTGTAGCCCAACAACATCTAGGGGAGGGTTCTCCACAATCCAGACCAAAAATTGTAGCTTGGAAGTTGGGTCGAGCCCTTCTACCTCTTTTTAGAAATTAAGCACAGCTAGCACAGTTATCACCCATCTCATTCACTACTGCTAACTCAAAGCCAATAAGATTAACTGAATGGTGTTCAGATTTTCAGTTTGTAAAATGGCAATCAATCCATACCCAACTGTTTACAGTGTAACTGTAAAGAGTACAATGATGGTGCTGATGGGATAACATTTGCTATCGACTCGTCGTCAGCTGTTTCCTAATGTAAATGATTTCTGTTCTAGAATCAACAAGTTATTCAGAACATATGAAGCTTCCGTACCAGATGAGGGCCGCATTTCCTTCTGGGAAAACTTCCAAGGGCCACATGCCAGTAAAGGGTGTGACCAGAGGCAAAAGCAGGCAGTGCAAGGAATATAAATTGTACTTCTTGCACAGTGGGCTAGTTTCTACACCCTTCCCCACAGCCCTCTATCCCCCAAAATATAGTGACAGCCGATAAAGCAGGAGACTCTTAATCTCAGGGTTGTGGGTTTGAGTCTCACATTGGGCATAGAGATCCTGCATCGCAAGGGGGGGTTGGACACACCCCTCACAGCCCCTACTTAGCACCCTGGGTGTATTTCCCCTGGCTGGAATGTGTCCTTGAACTCTCTTGCTTGCCTGGATAGAATCATAGAATAGCAGAGTTGGAAGAGACCACTGCAATGAAAGAATCTTTAGCCCAACGTGGGGCCCAAACCCTGAGATTAAGAGTCTCACACGCTACTGACTGAGCCTTCCCTCTCCTCATATACATCCCAACTATGGAGAGCAATCACAGGGGGCCACCAGCAGCCTTCCTATTTTTGTTTCATACCAAAACAAAAGCAGACATAGTGAAATGCCAGCGGTTACAAACTGCCTGCGAAATCCTTGAAAAATTGCTTGAAAGAAGCCACTGTGTGAGTCGGATGTGCAACAGCGAAGCACACCTTTAAATAAACTTGTAATAACCTCATGTAACACTTATGTCTGGTGTCAGGGAACAGGACCAGAGCTAGGAATACAAAGAGCAAACAGATGATGCCTTGAATATGAGCACGGCAAGGCTTTAAAGGAGGCGACTTCAGCAACTGGCTGCGGCAGAGCATCCTGCTACCCCAGATATGGGCTGCAGTCACACAGCAGGTGGTTCCCTTGTCTGGACCTTCTTTTCCTGACTGATAATTTCTGCATTATATCTGAGCTTTCACACACTGTAAAAGCCACTTCCAGAACTATAGTGGAACGTAGCTCAAGTTTAGCACTCATTTCCACGTTGTTTGCTTCAAGGGAAATAAAACATCTGTTTGCTAGTATAGCAGAAGTGAGTGTTGAACTCGTGCTATATCCCACTCTAGTTCCAGAAGTGGCTTTCACATTGTGTGAAAGCTGAAATATAATGTGGAGATCAACAGTTAGGGAAATGTCAAAGGAAATGGAACAAATGGCCACAAGAATGCAACCATGGCACGGTAGCAAAATGCAGTTCTATATAATAATTATAGTTAAAGAGATAGAAAGATGGGTATTGTTTTAATACACTTAATGTTTAATTGGATTTTTTTAAAAACCACACACACAATGGCTTCTTTTTTCTGTGTTTTTAGCTGTTTCTATTTTATCTGTAAGCTGTCCCTGTCAGGGGAAAGGCAGGATATTAATAACAATAACAACAATACATTGCAAAGGGCTCAAAGGCCATTCTAAACCACTGAGCCCCTTGGGCTTGCTGATAGGAAAGTCGACGGTGCAAGTAGATAAATAGGTACCGCTGTGGTGGGAACGTAAATGGTGTTTCCATGCGCTCTGGTTTCCATCACGGTGTCCCATTGCGTCAGAAGCAGTTTAGTCATGCTGACCACATGACCTGGAAAACCATCTGTGGATAAACGCCAGCTCCCTCGGCCTGAAAGCAAAATGAGCACTGCACCCCATAGTCGCCTTTGACTACACTTAACCTTAACTTTTACCTTTCTTCAAGAGAAGCCTGCCCCCTTCTCCCCAAAATACATAACCTTACTCTCAACCTGAAGGCCTCATCAGTGTTCTTCATCACAAAATGCTATTGATGAGATATCCAGATGTCATTTTCTCAATTAGTCTTTCTTTTAGCCTTTGTGCATTATCTCCTCTTATCTTTTATCATAGTATCTGTGATGGTGACACTATCTTTTTGCCTGCTAATAGGCTTGGAAACCAGCAGAATGAAGATCGTTTAGACAGAGCACAGGTTTCCATGGTGCAGCAGTTTTATTCACCTAAAGCAGGAATGGGGTATCTATGGCACCACCGGGTGTCGTTGGACTACAACTCCTGACATGCTGGCTGAGGCTGATTGGAGCTGGAGTCCAGCTGGAGGGCCACAGGTTCTGCTGAGAATTCCGTTCCACCTTAAGGAACAGGCATGACATTGTTGCGTGTCACATGTCTGTTTACACTCCAGCACAGTATGCTGGGAACTTCCGCTTGTGTATAGCTTTTGCTTTTGCTGTTCTCTCTGAGACGACATGAGAGAGAGATGACATGTTTCTTTGTTCTGATTTATGTTTAATAAAACTGTAGCTGTAGAATGACTTCACACATCTCACACCTACTTTTGTGTGCACAGTACACTCTGCTAATTGCGTGTCCTGGCTTTTGAAGCTCAGGTCACTAATTTATGTTGACCACAGGCCAACAGAAGGAGACATCTGAGCTGGGGCTTGCCAACTGGCCTCCCGACCCTCTGCATGTCGACAACAAGGTTCATCATCCCTGGCCCAGCACATGAAAAGGCTCCAGATCAAAAGCTAGACTGAAACAATAGTTAGAGGACATAGCCCAGTGGCAGAGAACATCCTTTGTTATATAGGCTCCTTGATTTCATCCTAGCACCCTAATTAAAGAGTCCCCATACTGGTTGATGGACAGCTTCCAAGCTCCTGGATAGAGTTGCCTCCAAGACCCTGGAAACTGCTATTCAGGGTAGACTGTACAAGAATCATTGCACCACTTGTCTGATTTGTGCAAAATAGTTTCACAACTGGGCTGCTTCAGTCGGTAGAGTGTGAGGCTCTTAATCTCAGGGCCGTGGGTTCAAGTCCCACATTGGGCAAAATATTCCTGCATTGCAGGGGTGGACTAGATGCCTCTTCTGGTCCCTTCCAATTCTACAGTTCTGTGATTCCATATTCACATGAGCTTGGTAGAGAAACAGAATGCAAGGGTTAAAGCATGAAACAATCCCACAAAAGGCAAGCCCCTAAGTGTTTAACTTCAGTTGGATCGGGTCCACAATAGCCTTCTATGATTATGTTAAAGTGAAATATAAGATTCCTAGCTATAAATTACTCTGTAGCCATATTCAGGAGTAATGCCTGAATAGGGCATGTAAACATGTTTAGGAAGTGTGTGTGTGTGAATGCCCAGATCAAACACATTCATCCAAACACATTTAGAAACCTGCCCTGCCCTTTCATCATGGGTGTGAGGTGTGTGAGTAGATATGGGGGGTGGAATTTGATTGCATTCACAATTAAAGGTGGACCTCCCTAATCTGCACTTTCTGAAACAATGCACAAGGCAAAACGTAGTCACCATTCAAAGTCTGCACTTCTCAGAATTTCACAGTGTAAATTGATTCCGCCAATTCCGCCAAAATTGATTTGCAAAACCGTGCATATTAGGCAAAATTGCACACAAATTGTGTATATTAGGAGTAACTAACACTAAAATGCTGAAGAATTGCCACGAGGAATATATATATATATATATATATATATATATATATATATATATATACCGTATTTTTTGCTCTATAAGACTCACTTTTTCCCTCCTAAAAAGTAAGGGGAAATGGGTGTGTGTCTTATGGAGTGAATGCAGGCTGCACAGCTATCACAGAAGCCAGAACAGCAAGAGGGATCGCTGCTTTCACTGAGCAGCGATCCCTCTTGCTGTTCTGGCTTCTGAGATTCAGAATATATTTTTTCTTGTTTTCCTCCTCCAAAAACTAGGTGCGTCTTGTGGTCTGGTGCGTCTTATAGAGCGAAAAATACGGTATATAATCTCACAAACTGTTGTGGAGGAGTGAATTTAAAATTGGGAAAATGAGAAACAGAAAGAAACAGAAATAGGAAGATTTGCTCATCCCTATGTGTATTGGGCCAGTGACTCTGTGCCATAGGAGCCAACTCTGGGGGGCCGTGGGTGCTTGGACACCCACAATAATATAATTGAGGGGGGCCAGGAACGCACAAAGTCAATGAGAAACAGGAAGACTTAGAGATGTTACCGATCAAACATTTAATATAGAATGGGATACCTACAGAGTATACCTAAAAGAACATTGTAAAAATCTAAATTCTTTGGCAGGTCTGGATTGACCCCTGCATGGTAGTAGGAAATTTTACAAAACCAATATAATTGAGACAATTAAAGACAGACAATGAAAAGTGTGCTGTCGAAAATGTAACTTAGGAACCACATCGGGGTGATTGGAAGTCATAATGGAATTTGTTATGTATGATGTAAATTTTTTTTTCTTGGTAATATGTATTGATTTTGGATTGTTTTTGTTGATTTATTTATTTTTTGTAAAATTAATAAAGCATTTTTTTAAAAAAAGTGATGAGAAAAGCCGGCAGGCGGCAGTGGTTCTGCCTCCGAGAAAGAAGCAGTTCAGCTCCACTCTCCACAGCTGGGGGGGTGTGCCTCGGACACGGAGACACAGTCTCTCTGCCTCCAAGTCCAAGCCCCTACCCGTGCAAAAGGGTGCCTTGCTGGCTGCAGAGAGGAGGGGGGAAAGGAGTCGCCGTCACCACCTGCCACAATGCAGATATCACACGCATTATGTGCAGGCATGTGACGCATTGTGGTGATGGGCAGCCACAATCCTGAAGGCAAGATGACACCCCTGCTCTGTATACTGAGGATGGCAGTATATGCATCTCCTACACTCTCTCCTTCTGTTTATTTATTTTTTTAATAATATTTATTAAAAAATTTCCAGAATAAAAAGGAAAGATAGCAAGAAAAAAAGAAAAAACAAATATGATTTACACTTGGTTTCAGTGGCATCTTTCCCGGACTTCCCCCCCCTCCCCCTCTTGTATTCCATTTCCCTTAAATTGATTCCACAGATTCTTACCCCAAATTTTAAAACCTTATTTGTAATTTTAAATAACCCATTTATTCCAAATTAATTTATCTTATTTATCTTAATGAACCATTTCTCCTTATATTTTATATAATTCCCTAAGATCGACCCCATTTCCCTTCCACGAATTCCCCTATTTTCAAACAACAAACATGAAAAAAGAAAAGAAAGAAATAATATATAATTTTACAGCCTTTGGATTCCAAATCTCCCCCCCCCCATTCCCCGGTTCCAATCCCCAAAGTTCATCCATTGTCTACTGCCAGCCTGGTGTATCCACGTCTATATCTCAACTCCACTTTGCCGTCTTTTGATAGCTTTTAATTTCAGAAAGTCCAATCTCGAAAAAACTCTCAGAAAAAGTCATTGTTCTTCCATCCAGACCTCTATGTTTAAGAGTCTAACTTAGATTCTATTTCTTGGTCCTTTTAAAGTCTGGATGTTCCAAATACTCCGGCTTCAAATTTGGTCCAGCTCTTATTCCTCAGGTTGCTTTTTCCTGTTCTGCTGCAGAAACCTTCTAATTCAGAAACTTCTTGTTCTCCACAGAGGCTTTTGTTATTCAGGAACATAACTTGCGTCAAGTCCCTTCCTTTCTTCAATAGATAAATCCATTGTCTCCTTTAGTATAGAAACCTCTGTAGACAAAATAATGCTTCGTTTTTGCAGCTTTCCCAAGAGATAACAGATCCTGCTCAAATTCATAGTATTTTTCCACTTGCTGCTACTGTTGCAATGTCCCAGCCTCCCTCTAGAGGGAATATGGTAACTTAATTTCTTTCAAAATCAGACCCAAAAGTCAAATAACTTGTTGCCTTTATTTCCAATAATTTATGTCCAAATTGTAACAAATCTAACCAGCAAAGCCATCGTAACAAAGTTCTCTTTTATTTTCCTGCTTTGACAGCTACTTTGACAGCTGTCAAAGTTTCTGTGTCTCTTCACCAATCTCTCATAGCGGATCGTTCCCGGTTCCCGGGGGGGTTGCATTTTAGTTCCCACAAATCAGTCTTCTCCTCCAGCACAATTATTGTAATTTCCCTTAGTGAAGTTAAAAAAAATTTTTCAGGTAAACAAGTTCATCTCTCGATCTTAGTTGTCAAATCCTTGCGTTGAGCCATCTACAACAGGGGGGGGCGGACTTCCTTTTTGCACTCCCCCCGCTCGCTCCAAATTCAAAGATCAAATTTCCCTTTTAAGTCCAATCAATTTACTCACGGGTTGTTCCTTTTAGTCCAAATCCGAAATTTTCAAAGAAGAAGTCGTTGCTCTCTGCCGAATGGCATGCGGCTTCGCTGGGCAGGGGAAGCATTGGACTCACAGCACCACACCCCCCCGTCACCCGCTCCGCAGCCTTTAAAAAGGCTCCTTCGCGGGTCGGGGGGGCGCAAACGGTGCCCGCCGAGTCACCAAGTCCATGGGCATCTCCGCCCATGGTTTATGAGGGTCCCCGCGTCGCCGGCACGGCAGGACCCGACCCCTACCCAGCCGACTCCCTCCGGAGCTCGGAGGGAGTCCGCCATTCGGCGATGGCGCCGACCCGGAAGTCGCTCTCTCCTTCTGTTTAGCTTCCTATTCAGGTATAGCATTTGAAGAGGACTTGAGTATTAAACCACATCCATGCCATACATCAACAGCGGTCAAACGGGTCCATATTGTTCTGATGTACATCTGAACAAAGTCCCTAAAAGCTTATGCCAGGGGTCAGCAAACTTTTTCAGCAGGAGGCCGGGACACTGTCCCTCAGACCTTGTGCGGAGCCAGATTATATTTTGGAAAAAAATGAATGAATGAATTCCTATGCCCCACAGATAACCCAGAGATGCATTTTAAATAAAAGGATATGTTCTACTCCTGTAAAAACACGCTGATTCCCGGACAGTCCGCGGGCTGGATTTAGAAGGCAATTGGGCTTGATCCAGCCCCTGGGGCTTAGTTTGCCTACCCATGGTTTATGCCACAATAAAAAAATGCTAATCTTTCAGATTCTGCAGTTGCTGTTGTTTTCTCTGGAGAGAGAGAGAGAGAGAGAGGCGCTATCCCTTTGGAAACAGAATTACTGTTTGACCCAAACAGAAAGCAGGATTAAATAAGGTGACCTATTCCAGGAAGCGGTTGGGGGACCTTATCATTGTTGGCACAGTGAATTCCTTTGAGGAAGGGGTGTTGCAGCCAGGCCTTGCCTGAATTATCTAATTACTGAATTTGAAATAGGAAGGCATTTTTTGAGAGGTCAGATTGCTATCTGTATCTGTAGCTTGCAATGTGATTGCCTGTTAAAGGTGGAAGACCGATAGGATACTTCTGCCTCACAGATAGTAGTAAGTGGGACAAGGAGTTAATAAACCTGAGAAATTAAAAGGATACAGGATGCCAATCTACTAAGCTCCACTGGCACACAGTTCACCTTCCTTTAAGTGGTGATTGCACAGATATATTGAGTTGGCTTTTCCTTTTAAAAAAAAAACACAAACTGATTTTACTAAGCTATCCTTGCTGCAAGAGGTGGGAGGGCATGAAAACACGGTGGCAGAATAGGCAACTATTGATGAAGGAAGGAAGGCCAATGACAACTTGGAGTCTCACTGTGTTGTGTATACAGTTAGAGGTTTAAGTCTCAGAAATGTACAATGCCCCAGGTTAACCTCTCATCCTGCCCCACCAGTTCTTTCATGAATACCTCAAAAAGCAACACCACTTAATGAAATTTTCCATCTTGCAGCTTCCTGCTGTAAGACCAGTGGGAATGCAAGCATCTTCAAGAAATATGAATTGCACTATTCCCTCCCCAAATAAAAGGATGTGTTCTGTAGAAAAATGCACACACACTGCAGATTCAGAAGGTGATGCTTAAATATCACCATCCAAGCTTGGAGGATATCTCTCTCAGTTTCACAAAATAAACATTTGACTCTCTTAATCAAATGCAAATAAAATAAATATTTAAAGGAAGTGACCCCACTGACTTTCTGGAGAGGGGATGGAAAACAATTACAATTTCCACAGGCTTCAGTGAACCAGCTGACTCCTCAGTCCTCCCCAGTTCCTTTCTATAGAGCCGTGTGTCTTTTTTCAGTACAAAGAAGTTAAAATTAAAGCCCAGTTGTTATTTTCATATGCTTTTGAATTATGGTGCTGGAGGAGACTCTTGAGAGTCCCATGGACTGCAAGAAGATCAAACCTCTCCATTCTGAAGGAAATCAGCCCTGAGTGCTCACTGGAAGGACAGATTGTGAAGCTGAGGCTCCAGTACTTTGGCCACCTCATGAGAAGAGAAGACTCCCTGGAGAAGACCCTGATGTTGGGAAAGATGGAGGGCACAAGGAGAAGGGGGCGACAGAGGACGAGATGGTTGGATAGTGTTTTCGAGGTTACCAGCATGAGTCTGACCAAGCTGCGGGGGGCAGTGGAGGACAGGAGTGCCTGGCGTTCTCTGGTCCATGGGGTCACGAAGAGTCGGACACGACTAAACGACTAAACAACAACAACAACATGCATTCACTTACTACATAGTCCATTGGGATACTGTATTGTTGGGAATAGGAAGTCAAATATTCTTGTAATAGGAAGAGCTGCAATCCAAAAAACAATCTCTGTCTCTCTGTTTCTGTCTCTGTCTCTGTCTCTGTCTCTCTCTCCCTGCATCCCTGGTAACTCTGTGCAAAAAACCCAACAGCTAAAGGAGGGGGAAGATCTTGCTTGATTTAAATTCATTCCTCCTCCAATGTCAGTCACTTATTCAAGAGTATAATTATGATTTTAAATCTGGTACTTCACTAATGCCAGCTTAAGGTGGGGGTCAGAAAATAAGGATGCAGTCATTCAGGGGAATAATATGAGTGGGCATGCTAAGGAGCATATAGTGGATTTGGGGTTTGTTTTGTTTTGAAAAGAGGTACAGTAGATCCAATCTACTTTCACACATGTAGGGCCTGAATGGCACAAATTCCGATTTTCAGGGTGCTCTTTTGCTTGGAGATCTAAGAACATAAGAAGAACATCCTGGATCAATCCAAGGTTCCATCTAGTCCAGCAGTCTGTTCTCTCAATGGTCATGAGAAGCCTGCAACAATACTCTCCCCACTGGTGATTCCCAGCACCTGGCATTCAGAGGCAGACTGGCTTTAACAGTGCAGGTGGAGCATAGACATAATGGCTAGTAACCATGGATAGCCTTATCCCCCATGAATTTGCCCAATGCTCTTTTAAAGGCATCCAGTTTGGTGGCCATCACTGCTCCCAGTGAGAGCAAATCCATAGCTTAACTACGTACTGTGTGAAGAAGTACTTTGGGGGGGGGGTATGTCTTGAATCTTCTAATATTCAGCTTCATTAGATGTCCAGTGTTATGGGAGAGGGAGAAAAAGCCGTTCTCTATCTACTTTCTTTACCCCAGACATAATTTTATGCACCATGATCATGCCTTGTCTTATGCACCATTCCTCTAAACCAGTGATGGCCAAACTTGGCTCTCCAGCTGTTTTGGGACTACAGTTCCCATCATCCCTAACCACTGGTCCTGTTAGCTAGGGATCATGGGAGTTGTAGTCCCAAATCAGCTGGAGGGCCAAGTTTGGCCATCACTGCTCTAAACCAAAAAGGCCCAGATGTTGCAACCTTTCCTCATAAGAGAGGTGCTCCATCCCCTTGATAATCTCCAAGTCCATTCTTGGATTCAGCTACCTGGGAGCCCACCATATCCACAGTGATTTGCATACAACTGAGAGGGCTTTGGAGAATGGCAAAGCAACTGGGTCTCCTTTTCAAGTTGGCCTGAATTCCAGATGACATTCCAGGAGAGGTGATACTAAAACACACACACACACCAGAGTTTATCATATCTCAGTCACAGTATCACGGGACATCATTGCATTCTTGCCTTTCAAGAGAGGAGTTCCTACTCTCTGCTTAAAGGTAAAGGGTAAAGGGACCCCTGAGCCAGTGTGGTGTAGTGGTTAAGAGCGGTGGACTCGTAATCTGGTGAACTGGGTTCAATTCCCCGTTCCTCCACATGCAGCTGTTGGGTGACCTTGGGCTAGTCACACTTCTCTGAAGTCTCTTAGCCCCACTCACTTAAGAAAACTTAGGCACATTTTGGTGCATCCTAAGCAGAGGGACGCGGGTGGCGCTGTGGGTTAAACCACAGAGCCTAGGACTTGCGATTGGCAAGTCCTAGGCTCTGTGGTTTAACCCACAGCGCCACCCGCGTCCCTCTGCTTAGGATGCACCAAAATGTGCCTAAGTTTTCTTAAGTATTTTCTATTCCACCTTTTCACCAAAGAGCTGAAGGCAATGCATGAGGTTTACTCTCCCATTTTATCTTCACAACAGTCCTATGAGGTATGTTAAGCCAAAAGATAGAGAATGGCCCAACCTCACTCAGTTAGCATCGTAATTAAGTGGTGCCCAAAGTCTTAATCCAGCACTCTAAACCAGCCGCCTGGGGCTTCTGGGAGTTGTGGTCCAAGAATACCTGGAGAGCACTGGGTTGGTGAAGGCTACTCTAAGCAATGCACCCCACTAACTCTAGAATCATAATAACATCTATGGCTTGCTTTAGATGAATTGAGGGTTTCTTCCAGCTCTAATGTTCCATGAGATTCTAAATAAAGCCGATAAGACTTGATTGGAATTTAGCAGAGGTCCTTTTACTTCTTTGTTTTTAGAGCTGTTCCGTTTATAGATCAGATGAATCAGTTGAAATGCTTTCATGGTATTGTCTGATGTTAATTGCTCCTTAATGAAGCCCATCTTATTGGTGGAAAAAGGATCTTGAAGGATGCTTTCCAGGCAAAAGTCCAGCACTTTCCCCCCTTAATATCTTGCAGTCATCACTGATTAATGATGCAGCTTGGGAGTCATTATCTGAACCTTTGGCTTGACTTTTTCCTCAAATCAAGGAGACTAATGGGGATCTTATTTGTTCTTGGAAGTTGGGAACCCAGCAAACACTTCTTTAAAGGTGAGGGGATAAATGCACACCCTGAATTTTAATGACTGTTGGAGGGAAAGGGCGGGGGGTGGAATTAGAAAGCCAAACACCATAACAAGCAGGGATTGGGCATTTGTAATTGTCTTGGAAGATTTTTAAGTGATTCAGATCCAATTTAATTTTTTATCCTTGCCTCCTGGTAGCTAAAACATTCAGAAAAGCACTGTCTTCAATTCTCAATTTCAGACAAAGAAAACAAAGGTGAAATAAATATTTTCATAACTGAGAAACCTTAATTCCTACCAGTTAAGCCAGCTCCTTATTTAAGGTGCAAATGATAAAGCAAAGCCACATAATATTGAATTAAAGCCCTAACATCTGGATATAATAAAGCATTCCTCCAACATCTAGACACTAAAAGGCACTTCTCACTGGAGGACTTAATTCACATGAAAAAAAATGGGCATGAGTTGAGTGGGCAGGTCTCATGTGATTACCTCACCATGACTTCGTCCTCCTTCATATCAGTGTTTTATTGTGCATTCTAATTATGTGTGTTTGTGTTTTCAGTAATTGCTTTTAATACTTATAAGCCACTTAGAAGGCACCTTGCAGTATACAAATTCATAAATAATAATAATTCCCAGCACCACAGTAAAATAGTCAACAACCTCTTGGTTAGCTGACCTTCTAACAACAGCATTAACCCTTAAGTTACAAAATGAATGATCCCTGTTGTTGGACTTCTAACAGCGTCTTGGTCTGATTCAACAGAACTGTTTTTGCAAACTAGGACAGAACAGCAGCAGATCTCGGAGAAACATAGTGGGTCAATATGTGGGACAAGGCCAAATCATGGAGAGTTTTCACTCTGGCAAAAATCGATTTTGCTGTGTTCAGAATATTATTTTAATTTTTCATTGGTAATCCTAGCACAGTCTGTGAGGAGCTGATCCAGTGAGAGTCAAAATCCTTAAATTTGCACAGTAGTAGACAAACATTCACACCAAAGCACGCAAATATTTTGATGCACTTGTGATGATGTACAGATAAAGATACTTCTCTGGGTATGGAAGGAGTTGAAGATAGACAGATCACCATATGGAAGCAGCCACTACAGGGAAAGCTAAAAAAAAGAAAAGAAAAGAAACTAGCATCAGAACAATAGCAGTAATTTGTGTGCATCAAGATTTGGAGTGCACTGTCGGTCCATTGAAAACAAATGGAATTTTGCAAATGTGACTTTAGTGGGCTGTTGATTGTGCCTTTGTCATTTCTGAAAACATGACTGCAATTTTGCAGTATAGCGCAATACATTGAGGCATAAGACCTTAACACGGTGTGTATTGAGCACTTGAAAACACCAATTTGTCATTGTTGGGAAACGCTCCCAGTTCAAATTTCTTCAGCACAAACCCAGGGCGGGGAGGAGCAGGAATCAAAACAAAGGGGGCATCATTCTTTTAGTGCAACTTGCTGCTGAAAGTGTTCTAAATAAGCTAGATAATAGTTTGTTGGTTCTGAAGTTGCAGACACAAAAATAACAAGGAAGAAGAAAAAAAGTGCTTTCCTTTTCAAACCTCTTGTATTTTCTGTTAAGGAATACATCTGATGTATACAGTAGGGTTGTTGCTTGTTTGGAGTTCTCCATGGAGAAAATAACCCTTTATTTTCACAGATCGAAATGCACAGCTTATGTTGGTAATAGTAAATGACAGGGGTTATAGAAAACCCGCAGAGAGAAAGGGAAAAGATTAATAAAGGATGTACTGAATAAAGCAAACAAGGAAAATATCAAGCGATGAGATTAGTCAAAGGGAGGGGGGAAGACGCAGCTTGTTTGGAAAGGGATTCTCTAGTGACTGTGATAAATCATGCAGGAGGTTTTGTACCCCATGCAACGCAAATTTCACAAGAATTAGCAGTGAACACCTGCAGTCCTCAGCGTGTCCACTTCTGGCAATGAAGTGTCCATGAGGCAATGCTGTCGTCCGGCCAAAAACGATATTACCTGGCTTCACAGATCATCATCAATGTTGAACTAATAATTTGTCTTAGACAACTGTTGACATGACTGGCTCCAGGGAACCAGCACAAAGTAAGCAAGGTGTTCAGGACTGCACCTGCCAGAATTACCTCTTCTAACACAAACTCTTATGCTACAGAATGTTGAGTGCCAGTTAGAAAAGAATAAACTCAGTGGGACAGAGAGGGAATGGGGTTGCCGGTATCCTGGAGGGAGGCTGGCTAACCTGCTGGAACCCTGTACAAGAGCGCTCCCATTAGGTAGGAGAATACACTGCAGGTCCCATTTGTTTCAAATAATTAGGGACACTTATGTGAACTTTTGCAGTGCGTCCTTCTCACACCAGAAGCGTAAGAGCTGCCTTTGTGCACAGCAGCTGTCCTGGGTGTCTTTTCATCTCTGTTTCATTTCAACATCAGCAGGCAGCTTCCTCACCTATTGACCACCGATTATCAGCGAGTGACACACACTGCCGATGCAGCTTCTGAAAATCTCTTGCGAGGAAGTGACTGTGAAAGCAGCATGAGGTGACTGCCGAGTGACTTCCTGCTGCCTCTCCCCCACCCACATATCCCAACACTTTCACATAAACAAGAATGCTTGCTTAAAAGAGTACTTGGCAAAGGTAGCTTGTCCTCAGCGAAATAATCTGTGGGGAAGAGATTCTGCCTGTTCAGAGCTGTGTAGTGAGGAGTGAATGGATGACTCACTAAATCTGCAGAGCTATACGTGTGTGTGTGTGTGTGTGTGTGTGTGTGTGTGTGTGTAAAAGTACAGAGACATGCGTATCTATTCTACTTCTTCACACAGCACAAACTATGGAACTTGCTCCACAGGAGGCAGTGATGGCCACCAACATAGATGGCTTTCAAAAAGGATTGAACTATACCCTGGATGAGAGTGTTATCAATGGTCATGATAGCTATGCTCTGCTGCCACAGTTGGGGCAGCAAGGCTTCTGAAAGCCAGTTGCTGGAAACTACAGGGGGGGGAGAGATTTTGCTCATGTCCTACTTGCAGGTTTCCCACAGGCATCCATTTGGCCACTGTGAAAGTAGTATGCTAAATGAGGTGGGCCATTGGCCTGATTGCCAGCAGGCCCTTCTTATGTCCTGGCTCTCTGTTGAATGAGATGTAATTCATAAGAGGCAAGAGGGACACTAATAGGGAAGGAGTTTTTTTAAAGAAGAGAGAACAGAACTCAGCAGCAGCTTCGCATGTAAAATGTCCCAGGTTCAATCACCAGCATCACTGGGTAGGACCGGGAATATTCCAAGTCTGAAACCCTGAAGATATGCTGCCAGTCATTGTAGGCCAATGTTTTTCAATCATGGGTCCCCAGATGTGGTTGGACTACAATTTCCTTCATTCGCAGTCAGCTTAGCCAATGGTGTAGTCCAGCCTCTCTCGACCTTGGGTTCCTGTATGTTGCTGTCCAACACTCCCATTATCCCTGACGGCTGGTCATGGATGATGGGAGTTGTAGTCCAAAAATATCTGGGGACGCAAGGTTAAGAAAGGCTAGTGTAGCCATTACTGAGATAAATAAACCAATGGTCTAAGGCAGCCTCCTAATCCTCCCATTTCTCTATAGTAGCTTTCCTACATGCTTTGCACTGGTTGCCTCCATTCCTACCCTGTTCATGGCCATGTTCCAATTGGCTGCTGGTTTGCAGCACTGGAGTAACATTGACTAGTAGCTTCAAAGTTTTTCTGGGAAATCTTGATGATGATGATGATGATGATGATGATGATGAGTAGATGTGTAAAAAGATTTGATCTAATACATTTCTGTCACCTGAATACACGGCATAAGTCCTTGACTCTGACACCCATTTGTTAAACTGTTTATCACCTTTTGAACCTGCCATTCCTCCAAATTACCTAAGGAATTGGTACACAGTTTCTCCCTCTCCATCTAACCTCACAACAACTCTGTCAGGGTGACTGGCTCAAGGGCACCCAGTGAGCCTCCTGACAAGAGTGGATTTGAACCTCCCAAGTCCTATTCTGACACTCTGACCACTAGACCACATCGGCTACTAAAGGTCAAACAACATGTACAGTATATACAGTTATGAAGGATGTTCACTCTTCATACTGTAATGTTGCATGGGGGAAATGAAGCTGAATCCAAAAATTTGGCTTGTGGTAGAAGAGCTTGTGGTAAAGGTAAAGGATCCCTGGACAGTTAAGTCCAATCAAAGGTGACTATGGGGTTGTGGTACTCATCTCGCTTTCAGGCCAAGGGAGCCAGCATTTGTCCACAGACAGCTTTCTGGGTTATGTGGTCAGCATGACTAAACCGCTTCTGGTGCAACGGGGCACTGTGACGGAAATCACAGCACATGGAAACGCCATTTACCCAGTGGCGTAGCGTGGGTTGTCAGCACCCAGGGCAAGGCAAGTAATTTGCGCCCCCTAACCCATGGATTTGCGCCCCCTAACCCGTGGATTTGCGCCCCCTAACCCTAACCCCCAGATGTTGTGCCTGGTGCGTCCGGCCCCCCCTGCACCCCCCACGCTACGCCACTGCATTTACCTTCCTGCCACAGCGGTACCTATTTATCTACTTGCACTGGTATGCTTTCGAACTGCTAGGTTGACACGAACTGGGACAGAACAACGGGAGCTCACTCCGTTGTGGGGATTCGAATAACCAACCTTCTGATCGGCAAGCCCAAGAGGCTTGGTGGTTTGCATCACCCGTGTCTAGAAGTGACCAAATGGCTGACAAGCTTATGTGTCATAGCATGTCAGGCCAAGCTTTATCTTCTTCTTCTCCTCCTTCTCCTCCTCCTCCTCCTCTTCCTTCTTTTTGTGCGAACTGAATTATAATCCCATGCACTGCAGGTTTTCTTCCTGCTGCTTTTCTTTCTTTGTTCCTTACTGGAGTGCTGTAATGACTAATGAATTAATGTCAGCACAGAACTTAAGACTTCTCCCTCAAGCGCTTATCTGATGAAAATAGGCACACTTGTTTTATACCAGAGGAGAGAGCAGCTCCCTCACAAGGTGACAGGGAAACAGAGAATGTGACAGAACAGATTATGTGAGGTCCAATGACATGCGTGGCAGTTGAAAGGCGCAACTTCAACACATGCATTTCCCTCCCACATAGAAAACATGTCTCTTTAGATACCACAGGACAAAAGCCCTCTCGAGTTCACATCACCTGCTCGGCTCACTTGTTCTCCTTTCCCCTTCCAAATCGGAGTTCACACTGCAGCGCTCTCGTCTAGCCTCAAAGGACTCCTGGCTCATGGGTTATCAGGAAGGAAGCCTGAGGGAATTAGGATGGCAGTTGCTAAGCAACTGCTCATATGCCTTCTTCATCACCATTCATTTTTAAAAAGATGATGAAGAAGGAAGACGAGAGGTTCTTAAGAAATAAGCCTAACTGATTTCAATAGGACTTGCTTCTAGATTAGGGTTGTTGGGTCAGGAGCAACTCAGTCTCTGAGCTTTTGAGGTCCAAACCTGAAACCTAGGTGTGGCTCTACCAATATATGTACAGTGGTACCTCGGGTTAAGAACTTAATTCGTTCCGGAGGTCCGTTCTTGACCTGAAACTGTTCTTAACCTGAAGCACCACTTTAGCTAATGGGGCCTCCCACTGCCGCCACGCCGCTGGAGTACGATTTCTGTTCTCATCCTGAAGCAAAGTTCTTAACCCGAGGTACCATTTCTGGGTTAGCAGAGTCTGTAACCTGAAGCATCTGTAACCCGAGGTACCACTGTATGGTAGTGTAGGCTGACTCAAAAGTGAGTTGCACTGCATTCAGTGGGTCTTGCTCTTCAGTCAGTGTTTGCAGCTTAAGAGCTTGTGTGCTAATGGTACAAGGTCTACCCTTATGGAAGGGGAAGATAGGTAATACTCCCACCATGGTGGTTACTGGTGATGCCTAAGTTGAGAAGTGGGATGTTTATGTAGCAGGTATGTCATTGGTAGGGAAGGGTGATGGACAGAATTGGAAGCATTTAGAATTAATGAGCTGCTTTAGCTATCTCTACATCAGAAGGACTATCAGCTCTTCCTTAACTTTACAGGAACTTACCCTTTTATGGAATAAACGGCGTACTTTGTGGAAGAGAACATGTCTATTGCCTAATCAAATAGCCACCACAGCCTTCTCCTTTTGTTCTTGTTGAAATGTTGATATGGCTGCCATGTCCCAGATATCTTACTTTATCTAATCTGTGACGTGATCTTATCTTTATCCTGCTAATATTTTCTGACACCAACTCCCATGTTGTGCTGCCTCACAGAAAACACTCAGCTATTTATTCAAATGGAATTACAGAAAGATTTGCCATGACAGCTACAAAAGAGAAGCAATATTAAGTGGGCACGTGTATGCAGGAACTATTTGCCTTCCAGACTCTTAGGGATGCAACTTCAATGGAGCCACCCCTGAGTAAATTTCTGTGCTCTCAGGCAGTTGCTTATTAAATACAAATGGAATATTGAAGGCTGCATTTGGGCTTCACAGTCTGAATTTATAAAGCATTAAAATAATGTAAGAGATAACGTGTTTGTCTCCAAAATACACTTCACGGCTGCTTCACTGAGATTATGAAAACAGCAACTAAATATTAGATTAATCCCCAAGTATACACTATCCATCAAGGGCATGTGGTAGGATAAGTTAATATAATTCCTCTGGCTTTGCTTATTTCAATTTATTATTTATACTATCTACATTCTGCTTTTGTCACCAACACAAACCACTCAAAGCCGGCTAACAAAAGCAAGAAATCTCACCATAAAAAAAATAGCATTGAAGCAACATACAACGTTTCAGGAAACATATACTAACAAGTACAACAGCAGAAAATAATATTAAAACCCACTGAAACATCATACAATATTGTAGTAAAAGCCATAAATATCCTATAATGTTAACATGAAAAAGTAGACTAGCATAAAATAAATTAATTCTATTTCCTGAATCTTAAAAGTCAGTTTTTACTGTATGCAAATTGTTGTTGTTGTTTAGTCGTTTAGTTGTGTCCGACTCTTCATGACCCCATGGACCAGAGCACGCCAGACACTTCTGTCTTCCACTGCCTCCCACAGTTTGGTCAAACTCATGTGAGTTTGACCAAACTGTATGCAAATAGCACCTCAAAATTCACTATTCTGTTGATGGGCAAGGGAATAAGAGAACCATTTCACTGAATTTCTCCAGGAGAAAAGAAATTCTCTAATATTTTGTCTCAAATGGAGTTATACTATTTAGGAATAGCAGTAGTACAGTTTCTTTCTTTCTTTCTTTCTTTCTTTTTTAGAATAATATTTATTACCATTTCCAACAATTTAAACACTACCAAAAAATAAAAACAATACAATACAATACAAAAAAACACACACAAAAACACTACATTACACTAACAAAACACTAACATTAAACAACAAAACAAAACAAACACAGTTCAAAACACATCAAATAGTTTCAATATCTTATCTTTCATTCCCTTATTTCTGTGACCTCCTCACACCTCCCTTTTTGTATTCCACTTCTATTAATTTTCCAGCAATTCCTTTCCATCTTCCTCTGTTTTTAATCCTATAATTATCTTAACACATTCTAACCTTATTTTCCCTTTAATACTCTATTAATCTATTTATCCTTAATTCCTTATAACATTTCTACTAAAGCCATATAACTTCATTCCAACATTTTCCTAACATTCATTAATTTTACAGTATTTCCGTAAATAGTCTTTAAACTTTTTCCAGTCTTCTTCCACCGACTCTTCTCCCTGGTCTCGGATTCTGCCAGTCATTTCCGCCAATTCCATGTAGTCCATCAACTTCATCTGCCATTCTTCCCGGGTGGGTAAATCTTGTGTCTTCCAATATTTTGCGATAAGTATTCTTGCTGCTGTTGTTGCATACATAAAAAATGTTCTATCCTTCTTTGGCACCAATAGGCTGACCATGCCCAGGAGAAAGGCCTCTGGTTTCTTCAGGAAGGTATATTTGAATACCTTTTTCATTTCATTATAAATCATCTCCCAGAATGTCTTAATCCTTGGGCATGTCCACCAAGGTGAAAGAATATACCTTCAATCTCATTACATTTCCAACATTTATTATCGGGCAAATGGTAAATTTTTGCAAGCTTGACTGGTGTCATGTACCACCTGTAAATCATTTTCATTAAGTTTTCTCTTAGGGCATTACATGCCATAAATTTCATACCTGTGGTCCATAACTGTTCCCAGTCAGCCATCATTATGTTATGTCCAACATCTTGTGCCCATTTAATCATATCAGATTTCACCATTTCATCCTGAGTGTTCCATCTCAGCAACAAGTTATACATTCTTGACAAATGCTTAGTTTTTGGATCAAACAATTCTGTTTCCAATTTTGATTTTTCCACCTGGAAGCCAACTTTTTTGTCCGAATTATATGCCTCCATTATTTGGTAATAATGAAGCCAATCTCGCACTTTATTTTTCAATTTTTCAAAGCTCTGCAATTTTATTCTGTCTCCATCTTGTTCCAAAATTTCCCAATATTTTGGCCATTTGGCCTCCATATTGAGTTTTTTCTGTGCCTTTGCTTCCATTGGTGACAACCATCTTGGGGTTTTCTTTTCTAACAAATCCTTATATCTTATCCAAACATTAAACAATGCTTTTCTAACAATGTGATTTTTAAACGCTTTATGTGCTTTTACCTTATCATACCACAAATATGCATGCCAGCCAAATACATTATTAAAACCTTCTAAATCCAACACATCAGTGTTTTCAAGAAGCAGCCATTCTCTCAGCCAGCAAAAAGCAGCTGATTCATAATATAATTTAAGGTCTGGCAGGGCAAATCCACCTCTTTCTTTAGCATCAGTTAATATCTTAAATTTTATTCGAGGCTTCTTGCCTTGCCAAACAAATCTAGAAATATCTTTCTGCCACTTCTTGAAACAATCCATCTTATCCAAAATTTGCAATGTTTGAAACAAAAACAACATCCTTGGCAGCACATTCATTTTTATCACAGCAATTCGGCCTAACAATGATAACTTCAAATTTGTCCATATTTCTAAATCCTTTTTCACTTCAGTCCAACATTTTTCATAATTATCCTTAAATAAATTCACATTTTTGGCTGTCATATTAACCCCTAAATATTTCACTTTCTTAACCAATGTTAATCCTGTCTCCTCCTGAAACTTTTCTCTCTCATTCACAGTTAAATTTTTCTCTAAAACCTTAGTTTTCATCTTGTTCAACTTAAAGCCTGCTACCTGTCCAAATTCTTGAATCAGTTCCAATACCCTTTTAGTACTAGATTCTGGCTCTTTCTTTCTTCCCCTTGTTAGTTGCAGCAGCACCACCAGCTGCTTTAGCAACAAGGCCATTTTTCATCCTCTACAATGCCCTTTACCTAGCATTGTTCCAGGTCATCATGGAAGGAGATGGTGCCCACCACCCAAAAACTGGTGCAGAATATTCACTGAAAATTCTATAAAGTGGCCTTACTTTTATAGGATGGCCAAATAAATTTATTTATTTTTTATTATTGATTAAATTTGTATACCACCTTCAATCTGTAGATCTCAGGGAAGTTCACAACAACAACAAAATCTCAGGAAAATAAAAATAAAATATCTCAGAAATTTTATCAGGAAAATGTACTCAGAGAAATTTTGGCTGCCCTCAATTTCTATGCCTGTGGTGCCATAACTACAAAAACAAGAAAGAACTTCTTTTCTAGTCAGGATGTATATTTGCCTCTCTCTGCACATTACTCTTATTTACATTGCAAGCTCATGTGCCGTTTTGTTGGTCATTCACTAAAGATCCTTTTGGAGCCGTGTGCAGTTTGCTTGTGTTCATCACGCTGAATAATTGGGATCCTTCACTGCTCACCACTGACTTCAGATCACTGATAACAAGTTCAATAGCCACATCCTATATTGTTTTCCATATGCTATTGACCTAGGTGGAGCTTTCTTCAGGGTAGACATGATAAGACTGCACTCTAAAAAATGTTTTTAGGGCTGTACAGTAGTAAGAAAAGAAGTCCCGTCCTTACAATCCAAAGAAGGTAGTAAAAATAAGACAAAAATCATAATTACAGGATTCAATTACCCATGTTGTTTCAGCAGTCTTGAAAAATCTATTTTGTTTCTTTTCAGAATTAATGCAAATTTTAGTATAAATTGAGCCTCCAGCTATTTAACAGGAATTCCAAGAATTTTAACAGCTTTTAAAAAGTTATCACTGGAATGATTTGTGTTGGGATAGCAGAGAACATATGTTTATTTGATCCTTATTGCAGAAACCCAGGATGCTGCAGTAACACTGTGCATTCTTTAAAACACTCTTTAAAACACATCCAGGCTACAAATGATTTGAATTGAAGCAATTTGAACAGGAGAGGAAGATCATACATAAGCAGCACAGCATGGAACATCATTAAGAGCTTCTCCCAGATGTTAAGGATTCCATGTGTCACAATCAACTAGAGTGCTTTAAAGCCACAATGCCTATTTCTGAGCCTCTTGGGCAGGCATCCCCAAACTTGGCCCTCCAGTTGTTTTGAGACTACAATTCCCATCATACCTGACCACTGGTCCTGTTAGCTAGGCATAATGGGAGTTGTAGCCCCAAAACATCTGGAGGGCTGAGTTTGGGGGTGCCTGCTCTTCGGCTTGCCAATCAGAAGGTTGTAGGTTCAAATTCGCGTGATGGTGGTGAGCTCCCATTGCTCGGTCCCAGATTCTGCCAACCTAGCAGTTCAAAAGCACACCAGTGCAAGTAGATAAATAGGTACCACTGTGGCAGGAAGGTAAAAAGTGTTTCCATGCACTCTGGCACTCATTACAATGTCCCATTGTGCCAGAAGTGATTTAGTCATGCTGGCCACATGACACGGAAAGCTGTCTGTGGACAAACGCTAGCTCCCTTGGCCTGAAAAGCGAGATGAGCGCCGCACCCCATAGTTGCCTTTGAGTGGACTTAACCATCCACGGGTCCTTTACCTTTTTACCTTACCCTATTTTTGCAGAAGAAACAGCCTCAGACACACTGGATTTTAGTGTGTATGTGCTGTACGGACTGAGAAGGAGACTACATTTCACATTTTCCTTGAGGTTGTTTACTTCAGACTCAGTGCTAATGGATTAGATTTTTAAATTATTATTTTATAAATAAAACATTTGACATACATTTAGATAAATATTGAAATGGGCTAAATAACAATGGCATTTTCCCTGCTCCAAAAGGAGAGCAACCCTGGATTTCTGATAACATGTACCCATAAGCTTGATACATTTTACGAGTCTGAGCTATGTCCAGCGAGCTGGACATATTCATGCACTATTTATATACATATTCATGTGCTAACCTCGTCTGGTGAGATCCAGACAATTCTTTGCATGAGCAGAAGGTACTTGTACACAGGGGAATCCTCCGGTTTCTGTCAAAAAAAACCCCACCCCAACACTTCTCACAATATTCCAGAGCAGGGGTCAGCAAACTTTTTCAGCAGTGGGCCAGTCCACTGTCCCTCATACAGTGTGGGGGGGAGAGTATATTTTGGGGTGGGGGATGAATTCCTATGCCCACAAATAACCCAGAGATGCATTTTAAATAAAGGCACACATTCTACTCATGTAAAAACACGCTGATTCCTGGACCACCCATGGGCAGGATTTAGAAGGCGATTGGGCCGGATCTGGCCCCCACGCCTCAGTTTGCCTACCCATGTTCCAGAGGGCCTCTTAAATCTCAAGAGGGGCTTCCCAGGAGGTGAAACAGAAAGGGTGAAATAGCTTCTGTATGACCTGTTTATTGGGCATTTGCCTTGATTTGTTTGAACAAAGTTTGTAGGGAGGTGATATGACATCAATTGTTGAACCTTCATTCTTTGTTTTCTTTTGTGGGGTTATACGACATCCCATCAAGCAGTTGTTATCCCATACTTTCCAGTGTGTTTCCCAGTCACTTTCCATACCATAAAAAGTCATCCCACTTTGTTCTGTTTTGGTAGCAGACGTATTGCTCTCGAACCAAGATCCATTTTAATTACGCAACCTGCATGTTTTGGTATGCACTGAGTCCCACCCACACAAGAAATGACAATCTGGAAGTGTCCGGTATCCCAAATTCCACTGAATGGTTTCAGGAGGAAGAGAAATTCTCCAATAGATTGTCAGGGGTGGGACTTACCCCTGGAGCACCTGTAATAGCACACTTATTTTTTTGTTTCTTTGTTTTGCTGTCAGTGCAGTGACAGCTTTTGGTAGCCAGGCTACCATTTTGCATCCTCTGAAATGCCCCAGACCTAATACCATTGCTGGACATTCAGGGGACAGAATGGCAGCTCCGAGAAGGGGGGGGGAGTTGTTAATATTTAGGGGAAATTCTGCAATGTGGCCTTTTTCTAGGACTCAAGAAAATTTGGAGGGGGTATATTTTGAGAAATTTTGGCTCAGCTTTGGTTGCAGTAATTGCCACCTAGGCCCCTGTATCTTCTGCATCACTTTGTTTAGCAGCATCATTTATGGAGCTCACATTTATTTTTTCATTGCACTTCTCTCTAGTCAATCAATTCTTCTAACAGTACATAAAGCCTAATCATTACCCCAAAGACTCCCTAGTCATTAGGCAGTGTGATGACATGCAGCTCAGTGCATCTCACTTAGTGCTCTTTAAATGCCAAGATTCATGATGAACTTGAAATAAATGTTCAGTGCTTATAGTTAGTAGGAGTCAATGAGCTCAAACTATTCTCAGATAAATTGAACAGCTAGTACCTGCACATGATGAGCTTGATGAGCACCGTGAATGCAACCATTACCATCTGGGGGGTTTGTGTGTGTGTGTGTGTGTGTGTGTGTTTTACTAGGAGCAGCTACACTGCAATAAACCCAAGACTCTGCTACATTTGTGTTCTGGAAGCGTGCCAAAGGCAGAAGATTCTCATACGTCACCTTTGAGGAAGGTACAGTGTGATACATCTTGCATGCTGAAGAATGCACAACCGAGCTGAGTTTAATCGCCTACATTTTTCCTCTATGTAAATCTTCCTGTGTTTGGAATAGATTGCATTCTCCATTAGTTATAGTGACTCTGCAGACTCACCCGAGAATATTTGCTATGACACCGCAAGCCTCCCAGAGGCTTTGTTCAGGGCTGGCATTTGGTTTTGGCAACCACTGAGGCCATTGCCTGGAGCCCCCAGAACTCTCTGGCCCTCCTCCTTGTTGTGATTGCATATTCATTTGCCCTCTGAGTGACAGAGTGAGCAAGCAACGTCGAGGAGAATGGAGCAGCCGCCACTATTGACCTCCTTCTCATCTTGACCCGATGGGTGGGACCCATAAGAAAAGGGCAAGCAAACAGGCAGCTGTGTCATGTACGAGAGAAAGCACAGTCAAATGCTCAGCTAGGAAGACATGGTTGGGGAGTCTTGCTCAAGAGCCTCCTAAAACCAGCAATAGGTTTATAGTTGAAGGCCTTTCCTTCCTCCTGATATCGCGTAGCTGCTTGGGAGCCACTGGTAGGTGTGCTCCTCCTTCAGCACTCCATTAATGGTCCTAAGGCACATGATGCAACGTCACACAGACTGGCTGGATACAGAAGAGTGGTAGGAGGCACCAGCTGGGGGAAGCCCCAAGGGAAGAAGGCTCAGAGCCAGGGGATTGGTGGTGAGTTGATGATGAGGGGGAAGAAGGAGCAGGCGGGCAGGAGGAGGTGTTGAAAGCTAAAGAGGCAACATGGTTTAGTGAGCAGGAAGAGGCTGTGGCAGAGAGCAGTTCAGATTCCGAGGCTGAAGCAGAGGATGGAGAGGAGGATGGCCAAGAGTCAAAGTTGAGATAGGCTGCTGAAGAATCGGGCATCTTGCCCTTCTGCTGTTAGCAGCTCCCCTCTCCCCTGGCCTCCTAGAACACGCAGAGAAATGAAAAGAGCAGAGCAGAGATGGGTTGTGCACAAATGCAGTTTGTGACTGCTTGGGAAAGACCCTGGAAACAAGGAGCCTTAGAGAGTGGTGGGAAGGCAGGGACCTCCAGTCCTCACAACTTCTGAGACCCTTCTTCATGTGCCCCTTCTGAAGGGCAGTAACACGGGAATGGGCCTTTTCTGTGGTGGCTCACTGTTTGTGGAATGCTCTCCCCAGTGAGGTTTGCCTGGTGCCTTCTTTACATAGCTCTGGGCACCTGGAAGAAACATTCCTTTTCTCCCAGGCCGCCCTCTCTCTCTCTCTCTCTCTCTGTGTGTGTGTGTGTGTGTTTGTTGGAGTGTTATTGTTTTTGTTTGTTACTATGATATGTCTTTTTGTGTTTTTATCTTGTAAACTTCCCTGTGATCCACGGACGAGGGGCAGTATAGAAATTTAAATAAATAAATAAATAAATAAATAAAGTTGGCCACAATTCAACATAGCACAGCCCACTTTTCAAGAATAGTCATACTTTTCTTGCCCTCACATACTTTTATCTGTTTCAGGAAGGGCTCACTGTGTTCGTTTTAATACTGTGTGTTTTAAGAGGGGCCTATTATATTTATTGTGCCCGGCCAACATCTTCATACTGCATCCCTGACAAATTATTGCAATTTCAACATTTAATTTTGAGCTGCCCTCCCACTAGCAAAATTGTTGATGCTGTTTCTACCCCCAGGGAAAAGGGGGGGGTATGGGTTTTGGGGTGGTGGCAAGCACAAGCATTCTCTTTTCCTCTTCCCAGAGCAAAAGAAGCAGCTTGCAGATTGAGAGCCATTACTTTTATTATTATTTTATTATGCACAATATGGAAAATATTAAATAGATCAATAGAAGAATGAAGCTGTTCCGAGTTGATCTCCATGGAGTAAGAACAGTGTGGGGGGCTGTGGGAAGAATTATAGGGAGAAACAAATTAAATTTACACATTTCAGATAATCAGGCATGTGGTTTACCCTCTGTGGGTTCTCTAATCTAGCTTTTCTTAATTACATTCTTTGTAAGATGCATTGTTTCACTTTTTCCCCCATGGAGTTCTTTTTGTTGGGGGAGTATGTAGTGTAATTACTAAGCTCCTGGCATTATTTCTGTTTTTTATTATGAAATGTCAAGATTCTGAAAAGGAAAATTTCACGCACTATATAATGTCAATCATCTGTCTTTATGAGATGGAACAGCATTCACTTTGTTCAAAATGTTTGTTTAAATGGGAGGGGAAAGACAGGGACTCCGTTCGTGCAAGTTGTTGCTAAAATACTAGACTGTCCTTCTTTTTGCATAGGATCTTAAAATTTTGATTAGTTTGAAGTTTGTTTTTCTTTCAGAAGGCATGCTTAAACGTGTTAGCATTGCAATAAAGACATACATCTTTAAAAACTAACTAACTAACTAACAAAGCAGACAGGCAGCTATGCCTAAATTTAGGCCTTGTGGATGTGGAGAAGTTGGAAGCAGAAGAAATGGAAAGCTGTTGAAGGAGACCCTGAATGTGAATAAGTAAAAGCAGTCCCAGATTTACAGAAGTTGTCCCGGTTTCTGATTTGATCCCAGAATGTCTCGGTTTTCCTTAGAATGTTCCTATTTTCATTGGAGAAATGTTGGAGGGTATGCACTGCCCTCCATTCCTCCTCCTTTGCCCTGCTCCTCTCTCTCTTACTAATGCAATTGAGGTGGCAACACTGTCAATTTCTCCTCCGCCTCCCTCAGCACATGGGCACTGAGAAAGTGACAAAGGCTTCAGAACCAGAACATTTGGGCAAGGTGGCCAGGGATATTGCTGTGTTGCCACTGCAGTTTCCCTAACAGCTAGAAGACAATTAGTTGATTCCCATCCACTTTGACAAAACAAGGGGGCTGCATCAACGGCTGAATCTCTTCCTGCCATTTCATAGCTGTGTTCAAGGCCCACTGTGAACTCACAGTAGCAGCTGCTCCTGTTTATTGATCAAGCTAGGACAGAAGACTAGGTTCCCATCATTTATACCAAGAAAATTAATGAGCCTTCATACTAAATGCTTGTGTTCCATTGTACACCTCAAAGGTTCTGATCATACCCGGTCACACAGCTAGATCTAATTCTCCAGTTAAAATGTTCTTGGTTTTAGACCCGGAGTGGAGGAAGTGGGGACAGAAATCAATGTGACTCCAGTCTAACCAATTTGCAATCTTTTCAGGACAGAGTGATGCATGATGGGAAAAGCACTGTTCTTATCATATGGGTGTGCATTAGGGCCACTCCAAAAATGGAAAGTGGGTTTCACCCCATTTGAGAAATGCTCGGGCTGAACCTTGAGCGAGTCTGCCTTGCTGGGTGATGGCAAAGACAACCATCTACAACAGTGTTCCCCAGACTTGGCTCTCCAGCTGTGGTTGGACTTCAACTCCCATCATCCCTAGCTAGCAGGACCAGTGGTCAGGGATGTTGGGAGTTGTAGTCCAACCACAGCTGGAGACCCAAGTTTGGGAAACATTGATCTACAATATAAAGTGTGTGGCATTGATTAACCTAGTTTGTTTGTTTTTATGGTACAACCAAGAAGCAATTTAGGGATTTTTAAAAAGAGGTGCAGTAATGCCTTTGTGCTGGACTAAACCTCTGATTTTTCATAGGCTTTTCTCTCTTTATTCTGCAGTGACTCTAGCTACCTGTACAAAACATCAGAAAGGATTCCAGTTGGTTAATGTACATCCAAGGGAGATCTAGGGAATGGTTAGCATAAGACACCCTTTTGATAACATCAGAGGGGGTTTTCTTGTATAGGTTATAAATTCACTGCTATAATGGCACTAGGAAGTAATTCTTCAAAGCAAGTTGCCTTCAAAGATTTCACTTTGCTAGAGGGCACTGTCTGAGTGTTTGTCTACCTGGGGAGGTTGGCTTTCAGAGAACTCATTCCATTGGGATATAAGAATCAGATTTGCTACTAATTTACATTGGTTTTATCTCAGTGTGGCTCCACTGGCTACTGCTATTGGGATTTGGGAGGAATTATCAAAACTCCGGCTCGCTGACACTGCTTGTAAGATGCTTTCCTGGTCTATTAAAGTCCAGGATTTCAGAATTTTTGACTTGTACTTTCCCACTGTGTATTAACTGCTTTCTTCTTGTTGTCAGACAACACTTTTGTTTCTAAACTACAAAAATATATAGTGTTATGAGTTTGTGGGTGCTAGACCTGGAACCCCTGGACTCAGCATATTTTAAACTATAAGACAGGTTAGCTTCCTGATGAGATAACTGCATGGGATGACAAAGGAAAGCTGATGGGGCATTAAGAAAGCAAGGAGAGGGGACTCTGTGCCAGATGGCAAATGGGTGGGGCCCCTCCTTCTGAGATAGCTAGAAGGACAAAAGCCTTCTATTCACAATCTTTGAAAAAATGAGTGCGTGAGACAGAAGCAAGACAGCAAGCAGAGAGGGGGAGAGCCATGCCAGATCTCTCCTTGAATCCAGGGCTGTGGCTATGGCAGAAACAAGACCCTTTTGGTGTGTTGATGCTCAGAACCCTTCCATCGTAGGCTCAGGTTGTATATATATGTAAATAAACCATATCTCACAAAGATCAAGGGAAGTAATAGTGCCACTGTATTCTGATCTGGTCAGACCTCACCTGGAGTATTGTGTCCAGTTCTGGGCAACACAGTTCAAGAAGGACACGGACAAACTGGAACGTGTCCAGAGGAGGGCAACCAAAATGGTCAAAGGCCTGGAAACGATGCCTTATGAGGAACGGCTAAGGGAGCTGGGCATGTTTAGCCTGGAGAAGAGGAGGTTAAGGGGTGATATGATAGCCATGTTCAAATATATAAAAGGATGTCACATAGAGGAGGGAGAAAGGTTGTTTTCTGCTGCTCCAGAGAAGCGGACACGGAGCAATGGTTCCAAACTTCAAGAAAGAAGATTCCACCTAAACATTAGGAAGAACTTCCTGACAGTAAGAGCTGTTCGACAGTGGAATTTGCTGCCAAGGAGTGTGGTGGAATCTCCTTCTTTGGAGGTCTTTAAGCAGAGGCTTGACAACCATATGTCAGGAGTGCTCTGATGGTGTTTCCTGCTTGGCAGGGGGTTGGACTCGATGGCCCTTGTGGTCTCTTCCAACTCTATGATTCTATGCTTCTATGATATCAGAGTCTCCACTGTTCCTCATTAACAAAAGAAGCACAGACCCTGGGTAAGTGCCTGGAACTCCTGGAATCTTGCACCACACAGAGATTGCAGTGGCATGCTACAATATATGTTAATTATTATTTGCCTTTTATTTTCTGTGCAGGTCCTATTTACCATTTTCATGACCCCGGTGGAAAGGCTTCCTAGATATATGTGCCATATCCCTTTCATCTCTGTATCTGGCATTTGCAACCCAATCTCACTGAAAACATATTTGGAATTTGCATGTACCTACCATCTTAGGAGGGACACAGGTAGCACTGTGGTCTAAACCACTGAACTTTGGGCTTACAGATCAGAAGGTTGGCAGTTCGAATCCCCACAACACGGTGAGCTCCCATTGCTTGGTCCCAGCTCCTGCCAATCTAGCAGTTCGAAAGCACGCCAAAAAAAAGTACATGTAGATAAATCGTTACCGCTCTGGCAGGAAGGTAAATGGTGTTTCCGTGCACTGCTCTGGTTTTGATGTTCCATTGTGCCAGAAGCGGCTTAGTCATGCTGGCCACATGACCCGGAAAAACTGTCTGCGAACAAATGCCGGCTCCCTCAGCCTGTAAAGCGAGATGAGCGCCGCAACCCCAGAGTCGTCTGCGACTGGACTTAACTGTCAGGGGTCCTTTACCTTTACCTTTTAACATCTTAGGGCACAAACATGATACTAAGATCTCTTTGCTTTAAAGTAAGAGTGAGTTCCATAAGTTTGATAGTTGCAGTATCAATGACTGCTTCTTATTGTCAATTGTGAACTGGCAATTAGCTTCACTGAGTGACTGAGGCTGCAATCACAATACAGTGGTACCTCAGGTTAAGTACTTAATTCGTTCCGGAGGTCCGTACTTAACCTGAAACTGTTCTTAACCTGAAGCACCACTTTAGCTAATGGGGCCTCCTGCTGCCGCTGCACCACCGCTGCACGATTTCTGTTCTCATCCTGAAGCAAAGTTCTTAACCTGAAGCACTATTTCTGGGTTAGCGGAGTCTGTAACCTGAAGCGTCTGTAACCTGAAGCATATGTAACCCAAGGTACCACTGTATTGAGAAAAAGGCCCATTAAACTCAACTGGACAAAAGCTCCATTAAACTTCCAACTGGACAAATGCTTTGCCCCCAGAGATGGGAGGAGACCCCAGGGAACCATTTCACCAACATACCATCCTCATGGAAGCCTGCTGTGGTGCCACACACTCTATGAGCCCAGCTTGCTGCCCAGCTCCAAGTCTACCCCAGGTTGCCCTGGGGTACCCTCTCTCTTTGGGCTTCTTCTCACACCCCCAATACTTATTTCCCACAGTCAGGGGCTCCAGTATGCCTGCATGTTACACAGTGAGCACATCTTTACCAGTGCATCTGCTCATAAAAAAAGTAAGCGAGTTTCAGCCAGCCTACAATTAATTAAGGTAAGCATAGCATTTGGCAATCTTTGATCTAAATGTGCCATCATGTGTAAAAAATATATTATTAGGGGGAGGGGAGAAAAGCAAATCAATTTACGCCTATGTCTCAGGCAAGAATAATCTTTAATCTCTTTCCTCCCAAATAATCAGCAGCAGCTGTCTGTACAATGCCCAAATTAGTCTTTTGTTTAATATTGTCTTTGCTTAAAATGGAGATTTCTAGCAGTTGCCTGGAGAATGTGCCCTGGCCTCCATGTTTCTGCTAATATAATTAGTCTGATTCTTACCCTTGCCCACAGCTGAGAAGCATTTCCTCAGGTATGTGCATTTTCTCAAGTGATCCTGATCATATCTTTGTCCACTGAACTCCCAGCCTCCCTTAATCTTCCATGTAGCAGCAGTTTGCTATGTACCAACACATAATTGGTTATAGCCTTTTCCTGTAGCTGAAGGACCTTTGGAATACCCTTCTGATGTTTCCATTTACCACATTAATTTATTTGATGTACAATTCGGTCACGGTAGCTCCCAGATAGTTTGAATTGCATCCTCTATGAGGCGGGGGATAGCTGCCGTAAATATTAAATGGCAAAACTTCATGACATAGGTTAAGGAGTTCTTTCTTTATTCACACAGATGCGCACATCCAACAACTGCCACGTGTATTTCCTGAGCAAATTTTAAAAGCAGAAAGGTGTGACTATTGGAAGGTTGTTGTTGTTGTGCTCAGGGATCTGCTTGCTGTCTCCCTGTAGGCATTTGGTTCTCCATTGTAAGAACAGGTTGCTGGACTAGGTGGAACTTTGGTCTGATCCAGCAGGGATCTTCTGATGTTCTTGTTGTTGTTGTTTAGTTGTTTAGTCGTGTCCGACTCTTCATGACCCCATGGACCAGAGCACGCCAGGCACTTCTGTCTTCCACTGCCTCCCGCAGTTTGGTCAAACTCATGCTGGTAGCTTTGAGAACACTGCCCAACCATCTCGTCTTCTGTCGTCCCCTTCTCCTTGTGCCCTCAATCTTTCCCAACATCAGGGTCTTTTCCAGGGAGTCTTCTCTTCTCATGAGGTGGCCAAAGTATTGGAGCCTCAGCTTCACAATCTGTCCTTCCAGTGAGCACTCAGGGCTGATTTCCTTAAGAATGGAGAGGTTTGATCTTCCTTAAGAATGGAGAGGTCTGACCATAATTCAAAAGCATCAATTCTTCGGCGATCAGCCTTCTTTATTTTATTTTTTATGGTCCAGCTTTCTGGTGTTCTTATTGGGGGCTAAAGAGGTCAGAGTGCTTCCTGCACTCCCAACTCGATTCATGTGGAGGTCATGACTGTTCCAATAAAACACATAAAAAAACCAAAAAACTTAAAAACAAACTAGACATGATGTTAAATGTGTTTCGGCTGGGTGGGTGAGGGCACCAATCATTATCAGCATCAGAGCTGGTGGGGATCTTCTTCCAATTTTTGGTGTGGTTGGTCCAGATGAAAACCCATCAACTGAAGCTGCTCTTTGCATTGGGGGGGGAGCAGGAATCCCTAATTGGCTCCAACAGTAGGAGGGTCCTAAGCTTTCCTTCCCACCTGTTACAATCCCAGCATTTATCGGTTCCAAACCCAAAAGCTTGCCTATTCCGAAATTAGATGTGAAGTGGTCCATCTGGCATCCACTTTTCACTCTTTCGGATGTCAGGATAAGACATTTTTATTTAATGCATAATAACCATTCTACATTTGCAAGACACAAATGTTTTAGCGTGACAGCCCCTCCCCTGTGGAACTCACTTCCCATTGATATTAATCAGGTGACTTCACTATATTGTTTTCAGTGCCTGCTAAAAACACGCTTGTTCCTGCAAGCCTACCCAGACATAGGATTACAGCAGGTAAGAGGGGTGTTTTTTTTTAATTACTGTTTTTGGTTTGTTTGTTTTTTTAAAAAATGTAATTTGCTTTTATTGTTTTTTTATTGGTATTTTAAATGAATATTTTAGGGTATCTTGCAAACCACTCAGAGGTCTTTCATTTTGGTAAGCGGTATTTACATTTTGTTAAGTAAACAAATAAGATTGTGTTATATTTCAATCGGTTTGTTGTAAAGGACAGTGTAGAAATGTTTTAAACAAGTTTAAGATGGCAGCTAGCTTCGCTCTCAAAATAGTGGGGGGGTTTTGGGGGGGTTGTATTACTGCCGTATAATCAATACAGCAGTTCTGAGGGGTGTGTGCCCCTAATTGAGAGTGGAAAATTGTATATTCGGTACTAGAAAGAACGGAGAGCTTCTCTAATTGGTATCCTTCCCTTGTAACTGCCAGTTCTGTCAGTCTCTTACTTTTCCTCTCGTATAAAGAGCACTCCATGTACAAGCTACTTCCATGCGAGAAATTTTTTAAAAAATCTTTTCCAATGAAATAACTAATTCCTCGCATCATGAAGCTTGGGACCCTCTGCTCACCTGTCCAGATGAAAGTACGCTTGCTGTCATTGTGGGATGGGAGCTGATCTTGGGCCTCAAGGATAATTATGCACCTAAAATTAACAGCCTACTTTCTCTCTCTCTCTCTCTGCTCAGTATCTCTGCTTCTAAATGCTAGATTTAATGAGCCATTAACAACTGGGTAATTAATTAATTAATTTAATTAGCAATTGCGTGAATGGTTTTCTAAATGTAAATAGCAGGCATGGGGGTCCCTGTTGAGGGAGGTTGGGGGGCTTTAAATCTTCACCCCACCACACCACACCCCATGCTGCCTTTCAAATCTGGATCATGACCCATGTGCATATTTTTTAATGCACTGAGAGAAAAGCTCCCATTTGAGGCCAATCTAAGCTATCCTTCCAGTATAAATAACATGCACAGGAGAGAGGGGGATTCGGATATGGGGTACAGGGAGGGGGTGCAAACTGCTAATGGCATGTCCCTTTGCTCACCAAGCTCCTGATCCGTCTTTTGTGCCTACTTGTTTGCTCTTTCGATTAGATTAGATTAGATTAGATAGATTAGATAAATTTATTGTCATTGTCCGTATATACACAGTATACACAACAACGAAAATCAAACACCCAAGACCGGATTCACATACACATTTGCACGTATCTCCAACACTCTCATCCTATTCAGACATAATCTATTAAAACATACATAATCCAGAATATAACACAACCTATTAGAAGCATAGCATAACCTAAAACCTATCTCATTCCTTACTACTCACTGCTTGCTATTTCTTACAACTGGCCCTGAGATCACTGTTTAGTGCAATCAGAGCTCTTGGATAGAAACTATTCAGAAGGCGTGTGGTTCGTGTTTTCATTGTCCTATATCTTCTGCCCGAAGGCAACAGTTCAAAGAGGTTGTGAGCAGGATGGGTGGGATCTCTCAGGATATTGTGTGCCTTCTTTCAAAGCAATTGACACAATTGCTTATAGTACGAGTGATGTCAGTTTGGCCCTATATGTTCATCTGCAGCTGTCTCGAAAGATCAAATTGTGGTGCAGCTTAACCAAGGTATTAAACAGCCATGCTTTTTCCAGAATTATAGTGTGGTTGGTCAAGAGTCTAAAATGGGCAGGTGGCAGTTCAGCCTCATGCCAGGCTCAGAATTTGGTGCTGGCTCTCCAGACTGTGACTCGGGATGGGGGGTGGGGACGTTGGAGAAAAACCTTTGCCCTCCCCTTGTGTTCATTACCAAGGTCTATTCCTGCATCTTCCCCCTCCTGCCTGGAAGTGGGCTTGTTAGCCATGTCCTCCCAATCACCATCCCACCACCGTCTTTGCCTTAGGGAGAATGTCTGAAAAATGGACTCTGCTGTACACAAGGAGGTTCTGTGTATGGTTTAGAAACCCGAACTCCTTGGAGGAAGGTTGAGATAAATAGTTGCAGGGCTTCACAGTTACATGGCAAATGGACTCAGGTGTAGGTAGCCGGGGGCACTGCATATAAACAGAAAGAATTGCAGGGCATTTAGAACCTTTCCTACAGCTTTGGAAAATCAGATTCCTTTTCCTACTGTAGAGAGGAATGTCTAACCAGATCTTGATTGAAATTTTGATGCAGCTGCAGAGGTCAGCCAAAATTGCTTCTGAGACCAGATCTGGCTCTTGGGCTGCCAGTTGGCTATCCGCATATTAAAGCATCTCCAGGAAAGCGCTTATTTAAAGGCTGGTGTTAAATTGCACCCCCTTTGATTTTAAGAGCGATGCTATATTATGATTTCTGATGATGCAGGCTTAGATTTTAACACGCACTTAAGATAGCCTTCCATTATTATTTTTTTTTTCATTTCATATAAGGGAAAGCTGGCAGAAATACCGTAGAATAAAAGAGCTTGTCATTAGTTGACATACTGTGTCTATAATTACTTACTTTATTCCAGAAGCCATCACCATGATAAATTTGCAGTTTTCCCCATCTGCCAGGACTAGTAATGTGGAATACATCTAACAACTGAATTTGCATATAGAAAGTATCATTGACCTTTGAATTTAAAAGGACAGAGATTTACAAGGACACCCATTCAATACAAGCTGCTTACTTTAGGTGAAGTAGGGCTGCACTGAGGAGACATAAAGGCCCTGCTTCCCCACAGGGAAATGGAATGTGAGGGCTTCCTGTCAGGAGACACAGCTTTATGAGGAAGCGGTTAATACCAGAGCCTTCTCAATCACTCACACAGAGACACACGCAATCATTCTCTCATTTTTTTAGAGCAGCCTTGCAGAGGCCACATGCCAGTGCTGGACATGGCCGGAGGGCTAATTTCTGCACATACTCCCACAGCCCACTCCATCCTGGCATTATCAGAGTTCAAGGAAACTTTCCAGGCATGCCACAGCTCTCAAGGAGAGTGTGAAGCAGGGCCATAAAAGAATGTGGCTGGGTCTGGCCTGAGGAGACACACAGAGGGCAGATAGAGAAGCCTACAGGGCCCTGCTTGGCTCCCAGACGTGAAGTTCTGAACTCCTAATCTAATACATGGGAAGGTGGAACTTCTGGACATATTCAGGAGTCAAAAGTTCTTTTAAGGACATTTGTGGAAGCCCATACCCTCCAACATTTCTCTGATGAAAATAGGAACATCCTATTCCATAAAAAGCATCTTAAAAAGTAGAATCACCTTGCCAACAAAGGTCCGTATAGTAAAAGCTATGGTTTTCCCAGTAGTGGTGTATGGAAGTGAAAGCTGGACCATAAAGAAGGCTGATCGCCGAAGAATTGATGCTTTTGAATTATGGTGCTGGAGGAGACTCTTGAGAGTCCCATGGACTGCAAGAAGATCAAACCTATCCATTCTGAAGGCAATCAGCCCTGAGTGCTCACTGGAATGACAGATCCTGAATCTGAGGCTCCAATACTTTGGCCACCTCATGAGAAGAGAAGACTCCCTGGAAAAGATCCTGATGTTGGGAAAGATGGAGGGCACAAGGAGAAGGGGACGACAGAGGACAAGATGGTTAGACAGTGTTCTCAAAGCTACTAACATGAGTTTGACTAAACTGCGGGAGGCAGTGGAAGACAGAAGTGCCTGGCGTGCTCTGGTCCATGTGGTCACGAAGAGTCAGACACAACTAAACGACTAAACAATAACAACAAATTCCATAATAATAAAATTATTAATAATAATTTTATTATTTATACCCTGCCCATCAGACTGGGTTGTCCCAGCCACTCTGGATGGATTCCAACATATATAAAAACATTAGAAAACATTAGAAAACTTCCTTATGCAGGGCCGCCTTCAGATGTCTTCTAAAGGTTGTATAGTTACTTATCTCCTTGGCTCGGGGGGTCAGATAACTTCATACCCTCCAACATTTCTCTGTTGAAAATAGGGCTGTCCTAAGAGGAAACAGGATGTTCCAGGATCAAGTTAGCAACCAGAACGACTTCTATAATTCCAGGACTGTTCCTGGAAAATAGGGACACTTGGAGGATCTGAAAACCCTTTGAGAGGATTAAGCCAACGCTGGTTCCTCTCAGAACCCCCACATGAATGGCCTAACTGCATGATACATGACACAAGGGAGTTGTGTGAATGCACCTCCATTCCACAGCTAGTGTGGTGTGGTGGTTAGAACTTTGGCCAAGGGCACGAGAGACCTTGGTTCCCATCCCCACTCAAGACATGAAGCACATTGGGTGACCTTAGGCCAGCCACCTACTCTCAGCCCAACCAAGTTAACAGTGTTATTGTGAAGATAAAACTGGGAGGGGAGAAGACCACATTTGCCACCTTGAGCTCATTGTGGGAAATGTGGGATATAAATATATTGATAGCTTAAATAAATTAATAAAAACGGTCAAGTTGTTTTCAAATAGCAGCCATGGGAAGGGGAAACTGAGATAAGGACCACTGCATGGAAGAGAGTTTAACTCTTTTCCAGGTACCACTTCCCCAATGAAAATTGTCCACAAAGCTACTTTCTGCACTGAAAGGAAAAACATATGTGAAGCACTGGAACAACAGCCATTGGATTCTCTATCTGAACAAAATAACAGCTTGTCTATATTGCAACGCAGGGATCTGTTATTGGATTCTCTATGGCATGGGGGCTCCCAGGACCATTATTTTCCTGCATAAAAGCAAACAAGCAAACAATGCCCCCACCAAGTATCATGTGTGTCTTATAGCACGGGACTAAAGCCTCCTAAACCATGTCTCTGTGATTTCCATTTTCCACTGAATGGATTATTTTTACTACTGTGCCCACTTGAACCTCAAAGGCATGCAAGAATCCATATTTCCATAGTCAGCCCATGTATACGTCTTGCTTATTGAATCTGCAAACACTAAGCAAGAAAAGGGGGATACTTTGCTGAACGGCATATTCCCAAATTGGTTGGCTACATTTTAGCATACTACAACGAAAGAGTACCTACAACAATATGTTGACTACAAATTCAAAGTATGTGCAGAGCAAATCCTCTGAATAAGACGAATGAAGCTGGTAGGGATAAGATAAATGACAGTAGCAAGGGAATGCTATAACAAAACTGTCACAAACTTCATTGCTGTTACTTCTAAAGAAAAGACAAAATAGAACCACAAAAAGACAAATGGAGTGTGGAAAACAAATCAATAATAAAAAAGCAGAACAGGCCTGAAGTACAACATTCTATCCAATTCTTTGCTAAGGGTATGTTCACTGGGACTAGCAGTAGGAGGTCATCTTAGGCACCTATAACTAATGTTTTAGGGTTACTAAGTTCATTTAAGCATGCAGAAGTCCTGGGTTCATGAACAGAAATACTTTATAGAGTATGTTGGGCTCCACAAGGATAAAATGTTGGAATGTTTTGGAAGATCGTACTATAGCATTCCAGATGAACTCATGCAGCTAAATAAGCTCCAGATTCTTCCAGAACATTCAATGGGTGATATTTCAACAAAGATCTAACAAGTGCTTTTTTTTCTAGAAAAATAGGTGCCTGTACTTACCATGAAGTTGTTACAGTAAGTGCCACACTTTTTAACAACAACAACAAAAAGATATGCCGATACTGCATACCCTTGGGTACCCCCTGGAGAAAAAAGCAATGGATCTAACTCACATTGCTGGGCAAAAGTCACTCCAGCAGTTCAGAAAACCAGGATTGAGTGGCACATATCATAGGATTCCAATATCAATTAAATCAGTCAGCTCTCTATATAACTGTTTTGAAAGGGCAGGGCTCAACAACCTTACTTATTCACATTGAGGGGAAATCAGTGGAGATTAAGCCAGCAAATATATGGTCCCATCACTGAGTTCACAAGGGCAACATGTGTAACCAAGGTTCCAGCCAACTTAGTCAAACCCACTTCTAGGAAGTCATACACCATAAGGTAGGTACCATGGATGCCTGATCCATTAACATATGCCTTCCTGTAGCTCATGGCCACAATGCACGACATGCCATATCTCGGGCCTAGAAGTGGAATAGTGGACCAGTGGTGGACTTTAGACTTTCAAATTTCAGCGACACCCTACGCAATGCCAAAATTCTGTGCCTCCCACTCACCTCTTGCCTTCCATGTTCGTCATTGTTGCAGTACCGCTTCCAGTGCCTTCTCAAGTTGGCAGGTGAACTGGTCATCCTCGCCTCAATCCACCCCGGGGTGGACCTCTGGCATGCCATGTTTGGAACTGCAACTTCCATTCTTCCTGACCATTACTTGTCATAACGACTAGGGTTGATAGGGGTTCAATAACCTCTGGTGGGTCACAGGTTCTATATCCCTGGGTGTCAAAGAGCTGTCAACAAGCCAGGTCGAACACAGGACAGGCACACACACGGCAGGCGTAGAATGCCCATTAACTCTTTATTAACAGAAAACAACAACCCAGCGGTGTCCTCTGGTTCATATTAATCCAACTACTGGTAAGACGATGCTGAAACTGACTACTGGCTTCCCCCTTCCCCCTCTAGGCTTTCACTCTGGATCCCTCCCAAGCAGACAAAGGTTGCATCAAGGGGTTGAGCTCCTCCTCTGGGCCTGTCTCTGGCCCATTGCTCAGCAACATGCAGGGCTCTCCTCGATCAGGGTGTCAGAAGGGGAGGTGAGCCAGCAGGACTGGGACTGTCATGCTGCTGTGTAGCAGAGGCAACCTCTGACTCCTCCCTATCTGAGTCTGTGCTCACACTGTGACTCCCAACCTCTAACCCTGTTGTGGAAGACCCTCCTTCTCCTGACCCCTCTTAATCGTTCAAACTCCCTGCTTCTAGCACTTCCCGGCCTGTCCTTTCTGCAGACTGCTCTTCAGTGTCCCACCACCAGGACCCAGGATCTTAGTCATCTTCTTCTGTGTCTTCTTGCGCTCTTGTGCGGGCTGCTCCCACCACTCTGCCAGTCCCTGACACTGGAATATTCCTCGGAACCTCTTGGTGTACTGATATATTTGCTGGGAATACCCAGCACTCATGTGATATTACTCTCTTTACACAAGTACTGCCTCCTGGGGACTGCACCTTATACAAAACTAAGCACCTCACATTTCTGGAATGCTCAGTCATATGAGTGTCTATGCTCTTCATTTCCAAAGAAACATATGCAAGGTTCAAAAGTTAAATATTAAACTAAATTTCTATATGAAAAGCTAATAATAATAACATCAAATGCAAAACAGATTATATAATAGCACTTGCATAGCATATAAAAGCATGTTTTATAATGGGCCTTTTCAGCTGTGGTGGTTGCTTTGTTATTTTTAGGCACCGTGGAAGACATTTTTATTCTCCCATGCTTTCCATTTCTTTATTAGATTTCTTATCCACCCTTTCCCATAAGGGTTGCATGGGGGTTTCAGCAATAAAATGTACAATTATAAAAACAAATAAAACAGTTATAATCCCCCAAATAAATACAAGCATATGCATAGTAACAGAGAGAGTGTTTCAACCCACTGCCTAGTTGTAACCTATGCAGCCCATAATCTTCTAGAGTGACTATATAAAAAATGACATATTCTGAACGCTAAATATGAATGCCCTTTTTACTCCCTGTACTTGTTTTAAGGCTTCTTTGATGACTTTCTGTGAATCTGTGAGAACGCAGGCTTGGAATCTACAAAAGAAAGAAGCTACTGACGGGTTTTAGCGAGTACTAAAGGACACGGCAATCTGTTGGCCACAGGAATAAAAACAGCATTAAGTATGAAGAGAAAAATAGTGAAAAGAAGATAAATGATGAAAGGCAGGAGAAGACAGACAGGTGCGATAAGGTAGTGATGCCCATTACAAAACTGTCACAGGTTCCGTGCTGTTACTTCTACACAGAACACAAGGGTCATTTAAGACACTCCTAATCTCAGAGTCATGGGTTTGAACCCCACATTGGCCAAAAGATTCCTGTGTTTGGATTAGATATCCCGCTTTATCACTATCCAAAGGAGTCTCAAAGCGGCTAACAATCTCCTTTCCCTTCCCCACAACAAGCACTCTGTAAGGTGAGTGAGGCTGAGAGACTTCAGAGAAGCGTGACTAGCCCAAGGTCACCCAGCAGCTGCATGTGAAGGAGTGGGGAATCGAACCCGGTTCACCAGATTATGAGTCCACTGCTCTTAACCACTACACCACACTGGCTTTCTGGTGTTGTAGGGAGTTGGGCTACATGGCCCTTGTGGTCCCTTCCAACTCAATGATTCTATGATTCTAGTTATCTAGCACAACCAACTGCTTACTGGGGACATAAAGGAGGAGAATTAAACCTACTTGGACACCCAACTTCTTTTCTGAATTCTCACTTTTTGAAAGGGGAAGGAAGAAAGCTAATAACCATGGCAGCTGCCAACATTCCACCTGACTCTCCCAAAGTTTTGTCACACTGCAGTGTGGCAAGGAAACAGAAATGAAGGTCAGTATTTTGCAGTTAAAGCAAAGGAGTGGTTCTTGCTGCCTTGAAGGAGGTGCTAGTATGTCTTTCTGCGGCACATCATTGTCATCACTTTGAACTAAAAGCAATAGCATGTTCCAAACTCTTGGCTTATCTATGAAAAAATAACCAGCTGGTTCGTTTCAGCCTTTGATCCTTCCAATTAGTGTATTACTCTTCAAACTTCACCAATCATTCTACTGAATAAATGCTGAATACGAGGAATATATTAGCTCCCTCAGTGAGAGGCTGCAGAGAGCAGCCTATGTGAAGTCCAGGCTTGTTAGGGCCTGCGCTTTATTTCTAGAAAAATAGGTGCCAGTAATCACCATGAAGTTGTTACAGTAAGTGCACACTTTTTAACAACAACAAAAGAGGTGCCGGTACTGTGTGTCCTTGAATGCCCCCTGGCAAAAACACTGGTTATGCCTCTTCTGAGGGCATTAGAAAGGGACAATTGCTGTTTCTTGCCTTAACATAAAAGCCAGTTTTAGGATCTGGGCTTCCTGGAGATTAGTTTTGTCTGGCATCCCACAAGATGCAACTGGACACACTGGTAGGACCAGGGCACTCTGGCAGGAGTACCCAGTTTTGCCCTATCAGTCTTGGTTTCACGCTGTACTCATACAGTATGTATGCCATATCTGCAAATGATAACCAGACTCAGCTAATCAGGCAACTTATGCTTTAATATGCTCTCTGTGTGGGCTAGTCCTGTGTATTATGCATTATGCATTAAGCAGGATAGTTATTTGTGTTGTATGCTGATTCTTGCTGCACATGAATAAAACTTGTAGTCCTCGCCCAAGTGTTTATTGCCTCTGAATCACAAAGAGCAACTGCTTGACAACTTCCTCTGAAATGCATGTAGCTTTTATGTAGAGCAGGCATAGGCAAACTCAGCCCTCCAGCTGTTTTGGGACTACAACTCCCATCATCCCTGATCCCTGATCCCTGGTGCTGTTAGCTAGGGATGATGGGAGCTGTAGTCCCAAAACAGCTGGAGGGCTAAGTTTGCCTATGCCTGATGTAGAGCCTGATGATGAGGCCAAATTAATAGGTATCTGGGGGAATTGTAGCAGGCCTGAGAAAAAGATCCCCCTTCTCGTCCCTCTGCACACTGTTCTGGGGGTTCTCTTGACCCTCCAGAATGCATTTGGGGGAGGTGTGGGTGGCCACATACTATATAGGGGGAGGAGAGAAGGGAAACCCCACTGCACCAGCAGGAGTCCTCCCCCTGGCTTCCACTAGTAAAACAGGGCACTTGTATCCAGCCCAAAGAGTCTTTTTTCCTCCATGGAAGAGGAAATTCCTTATGCTTACAGGAGACAGGATGTCAACTTCCATATTTAAGTTCTGTTTTGACTACTGTCCTTTTGTCAGTTTCTGGTTTACCGGCTTGCACACATAATTCTTCAGACTCAATTGCAGGAGTTCCTCTTAACACACAGCCGAAGCATTAGTTGAGAACTTCACCACAGGTACAGTTTTAACATAGTATATAACCCTTAAATCTCATCCCACAATGCCATTCAAGCAATCTTCAGCGATTCAAGGTAAAATGGCACTTAAAAGGCAAGTTTAAGTGTCCCACAGATGAGTAATATCCATGGCTGTACTGAATTTTGGAGCTTGGTGGGATCTTTAAAAATTGCTTGTTTGCTCCTTTGAGAAATGGATTGTAAGCTTTTGGTAAAGCATTTTTGCCAAATGTTCTTGCAATTCTCCCAGAAATTATGTATACTTTATCATTTGAATGCACTCTGGTTGAATCTTCACTGGTGCTACATTTGGGGCAAATGGAAACATTCATTCAAAAGAGGATTGTTTGTACAAGTGTGGCAAACCCATGCCTAGCGAAATCACCGCACATGTCAAGGGGGCAGGAAAGGGACATTCCCAGTCCCTGACTTTCAAGTGGAAGGCTACATTTAGAGTTTTCACTATTGGACCTTTTCACCTGCAAAAACCTGTCCTGCTCCACTGGGTCTGGGCTGCTTTTGCATCCTAGTTGGCAATGGCTGGCATGCATGGCTGGGTCTGGAGTGCCCATGATGTGCCCGTTTCCTGTCCATTGCTGTGTTTTGTCCGTTGTTCAAGGCCCCATTAAACTGGCATATTTTCTCAGATAAACAACAACAAAATCCTAGATGTGCTGTCAGCTGCTTATTGGAAAACTGGCGCATGGGGATTCCTTTGTGTTTCATGTTGGGATTGTTCTTCAGGGGCTACAATCTATAACATAATAATTACATCATGGGTATTGATTATATAATCTGTGTTGTTCAACCATTCCTTACATAATGATTTATATCAATAATGATTTAAATCATAATGAAAACAACCCGAACAAAATTGTCTCTCAAAGAGTTCTACACAGACCAGCTGTTGAAAATTGTGTCGTATTTGAAAAACATATCCAGCCTTAGCTTGGAATGTATAAGGCAAATAATTCTGCAATCAATACTGGACAATATTTGCAATTCACCCCCTGGTATTTCTTGCTTCTGTTTCCCTGCCCCATGTCATGATGCTTCTCCATTGGGCCCACCAGTTATTCTGTATGACTATGATTAGAGATGATGATGGTGGTGTTGATGAAAATTATTATTATTATTATTATTATTATTATTATTATTATTATTTTGTACCCTGCCCATCTGGCTGGGTTTCCCCAGCCACTCTGGGCGGGTTCCAACAAAAATTAAAAGTACATTAAAATGTCACACATTAAAAACTTCCTTAAACAGGGCTTCTAAATGTCAGGTAGCTGTTTATCTCTTTGACATCTGATGGGAGGGTGTTCCACAGGGCGGGTGCCACTACCGAGAAGGCCCTCTGCCTGGTTCCCTGTAACTTGGCTTCCCACAGCGAGGGAACTGGCAGAATGCCCTCGGCGCTGGACCTCAGTGTCTGGGCAGAATGATGGGGGTGGAGACGCTCCTTCAGGTATACTGGGCCAAAGCCGTTTAGGGCTTTAAAGGTCAGCACCAACACTTTGACTTGTGCTCAGAAACGTACTGGGAGCCAATATAGGTCTTTCAGGTGTTATATGGTCTCAGCAGCTGCTCCCAGTCACCAGTCTAGCTGTCGCATTCTGAATTAGTTGTAGTTTCCGGGTCACCTTCAAAGGTAGCCCCACGTAGAGCGCATTGCAGTAGTCCAAGCGGGAGATAACTAGAGCATGCACCACTCTAACAAGACAGTCCACGGGCAGATAGGGTCTAAGCCTGCATACCAGATGGAGCTGGTAGACAGCTGCCCTGGATATAGAATTTAACTGCGCCTCCATGGACATCTGTGAGTCCAAAATGGCTCCAAGATGAACTCAGTCTTTGTGGGGATGCGGGGCAAACTTTCTGTGGGGCAAAATTAGATTTATTTATTTTTTAATCAGTTGTGTGTGTTTTTATAGTGCCATCTAAGCACACGATATTTTTTATGAAGTAACATAATAGGGGGAGCAGAGAGAGAAAGAGAGAGAGAGAGAGAGAGAGATTCCTACCCTAAGTAACATACAATCCAAATGTCACCACAGGGGTTGAGGAGACAACAGACGGAGCGGAGGGGATGGCGCGAAAAACAAATAGAGAAGAATGCAAGATATACCTAAGTAAATACAGTACATAGTTTATATGCGGTTTGTCTACATAGAGGCTCAGACCAGTGTCTCATCCTCCATTTCAGTACAGAGAGAAAGGCACAAGCTCATATTTTCATTCCAAATCAGATCAAAGAGTTTCCTTCAGCAACATGAATACAGCATCTTATGCTCAAACACTCATATGGAAAACAGCATATGGGGGAACGGGATTAGGAAGTATCACACAAGCTCCCTCCCCCCCCCCTTTCTGTGTAGCAAATGTGGTTGATCTTTCTTAAATCTGCTCGGTGTTGGCTTTCTCCCAAATTCAAAACTCAACACCTGTGCAGGAACTAAGGAGCTGTTTAAGAGCCCATGCAGATCCATCTGCAGAGCGCATCGCTTGACTATTTTCTTTCCTTTGGGTGTGATGGAAGATAGCTTCATTAAAGGGAGCCCAAAACATAATTAAAGCAACAATATGTTTGCCCAGCTGACTGCCCACCCTCTACTTTCATCATCTCTCATGCCGGTGAGGCAAAACATTGAATTCCTTTCTCTTGTTTCATTTTTACCCCCTTGTAGCTAGCTAAGATCAATACATGGCTAGTATCTTTTCTCTTCTAAGCTGATGCAGACTTTCCCCTCCTTTGCTGCCTTGCATTCCGGATCAACATTCTGAGCTGCACAATATTTTTTTAGAGTTCAGCTGATGGAATAGGCAAAGTGGGCCTCTCCCATCTGTAAAGCCTTTGACAAATGCAGAACGGTCCTGAATATTTGTTGGTCAATTACCTCCTGTCCCCCAGAATGGGACTAGAAAGGACATACCTTCACAGTCTCTCCCGAGTTAGATGGAATCAAGAGTTAGAGGTGGGTGTCATTAGCATACTGACGTCACCTGGATGGTATCATATGGATGTTGAATATCATAGGAAACAGAAGAGACCCCTGTGAAATCCCACACCCCAAAAGCAATGGGCGGGGGTGAGCAACAGTTCCCTAGTGCTACTTTCTGGTACTGACCCTGAAGTTAGGAGTACAACACCAAGTACAAACCCATCTCACATCCAACTCCCAGTAGTATTGGGTTCCTGGTGAGAATGAGGGAACTTCTATGGATTGTTGCCATGGCTTACATGCCTCTGTCACATCCAGTTCCTCTGATATGGACCCACACTGCATCGAATAACCAGATGAGCAAAGCTAGGTAAGGTCAGGGCCCCCCAAGTCACCCACTCATGTCTTGGGAATGCATATCAAGTCAGTCACTTAATCCATTTTCAGTTCTTGAATGAAGCTTGCTTTATAATGGACTAGACTGGCATTGAGTAACAGCACCTCCAGATGGGAGCTCAGGTCAGCACAACCACTCCAGCCTCTATATTGGAGTGGCTGAGCAGGGGAAAGAGACATCCAGTGTCTGACACCGCCTCTCATGATGCCATTACCTGCCCTCCATCCCACACCTTCTCCTCCCTGAGATCCTGACAATAGCAGTCTCCTAAACCTCTACCACCTGCCTCTTCTCACCAGGCACATGATTTTTTAAATCCCCTATAGGCAACCTCTCAAAATATTCCCACCAAAATAGGATATACTTCTGAGTAGCCAAATGTAGAAAAGTGCTACCAAAGCACTTATTTGTTGGGAATGCGGGCACCAGGACCTAATTATTCAAACATCCAAAAACAATGAACTACTTCTAGGTGAAGAACACCTCCTGTTATGCTTCTGGAATAGTTTTTTAGTATCAAGGAGAGAGAAATCAGAAGTTCTGAGATATGCAGATCCATAGAATGACTTTGCATGGAATCTAGTGGTTGTTACACTCTATTGCAGAAGGAAACATATATATATGCCACTTGCTGCACTAATACTAAGTGCTTTTCTGTAGCGCACATTAATTCCCTGAAAAAATAATGAAGGCATAATTGCACTCAGCCCTTTCTTTTCTCTATCATTAATTGCCATGCACACTCTTCAAAGTGGCTTGCTATCTTACAACTCCCACGCAGGTAAGTCAAACTGTAGCTGCCATTAAACTGAAGCCAAGCTGACACCTACCAGGAAGAACTGTCTCAAAGCAAGCCAGTGCTTGCCTGCCATTTGAAAGGAACAAAAATCAGACACGGTTTTCAAGTAGGCTACGCCTGGCCACTACTGTTCCCTATAATTTAAGATACATTTAAAGCTGTGAGGCAGCACTTCAATCATTTCATCAGTCACTTGCATTTATGTAACATTCCTTATGGGCATAATGTGTTGCTAAATACTAGTGCAGAGCTTACAAAAATAATAAACCAGACACACAGGTCTTCCAAATAGATGTAATTTGCTAGCAGGCAGCCAGAAGGACTAATTACAGATGAATACAATGGAACAAGCTGTGGACTTAAAAAGTCCAAGGAAACATTAACCAACCTGCAACTTTTGAAAGACAGCAAGCCGGTGGGGATTAAGGCAGACCAATAAGTTTTGACAAGTCATTAAGAGCAAGGTTTCAATTTTTTTATCTGCATATTGTCATATCCACACTACACCCTTAAAGCACTCTCATTCCATTATTATTATTCCCCCCATCTGCCTGTGTTGCCCCAGTCATGCTGGGCGGCTTCCAACGAATTATAAAACCACAGTAAAATGTCAAACTTTTTTAAAAAATTCCTATATAGGGTTACCTTCAGATGTCTTCTAAAAGTCAGATAGTTGTATATTTCTTTGATGTCTGATGGGAGGGCATTCCACTACTAAAAAGGCCATCTACCTGGTTCCCTGCAACCTACTCCCCACAATGAGGGAACCTCCAGAAAGCCCTTAGAGGTGGACCTCAGTGTCTGGGCTGAATGACAGGGGTGGAGACACTCCTTTTAAAAGTTATGGCTTCCCCCAAAGAATATTGGGAACCACGGTTTGTTAAAAGATCACCTAAAAAAATCTCGGTTCCCTTAACAAACTACAGTTCCCATGATTCCTTGTGGGGGCCATAACTGTTAAAGTAGAATGAGAGCACTTTAAATGTATGGTGTGGATGTGGAAAGTTTTTCTTCTCCCCACTCTGTATTGGGTTCCCATTATTTCCTGTTGCTCCAATTCATTCTCAGTGTTTCCAGAAGATTGGCCTTGATGAAACTGCATGCACTATGCTCTTGTTATAAATCTCCCACAAATCCATATGGTTAGGGTTATGAAATTGGCAGCTCAGGAGCTCAGGCTAGCCCTGGAGGCCTCTTGTCCTCCAAGCAGAACTTTTGAGCTTGAGAAACCTGCTCTCCTTATGACCTGCCGCTGCTGCTTCTCCCATATGAATGTGAGAACCTAGCATGTGATTGGACCATCTCTGGCAGTAGCTGGACTGGTGGTCAATAAAACAGATACAGAAGCTTCAATCTGGACTTCAGGTCTGTAAATTGTCCACAGCTTAGGTCATCCTTGAGATGTTTTCCAACTGGATAATTTGTCTAGGTGTGCCTTGCAATGAGAGATTCCCCTCCCACCTGCTCTTGCCACAAGGTATTTCACAACCCTGCAAACTTCTTACAAAATACATTCAGTTGGAACCTAATTAAAATGGACAAATGGCTTTTGATTCAGCAGACAAATGGCTGTTCTAAGGCACTTGAGCAAGGAGGAAGGTGCCTGCAATTTCAAGTCATCTAGCTGACTTTTCTCTGACCCTCATTTGCAATCAACAGCTTTGTGAATTTCTAATCACATCAGGCTCTTGCCGTGCAAGAACTGTCAGCTGGATTGCAGCCACATAAATGTGCAGCACACCACTTTCCAGATGTTCAGCATGCTTGGAGGCAGGCATCCTGTTTCTCCCTCCCTGATGCAGAGTGTGCTATGAAATGCATCATATTCTTTACTCAAATTCCCCATGGCGTAGAAAAATTTAGGATTCTTAATTCAATAATAAAATCCTGGTTTTACACATATGGTTTTCTTTTTAAAGCTTTTCAGGATTGCAATAGTAGTCTTATACCTTTAGAGAAAGTGCCATAGCTCAGTGTTAGCGCATACACTTTGCATGCAGAAAATCCCAAGGTCAATCCTACTTGGGAACTCCAGGTAGGGCTAAAAACCCTGTTGCCAATCAGTGAAGACAATACTGAAACAGGTCAATGGTCTGACTTGTGGAAAGCAGTCTTGTCTCTTCCTTAAGATGAAGCAGCATTTCCAATGTCAGATACAATGTCAGGGTTGCCTGAATACTGCAGTCCGGATGTATGGCAAGCAACGTCAGCAGTGTCGTCTTTGGCAATTTTCCTTAAAAATAGCTCAAAACATCATCTCTTCGGTCAAAACTAAAAAAAAACCTCAACAACCTTGCCAAAAAAAGCTCAACAAATCTTGTGTCTGGATTGTTTCTGTTTGAAATATGGCAACCCAAATCTATGGAGTAGATACTGCACATCCGTTCCATATCAGATGACTGACAGTAGCCATCCAGTTTCTACTACCTACAGTGTGTTATATGTGGGTTGACCTTTTAGCATTTTTTGTGCACCACCAGAAGTATAGTGAGCCATCTTTAGATGGGACACCATCTTTTCTCCTTGGCTACTCTCATACTGGCACCTCAAGCTGATCTAATAAATAATAATAATAATAATTTATTTATACCCCGCCCTTCCTGGCCGAGACTGGGCTCAGGGTGGCTAACACCAAATATATAATACATTAAAAACACAAAATCAAACGATTAGTTTAAAATACATTTTGAAATCACATTTAAACTCAAAATAAAAGTGGGAACCCACGAATCAGAACCGTAGGGGTAAGGAATTAAAAGTTCACCAGGCCTGACCACTAGTGCTGGTCCCATATGGGGCGATAGAAAGAGCCAAGGAGGCCACTTGCATACAGGGTCCCATAGAAAGAAGGAGATCAGACTGGGCCCAGACCAAAGGCCTGGCGGAACAGCTCCGTTTTGCAGGCCCTGCAGAAAGATGTCAAATCCTGCAGGGCCCTAGTCTCTTGCGACAGAGCGTTCCCCCAGACTGGGGCCAGGGCTACACAGTAGCATTCTCATATTTGTGATGGGTTGTGATCATCCTATACATAATAAATATTTATTTATTTTTTAAGCCAAACATGCACCCTATGAAGCTAGGCTACGTTTGTTTTTTATGTACTGTATGTTGGTTTGCTTTACAAAATTCAGCCTCAGAAGCTGCAGTTTTTAAAAAATGGACTATCTGCAAATGGGGGTGGGGGAGTGTTATTGGTTTATTTCATTTTTGTTCTTGATTTGAATATGTATGTTGTGAACATACATATGACGGGAGATATACAAATTTAATAAATAAAATAAAATAAATAAATAAATAAATAAAGGCGCAAGAGCTTGTTAACTGGACCGCCTCTCCTGGTATGTCCCACAGAGGAACTTACGGTCTTCAAACAAAAACATCCTGAAGGTCCCAGGCCACAGAGAAGTTAGGCTGGCCTCAACTAGAGCCAGGGCTTTTTCGGCTGTGGCTCCAATCTGGTGGAACGCTCTGTCACAAGAGACTAGGGCCCTGCGGGACTTGACATCTTTCCGCAGGACCTGCAAGACAGAGCTGTTCCACCAGGCCTTTGGTCAGGGCACAGCCTGACCCCCCTCCTCTGGCAATCTGCACAGAATTATAGCCTAATGGTTGTCATCAATTTGAGTTGAATTAATTTTAATGAAATGATTTTAGAATGTTGTATTATTTTATTGTTGTTAGCCGCCCTGAACCTGGCTTCGGCTGGGGAGGGTGGGATATAAATAATTATTATTATTATTATTATTATTATTATTATTATTATTATTATTAACCTGTTCCTCTTCTGCAGCTGCTGTGCTCAAACTTCCTCAACGGCTATTCCCCCCACAAGGGAAAGGATACAGGTACACGTGCTTTTTTCCTCAGAGGAGCAAAAGCCATGTACACGCATGTATGAAATAGGTGAGAATCCTGGATCAGCTCAAAGGATCTGAGGACCAAACCAGGCATGAGATCTAACAAAAGCCTCTGGGAATAACTGAAATAATGGCAGGATAGAAAGCGCTTAAATCTTCTCTCTCTTCCTGTAGTCTGGATCAAACTCATCCCTCCAAAGCTGCTATTTGCACTGGGAAGAGAGCTCCCATGGACATCAACAGGAGCTTTCCTTCTGATGCAAATAGCTGCATGAGGACATGCAATTTCCTGCTGCAATCCTAGGAATTATCAGCTGCCCCAGCGTTTACTACCGTAATTACATTTTTATATATATATAAAAAAACATGCATGATAAATGCAAAGGCACATTTACAGTTGCATCCAGTTTAACCTTAAATGTTATCCCGAGAGCAGATGTGCTCAGCCAAAAAGGGTGTGTGGGAAGGCACATCATAACTGCGGATTATTTCTTTGTGTGAGTGTTTGTGGAGCTTGCTGAAATGAATGTAGATAGTTGCAGTTAGGGATATATCCCATAAATTGCAGTAGTCATGACCAACTTAATACTACCCTTAAGATTCCAGGTTAACTAATATGAATCAAATCTGGAATATCAGCAGAATAATTTTCCAGAGACATGCAACTTCATACAGTGTGTCTTTGCGTCTTCGCCCCTGTCCCATTTTTCTAGCTGACAGCACAGAATAAAAATACTTTGTGTGTCAGGGATTTTTCTCTGGAGAATCATGTTGCAAATCAATCTTAATTACAGTACATTCCCAACGATTATATTGCCTGCTGTTTTTATACTACAGTAGGGGATTGATGGCCAACTTTTTATTGTTAATGGCGTCCAACAAAATAGTAGATGAAAGGTGCATTCATTGTTTTATCTGTTTGGATTAAAATGCTTTGGTCACGATCCAGGCAAAGTTTTGCATCTTGGGTTGTATGAAACACTAGTCACACCGAGCAGAGATCCGTGAAAATTAATGGAAAGAATGAAGTTAGGTATATCAATTTCTATCGGCCTACTCTGAGTAGGACTTAGTTGGCATCTTAATATATATTTAACTCTCTCGTTGAAACCAGTGAGACAAGCACATTTAACTTTGGTTGAACTATTGAATGTTTCTTGCTAATTTATACGCAATGAATTCAATGCCTTTCTCCCAAATACCTTCCAAAGCTTCTTCATTATCTCTCACTATTAATAAGTTAGTTGTCATTAGCTCTATCTCTCATGTGTTGAACATCAGAGATATTTCTGCTTCTTCTATTTCATTTTCTCATATTTCCCCTTAGTAGCTGTTTCTGGCCATGATGATTATTTGTATTTCTGTGTCTTCCTCTCAGCCCAAAGGCACTCAAGGCAGCATATCTTAGGCAGGAGAAGAAAATTGTGCCAACAAAGTAGACTGCAGGGGAGAGCCTTTGAGGTGCAGAATAAATAAAAGATTTACCTGGCAACAGCTTGAGCTAGTCTAGATGTTACACTTGCCATGGAGGTCAGCAGCTCTGTGGCAAGTTTCTCAATCTCCAAGCATGTCAGTTAGCAGGACTAACAAGGCAAATCCTGCCCACTACAGATTTTCTCCACTCCTGATCCCTCTCAGTGGACGCTATCAAAGGCGTATACATCATGGACAAACCTCCTTCCTTTACTATTTGTATCAACTTCTTTAAAGCTTATTTTTCCTCCATTTGCTCAAATCAATAAATGTGTTTGGTCTTGAGGGGTTTATTATCCATTGTTCTCCCCCTTAAGTCTGCCTAATCCTGCCAACCTAGCAGTTCGAAAGCACACCAGTGCAAGTAGATAAATAGGTACCACTGTGATGGGAAGGTAAATGGCATTTCTGTGTTCTCTGGCTTCCGTCAAGGTGTCCTGTTGTGCCAGAAGTGGTTTAGTCATGCTGGCCACCTGACCCGGAAAGCTGCCTGTGGACAAACACCGACTCCCTCAGCCTGAAAGCAAGATGAGTGCCACAACCCCATAGTCACCTTTGACTGGACTTAACTGCCCAGGGGTCCTTTACCCTTTTACCTGAGTCTGCCTAACATATAAATGACATCCAATTAAACAAAATATCTGAGACATGTGTGAGGTCATTTGAAAACTAGGCTGATGAGTAAGTTCCAAAAAAATAACAGCAGTGCTCTATGTTTTCAGCGCAATTGATGTTCTGTTGCTGTTCAAAAGTTTTTGGGTGTGTGAAAGTTTTTGTTGTCGTGATAGTACCATCTTCTCTGCCACAAGACAGGGAACAGTAGGGAGCAGTTGTGGTTTCATACCTTTGGAAACCATGCGCTGATTGCAATTTTTCCTTCTGAGCAGGATTATATGCCACATTTTATGTGTGCCCTGAAGGCAAATAGGAGTCTTTTGAATCTATGAAACATGTAAAGTCTGTGACAGCCAGATCAAACAAATTGTTCCCCTATTAAACAGGGTTTGAGTTTCTGTTGACTAGTGCTGAGAGTAAGGAACCTGTTACAAAAATTAGCATGTTAATAAAAAGGATACACTTTCAGAAGTATATATTGCAGATATTAATATTGCACAGCATGAAGCAACTGGATGCATTAAAAACTAGCTCCTTTTGGAATAAAACATTGTCCAGACCCATAGGTTAGATTCAAAACTTTACTTGCAGAACTTTTTCTGAAACAAAACAAAAACATCAAAGGCACATCCAAACAATGCCATACAATACTTATGTGCAAGTCCAGCACAGACTCAGCATCTTATAACAAATGAAAGATCATTCCAAACAGACCTAGAAGCAAAGATCTCTCTTCCTGCAGCCTCCATTTTGCCTAGAGCTGTATTCACTCACAGATATTACAAAACCTTCTCCCACTCAGCCTGGAAACAAAGAGTAAAGGCAACTCCATTTCCAAAATGGAGTTTTGCAACCAAATTACCTTTGACTAATGGTCAAAGGCACACACTAAGTTTAAGAGCAAAGAACATTCTCAGTTAATTATCAACTAGTTAAAGCTCAGAGTCCAATAGTATGTTGCTATGCAGAAACCCCAAAGTTACCAATACACATTTTGCCATTCTCCATTTCAGTGTGAATTAAACAATTATACTCAGCAATATAGGTATATAGTTCTATTGCAGCAAAGAAACACAGAGTGATCCTGCACTTTGGGAGCTAGCTTGTTTGTCGTGCTGAGGGTGAAAGTGGGATTCAGAGTCTGCATATCAGTTTCACATTAAGTTTCCCGTTTATAATCTCCTTTTCCCATTCTGCAAAATGGACTGGCTCAACAACAGAGGAGCTAGCTCCTAGCTGAGTCCCCCTGACACTGCCCACACATTTGCCCAAGGCTCACTCCAGGTTTGAGGGGGCCCTGCTCAATGTGCCCACTTAGTGGGGTATCTCTGACATTGGTAGTCATCTTCCAACATATCCAGGGAGCTCCAGGGGGCATACATGGTGTTCCCATCTCTCCATATGATCTCAATAGCAACCGTGTGAGCTTTTTTGAAAGGTTGGCACAGGGCAGGTGTCAGCAATGAACATGCTTTGTGAAAGTCCTCTTCCTCCAATTTTGCATGTAAACAAAAATCTCCAGTTCCACCTAGATTAAGGTGGAAATACGTGTTACAAAATACCCTTTCTGGTCACCAAAACTGGTACTCTGTTTTAATATCTCCCCTCTCATAATATAGAGAACAAGCTGCACTATATCCTGACATCATTTCTCTGTGTTTCCCCACACCTCTTCCACATGATGCAGGGGTGTGTGTGAAAAACACAGTATCACGATGTCAAATTTTGGGGTAAGGTTTACCAACGTGTGACAGAGTAGGAGAACTAAACACAGGACTTGGTAGGAGGAAAACCCTTGTTTCTTGCTCATTCCACCCTAACTGCACTCTAGAATCACTCCCAAAGTGTTTGGGGGCTTCTCCTAGGCCATTTGTTTCCAAGCAGAATCAAGGTGTGTGTGTGTGTGGAGTGTTGTTTTTTTAAAGGCGCTGCTTTGCACAGCTGTTTTTGACTACTGCCCAGGCTAAACAACATGGAGACATGGGAGCAGTGCAATGGCTGGGCAAGCCCCTTGCCTGAAGAAAGCAGCAAGAGGAGGGCAGGAGGCATAAGGCCTCTGACAGGATCCTAGAGAATCCACCCCCCACCTTCTCAAAGCCTTCAGCTGGCCAGGAGAAATTGGGGCAGCACAGGAGCAAGGCAGAAACCATGGCTGCTTTAGTAAAATCGTGACCATCCTGACCAAATCAGGATTATTGGGGGATCTGCCCCATGGCTTTCTTCCCTCCTCCCTGCATGTGTCACCACGCCCCCTGTAATTGGCTCAGGGTGGGTGGAAGAATCTCCTGAAACAGTGCATTGGGGAAGTAGAGGGGAGGATCATTCCGGCAAAGTGAAATTCTTTCATTTGACTCAATGTGTACGGAAAACTTTCAAGAAACAAATGGAATTGTTTCACCTTTAAAAGACGTTTTTAAGGGTTTATAAACCAAAAATTTTATGATGTAATGTCTAAATATCCAATTGACATACTGAGGTCAGCACAGGAAAAGAACATATAAGGAGAATTGAGACCATCTGGTAAAGATTAAAAGATAAATCCAGAACAGAGAGATTGGTGTGCAAGTTAACCTTCAACTATGTAGGTCTTGCCCTGAAGAAGCATATTGTACGTCATCAATGTGCTCAGTAACATTTCAGTGAGAAGCTTTTTAAAAAAATTAAAACTGCAGCACCCCAGTATCAGCTTCCCAATAGTAATACATGTATTACAAGATTGCTGAAAATAATGCCAGGAGCAACACCGCCTCAAGCATTTTTTTCTTCCTCACGGCTGGTGTACATATTGGAACCAATTAAAAAGTTAGGTTCTTTTAACAATCTGGAAGATAGCAAGTTCAGTCACTGAACAGACTTACAATCTATGACATCCTGAATGTGGTTCATGTAATCAAACACAGCTGTCACAAAACTTATGCAGTCGAGTTTACAAGAAACATGAGTCAGCATTTGACCACTTTTAGGGTTGATTGTTACAGCACCTGTGTGGTGTTGATGCCATATCATAAATGTTTGCAATAGAATGACCATGCGGAATGGTGGCTTGTGTTATTTTCCTGTTTCATGTATTGCTGCTGTGACACAACTGGGGAGAAGTGACAGCCGTGTCAGAATCAATCACTTCAAAGCTTCTCAACAGTCACACCAACCTGATAAAATATGTTTCTCAACTTCATCATATTTAGACAATTTATGAAAGACAGATGATTTACAGAGGGGAAATAAAACTGTGAGATGATGGGTTCAAAGTTTCTAAAACTTTAGTTGTAATACCAGAAAAGTTTAATGAGAATTTGGAATTGGCTTATTTATTATACAGATCATTGTCTCCCCTGTGTACATAAAAACGTAAGACGAGCCCTACTGACTTAGGTCACTGCCCCATCTAGTCTAGCATCCTGGTTAACAATAAGCCTATGGGAACCCCACAATCAGGACCTGGGTGCAAGAAACTCTCATCTCCCGTGGTTTTCAGCAACTGGTATTCAGAAAGATATTGTCTCTGACCATGAAAGCAAAGCAGAACCATCATAGTTATTAGCCACTGATAACTAATCCTTAATTATGTGCGATTCAGGTGAAGGCTAAGCATCCTTTAGAAAGCTTAGTCATTCTACAGATTATCTTTGGACGGGCAGAAGGATATACATTGCAGCCGTTTTTGACAGAAGTAACACAGCATGATCTAATAACATAATTATGGGTCTATAAGCCCACAGTCCAGAATGAACACAGTCTAAAGACTGACCAGTTTTTTCCAGAGTTTCTTTTCCAAAGCCTTCACGTCCCCTAAGTTTCTACTCCAACTTTTCTTAAGGCCAAAAAGAAGCTTGAGGATTCGTTATGACACAGAGACGGTCAGGGTCCACAGTCTAGTTTCCCCTGATTTCTTGTAGTAATATCCAACATTAACTATACTCATACTCAGCATGGACCATTGTCTATTCTAAGTTTGACATTTGTTTAATATCACTGAATGGGTTTTGTGGGCTGTATTCTGCTTTATTTAGTAGTTTGAAGACAGAGGGAAAAGTCCAACCACCATGTACTTTTTGGCCACTGAATGTTTGGAATAGTGATTCATTTCTAAAACAATAGGTGTGGGAGCTCAGTACTGCCAGAAGCCCAACAGCCGGCTCAACCATTGGACAAAGGCAACTAACTGCCCAGGTGTTAGAGGTACTCAGCTATTCCCCTCTGTTGCCACATTGCCTCTTCTGGGCTCCCTAATCTGGCTTGCTGTCTAAGGTGTAGAGGAGGATGCTTTCCCCTCACCAGTATTGAAGTAAGATTCAGCTACTAGCCCTGTTGGCTTTTGGCAGTGGAACTGAGAGAGAGCACCATCTTATTCACCTCAGGCAGCAAAATATATTGGACTGGCCCTGGGAGGGCCTAGCCTACTACCTTGGAAACCTTTGCACCTACAACCAGGCACATGTGTGTTGATCATGGTTGGTCTCTAGTGTTCAAGTGTGCTCTTGTTTGTTTATTTAGAAAGGCATATTTCACCAGAGAGCCCAGAAACAGTTCATCAAAGGAGCTTACAAAAAAAGTTTACATGCCCAGTATAAAACCAGCTGAAACCGAAACACTCATTTACATGTTCTGGAACTGAATATGAAAAATGACCTGTAGTTCATGCCATGGCAACCGCAATTCATATTGAGACATAAGCAGGAAGCTCTGGCCTATCTAAAGCACTATTAGCTGACACTGAGGAATCGGACAGTTGGCTAAGGGATGTCTTCCTCTATCACCATACCTTTTCGTTTTCCCCTTGTAATGTATCCTGTCCCCTGATGTAATATCACAAACTGTTTGTGCCTTAAATTAAACATCATGAAATTATCACGACTTGGAAAATTCAAAATCAGAGTTAAATTAAATTGCTATGTTGCCATAAACCACCCCCTCTGCACCATATGGTGCACTATGAAGTTGCACAAATTTTCTTTAAAATGGAACATTTTGTAATCATATCCCAAAGACTGCAGTAACACCTTGTTAATTTTTCTAATGCAATCTTATTTTTAAAGTACATAATGAAATTAGATTTTATTGTAATCCCAAGTTAGAATCCAAGCTTTAACTATAGGGCAACAGCCAGCATAATATTCCACAGTAATCAGTGCAATTAGGTCCAACGATGGTTAATAATTTATTGTGAGTGCAGCCTAATTCCAGCAAATATACCCTATGCGTGAGATTCAAATGAGTTTTAACTTTGTGGAAGGTTTGAAGAGCCTGCAATGTTCTCTAATTAAGATCAACTGGAACCCAAACAAAATTTGACACTAAGTGCTAAATTTCTGAAAGAGGCCATTTTACATTCATTTGGATTCATCAAATAAATAGATTTGCTTGAATATGTTATGAGGGGAAACAATGTAACATTAACCGTAGCTCCTCCACATTTACATAGGTTCGGATATGAAAAACAAAATGTGTTCTTGTTGATGTAAAAGTTATGATTCCTCCATAAGTGTTACAGTGTCCCTTCCCTTTGCTATAATTACCGGTATCTTAGTGGTGCATTGGTGGTCAGAGCCAGCCCAAGACATTTTGCTGCCTGAAGGACAAGATGGTGCCCCGTGCAGGAAAACTGACCTTACCTCCAGCTGTATCTTATTTCAGCATAGATGATGGGACAGCTTCCTCCATCACACCAGAGGGTAGCACAAGGCAGATCATGAGGAACGCACAGCAATGCTGTCCCAAGTGGCAGATCTACATTTTGGGGGGACCTGGACTGTTACGGGGGCCCCTCACAACCAGTATTGAGGTCTGGGTAACTACTGTTATCTTCTTCAGTGGGGTTCTTCCACAACAGATCAAATCACCTTTGCAACATCTGTGCTACTGACTTGCAAACTTTGGGGTTGTTGAAATATATACAACAAAATATTAATCGGTTTTAGTTGTGTGACTCAAATTGGGTCTACTAAACCCCCCAAAATTAAGCAGTGTGGATGAAAGTTGCTTCTGTGGCTTCCTTTGGAATGGGGCAGTGAAGCTGAAGCTTCATTAGTTTCATAGGAGAGCCATCCCTGGCTGTCCCACAGAGGGGAATGGCTGTGAAACTCTGGAGGAACAGCGAGGGGGGTGCTGCCATTGCCTCCTCCACAAGACTAGCATCTGCTGCCTCACTCTGCCAAATGATAGGCCAGCCCTGGTGGAAGTCAATGAGGTGTCTCCCTAGGTGAAACCTCTTGTGATTGCTGTGTGGTGAATAAAAGGAAGAGGAGCATTTTATCTTCAGGCACAGGATGTCAGTGGAGGTAGGAGATGCCAAAGCCATTCTTTCGTAACATCTTTGAAGAAAGATAAAGTGATAAAGAAGACTTTCAACAAAGGATGGATCTACACACGGGGGCAGGGCGGGGAATGCTATAAATAAGTCAGAAATCAAATTGTTTTAACAAAAGAAAAAATGCTTTGTAAAAATCACATAGAATTTTTCTTTGCTCTCTGGCGCATTCTGGTGTTGCATATTTATAACGCATTCAAAACATTGTTTCTTGACTAATGTAGCTGAGTCCCTGTAATAGCATTATTTGTATCCGTACATTTTGAAATATTTATCCATATTTATAGTGAAGTGATTTAGTTTCTGGAAATCAGAAATCTTTTATGAAGGAGGACTGAAACCTTTGTTTTCTTTTATAAAGTGGGCATTCTGAAAAGGGAGGTAGAATGTATTTGCTGAGCAGATAATCTTCCCTACCGATATCTGTAACTTTTTGCACCCACATTGGGAGGCCATAAATAAAGATAAATCTTTCCAAACATATAGATGTTAACAATAAAACATTCTTGGGCGGTTTGAAAGTGTACGTATTGTTGAAAACTAAAATGGATGCCACACACTAATGCAAATACTGACACATGATCAGTCTCAAGGAACAGATTTTATTCCTGCAGTGTTTACCATATACTGTTCCCATTAGAAGACCATGGAGGCTCACCTTCCTCAAGCCAAACATTTAAGTGCAGTGCTCGATAAATGATGTTGTCAAAATCCATTCACTGCTTTGAACAGTAGGTGGCAACAGACTCAGTCTAAAATAATCTGCTACACAGAGATGAATGAGCCATGCATAATTGTCTCACTTCTAAGCAGACACACCACATATCATATTCCATCTCAGTTTCTCTTGGAGCTATAATGAACATAATGTTGCACTTATGGAGTCTTTTGCATTAGAAAAAACAATTCTGGAAGGGCAATAAGGAGGTAGTCGGCGTTTTCTCTGTCCGCTGTGTCCCCACTCACAACTGAGGCCTTTTCAGTCTCTTCCCATGCAGACAAGTTTCCATTGTTGTTGTTTAGTCATTTAGTCGTGTGCGATTCTTCGTGACCCCATGGACCAGAGCACGCCAGGCACTCCTGTCTTCCACTGCCTCCCGCAGTTTGGTCAAACTCATGCTGGTGGCTTCGAGAACACTGCCCAACCATCTCGTCCTCTGTCGTTCTCCTTGTGCCCTCAATCTTTCCCAACATCAGGGTCTTTTCCAGGGAGTCTTCTCTTCTCATGAGGGGGCCAAAGTATTGGAGCCTCAGCTTCACGATCTGTCCTTCCAGGGCTGATTTCCTTAAGAATGGATAGGTTTGATCTTCTTGCAATCCATGGGACTCTCAAGAGTCTCCTCCAGGTGTGAAATTACAAACCTATATTGGCTCTATCACTGCCCACTTTGACTCTGGTACCACCCACCAGCAGCCTATAGCCAACAATGGATTACCCCAAGAGAATGAAGCTTTCAATGGGAAAAAAGCTCTCTACCCCTTCTACACCCTTCACCTTCTAGTAATACCCACTTTATTGTAGTGTATCTTGACTCTGGGTTGAAGGTCTCAACACTTGTCCCTTGGATGCACACAGGCAATCACATATCCGTGCAGATGAGGACATGTGGAAATACCTCGGAATGGGCTTCCTCAAAAGGCAAATCCTGAGCTGATTTCTGATCTGAGGGTGCCCTGGGCAGAGTGCCCTCAGTAGCTTTCAAGTAGGCCCTGACCCTGAAATGCTGGGAAAGGTGAGCAGGCCTGGCTCTGTCACTAGGCAGAGTGAGGCAGCTGCCTCAGGCAGCAGTTGCTGAGGGGCTTGGAGCAGATGGATATTTATTTACAGATAGAAAGCCAGGTAGACAGGCATTTATAGTGCTTCGCCATGCAGTCCCAGGGTGGCATACACACAGCTCAATGAACAATTCATTTATTTTTATTCACCACACTTCTATCCTTCCTCCCAAAGGAGCCCAAAGGGACAAACAACAAGGCAATGAAATAAATCAGAAACATTAAAAAAAAACTTATTTATTTCTTTTTTAAAAGACTCACATAGCCCTGTGGCTAAAAACAGGGGTGGTCTGGCCTGTGTCACCACCTGAGGTAAAATGAGAAGCTGTGGGGTGGCAAGGAGTTGGCAATGCTCTGCATGTCATGCCCCACCCCTCTTTCCACCCCTGCCAACATCTCACTTACTTGGGTTAAGCAGCTGTGGCTTCCAGGTTACAGAGAGATGTTGCAGGGCTCTCACGAGATCTCACCAGAACCCAGAAGCCATCACAGGTGCATCTTCTCGTTCCTTCTTCTATGCCTTGTAGTCTGTTGCCTGAGGCAGCTGTGTTAGTCTGCCACATGGACAGGCCAGTCCTAGCTAAAAGCGTCAAAGTAATCAGGAACAGTATTAAACCTTGTAACAACTTCCGCTTTCAAAATCCCGTGCAGAAAGGTGACAGAACGATGCTGAAATATATGCAGGGATGAATTGTGTGTGTCATGTCTCTACCCTCTGAGGTAGCCTGCTGGACTCTGGTATGGTAGTTGTGCTGCCCATTGCTTGCATCGAAGTAAAAATCAGCTATGGGCTTCTTGGCTATACAGTAGTACCTCAGGTTAAGAACTTAATTCATTCTAGAGGTCCGTTCTTAACCTGAAACTGTTCTTAACCTGAAGCACCACTTTAGCTAATGGGGCCTCCTGCTGCTGCTGCGCTGCCAGAACACGATTTCTGTTCTCATCCTGAAGCAAAGTTCTTAACTCAAGGTACTATTTCTGGGTTAGCTGAGTCTGTAACATGAAGCGTCTGTAACCTGAAGCGTCTGTAACCCGAGATACCACTGTACATGGAATGGGGGGGGGGCAGGGAAAATGCACCCTCTTGTTCTTTGCCTCAGGCAGCAAAATGTATTAGGTGGGCAATGACAGCAGAGCACTGAATAAGCAAGTGAGCCATCTTTTTATTCTATCCCCCTCCCCACCCATGTTCCCAACATAGCAATACTACCTCATAAAGAGTATTTGTGGTTGGCTTACTCCCTGACTGGCTCAGTACAGACACATGGCATTCCTCTCACATGGACAAAAAGTTCATAAAGCAGCCCACCCAGTCCAGTGCACTAGGCAGCAAGCTGCCATATCAGCCTCTCCCCCGTGTCCCTGACACATCAGAAGCACCGGGGATGGATGGCTCAGTATTTTCATCACCATGTGGCAAGAACATTTAAAAAGAGAGGTTCACCTGGCCCAGTTCTCAGGCAAGTTTCAGAGATGGTTCCCCTGGGGCCCATCAGTTGCCCAAGGATGCTATGAGCTGACACTAGGCCTGCACCGCTGCTATTCATCTAGTTTCCTCTACTGCCTCATAGAATCCCCATGAATCGGTCCATTAAAAAAACCAAAACCATTGTTTCAGTTTTTAACATCTCTCTGTAAAAATATCAAATTGCAACAGCAAAGCGCAAAGCGCCTGAAAGCATTAAAGCTACAATTAAATCCTTGCATGCCTCAATAGTTCTAATCAGTCTGTTGCTGTTAGGGCTAGCCATCAGCACCCAGTTGTTGCAGATGGAGAACACGACAAGTGAAACTTTGGCCTTATATACATATCCTATTATTGCTTGTGTCAAAGGGCAGCACTGATGCTGTGCCTCCCCCCCTTTTTTTTTCACCCTTCTGCAGCCATGCATATACTTCTACTGGGTGAATCAACTTTCAACTCCACTCAGTGCACAGCAGGTCTAAGTAATTTGTCAGCAGCCATCACCAAGCACACTGAGGGGGGAGAGGGATACTTTACTGGCATGAATATTATAGAGGGTTTAACACTAGTGCTTTGTGGTTGTCTATGCAATGCTAGTTTTACTGGGCTGGCAGCAGGGGTTCACATGTTCAGGCAGCTGCTGGTGCCCACTGATAACTAGAGACAGGGGAGAAATTTGGTTTGGTTCAGCCTACCTAATTCACCATTTCCTAAACAAGATGTGAACCCAAAAAGACAGCTACCCAAACGAACGAACCTACGTTAGCTGCATCTATTAACTTAAATGGTTATTCCCTGAGCAGGATTAGCATTGGATACAGCCCTATAGGGGCAGATACTCAATATACAGAAATGGTGGCATAAAATTTTCCAACTGCAGTAGCATGTTATTCCTGCACCACCACTCCTGCAATGCAATGCCTATAAGAAAATTTGTACCTTGCTCTTGTAAGCAGACAGAAAACAGTTGTGCAATGCTATTCCTGATGTTTAGGAGATTGACTGTCACATTTGTTTCAGTGGTTGGGGTTGGGTTGAACACAGGTGAACACAGGGGCTGGGTTGGTGTGTGTTTTGTAAGATTCATTTCAAAAAAGCCTTAATTCAGAATTTATGAGTATCTTGAAGATAGATGAAATGTGTAGGAACAGGCACCTTGCCAATCAATCTTTCTGTCAAGAAAAAGACCTAAAAAGAGAAGAGTATTCACATGTACGTATGGTTTACTAGATACGGCATTTGAACAGCCTTTTTGTTTTTGTTTTAATAAAAACATGCCTGCCAGGGCACTGTTTGGTTCACATCATTTTGGTTTTGTTACTGCAAAACACAAGAGCCTTTGCTGAAGGAAGAATGTGGTTGCGATGTTTTGTGTCAGACATGAAGCATTTCAAAGCATGGCAAGTGTGCAGTAAAATAAAATAAAAAAATCTTAATCTGATATGAGGGGAAGTGCTGAGCTGCTAAAGCCAAGAATTTGTGTTCAAAGCTAGTCTGTCCTGAAATTTTGAAAGGGTGATAATCCTTTGAAGGTTCTGATAAAATGGAGCCAATAGGTTACTGAGCCAGCTGGGTGACCTTCACCATACGGAAAAATTCTGTTTACATCACAGTATTTAAAATGCAGGAGGGAAGGGGTATTGTAGACCTGGATACTCAGCTCTTAGGGAACTTCAACAATAATAATGTGATCCATACAATGCATGTAGTTATCCTTTTTTTAAAAAAAAAACCTATAGGAATCCATCTGTAGTTCAAAAGCAACATCTAAGCAAGAAATATCCAACAGCTGTCCCTGTAATTTAGTTTGTTTCCTTTAGATATTTTGTGCATTAGTTACTAGAGAAGGCAAGATCTGCTTATTATTGTTGTTTTGTTGTTGTTATTGTTGCTATTTATCATCATCATCATCATCATCTCAAATCAGGGCAACAGTGAAATGTTTTCACTTTAGCTGAGCAGCCCAGAATGAATTGCCGATTTAATTCCAATTTCTAATGTGGTAGCATTTTTCATAGTGAAGCTTCTATTGATTTTCGTCAGCTAATATGTTGTTATGGGCCAAGCAATGCTTCCTACGGTTGGAAAAATCTAAGCATAAAGATAATGATTTCCTAACTGCCTTGATTGTTTCATCTTTGATCTACTAGATGAATGAATTGGAAATCTAACTTGTTTAAAGACCTTGGTTGATATTATACCAATTTTGCGAACAATATTCAAATCAATCAGTTTCAACCTCACTCCCAATTTTCTCTAGACTCCAGATTTGGACATTCTTTAGAAGTATACACTATCATTGCACAAAGACAAATAAATATGGCTTTCAATTATTTTATATATATCATACCCAATACCTAGGGCCAATCGAGGCATAAACTTGTAAAATGTTCTATTGGTGTAAATCCCTATAAACTCATGAAACTGAGTGAAGGCAGAGCGGCAGATGGTGCTCATCAACCTGGGAAAGTAGCCCATCTAGGAGAAAGAAAACTCTTGATCCTAAACCTTGGCTGCTTTGTGGCTGAACTCATTTGCGAGAAAGGCTTTGGGAGCAAACCCTGAGGAAAATCATACCTTCTGGCTGGCGGGACATCTTCAGGTGAAGAAAAGGCTAAGGAGTAAACCTGACACAAATCTGGAGTGGAGTCCCTAAGGACACCAGCTTCCTTCCAGCAACTCCTGCAGCCAAGCTGGTGTCAAATGTATTGCTCTGCTTTTCTTTGGACCACATCAACAATGTCATCTGGACAGCCTAGGACCTCCATACACACTGCCCAGGCTGTGCCCAGAGAGCTCACTTTGCTGCTGCTAACACAGGAATCAGCAGTTATGGGTTACCAACCTCTGCAGCCACAGCACGCACTGTGATTCTCCAGCATGTTGCCTTTACTCCCAAAGGTGCACTCCATTGTCTCTCAAGACTGATGGATGCCAACAACAGGTGATGAAGTAACCACATGGTGGTTGAAAATCTTACCATGTAATAAGTTGGTCTTCTTTATTATGACACTTGAATTCATAATGATACTTAAGCCTTCAAAGTTCATATATTTGAAAGTTCAGCTTCCATATTTCTATTTCTTTCATAAAGCTGGATTCCATGTGTACTTCATCATTCATGATTAATGTCAATAGGAACTAAGTGAAAGGCGAACTATGTGACTCTATCATGATTCAGTATATTTTATTACTGGCTGGGAATTCCAGTGGAAGGACACTAGTGAGATTCAACAGACAGAAGAATAGAATTTAGAGAACTGCCTTTTTGTAAATTAATGGTATTTACCTTTCTGGCACTCAAAGTATCTTCCGTGTAGTTGTGGTTTTATTTTATAGCTTATTTACATGTGTTCCTATTGCACAAGAGGCGAAGAAGAAAGCTAAACACAAACTGAAAGGGAAGTATGTGAGGGGGGGATATTTTCTCCCTCTGAATTCTGAGGCCACATCAGGAATTAAGAAGCGGCTCACTACTAATCAAGGTTCATTGAAGTTAAAAGAAGCATTCTCATTGATGTCCTAAGTTATGCAGTGGGATATCATCTGTTGCAGGGCTTGAAAGTCCTTGTAAGATTCTCTTCTTCCAACTAATGAACAGCATTTCCTAGTTTATGAATCATATTCACATTTTTTATTCCTTTGATGAATCTTGGGTATTACATTAAGCCCCTTCAAGCAGTTCTCTTTGTTTCATTCCCCCCCCCCCTCATGTTAAGATACACATCCTGATTAAGACTGCCATCCTAAGCATACTTAAGAGAAAATAAGTCCCACTGAACTTAATAGAAGTAACCTCAGGCAGAGTCCACGTACATAGGATCGTATACAAGTATGAAACGGGTGACCCGACTTGTGTATATTTGATAACATCAATCAATCAACATTTATTTTGGTAATAGACAGCTTTTTCAGCCAGAAAATATATGTAAAACATTTGCTTCGACGTGTGGAGACACCACTTATCCTTCCTATAGAAGAGTAAAGCCTTTAAGTGCCATTTTAAAATAGGTACTGCTTGATGAATTTTTGCCATTTTAGGAAACCATTATCCTCAAACTTTCTTTCCCCCTATATTCAACACATGCACTTTGTATTATAAAGGAGCCATATCTGCATGGCACTTATATCATGTTGCTTTAGTGGTCTCTCACAACCTCATTTATATAAATATAGTATACCATCTCCATCACATCCGTCCAAATCTGCCAGCTGCCCTAGACAACTCCTGCAGCATCACACAGGAAGCCTGCCACAAAATGAGAAATGCAACTCTGTTTACCTTCCTGCTCCTTCGCCCATGAAGCAATGCTCTTCTTTCCCTAACTGATTATCTTGAAAAGTACAAAACTCAGCAGAGCTGTCATCAGATATAATTGTTACCCAGCCCTACAAGTCTTTCTAACAGAACTGCTTAAGCATTTGATTTCACTGATAGTATACATAATGCACAGTTATTATGAAACGGCTCTATATGCCTGTAAAAAGTTCAGTGAATCATTTATGAAATGTATACATAAATAAAGCTGCTCTCTAATCTGTTATCTTATTTTGTCAGTAAAGGGAAGGGGAGTCACACTTTTGTTTTTCATGGCACTGGCTTTTATTTCCTAAGAACAACCTGAAAGAAAATAAAATATTGAAATGAGCATAAACACAGAATAATGTTTGTAGTATTGCATATCTCAGAAATGCTGAAAGAAAACATTAAACATGGGTGCCGTGTAGGTTTTTAAGTGAACTTGGCATGACAGTTGATCTATTATTAAACAGATGTTGAAGTTCAATTTATGAATTATTAAATTCTTGTTACATTTGCTTCCCAGGTTGTTTTATTTTTATTTTTATTTAAACAACAGCAACAACACCAAAACTTCATTCACTGTCAGAATTTTGAGCGTGTCCTTCAGCGTTCTTCTAAAAATGTTTAGCTTGAGAAGAGCAAGATAAGTTTGAAAGCTGTTGTCAGAAACAGTGTGAATACATAATGTATTTTTCATTTTTCTTCAAAGAAAAAATGTGACCTGATCCAGTAGATGCAAACCCTGTGCAGATATTCAAACTGAATATGTGGCAGGAGATCATACAGAGCTGTTTCTCTCCCCACACTGTCACTATTTCCCTCTTTTCCTCTTCAACTGAGCATGGCTGACCAGTCCTTTACTTCACACAATATGAACACCTCAGTTTTGTGGAGTACTCTTATGAGGATAAGGCCTAGGTTTGCAGACCCTCCAAGTGTCCCTATTTTCCAGGGACAGTCCCAGATTTACAGAAGCCATCCAAGTTTCTGATTTGATCCATGAGTGTCCTGCTTTTCCTTAGGACAACCCTATTTTCACCAGAGAAATGTTGGCAGGCATGGAGTTATGCAACCCCTGAGCCAAGGAGATAACTACCTATACAACCTTCAGAAGACATCTGAAGACACTTCGGTATAGGGAAGTTTTTTAAAAAAGTTTAATGTTTTATTATGTTTTTATATACGTTGGAAGCCACCCAGAGTGGCTGGGGCAACCCAGTCAGGTGGGCAGTGCATAAATAATAGAATTATTATTACTATTATGGAACAGGGTGCCCCTATTTTCATCGGAGAAATGTTGGAAGGCATGGGTTTGCTGTGTTCCACCGACGGGCCCCTTTGCAAAATTCATGTAGAATAAATTTGTCACTGAATCCCTCCACCTCCCTGCCACCCAAAAAGAAGGAACAACTAGAGATGTTGGGCATGGTGCAACTGGATTGTTGAGCTGAGGAATGGGAAACTTTCTGGATGTTGCCAGGCTACAATTTCCATCCTCCCTGGCTTGAGAGCTGCAGTCCAACGCCATCTGAAAGGCAACAAGATCCTCAGCCCTGGTTTAGGTGCAGCATTAAAAGAAGCTAATACCACAAGTGCAGCTGGCGTTTTCCTCACATCCGAACACAGCTGTATTTACAGTAAGATGTGGTGCAATAGACTTAAACTGACCTATCTGCCTTCTCTCTTCAGCCTATTGCATCTTGTTCCTAGGAAATGTACCCTCTTTTTTTTAGTCAGGTCTTCTGGGACTTGGTGCAAATTGTTAGGAATATCCACTTGGTATGAATTAGATCGTTCATTTTGTTGGATTTGGATTTTATTTCTTATTTTTGCTTGCCACAGTACTGGGACACACCCATCATTATCTCTTGTATTATTTGACCTTTAGCTCTCACTTGATAAAACGCAAAAAAAAAAACCAACGAACGTGAGAACATCCCAAAGTGGAGAAGTTCTCGAACAACTGCTAGAAATTTCACCACATTAGACAGATCACTCCCACAGCTGTGCTGCTTCATCATTTTGAATCTAATGACCCTGGACTCCTGCATAAAGACCTTCATAAGCAATTGTACATAGCTGCAGAGCCGTGTGTCGCATGTAATTGGAGAAGAAGAAGAGTTTGGATTTGATATCCCGCTTTATCACTACCCAAAGGAGTCTCAAAGCGGCTAACATTCTCCTTTCCCTTCCTCCCCCACAACAAACACTCTGTGAGGTGAGTGGGGCTGAGAGACTTCAGAGAAGTGTGACTAGCCCAAGGTCACCCAGCAGCTGCATGTGGAGGAGCGGAGACGCGAACCCGGTTCACCAGATTACGAATCTACCGCTCTTAACCACTACACCACACTGGAAGTCTCCCATGTAACCTTCTAAGCAGCAGTGGATTGATAATGTTTGGGAGACGCTACGTACAAAATCAGCAAGTGCAATGAACAAGGTATCCCCATTTTTAAAAAAGATGTTATGGTACCATGTTTATCTCTTATGCCACAGCCCTCCAAGCTTCTGACCACATTCCAAATACAAATAGAGCTGTATGCTTTTTCCAGAATATGATTCAACAGCTGCATACTTACACATCCAAACTGTCTCAGTAGTTGCTGAGTTTCTCATTAGACTTTTTTACCTTAATTGTTCCACAAGCATACCATTTATGTAAAGGTAAAGGACCCCTGGGACAGTTAAGTCCTGTCAAAGGTGACTATGGGGTTGTGGTGCTCATCTCACTTCAGGCCAAGGGAGCCGGCGTTTGTCCGCAGACAGCTTTCTGGGTCATGTGGCCAGCATGACTAAACCACATCTGGTGCAATGGGACACTGTGATGGAAGCCAGAGCACATGGGATATAGAAAGGACTGTAATCAGTAAGTTACCTTTCTTCCTTTAATGAATTATCTTATATTGTTATGCGTGTTCGCCATTGTTGTTGCCTGTATTTTTACCTTTATTTCAAAATAAGGTTCCAGTCTTTAAAAAACACACTCTCTCTCTCCCTTTTGCCCCTGTATTCAGAGTATTCATACCTATCCACACAGATGATTGCTTCAAACAAAGTAGGCTCTGAACCACAACACCTTATGCCACTACGCATTTGTTACCCTTTAACGCACCACAAGAGTCTTTGTAGTTTTTGCTGCCACAGCCTTCTTAATACAGCTACATCTAGAATTTCTAGAATGTGTTTGCGTGTATATCAATCTCATATATCCCAGTCTCTTTTTCAGTGTAAATTAATTATTTTTCACTGTAAGATTTGTAGCTTCAGGAATTTAAAAAACCATTTACAGGATTTAACAAACAAAAAAAGTTGGGGGGGGGACAAATTACTGGGAGTGTCACCTGGTCACTAATGAAGTTATTTGACTGTGTCCTGAGGGATGACTTTTCATAAAGTTCCCAAAGACCGTGCCAAAACCCTAAAGTCTATATGTTCTTTTAAAAGCTTAAACAACCTCAGGTTTTTGCAGAAAGTACAAGCATTTCTAAACACCATCCAGTTTTGTTTTGTTTTTTTAACCACACACAATCTTTGTCAGCTTTGCTTTTTCCTATAAAAGTGATCTTGGCTGAAGTTCTTAAATAATCCATGCTTCCTGTTGTGCATAAATTTAAACACTGAGGGTCTTCTTAGCAGGATGAAGGGAAGACTCTTTAATTCCCGTGACATACTTAAAGATTAGAATTACAACGTTCGTGTATGAATGTATCATAATGGTCAGAGAGGTGTCCACTTTTGACAGAACACATATGTACATTAAAGTTCTCATAGCAGTTTTACCTTCACTACCCTGTAGAGTAGGCTTGGTAGTAGAACAATGACATACCCAGAGCTGGCCCTCCCAGGACATGGGGTGAAGCACCCACCTCAGGCGGCAGAAGTGCAAGAGGCAGTGCTCCTCCCATCCACCCCACTGCTTCAGGTCACTGAGAGGGAAGTATTCTGGCATGCGGCATTGCTGCTCATCTTCCCCACCACCCAGTGGAGAAGCCAGTGAATGGCAACACATGGAAGAGCTCCCCGGTTCCCACTGAGTTTGGTGAGAGCCAAGGCATTTTTGTGAGCCGGTTGCCAATTGGCTACCCTATGATGGGGGGGAGCCAATCGGCAACACTTAGAGGAGTGCCCCAGCTCCTGCCAAGTTTGACAAGAACCTGAGCACGGCAGCAGCGGAAGTGGAGCACAGCAGGCAGGGCTAGGAGGCAGCAGTTCCCATTTTGCCTCAGGTGGCAAAACAGGACGGGTTGTCCCTGTACATGCCCATATCAAATCAAACAGAAGAAGGCAGGTGTCCATTCTGAAGTGTGGTAAAGTGGTTTGAACATAACATCCACTGCATTCTGAAGCTCTCATTTGCAGAGCAGAGAATAACAATTTACAGTGGTACCTTGGGTTACACACGCTTCAGGTTACAGACTCTGCTAACCCAGAAATAGTACCTTTGCTTCAGGATGAGAATAGAAATTGTGCTCCAGCAACATGGCGGCAGTGGGAGGCCCCATTAGCTAAAGTGGTTCTTCAGGTTAAGAACAGTTTCAGGTTAAGAACGGATCTCTGGAACGAATTAAGTACTTAACCCGAGGTACCACTGTAATACATTTGAGCCACCTTCTTCCACGTTCAATAAACCTAGTTAGAGTGGGTGGTCAGCTTGCCTACACCCTTTCATGTGTGTCTGCGATGTACTGTATGCCTACCTAAACACATGGCAGATGTGCCAACAAATCTGTTTGGTGAAGCAGAGCCATTCTCCACCATCTCCTCCATCTTTGCACACCACTGAAATTGCAAAGGAACAGACCAAGAGTGGGGATGAAGGTTACTTAGTGTGGTCTAAAAGCAACAGTAAGGTAAATACATTAATTAGGACCAACCAATATATGACAGTGCAGTGAACAAGCTTTTAGGTTTTCCAGAGCTCATCTTCAGGCTGAATGTGGGAAGGGTAGAAAAAAGTAGGTCATTATGTAAAAGCAAGTCTTACACTTACTTTCATGGCTGACTTTCTGGATCTGCCTTAATCTAACATTTTATCTATTATACCTCTTAGATGCCACATGAGACCTGAAGGTGAAGCGGGTAATAAAGAAGTAATTCATTTACCACGATGATAAAATTAATACACAGTACAATCCTATACAGTACATGTCTACACAAAAGGAAGCCCCATCAAATTCAAGGACATTAATTTCCAGGTAAGGACTGCAACCTAAATTGCTGGCCATGGCACCCAACTGTTCTTTAACCCATTGCTGCTAATCATAGAAGTTTTAGCAATTCAAAGATGTTAGCACCGTTTCAGTGCAATCCACAATCACAATGTGATAGCTCAGCTTCCACCTTTCCCTCCAATTTAAAACTGTGCAATCAGAACTCATCTTCCTGTCTCACTTCTTCTACACCCCCTGCCAAAAAAGGGGAAAAAATACCCCAGAATTTCACTTTAATGTAGCACTAAGAACTGGAGTTAGAGTTTAAAGGAAGATTCATTTTGAGATCTAGGTAGAGCTGAATCCACTAAAATGAATGACACTTTTGCCATGGAATTTAATCATATTGCTCCTATAATTCTTAAGAAAAGAATTCCTTTCAACAAAGAACGCAAATTCTCCAGTGCTACTCCTTTCAGTGTATACCTAAGGGAGGAGTTCAATAATGCTATTGAACAGACAGAAAATTAACTTTATCCCAATGTAAGTCTGAAGAAATTGAGAAGGCCTGCCCTTAAGGTTCTTTCATCTTCACAACAGTCTGCATTTCGAGACTAATAATATTTTTGCAGCTCTTACCACAAACCAGAAGACCCTGGTTCTTGATGATATACAACACAGGCAAGGACATCTTTCTAATAAATTAAAAACACACATACACACAACTACTATGAGTTGTAAATTGCTGTATTTTCAGCAACACGGTTCAATTTGTCATTGGGATCAATGACACTTTTATTTTCTGTTGAGATGAAGTATCAATTTTGGAGCCAAATTACAAACTTAAAAGAGGCGAGGAAGGCCCCTTTGTGGCTGGCACTAGTTTAGGACACAATCCATCAGGAGGTTCTGGCCCATTGACAGGGATGGGACAACAGAGCAAGGCACAATCATTGGTTTCCAGCTGTACATTAGGTAAGAAAGTGAGTACATGAATACAAAGAAAAATACCAAAAATGTATACCCACTCCAGGTGGCTAACAGCCTTTAAAAACAAGTACAATATAGTCAAACATATTTGAATAAAACTAGCAAAACAACAACAGAAACATTCAAAAGTTCCAAACTATCAAATTCCTGCAGAAATAAAACTCATATGTATGTGTTTAAAAGTACATAGGAAGCCGCCTTAAACTAAGCCAGTATACCGCCTCTCCCCATATGAACCAACCCAGACCTGGCAACCACCTGAGGACCTTCTTTATGTACCTCCTCCAAGAGAGGTCTGGAGGGAGGCAACAGAAGAATGGGCCTTTTCTGCAGTGGCTCCCTGCTTGAGGAATGCTTTTCCCACGAAGGCTCGCCTGGCACCTTCACTACATAGCTTTAGGCACCAGGCACCTTCTCCCAGACCTTTGGCTAATTAAACAATCTATGGCCTTTTAAACTACGGGGTGTGTGGGTGTATTGTGTTTGTGTATTTTTGTGTTTCTATATTGTAAGCAGGGACGCAGGTGGCGCTGTGGGTTAAAGCCTCAGCGCCTAGGGCTTGCCGATCGAAAGGTCGGCGGTTCGAATCCCTGCGGCGGGGTGCGCTCCCGCTGCTCGGTCCCAGCGCCTGCCAACCTAGCAGTTCGAAAGCACCTCCGGGTGCAAGTAGATAAATAGGGACCGCTTACCAGCGGGAAGGTAAACGGCGTTTCCGTGTGTGGCTCTGGCTCTGGCTCTGGCCAGAGCAGCGATGTCACGCTGGCCACGTGACCCGGAAGTGTCTCCGGACAGCGCTGGCCCCTGGCCTCTTAAGTGAGATGGGCGCACAACCCCAGAGTCTGTCAAGACTGGCCCGTACGGGCAGGGGTACCTTTACCTTTTTATATTGTAAGCTGCCCTGTGATCTTCAGATGAAGGGCAGTATAGAAATTATATAATCGTTGTCACCATCCTAGCTCAGAATTTTCCACCCTGGTTAGCAGTGGCTCTCCAAAGAGGGCATCCTTACCAGCCCTCTCTGAAGATGTCAGAGATTGAACCTAGAACCTTTGGTATACAAAGCATATTCACTACCATGTGAGCTACTACGGCCCTTCTCCTGTTAGTAATCAATGGAAGACCCAAACACTTTCCATGATATCTCTCCAGCAGGCTCCATTTCCCAACGTCTAGACTTTTGGAGTAATTTCTGAAAAGAGGAACATTTGAACGTACAGTTTTGGAACTTATTTATTTACTCCTGCCACCATGTGTAGACTAAACAAGGCATCTCCAACCTTTTCAGACCCAGGACCCTCTTTTAACCCAAATATGTATTTGGGGACCCATTTCCTAATCTCTCGTCATATATTTTCATGATGGTAGCGCTCCGGTTGAGACCCACCGTGGATCAGGCCGTGACCCACCAACTGAAGACCAATGGACTAAACTGTATGAACAGGGTTCGCAGTGCATCTTATCTACAAATTATGCCTGTGAGCAAAGTGAAGACTTACACAACAAGTAGAGACAGGCTTGGAAACATTGCATCCTTCAGGCATCAACTGATGTAATAAATATGGGTGAGAGATGCTGTGTCAAGACAGATGAAAGCAATGGGACCTGAAGAGATTCTAGTGAGGCATAGTGCCATGACTTGTCACATTAGGTTTCCATCTCTGAAATGTAAAGTGAGACTGCATAAGGAATCAAAACCTCTGAAGGCTTGGAAGATCTTCCATGCTTAAGTGGTTGGATGGAATCACATGACCTTATTTTCAAACCATGAGGACACATTGGAAAGGGGTGGTGAATGACACTGAACAGGGGATGGGAGGCTTCATCATGACTCTTCAGGCACCTGTTAAAAGCCGTCCTGCATGTGGGGAGAGGAAGCCATGCATATTCACCCTGAGATTTGTAGCCAAATGGTTGCAAACAGTTTATTATTCAAGGACAAAACAGCACATTCAGCAACATAATTTCACAGGGCTTGCCAGTATTTGATTAATTCCATTTAGGAGGAAAATCAGGATGTCTAGATAACAGAAAGCCTTTGTGTTTTCTGTATACTCTTGTCAATTGGCAATAATTACCTCTTAAATATACCTCTGGTCTAGTTAGGAGCTTTTATGCTGGGCTTGCCTGGGGCTGTTTTCCGTGTATAGTTATCACAACATTGTCTCCAGGCAGCAGGAAAAATGATCAATGCACTGATTATGTTGTGTTCTGTTTTCCCTCAAGCCATTCAGCCAACTGTTCGCAATCGCATCAAACAGAACAGTTGGCAAAAGGCTCTGTGCCTCACCACATTCCACTGACCTTAGAGCTGAATCAGAACTTCTAGGCCTAAAAATGATGGCCTCCCCATTTGCACACAAGATCCAAATGATGTGTCTAATCTGCAGAGTAGGGGTAGCCAATGTGGTGTCCTCCAGATTCTGTGGACTACAAGTGCCATCATCCCTGATCATTTGGCTATGTTGGCTGGGGCTCATGGGAGTTGAAGTCCATACCCGGAAGGTAGATTATGGTGGAAAGGGAATCTCTTTTCTTTTCCCCACAACAGCCCCTAGACCTGTTTGTCTGCAATTTATCTGCACTCTGGAGGGGCTCCTGTGACTGTAAATTTCATCTACCTTGGCCAAACTGAGTTGGGGGGGGTGCTACAGCAGTTTTGTATATTCCTCATAATACTGAATGGGAAACGCAGAGCTTCATTTTATACGGAGCAGCTCAGAATGTGAAACAGATTGAAACAGAGAGAGCACAACGGTGCTCGGAAAGAGATTGGGATTTTTAAAAAATGCACAGATACAAAGTGAGCCTTGGGAGCCATCCACACTCCTAGCAAATACTGTTGTGGATAAATATTCTCAGCAGGAATATCTAAAAAAGCAAAGGGACAGTTTTTGTGCATCGCTTTTAAGAAAGGAGACTGCTTTTCTGTGTAAAGAATTTTTTTTCCTGGCCAATTTCCTCTACCCCCATGTTGTCTTCTATAAAAGTTAAATATGGCACAAAGGAAACAGCTACCTCCCTCTAGCTTACTGTAAAACGAAAATCCTGGATCACAAGATTATTCTGGAGCAGCTATTAAGACTCTTGTTGTATTCTGAAGCAACCATGCCAGCCCCCCTATAACTTGGCAAGACAGCAAGACGAGGTAGCAAATGAAGCTCTGTTTCACGTCTTTTTCGTCTGGCATTAGATTTGCCACCTGTTTGGCTAATAACTGCTGGAATTTTACAACTGAAAGCAGATGACCGCATTGTGACTCCCTTTGCAGTACTGGCAGAAGGAAGTCTTACATATGTGCATCTTCTCCTCAGGCTTTGATTCTTCCTGACCTCCCCGCTTTTGTTTGCAACTTGGATGAGTCATGTTTCGCGACATGGTTAGGCTGCAAGAAGAAACAACTGCTGCTTTTAAACAAGCAGCCGAGAAATGCCTGCTGGTTTCATAATACAGTCGAGGCAGGTCAAATTAATCAGATGCAGCAGCAGATGGGATACCTACATAAGAAGAATACAGGCTAGTTCACAAATAGATGCACCCAGGGGCATTGACTGCACTTTAAAAAAAAAAAAATCTTTTTCTGTTTCATGTGCCTGATCTTTTTTAAAAAGGTCGCTGCACTGTCAGGCTTAAGATGATTTCAAAGTGCATCATCAGAGCTTATGCCAAGGGCTGTGGTAAAAGAAGCAACCATTGAGATAGTACTCTTCTTGAGGAAGCAGATTGTGGGCCTAATGGCAAAGGAGAACAGCTCAATAATCAAATAAAAAATCAAACACACTAAACTAGGGTAAAAGGGCCCATGAGAGAGTCTTTTCTTTCTGCCCAGGTGCTCTAATAAGTAGAGAGATTAACACTTCCATTATAGGAAGTACCCTAGTTTTTCAGAATAACACAATTGCATGTAAACATGCTTAGGTTTGTGATATAAATTAGCCACAACGGCTTACAGAGTTATTTGAATGGTTGTTAGTGGACAGGGCAATCATTTATGCTGAGGAAATGTATGTCAGTACAATTTACTCCTGTTCCATACTCTGTACAGGAGCTGGGCTAATGCTAGGTGAATTTACCCAAGATTTCTGACGGGTGGAATTGGATAACTTCACTCAAAGAACTAAAGCCTGCACAATAATTATAAGATCTGATGCAGGAGAAGGTGAGATATTAAGAACCTTAAAGAAACTTGCTTTAATTGACTCAAATGTAGGGTTGCCATGCATCTGGGTTCTCCAAAAGCTGTGGCTCCTCCTGGATTTAACCGAAATCCTGCCCGCCTTTTTGTGTGGTTTTTTTCTAAAAAAAAAGTTCAACAACTTTGGGAATTGTCAACAATTTCTTTGTGTCTGGATTTTCACTTCTTGAAATATGGCAACTCTACTCAAATGCAAATGAAAACTGGATACTGAATGTTATAGGTAGCAGAAGCACCAAATAAACTGAAGATAACTTGAAGCTGTAAAACCAAACAGCAATATTAGGAATGACTGTCACTCAGACACTCAGCTAAAATGAGGAAGGGGTGATCCATGTAGGTCTACCGGAATGGGAAGTGGGCAAAGGTATGTCACCAGATGGAAGTACACGTTACGCTGGGACAGGAACTGGAAATAGCCATAGGTAAAGGTAAAGGTAAAGGTACCCCTGCCCGTACGGGCCAGTCTTGACAGACTCTGGGGTTGTGCGCCCATCTCACTTAAGAGGCCAGGGGCCAGCGCTGTCCGGAGACACTTCCGGGTCACGTGGCCAGCGTGACATCGCTGCTCTGGCGAGCCAGAGCCGCACACGGAAACGCCGTTTACCTTCCCGCTGGTAAGCGGTCCCTATTTATCTACTTGCACCCGGAGGTGCTTTCGAACTGCTAGGTTGGCAGGCGCTGGGACCGAGCAGCGGGAGTGCACCCCGCCGCAGGGATTCGAACCGCCGACCTTTCAATCGGCAAGTCCTAGGCGCTGAGGCTTTAACCCACAGCGCCACCTGCGTCCCTGGAAATAGCCATAGAGTTACCCAAATCACATCACATCACTATTCCCAAGAGTTTACTAATGCCCATTTTGAAAGCTCATATTGAAAGGTCAGGATGTCAAGTGAATTAGAAAGCATGTTGTCGATGAATGAATAGCAGAAAAACTACAACTAAGCAATGGAACTAGGGGAAATAGCATTTGGACTAATTTGTGGAGTTCTCTTCCAACTTGGCACATATAGCATGGTGCTGCTTCATGGCAAAAGAGACTTTCATGCATGGCAAGTGGAGCTCACCTCAAACTTTAAAACCACTGGTACCACATGCTGTTAGTGAGGAGATGGTTTGCAGCACATTTGTTTGTTTGCTTGTTCATTCGTTCACTGATTCGTTTCAACAGCCATAACTACAATTGTCTCTAAGCAGCTGACAAGGATACAGTACAAAAAGTTTTTTAAAAATCGTTAAGGCTGTGGAATCTAGCTTCGAATACATGCCTGCTGGATTTTTTTAAATAAAAAAGTATTCAGTAGGTGCTGGAAGTTCAGTAGGGAGTAGGGAGTGGGCCTGTCTAACCGTAACTGGAAGAGAGTTTCATAAATGGACCCACAATACTTAACACAGGGATCCTGGTGGATATGAGCTGTGCAGTCAAGCCATGGAGGACAGCTCACAGTGAGTCCTCGAAAACCTCAGTGGTAGGGAAATGATTAATTTTGGGGTCCTTGAGGTATACTGACCCAAACTTGTTAAGGGCCTTGTAAATTAATACAGGAACCGTGAACCTGGACCATGAGTACAAGGGCAGCCAGAGCAAACGTTTGAGCACTAGAGTTAAGAGCCTGCCCCCATCCACACATAAGGCACAAGGTTAGCCCCACATTTTTCATTCTCAACTAATTTTCGCTTACCATCCCTGAAGTTAACGGGATCATGCAATTCCAAACACCCCTAACCATTTCCCATCTTGTAATTATTCAATTAAACACTATACCAGAACTGGTATTCTAAATCACTGTGCTAAAATGTGAAAGGAAATGGTGTCCAACAACACCCAAATATCCAGGCCAAAATCTTAACAATTGCTGTCAAGCTTCACCAAGTTCAACTGTGGTTATCTGAGGAGCGTGGACTGACAATAATTTAACTTCGGAAGCATATAAGGTGACTATGCTTTTTTATTATCAATAGTCATCATCTCACTCCTCCTTCTGGCCCCATTTTCCTTTTTGGCAGAGAGAGAGAGAGAGAGAGAGAGATTTGCACAATATGTCACAAAAAGAGGGTCAAGTAACTTTGAGCATCTAAATTTAGTCTTGTGGAAGATAAGCAACGACAACAAAAAAGGAACTGGTTATGCTGGCTAATGCTGTACTGCTGTAACTTTTTGCAGTTTTGATCACATTATCTAAAGGTTGTCTTGCAATGCAGTGATGCTGTATTGCATGGGTCGGCCCACGGACGATCCTGGAATCGCTGCTTGGATCGGCGTGATCGTTCAGGCTGCGCCATTTTTTGCAAATTTTTTGGGCGCCATTTTTCCCCCTCCCTCCCTCACACACACCGCAGCAGCGCCTCCTCCCTCCTCCCTCCCTTCTCCTGGCTTCTCCCTGCCCTACGAAGGAAGGGAGCAGGGCTTTGATTGGGGCCAGCCAATCCTAAGCCTCGCCGCCTGCACACTGAGGCGAGGCCCAGACTCGCCACCTGCCCACCGGCCTCTCCATCCATGACTGCGTTGCGGGCATCATGACGGGTGCGTTGCGGGGCTTGGCACACCTGCTGGTCCTGCACCTGGCACCCGGGAAAGCTGGACCGGAAAGGAGAGGCACTGCCACTGCCTCCGGCTCCCAACAGCAGGCAGAGCAGTGGAGGAGGTAGAAAAGCAGGGGGGAGGGGCTGGGGGAGGGGGGAGAGAGAAGCCCCCCTCTGCCGTGTGTGTGTGTGTGCGCGCAGTCTGGCCTGCCACAAGATCTGAGGGGCAGTGAACCAGCCCCCACCTAAAAAAGTTTGCTGACCCCTGCTGTATTGCATGGTGGCACTATCACGACATCATTTACTGTTCAGTTCCCTCTGTATGCTTTACCAGGTAGAGCAACAGTTGGCCATTTATGCTGGTGTTTAACTATTTTGCCTGCTTTTAGAAGGCAGGGGTGGGGAGGGACAGCTGACTGAATGTGCTGGAACACACTTTAAAGTCCTAAATCAGAGCTATATTTAAAAGTCATTGATGCTTTTGATATTGTCATGAATTCAAAATTATTTTGAATCCTGGTTCATTTGGGACTCTTAGGGTCTCGTTTTCTATGGCATGTTTTCTTCAGCAGGTGCTTAAAATGAACTTCAGATAAATTCTATTACTTTGGGGTTTTTCTTCCTTTTTTTTCTTTGTAAAACACACACAGCTTTTCTTTTCTTTTCTCTCATTCCCTATCCCAAAACTAAGACAGTAATACTCTTAAAAATGTGAGATTAGAGGCAGCAATAAATTGGAGGCAGAATGCATCCAGTCTCACTGTACAACTTGCCCCTCAGAGAGGAAATTACTGTTGAAAAGCTGGTACAATTTAAGGCAGAGAACATAACACTATAACAGAGGCTGCTATCACCACCAAATTGTCTTTCCAGGTGTAAGAGGTAGAATTTAGTGTAATTCAGACTTCTGAGTATATTGTGGGTTAAGGGAAGGACAAATATATTGAATCTGATCATTTGGCAGGTTTTTGTGTGTTCCATGTTTCTCTCTGCCAAAGCTGCACAGACTATGAAGAAAAGCCAACAGAAAACTGTGTGGCAGGAACTTAGAAAACTTAAAATGCCCTGTTTGTTTTGGAGGAAAACAGAAGACAGGGGCTAAATCAGTTCTAATGGGTGAGTAAAAATGAAATTTGTCCCCTAGCTCTATCTGTCTACCTCCACCCCAAGCTCCAGATCAAGGACTGTTGAAATGAAGAGCTGGGGAAAGATTGTGGAACAACATCAGACAATGAAACTTTAGAACTAATTTGTCCCCTTGGATAGGAAGTTTGACATGAACCTAGGTTCCAGTCCATACTTAGCCAGAAATCTGGTTATGATCAAAAGGTACATTTTCAGGCAGTTCCCTCATTGCGAGAAATGAAGTTACAGGAAACCAGACAGGGCCTTTTTGATAGTGGCTCCCACCTTGTGGAATGCCCTCCCATCAGAAGTCAAAGTTATAACCAATTACATGATTTTTCCAAAGCCATCTGAAGGCAGCCCTATATCAGGATGTTTTTAATGTTTGATGTTTTGCTGTGTTTTTATTATTTTGGAAGCAGTCCAGGATGGCTGAGGCAACCCAGTCAGATGGGTATTGTTGTTGTTGTTACTAATTTCAGATTTAGCAGACCAAACATTTTCCAGTGACAAAGGAAACATACTAAAACATATCCATTCTCATCCCACACAATAATGCATGTGCTTAAGGCAGGGATGTTCTTCTGTCAACTGCAATCCCTGGGGTAGGGCACAGGTGACCTTTATCAGCTGGGGGAGGATTGGAGTGAAGCCTGTTCCACGCTGGTGGACCTCACCCACACACCTCAGCCTGGATTCGCCCATAATTCACCAGTGGGTAAGCCCGTTAACCAGAGCAGCCGGCCTGGGGATTCCCCACCTGCAGGCAGCCTGAATCCAGCATTGTTCCCAGGGCTGTCACAGCCACTCACCCTGTTAACTGGGTAAGTAGCCATTCCCCACAATAATGGATGGGATTATGACAGAGGTGGACTATGTTATTTGCAGGTGATATTGTGTGCTGTGGTGAACATATAGAGGTATTTTGGGGCAACAGAACAGGACAGGCTAAAAATCAATACATAGAAGACAGAATATATTATTTGCGCCAAGGGAAGAGAGCAAGGAAGGAAAGGTCTAAAGAGATGAAATAAACCACTATGAAAAGCAGATGAAGTTAAATATCTTAGGTTTATGATGCAGCAGGATGCAGGTAGAAAGCCAAAGGTTAGAAGCAAGGTGCAAAGGGCATGGCTTAAGCAGAGGGAATAAAGTAACATGTGTGATAAAAGGCTGCAGACAAAACTGAAAATTAAGGTTGAAGAATAAAGATTCCAGATGTGCAGTTAAGTACATACTGAGAGTATGTGGAAGAAAGAAGTATGTTTGGGTAATTATTTTACTTGCATCCACATCATATATTTAAAGCACATTTAAGGCACATGGTTCCCCCTCCCAAGAATCCTGGGAACTGTAGTTCACCCCTCATGGCACTCTGAACAAACTTGTTGTTTTGCTGTTGGCCTTGCTTTGTTTGTGAGTAAATAAGATTCCGGGTTCATTCTCCGGGCCTTGCTCCCTTTGGTCTCAACCAGCAGGCATGTGATGAACACAGAGCAGGCACACCAGTCAATGGACAAACACTTGGAAATACATGTTGGAAGGTTAGATTTGGATGGCAGCTGCAAAAGCGCCACTTCAGAGTTATCTTTACGTAAATATATGTGCCCTTGCTTGGATGGTTCTTGTCAATCACAACAAAGGAGCTTGTTCAAAAGGACGCATTGTTCTACTAAAAGCTTTTTCTATGGGGATTTGTTTCTCTCTCCTCCACCACCATGAGAGTTACGAAGCCAAGACACAGAAGAAGACGTGCACAGGCAGCAGCTGATCAGCTTTCCACCCTCTCTTATTAGAGCAACTCCGGGCAGCAAATAATGCTGACTGTGAGTGATCATGATTAGCATGGGGGGGGGGGGGGTTGGGAGAGAGAACGAGAGAGCAGGCTTGGTCTAGCAGGTGGCCACCTTGTTGCCCAAGGGGAGCAATCACCACACTGGACAAGAAGAAGAAGAAGAAGAAGAAGAAGAAGAAGAAGAAGAAGAAGAAGAAGAAGAGGAGGAGGAGGAGGAGGAGTTTGGATTTGATATCCCGCTTTATCACTACCTGAAGGAGTCTTAAAGCGGCTAACATTCTCCTTTCCCTTCCTCCCCCACAACAAACACTCTGTGAGGTGTGTGGGGCTGAGAGACTTCAGAGAAGTGTGACTAGCCCAAGGTCACCCAGCAGCTGCATGTGGAGGAGCGGGGACGCAAACCCGGTTCACCAGATTACGTGTCTACCGCTCTTAACCACTACACCACACTGGCTCTCTGTACCACTCAGGGTCAACTGGTATTGATTCCAGCCCAAGGCCCTTGCTCTGAGAGGTACATAGATGGTGATGAGCCCCACTCCCCATCCCCAAATCAACTGGGAAACTGTAGGGTTGCCGTATGCTCGGAATTTCCCAGACATATCAAGAACACCGCAGTCAGAAGCAGTGTCTGGGTTGGAAATCGCTGGAAATGTCCGGGAAAATCCAGACGTATGGCAAGCAATGTCAGCACTGTCGTTTTTGGTGATTTCCCTTAAAAATAGCCCAAAAACTTCTCTCTCTCTTTTTTTTTTTTTTTTTTTTTTTTGGAAAATTTGCCAAAAGAGCTCAACAGCTTTGAAATATGGCAACCCTAGCAAACTGCCTAATACATTGGGGTGTGTTGCACACGGAGAATCTGATCCAGAGGTAGGGATAGATTAAAGGAGGGAATAAAGCAGGGTGAATGCAGAAGGCCAGGTTTGGTCTGAAACTACACAAAGAAATCTCACCAGGTAGCAGTTTCCAGAGCTGACACCCATCTTCCTGCTTCTGATCTCCATTCTTGGGGATCACTTTTTTAAAAAATGAGCTCTAGTCCAGTGAAAGGTGTATATGATTTTGACTTTTCACTTCACATATGAAATGGTCCAAGGCCAGAGCAGAGAAGGTGATTAAGGACAGGCCCATCATAATGCAGTTTAAAAAAAAAGAAGAAGAAGAAGGCACTTGCTTACTAGGATATTATTAGATTTCACTGTATCTGATTTATGGTCTCTGCTCTGTGAGTTTTAATATCTCTCCTTGACTCTTTTTCATCCTGGCAAGTCACTACATTTTCTTCATACTGTGGGGTACACATCGCTTTTATGCTTTTATTCCCACAATTACTTATTTAAAAATATTTATTATGCCTAAAGAACTTTAAAGTAAATTCCTTCAGAGTTGCTAATTTTACATTGAAATGTAGCAGTAGTTCTTCAGTTCCCTGCCCCTTTTTCGTTGCTAAGGCACAATGCTTTAACTGTGTGTATCATCTTCATTCGTTATAAACTTATCTGAGGCATTGCATTTTTTTCCCTTTAAATTGAGCAACTGTCCTAGACTGGACTGGAACCTCAGAAGATTCCAGAAGAGTAACGCCGCACTCCAGAAAATAAGTCTGGATCCAGTGCATAGGTTTCACATGCACATTTACTCACATATATATTGGATGCTGTCCAGACCAGGTCATGAAGCCCCTGGAGCAGCTGATGCAGCTGGGATCCAGAATCCAAAGTGAGTTGAGGATCACTTTCTGGTTTTTGGAAGAAACCTTTATTTTATCAACCTAGTTCTGCAGAACTAGATCTAAGCATTTCTTGTTGTTGCTGTTTAGTTGTTTAGTCGTGTCCGACTCTTCATGACCCCATGGACCAGAGCACGCCAGGCACTCCTGTCTTCCACTGCCTCCCGCAGTTTGGTCAAACTCATGCTGGTAGCTTCGAGAACACTATCCAACCATCTTGTCCTCTGTCGTCCCCTTCTCCTTGTGCCCTCAATATTTCCCAACATCAGGGTTTTTTCCAGGGAGTCTTCTCTTCTCATGAGGTGGCCAAAGTATTGGAGCCTCAGCTTCAGGATCTGTCCTTCCAGTGAGCACTCAGGGCTGATTTCCTTCAGAATGGAGAGGTTTGATCTTCTTGCAGTCCATGGGAGTCTCAAGAGTCTCCTCCAGCACCATAATTCAAAAGCATCTCAACTTTGGATTAAAAACATTGTGATTTGTGCATATCCCATGCCTAGCCATTGTGTAAGCCTTTATGTGACTGACTGGAAGAAACGTAAGACTGATATTATATTATAACTGGCAGATCTTGGTCCATCTTAGCAGCCTTGAAATTTCTAAAACATGCACCATTGTCTCCAGAAATTCAGGATGAAAAGGTGGCCACATATGCTTCATTATTCTGAAGCTGGTGATACTATAGGCAGGGTGGGTATGAGATCTTTAAAAGGTTCTGTTGTGCCCAGTGTGAGGTGGGTCCACTTTTATCCCTAGGGAGCAGACCTGAGTGAAGTCCTCACGGGGACCCAATCAGGTCCAGCCTCCTGGAATGAACCCCACCCCAAGCCCATTTGCCATTGGTCAACCTGTCAGGCAGGCTGAATTCAAACTTTCCCAGCTGGAGGGAGAGGGCTGCTGCATCTCCCTTCAGCTGGAAGACCCAAAATAGAGCTGCTTTGGTGGCAGGCTGGCCCCCTACTGAGAAGGTAGGCAGAATTCTGGGCACTTTATAACAGCTTTCTATTTACCGTAACTTATCATGTGTATGTGTATGTGTCCAGATTTAAGAGGATAGTGTATAATTTGATATACTTGTTTCACTTTATATTTCATATTCTAAATGTAACCGTGCCGATACAGAACTTTACAGTGGGAATCCGTACTCCCTCAACAACAGTTTTTTCTTCTCTAATGAAAGAAAGCTACGACATTACATTATTTGTTTTCCTAGCCATTAAAATACTCAGTTCCACTTATGTGTTAAATCATTCTGCATTCTTTCCTGCTTCGTAATATTTATGTTGTTCATTTTCTGACTAGTTCTCCTCATTCTTTTATTTCCTTAGGTTTTCATTTTCTCACCTGAAATTTCCACTTTACTCCATCATTGCCTTGACATTGATGAATTAACCTTGGCTGTTGAACTTTGGCAGGAATGCTTTCAGAGTCCAACTTTTCATTTGAAAATCATTGATGCTCTCACATTGCTCCCCCTGACACACACACACACCCTCAGCATGCACATACCTTTTCAAGGTTACATTATCTAGCCTACTGATGTAAGGGTAGAAGCTCCTGAGATACTTTTATGTCCCCTCTATTCAGATACGTCAGCTTTAAAAAAAGACTTTTGGTTCATTAACTGTGCAGCTGATGTCTGGTCTAAACAATGTAAAATATGGAACTTATACTGCACTTAGTAATGTATTTGTACAAAAAGAAAAAAGTTTGAAACTGAGGTACGATAGAAGAATTAAATGAAACAATTCAGATACAAATTGGGAGTAGGCAACATGAAACCAGCATGCCTGGCAGTCATAACTAGTGCCCACTAGACCTAGGTAGGGCAGCTAGGAGGTCAAAGGGCACGGCCAATGGGGTCATGGATGTTTGGCCAAACTGTTCTGGTTACCTCCCCATCTCAGAAGTCCATGCCAGAGAGACCTAGTGAAAACCACTAGACTAAGGGAAGCCCTTTCTCTCTGTGTCAAGAGAACACAGCAGGCAAAAACTCTGACATTCAGCATTTCTTGGGCAAATTAGCAGATGCAAGGAGATGATCATTCAGTAGTAGGATGCTGTGGAGCAAATGAGAAGGCAAGTTCTCTTGCTGAGGGGGTGGTATGTTTATTGCTTGACGGTAGCTGATATCCATGGCTTGAAGCTGGCTAATGTCTGGCAACAGGCAAATGTTGGCAGGTAGATGGTGATGTTGAAAATCTGAAACTAGGGTTGCCATACATCCAGATTTCCCTGGACATAGCCAGAATACTGCAGTCGGCAGCAGTGTCCAGGTGGAAATCAGGCAAATGTCTGGGGAAATCTGGATGTTTGGCAGCCCATGTTGGGCAAAACTAATAAACGCTCAACAACTTTGACCCCCCCTTCCCCCGAAAAACTCAACAACTTTGCCCAAAAATGCTCAACAACTCTTCTCTCTGGATTTTCCTGTTTGAAATATGGCAACCTGAGCTGAAACAGGCTGATGTTTGTGAATTTGTCAGCTGAAGCTCTCCTTCAGAAGCTGGCCAACAGAAGCTAGTGGATATTTATGGATTGGAGGCAGGGCATGACAGTGAATGAATGGAGAGTAAATGATGAGGGAATATGCCCACAGGATGTTAGCTAGTGTATGTTGCTGTGAGGGAATGGAAGGTTTTGAGTGAATGTGCCTGCTGGTGTTTTTCATGGATGTTGGCTGCTATATCTTTGTGTGCATGAATGGGAAGTTTGGAATGCACGGAGAGTGAATGATGACTGAATGTGTCCTCTGAATGTTGGCTAGCATATGTTTGTGTGCATGAATGGGAGGGTTTGAATGAATGATGAGTAAATATGACCTCTGGATGTTTCTTGGTGCTTGTGTATGTGAATGGGATTATTATTATTATAATGAATTACCTGCCCTTCACCCAAAGGTCCCAGGGTGGGTTACAACATAAAAACACAATATTTAAAACAGTTTTACACAACTTACAATGCGTTGAACGAATGGGGAGTGAATATGACAATGTGTCTGCTGGGTTTTTTCAGGGATGATGTACGTTTTTGTGTGTGCATAAGGAGGTTTTGAATTAACTGAATCATCAATGAATGTGCCCGCTGGCATTCTTCATGGCCATCAGCTGGTGTAAGGATGTGGTCAAAGTATATTGCATGTGTATGCATGTTCAGAGGCTGGCCTCAGTTGGTCTTGGGATGCAGAATGAATGTGATGCTTGGAAGGAAATTGGTGGGTATTTGTGGATAGATTCGTGGCCTGAAGCCTGCTGGTGGAGTTGCTGGGGAGAAACCAGTGGAGGTGCCTGTGTAATGCAGGCAAATGGCAGCCATCCCGTTCATTGTTCCTATATATATATTTTTCCTTCCAATGAAGTCTGAAGCAATGTTTTCATGAGACAACCCCTGAAAACAATGAAGAAGACTGCAGGGTATCAGCAAAGGTGGGGGCAGTTTCTTTCCTCTTTCCCCTGTCTGGGTTCTCCTTCATCAAGAAAATCACTTACTTTAGGCTGAAGACCTGAGGAGAGGAGTCTCCAGGCATGAGGGAGAAAAAATGAGAGGTAATGTGGGTAGGAGAAACAGAGGCTTCAGTCAAAGTCCTCACAGTGTTTTGTTGAGGCTTAACTGGGGTGGAGTAAATAAAATCTGCAATCCTTTGCAATCTGGCATAAGAGTTTTAACAAGGTTCCTGAAAGCTTGCTCAGTTTAGTAATTGTAAAAAAATAAGGTGTATTTGAGTAACACGTTAGTAAAGTGTGTGCCCTTTTAAAGAGACAATTCTAAATTAAAGTAACTATGGAAGCTAGTCCACTGCATAATCTTGTAATAAATAAACATTAATATATTTGTCACACATAGTAACTGTTTTATACCAGTTACCAGGATTATTGGTAAGTTAAGGGTTCAAAGGGTACAGGTAATTTTAAATGGTGGCAAACATATGGATTTAGGAAAACTATTGGAGAAGAAGCTGGGTTTTGCTTATAAAATAAATAAGGAGATACCCCACTTTCCTTGCCACAGTTTCAATGGCTATGACCCTATTAATATTATTTGGTGGCTGTATACCAGTTCCTGTGTCCTGGTTGCTAGGATTACTATTAAACTGAAAGAAAAATGGGAATCTGTGAAAGTGCTCATTCTGAGGATTTTCTCTCTTCTGTGCCCCCAGACTGCACGTTAACAACAACAACTTGTACCCAGTGCCATTTTTCTGGAAAAAGAGGTACCACAACTCACCATGAACGCCTCCCTTGTTCTCTTATAATGGCCATGGCACCCACCTAAGAGGTGCTGAAACTGAGTTCCAGTGAGTTCCTGCTGGGAAAAAAGTCCTGCTTCTACCCCACCCATCCGAGCCCTGCCAAGGAGCTGTATGTAATCCAATTTAATAAACTTACTGAGTTATTAACACCTGTATGGAGACTGAAACAGTAATTCAACAGGCAACATACTGGTAACCAACCCACTTTTAAACTTGCAGCATACACAAATCAAAGACTGAGACAACTTTTCTCCAAGCTGCTATGGGCGTTTGGAGAATGGTTTGTTTTTTAAAAAAACTAGCACCTCCAATTTCTCATTTACTTCCAATTTGTTTCCATCTGGTGCTTAAGGACGAAGGAGAAACCTTAAATTGGGACAGTTGGGAGCAGGCTGGACTGCTACCAGTTAAAGTATTTGTACCTAAATGGTATCCCAAGGTGGAGGGAATAGATCGAAGCTAAAATTAATACTCTCCTATGCTCCTGGTTCCAGTTTATCCAATTAATGTATTTTTTTTGTTGAAGTCAGAGGCAATTGCTCAGGCATTTGAAGTTTTTGAAGATATCATTGTAAATGTTTCTCCGTCATCCAAAGGTATGGTTTCAGTAAAGTATAAATTTATGACAGAAACTGAACATGGTGATTTTATGGGAGACTGACTTGGTAATTGAAATTACTAATGAGGAATGGCATGCTATGCGGAAAAAGAGACCTTTAAAATCGGTTTTGGCTACAATGAGGGAAACCTTGTTAAAGCTTCTTCATAGATGGTATCTCACACCTTTAAGATTGTCTTGCACGACTAACAATGTAGATCCCAGCTGCTGGAAGGGGTGTACGGGTCAAGGGTCCTATTTTCATATGTGGTGGAGTTGTACTCGTATTTTCAACTCTTGGTCTCATGTTTTCAGAGAAATAAGCTTCATTTTCAAGACAAATATTACCATGTCTCTTATGTTGGCATTACTCAGGTTATAGGAAGATAAACCTCCAAGATCGATTACACATAAAGTCCTATTAAGCTTTTTTCTTGTTGCAGCTTGAATGAAAATTGCTTAATGCTGGCGTAATTCAGAGAATCTCACTTTGGATGCACAGTATGCAAGAGTTTGGTCAATTACATTTGCAGAAAAATTAACTAATCAAATTAGAGCTGCTCAAGGCAAGGCACGTCTGTAACTTTGATTAGCATGGCTACAGAACTCATCTTTCTATTTATTACTTTTTTATTTATTGTTAGAATATAAAAAGCAATCTATTTACAAAATTGTGCGTTTCCATGTGTGCATATCACATCCATATATTCTGGGTGCTGCATTTAGTGTCATTTAAAGGCACTGTTTCCATTTTAATAAGACAATGCAGACTTTCAAACATGGAGCGACAAAAACTGAACAAGGAGCTCTGGAAACATGCCTTACACGAGGTCAGAAAAATAGAGGAACGTGTTAGCTTTCAATCCACTTGGAAAGGGTGTGCAAAATAAATATGACTTTGCAGATGAAAGATCCATGACTGTGTTTAAACATATCTTTGACAAGGAAGTATAACTTACACAATTTATTTTACTGTTTTAAAAAATGAAGAAACCCGTAAATAAACAGCTGTTGCAGATTTGTGTCAAACTACAAACAAGCTAGCTAATACTGGATTATTTGATTCTGGGGGAAATGAGTACGGTATCTGTGGAAAGATGTTTCCAGAACAGGGATATTTGCAGAGAGAATCCACTGAGGCATGCAGCCTGATTCTAAACATAAAATTTACAGGAACACATATTTCAGTAAGACTCATTCATATACTCGCTAATCATAAATTCTGTACAATGCACACACATAATAAAACAAAGTGATACCCCCCAGGCATGTACTTGCACACCTGTTAATAAAGGTAAAGGGGTAAAGGGGATCCCTGACGGTTAGGTCCAGTCGCAGACGATTCTTGGGTTGCGGCGCTCATCTCCCTTTATTGACCAAGGGACCCGGCGTACAGCTTCTGGGTCATGTGACCAGCATGACTAAGCCACTTCTGGCGAACCAGAGCAGCACACGGAAACGCCGTTTACCTTCTCGCCGGAGCGCTACCCATTTATCTACTTGCACTTTGATGTGCTTTCGAACTGCCAGGTTGGCATGAGCAGGGACTGAGCAACAGGAGCTCACCCCATCACGGGGATTCAAACCACCGACCTTCTGATCGACAAGCCCTAGGCTCTGTGATTTAACCCACAGTGCTACCCGCGTCCCTGTTAATACATGCACCCAATTCAATGTGGTGGAAAGAATCATGAGAATCAGACATTTGTGCATATTATTTATTAGATTTCTAGTCTTTCTGTCATCAAGTAACAATCCCAGGGCGGGTTACAGCATAAAAAGTTAAAACAATGCAACCCCCAGTCAAATAAACAGCAAGAGCAGATAAAATGCCATATTTAAAAACCACTGAGCATGTACACACATTCCAATCACCTGTTGATCATGCGCAGATGCTGTTTAGAAACATGGCCTACTAAAATTCCAGATGCATTTCCTGGAATGTTATGTACTTGCTTTCAGACATGTAAGAAAAAAAAGAAAAAAAAACAGCACCATCTTGACCAGCATAGCATTTGGGGGAAAAGGAAGCAACTTCTAATTTTTTATTTTTAAAAGTGTCTCTCTCATGCATTTGCTCTCCCCTCCAAGATAAGCAGCACTATGGAAAGAGAAAGGGGGTGGGGAGTGAGAACACACAAAGCTTTTTGCTTTAAATGCCTGTCTACCTTTCCTTTCTCCTTCAGCACTTCAAGAAGGTGTCCATGAACTAGGCCAGTGATAAATGGAATTTTCAACCCTTCCAAAATCCAATTCATAACTGTAGGAAGATTTAGTATCTTAGCAGTAAAAAAATTATTTCCAGTTGAGGAAGTGATTTGTTGTAAGTATTTTTAGAAATGCTTGCAAGTGCCTTTGGAGTAGCTGACTTCCTAGCCATCCTTGCATTGTCTTCTGCAGCCCCATTTACTGTGGTACCTTGGTTTAAGAACAGCTTAGTTTATGAACAACTTGGATTAAGAACACTGCAAACCTGGAAGTAGGTGTTTTGGTTTGTGAACTTTGCCTTGGAAGCAGAACATGTTTCGCTTCCTGTTGAGTGTGTTCCATTTGTACATTGAGTTCCCCACTGCTATGGGAAAGCATGCCTTGGTTTAAGAACGCTTTGGTTTAAGAACGGACTTCCGGAACGGATTAAGTTTGCAAACCCAGGTACCACTGTATATATATAAACTGTTATGCTTGGAACTATATTTGTGCATGGTGTTCATTTTAGCTGTTTCCTGTCTTGATCAAATAAACCTTTCAAAGACCAATAACTGTTATGTATTCAGTGGTCTGTGTTCACCTGAGTTTAAGTCTGGACTAAGGATTCTGAGCCTGTGTTCTGATTCGATACATGATATCCAGTCACGTGGCATTTTCAGGATTTGGGCTACTGGCATTGGCTCTTAAGCTCTGAGTTACAATTCGCAGCTTGGGGGTTGAGACAGCCAATCATGTTGAGGGTAGGAGTGGCCCACGCCTTCAGAAACACGTATAAGCAGTTGCTTTGCCCTTCTTGTTCTGTTAGCTCTGTAAAGTCTCTTGCTGTTATCACAGTATCTTGCCTCATAGAGAGGCAATAGAGAGACATTCAATAACTAATATGCATAAAGAATGTCCCAATAGAGGTGTACCCATTTTAGTAAATTCATATTGTTGTTTTGTTTGTCATACTACTAGTCCAGAACTGAAATGGATGCATGAGTTGGTGACATCTACAGATGTGTGGGTTGGCACAGTCTAGGGGAGGCATAGGCAAACTCGGCCCTCCAGCTGTTTTTGTGACTACAACTCCCATCATCCCTAGCTAACAGGACCAGTGGTCTAGGGAGTGAGGGGAGTTTGACAGGGGTGGATTTGCTGCCAAGGAGTGTGGTGGAGTCTCCTTCTTTGGAGGTCTTTAAGCAGAGGCTTGACAACCATATGTCAGGAGTGCTCTGATGGTGTTTCCTGCTTGGCAGGGGGTTGGACTCGATGGCCCTTGTGGTCTCTTCCAACTCTATGATTCTATGATTCTATGATTGTAAGTAAAGTTGTAGGCTGAGATGGTGTGCATTGCAAGCAGGTATGTGGCCCCTAGTACACACATACAAACATACACGTTGATTTGAAAGTGTGAGCGCATACTGTTGTTGTTGTTTAGTCGTGTCATGAAGAGTCGGCTCTTCATGACCCCATGGACCAGAGCATGCCAGGAAAATTGGAGATATGAAAGCAACATTTCATACAAAGATTACCATAGTAAAGGACAAAAGTGGTAAGGACCTAATAGAAGCAGAAGACATCAAGAAGAGGACATACTACAGCCTGGTTATTATACACAGCAGGTGATGCTGTAAACTTCTGTTTGGGATGTACTGCTTCAGATTGCAGAAAGGGCTCTGCTACCTCAAATACTCTCCCATACCAAAACATATTGAAATCCTGCACTTTCATACTGCAATGTCTGCTAAGTCTAGAACCCTTCAGTGTGGCATCTATTAGTTGTTGTTTGGGGATCTGTATGGTTGTGGGGTTTTTTTGCATGAGGGAACATGTGAGTCCTTACCCTGAAGTAGTGCAGTTTGGGCAAAGTTTTACCACATGTGAAAGTGAGGTATAGGATACCAAATGATTAATATCGTATAGCAGCACATTTTTATTGAGCAGGACCAAACTCTGGGTAGTGGGTGCTATAAGGAGACTACCCTTCATCTAACCAGCATGGACAGAGTTATGTGGAAAGCTAGATGAAAAAGTGTGAGAGCTGGAATACGGGCTACAAAATTAGGGTATGTAACCTAACAGAGTGAGCAGGGGAGGGGGAAAGAGAGGAGACTTTTCAAAATTGCAGTGGAGTCACTGTTTCCTGTAATAGGTCATAACTCTGACAGTCTGTGATATCTTAAAATAGAAGCTAATCTTTCTAGAAATTAGTTCCCAAAGCTAATTTGTCCATCAAAGCTATGTCTCTGTAACAGCTGCAGAAAAGGGAGGTCATTGTCCCTTTGGTAATTGAAAGTATGTTTTGAGATTGAGCAATCTGCCCTATTGTTTTCCCCCCAGGAAATAGTAAAATGTCACTAATTAAGATTTTTATCTCTGGCATACCTCACAAAGAAATTGGCAGTTATGTCACTGGCCCAAACTTTAGACCCAGGAAGAATCCACCTGGGTACCAATTTATCTTGGTGCTGCTGGAATAAGCCAATGCAGACAGGTACGAATCATGGAGGGGGCAGGAGAAAAGCACCCCCCTCTCCACTTTGCTTCACAGCACTCCATAGACTTAAACAATTTCCCCCTTCCCTCATTTGCTTGCCTGGTATCAGATCCAGGCAGGGAAAACTGCAGAGAGCCTTGGTGAATGGGGGCAAACATATATACGGTATGTTGGTGGTCTCACCAACCTGTCCTGCTTAGTCTGTAGCACCATGGCTATGTTCTGCCTCCACTCTCTCCTTCCAGTTGCTGGGAGAATTTTGTTGTGCACAGATTCTGCTTGTGGGCTTCCCATGGGCAACTGGTTGGCCCCTGTGAGAACAGGACCCTGGACGAGATGGGCTTTGGCCTGACCTATCAGGCTCTTCTTAGCTCTGCATTGGATTATATCCAAAATGTGCTATGACAGAGAACCATATCCTATGCCATGAACCTTACGGTAGTCAGCCGTCAGCCCAGGAGACAGCTCTGCAGAGGTGTACAGCAGCTGGGGGTGGAAGAATTTCAGGGCAACGTTGTAAGCATCTGCTCATAATTCAATCCCATTTAGTTCACCGGGACTTAACTCCCTGTTACTATGTGCAGGATTGCAGTCTTAGTCTGGTTATTGTCCAGGTCATTGTTGCAGGTGTTCACTCCTAAATCCGTTCATTCCATTTCCACATTAAACTCTGAATAAAGGTAAAGGTAAAGGGACCATTAAGTCCAGTCACGGACGACTCTGGGGTTGCGGTGCTCATCTCGCTTTACTGACTGAGGGAGCCGGCATTTGTCCACAGACAGCTTCTGAGTCATGTGGCCAGCATGACTAAGCTGCTTCTGGCGAAACCAGAGCAGCGCACGGAAACACCGTTTACCTTCCCTCTGGAGCGGTACCTATTTATCTACTTGCACTTTGACGTGCTTTCAAACTGCTAGGTTGGAAGGAACTCTGAATATTTTAGTTTAATCCACCCACACACCCCCAAAAAACCCCACACCATTAATTTAAAACCATACCTAAACATGCATTTTTGGAAATATGCATTGGGGGACAGCTTTTGCAAGGGTGGGGGGCTTGAGAACTGCTCTAGGAGACTGAAGGTTTATTTCCTCAGAAGAGCTTCTGGAAGGGGCTGAGGCAAATGTGAGAGAGCTCTGGGGAAACCAGATGGAGAGATTCAGAGGCAAATTCCACACAGGAAAGGCCATTTCCATTCAGGGTGGAGGAAGAGGTCAAGTGTCCCCTCAGTGTTGCCACACATAGACACCTACATGCTAATGAGCAAAAACCAAAAGTGTAACAGCATGCTTCTGAATAAGCGCAAAGCAGATTTTGCTCCTCGGGAAGGGAGAGCTGAGAGATGAAAGAGGCTGAGGGAGTAAAAAAGGAGAACTGCAGCAGCTTTCTCTTTCCCCTCACACAGTGTTCATCCAGCAGCAGCTCCACAGTCAGGCTGAGGCCCACCGTGGCAGCAGCAGCCCATCCCAAGACAGTGTTGCTGAAGAGACTGGACTGAAAGACGGCCCCCTCCTCTTTTTTCCTCTGCCTGCTGAATAAATCCTAGCTCCCTTTTTAATGTTCTGATATACTGCCCACTGGTTTTTCCTCTGCCTGCCTTCAGGAAATATAGGGCCTCGCAGGCCCACAGTTTAGGGCCCTGGCATTCCCTGCCCTCATTTTAGCCCAGGTACCATAGTTCCCGCTATAGGAACAGATTGCTGGAAGTGGTAGGGGTTACATGCCTGCCTTTCTTATCCTAGGAAAATGGAGAAGGTGCTTTATTATATGCATTCAAAACATGCATAAATGCTGCATAGCTTCTTCTTCTTTTTACCTTACTGGGGTACGGGGTTGCTGGGGGATGGGTAACCAGCATAAAAAAAAAACCCACAACCAAGCGTCATTCCAAAATTTACTGAAAAGTTTCTGGCGTTTGCCAACTCAACTCTGAACCGAACTCCACCTAAGAGACCAAAGGGAATGTTAATGCTCCATTTTGCCTTCTGTGGCTTAATCTAAGAACCTAAGAGCATCCCCTGCTGGATCAGACCAAAGGATATATTGTCTTCTCATCGTGTTTCCTATAGTGGCTGACCAGAATATAGGCTGACCTATAGTGGCCTCTGGGAAGTCCATGGGCAGGGCCTGTGGTCAGAGGGGTGCCAACTCCCCCTCAGGATTGTGAGTTTATTTCCCTTAAATCCACAGCTTGGACACTCTGAGTCAGTGTTTTCCTCAAGCTACCCCAAACACAACCCCAAGATCCCTTTCCTGGTCAGTCGCTGACCAGCTCAACCCCTTTCTGTGCTTATGTTAAAGATGGGTTATACTTTGCCCCAGTAAGCAAGAGATCTGAATGTGCCAAGTGATTTGTCATTCTGATCTCATTTAACCCCAGTCAGCTCAGGCTAAGTGCGAAAGAACTGATTTTTACCAAAGCCAGTAACTGGATGTGGGCGTCACATGATTAAACTCAGCATTCTACACCCTCGGGCACCTTGTCCCCCTACCCAGACACAGTAACTAAATGACGTGCTAATTAAGCATTAAAAGTTTGTCTCAGAACAGCAGGCGATCAGCAGCCCACCCGTCCATCCAGAATAAAGATGCAAATTTCCTTTAAAGTAGGGTATATTCCATTCATATAATTTTAATAAGCACCTGCACATACGTGCGTGCATGCATGCACACGATACCACTATTTTCTTTCAATAGAACTGTTGAAATGTTGAGTAAATATAACTATCCCCTTGTTATCTTGTTGAACAGTATATAGATTAATATGAACTCTAGCTGGAACTATTGATTCAGCGAATAATCCTGAAATGTGCTTTTCAATTACACTCAGAAATTGGTCTTTTGAATTTCCAAATTATGCAAGGCAAGGCAGATTCAATTTAATCTGCAAAGGGAGGAGATATTTGCAGTAGCTTGGCATGAGCAGTTCGTTTTATAGGAGTGTGGAGGGAGGGTGTTTTTTTTTAAAGGGGGGGGGGTTGAAATGTTGCTCTTCTTGTATTGGCTGTTGCTGCCCTCCAGTGGCCAAGCGGTTCTTAGTTTTTCAATCAAATTAAGGTAGCCTTTTGCTGCTGTGACTAGAATTGTGCCACTAGAAATTGCAGGTATTCTTCAATCTAAAAACTGGTGAATGTTTCCCTGGCATTTCACTTGAGCAGGAGGCACCCAAAGATCTGGCACAACCACCTCTTAGGTGCATGCATTTCTTATTGGTGGAGCCATTCCAGTTCATGCCTTGTGTTCTAAAGTATGTATGTATGTATGTATGTATGTATGTATGTATGTGCAAGACTTGTGCAAGGCCTGTTCTGAATCTATACCCAGAGGAGGGGACCAGCAAGGAAGAATACCAGTGGCAGGAGGGGACTTATCAGAGAAAATTAGCAAATGCTTCTAATTCTAAATAAAATATAAATATTTTTTAAATCCCATACATGTGAACAGAAGACTCGTACATGATTGCCAGTGCTTTTCTGAGTTAAAAGCAGTTTACAGAATAAAAGTGCCAAAACAGTTCCTTAATTAAAACCAGTGACATTAAATAAGCACAGTTAAATTATCTGGGAACATAATATAAACTATATAAGATATAATTTTAAAAGTACAGTGGTACCTCGGTTTTCGAACATAATCCATTCCGGAAGACCGTTCGAGTTCTGAAACGTTCGAAAACCGATAACTCAATACGGAATACATGTGGCATGTTCGACTTCCAAGTCCTGTTTGAAAACCAAAGCATTTACTTCTGGGTTTATGGCGTTCAAAAACTGGAATGTTCATCAACAGAGACATTTGAAAACTGAGGTACCACTGTATAATAAACATTAAACTTAGAAGGTTTCCAAACCAAACTCTGGTGCACATGGCAATCTTTGTTTTCATTCATTCCTAGCTGCAGTGAAATATTTATTTTCCTGGAGTAAGCCTCATTGAAGTCAACAGGACTTTCATCTGAACAGACGTGTGTAGGATTAGATGGTTAATAACTATTACGCAGTCTAGTCCTACTCGGAAGGAAGTGTCATAGTGTTCAGTTATCCGATCCTCGCATCTGCCCAGACATGAAAAGACTCGGTAAATATTTTTGAGGAAAATAAGTTTCTGCCATTTGTTATAATATTTAGAAAGCAATTTTAATGCTAGTGTCGTGACTATGGAAGTTGGACTCCTAATTGTCCCAGTCTTGGTTGGTATCGCAGTGCTCATCAAAAGTCATTCAACTTTGTGTTTCCTGTTGCCCTATTATCATTTATTACACGCAAACTGTAACCCCAAGGAATTTGTGACCATATATGTGGCTCTCCTCCCCCACTTCATTCCTACAACAGCTCTGTGAGGTAGGTTAGGTTCTGAGACTAGCCCAAGGTAAGGCAGCAAACTTCCTGGTACAGTGGGGATTTAAAAGTGGGTCTGCCCAGTTACCACCCACCACACCGGGTCCTCTGATATAATCCTAACATCTTATGTCAAAGTTTCATAATTAATTAAATTTTAATTAAAAATGACAACAATAAACCTGGTAAGATAAAAAATGTGCATGTATAATTAATCCCCATTACACAATCTTACACTGTCTTTTACACTTTCGTCTGCCTTTTCCCCCTTTATATTTCAAGAAAAATATAGAGTCGTTTACCTGAAGGTGGCGTGTTTTCCCCATCTACAATGTGTTGCAGGCGCCTATTCTAATACATTACAAAAGAGCAAGACAGAAAAGTAAGTGTATGTATGTATGATCCAGCTGAGTCCCTTTGGAGTTTTGCTTGTGGGTACGGTTCGCATTCAAACACTTTTCCTGCAAGTGGGCAAAGCAGAGCTTGCCGTGAGCGCCTTTGAATGTGCTCTGTCAATGGAGCGTACCTTCAAAGGGGCTCACTGACTGTAGCGATTGACGCTGGCAGCAAGCCCCTTTGGCTGCATTAGGAAGTTCCCAATGGGAAACATTCTAGTGCAGCCAATCTCTGTGGAGGTTGCTGTTAGCACCAGTCTGCAGATCAGCACCATCAGTAAGCACTGCTTGTAGAAGAACAACTGGGAGTTCACTTTTAGCAGCACATATACTGGCCCAGCAGCCAACATCACATACGACATCAGTGGCAAGGGAGGAGGGCATGGTTTGGGGAAATGACTTTGTGGGCCAAATTGAAACACGTGTTGGGGTCAAATAGTTCCTGTGGAATGGAGGTTCACCACCATGTTTTAAGAGGTATTCCTGTAACCATGAGAGGGCTTGACCTTGAACTTCCCAGGGCTTGTTTTAATTAGGGGAGGATACGCTCACTGCAGGGACTCCATTGCTCTCGATGGCCAAAATAGAGGTGTCACCTGCATTAGATATGGCACTTGATTCCAGGGAATAAGTAAAAAAAATCAGGGAACAGAGGAATGCTTCCTTGAGCACCTTGGAGGAAAGGCAGGATTTAAACGAATTAAGTATTGAATGGCATGCAATACTACGGCTTAGCCCCAGAAATAAGAAATTATAATAGCTCACATGCATATTTTCCATGCCACTGAGTAATCACAATCAGGCTTGCACACATCTGGAATTAAGGTTAAGGGCTTTTAGATCAGGGGCATGATTAGGAAATGCTTAATTTGAGTTATACATGCCTTCTCAACAATGTAATAGTAGCTGTTACTGATTATATTGGTGTATAAGCTTATACAGCAGAATGTTTTCACTCGGTAACAGCAATCTGAAACCATTATATGCATGTGTGAATAAGCTATCAAAGATCAAACATTGCAGACAGCGCTTTCATATCATCTGAGGTCACCTCAACCACAATAGCTTAATTCTGTGCCACAGTCCCAGTCTGGACTGGAACACTTATGCATACATGCACAAGAAAGAACGGGCCTTTTCTGTAGTAACCTTGCATCTATGGAATGCGTTCCTCAGAGGGGTCTGCCCAATACCCTGATGCCAATATTGCAATTGTTTTAGGTGCTTTTAATCTATGTTTTTAATGCATTTTTATACAGGGGAGCTGCCTTGGGCCCCAGGCCATGGGTGCCCAGTGTCCGTGACATAACATCATGACGTCACATGTGCGCCCCCGTCCTCGGCACCTGACTTCTGGTGGCACCGGAAGTCAAGTTCAAGACCTCGCAAGACCTCCAAAAGCATCTCTGGGGCCTTGGACATGACTTCTCGCAAGGCCTTGGACATGAAGCATCTTGCAAGGCCTTAGACATGACTTCCAGTGCTTTGCAAAGGAAACGGAAGTTGCTTTGGAGGCCCTGCGGTGTGGGTGCTGAGCACCCACAACATTTTTTTTGTGGATGCTCAGGCACCCAGAGCCCCCTAAAGTTGGTCCCCCTGTTTTTATATCTGCATTTTATTAATGTTTCAAATTGCTTCAGTTCTTTGTGTTGTGGGAAGCGAGTCACAAATTCAGTAAACCTAAACTTACTTGGAAAATGAAAAGACATCTCCACACCATCACATCTCGTTTGGCCCCGATACAGGCAACTCAGATGAGCAATCCTTCATTTTGTAAACAATTTTAATAATTACATTGTGCAGTCTCATGTCCTGTGGCAGTGAGTTTCATCAGTCAGTTGGATCGGTCTCAAGAAATACCCAATACTTAAAAACTGAAGACCTGCAATCTTACAGCTGTTCAGGACGTTGATCCAAATCAGGAAACATATGGTGAGCTGACCTAGATACAGCAAACTCAGCAGCTTACTTTAATACTCAATGGGGAAGAATGTTTGAGGCCTGACCACCTATATTCATGTTCCTAATTGTCATCTGAGTAACTATTAATCAAGTAGTTCTTTGCCTCAAATCTTTTCCCAGATTACATTTTATCAGGATGAATAAACCAAAGGGTTTCTTTTACAAGAAACTCTTCGAATGGGGCTAACTGGTTAATCAAAGTCATGCACTGTATCTGTACTTTTGGTCTTTGACTTTCAACTCACTAACTAATTTAGCTTTCTATTATGTCTGATATAAAATTCTAAATATATTGCTTTAAGCTTCTCAGAGTTTGTGGCCACACCTCACTGGCAAGGGAGTCTCTGGCAAGGGATGGCTTGCAAAGTAAATCAGACGATGGCTGAAAAGAATGAATCAGTTTCTCCACTGGTTCTATATTTAACTACTCAGCGTCTGTTAAAGATAATATTACATCAAATGAGTTGTGTCCTGCTGTACCACAAGACTCTTTCTGATGCATCCTCCGTAGACTTTCAGACTCATTAGCTGGCACAGGATTGGTTGAAGGAGTTCCTCAGTAGCCATTATGGTCTATGGCAGAGCTAATGTTCCCCATGATTTTAAAACTAATACATATTCTGCTGGAATACGGCCATCATGTATCTGACTTTCTGATGTTGCAGCAGATTATGGGAGTTAACTCTTCTCTTGTCTGTGTTTTAACTAGGATGGAAGGGGGGGGACAGTAAACAATTAATGGAAAAGGCAAATGGTGCCATGCCACATATTGTTTCAAAATGTAAACACTGGCAGTGGTGGAGCTGGTTGTTCCTGCACCCGGAGCAACACACATGCCATGCGATCCACCCACGGGGGCAGGAGCAACCCACCCATGGGGCCGATCAGTGCGGCTGCGTGATCCTCCCTGAAGCCACACCCCCCCATGACTCCCAAGCGAGCCGGGGGGGAGGGGGAAAGCCGCAGCAGCTGCTTCACCACTTTGCCCGCTGGTGCTTGCCACTTTACTGCTCACTGGGCTTGGGGGAGTCAAGGACGGGGGGGCAAATGTCACCCCCCCCTTCAGGCTCATTGTCTGGTTGGTTTATATATTTATTCCACTATAATTGTTCCTTATATTCATAAGCCAGTTCTGGTGATTTTGGTTTGTTGTTCAGTCATGTCTACAGCCCAAGCAATTTCCTCATTCCAGAGCTTGACTAGGCCATCAATAGAACTGCCATACTGCACTTTCCTTAGAGACCTTTGGAAACTGTTGGGATGCTTAAGTTTCAAGATAGACTGTCCTAATAGGAAGTGCTCAAGTTACAGAGCAGCAGAGAGAGTGTCTGCCCCTCTTCCCATACACTCCAACATTTCTCCAGTGAAAATTGGGACATCCCATTCCATAATGATCCATACACTCCAACATTTCTCCAGTGAAAATTGGGACATCCCATTCCATAATGATCATTTTACTATTTATACCCTACACTGGGTTGCCCCTGCACTCTGAGCAGCTTCCAACATATATGAACATATATGAAAGCATAATAAAACATTAAACATAAAAAACCCTTCCCTATACAGGATTGCCTTCAGACAGCTCAGGGGTTGGATAACTCCATACCCTCCAACATTTCTCCAATGAAAATAGGGACATCCTAAGGAAAAATGGGACATTCCAGGATCAAATCAGAAACCAGGATGGATTCTCTAAATCAGGGACGTCCCTGGAAAATAGGGACACTTGGAGGGCCTGTCTTCCTCTTGTTCCAGCCTCCTTAATTACTATTTTTAGAAGCATACTTGGGAGGGGTATAATTTAGCTAAAATTGAAAGGAGTCAGTGGGTGGGCTTGTGTATGTCATTCAGGGACCCCCATAATTTCTGGTTCCCTATCCATAGATCACCTTCTCATGCCAAGAAAATATATCATGACATTTGAATCTTAAGAATATATTTTCAGGGACTGATGCCTGAAGAGTAACTGATTAGATTGCAAGTTCTTACTGTTTGGAGGGTTTTTTAACCGCTTTGAAATTAAACAACATTAAATTGGATACTTTTTTCTTTTCTTTTGCTCATCATAATGATGGAAGTTATTTAATTAAAGTAATTTAAAATTGGCACACTATACTTCTCAGCCCAGAAAGATATCTGCTTGCACATATATGGCAAAATAATGGAATATGTCTCACATAGATACTAGTTGCATTGTCAAGGAAGCAATTTCCCCAGACACCTCTGCCCCTCTGACAATCTGGAAAAAATATCATTGCTCAGGAGTGAAATGATGGCATTCTGTCTCTAATGCGTAATGCAGCCAAACCAGTTGTTAACTAATCTTCTAGCCATGTGTATGTGGTCCTTCTTTAATGGGCCAATGACCATTTCTCCTCTGTTCTAATTTAATTTCAATACCTTAGTGACAAAAAAATAAATGTCCTACCACTTCTGGAATAAGCATTTCATGTATATCACTCTCTAAATGGGGAAAACAGCAGCAGTGCAGAGGTTCAGGAAACTTTAGCAAACAGTAAAGCCTGTCAGTGGTGTATAATGTTACATGGAACTTTTAGCTTTCCACCATAACTGATCTAATACTAGTCTACGACAAATCTGAAAGGAATCCTATCATTTTTAGCACGTGAAAAAGCATGCCAGTGATCTTCAGTAATCTCCTAAATCTTGTGCCGATTTTTCATGCCTGAGCCATACATTCTTGAGGTGGCTAGTGTTGGCAAACAGACTCTACCCAAAAAAGAAGTCTCCATGAAGAGTCTTCATGACAGCACTGGAGCACCATGTTTCTGGCATGGAGAGACTACAGTCAATTAGAAGGATAAACACGAAAAGTGTCTATTCCCCCCCCCCCCCATCTGAACCACTTGGTGTCATTTTCCAGCAGCTAACGTTTTACTGGGTAATGTGTAAACATGCCCTAAAAGTAATGGCATCAGGAGTTTGAGAAAACAGGCCTCTCTTAATGATGTGGGATTGCTATGATCAATACCTGGGATTTGATCCCTCCACCATGTTTTAATATTTATTTCAAAGTAGCCTTGGGGGGGGAGGGCTTTCTGAACAGCATTGGTACAGAGGTGCTGGGGAAGCATACTTAACTCACTTTTTCTTATCTAAATCAGCTTTCCGCTAGCCTTTCCTTCTCCTGCAGATATCCCACAAAGCAGTGGAGGTTTAGGTTCACAGTTTTCCTTCTCCTAGAACATGGGTAGGCAAACTAAGGCCCAGGGCTGGATCCGGCCCAGTCCCCTTCTAAATCCAGCCTGCTAAACCTCCACTGCTTTGTGGGATATCTGCAGGAAAAGGTAAGGCTAAGGCATGGGTAGGCAAACTATGGCCTGGGGGCCAGATCCAGCCCAATCACCTTCTCAATCCGGCCTGCAGGCGGTCCGGGAATCAGCGTGTTTTCACATGAGTAGAATGTGTCCTTTTATTTAAAATGCATCTATGGGTTATTTGTGGGGCCTGCCTGGTGTTTTTACATGAGTAGAATATGTGCTTTTATTTAAAATGCATCTTTGTGTGTTATTTGTGGGGCATAGGAATTCATTCATTCCCCCCAATATATATCGGCGGTTCGAATCCCTGCGGCGGGGTGCGCTCCCGCTGCTCGGTCCTAGCGCCTGCCAACCTAGCAGTTCGAAAGCACCTCCGGGTGCAAGTAGATAAATAGGGACCGCTTACCAGTGGGAAGGTAAACGGCGTTTCCGTGTGCGGCTCTGGCTCGCCAGAGCAGCGATGTCACGCTGGCCACGTGACCCGGAAGTGTCTCCGGACAGCGCTGGCCCCTGGCCTCTTAAGTGAGATGGGCGCACAACCCCAGAGTCTGTCAAGACTGGCCCGTACGGGCAGGGGTACCTTTACCTTTTTTATATATATACATACATACATACATATATATATACACAGTGGTACCTCAGGTTACATACGCTTCAGGTTACATACGCTTCAGGTTACAGACTCCGCTAACCCAGAAATAGTGCTTCAGGTTAAGAACTTTGCTTCAGGATGAGAACAGAAATTGTGCTCCGGCGGCATGGCGGCAGCAGGAGGCCCCATTAGCTAAAGTGGTGCTTCAGGTTAAGAACAGTTTCAGGTTAAGAATGGACCTCTGGAACGAATTAAATACTTAACCCGAGGTACCACTGCAGTCTGGCCTCCCACAAGGTCTGAGGGACAGTGGACCGGCCGCTTGCTGAAAAAGTTTGCTGACTTCTGTCCTAGAAGGACTACCTTCCAGGCTGATGAGCCCCTTCACTTCCCTCTTCTCTCTGCCCTTCGCTTCCCTCTACAGCAAGTGCAGAAATTGCCTTCTTAACCAATGGACCCACTATTTCTCTCATCTGCTCAATCTGCTGGAGCCTGTCTTCGCCTGTGGGGGAACTACGTAACTCACTGAGGGTTTGAGACCCATTGGCTATCCTCATCTGATTTAGTTGGGCTGTGGCCACTGTTGCATGCTGACAGCTTCTAGGAGTCACAAGTGAGAGCTGGGTGCCGGGTGGGGGCAAAAAAAGGTACTCCCCCTCCTCTAACATTCCATACACTGCTGCATAATTCTGTGAGCATACTCTACACACAATAATTCTGGGGTTTTATTTTCCTGTTTTGTATCCTGTAGTTTTCTACCTTTATTTATTTTTCCTTCTTCTTAACCAAAAAAAAAAAAAAAAAAAGCAAATGAAGGATTCCACAGAGAGAGGGGGACATCAAATATAAATCTTCTAAAATTAGCCAAGTCTTTGTTACTGCTGATTAGCGAGAATGAAAGTGTATAAAGATAAGAAAGTCTTTTTGCTAAGCACTTATGCTTGCCTTGCATTTTGAAAAGAAATGCTTAGTTGTAAGAAATCTTCTCATACATGAGAATAAATGTTTCCAGTTACTTAAAAACTCTTTTCTCTCGTGATTAATTGAAATGGACAGTGCCAAAGGTTTCTTCTTTGAAGTTGGAGATACGGGCAGCTTTATCTACATCAGATAATAAAGCACAGAGGGCCAGCCCCTAATTTGGAAAGAGATACTAGACGGAATCTATAGACAAGCCATGCTTTTTTAATGAAGGAGAACAATTAACAGCAGTCAGGATTTGTCATTTTCCCTCTCTGCTTTGCAGGTTTCCCTTTGAAGATACCAGGACCAAAACTATCCAGATACACCTGTTATTTTTACAAAGGTGCCCGTCTCCCAAGGCAACCCTCAGGGAATATTCCAGGCTGCATCTGAGGTAATCTTACTGCCCCCATGAGTTAGAAAAACAAAAGAGATTTGAGAGAAAAGGGAGAACAGTTCACGGAAGCCACCCACACATATCTTTGCTAATGGGCCACTGTATTGCTTTCAACAAGGGAACACTGTTGCATTTCTCCATCCATCTGGAAATCTATGGGAATTGAACTCACTTTCAGCAACAAGTGATGTGCCTAGGAATTGTTTGATCTGCTGACTGAACCCATCCATGTATGATGGATCAACTTCCTAACTCTCCCAAGTCACGATCAAAATCATGCTCCAGCTTTCAACAGTTGCTAACACAAAGCAGGTGGAAATCAACGAAATAAAACACACCGGGCATCATGCCATTCAAAAAAAAAAAAGGAAAAGTGATCAAAGGGCGAACTGAAACTATTTGAAAAGATTTTCCACATCTCACGACAGAGACGATGGAAAAATTGCTTCGTCCATTTTCTTTTGGAGTATGTATCCATAAATACTTCCACGTTTACTTTTGAAGAGAGTTGAAGTTTGAAAAGGGGTGAGAAATGGTTGTTATGAGTAGAGTGTGGATGGGAATCCTAATCTCATAAAAATTTATGGAAGCTTCAGCACATATTTCTATGGCTGTGAACTATAACCTTCATTTGGACTGTGGTAGAACTTCACTCAATGAATGTAAAAAATGAAACTGCACAATTCAATCAAGAAGGACACTTTAAAAAAAAAAGCTTGGCACCTTTTTATGACATGTCCTTTGGTTCCAATGAAGTTTTCAAAGTTTTGGGAGTTTGTTTAGATTTTTAGAAATAGTGTGGTGTAATAATTGTTATATGTATGTGTGTGTGTGTGTGTGTGTGTGTGTGTGTGTGTGTATATATATATATATATATATATATATATACACACACACACATATAAAGGTAAAGGTAAAGGTACCCCTGCCCGTACGGGCCAGTCTTGACAGACTCTGGGGTTGTGCGCCCATCTCACTTAAGAGGCCAGGGGCCAGCGCTGTCCGGAGACACTTCCGGGTCACGTGGCCAGCGTGACATCGCTGCTCTGGCCAGAGCCAGAGCCAGAGCCAGAGCCGCACACGGAAACGCCGTTTACCTTCCCGCTGGTAAGCGGTCCCTATTTATCTACTTGCACCCGGAGGTGCTTTCGAACTGCTAGGTTGGCAGGCGCTGGGACCGAGCAGCGGGAGCGCACCCCGCCGCAGGGATTCGAACCGCCGACCTTTCGATCGGCAAGTCCTAGGCGCTGAGGCTTTAACCCACAGCGCCACCTGCGTCCCTACACACATATACATATATATATATATATATATATATATATATATATATATATATATATAATGGAAGTAAATAAGCATAAAAGTAAACAAGAACTTTGGACTGCCCACTTATTATTCTAGACACTATTAAAGCAACAGTTTATATAATGCAGTGTATTTTTTTAAGGAAATTTTTAATGGCTGCAAGATTGCTAATAATAGCTGCCCCTGGAAAATAGTGGTCCTCTATTTGTTACATCGTGACTTTGAAGACTTGGAAATCTCATGGGAATTAAGATGCTTAGTTTAGTTGTCTGCCTCTATATATTACAGTCAGACCCTCTGGAAGATTTCAGTATCACGTTTTTGAATGAACATAAAACAGCATGTAATGTGGAACTTCATATCTTGTTCTTTGCATGAATTCTCAAGACTAGAATCTTAATTATGAAAAATACATTATCTAGTCTGGGAAGGGAACTCATTTCCAGTTTACAAATCCAAACACTTTAAGAAGAAATAGAAAGCAATGAGTGGGGCCAGGGGGACTTGTCTGTAATTTTTTTAAGCATAAATTAATACGTCATGTAACTCTGGATTCTTCTCCAGAGTGGATTTAAAATGCAGTATTTCTATCCTTTAATTTCTCTTCCACTGCCAACAAACTCTCCCCCTACAGCCCTAGATTTTGCAAACTGATTAGTCTTTTCAGTGCTGGACATTTTCATGGGAGAGGGACTTTTAAGCTGTTGCCCTTGTGTCTATGGAATGCTCTACCCAGTGAGACCTGTTTGACACGGATAATGGGTTAAAACTTGCCTCTGCACTCAGGCATTTGGTGGCATGTGATGGTCTGTTTTTACAGATCATTAGTTTTTTATTTACCTTTAGTTAATTGCATATCCTGCTGGTTTTGGTTTTTCTCATTTTTAAGCAGGGTGTTTTTAGTATGACATGGATTCATTGTGGCGTACGCTTTGGTTTTAAATTTTGTACATTTATCAGGTTTACATTTCTTTCATAGCTTTTACATTTCTGTAAGTTACCGTGGGTTGTTTTGAGAAAGGTGACTAAGACATTTATCAACAACAACTTAATTTCGTGACCTGACCTGGCTTAAAATTTTGGCATTTGGAGGTGGAGAAATCAGTAGCTGTTGCATTCATGATGTTCCAGGCTTTGTTTTAAACCTTCACAGAATTAAGGGTGGTAGGGAGGAACCCAATAGCAAGATCCACCAGGATGAGAAGGTTAGGAACCAGTGGATCTTCAGCTGAGCCAAAAGGATCTTGGCGCAACTGGGCTACACTGGTTTCATTCCCTCAACACATGCTCAGCTGGAGATATGCCAGAGTATCTCCTCCATCCTGGTTCATCTAGGGCCCAGGTGACTGAGCTGACCCTGGTGGCTCTTAAGTCAGTGTAAGCCTTGGAGGAAAGAGCATTCCAGGGGTGTGGCAAAGAAGCAGGACTCAGACTGGACTCCAAGATCATTCAGCTCAGTCACATGACAGGGCAACCCAACATACGTTAAGCCAGTAGAAAAGATGAAGTAACGCAAATACTATTTTAAAGGCTGGTTTTCAGCGAGCAGTAGCCCTGCTGTTTAATGGAACTTGGATCTGGCATAACTTTACTTGCACAATCTTGCTTTATGCCAGTTTATTGTGTGTAGGATCAGCTAAGTCCTACTTAGAATAGTTAGTCATGTCTGTTGACTTAAACTGGGTCATCTTCGATCACTTGTAGCTGAGTAAGATTGTCTTCCATAAACACGGTTTTAACAATGAGTCCGTAAGTGACTGTGGAGGCCAATTCTGGATCCACACATCCTTCCATAGTGGGGACATTGGCAGTGGCGTAGCGTGGGTTGTCAGCACCCGGGGCAAGGCAAGTAATTTGCGCCCCCTAACCCGTGGATTTGCGCCCCCTAACCCGTGGAATTGCGCCCCCTAACCCTAACCCCCAGGTGTTGCGCCCGGTGCGGCCGGCCCCCCCTGCACCCCCCACGCTACGCCACTGGACATTGGTTTCCGGGCGGGAGTTGATCACGGTGTGGATTTGCCAAGCATGCCTTCCTCTTAGCACATTTCTCCCTTGCGTCCTGAGTTCAAGTGTTTTCAAAGCACATGGCACCTTTGGTAGAGGTTGTTCTCCAGTTGGAGCACTCGCAGGCAAGTGTTTCCCAAAACTGGATAAGACTAGCAGTGATACCACCCTAAGATGTCATTCTTTTACAGTTGAAGGCTGGCACCTACAAATTTCTAAAATAACAATGAGACTTGCAGTAGCCGGAGTACCTTGCAACATGTTTCATTTTTCAATTTCTTCAGCATCATGCCTTGCTTGAAGACACATTTTTATGAGGTTAGTTATAATTTAATTCTCCTACTGGTTTCAATTATGTTAGCCTGAATTTAGGAGTGTCCATTTAATAAAGGTTAGCGTTTGTCGAGCTTGCATGCAAATGGGCTTACCAAGAGCTCAAATTGCCTTATTCAGGTCCAACAGAGCCTAGTTACCATAGAGTGTAAAAATTTACTTGCATGAAATAAACCTCATTTGATGTTACATTTTGATCCACTTGAAAAGAATGGAAAGATGATGTGGTGCATTCACTAAAAACATTTCTTCTGTGTACGAGAAGCACCTTTACTCTTTCATGCATACACTTCAACAGGTATTTGTCTTACTGCCAAAGAGTATTGCTTACTTTTACACTGCTCATACATCTTCCCATGCTCAGCTTCCCAATATAAATCAACAGAGCAGCAATGAATACCCTGTGCTCTTAATGGACAAGCTATCCAGGTTTCAAGGCAGTGCCAAATTAAAGGTAGCTGCTTCTCCTTTTCTTTATAGTGAAGCAGGTAAGGTTTAGGGTGACAAGCTAGCCAGAAATAAATTTGATTCAGGTCTATGCACAGCTTTTGTAACTAATTCAGGTGGTTTTCAATGCACAGTTCTTGTCTTTTCTCTGTATTATGCAAAATATAACTAATATCTTGGGAGTTTTTAAGAATCCACACCATGCTCAGAGGAAGAGTTGTGGCTCAGTTTTGCATGCAAAAGGTCAGGTAGGGCCTGGAAAGCCTCTTGTCTGAAACTTGTGAGCTCTCTAAAATTAGACTGTATAGGCCAGGTGGACTCCATGTACCCACAAATGGTCTTGTTATTTTCTTGAAGCAACAAAACACTTAAGTATTCTATGAGGCAGTAGTGACCAGTAGTAGAAGACGTAATGGCAGAGAATCTTCATTTGGACATCTATTTCAGTGACCTGTTCAAACTGAATTTCATCTTTCTTCAAGACTGAGCTGCCAGCTATAATGTTATCACCCAGAAATGAAACCCACTTAGGCCTTTATGTAACATTGACTCCAACAGCTATAACTGTTGGCAGATGTCTGTGAGACACCTGCAGCGCACCAGGCCCACCTTTGGGGTCCCCTTTGGAAGAACAGCTGCAAACACATCCACTTCCACATTGCTTACAATAAAGCGCTTGACTCGTCCAAAATGTGTATGTTTAGATTAACCATAGTGTAGCCTGGGGCTCTGTTAAAACTAAACATTCAGCTGCTGATGAAGTGCAATTCGGTGTACTTCTTTCATCACACAGAATGCAGAGTGATGGAGAAGATTATCTGGCTGGAACCAATAGAAGCTTAATTGAAACCAAATATCTGAACTTTAGTAGAAACAATTATTATCAGGAAATTGTTGGGGCGAGCATAAGAAATACTCATGAGTGATGAGACTCACATGCTGAAACTGCTTTCTTCGCTTCCATGGAGGATTTCTAACCATGTTCTGGCTAGGAAATAAGTAATAAAATTTTACAAATGTTAACGAGCTCACTCTGAGAAGAACAAAATTTGAGGAGTCATCAAAATTTGAGGGTGGTAAGAGATGCTACCAGAGACTTAACACAGTTTGCTGTATCTGCTTACAAATATACACGTAGAATGAATTACCGGAATGAGCCCTCTTTCACGAGGTGTGGTACTGCTTGTACTGTATCTGATGAGATCACCCAACAGGAACAGTATTTCAAGGATGCTGTAGCCTCAGCCAACTACTACAAATTATAGCTTCCTCTCTGCATCTCTGTTCCCACCCAAGGATGTCCAGTATACGAGGCAGAAGGAGACGAGAGACCATTGAAAAAGCTGCAAGTGCCTTTGCTCCATTGCTGGAGTGGAAGACAAAGACACAGGTGGACCTTAACTTCCTCCCCATCACTTCTGGGGCCACATGGAATGCTATTGTTGTGGTTTCTAGGCAGCATGTTCAGGAGATGGTTCAAGCCTGAAGGCCAAGATGGGGCATCCCAATACATTATACTGACTGTGCATAGTGGTGGGGCCCATGGGAAAGACCCCACTGCTCTCTGTACATGCACCGTCTATATTAGGATTGCCATACGCCTGGAATTTCCCATACATATCTGGAATACTGTAGCCGCAAGCAGTATCTGGGGCAGAAATCTGCAAAATGTCCTGGAAAATTGCAGATATAGCTCCTGGTTATAAGGCCACTCTTCTCAGTCATGTGATGAGTAAGATGCCAACCTATTCTGATTACAGGAAACAGGGCAGGGCACACAGACTACCTAGCCCAAGGAAATAGGCAGGATGTGTAAGATTCCTCCTCAGAGTAGGAGGAAATCTATGTTAAGGAATATTTAGCATAGTTAAGCAGTGTGCTAAGACATGTTATAAGCAGCACATCTTGTATTGTTCCTTAACATCTGAAGGACATTAACTATAGCTGCTTAAATAAAACTTGAAGAGTAGAAAACTTGAAATTACAGCTGAGCTTCACTGGGTGGGTGGAAGAGATGTTCTAAAGCTTCATGAATGCAAAACTTTCTACCACAAGATCCTGAGAAATAATGGCCTTTGGTTTTCTGCCCCCCTTCTAAGCCAACAGCTGTTTAAATCACATTTTTGGGCACGGCTGTATTTACTTTATTAGATACTACATTCTTATCTCACAATGAATCATGTGAAAGTATTATCCGGAGATTTTCTTTTTGGAGGAGTTGGGGTGTGTTTCCCCCCCTTAAATCTCAGCATCAGTTTGTTGTGCTTGGAGTGACAGCGTTGGCAAAGATATTAAAGTTTTGACCTAGACATGTAAGAGAAAGCAGGAAATATCTGGTTTATTTCAGAACTCCACCCATATACAGGATTAAAACACACACACACCATCTAGGAAATTAATGTAGAACTCTCAGACAGCTGGAAATAGACATTTGCCCTAGAATGACACAGGACAGTATCACAGAATTCTGTCAAGGTACAACTTCTGTGATTTATAGAAATGTGTCAGCTTCATCTTTTCTCCAGCTTCAGTATGTTGCTTTTGGCTTCATTTAGGCTAAGAGAAGTTATGCAGCAGAATACAAACCCCAAGAATGCAACCTGGCTGTTTTTTTGTTTTAGTCTGTGTTATGATGTTTTCCTAGAAGTCTGCTACCACCTTCAGTGAGAGCCAAGGTGGTGTAGTGGTCAGAATGTCAGTCCAGAACCAGGACACCTGGGTTCAAATCCCTCCTGAGCCCTGAAGATCACAAGATAACCTTGGGTCCAGTTATTAGAACACAAGGACATTAAGAAGAGCCTGTTGGATCAGGCCAATGGCTCATGTAGTCCAACATCCTGTTCTCACACTGCCCAACCACATGCCTGTGGGAAACAGGGAAGCTGGATTTGAGCACAAGAGCAGTCTCCTCTCCTTTGGTTTCCAGAAACTGGTATTCATAAACATTGCTGCCTTCAACTGTGGAGACAGAGCATAGACATCATGGCTAGTCACACACCCTAAACCTAATCTGCTTAACAAGTTTGTTGTAATGATAAAATGGATGAGGGGAGAACAATGGACTCCTTGAAGGAAGGGTGGGATAAAAATGTAAATAAGAATGCTGCGTACTGGCTATTGAGTCACACACTTCCATGAATGGTCTATTAACTTTTCTCCACAAGCACAGGTTGAATTTGTGTGTGGTGAATCAGTCAACTGAATCGTTCATCATGAGCACTGAGAAGTTTAGTGACCAAAATCTAGGTTGGCCATTTTTTAAAGAACACTGAAATGGTCCTTTTTCTTGCCAGACTGGTCTTTGAAGGAATGATTTCATGGGAGATGTTCTTCAACAAGTACGTGTTTCTTCAGAAAGAGGGCAAGTCAAAAACAAAGGGAGAGGAGAATTGTAGGGTGACAGTATTTTTGCATAAGAGATTTTCGAGCAAGTACTGAAATACTGAGGATGTAAATTTTTGACTAGGTGTGCTCTGAATGGATTTGGAGCAGGAAATGGCTAGTGAACCAGCAATTTTTCAAGAAAGAGGAATGTTCAGAAATATAAACAATGTTTTCTAAAGGCTCCAAGATTCTCCTATACTTGCATTAACTAAATCTTAGCCACAGGTGTTAAAGATCATAACTCACATCTTGCAGAACAGAAAATTTGGTGGAGCTAAGCCAAGGTCAGAAGAAAGATCCTCAGCATATTTGGAACTCAAGCAAGGGTGTCTTTGGGCCTGAAGGCAGCATCATATCATTAAGAGAGAATTTGATTGCAGTCTTCCCACCAGTTTGGGTTCATACTTCCACCTTCACTTTATCATTCCCAGACATGCAGTTCTGATATTATAATTCTTATTCACACCTGGGCACCACATATTTCTGTTGCCACTTCCTCTGTATATCCAGTCTTTTAGATTCTCCCCTGCAGAAGGTGGTTAGGCCATGAATCTACAACTCCTTGAAGTTGGAAGTAGATTTATGCACATGAAGAAGGATGGTGTCATTGCCACATTTATCATGTAAGTGCGTTGGAATGGCTATTGAAAGGAAATCTGTTCCATTGTTGATTCCTAATTGTGGTATCTCACTGGGGTAGCTAGGGTGGTAAGAGCATAGCCATGCACACAGGAAAACCTCATGTTAACTAATGTCAATCAAGCAAGAAAAGCTAGGGTGTTTACGGCACATTAGACTGCCATTTCATGGTCTCAAACGTCATATTTTCTAACTTAGATCAGTTTAGCTTAGTTACCTCTGAAAGCCTTAAGGTAAAAGGATTTATTGACGTGAGTGTGGGTGTCATTGTTCAAACTTTCTGCATTAGTGCGATTATACTGCTTCTGTTACATGGTCACCAAAAAGGAGCTAAAAGACCAACATAAATTCTACTCGGTTCCCTTCAGTTCATGTTCAAAGACTTTAAGCATTCGGCACATATGATCTATGTACCAAGGTGATACTCCAACAGAGACAAATTACGTTGAGACATCTGAAAGTCATCATTTCAACGCACATGTACGCATTTTAAAAGGAAACCTACAAGAGGATCAAAAAAGGAGATTACGCCACATCTGTTTGGGTTTAAACTACATTGTCTACCGAGTTCAAAGTTGTTTCCTTTTGTCTTAGAAAAAAAGGAAAGGAACCCTCCTGCCCAGCTGCTTTTTATCTTAAGTTCCTCACTACTATCAAAGAAGTGTTTTCGATGGTCATTCCATGTTATTTCAAAAACCTGAGCTAGTTAAGGAAAGAAGCTAGTGAGAAAATATGCCTTATTCATCAAAGCTTTGCCCTCTCCACCTTCACTTGGAATATACAGAGAAAAATTGGGAGAGGGGCTTTGTGAAGTCCTAATGGGAATTCTCTTATCTACCTCATGCTGTTATGCCATAAATTAAGGAGCCAAATCAAGCAAGCAGAACTCCCATGTGAGCCACGCTTCAAAACAGGGTGCTCAGAGAGGCAGCAATGGATAAACTCCATCCTGAGTCTTCATTTATCTTGCACGAGTAATTGCCTGTGTAGTATTTGGGGAACCGAGCAAAAGGAAGGGCACCTTTCCCCCCACTTGGGGAACAGCTTGTGTGTTGCTCAGCTTCAGCCCTCTGAGAGCCAGTGTGGTGTAGTGGTTAAGAGCAGTAGACTCGTAATCTGGGGAACCGGGTTTGTGTCTCTGCTCCTCCACATGCAGCTGCTGGGTGACCTTGGGCTAGTCACACTTCTCTGAAGTCTCTCAGCCTCACTCACCTCACAGAGTGTTTGTTGTGGGGGAGGGAAGGGAAAAGAGAATGTTAGCCGCTTTGAGACTCCTTCGGGTAATGATAAAGCGGGATATCAAATCCAAACTCTTCTTCTATGGCTATCCCCCAGTTCATGAGCTTGGGCAGAAGTAGCACACACTTTTCAATGATTATTTCCCCTAGGATTTAAAGCAGAGCTGGGGCACCTTTGGCCCTCCAGGTGTTTCTAAACTACACCTCCCATCAGCCCTAGCAAGCATGGCCAGTGGCCAGGGGTGATGGTAGGTGTGGTTCAGAAACATCTGAAGGGCCAGCAGTTCCCCATAGCTGCTCTGCGGTTTTTTGGCTTTGTGCGTAAAAGTACACAATGTAGATCTAATTGTCTGTTGTGCTCTGCCTGAAAACACACGCTCTATGGCTGTGAAGGCCTTGCTGTACAATGGTGCTGGTTTCATTATGAAGCTGAATCACACTATCGAGCAAATAGGGTGGCTCTGGCAATCTCTATATGATGGCATTGCAAGATGGCCCAGGACATCCTCTGAATGAAGCAGTTTGAATCATGCTCCTGCTAGCCAGGTAACAAGCACTGTGACTAGTGGTGGATACTGGCAACTGGAATTGAAAGAAAGTAGTAGGATAAACAAGGGATTGGTTGGATATAACTTGCCTCATCTATTCAGCATTCTCATTTTTTTTGTGTAGCAGGGCCATTGTTGGTAGTGTATGGAATCTCTTCGCACACACCCTTTCTCCCCCCCCCTTTTTTTTTTTTTACAACTGGAAACCATTTTTTGTTTGTGCCACCCAACTTCGAGGGCCTTATCCAGACTGCATCCTTCTGGTGGCCCATCCCTCCTATGCAAACTGGTTGTTGCTACCTGCTCTACTTTAACTTTTTACATAATGCCATTGGCAGGGAGTGTTTGGGAGACTTTTGTATTATAGAATTTTAAGGTGATCATTGAGAACCCTGGGAAAGTGAAGACAACTTCTAAAAAGAATGGTTCTCCAACATGAGGTCCAACATGTGGCCCTCAAGGCCTTTTTTGGTGGCTGTTGGCAACATTTGATGCCTCCCGTAGTCCTGTGCTGCCAGCCATGGCAGAGCTCAGTGGAGGGAGTAGCCAGCCAACCAGCCAAGTTTCAAGGATTCTTGGCCTGAGGCAGAGTCCATATGCAAGGCTAAGTCCAGTCCTAAGGGCAGGAGTACCTCAGTTCATGTAGTCAGACGATCCAGGGGTCAAGAAAGCAGAAGGTCCAAGGTCACAAGAAGCAAGAAGAAGCAAGATCTGGCCAGGAATGACAAACGTTCATTCCAGCAACTAACTGAGGCTGGAAACCCTGCTTAAGAAAGCTGGAGCCAGCTGGTTCACATCAGGAGCAAGAAGGCTGATCCGCAGCAGGTGGAGCACTTTGCCTTCTGCTCGTTCAGGTTGCTGCTCAGCAGGTGAAGCCATCTCCTGGCCCATGACAATGCCCCTCCAGCCTTCGTGCTGCTTTCCCAAAGCTGGGTAAGTGAGGTGCTGGGCATTGGGAAGGAGGCATAAGTACTTTGACAGTGTCCTAGAGTCCCCGTTCCTCCTTTCCAAAGCCTTGTTAGTGCTTTCCCAGTTTTGGGAAGGAGGCTGACGAATTCTATGACCCTGCCAGAGCCCCACACCTCGTTCCCAAAGCCCAGCAACTTGCTTACCCAGCTTTTGGAAGGCAGTGCAAGGGCTGAGGGGGGCATCAAATTTTGGCCTCCCCCTGGCATGGCATGGCAAGGCAGGGTGCGTCCCATGGGTTCCATGTCAAAGTACTCATGTGACCCACTTGGCATGAAAAGTTGGACCGCCCTATTCAAAAGCAATCACCACCAACTCACCACAGTAAGATACTACATTCTGCATCTTAATCATAGGAATATATGCTATGGCTATACAAATGGTTTCAAAATGGATAAAATATTCATGGAGAAAAAATATAGCTCAGGGTAAATATGAGAAATGTGTTAAAACTGAGTAATGCCATAGTATGAATATTAGATATGAATATTTAAAAATAATGCTTCTCATAAAAGTAAGCACCCAAAATACTTTTGTGTGTCCTGGATATGTGCTATGTTTATTCTAATATTTATTTTTTTAAAAGAAAATAATCAAAATTGCCTCTAAAATGCAAGAAGAATTGGCTCCCCAAACTCTCTGAATCATATAACATTTGTTCCATTGCAAAGAACACTTTCCTCCCTGAACTTTCTCTTGCCGTAAGTCATTTTTTCCCTGCTTTCTTGGAAACTGCTTAGAAGGAAAGGCAAATTCCAAGTGGTTATCAATGAGCCACTACTTAAACAGTGCAGGGCTATACTCAAATAACCAATTTAGACATTATTGTTGGCAGGCACCCAGTCATCTACTAATACTACCATGTGTTGGGTTGTCTTGATAACTCTTGGTCTGGGTTTTATTGTGGGATGTCTCTAAGTGGGGAAGATAGGCTCCTGGAAACAAGATGATCACATAATTTTGTGTTCTTAAAGCTTGCTCAGATGAAGCTTCCTCCATGGTTGATGATTTTGCTCTGCAATGCATAATAAAAAGTAGAGGAATAAGAGATAGCAGCTATATAGTATATTTTCAGGAAGCTGGGGTTTTAGCAACAACTCCTCTTCTTGCCTTTGTTACCTGTGCCAATCCTGCTAGCTTCCAGTCTGCTTCTCAGTTCAAAAATGTGGGGGAAACACACGTTAAAACATAATAAATGACAGGATAGATACAGTATAGAAATGGATTGTGACTAATATTTTGTGTATACTGCTTCCAAAACCAATGCAGAGCAAAGGGGAGCATGTACACAGCCTGAATTAAAAGTATGGGAGCTGAAAATTTTCTGGTTTGAAAAACAGTTTAAGAACAGTGAAAAAGGATTGAGTAGGGAAGAAGGTAATGTTTGGGAGGATTCTTAGCACTGATAACTCAGCCTTTTGCTACTCCTGGTTCCGCCTTCTGTTAGCTGCTGGGTCCCCTGCTCCAGCAGCTCAAATGCACAGCAGCCCCCACGGTGTAAGTCAAACCCTCTTAGGACCATTTTACACAATTCTGAGATACATGGTTAGCTGTTTATTTTCTCTTTTGGTCACCATATTTCAGGTGTCAAGTGTGCTCATAACAAAGCTTACTACCTCGTTGGAAGAAAATGGAAGAAATGGATTTAGCACCACAATCAACCCCAGTGGACTGGGCATGGACAGTGTCCATCAAACCTTTGTCTGTGAGAAGACTCCCTGGAAAAGACCCTGATGTTGGGAAAGATGGAGGGCACAAGGAGAAGGGGACGACAGAGGACAAGATGGTTGGATAGTGTTCTCGAAGCTACCAGCAGGAGTTTGACCAAACTGCGGGAGGCAGTTGAAGACAGGAGTGTCTGGCGTGCTCTGGTCCATGGGGTCACAAAGAGTCGGACACGACTAAACGACTAAACAACAACAACAACAACATGATAGATAAGGGTTTTGCAAAGAACACACTTGATCTCAGCTGTGAAATAAGCTTAAGGCAGCCCAGAAAGAAAATATTGTGCCTAATATGACTACGCAAAGGACCAAAACAAAAGAAAAAGATCACATATTCAAAATGTGAATCTTATATGTCCTTTTAAACCAAGGTCCAACTGTTGGGTGGTTGTTTTTCATATAGTGTATGGCTATATCATTATGATAATATTCAGAACATCCATACACTGAAACCTTTTCCTCTATCCTTTATGCTGAACTGAAATTCTGAAGACAAGCTTTTGGAGAGACCCCACAGGTCTGTAAGATGATTGAGGTGGAAAAAGAAAACAGCACAGGGATCCCTTTCCAGGTGCCTATTCTCCAGACGCTCTCCATAGGAATCAGTCTGTACAAAGCTATAACTAATGTTGGCTGTGGATCACAAATAGTTGAGCGGTGGATGGGAAAGTAATAGCCAATACCCTGGCTCCACTCGGTTCTTCCAATTCTCCCTCCATAATTTGCAAGATGGATAGGCTTTGGCTGAGGCTTTTGAGGTTTTGGGACAAATGACAACACACAACGTTGTTCAAGTGGTTTGTAATTCATGTTTGAAACTGGAGGAGGAAAGCCTTTAAGGCATCCTGGTCATTACTGCCAGTTCAGCAAATATTAAGGATTTGTTCACGTTTAACTGTTTGGTGCCTAGTACAAGACCCTCCAGAGGAATGAATTCTTGGCTTTGCAAACTCTAAATGCAGGCTCTCCTGCTGCTCCTCTGCCACCTTCCTGGCAAGGCAAGAATATCAAATTCCCTAATCAATATGCATGTGACTAATCCTCAGCAACTACTCTCTATCTTTGATACTAAAAAATAAAACAAAAATCCTATTCTGATTTTGACTGGCCTGAACCCTGTGAAATAGTCCTTATGACCTTTGACAAAAAGCATCCATGTTTCTTAATTGTCAGCAGTTTGCTGAATTTTGCAATTCATCTGCGGGGAACACATGTTCAACTGATGAGTGTGGGGGACCATCAAATAGAGAAGGACAGAGACAGTAAGATGGAACTGGCATGAAGCAATGGCCAATTTGCTTTCTGGGAGATCTTCCCCCTGCCTAACAGGACTTTCCGTTGCCACACCATTGGTCCTCTCACCTCTATTCAGAAGCCTGATATTCCTCTCTATCATTCTGAAACCATATGACATCCTTCCCAGTACACAACTCCTCATCACCCTTATTTTCAAAGCTTTCAATGGCCTTCTTGCTTTCTCAAAAAACTCCACCCTTTCTTCCTAGCTGCTCTGTATCCCTTGAACTTCCTTCGATGACAACTGCATGATGTTGCCCCACCAAAACCCACCATTTATGCAGAACCTTTCACTTCACCCCTTGGTTCTTATTCCACAGTACAACTCGTATTGAGTATCGACAACTGAAACCATTGCCATTATCTCCACCTTCCTGTCATCTCTCTGTTGGCATCCCTCCTCGGATGAAGAAGGGACCTGTCTTTTTGTTTTTTACTGTGCATACATAACTGTATACATGTATGGTTCTACATGACTATAACAACAGCAACAATGGTACGAGACTAGTAATGGCTGCTCATTTTGTGGTTCAAAGAATGGTAAAAACCGAAGGACAGTGCCAAATGCTGTCAGAGGAAAAGTCTTCCTTTCCTTAGTTTGAATTTTTGCTCTGCCCATGAGGAGGGAAACGGCTACAATATCATCCCATGCTTCAGAAAACATATGGAAGCAAGGATTAAAGCTGTTCCAACCTATTAAATTTATGGAGCCAGAATCCTCTGGGAGATGTCATAAATTCACATCCTTTCTTGAGTGTGAAAGCCTGCAGAGGGACTTTTAGATTCACAGATAGGCGTATTAAAATAAATTTTTGCTGCCATCGCTGTGTTGAAATAGAGAAGAGGAAGATGATCCTATTCACCCACCTCCCCCTCCCCCCCAAAAAAATTAAAGGCTGGGGTTAATTTAAAAAAACTAAACGAAACCGTGTCAAGTTAAAAGGGCCCGATTCTGACACCGTAGCTTTATTTTTGTTGATGACATATAGGCGTATTTGAGAAGATTCAAAAATAGGTCAGCAGCGAGGGATTAGGATCTACACCAGTAGATGGATTAAAGGAAACCATCAAAAATATAAAAAGAAAGACTGAAGAAAATTAGTATGTTCAGTTCAAGGCCTCTTCCAACATTACAAGCCACATGTAGCCATCAGTGTTTATGTAAGCATGAGTATTCACAAGTGGTCAACCACAGCATAATTTGAGCCTCGCCTTGCCAGAATTTCTACCAGCTGCCACTGGACACTGTTTCTTTTGAACTACTGTTCTTCTAACCAAGAAAGATTTCCTTTGTGATACCGTGGAATACATTGGGATAAATAAATAGATAAGTGCAAAAAATCACTGTAACATGGAAGCTACATGGTCTTGTAAATAAAAGGACCATGAACAAAAGGAAAGGATCCAATGCATCATCCTGGAAAATTTTCCGATCCTCACCCTGGGTTTCGCTTGGGTTCCCTGTGGTGACATGTAAGACATTTCAAATCCTATTGCTATTGCAAACTTTTTATTCGCTATAGGCCTCCTACCACTGTCTGCAACCAGTAGGTGGCAGTATTACATCCAGTATTAATGTACTTACACCACAGGCAAAGGGGAATGAGGAACAGATGTCAACAGAACATTCAGTCTTAATATTGACAAATTATGCATCAACTGCTCAATTAATCAGCCAAGGCGGCATTAGCACTGCCACATTGTCCTTTGGCTGCAGCACACTGTTGTTGTTTTAAGAATGTCTAATAATATTAGTCATGCAGTGTTGAGTTAGCCAAAACTGCAGCACTGATCAGAGCACAAACTTTACATAACAAGGGTGAGCTCAGCCCACAAATGTGGGGTTTTGTTTTACAATACACCTTCTAGTGAGAAGATATGGCAAGAGCACTACTTCTTACAGCACACAAGTTACCCTGGACCTGTTAATGATCCATCTCCTTTCTAGATATTGGTCGTACCTGTGTCCAGATAAAATCTGAAGTGTCTTGGGGAAGGCATGTTGCAGGTGGGCAGGGATATGCAATAAAGAAATATTGAGCAATATAATTTCAGCATTCTTTTGAGTTAGATAGCACAAAAATTTGCTTAGGGTTTATCCACACTTACCTTTCCTCTGCTCTTTCCAGGCACAGTCCGTGTCTCTGTGCCTAAGCGCTTCTCTCTCTCTCTCTCTCTCTCTCTCTCGCTTTCCTCACGAAAACCCGCTCTTTAAAGCTCTATCGGAGCAAACATTAATCCACAGAAAACCCAAACTGACGTTTGCTTTAAAGAGCAGTTTTCAGCAGGGAAAGCTCAAGGAAAAATGCTTGGACACGGAATGTAAAAGTACAGACCTCTGCCTGGAAAGACCAGGGTAAAAGGGGAGTGTGGAAAAGCCCTAAATTCTAAATTTAAATCTTTGATAGCTGATGGAGCCAATGCTGCATTGACAAGGCCTACCATAAACACCAAGTCTATAGCCTCCTGCAGCTAAATTGGAGTTGATTATTTGCTTGTTATACTTGTGTTTCCGGAGCTCTGCACTTCGTCAGACCTCCGTTTTTCTCAGTTTGCAACTAGCATCTCATTTTGGATAAGATATTCAAATTCTCTGGGAACGCAATAACCTCCTAGAGCCAGAACTGTGCAGATTAGGGGATGTTTGCATAAAATATTCTGTTTTAGTTTCCGTATTATCCCGGTGCACATTTGGGGAATTTTAACATGCCAAACTTAGAGGGCCCTGCATGCTGTGTAAACCACCAGCTTCTCAAAACATCCATCTGAACTGCATTAACTTTCTCTTCATGACCTCATTCTGGGTGTCCATGCATTTTATGTCAGTAAGTAGACGAAAGGGGGAAAGAAAGGATCATATAATTATTCTCCAGGGGATTGTGCAAATGTTTCCCAGCATCAGCAGCTTAACAATAAATTTAGAGCAGATTAATAAATAGCAGCAGCAAGTGAGGTGTGGCATGAATTGATGACATCAGCAACACAGACTGATGATGGGTCACTGCTAACCAGTCAGCTGCCATCTGCCTGCACAATACGGTTGCAGCGCCCCCAGACTCCAATAACACCACTGTGTATTATGTGGGGGCAAGAGGCCCACTCCCCTTTATGTGGTTTACAATCTGCTGCACTGCCAGTCACCGCCAATGCTCCCCACATCAGATGCCTCTGAAAACAGAAAGCTGGTTTAAGAAGAAGAGGCCAGCTTATAGTCTTTACCCTGAAGTGCATAGGTGTTTTTATGTGAGGGAGTAGTCAATCCTGCAATTGCTCATCTTTCCTCACTCTTTCAATGAGCTCAGTCTTTCAAATGGTTTTATTGTTTTATTGGATCTCTTAGGGTTTTTTAATTGTTTGAACTGAGATCTTCAGATGATGGGGGGTTCACAGCATAAAAATACAAAATAAAAACTCAAAATACGTAATAAAAACAAGAGCAAAACAGACCAATAACCCTCCCCTCCCACAAACACATTTAAAAGAATATAGGTTTAGGCTTCTGCTTTAGTTATTTATCTGTAAGGTTTCTTACTTGTCTTTCACTGTACAGTACAACAATACAAAGTAAGTTAGAGAAAAATGAAATAATTTCTTTTCTCCCTCTCTCATAACACAACGCAAGATGCTTATGTTAACATATGAAGCCCTAAACAACTTGGATCCCAACTCCATATAGATCTGACTGAATGCTGGTACTGCTGGTTACTGCTGAGGTCTGAGGTAAGGCTTTCTCAGTGGTGGCCCCCTGCTTAAGGAACTTCCTCCTTTTGGTGGTGCTTCTGACACCATCACTGTGCTCTTTTCATCAGTTAGCAACGACGCACCTCTTTGCCTAGGCTTTCGAGAGCAGATGAGTTATTTTTTTAATCAGGTTTTCCCCTCCCCCGCCCTTCTTCAATTTTTGTCTTTTTTTATATCATGGTTTCAAGTTATGTTTTAATGTTTCCAGTATGTTTTATTCAGTACACATCCAGTGCTTAGTTTCTCAGCCTGGAGTTGGAAACCGATTCCAGATCCAAAGATGACCCCTGCTGAGTGCTAGCACCACCCTCTGCAGCAGAGACGTGAATATGGTTGCAGTCATATGCAACTTCATCCCACAAATAAGTAGCAAGAGATCCAGTCCATTCTTGGCATCTGCAGCATCAGCAGGGAGCAGCGGGAGAGGGTTTTTTTTCCTCTCCTTAGCTGAGTAACCTGAGATCAGATGGTCTCATGTCTTTACTATGGATTTTGCTTAATACTAGAAAAACATTGTTTGCTGTGATCTTGCAAGTCATGCTCGGTCAACCACCTTTCATGCTCTAAATACATCAAGTTGCTACACTAAATGAAACCAAACAAATGCATTCAGGAAGATTAACAGGCCACAAAGATGGGGGTCTGTTGTGCTTTCCTTTCCAAAGCATCCCAGAACGGTTTGTTGGAAACAGAAAGTGTACCGCACATGATCACATGTTAATGATTTAAGCCTGGGCTTGGTCAGTTATGTAACCAGTGCATTTTCTTCAGCAATTGTGCTTTCTCCGTTTTCCGAACCCAGATTAAATCTTGGATTTCACTGTGCTTCTGCAGTTCAATTTTCCATTGGTACAACGAGCAAATTCTTCCAAATATGCATGCGTTTTTAAGGGATTTTTAAGGGGAGGCGTTAGAATGAAGACTATTCCTCCAATCAGTGTATGTCTTTAATGTGGAATGCCAGGAGCAGCAAGTTCAGTACATAATGAGCTCCAGTTTAATCCCATTAGGAGTCCCGCTTTCCTCCTTAAAATATATGGGAAACTTTCACCAACTTCAAAAGAACTACTCCAGAGTAAATGAATTCAGGAATATGCTGCGCACTCTGCAACAAACTACTGGAGCAGATAAAGGCGAGAAAATCTTCTTGACCCTCTCTTAAATTGTAACTCATTGGATGCCTTGGAAAACAGCATTAGCTATTAACCTCAGTTTCTTATCTGGGAAATCAGGACATTTACATATTATCAGCTTTTCAAGCAATGAACACACACAGTTGCTCATTTGTTCCATAAGATTCGTTCACCTTCGACTGGTCATGAACCCAGTCCTCTAGAATTACAGCTCTTTTGCTCTGTCTGGACTGAACTGGAGTCTTGAACTGGGGCAAATAATTCACTTTGCCACTGAATATACTTTTGATTTTCTTTTATGGTGGGCATAAGAGTGTTAGTCTAACCATCTTATACAAATTGCATACATATATCCTAGGTCTCCTGCAGCCAGCTTTCTGTCTGTGGATGTTTCGCACAGCTCTAAATCTTAAATGAGGTTTTTTTGAGAAGGGATACATAATTTACATACAGTGCTGTTGCCCACCATCCAATCTTTGAGCCATGAGAGATTCCAGGGGGTTCCAGGCATGTTACCCAGGGTTCGTGTTTCCTTTTGGGAATGAGGCACAGTGGAGACTGTGGTGTCTTTATGGCATATGGTTTATTTATACATATATACAACCTGAGCCTAAGATGGAGGGGTTCACAGCATTAACACTCAAAAGGATCTTGTCCCACCCATTTGCCATCTTACACAGAGCCCATTAATTCCCCCTCACCCAGGCTATCGCCTCTGCAGGAGGCTAGTCAGGCTATTCCAAGAATTGGAAGCCTTGATTAAATTCTAACACTTGTTGGATCCAGGGACTAGAGGGGTCTGGCGCACAGCTTAACAGTCCAAACTCATAACAATACTTTATGTATTTCTCAGATTGCTTGAACGCTGCAAAGCCAATGTCTGTTGTTTGGAACAGCATCTCGCTTTGCAATCGTAGGAAGCCCTCCTTGACTTTTTGGGGCTGATTATTATTTTTATTACTACTAATACTATTGTTATTATTATGGACAAGGCCCACCATCCAGTCTAGTCACCTCGCCTCCCTTCCGTCCCTCCTTCCTTCCTGAGCCAGCTTGCTGCCCTTGAAACAAAACAGCTAACAACATATGACTACCCCGATTAAAAATTGAAAGGAAGCGGGGCGGGGGAAGAGAAGTCAAATGTGTACAAGAGCCCAAATGGAAGCAGCACACAAGTTATGAAACACTTTGAGAAGTGTCACTTTACAACAGAACATGTGAGGTCTGTGGAGGTGGTGACATTCACACTCCCCCACCCCCCACCCCACCGGCCACCTCAGGCAGAATTCCAGAGGATTCTGAGACAAACCAACCACAGGAAAGAAAACTACAGTTCCAGATCTGCTGGAACCGCTGGCATTTCTGTGAGATTTCCACATGCCGTTTCCCTACCTTTTTTTGAAGGTGGAATTTTAATTTTGAAACACACACACATTTTATATAATGTCCTCTCACAGAACATTATTTTGGTGAACAGCAGCATGAAAGACCTTTAGAAGCAATACAGAGCAATCGTTAAAATGTCTGGCTACTCAGAAATACTTCATACAACTCCATAGGCTTTGGGATACTTCTGCAAAGGCTGTATACATCTTCCATCACAGGGCAAAGTATCTAATTGTTTTGTATTATGAAGAGTTCTGCCTTTGATTCCTATAGTGCAGGTTGCACATTTTCTCATCTGGGAATACACTGCTTCATGCAAAATGTCTGGTCTGCTTATTGTTTGCAATGAAGTATTATAGATAGGGCACCTAAGAACTTAGGACATTGCCTTAAAGTGAGCATTAAATAATGGGGGCAGTGCTTTGTTTCTGGAGTAGTCCGGCACTTTTTTTTTTCTAGAAGAAAAGCACTGGGACAGAGTCCTAAAAGTATCTCTTTCGGTAGTCAAAGGGCAAGGTAAAGAGATCTTGAGATATCTCCTACCTCGATTACCTATTGGACAACCCAAACCACAGCATCAGTTGTGCAGACGTTTGCATTTCTTGGACAAGTTGTTTAAAGAATGAACTCATTAAAAAGGCTATGATTTAAAACAGGCTTCCTCAACCTTGGCCCTCCAGATGTTTTGAGACTACAATTCCCATCATCCCTGACCACTGGTCCTCCTAGCTAGGGATCATGGGAGTTGTAGGCCAAAAACATCTGGAGGGCCAAGGTTGAGGAAGCCTGATTTAAAATAATAATTTGGCATGGTGTTGGTTTGGGGAGTTTGAACATTACACTTGGGTAATGCAAAGCTTTGCGTTTTCACTAGGGGGGGTCATGCTCAGGAACAGTGGATATTGGTCAGGATCTATAGCCAGGGAGTCTTTACACTGCTCTGTGTGACATGCCACAAGGCCCACCTTTGGTAATACAGTACGTGTAGATTAGGATCCCAACTGATGAAGGAAAGGTTGTGTCAAAAAAAAGAAGTCTCACACCGAATAGGAATTAAGGAAAAGATCGCCATCAAGGTATCAGGAGGTTATATTTATAGGCCTATTAGAGCCTGCCACTGCAATGAGTGCGATGAGACAATTCTGCTTCCAAGGTTTATAACATGAGACAATTCCCATGAGCTGCCTCCATTGAATTGAAATTGGTAATCTGCTAATTGGCAACCTAAAATATCACCAGTTATCTCACTGATAAAAAAGCAAACTACTTCACACTTTGGGTATTCCAGTACTGAAGGCCAAATAACAACAAAGCATTCCCTTTTTCCAAGCATGTGGGGCAACCTCATATCAGCAGGTCACAGATCTGAAGCTCCCTTCAAGTGTGAAAAAGAGGAAGATAAGAAATTATTTGTGTGGGCCTCTCACAGATGAGATGCAAGAAAAGGATCTGCAATCAGATTTGGATTGGAGCAGTAAAGCTGAGTTTCCTCCCAGGGTGCATTTCTGATCCAAATTTGCCCCTCCTTTGCTAAAGCTGCTATTAGTACCAGTGGGAACAGCCATAATACAGTAGGCAGGGAATCTCAAGTTTCCTTCCTGGCTGATATTAAACAGGCTCCCTTCCTGTGGAACCAATGACTTCCCTGTTGCAGTGGGCATTTTGAAATAGATTTCTGCTTCTATTATGAGTTTTAATTGCTCTGCCCTTTTAAGTTGCTGACAACACCTAGAATGATGTTATATCGGGCAGGGCCAGCCCAATACATTTTGGCACCGCAAAATGGCACTCCCCAGCCCAGCCCTGCCTGGGAAGATGGGATAAGTGAAAATCTACATCAGGAACAAGCGGGGGATACAGAAACAAGGGTTGGAGGAGACCAGCAGGGCCTCCTATTCTCCAAGACACTGCAGAGATGGCATGGGGAGGCAGCAGGCTGCCCAAGGAGTGTGCTGCAGCTTCTGCTACCACTATGGCAGTGGCAGCAGGCAATGCATTCCTTGGAGGCCATACCTGCTTCCCCTGTGGATCCTGCCACCTGAGGAGGTCTACTCACCTTGCCTCATAGGTGGGCCGGCCCTGATGTTGGGGCACTGCAGGAACTGTTGCCACCCTCATGCCCTTGGGTGAAGGGTGGACTTCAAATCTATTAAATGAAGTAAATGAAAGTAAAATGGCAGGTGGCTTGCCCATGATGGCACAGCTGCTGTCTACCACTGCCTGCCTGCACCAGTTAGTCTGCCAGGAAGCAACCGGCAGATATTGGGGGCTGCAGAGGCATCATGAGCCCACCAGGTTGCATTTGGTTTCAGCCAAGCCTTTCACATAACCTTCCATGTAATCTTTTTAAATGAAAATGCCAGTATTGAATATGGGACCTTCCACGTGAAGCATGCGCTCTATGGCCTCTTCCCTAGTCATCTGAAAAATATATGATACATCTCCTCAGATGTTTTTTATTCTGGCTGCAGCTTCTTGTTCTGCATCAAACACAAATCAGCAGAATCTTCTCCTTTGAATATATTGGGTGGGGGATGTACAGGATGTCAAAGGTTGGGGCCGGCCTCCCAGACCCCAATTCATGCAGAAGCTCTGGCTACAGTCCATTGGATCCTGCCCTCGATATATATTCTACATGTATTCATCGTAAAGAAGCCTAGTGACATCCAGCCTATGGCTTCTTTGACTGTGTGCAGAGCAATATATTACTATTAAAGCACACTTTAAGGCATGCATGCCTTTAAAAGTGTAGTTGAACTCACAGTGGGATCCTTAGGCATTATTAACTTGAAGGTTTAAGAGACCTAAAAGCTACACTACATATGGAAAGTCACATTAATATGTCTCCTTATACGCTGTAACTTTATATTGTTTTATTATAGAAATGGCTATAAAAACAGATTTGTCTGGAATTATTGATTATTTTGTTCTGTGTCTGGTGGAGCATGGATTCTTACCATGCGCCCTTAAATGAAGCTTCGGGCTACGAATGAAAATATGTACATGCAATTATACTGTAAAAAGATACTACAGTGTCATATGGGCATGTTATTGGTGCAATATAATAGCAGGCCAAAAGCAGTCAGCAAGGAATAAAACTTGCTGAGTTGGAAAAAAATGTATTATGTTAGGGAGGAAAGGGGTAAAGAAGGAGCGGGGGGGGGGGGGGGGACTCGACAGCTATACTGTAAAGCCCGTTCTGCCACTTAGCAGGGTTTATGAATTGTATTCTGGAGCTCTGCAAATGGCAGGCTTTTAAGTTGACAGAAAGACTAAGCATTTCTTAAAATAAAAACACACGACTTCTATTGCTGCAGTTCAGTAACTTTTGTTTCTTTGTTAGTTTTGTTTTGTTTTTAATAATGCATTGCATACAACTAACATCTTTTTGCGGGGGGGGGGGGGTGAGAGGATGGTGGAGGGAGCAAGGCCAGGACAAGGTAGATGTGTATACCATATAACACCAGTCCTGAAAGACCTACATTGGCTCCCAGTATGTTTCCGAGCACAATTCAAAGTGTTGGGTTTAAAGCCCTAAACAGCCTCGGCCCAATATACCTGAAGGAGCGTCTCCACCCCCATCATTCAGCCCAGACACTGAGGTCCAGCTCCGAGGGCTATCTGGTGGTTCCCTCCCTGCAAGAAGTCAAGTTACAGTGAACCAGGGAGAGGGCTTTCTCGGTAGTGGCGCCCGCTCTGTGGAATGCCTTCCCATCAAATGTCAAGGAAATAAACAACTATCAGACTTTTAGAAGACATCTGAAGGCAGCCCTGTTTAGGGAAGCTTTTAATGTTTGAAGTTTTGTTATGTTTTTAATGTTCTGTTGAAAGCCAACTAGAGTGGTTGCGGAAACCCAGCCAGATGGGAGGGGTAGAAATAATAAATTGCTGCTGCTGTTGTTGTTGTTGTATAAGGCCAGCCCTATCATGAGGCAAAGTAAGGTAAGCACCTCAGGCAGCAGTTGGGAGGAGGCAGCACCAGAGACAGCCCTTTCTCCTGTGTCTCCGGCCATACCATTCTGTTGGAAGACAGACCTGCGAGTGCCACACAGCCCATTCTGTATCCTCACTGCTTACCAGCTTCCCAGAGGGCCAAACTATGCCACTGACAGTATTGGTATAAGAGTCAACTGCCAACCCCATCAGCTTCTGATGCCCCCTCAGGCAGCCAAATGTCTTGGGCCACCCTGTCTTGGGCCACTCAGGGTGAAGGATGGATGGCGAGATCAGCCTCATCTATCCTGCACTGGGCTGCCTCCTATTCTTTTGTTCACCCACTTCTTCAAGTCACAAGAAGTTCCAGGGATGCAGTGCTTCCCCAGTTTTGGTGTCCTTTAGAAGGAGGTCCCTGGATCCTTTAGGCATTTTGAAGTGTGCAGATACAGTGGTACCTCAGGTTAAGTTCTTAATTCGTTCCGGAGGTCCGTACTTAACCTGAAACTGTTCTTAACCTGAAGCACCACTTTAGCTAATGGGGCCTCCTGCTGCTGCTGCGCTGCCAGAGCCCGATTTCTGTTCTCACCCTGAAGCAAAGTTCTTAACCTGAAGCACTATTTCTGGGTTAGCAGAGTCTGTAACCTGAAGCGTATGTAACCTGAGGTACCACTGTATTTACACATATACAGGGTGAATGTGGATGGGGGCACCGTTTAAATACCCCAGCAGACTGAAGTCCAGTGCTTCCACAATGGACAAGAAGCACCCCAAGCAGTGAAGGCTGGTCCTTTAGGGCAGGTGGGCCTATATCTTACCCATCTCAATCTGTCCTGAGCCAGCCCTCACCTGCCTGTAGTTTTACTTATAACCAGTCAGTACTTTACTTACAATCCTGTCATTGACTCTGTCTTTCCACCTACTGCTGGCCTCCCTCTTCCCTTCCCAGTGGGCACCACTGTAAGATACTTACGGAGCCCTAACTCAGCTCCTGTGTCTTTCCCTGCCTATCCCAAACTGCAATCTTTCTCTTGTTTTCTTTACATAGATGCCTGATTTACAACATCCTCAGCTTAGTGGGGCAGGAGGAGGTCCTTTTGCCCCTGTCCAGGTATTTCCTAGCCTCTGAGAAAGCCAGCTATTAAATCTACTGATCTCCTGAACTGCTTCAAGCAACTATCTCATTTCTGCAACAGAAATATCAAAGAAATCTAGACAAATTGGATACGTGATTGCATAGCATCCCATTAACAATAAGGTGGTGTGGACAAACATAAATTTGATAATCAATACTTACGTAACGCAGGTCCTTTGGCAAGTTCACAATATAATCTAAGAAATGATCTAATCTTAGATACATCTGACTGATCTTTCTAAGTCAGCTAGCCATCTAATGATACCATCTGTGTTGTGGATCTATATAAATTAAATTTCATTAACAGAAACAAAAGGAATGAATTTAATAATGCATACATTGTCGAAGAAAGCTTTGTCTATTATAAAACCTTTGGCAGGGACAATGGTGGAAACAATAATTAGCAAGTTAGCATGGCCCATTTAATAATCTTCTGCACTGTCTAAAAACAAGGAAAAGTGGCTGTGGGTAAATAATTGTAACAAGAAACATCTGCCTTTTATGTTTCATTTTGACGTCAGTGTGCCTTTATTAGCTTCCCAAGACAATTCAACATTTTATGAAGGAACCTGAATAAAATTTAGTATTGAATATGTTTTGCAGGAGCAGGAATAAGAGTCCAGCAGTGATCAAAAGAGGGGTTGTTTTTTTTTCATTTCGATATGGATATCATAATAGATATATAAATTCTAGAGACCTTTTTGCCAAGAGGTCGTTTTGCCAAGAGGCCGTTTGCATGACTCTTGAAAGAGTAAAAGGACAAGAAAGGTGCCCAAGCATTATTCTCTCTTCTCGCAGATTCAGTGTTGTTGATGCCTTTGCTGAGCCAGTTACAGATGTTATGGGTTAAGCCTTACATTGTGCTATTGTTTTGTGAGAGGAAGAAGACAGGGAAGACTAAGGAGGGGAAATGGGTTTTATTCCTAAGCTGGAGGGTCACACAGACATCGTGTACATCTGACCGCTGGGAGAGAGATGTAATCTTGCAAGGTGTTATGGGGGGGGGATGCAGAAGAAAAATAACCTTTCCAAGTTACAGCTCAACCCTGCAGAAGAGAAAAAAGCATTTCTTCCTGACAGCTCCTTCTCATCAAGTCTCCTGTGCCATCTTTGGTAATCCTTTTTGTGGACAGACCAGCCTTGCCCAACCACTTGACCAGAGGAACTTCTCTGTTCCGCCTGTGCTAAGAGCACAGAATGTAAGAGCTCTGTTGAATCAGTCTCACAGAGTCCACTGACAGCATATATACCTGCTTAATTACATCTGTACAGTGGTACCTCTGGTTATGAACTTAATTTCTTCCGGAGGTCTATTCTTAACCTGAAATCATTCTTAACCTGAGGTATCACTTTAGCTAATAGGGCCTCCCGCTGTGGCCGTGCCGCCACTGCACGATTTCTGTTCTCATCCTGAAGTAAAGTTCTTAACCCGAGGTACTACTTCTGGGTTAGCAGAGTCTGTAACCCGAAGTGTTTGTAACCCGAGGTACCACTGTATGAGGGAGTAAGTTCTACTTGGTTCCACTGGGCTTCCTCCCAGGGAAGTGTATGTCAAGTGTCCTGTTTCCCCTGTGACCAACCACATGCTTCTTGCAAGCCCATGAAGGGAATAGCTCTAACAGTCCACCAGCCAGTACCACCAAGTACAGGGAAGATGCTCCACACCACAGGATTTAAGCCTCTGTGAAAAACAGTTTATGCTGACCTTTGACCCAAAATGTTACCCCAGTCGTATGGTAATTGTCTAACATGCCTCATCTTTTGCTTCTCTTGTACATTGTTCTAACCACATAGAGCTTCTCCATACCAGCAGAACATTTCCAGATCATGTGTCCTGTCATTCATGAAAACAGCTTGCACTGATGTAGATAGTCAGTTTACATGATGGGAACAACATGCAAGCAAAACACTTGCAAATGTTACAAGTGTTCCATGAAGAATAATCAAAGAGAAGCATCTCTGGTGGTTTCAATGACAGGAAGGAAAGAGATGGAGAGGAAGGATTGGGGCTCTTTAAAAATAAAATGAAAAGTGTGTAAGCTACAGTTTTAAAGAAGTTGATGGCATTCTACTTCAGCTGTCCATCCACTTAGGGTGTGCATGCATTACAACTTACTCCACATGCAGTAAACTGCCCTTACTAGTTTTTGAAGCCGTGTACATGTAACCCCTGATCCCTATCAATCCTGTAGTTTCTTAAGAAATTCTGGTGGTCAGTGGCGTAGTGTCAGGGGGCTCAGAGGGGTGGTGACCCTAAGCATAAAATTCTGAGAGGGACACAACCAGATGCCCCCAACCAGGCTCCCTCATCGAGGCCACGTGGCAGAGCTCCTGCTGCCTCCTGGAGCCTCAAGGAGGCAAGCTGCACATGGACCAGGCCTTTGGGGTTGAGGCAGTGCCTCCTTCTCCTCATGGCCGGTGAAGGAATGTCCAAACACCCCACCTCTGGGCTGGTCAAGCCAGGAGGTGGCAGAGCCGCCAAGCCAAGAAGGTGTGCAGTCATTGCCACCAGCTACAGCAGCACGGGCAGTCATGTGCCTCATGGAATTTATCCCAGCTGCACTGGCCACCAAGGGGACACACACTTGCCCATCCCTGGCACTGGCAACCCATGCTATGCCACTGCTGGTGTTTGATGCATTTTTTCGCAAACCAGCTTCATTCTGCCTAGAAAACATAAGCTTCATTCACTTCATATTTAAGACCAGTGTGTGTTTGAGACCACCGTTGCAGATGAGTGCAGGTAGTTAAATCACAGCTTCATGAATAGGAGTTCTCATCATGAATATCCTCTGGGCTGGCCTACCAACAGAGGATAAAATCCACTTGGCCTTTCCCATACTTCCAACAACTGTCATTAGTAGAATTGGGCATTATAGAGACCATTAAAAGGGTTAAAATACCATTTCACCCATAACTTTAGTGAGGTGTGTTAACGTTAATGATGCTGTACATTTGTTCATATTTGTCTAAATTTACTTCTGTATATCTTCTGAAAATGTTTGTCCTGCCATTCCTCTGCGGTTTTGAACATACAGTAGTTTGCTTTTTTATCCCCTCCTTTATGCAGTATAACTTGCTAAAGCTGAGACAGCAATTTATTTGGTTTTCCCCAATTTCATTTTTCAAAGAGATGAATTTAGGAGGATTAATGAGGTCACAATCCCCTCGTCATTCTCCCAAAGTAGGTAATCCATGTGGGCAACCAAGGCAAATTCTGTCTCGAAACTGGGCCACAACCCAGGTTGAAATGGATCAAGAAATTCAAAGAGTGTCTACAGCTGAACCATCTTCCTCTCAGTCATCTTGCCCAAGAAAAGTATATAGGTGATCTGGAGGTATTTGGCATAAACCTCTGGGCCCAGGGCATTCCCACCCCCCAGGATGGCCTCCCCACTGACCTTCTTCAAGCTGGTGGGGACCCAGCCCATCCTGCAATGAAGTGTTCACAGAATCCTGAACCCACCCAGCATTTGTGTCATCATCCCCTCTCTATCGTCACAACCATGTGTGCAGTAGGTTTGTCCAAGAGCCAGAGGTAGCATGTTCAAGGTCATTTTGTGAGCTTCTTGTTTGAGTAGGAATTTTAAACTATATCTTTCCAGTCTACACGCCACTCTTTACTGTCTTTCTTTTAAACAAGGCAGCCATTGTCCAAGTAAAGATCAACTCACATGCTATTCCCTACCCCCTCCCCACAAAATTCAAAATCCCTGTTCTTTAGGGTAGCAGCTTGGAAACAGCAATCTACCCTAGACTGGAGCCAAATCTAGTACTCTTATTTCACATTAGGGATTTTGGTTATATTTGCTTTGTAAGTATTCTGAGCGCCAAAGTGAAGTTTAATTCTCCAACCTGCAAATAACCTGCAGGTTGAAAATTAGCTGTGTCAGAGCAACACACGCTCATGTTGTCTTGCCCATTTATGATATAACTTGATGTGTGTCACTCCAGGTCAAGAGTCTATATTTAGTATCTGGGCAGCCAAACAGCAAGCTAACCTTTCATCCCCCCTGATCCAATTTCCATGTTATTGACCAGGGACATGTCTGTCAAAACACACCTCGTGAACATCCCTGAAATGTGTCCTCTCTCTTTAAGTATCCAAGTAGTAGCTATATTAGATATTCTGCATGACAAACTTAAGTAAATCCAGCAGTGTGTTGAAATAAATGGCTGTCTGGCTTTCTCCCCCTCCGCTCAGTGGGAACTTTCTAGGTTCACACACACATCTTTTTTGGCCTCCCAACATCAAGGCATCACTTCCCACCCCCACCTCAGAGTTTTATCATACTGCTGGGAAAGAGAAAGATACTTGCTTACCAAATGGCTGGCCGGTGACTCATGTGCTTGTTTGAAATTCACTGAGCATATGAATCTCCCTTATCTCGCCCTGTGTGTTTTGAATCCCCTCTAATGAAAACACTTAACCACTGCCTTTTTGCTGACCTCCCTCTGCACAGATTTCTGTGGGCCATTTTCAGAAGACCGTGTGCGCTGGTCTTAACTGTGAAATCAAAGGGAAAACAAGAAGTTAAATTTACAGCAGGAGTATTTGGTCTTTCCTAAACAAATATTCTCCATTCCACATTAAGAATGGACCAACACGTCCTCCTCTTTAACAGCCTTCTCCCCAGGCCCATTTATCAGTTGCAAGGACAGCAAATCTATTTATTTTATGATACAATGGAGGGCAAATGTGAGACTACAGGGATGCTTTGCCATGGTCTTTGGGGCATGGAAAACATTACTCACTTGTTCACGGGGTCTTCCTACAGAGCTAATTAGCAATTTAATCCAACAAAGATTTAGGAGTCTGAATTAAGGTCACATTGTGTGTTATACTCTGGCCATAGAAAATTTAAAAAATCATGCTGGGTCAAAGTATTTCTGCCCAGCAATTTTTGAAGGTAGTGGTGGGGGTATCACCCCCCGCAAATGTTAAAAATTCACAGGGGAAATTCAACAGGTGAAGCTTTCCCTTGGAAAGATAGAAATTTTTAGCTGCTGAACCTCTGATTGGCACAGCTGTTAAGCTGGCAAGAAACCACCATACAAATTGGCAAGCCTAATAAGGGGTTAGTTTCTTACTCAGCTTTCCAAATATCCTTTCTTAATGAGGATGTATCCTACTCATCATCACAATTTTTTAGCAAGCCCCACCCCTGTGAAAAAATTAATAATTACTGTATGTTTCTGAACTTACATTTCTTCTGAAGTTCTGTCACATCATCAAAGTGACAAAAAAATTCTCAGCGCCAAGAAGCCAGAGTTTCCAAGTGCCGTGCTTGGTAGTTGTTTTTTTTTTGCTGCTTCCCCCAGACCTGGAAGGCCAGGGGTGGAGGGAGAGCAAGGATAAAAAGCATCCATAAACTTTTGGCAAAGTTCAAAGGAAGCAAAATATCATTTGGCTTGGAAAATGCAGGAAAAGCTCACTTCTTGGCTCCCTCACAATGCAGAATTGCACAAGTCTTGTGCTCTGTAACCGCAGACACCTATTGCAGTTTTAAAGAGTAATCATGTAGCAAGACATGTCTCCTGCAGGTTTTTCAAGACTAGTCAGTTTTTCCGTGGCCAGATTTCCATAAGCTATCTGTCTAATGTGGGACTATCAGCTCTCTTCTCCAGTTAGCCATAAGGAATGCAAGGAACTCATTCCGCCTGACCACAGTTCATAAAATGACCTCACAAAGTTAAAACAGACTAATAACAGAATGGAGTCATTTGATCTTGGGTTACAATGTGCTGCAACCACAAAGCAAAGTATTTCGATTTATTTATTTCATTTTTTCATGTATACATCGGATGTGCATTTTG